>NW_027362764.1:390440047-392840047 GCF_046119375.1 Phyllobates terribilis
TCACCTTCATCATTTTTGTTTATCCCTAGCAGGCCACCTTAGATCCATGCCACGGGACAGGCAGAACGTGTTTATGGCAGCAGTCAACACTCTTGCCATGGCAATTGATGTGCCCTCGCCTATTCCTTTGGCACCAGCAATAATAAATGGTATATTGAATATTTTTAATCCCAGTGGGCCTCCACCACCAACAGCAGCTGCAACCCATCGTTATGGGCAGGTTGCAGCATATCGGCATGAAGCTTCAGAGGCCCATGGAACTTACGGCTGCCCACCAGCCCCTGGAGCGGCTTACCACCGTCCTGGCCCATCTCAGAACAGCAGTTTCTCCCAGGATATGTTCCAAGGGTATGGGTACGACCCGGAGTTCCAACAGTTGCCATAAAAGAAATTACACCCTGTCTACATTTTTGGTCCATAAAAAAATGCAGACAGCACCTGTATGTCATTAGATACATTTTGTAAAAAAAAAATTAAAAAACACCTTTTCTTTATAGTCATCTACACCAGGCTTCAGGTGTAGGTGACTGTAAGAAAAGGTGTTTAGTTTTATATACTGGAACAAACTACAGGTGCTGCCCGTTCTTTATGGACCAAAACTGTTGACAGCTTGGCCTGGCCTCTGAAGTGTTTTGTTACTACATTGTAAAGTTATGGACAATGTTTGTCCAGATGTTTGTTTCCCATTTTTTGGGCAATTTTTTTTGTTTCAAGTTGTTTCACATTTTTCGATATGTTTTCTTAAAATAAATTTATATTTATGACAAAATGTCCATGTTACTTCAGGTAAAATTTAGAGTATATATAGTATTTCTGTTTGGGTAGTGTCAGTGAAAATTTTCACCTAACAAAAAAAAAAAATGGGCCCCTGACCTGCACAAATTTCAGGGGAACAATAATTTGTTAAAGTTATTATGACACTTCATGTTTGGCTGTCTGTATTTAGCCGATTTGATTTGTAATTAAAAAAAAATAAATTATATGACTTGACGACAAAGGGATGAATTGTCACAACATCGTTCTTTGCTTGTTCTGCTCAGAGCACAAGCAAATGACAATGGTCTGTGCTGATTTTAGCAGCCAGTATTTGGGAAGAGCGATCTACTAGTACCGCCGATTCCCAGGGACAGGTTTGAATATCTCAGGTTTTTTTTTTTTTTTTGGTGGGGGGGGGGAGGGGGGGTTTCAAGTATCTGAAATATCTTCATGGGTGCTGCACTGGAAAGCCATCTTATTATGCGTAGATGTATGGTCATAAAGCCACACATATCACTGAATATGGACACAAGATTGTGAGTTAAAACAAATTTATTCGTTAAGAAGGTTTTATCAGTTTTGACAATAATAACTTTTCTTGAAATTCTTCTTTTATTGGGCATCAGATCTTCTCTGCTGGTCAGGCTGCTCAACACCAGCACAGGAGTATTGCCAGTGCACGGCACCTTCAGGACTCATGAAGTAGTCAGCGAAGGTTTCTCGCACCCTGGCACCAGAGTTGGATGGCCTTCCCGGAGCCAAGTTGACCACTGGAATTAATTCAGACAGCTGTGACTCCTCATCTTGCTCAGTGCTGTACTCACGAGCATAGTTGTGGAGTACACAGCATGCCTTAATTACAGTGTCAACCGTCTCCGTATCCAACTGGATGGCAGTGTGAAAGATCCTCCACTGACTACACATGATTCCGAAGGTGCATTCCACATATCTGCGTGCACGACTCAGCCGATAATTGAAAATCCTCCGCCGGGCATTCAGTGCCCTTCGTGGGTATGGGCGCAGCAGGTTGTTCATTAAGGGAAATGCCTCATCCGATACCATCACAAAGGGAACTGGATCTGTGGAACCTGGCAAAGGTCTTGGGGCTGGGAGCGTTCCGCCATCTTGAAGAATTTGCAGACCAATCTGTGATGATCGCAACACCCGAGAGTCCCCAGTGCTACCATAAGCGCCAACGTCGATGGCAACAAATTTGTAATTTGCATCAGCCACTGCCATCAGGACCACAGAAAAATACTTCTTATAATTAAAGAAGCGTGATCCTGATCGTGGTGGCTGCTGAACTCTCACATGTTTTCCATCGACAGCACCTATGCAGTTGGGGAAATTGGCCACAGTTTGAAAGCCTGCTGCGACCTGCAGCCAAGTTTCCTCGGTTGGGGAAGGCATCACGATGGGCTGCAACTTCTGCCAGATGACGGTACATGTGCACCTCACAATTTGGGAAATGGTGGATTTACCCACCCTAAATTGGAGGTGCAGTGATGTATAGCTCTCTCCTGTGGCCAAAAACCTGAAAAGGAAAAATATAAAATTAGAAAAGACACAAAAAGAAAAGAAATACAAGACAACATTATAATCCCACAATAGTAATTAGTATAGAAAAAAAAATTAGACTAAAATAGTTTGCAGCACTGAGTCTTGTAGTTTTGGTTGGACATTTGAAAGGTGTTTTTTTTTGTTTTTACATTTTTTTGTTAGGTAGTTCTCACATATGTAGTCACTTGTCATTGGCTGTGTTTGCCTCTATTGTTTGCTCATCAACAGGTCACACATCAATTCTATTCAGTGACCTTATCACTATCCCCTTGCTATGACCCAGCTAATCTTATGTACAGGAAAACATTATAGACACATAAGAGCCATCACCAGAGGATGACTCACCAAGGTAATCCTGAAGGGAGGGGTGGTCTGTTAGACCCATTCATGAGTGGTGGAACTAATCATGCCAGTTTGAAAACATAAGGAGTGGATAATTGTCCACTCAAGATTTTTAATTTTCAATTTGACAATGTTGTAAGGAATACAACAAATTAAATTTTTCATGTTCCTATGTGATTATTAATAACAAAACGGACAAGTTTAGTGCTCTTTCACACGTCTGTTTCTCCAGTACGAGTGGTGGCAGAGACAACAGACGTAATGATTGTTATTTCATTCTTAATTTTACATGTGGGGCCACACTACTAACCCCCTCATCATGATCCCTTATGTTGCTGATCAAAGCGCCGGCATAGAACCATGATTAAGGCAGCGGTCAGCAAGGACTTGTTGAATAGTGATAATTGTACCGCTGACTCACAGAAGTCTGTCCATGTGATCCAGGTGCGGTGCATGTAACGCACACTGTGCTATGATATTTCCAGTACTTATGGTGCTGGAGATATCTGTACGTGTGAAACCAGCCATATAGTCAGTATTCCATCAGTATTTTTAGTTAAGAGTGTGAGTCAAAACCAGGAGTGGATGATAAATGCATAATTGGTGACGGGTTTCTATTTAATTTCTCGCATTGTTCCTCACCTGGTTTTGTATCCAACTCCACAGCAAATATACTGGGCGAATACTGAGAAAATATTTGGGGAGGTGACAGCATATGTTGATTAAGCTTTATAAAATATTAATATATACATACATGTAGACATAGATTTAAAATGTTCAACTTACCGCAAGGTGATGAGCAGCCTTTCCTCAGCAGAGATGGCCCTCCTCATGATGGTGTCTGTATAGTCGAGGTCGGGAGCAAGAAGACCCAGCAGCCTATCAAACGCAGCAATTGTGAGCCGACAAAATTTTTGAAATTTTTCTGGATATCTGTAAAATTCAAAAAAAATATTAGGTTCACACCGATTATAATATATTATTTGACAAAAAAAAATCATATAGAAATTAGGTACACACGGATGACGAGATCCTGTTTTCCCCATATATCTTACCTCCTTAAATCCTGGTACAGCACATTGAAGTGCCCCTTCTCCGCCCGCTCCTGCACCCATAGCTTTTTGGGTCTTCTCCTCATCCTCCTAGACCGCTCCTATGGGAGAATAATAGGTTAGTGCACACTACATGCAATAAACGAAACCTTCTACTTAAATTTATCTTACCTGATCGCTGTAGTGATGCATGAGATTTATTGCAGTCGCCAGCAGGACAAACAAATATGGTTCACTGAGAGGCAGGGGCTGCAGTTGTTGTGGCATCTTGAATACTTCCAAAATGGTGAAAAGGGGTTGTACTAGGAAATGACATCAAATTGTCTTTTTTTTTTAATTTTTTTCCCCCAAAACTTTATTTGTCTTCAATAACGCTTCCAAAACGCTTCAAAATACGCATCAAAAAACGCGTGAAAAACGCATGGAAAAACGCGCCAAAAACGCACAAAAACCGCGCCAATAATCCGCATGCGTTTTTCTGCCAGGGAGATGCAGAAATGGTCAGGAAATTTTCTGCTTCATTTCTGCATCGTGTGCACATACCCTAAATGGGAATCTATAAAAACTTACAGTACTGTTGTGGCATGTATGGTGAGCAAATTGGACTAGTAAATCCTGTAAGCAAAAAGTTAAATGCATGTATATTTTTCTATTTTTTTCTATTTTTTAACACTATTCTCCTCCTCTCTAACAAAAAGGCTGAAGCGAAAAATTCTATGTTGATACATACACACCAAAAAGCAAAAACCTGTATGTACTTTGCGTGAATTGTACAAGTAAAAGAGGTATGCAAAAAGTTAAATGTGTAGATTTTTTTACTCTTATTTTCTTATATAACACTATTTCTGCTTCCTGACAAAAAGCTCACAACAAATAATAAAGTTGGTAGGTATATGTTTTAAAAGAAAAATGCAGCAACAGCTTGCAGTATGGCGGCATGTATGGTTGGCAAATTGAACTAGTAAATAAGTATGCCAACAGTTAAATCTATATATTTTTTTACAGGAAATATATATCTTTTTACTGTGTTAGCCAGTAGATAGAAAAATATTTATATTTGAGAGTCCTCAGTGGTTGATACCTTTTAATGGCTAACTGAAAAGATGGTAGCAAATTGCAGGCTTTTGAAACTACTCTGGTCTCTTCATCAGGCATAGTATAACACAAAATATGAAGAGTCACAAATTTATACACAGGAAGCCACAGAAATAATGCAATAGATGAGACAAGTGAAATAAAGCAGAACTATTACTATGGGAGAGGGATAAACAGTTGTGGCCGTAAATATTGGAATAGTTCATAGATAAGGAGTGTGAAAGTTTTATTATCCTTTGATTAAACTCTGGTACAGGGCTGTGATGCCCTCACAGGTCTGATGAGCACATTCCTTAATTGATGTAGAATTACATAAATCCATGCGACACATTCATTCCTGCTCTGAAGGTGTCAAAGGTCATCATGAGTTTATATTCCCTGCTGCATATCTGACCGTCTTTTCCAAGCTGTATCTATCTGTCTCCCAGTATGTTCCCTGCATCCAATATCTGCTGTGTATCCACTGATCCCTGCTAATTTCATTATATCTGTCCTTGGTATGTTTGATCCCATCTGCACGTTCAACCTCAATCCATTGATCCCAATACACACTGGTCCCTGACTGTCTGTTTCCTGAATACATTTAACCTCTGTGTCCTAATTACTCACCCCCCCTCCACCCATGCTTTTGTGTGCAGTCTTCCTGCTGCTCCTCCCCTCCTGCACACACCTGAGCCATCTCATGTGCTGTTCAGAGCTCCATAAATCAAGCGAGCCAAGTCTGACACAGACGGGTCTTGCTTCTGAAAGGTCACTTTTTAAGGGTCTAAAAATGAAATATGCCAGAAATGGGCCAGAATTGACCATAAGGTACGAATAACTATTTACTAATTGTACTTACATTCTCTTTCTCATTCACACTTAACATTCATTATGCTTACATACGCCCTTACTGTTTTTACCCCAATAATCCTCGCTGTCCTTCGCTATCCCAAAAATACAGCACCCTCTAACCAAATCATAATCTCTTCTTCCCTCTTACCTCCCCACCTGATCTTATCTTCAGACCTGCTCCTCAACCTTAGATCTATCCTACCAAAATATAACACAAGTCGGACACTCTCCTTCTCCCACCTGCTCTCCCTCTCTCTGCTTCTCCTCACTGCTGGCGACATATCTCCCAATCCTGGACCCCCACAGCTTGCACCTTCCATCAATTCCCCCACCTATCGCTTCAAACCAACTGCAAACCACCACAACCTCTCCTACGTGAAACCCGTGCCCCTGATGCCTACCCCCCTGCTCCCTCTCTCTGGAGCACTCTGGAATGCCCACTCTGTCTGCAACGAGCTCCATTTTGTCCATGACCTCTTTACCTCTCTCAATCTCTCCTTCCTGGGCATCACAGAGACATGGCTGACACCCTCCGACACTGCCTCCCCCGCTGCGCTGTGTTATAGTGGCTTGCACTTCACCCACACTCCTCGCCCTGGTAACAGACAAGGTGGAGGAGTGGGTCTTCTCCTTTCTTACAACTGCACCTTTAGCCCTATTCCCCCTCTACCCTCCCTTATTCTCCCTTCCTTTCAAGTCCACTCTGTCCGCATCTACTTTCCTTCCAACCTCCAAGTGGCTGTCATGTACCGACCTCCAGGCTTGGTCATTGCCTTTATTGACCAATTCTCCACCTGGCTTCTTTACTTTCTCTCTGCTGACATTCCCACAATCATCATGGATGATTTCAACATCCCCACTGACACTCGCCAGTCAACAGCATCCAAACTCATGTCGCTTACTTCATCAATTGGACTTACTCTGTGGTCCTCCTCAGCCACCCACACAGACGGACACACACTAGACCTCATCTTCACCCGACTCTGCTCCCTATATAACCTCACAACTTTCCCCCTACACCTATCTGACCACCATCTACTCACTTTCTCATCCCTGTCCTCCTCACCTGTCACCCATGTCCAGCAACTAGCACACCCCCGCAGAAACCTTGCACATCTAGACACCCACACACTCTCTGACTCTATTCTACCACTGACATCCATATCTTCACTCCACGACACAGACAGTGCCACTGCTTTCTACAATGCCACTCTCTCATGAGCTATTGACTTGGTCGCCCTATTATGCATGGCAGAGCACGACGAGTCAATAGGCAACCCTGGCACAACAACCTCACTAAACAGCTTTGACAAGCGTCCATGGTTGCGGAGTGGTGTTGGAAGAAAACACATTCTCAAGATGACTTCACTCCATTCAAACAAGCAGCACTCACCTCTGCTAAACAGGCCTACTTCACAACCCTCATATCTATCCTATCCTACAATCCCAAACAGCTATTCAACACTTTTAACTCTCTCCTCCGCCCTCCACTGCCCACTCCAACCTCCATCATCTCTGCTGAGGAGTTTGCCACACACTTCAAAAACAAGATTGACCAAACACGACAAGTCTTTACTGTCCCACCACCACAACCCCTTTATTTTCCACACCATTGCCCTTCCCCCTTAACCTCCCTTCCCAACATCATGGAAAGAGACCTTACTCGTCTCCTCTCCAAATCACACCTCACCACTTGTGCACTCAACCCCATCCCACCCTTCTTCTCCCCAACCTCACCCCCACACTCATCTCATCCCTAACTCATTTCTTCAACCTATTACTAACTTCTTGTTCCTTCCCCATTGCCTTCAAACATGCCACAATCATGCTCATCCTCAAAAATGCATCCCTCGAGCCAACCGCCTTGTCCAGCTATCGCCCCATATTGCTACTCCCATTTGCCTCCAAACTCCTTGAGCAACACGTTCACACTGAACTTTCCTCCCACTTCTCATCTAACTCTCTCTTCGACAACCGACAATCCGGCTTCTGCCCCCACCATTCCACCGAAACTGCCCTTACCAAAATTGCTAATGACTTACTTACAGCCAAAGCTAACGAACAACTCCCTGTACTCCTTCTTCTTGACCTGTCCCCTGCTTTCGATACAGTTGACCACTGCCTCCTACTACAGATCCTCTCTTCCTTTAACGTCAAAGACCTTACCCTATCTTGGATCTCCTCAAACCTTTCTATCCACACATTTAGTGTCTCCCACTCCCACACTACCTCCTCACCCCGGCACCTCTCTATTGGAGTCCCTCAAGGCTTTGTCATAGGACCCCTACTCTTCTCAATCTAGACCCTTGGCCTGGGACAGCTCATAAAATCCCATGGCTTCCAGTACCATCTGTATACTGATGACACCAAGATCTACCTCTCTGGCCCAGATATCACCTCTTTGCTGTCCAGAATTGTAGCATGTCTAGCAACCATATCCTCCTTCTTCTCCTCCCGCTTTCTCAAGCTCAATGTGGACAAAACTGAACTCATCATCTTTCCCCCATCTCGCATATCTTCCCCACCTGATCTTTCTATCTCAGTAAATGACATCACACTTTCCCCTGTACTGAACATCCACTGCCTCGGAGTAACCCTTGACTCTGCCCTGTCCTTCAAACCCCACATCCAAGCTCTCGCCACCTCCTGACGCCTCCAGCTCAAAAATATTTCCTGAATCCGTCCTTTCCTCAACCCTCAATCTACTAAACTGCTTGTGCATGCCCTTATCTCCCGCCTCGACTACTGCAACATCCCCCTCTGTGGCCTACCTGCTAACACTCTCGCACCCCTCCAGTCCATCCTTAACTCTGCTGCGTGACTGGTCCATCTCTCGCCTCGTTACTCCTCTGCTACTCCCCTTTGCAAATCCCTTCAATGGCTCCCAATTGCCCAGCTTATCCAGTTCAAACTACTAACACTGACCTACAAAGCCATCCATAACCTCTGTAATCCATACATCTCTGAACTAATCTCCCGATACATCCCCTTACGTAATCTCCGGTCCTCCCAAGACCTCCTTCTCTCCTCCAAACTTATTCGTTCATCGCCCAATCGCCTCCAAGATTTCTCCCAAATATCCCCCATCCTATGGAATTCTGTACCTCAACAAGTCCGATTATCGGCCACACTTGGATCCTTCAGACGGAACCTGAAAACCCATCTCTTCAAATAATCTTACAGCCTGTCATGACTTAGCTTGCTGCCACCTCAACAACACCAGAGCTACTGCAATCCCCTAAACCTACTGTTTCCTTCCCCGTTCCTGTAGAATGTAAGCCTGCAAGGGCAGAGTCCTCCCTCTGTACCAGTCTATCATTGTTAGTTTGTTTTCTGTAAGTGATATCTGTATTTGGTATGTAACCCCTTCATATGTACAGCACCATGGAATCAATGGCGCTATATAAATAAATAATAATAATAATATTCCCAAACTTTTCTGTCTCTCTGAGATTTAAAATTACCTTCTAATACCAGTAATTTCATGTCCATGACACTGTGATCAGGGATACAAAAATGTTTTGCCACAGGTAGATCTATTTTTTTTTTTTGTTATTGTGTGGCGATGAGAATTCATCCTTGTTCTAAGTTTTTGCCCTGTCTCCCCTACATACAGACCACCAGCTGGACATTTGGTACATACCTGTATTATTACGTAAACTACATTAGATGTGATGCAGCTGAAAGTACCTGGGACCCTGTAGTCCTGATGTGAGTTGGGGATCTTTATCTTGTCTGTGGTTATTATAATTGGACAGCTTTTACACTTTTTCTGGTTGCAAGGAAAGGTTCCTGTAGCTGGTATCAACCATTAAAAGGTACTAACTTCTGAGAACTCTCAAGTCTAGATAATTTTCTATATTTTTTTTTATATCTTTAATCGATCTTTATAGTGAAAAAAATCAGCCCCTCTTTCTCGAAAAGAAGTTTACAGGAAATGGTCCAGCCATAGACCTCCAACAATGCATTGTATAGTTGTATGAAAGTGAAATTTGACAACTAAAACAATGTGCAAAAAAAACAACTATTTTTGTAACATACACACTCTGAGGTAGATAATTGCATTTAGATATCGGAATTGTTGGGAATTGCGTTTTGTCTTTAAAAAAAAAAAACATGATTCACACTCCTCCCAAATGGGATTGCACAAAATATGCAAGATCTCACTTATCACATGTCTTAAGCAAGAACACTTTCTCTGACTAGCACTGATTTATTTATTTTTTACTTCAGCAAAAAAAATGTGCTGAGGGTTTGAACTGGATTCCTGCTTTCTAGTGCTTGGGAAATGTTAAAAAAGTGTCAGATTTAGATTTCGTTATCAGGTATTACTTCAATTAATAAACTGTACTTGCAAAAAAGTGCTAAACCTAAAAAACTATTATGCCCATTCTTTCAGCTAGACCTGTATTATGACCAGCACAAGAATAACAAAAATATGTTCCCACATCACACTTTTTTTTAAGTCAATTACCTTTCTTAGCAGTTTACTTAGAGTTCACTTAGACAAGATAAAGACTAGTGCACGGTAATATCATAAAAAGCGTCCCAGGGTATAATTATCTATAATTGCTCAGGTGCTCAGAATCTATTTCTTGTGTCCTGCTGTTGTGACTAAAGTTGTAGGATTTGGTATCACTTATGCCTCCCCAATGCTGGGATCAAAAGACAAATCTTAATTATAATGAATTAAATTGTTTGGTTCAAAAGAGGGAAGAGTGGCAGGAAGCTTAAGTGAAAGAGATGCCCGAGGATTATTACAAAAACAAAAGTAATTAGATTACACATTGAAAATATAATAAACAATCATTAAATTACAGTAAAGAGACAGTAAAAGGAATGTGATTAATGACTGTTTACTATAAGAGATGGTGAGTACCTATAGTTTTATGAAGACAAATTCACTTTCTAAATTTGTAAAGAAGTCTCTGCTAAATAATAGTTCCTCATAATAATAATATATTATATTTATGATAATTAATAACCCCCGGAGTGTCTCTTAATAATAATGACCTCCATCGTGCCAATGACTCTCTGCTCCAGTGCAAGTTTTAACAGCTTCCTGAGGGCATCAATACAGTTGAAAATGTTGTGGGCTGATGCAGCCCATTGCTGAATTGGCCAATTTGGTATTTACCAAAATTGCAAGATGGCCTTGATTACATTATATTTAAGCATGGTTATTTCAGAAATAAAATGTTTCTTTTACTGATTTTCACCACTGAACTAGCTGGTGAAGTTGTGTGAGGAAGGATGCTACAGACTACGCTGCTCCATACATGAAAAATGTTTTCTATCAAATTGTTAAAATTTAGTATGGCAACTCTTAGTGCAAGGTCCTCAACATACCTTGATATGGATTTCAGAGCTGACAGACTCCTTTTAAATCAAAATGTAAAAGAAGTTGATATTTCAGTGAAACCAGCAATTAATTAGATGTTATTTTTAACCTTATTACCTCTGTACATAATCTCCCTCAATTTAAATGCTTTTTTCTAAAACCTGAACATTATTTTCAATGCACCTATTTGATTACCATTGCCACTATGGGTTTTTAGTGGGAAAAATATGTTTAAATGTAAGTGTGAAATAATAATAAAGAGAAAATTACTGTATCATGATATCAACTCAACATAATTCTATTTTTCTGCTAAATCTGTCCTATGAATTAATCTAAATAAAATGTTGGTCAATAAATTCTAATCCCGTATTAGATTGAAGCTGTTACTATCATTTGAGCTAAATATTTATTTTCAGTTTTGACACCAGTCAGCTTAGATTTCATTTTTATTTGAAAAGAAAGTTTTATGTGAAACTGAATAAGTCACGTAAACTGTATATTCTCCAAACTATCATAGCCAATATATTTGGTTGATTTCTGTCATGATATATATCTTTTTTTTAGTCTAGAGTACATCATTAGAATATTCAACAATCTTCTGTCATCCTCGGCATCTTCCCCCCCTCCACCATTTGTGCATATTCAAATGTTTGGCTTGTATGCTCTATGTGCTCAGTGATCCGTTTCCTTTGTCATCTCTTGTGTGACATTTTTGTTGTTTTATGCATTTTGCTGAAAAAAAAAACCTATGTGCAGCTAAGAAGCCATAATAAGCACTCAAGTGAAAAGAAAATAGTCCCACTGCAAACTTTTCCACCTGTTATACTATTGGCAAAAATAATTAAGGAAAAGATAAAAAGTCATAATAACAGTTTGTACCAACAATGTTTAATCAGTGCGTTGTCTGTATTTATTTCAGCTCTTTGTTCTATGGTATCTGTTTCTTTATGTCTGGAAAGTACACATGCTTGGCTGAATTGATATGGTTTTAAGAATACTCACCTGTTTCCATTATTTTAGATTAGTTTTTTTTTTAGATTCACCTCTCATCTTTTCGTGCATCAGCTTTGCTTTCTTGTGCAGCACCATGTGTTTAAAACAGATCTTTTAGCAGTAGGAGGGAACACCATAGAAATGACTTTCAGGATATGAGATGGCTGCAGAGACTAATAAAGTTATTTGATGCTGATTACAAAAACAGTTCCTTGATACCAGTTACCAGAGTGTTTTATTTTTTCTATAATAGCCGTAATTGTTACTTCTTTTTGTGAGTGCACTTAGGGAACCTAAGCTAAACATGAAAGACATGTTATACACAGAACATAGAGTCATATGGAAGTTCTTACATATTTGTTCAATACCTAACTCATACAACATTTCTTTGTTACAATTTAGAAATAACTACACAAAAGATGTTAATTAGTCATTGCATTTGTTATTATTTAAAGACGATACTGACGTAGAGCCTGTACTATAGCCCAGACATGCATAGGGCCAGATTGAGTCTTTTTTGTTTGCGCCATATTAATTTGTGCCTTTTTTAAGCCTATTTTCTATATGTTTGTCTGTTTTTTTAAAATGTTTTCAGCTGATTCAACATTTTTGAAAAGTCTCAAAATTTGTTGCAAATGTTCTCTAGTACTCACCAGAATGATTTTGTGTTTGCCAGGTTTTGACACAATATTTGTGCCATTTTGCAAAATGTGCAACTTTTTGCACAAAAAAAATTGCAAAAAACATGAATAGGTTAAAGAAACAGAAAACGAAATGTTGACTTCGCACAAAATTCATGAACTGTGTTAGCCTTTTTGAAACAATTGACACAAAAAAAAACAGTAAAAAATGACACGAGTCAAAAAATTAAAGTGACTTAAAACACAAATGATGAATTTGGGCTATTCTTTTTGTTTTTTTATTTACAAATAGAAATCTTGGCGACAAACATTTTCAGCATGCTAGCTTAGGTCTTAAATTTGTAGTCTTAGGTCTTTTTAACTTCAATCGTGGCAGATATACTGCAGATTTTCTGTTAGAATTTTTCTGGGAGAAAGTTCATTGTGCATTACATTAGCAGCAAAGTGGATGAGATTTTATCTAATCTGTTGCATACAGCATGTGATATACTGCAAAAATTGTAAATCCATAGCATGTCAATTTAATTTGGGGATAGGTTGTTTATTTGTTGTGAATTTTCCCCATTGAGTTCAAGTGAGAAGTAAAAATCTTCAACAAACGCGATTTGTTGCAGAATTTGCTTGAGAATTGCAACGTAAAAACAAACAAACAAATCATTGTGGCATATTTATCAAGCTAAAGGTTACAACATTTGGCATAACATGTGGCAGAAAAATCTTCTAACTTTCATGACTTGCACCATTTTACTATTCCACTATTTATTATGTGTTTCTGACACTTTCAATGTCTTGACAAACAAGATGGCATGGCATAGCTGAAAGGGATGTTGATTAATCGAATAATGGCTTAGTCTAACGTGCAACATCATGCACCAAAAAATGCACTATATTTTTCATCTATTACTAGTTCGAAGTAATAAATTTAATAGTTGATGTAAATTCTGAATAAATTCAGAATACACGGTCTTAAAATATTTCAGATTTATCTGGTGCATTTGACGACTATGTTTGCACTGTTTTAGAGTTACACAGTGTTAATATAAATGCCCCCCTTTTCTCATATCCCCTAGCACTTCTGTGACTTTATTCAGAATGAGAAAAATTTTGAGTGCAGCTGATAATTGGACAATGTGCACCCATGCATACTTATGATGTCAAATCCGCCATGGCGGCAATAGTGGTCACATGGATCTTGAAATCATTTTAGAAACCTGGATTATACATAGACTGGGCCAGGCTAGTATCACCAGGTAACGTTTTATTGTTTTGCTCTATTGCAGTGGAAAATCTGAATGAAAATATATATGATTTTGTGAAAATTTGCCTTTATGGATATTTTTATGATTTTTGGCAGAATTGCTGTGAAAATGTTCCATTACAATTTTACTTTGTGAACATACCTTCTGACAAATTTTTTTTCCAAATAAGAAATCATCAGACCAAGCTTTTTGTAATGAACACCAGGAGTCATCATATCTCTACCCAGCATTGAGAAGAGTAATGTGGGCTATGCCTTGAAATGAGATTCAGTCACACAAATCTGAAGTGAGAACATACCCACTTTTTATTATATCATATCATTCTACCGTAATACAGGGCTCCAAATCCTCTACTGCATACTTTCAGAAGGCAGTTGTTGTGTTGTTTGTGAAGGGCTTTTTGAAATTCTTTATCCCCTTAATCCCGGAGCCTGTTTTCACCTTCCTGACCAGGCCAAATGTTACAATTCTGACCAGTGTCACTTTATGTTGCAATTAGGCTAAGTGCCCACCATGGAGAAATGCTGCTGATTTTCTCCGCATCTCCCTGGCAGGAAAAACGCAAGCGGATTTTACATACGTTTTTCCTGCCAGGTAGAAGCGGTTGTCAAGTGTTTTTTCATGCATTTCTGCATGTGGGTTATCAAGCGCATTTCCAAGCAATTTTAGCATTACTTGGGAAAGTGCTTGACAACTTGGTCACACTATGTAAATCCATGCAACCGGCATGGATTTATATAGTGTGACCAAGTTAATAGTTAAAAAAAAAATAAAAATGGTAAAAAATAAAAAAAACAACATTATACTTCTGATGGCCCGCGGTCTTTTCTCCGGTGCGTCCGGTCTCTTTTACGGCTCGCGGTGGTGTAAAAGAACCTTCCATGAAGTCATTTAGTCATGTGACAGGTCACGCGACCGCCGACGTCAGCGGTCGGGTGACCTGTCACATGACTAAATGATGTCATGGAAGGTCCTTTTACACCATCGTGAGCCGCCGGGGAGCCAGGACGCATCATACAGGAGACCAGGGGCCATCAGAAGGTGAGCATAATGTATATTTTTTATTTTAAATTCTTTTTTTTACAGGTACTATGGTACACTGGTCTGGATGAGAGTCTCCTTTTCTCCGGACCCGGGTACCATCCGCACATTGAATCGCTTAAAATCGCTTAATACATGTGCACATGTAGTCATGCGGATATTAAGCGATTCAATGCAAGTCAATGGCGGCAATTACGCTGCGTGTCTGCAAAATTAATGGACATGCTGCAGATTTTTCCGCAATGACCATGGGGCACGTATTACCAAGCGTTTTTTAATTGTTTTCGCTGCGGAAATTCGACTGCAAAAACGCTTGAGAAACGTATAGTGGGCACGCAGCCTAACTCTGAAATGCTTCAATGTATCCCAGTGATTCTAAGATTTTTTTTCATGACACATTGTACTTTATGTTCGTGGTGCATTTAGGTCTATATATCTGAATTTTGGGGAAAATGTTGAAAATTTAGCAATTTTCAAACCTTTTATTTTTATGCCCTTTCCAGATCATTTTATCTAAAAAAACTAGTTAGTAAATAATATATAATTCACAGTGAGCTACCAACCAATAACCACTTATAGATATAGCAGGGTAGAAGTAATAAAATTTAACTTTTAATATATCATAACTTTTGGAAGTGCTTTGAGCTGTAGGTTGGATTGCTGCTAAAGGGAAAAAAAAAACCTCTTTAAAACTTCTTCCTTAGTGAGTGTGAACGACCTGGTGTGACCGGAGCGTAAGTGCAAACGGAAGTGTGTGACTTTTTTTTCAGTGACTTGGATTCAGGGAGTTTGGAAGAGAGGAATTTGGACTGAATTGCTATCTATATTTTATTAATTCTTCACATTTCTTTTTGCTTAACATTTCTGTCTAGTGCAATCCACATTAGGAAATGAGCTCCATTACTGACAATGCTATCCAGTGTACATCTTGCCACATGTATGCAATCCTTGAACAGCCGGTCGTGGGTGAATACTGCTGTGCGAGATGTGAGCACGTAGTGCGTTTGGAAGCCCAGGTACTGGATATAAATGAGCAGCTGGCAATACTGAGATCCATTGACAATATGGAAAGGAGTCTGCTGCTCACTGAGCAGCTGTTCACTGGGGTAGATGTAGGGGAGGGTGGTAGTAGGGAGCAGCTGCAGGACAGTGAGGCAGCTAGCTGGGTGACAGTTGAAAGGGGTGGTAGAGGGAAGAGTGCCAGGGAGGCTAGTACTGATCTGGCACACCTCAATAAGTTTGCAAACTTGGAAGATGTGGGCGGTGTCAGTACAGGGGTAGCACCGCTGCAGCAAGGTATGTCCTCTGAAAGCCAGAGGAGTGTCAGCTCCAGTAAGGGGGGAAATAGGAGAGCAGGGCAGGCCAGGCAGGTGCTGGTAGTGGGGGACTCAATTATTAGGGGAACAGATAGGGCAATCTGTCACAAAGACCGGGATCGTCGAACAGTGTGCTGCCTACCTGGCGCTCGAGTCCGGCACATCGCTGATCGAGTTGACAGATTACTGGGAGGGACTGAAGAGGACCCAGTGGTCATGGTGCACATTGGCACAAATGTCAAAGTTAGAGGTAGGTGGAAGGTCCTTAAAGATGATTTCCGGGAATTAGGCTGCAAGCTTAAAGTAAGGACCTCCAAGGTGGTATTCTCTGAAATACTGCATGTACCACATGCCACACCAGAGAGGTAATGGGAGATTAGGGAGATAGATAAGTGGCTCATGAATTGGTGTAGGAAGGAGGGGTTTGGGTTCCTGGAGAACTGAGCCGACTTCTCAGTTAGCTACAGGTTCTACACTAGAGACAGACTGCACCTCAATAGGGAGGGTGCAGCTGTGCTGGGGGAGAAAATGGCTGGAAGGTTGGAGGAGTATTTAAACTAGGGATTGGGGGGAGGGTATTAATTTTATAGGTGGGGAACATAGTGCAGATAGTGACCTGGGCACAAATAAAGAAATATAGCAAGAACGAATAGAGGTACAGAGAGATACATAAAATGCATGTACACTAATGCCAGAAGCCTCACCAACAAAATGGATGAATTAGAATTAATTTTGTTGGAAAATAATTTTGACATGGTGGGGATATCTGAGACATGGCTTGACAAGAGCCATGACTGGGTAGTTCATTTAGAGGTCTATAGTCTGTTCAGAAATGACCGTACAAACCAGCAGGGAGGGGAGGGGTGTTTATATGTAAAATCATCCTTAAAACCCATCTTGCGTGAGAATATATGTGACTCTAATGAAAATGTAGAGTCCCTGTGGGTGGAGATAAGGGGAGGGGGAAAAATAATAAATTACTGATAGGGGTTTGTTATAAGTCTCCAAAAATAATGGAAGCAGTGGAGAATATCCTCATAAAGCAAATAGATGAAGCAGCGACTCAAGGCAAAGTCATTATTATGGGGGACTTTAACTACCCTGAAATACATTGGGGAACAGAAACCTATAGTTCAAGCAAAGGTAATAGGTTTTTGACAACTATGAGAGACAATTACCTTTCACAACTGGTTCAGGACCCAACAAGAAGGAGGGTACTGCTAGACCTAATATTAACCAACAGGCCACACCGCATATCAAATATACAAGTTGGGGGTCACTTGGGTAATAGTGATCACAAAATAATAAGTTTTCATGTATCCTTTAATAAGATATGTAGTAAAGGGGTTACAAGGACACTAAACTTCAGGAAGGCAAATTTCCAACAGTTGAGAGATGATCTTAGTGCAATAAACTGGGACGGTATCCTGAGACATAAAACTACACAAAGCAAATGGGAGAAATTAATTAGCATCCTGAATGGTACCTGTGCACAATATATACCCTATGGGAATAAACATGCTAGAAATAGGAGGAATCCACTATGGCTAAATAGAGCTGTAAGGGGCGCAATAAGTGACAAAAAGAAAGCATTTAGAGAAATAAAGCAAGTAGGTAGTGATGAGGCATTAAATAAATACACAATATTAAATAAATTCTGTAAAAACCAAAGGCAGCAAAGATTGAGAGAGAGACTCATTGCCAGAGAAAGTAAAAATAATCCCAAAATATTATATAACTACATAAATAGTAAAAAATTAAAAAAATGATAGTGTTGGTCCCCTTAACCCCTTAAGCCCCGGAGCATTTTTCGTTTTTGCATTTTCGTTTTTGCTCCCCTTGTTCCCAGAGCCATAGCGTTTTTATTTTTTGGTCAATATGGCCATGTGAGGGCTTATTTTTTGCGGGACGAGTTGTACTTTTCAACGCCATTACTAGTTTTATCATATCCTGTACGGGAAAACGGGAAAAAAATTCCAAGTGCGGTAAAATTGCAAAAAAAGTGCAATACCACAGTTGTTTTTTATTTATTTTTTTTACCATGTTCACTGAATGCTAAAACTGACCTGCCCTTCTTATTCTACAGGTCATTACGAGTTCATAGACACCAAACATTTATAGGTTCTTTTATATTTAAGTGGTGAAAAAAAATTCCAAAATTTGGTAAAAAAAAAAATAAAAAAATAGCGCCATTTTCTAAGACCCGTAGCGTCTCCATTTTTCGTGATCTGGGGCTCGTTGATGGCTTATTTTTTGCGTGCCAGGCTGACGTTTTTATTGATAACATTTGGGGTAGATCCGATGTTTTGATCGCCCGTTATTGCATTTTATTGCAATTTTGCGGTGACCAAAAAACGTAATTCTGCCGTTTAGAATTTTTTTCTCGCTACGCCGTTTACCGATCGGAATAATTCTTTTTTATATTGATAGATCGGGCGATTCTGAACGCGACGATACTAAATATGTGTATGTGGGGTTTTTTTTTATATATTTTATTTTGAATGGGGCGAAAGGGGGGTGATTTAAACTTTTATATTTTTTTATTTTTTTTTATATTTTTAAAAACTTTTTTTTTTTACTTTTTGCATGCTTCTATAGTCTCCATAGGAGACTAGAAGCAGCAACTGTCCGATCGCCTCTGCTACATACAGGGGACGAGCAGGTCCCCTGCATGCAGCAGAAATGGTCCTGTGCTATGAGCGCCGACCACTAGGTGGCGCTCATAGCGACAAGATCATGACAACGACAGGCGTCTGCTGCAGACCCTGGGTTGTCATGCACGCCCATCGGCGACCCGCGATCACGTGACGGGGTCGCCGGTGGGCGGGGCTTATGACGCGCTACCCGGAAGCGCGCGTTAAATGCTGCTGTCGGAGATTGACAGCAGCATTTAACTGGTTAACAGCCGCGGGTGGATCGCGATTCCACCCGCGGCTGTTGCGGGCACATGTCAGCTGTAAGAATCAGCTGACATGTGCTCCGTTCAGTGAGGGCTCAGCGCAGCAGCCCTCACTGAACGGAGGGTACGCAAATATGCGTACTAATACGTCCCCGGGGGTTAAGTGGTTTTAAAAATAGTCTGGGTGAAATGGTGGATGAGGATGAGGAAAAAGCCAATATGCTAAATGATTTTTTTTCAACAGTTTTTACACAAGAAAATCGCATGACAGAAAACATGATCAGTGATAACAAAAATTCTCCATTAAATGTCACTTGCTTAACCCAGCAGGAAGTACTGCGGCGTCTAAAAATCACTAAAGTTGACAAATCCCCTGGCCCGGATGGGATACACCAGTGAGTACTGCAGGAATTAAGTAACGTCATAGATAGATATTTTTAATCTTTAAAGATTCCATAATAACAGGGTCTGTACCACAGGACTGGCATATATCAAATGTGGTGCCAATATTCAAAAAGGGGACAAAAACCGAACTTGGAAATTATAGGCCAGTAAGCTTAACCTCTACTGTGGGTAAAATCCTGGAGGGTTTCCTAAGAGATGCTATACTAGAGTATCTGAAGAAGAATAACCTATTGACCCAATATCAACATGGGTTTACGAGGGACCGTTCCTGTCAAACTAATCTGATCAGCTTTTATGAGGAGGGAAGTTCTGGACTGGACCAAGGAAATGCAGTGGATGTTGTGTATATGGACTTTTCAAAAGCTTTTGATATGGTTCCACACAAAAGGTTGATACATAAAATGAGAACAATGGGGATAGGGGAAAATATATGTATGTGGGTTAAGAACTGGCTCAATGATAGGAACCAAAGGGTGGTTATCAATGGAACACACTCAGACTGGGTCACAGTTAACATTGGGGTACCACAGGGGTCAGTATTGGGCCCGCTTATTTTTCACATATTTATTAATGACCTTGTAGGGGGCATACAGAGTAGTATTTCAATATTTGCAGATGACACTAAACTCTGCGGGGTAATCAATGTAGAGAAGGACAATTTTATATTACAAGAGGATCTATGTAAACTAGAAGCTTGGGCAGATAAATGGCAAATGATTTAATGGGGTTAAATGTAAGGTAATGCACTTGGGCAGAGGAAATAAAATGTATAATTATGTGCTTAATTGTAAAACACTGGGCAAAACTGTCACTGAAAAAGACCTGATTGTATTGGTGGATGACAAGCTCACGTTTGGTGGCCAGGGTCAGGCAGCTACTGCAAAGGCAAATAAAATAATGGGATGCATTAAAAGAGGCATAGATTCTCATGAGGAGAACATAATTTTATCTCTATACAAGTCACTAGTGCGACCAGACTTAGAATACTGTGTACAGTTCTGGTCTCCGGTGTATAAGAAAGACATAGCTGAACTAGAGCCGGTGCAGAGAAGAGCGACCAAGGTTATTAGAGGACTGGGGGGTCTGCAATACCAAGACAGGTTATTACACTTGGGGTTATTTAGTTTGGAAAAACGAAGGCTTAGGGGTGATCTTATTACTATGTACAAGTATATGAGGGGATAGTACAAAGACCTTTCTACTGATCTTTTTACTCTGAGGCCTGAGACGGGGACAAGGGGGCATCTTCTACGTCTGGAGGAAAGAAGGTTTAATCATAATCACAGACGCGGATTCTTTACTGTAAGAGCAGTGAGATTATGGAACTCTTTGCCGCATGATGTTGTAATGAGTGATTCACTACTAAAATTTAAGAAGGGCATGGATGCCTTTCTTGAAAAGTACAATATTACAGGTTATATATACTAGATTCCTTGATAGGGCGTTGATCCAGAGAACTAGTCTGATTGCCGTATGTGGAGTCAGGAAGGAATTTTTTCCCCAATGTGGAGCTTAGTGTCACATGTTTTTTTTTTGCCTTCCTCTGGATCAACATGTTAGGCTATGGGTTGAACTGGATGGACTTAGTCTTCCTTCAACCTTAAAAAACTATGTTAATATGTTACTATAAAGGATAAAAAAAACATAGGCAAATAACATATACAAACAAAGTTATATGTCAAACCTCACTTTGTGTCCTAAATATTAATCCTCATATTACTGAGGTATTAGACAATCAAAGTGACCTAGACAATAATATAACAGTGTTATGAAACAAATTTACTAATTCTTCGTGTAGTCTCAAAAACAAGAACCCGAGTATATGTTCCCTTATGCAGGAGAGGAAGAGCGGGGAGGAGGGGGAAGGACCTTCACAAAAAACCCACACAATCCCTGCAGAGCTCTTACAAGTATAAAACCTCAGGAAATAGCTCTCACTTTGTATCATATAAATAGATCCTCAATGAGGTATTTCAACAATCAAAATGGCAGACAATAATAAAACATGGAACAATCTTACAAAATTCCTGGTAAAGTCCCAATATCATGAATCCAGGTGAATGATTCTTTATGCATGAGAGGTAGTGATGAGCGATCGTGCTCGCTACTGCTCGGTACTCGCCAGAGTTTGAGATGCTCGGCTCTCGGCGAGTACTTCCGGGATGCTCGGGCGGGAGCTCGAGTCCCTGCCCTGTTTGGCGCTGTTTAGACAGCGAATAAACATGCGGGGATTGCCTGCCATTCACAGTAATGCCGCAGCAATGTTGGTTGTGGCATTACAGTGATTGGCTGGCCACATGGGGTCATCGAGTCTGTATCAGACCCAGTGACCCTATGCTTGTTACAATCTACCCTTCAGACAGGCAGAGTAGGGAGAGGTGCTGCTGAGCTAGGCAGAAAATTGGTGGTTTATTAGTGAGGTATTAGGTATTCCACAGCAATATATACACATCTGAACTAACAGTCCTTCTAAGGACTAATCCAGCTGCATATATTACTCCTGGTGAAAGCAGGACTTAGGAAGAAAGAGTTTGCGGAGAGTGTAAAGAGCAGAATAGGGTCCATTGCACGTTCTGTTTGCTGCTGTTTACAGACATCAATAGCCCTAGATATCAGGGCAAATTTTTATTTTGCTCTTAATCCTGATTATTTGATTAAAAAGCAATATAATACACCATTTTTACTGCTCCATTTGCTTGTTAGTAGAATACAGTCAGATTAGGTTGATTTTATTTGCATTGCTGTATTGTGGAAGCACAGAAACTTTCCATCATCAGACGTTATCCGATATTACTGCTATAATAAACGTGACATTTTTTTGGAACGTGACAAATTTTACACTCCAGTTAAAGTCTGCCAGTTGTGTGTTGTTCAACCTATTCACACTTGGTCACTGACCAATACCATATCTGTAACACCAATGCCTAGAACTGTGGTCATCAGATGTGATCCAATATTAATGCAGTAATAATCGTGACATTTTTTGGAGCATGCCAAATATTTCACTCCATATAAAGTCTGCCAGTTGTGTGTTGTTCAGCCTATTCACACTTGGTCGCAGACCAATACCATATCTATAGCGCGACTGCCTAAAACCGTGCTCATCAAACGTGATCCGATATTACTGCGATAATAATCATGACATTTTTTGGAGCATGCCAAATATTACATCCAGTTAAAGTCTGCCAGTTGTGTGTTGTACAACCTATTCACACTTGGTCACTGACCAATACCATATCTATAAGGCCACTGCCTAAAACCGTGGTCATCAGACGTGATCCAATATTACTGCCGTAATAATCGTGACATTTTTTGGAGCTTTCCAAATGTTACACTCCAGTTAAAGTCTGCCAGTTGTGTGTTGTTCAACCCAATCACACTTTGTCGCAGACCACTACAATATCTATAACTCCACTGCCTAAAACCGTGGTCATCAAACGTGATCCGATATTACTGCCGTAATAATCGTGACATTTTTTTCAACGTGCCAAATATTACACTCCATTTAAAATGGGCAAGGTGCATGGAGAGGGACGGGGAGGCATGCCGAGGCCGTTGGCGAGCTGAAATTGTGCCTGCTTAGGGAACACAAGAAGTACCCACATCATGTCGCCCTACCTTCCTGTTCCACTTTGTAGAGGGATGCGGAACACCACTAATAAAGCCAGAGCAGTGTGAAAAGGTTGGTGCTTGGATAGCAGATAATACTTCCAGTCAGTTTGCCACCACCACCCTGTCTTCCACATAGTCCAGTCTCAGTGGCCGTGAGTCTGGACCACATATTCCTGACACTGACACTCCTTCCTCCCACCATGCCGAGTGCCTGGAGACAAGTGATCCCACACTTGGACACTCCGAAGAGCTGATCACTTTCCCATTAATAGATCCGGGCCTCTCACCAGGCCCGCTTCAAGTGGGGCAAGAGGAGATCGCATGTAGTGATGCCCAAATATTTGAGAAGCTACAGTCACACGAAGGCGATGATGGGAAAGTGCAATTAGTGTCAGAAGAGTGGATGATGATGATGAGACACAATTGCTAGCAAGTCAGGAGGAGGCCTAGGGTGCATACGTGGAAGACAAGGTGGTGGATGATGAAGTCACTGATGCAACCTGGCAAGGTGACATGCATAGCAAGGACATTAGCACAAAGTGGGAGGGAGGCGTTGCACCACAACAGACAGGAAGAATCAGTGGGGTGGCTACAATTAAAAGGTGGGCAACTGTTCCCCAGAACACCCACACAACAGAAGTTGCCAGTCCAACTGTTAGGTCTTCCCGAGTCTGGTTATTTTTTAAGGACTGTCCAGTTAACCCCAAAAAGGCCATTTGCAACATTTGCCATGCCAATATCAGCAGGGGCAGCAAAACTACCAGCCTGACCACCACTAGCATGCCCAGACACATGACAGCAAAGCATCGGACTAGTTGGGCCGAATGCCAGGGTCCAGAAACAGTGTCTGCCGGTGACCCCACTGCCTGTTCCACTATTATGCGTGCACGCCAATCCCCTGTCCATGGTTCAGGTGAAGATGCCTCCTGCCCTGCACTTGTCTTTGCACACTCACAACCACCACCATCAGCAACCATGTCCACGTCCTTGTCGCAGCGCAGCGTTCAGTTGCCCCTACCCCAGTCCTTTGGACGCAAGTGCAAATATGCAGCCAACCACCTACAGGCCACAGCACTAAACTGCCACATTTCTCGAATGCTTGCACTTGTAATGTTGCCTTTTAGACTCATGGAGACTGAAACTTTCCGCAACTTCATGGCGGCGGAAGTCCCTCGGTACTCGGTCCCCAGCTGCCACTTTTTCTCCCGGTGTGCCGTCCCTGCCTTACCCAAGCATGTGTCCCAGAACATTACCCGTGCCCTCAACAACACAGTTACTGGGAAGGTCCACCTAACCATGAACACATGAACAAGTGCTTGTGGGCAGGGACGGTACATCACGCTGACAGCACACTGGGTTAATATAGTGGAAGCTAGGACCCTGTCAGACCCTGGGATGGAACACGTCCATCTGACGCCAAGGATTGCGGGTTCTGGGTCAATCAGGGTTGCCCCCATATTTGACTTCTTTTGTTTAGGAATTTGTTTAGAGGTGTGGTGAGCACCTTGAACCCACAGGTGCTTCACATAATTTTATAGCCACGAAAATAGAAAAATACATTTTTCCTGCAAAAATGTTGATTTTGTCCCAAATTTTTCATTTTCACAAGGGTAAGAGGAGAAAATGGACCATATAATTTTTTGTGAAATTTCTCCTGAGTTCACTGATACCCCATATATGGTGTAAAACTACTGTTTGGGCACATGGCGGGGTTTGGGATGGAAAGAGCACCATTTGACTTTTAGAGTGCAAAATTGGTTGGAGTAGATAGCGGACGTCACATCGAGTTTGCAGAGCTCTTGGTGTGCATAAACAGTTTAAAACCCCAAAAATGAATCCATTTTAGAAATGTAACCCCTCAAGGAACTTATCTAAAGATGTAGTGAGCATCTTGAACCAACAGGTGCTTCACAGAATTTTATAACCTTGAGCCGTGAAAATGAAAAAAAAAAAAATTTTTCCATCAAAATGTTAGTTTTTCCCCAATTTTTTCATTTTTACAAGGGTAACGGGAGAAAATGGACCATAAAATTTGTTTTTCAAATTCTCATGAGTACACCGATACTCCATACGCAGTGGAAAACTACTGTTTGGGCACCTGACAGGGTTTAAATGGGCAGGAGCGCCAACTGAATTCTGCAGCTCAATTTTGGCTGTAATCGATTGCAGATGCCATGTCCCATATGAAGAGCCCCAGATATGTAAAAACAGCAGCAACCCATACAAGTGACCCTATTTTGGGAACTATACTTCTTGAGGAGTTCATCTAGGGGTGTAACTAGTAAGTATTTTTAACCTTCACGTGAATCACAGAATTGTATAACATTGGACTATACAATTTGTTAGGCAATTTCTCCTGAGCATTTCAATACCCCATATGTGGTCAAAACTACTTTAAAAGCTCAGATGGGAAGAAGCGCTATAAAGGAGTTCAGATTTTTCTGGAATTGTCTGAGGGTGCCATGTCACATTAACTGAGCCCCTAAGGTGCCAGAACAGCAGAACTTCCTATAAGTGACCCCATTTTACAAACTATACCTCTCAATGAACTCATCTAAGGGTACATTTATCATACTGAAATTTTACAAACTACACCCCCCAATGAATTCATATAGAGGTGCAGTGAGCATGTTGCCTCACAGAATTTGATACCATTTGGCAGTGACAAAAGAATAATTATATTTGTACCACTAAAATGTTGTTTAAACTCCAAGTTTTTAAGTTTTATTAGGGCTAATAGGAAAAAAATTAACCTCACAGTTTGCTATGCAATTTCTCCTGAGTGGACCAATAACCTACATGTAATTGGGAAACACTTTTTAGGCACAGTGAAAAGCTCAGATTTTGCTGTTTTGGTTGGCGAGTGCCATGACCCACTGGAAAAGCCTATGAGGTGCCAGAACAACAGAGCCCCCCATAAGTGACCCCATTTTAAAAACTAAACCTCTCAATGAACTCATCTAAGGGTGAATTGATCACATTGACTACATGAGTGTGTCACAGAATGTTATACCATTGGGTAGTGAAGAAAAAATAATTACATTTTTACCACAAAAATTTTGTTTTACCCCCAAATTTTACATTTTTACACAGGAAATTGAGTAAAAATGGCACCAAAATTTGTCACACAATTTCTGCTGCTATGTGGTTGTACAGTACTACTTAGCCATACGGTGAGACACAGGAGGAATGGAGCACTATTTGACTCTTGGAGAACAAACTATAATAGAATAGTTTGAGGACTCCATATACAGAGCCCTTAAGTGCCAGAAGAACAGAATCACCCCTCAAGTGACTCCATTTTGGAAATTATGCCCCCCTGGGAAGTTATGGACAAGTGTAGGTGCACTGATGATTTTGACTCCATGGGTGTTTTCCATAAAAAAGCAGCAGTGGATGCTAAGTGAAAATTGCAAACCTGCCATTGTAGTGCCCAGTAAATTGTAGTGCCCGTACATTATGCCTAGCTCATGCTTCTAGAAACATGCCCCTGTAAATTAAGCTACCTCTAATCGCAACAGAAATGCCAAACATGGATGCTAAATGTGGTTTAAGCACACTATGGGGCTCAGAAGTGAGAGGGGCATTTGGATTTGGCAGCACTGGAAAAATTCACTGAACCACAGTCTCGATCTGAGCATGCGCAGCCTTCGACGCCACTTTATTGAAGTCCTGCACACAGGACGTAGACTCACACTGTGCATGCGCCACCCACACAATGATAGCGGTGGTGGCACAGAACTTTAAAAAGGAGGTAGGTCACTGAATAATAAGTGACCTGTACAAGAAGCAGAGGAGGCTGGTGGGTGCGGCAGAAAACCAGAAGAAGACCCTGCCCCCACGTCCCGCCCAAAAGCACGCTGAAGCTCAGAAGATGTCACTTTATGAAAACTTCATAAGGTGAGTATTCAACAGCCACTGATCAGATCCCTTCACACCAAGTATCAGATTAATCAGCAACACAGCTCCATTATGGCCATGCCTTTAGTTAATAGGGCTGAATCCTGCTGACAGGTTGTCTTTAAATGTGTTCTTTTTTTGTTTATTTATTTTTTTTTCATAAATATATCTATTTATTGGTATCATATTTTGTGATTTTTTTCCTATATTTTAACAATTTTTCTTACTTAGTGCCTGTATGGGACTTTAAATTGTATTACTCTGTTCACTAGTATAATGCATTGCAATCCACAAGCACAGCAATGCATTATACCTGTCAGTGTTACACTGGCAGAACTCACATGCTCCTGGCATGGTTTAAACAGGCCATGGTAGCTGGGAGACCAGGAGGTCATCATGACGGTGCTCGGCTATAACTTAAGCCAAGTTCCCGGTGGTGATCTTGCGGGCACTGATCCTGTGCCCACATGATCACCATGACATAAGTTTTGCAGGAACTTCTTTCCGACCATGACGTAAACTTCAAATCAAATGTGATGAAGGGGTTAAAAAAAGTTTTGCTGTCTGAATATAATAAGAGACAAATCAATGGAGAATTCTAAATTTATTTTAAAACAATAATGTTACAAGATGGACATTTACTCTAATGGCTTGTGCAGATTACCATATTTTCATTCTGAGTGCGATGCAACTAAACATTGGATCGCACTCTGTCCAATGTTATTTTATGGGGCCATGCACATGTCTGATTTTTCCCCTGACCAAGTGTGTTTGAGGAAACAATCTCAGCATGCACGTTTTGCATGCGTAAATCGGATTGCACTTGGCCATGCAAGTCAATGGGTCTCTCAAAAAAATCAGACCTCACTCGATTATATCCGAGTGTTGTCCGATTTTCAAGGACTGACAGAATGGAGAAGATGGAGACATTTGTTTTCCATCTTCTCCACATCCAAGAAAATCAGATCACACTATGATCACACTCTGATCACACTCTGATCAAACTCTGATCAGAGTTTCACTAACATAATCCGACTGATTTTCTCAGATGAGAAAAAATACTAGGTGTTACCGTAGCCTAATGGTTATGAACATCTTTTGGGGCTATATTTTTTTTATTTAAATGCTTTCCTATTTTACTTAAAAATAATTTTTGCAATTTGTTTTCATCTAAAAATGATTGCACAGTTTACATTTCATAGCCTGTGTTGTACACATAAAGCTCATTCTGACCGTAGAGTTTCTAAGTGTCATCTTTGTTTTTCTAAGCTCCTCCAAGCTCATTTATGACCCAATAAGTTCAGCTCATAAGAATTTGTTTCTACATAATTTTTTATGGAGATTTGATAACCGTCCAACACAATTACACACTCGCTTCTGACTACTTTTGATTGACTTCTATTTTATAATAATTGAAAATATTTTTTAACATTAAACTGCAAAAATGTTAAACTCTCTCATCCACTGAGGGCATATTTAAATAAGCACATACAGTTTTAATTAACTGCTTGCTGTTGAGCTAACATACAGCAGAACTGAGTCTCCATATTCAAATCAACGAGACCCCAGACAACATGATACACAGGTTAGTGGGTCACACCAAAAAACTTCATCAGTAGTATAACATCTCAAAATTAGTCACTTAAGAATGTAAACAGCTCCAGAAACAGGAATGAGCAGGCCTCCAGCCATCTGCTTTATGTGTTTGTTCTATTTCATCACTATAGGCATTGATTTTTACGCATTTAACCAGATGATCATTACCTTAGAATCAACTGAGTGTCCCATAGTAGCACAGAGCTAAAGATGTCAACAGATTGCCGTGCCTTCCGGAGAGGGCACAAATCTCGGGACTCAGCAGGGAGGAGCAACAGCTGGTGTGTTTTGGTACCTCTCTTTCAGTTTACTTTTTCGTGTTGTTTTGCAGAACATTTCATTACTAGAATAGTCAAGCTGCTGTATTAGATATTTTGTTCATATTACTAATAGAGGGTTGATTTGTCTTATAAAAGACATGTCAATATATTTGCCAGTGTACTATAAATAATGAATTTGTATGAACTGGTTGCCATATTTTGATACCTATGTATCATCTATATATATGCTTTTTGGCATTCAATTAATTTTTTAAATTGCAATTTCTTGTTCACTGGATGGCGTGTGTGTCGTCAAACTAACATATAAACCTTGCTCTTTCTGCAAAAAAAAGGGATTTCTGATCAACAAAAATGCTTAATGAATTGAAAAACTTAAATTTTACCTTTTTTCTCTAATGTATAAAAATTGAAGTGATTTAAAAAAAAATCACGCAATGAGACAATTTATTACAAGCCCACTCCAGAACTCTAACCCTCTGATCAACTAAACCTCAAAAGGGTCAAGAGCAAGTTTCTAACCAAAGCTTAGGACATCCTGGGCACTGCCAATGTCTGGTCACCATGCATCTCCAGGGATCAAAATTTGGGTCCTCCAAATGAAATTGGTGCTGTTTGAAGAACATGCAGATGTGCACACAAATTGACATAAAAAGTTGACACAAAAATAAATAAATAATAAAAACTCAGGGACGTACAGTAGTACCATTGGACTGGAGATAACATTTTTTAATGTTATGCTATGTCAGACAACCTGGACAAAATCTAATACCAAATGATTTCAAACCCAGCAGGGTCACCCAAACTGGGCCACATTCATACCAAAGATATTCAATTGTTTTGGCCCATATTTTAAGTTCAGAGCTTGCTGGTCACCAAGTTAAGTGTGTATTGTAGCCCAATTCATGATGTGGGGCTCATAAGTAGGATACTTTCAGTGTGTTTGAAGGATCCTAGCAGTGCAGTGTCCTGAAAGCAGCACTTGCTGTATAATGTCTACAGCATCTCTATTTATCCGCTCAATGAACTGTCAGATCTTACACACAGACTTCAATAAAATCTGACTGTTCACTGAGCAGAAATTAACAGACATTTGTACAGACATCATGCCAAATCCATGCAATTAATGCTCTGCCAGGGCAATGATGAAACTAGGAGAAAATACATCCCTATTATGCCCAATCTCTGTACCCGTCTGCCGTCTGGTGATTCCAGTGGAGGGCACTATGGTTTGCAATATAATATTGCACTCTAGCTGGCAATGGCAGAGTTCCTGTGGTTCATATTGTGATGGGATACTATGGATAGAATTCTGATGTATCACTGTGGCTATCAATTTAGTTGAACACTGTAGCTGGCATAGTAGAAATATTCAGTAAATATCCTATTATGCTTCTAATTATGGCTGTCTTTTATGGACCTGCACAATCTATTCCAAAAATCTAATACGCACTCAGAGAACCTTTTTAGAACTGAAGAATGTTTGCTTCTTAACCAGCCCTGAACATATGTCCCATTAGATCAGGGATGTCAAACTCAAATACACAGTGGGCCAAAATTAAAAACTTAGACAAAGTCGCTGGTCAACCTTGATATTTCTAAAAAAAAAGGCTACAAATAAATAAATATACAATTAACGTAAATAATAGATTCATATAGACGTGCAGTAAATGTAAACAATGTAATACTGAGACAATAATATACAAGAATGTAATCATGTATAGAGAGGAGATCAGTGGATTTCTAGGGCAAAGATATCTGAGACCCCCTATCCAAGAAGAAAGAGACTCTTGTTTGACCAGCTGCATGTTTTCAGAGACTATTGATCACAATGGCTAGTGTTGTGCTGGCAGCCATGTAATATCTTACAGTGCTATGTTCTGCCATGGATGTGGTGTAAGTAGGCACTACCTGTACATGTGGCAGCAATGACATCTGATCTTCACCTGCAGGTAATACAAGTGACGTGCCCCCTGGGCCGAGTGTACACGCGTGTGGGCTACCTGGAACCGGGTCTCTGGGGGTTGTAGTCTCCATGGCGGCGACCCTGTCAAACCAGTGGCAGTCTTTATAATGTTTTTGTGGTTTAATGTCCGACTACGCCACCCGTGGATTGCGGTCAGGGTGTACCGCCGCTGCGAGGCAGTCAGCTGAGGCTGGTGTGGTGTGCGCATCTAAAGATGGGATAACTCCACACAGGAAGAGTATGGCCTCAGGGTAGGGAATGTGGATGATGGGAGTGATGGTGTGCGGGCATCCCAGTACTAGTAGTGCTGTATGCGGTGTGAAAGCAGGAACGACACAGAGTCTTTGCAGTGCAGTTCAGGGTCTTTACTGATGATATTAAGGGAGAGCCTCCCAGGAGTACTGGCTAGCATAAGGGGCCTGGTCAGTCTGCGAGCAAGCAGGAGTTCCCCTGGCCAGGTGGAGTTGTAGGCCTCCCCGTCTATCTGCACTCTTCCTGGCTACCTTGCTGTAAGCGAGTGGAAGTAGCCCACGTCCCTGAGTATACCGTGTGGTGCTCACCCGTATGGCTGGTGACTTGGGGCCTTCTGATAGCCTCCGATTCTCGATGGCGGTGCTGGTCCCTTCCTTGTGACTGAGCCTTCGGGCTTCTATGGCCAGAGGACCTGGAATCCCCTGCCGGCTAGGTTCTGCTGCTGGACTTAGAGGTTTCCACAGCCTAGGACTCCGCTGTCCGGTAGTAATCTCTTCAGCCAGGACGAGCAATATATCTGCTTCCAGTCCCTGGCACTCAGCTCCTGCTTCTACAGAGCTCCTAGCTGTTTCTTGCCCTGTGTCTGGAACTTCACTCCAGGCTCTGACTGACTAATCCCGCTCCAGACCCAGTTTCTAAGGGCAGATTCCTCCCCTCCCAGGACTGGGCAGGAGGTGTTGCATGCTTAAGGGCTCCTGACCAGGAAACCTCCCACTTGCTCTCAGACGTAATATTTCTATTATTGTGGTAACCAGACCCCTGGGGAGCCACATTCCCCCCAAGTAAATTTTAGTACTCCGGGACTAAACACATTTTTAAGAAAACACAAGTACAGGTTATAAACAATAATACAACAACATAGGTACAAGAAGCTTTAGTCTTTAGAGGTCACGGCGTGTCCGTAACCGGGTGTCCATTTCACCCAACAAGGTGAAGTCTTGGAACAGAGTAGGGGACCTGTCCAAAGCAAACCCCAAACGTTGGCCCTGGGCGTGGCTGCAAGGCTGAGGCTAGCTATTTTGGGCCACAAGGAGGCCACGCCAGACAGGTTTTTCTCTTCCGCGGCCATCTTCGCAAGAGGCACCAAGGTGCAACTATCTACAATGTAGTTCCGGTTACTCAGCGTCCATAACCTGTCAGTCCAAATAAACCTGTAGGGTAACTAGAGAAACATAATCAATGAACAGGCATCAAAAACATAAACCTTTTTCAGCATTTACGTGTGTACAGGTAAATATATACTTGGCATTAGATTCTCCAGCGAGCGGGCATCTGTCCTCTAGTGCTCCTGGTGGACCTACGTAACCCACTATCTGGTTCTGCACTACAGGGTGTAGAAGGTGTTGCGGGTAGGCCTGGCAGCTTTCTGCGTACTCTTTGGCTTACTAGGGGCACGGCAGGCTCACTACTAGCAGAGGGTTGATTCTCCTGGGCTGCTGGTATGGATTCTTCTGCCTCCTGGGCCGGCTGCTCTTCTGACACTACCTGTTCTTCCGTAGGCCCTTGAGGGGTTGGCTGGAGAAAGGTGAGGACGGGTACCACGACTGCGTTGTTGATTTGAGTCCAGGACCGGGGAAAGTCTCTGAGTACGGTACTGATCATTTCTTCCCTTTCCTCTGCGGGTTGAGGGCTCTCTTGATCTTCGTCAGGGCTTTGCAGCTGCTCAGGACACTTTTTCGGGTGGTCTCTGGAAACAATGGCTGTGGTCTCTCCTCCATCCTTACTGATTATACAAACTTTTGGATTATCATGACTTGAAGGCAGTACGGTGTACGGGTCCTTCTCCCACTGGTCGTCCAACTTGTGGAGCCGCCTCTTTCTCTTCAAGACCTGCTCTCCAGGTACCAGGGGAACAGCGGGAGCATGCTGGTTATAAGTCTTCTCTTGCCTTTCTCTTGCTTGAGACAGACTTCGCTCGACGCTCTCCTGTACTTTCCGATACTGCTGCTGCCGTTCTGTATCCCAGTCTGCCTCTGGCGAGGTGTCCTCAGGTGTCAGGACTCCCATATCCAGGTCAACAGGCAGCTTACCAGGTCTTGCTCTCATTAGGTAAGCCGGGGTACAGTTCCTGGAACCTACAGGGATGTGATTATATAAGTCCACCAGATCAGGCAGTTTTTCAGGCCACAGACTGCGTTCCTCCAGGGGCAACGTTTTTAGCAATTCTATCACCACCTGGTTCATTTTCTCACATAGTCCGTTGGTCTGAGGGTGATAGGGCGTTGTTCTTATCTTCCTGCAGCCATACAGCTTGCAGAACTCTTGGAAGACCTCCGCTTCGAAGGCTGGTCCTTGGTCAGTCAGCACATGCTCCGGATACCCGTGTGGACGGCAGAAGTGCTGCTGGAAGGCTCTAGCTGCTGTTTGAGCCGTTAAGTCCTTGACAGGGACCACCACCAGGAACTGGGAGTAGTGATCTACGATGGTGAGGGCGTAGACGTACCCAGATTTGTTTGGAGCCAGTTTCACATGGTCCAGGACTACCAGTTCCAGTGGCTGCCTGGTGATGATGGGCTGCAGGGGAGTCTTCTGGCTGGCACGGTCTCTTCTTCTTAGGCTGCATGGGTCACAGTCTCTGCACCACCTCTCGATGGCTCCTCTTATGCCTACCCAGTAGAACCGTCCACGCAACAAGAACTCCAGCTTTTTCCATCCGAAGTGTCCTGCTCCGTCGTGGTATGCCTCCAGAACCATAGCCGCGTCTCGTCTTGGGACCACTACCTGCCACTTCAGCTCACGTGTTCTAGAGTTGACCATTCTCCGGCACAGCTTCTCCTTGTAAAGAAATAGTTTACTTTTCTCCTTCCACAGTTGATTGGTCTCCTCCGGAGCGTCTGGTTCAAGACGGGCATCAGCCTGTGTCAGCATTTCCTTCACCAGACGGACTGCGGGATCACTGTCTTGTGTCTCCGCCCAGCTGTAGTGGGGTAAGGGATTGAACATAGCAGAGCGCCTGTCCCTTACACGGTGGGAATACAGGGTAATCCCATGACGGTGGAACGCAGGGAGTTCGACTTCTTCCAGTTCTTCTGGATCTTCCCATATGTCCGGTAAGTTTGACATTCTGCACAGGGCATCCGCGTTGGCATTGGAGTGTCCCGCCCGGTATTTGATGGTGAATTCATAGTTGGACAGGCGGGCCATCCATCTCTTCTCCAGGGCACCAAGCCTTGCAGTGTCCAGGTGTGTCAACGGGTTGTTATCCGTGTACACGGTGAACTTGCAAAAGGCAAGGTAATGCTTGAAACGTTCGGTCACTGCCCACACCACTGTCAGGAACTCTAGCTTGAATGAGCTATAATTCTCAGGGTTTCTCTCTGTGGGCCGTAGTTTTTGGCTGGCGTAAGCGATTACCCGTTCTTTCCCCTGCTGGATCTGGGACAGTACGGCTCCTAGCCCGATGTTGCTCGCGTCCGTGTGGAGGATAAAGGGCTGGCTGTAGTCAGGGTACGCCATTATTTCATCCCCCGTGAGGGCCATCTTCAGCTGGCGGAAGGACTCCTCTTCCAGCTTTTCCCACCTGAAATGCGGCTTCTGGTTTTTAGCCTTCCTGGATTGACCTATCAGGAGGTCCTGCATAGGAGCTGCCATTTTGGTGAAACCGGGAATGAATCTTCGGAAGTAGCCTACCAACCCGAGGAACTGCCGCACTTCCTTTATGCTGGTGGGTCTTGGCCAGTCTTTAATCACGGTGATTTTCTCGGGGTCAGGAGCCACTCCTTCAGCACTCACCACATGTCCCAGGTACTGCACCTTTGGTTTCAGCAGGTGACACTTGGAGGGTTTCAACTTTTGGCCGTAGCTTGTCAGGGCATCAAACACTTCTGCCAGGTGTTTCAGATGGTCCTTGTAGGTTTTGGAATAAACGATGACATCGTCCAGGTATAACAGGACCGTCTCGAAATTCCGGTGTCCCAGACAGCATTCCATAAACCACTGGAAGGTTCCTGGTGCGTTGCAGAGCCCGAATGGCATACAGTTGAATTCGCTGAGACCCATCGGGGTGGTGAATGCAGTCTTCTCCTTGTCCACCTCTGCTACAGGAACCTGCCAGTACCCGCTAGTAAGATCCAAAGTGGAGAAGAAGTTAGCAGATTTTAATGCAGCTAAAGATTCTTCTATTCTAGGTAACGGGTATGCATCTTTGTGTGTGATATGGTTGACCTTTCTGTAGTCCATACACATTCGCATTGTGTTGTCCTTCTTTTTCACTAGAACTAGTGGAGCTGCCCAGGGGCTACAGCTGTCCCTGATTACTAGTGTTGAGCCACCCCCGTAGTGTTCGAGTTCGGTTCGGTTCGTCGAACACCCGTGTGTTCGCCGAACTGTTCGTCGAACTGTTCGTCGAACACCTTCGAACACCATTAAAACCAATGACAGGCAAACAAAAACACATAGAAACACATAGAAAACACCTTCAAAGGTGTCCAAAAGCTGACAAACTGGTCAGAAGACACAACTAACACATGGAAAAGTGACAAGTACATATAGTCATGCGAAAAGAAAAGAGGTGGAGGAGTAAAAGGAGGGGGAGACACAGATATAGGCATGTCATGCCCTTCTAAAATCTAAAAAGTGAGAAGCCGACACGTTCAGTCCGCTCCTGCTCGTGCCACCTCCGCGTCGCCGGGTTGGTGCCAGAGCCGCGGTGAACCCTGACGGCAAGCCCCCCTCTCCCAATACTGGTGCCTGTCCGCTGGTGGGTCGAGCGAGCCCTCCTGTGGTGGAGGAAGCTCTAAGCTTTTTAATTTAAATTGTCTCTCTAATTTGAATGAATACACTTTAAATCCATTTACAAGGATCTATTGGAGGGCAAGTCTCATGCCAGCAGCCGCGTAATTCCAGCTCCAGTAGCGTCCACTAAAGCTGCTGCAGTTAAAAAGCTTTTATAAGGATCAAGCTCGGCTGTCCACCGCAAGGCATCCTACTGCCAGTCCCAGCCCCTATGCCTTGGGGTGCCTCCTGATGCTCTTCACTGAGTATCCCGTGGTCCCGAAGCATTTCCTTTGAAAAAATTAAGTGTCCAAACTACAGGTGGTGTAGCTTGCTTAACAGCCGGGATAATCCGCTGACTAGCAGACACTGCTACTAGGCACAAAGTATTTCCTGGGCTAGATGCAGTTAAAAATTTGTAATTAGGTACTCTCGTTGGATGCTGAGAAAGCATTCCATAGAGTCTCCTGGCACGCCATATATGATTCTTTTAAAAAGCTTGGGGTAGGGGTCTAGGGGACCCTTTTATAGCCAAAATCACGGCCCTGTATCGCAATACGTCACCTAGGCTGAAGATAAATGGAACTGTAGCACCCTGAGGGCTCGGTTGCTACAGAGGTATTGCACCTCACCCAGAGGTGTGATATCTCACTCTCAGGTAAGGATGTAGTGTGGATCAGGACCCGACACCTGCATGCATTACACCACAATGTCGTGGGGCAGGGCGACCAATATGCCCCTGAGATGGGCACGACAGTCCCTGTCCCTGGCTGGAGTGGGGGGAGGGAACACTGAGGAAGGGGAACCCTGTAGTGCAGGAGCAGGGAGGAAGCAGTTCCTGGGTGCATTGAGAAGGGAGTATAAAAGGTGGGCACCATCTTAGTTCAGTGCAGAGAAGTCTGAGCAGAAGTGGCAGGGAGCAGGGGCTCTGCATGAGCTCTGCTCCGGAGGCGGGCCTAGTAACAGAGGCCCAGGCCTGGAAGAGGGAGAAGGAATGAAGAGGAGCGGAGAAGGCTCCAGGAACGAGGAATGAAGGGATCCCAGGGGTGCGGACGGGCGAGTCGCCACCGCACGCCCGAATCCACCTGCGTGGAGGGGTCAGGCCAAAGGGGGAGACCGGTCCCCGAAACTAGTGGAGGCAGGAAACGACCCTCAGCTAGACACAGGAGGCTGTGACATTTTATGTGGCGCAGCCCCTCGCTACACCCGCTAGGAAGGCAACACATAGGGTCAGGGAAACTGGCGCCAAGTTTACCAAGAGGAGGCCCGAGGCAGCCGGGCAGAAGGGTTGGTAAGAAAGGCCAGACAAAGGACACACAAAGGGGGTCCTGTGAAGCCCTCCAAAGTTATCTGGGAGTTGTCTGAGCCCCTCGCCTGGTGAGCACAGTACGACGTGGGCAGCCGTTACCTGCAGACGTGGTCTGGATAATAAGAACTGTGAGTAAAGGCCCTGGACTGCATCACTGACTCCGTGTCGTTACTGCTGCTGCCCTGCACCATCACCCCCATCCTCCGCATACACTGCCCTGAGGCTATACTCCTCCCGTGGGGAGTTATGCTACGCTCTGCTGCACCCACAACACCAGCCTCAGCGGTCTGCCCTGGAGCGGCGGTTCACTCTGACCGCAATCCACGGGTGGCGTAGTCGGACATTTAAACATCAAAACCACATAAATAGTTCCGCCACTGGTTTGACCGCCCTGAGCCACGGAACCGGGTCGCCGCCACGGAGACTACAACCACCAGCATCCACCAAAAAGGGTCCGGCTCCGCGTGTCCCAAGGCCCAGGGGGCGCGTCAGAACATTTTCATCACCTTTCACAATCACCAATGGGACAAGGCAGGGATGTTCTCTGTCCCCTCTCTTATACATCCTAGTGACGGAGCACCTGCTCTCATCAATTCGCCATAACCCCAATATTAGGTGGATTGAGGTGGGAGGCACCGAGTACAAGTGCTCTCTATTTGCTGATGATGTCCTAGTATATATCACTCAATCACATATATCCATCCATGCTGTTATGGCTGAAATAGATCACTATGTTACATGGTCAAATTTTAAAATCAATGCAGCGAAGTCTGAGGCCCTCGATGTCTCCCTCCCCAAATCCATATAGGATTCCATCCAGTCCAACTTTCCCTTTGCCTGGCCCTCACAGGGTATCAAATACTTAGGAATTCCTATTCATAGAGACCTCTCCCATCTATGTTATCTTAATTTTGGGCCCTTTATTGAACAACTCCATACAGACCACGGTTGGCAAGTTAGAACTGTAAGATTCACTACGTGAACCACTGGTGTTTTGTGGAAAAGCACATGTACACTGTGTTCCAAATTATTATGCAAACAGTGTTTAGGAGTGATAAGGGAAGAATTTGTTTGTTTGTCAGTTAAACTCATTGATGGTGATGTGTGTCAGGGCTCTTTATATCACTGTAAGCAATTGCAGACACCTGTGCTAATTAGTTTGGCAGGTGTGTCCAATGAAAGGCAAGACTACTTAAGGCTGTCTCACATTATTAAGCAGCCTACATTTTCTGCCAAAATGGGAAAGAAAAAGGATGTGTCGGCTGCTGAGAAGCAACAAATTGTGGAGTGTTTAGGTCAAGGCATGACTACAATCAACATTGTGCGATGATCAGGATGAAGTGTCTTGGCAATCAAGAAGTATGTAGCTGATTCACAGTACACACGTGTGCGTGCTGATAAGGGCAAATTGAGGACTCTTTCCTACAGGCAATTACGTCAGGTTGAAAGAGCAGCGGCAAAAAAGCCTTGTCATAGCAGCAGACAAGTTTTTGAAGCTGCTGGTGCCTCCAACGTCCCCCGAACAACAAGATGCAGGGTCCTTCAGAGGTTTGCAGCTGTGCATACGCCATCCTGTCGACCTCCTCTATCCACTTCACACAAGCAGAAACGGCTCCAGTGGGCCAAACATTACATGAAGACTGATTTCAAAACTGTTTTGTTCACGGATGAGTGCCGTGCAGCGCTCGATGGTCCAGATGGATGGAGTGGAGGATGGCTGGTTGATGGACACCCGACGCAAACACGGCTACAGCGCCAACAAGGAGGAGGTGGAGTAATGTTTTGGGCTGGAATCATGGGGAGAGAGATTGTCGGCCCCTTTAGGATCCCTGAAGGCGCTAAAGATGAACTCCATAATGTATGTGGATTTTCTCAAACAGCACTTCCTGCCATGGTTCAAGAAGAAGAATCGTGTATTTCACAGCAAGATCATTTTTTTGCATGATAATGCACCATCTCATGCTGCACATAAAACATCTGCATCTCTGGCTGATATGGGCATAAAAGGGGACAAACTTATGGTGTGACCCCCATGCTCCCCTGACCTCTACCCCATTCAGAACCTTTGGAGCATCATTAAAAGGAGTGTCTATGATGGCGGGAGGCAGTTCACATCTAAGCAACAGCTCTGGGAGGGTATTCTGTCCTCATGCAAAACAATTGAAGCAGAAACCATCCAAAACCTGACAAATTCAATGGACGAGAGAGTTCAGAAGCTCCTTTCGAACAAGGGGTCCTATGTGAAAATGTAACATCACCTAGAATAAAGTTTTGAGTTGAAAACTGTTTGATTTCAGTTTCTAACAACCTGCTAATGCTTATAATTTCAAAAATGACCATTTTTTTGGTCTTTATTAAAATGAAAAGGTTGATCGAAAAATTTGGGGGATCTAAGAGTGTGGCAACCCAGTAGTCATGATTACTTCGAATTCTGACAATATGAGGGTCATGCTGCAGGTAGTGCAGCAAGAAGGCACTTATGTGTCTTGCGCATCTCGGAGCCCCAAAATTATTTTCCGGGCTAGATGCAGCTAAAAATTATTATTAATTTTAAATCTGGTGAAGCTTTAGTAGAGATGGCCTAATAGGATCAGTGCTGCACACTGCTACAAAGCCCAAATTATTTTCCAGTCAAGATACAGATAAACATGATTAGTAATTTTAAATCTGGTGGAGCTTATTATAGATGGCCTAATAGAATCAGTGCTGCACACTGCTACAAAGCCCAAATTATTTTCCTGCCAAGATACAGATAAACATGATTAGTAATTTGAAAGCTTAAAACGGTTGGTAGGGTGATTTTAACCAATCATCAAGCTTTTACTCTCCCCAGGATGACACAGGGGTAGAAAAGTCGTTTCGGATCCATGATTTGTTCATCTTTATGAACGTGAGTCTGTCTACATTATCAGTGGAGAGCCGCGTGCGCTTATCTGTCAGCACACCACCAGCAGCGCTGAACACACGTTCAGACAGAACGCTGGCTGCGGGGCATGACAAGATCTCCAAGGCGTAAGTGGCTAGCTCCGGCCATTTATCCAGATTGGAAGCCCAAAAAGAGCAAGGGTCCAGTGACACAGTCATGGCTTCAATGTTTACTTGGAGATACTCCTGTACCATCGTCTCTAGGCGTTGACTATGTGTCAGACTTCTTGTCTCCTGTGGCCTTGCAAAGGATGGGCTAAAAAAGTGGTGAAATGATTCTGCAAAATTGATGTTACCAGCAGATACTGTGGTTCTGTTATGGTTTGAGTTCTGAACACTTGACGGTCCCACGGTTGGCAAGTTGGAACTGTGAGATTCACTACGTGCACCACTGGTATTTTGTGGAAAAGCACATGTAAGATTCTGCAACAGTCTCTGCTGATACTCCTGCATGCGTGCATCCCTTTCTATGCCAGGAATAATTTCTGAAAATTTACTTTTGTACCGGGGATCTAACAGTGTGGCAACCCAGTAGTCAGGATTATTTCTAATTCTCACAATTCGAGGGTCATGTTGCAGGTAGTGCAGCAAGAAGGCACTCATGTGTGTTGCGCATCCAGGAGCACCAAGTCCCTGTTGTGTTGGTGGCGAGGTAACAATCATGCTTCCTTCCTCGGTCCTCTCCCCCCAACCTCGCACAACAGAAATGTGATCAAGGTCTCCCTCATCTGATGAGTCTTCCATCAGTTCGTCCTCCACTTGTTCCTGGGCTCCTGCACCTTCCTCACTAATTTGGCTGCTACCATGCGCCCTGGTAAAACCATCTCCCCCACCCTCACATGCCTGCCGCCTTGGTGCTGCCGACCGTCTGGACCTTGCAGATGTTAGCCCTTCCGCATACAACTCCTCCTCCTCTACTTCCTCCACCTCCGCTTGTGCCACCACCTGACTCCGAATTCTGTTTAACATGTGCTCCAGCATGTAAATCACCGGAATAGTCATGCTGATAATGGCATCGTCAGCACTAAACATCTTCGTAGCCATTTCAAAACTGTGCAGAAGGGTGCATAGGTCCCTGATCTGAGACCACTCCTCCAGCGTGATTTGCCCCACCTCTGGATCTCGTTGGCCCAGGCTATACGTCAGAACGTATCGCACCAGGGCTTGTCGGTGCTGCCACAGTCGCTGCAACATGTGCAGAGTTGAATTCCACCGGGTAGGCACATCGCATTTTAGCCGGTGAAGTGGCAGGCCCAACGACTTCTGTAGAGATGTAAGTCACTGAGCTCCGGGATGCGAACGGCGGAAGTGAGCACACAGCGACCGTGCCCTCTGCAGAAGGCCATCTAGTCTGGGATAGTGGGCTAAAAATTGCTGGACAACCAGGTTCAACACGTGAGCCATACAAGGCACGTGTGTGACATTGCCCCGGCGAAGGGCCGCACCCAGGTTTGCAGCATTGTCGCACACGGCCTTCCCTGGTTTCAGGTCCAGTGGAGACAACCATTCATGAAATTGGTTCTCCAGAGCTGACCACAACTCCTCAGCTGTGTGACTCACATTTCCCAGACATTTCAATGTAAAAACCGCCTGATGACGTTGAGCCCTACTGCCAGCATAGTAAGGAGGTGTGCAGGATCCCTTCTGCGCAGTTAGAAAGCTTGTGGCATGACCAGACAGGCTTTGGGTGCAGGTGGAAGACCGAGAGGAGGTTGAGGAGGCAGAAGCAGTGGAGGAACTTTGACATAAAGAGGATTGACGCACAACTCATGGGGACGGCAAGACTTGGACAGCAGCCCCTTGTCCTGCTGTCACCATAGTTACCCAGTGCCCAGTCAGCGACATGTAACGCCCCTGTCCATGCTTACTCGTCCAAGTGTCTGTGGTGAAATGCACCCTGTCACACACAGAGTTTCTCAAAGAAGCGGTGATGTTGTGTGCGACATGCTGGTGGAGCGCAGGCACACCTTTCTTTGAGAAGTAGTGCTGACTGGGCATCTGGTACTGGGGCACTGCGACGGACATAAGGTCTCGAAAATCCTCTGTGTCCACCAGGCGGAAAGGCAGCATTTCTGTAGCCAAGAGCTTGCAGATGGTGAAATTCAACCTCTTAGCTTACTCATGGCTAGGAGGAAATGGTCTTTTACTTGTCCACATCTGAGGGACCGAGGACTGGCTATTGTGCTTAGACAGGGTTGATAAGGGTGTCCCCGGCAAACTGCCGGTCTGTGAGGAAGATGCAGGCGGACATGTTAGGTTGCCTTGATCCAAAGGTGGTGCTATCGATGTCGGACAGCGCTCAACACCAGCTGGTGTTACCACCTCCAAAGAAAATGATGACCTGCCAATCACGCTGGCTGTTGCGGGTAAAGAGGTGGCAGGTCTGCGCCCCAAAACAGTTGTGACTGCTGTCCCCCCAGTCACAGAGGATGAAGAGGCCGCGGATGCACAAGATATGGCAGACGGTGGTTGGCCCGGCCGGCTAGGCCGCATTGTAGCACACTGAGCTTCCCACTGCAACTTATGCTTCATGTCCATTTGCCGGTTCATGCATGAAGTACTCAAACTATGTATTTTTTGGCCTCTACTTAGCTTTTGCTGACAAATGTTACAGATAACACGAGTTGGGTCATCTTTATCGATCTGAAAAAATGCCCAGGCTATGCAAGGCTTAGCACCCATGCGACCTGAAGAGCCACCACGACTTGTGGTGAGAGGCAGAGTTGTGTTTGAGGATGCAGTTGTTGACGTGCTTCCAGTACTACGTCTCTGTCCAGGAAGGCGCAACCTGACCTCGTCGTCACTAGCATCTTCCTCCACCTCCTCTGCTGACCTCATCTCTTGGTTGACTGTGGGTTGACAGTAAGTGGGATCTCCAACCTCATCATCATCACCCTGTGCGTTATCACACCCGTCGTCCTCAGAGCCAACCTGTTCCTGCCCTGACAAAAAACTAAAGTTATCGCTCCAATCAGGTATTTGAGTCTTATCATCGTCTTCCTCATTGTCTCCACCAACAGGAGTTACAGTTTGGGAATGAGGGTCTACATTATGGTCAGAACCTTCTGCGTCTGGTCCTGGATCCGACTCATAAAGATTCTGGGCATCAGTGCAGATCATTTCCTCGTCTGGATTCACAGAAGCGCTGGAGTCGACCTCTGATTCCCAGGCTATAGTATGAGTAAACAGCTCTGCAGACTCAACCATCTGTTCTACCTCATACTCAGACGGGCAGCTGGAGATTTGGGAGCTGTGAGGAAGCAAGTGCGATTGGGGTGACACCTTTGAGTACTGGAGTATTTGTGATGTTGAAGTTGATGTGGAGGAGAGCCCACTTAAAGGAGCACTTGATATCCGTTGAAGCACCTGCTGTTTTTGTGCCTCATCTGGAATTTGTAGCAATTGGCGTGGCCGTAAGAAAGGGATCTTATCACATTGTCCGCTAAAAGAAGTAGACATTTTAGTTTGGCTGGAAGATGGTCTTTCTTCTGCAGATGTTACTGTTGCTTTAACACCTACCCCACGGACACAACCTTTTTTCCCCTTCCCAACACGCCTATTCCCCTTTCCACCAGCAGCAGGCCTTTTTCCACTCATTTTGGTGGTTAACTAATTCACAACTCTGGAGTTGTTTGCACAAAAAAACAATGGATGGGAACCGAGCAGAGCTGAGTGGCCAAACTGTGGTATTAGGCCAAAACTATTGGCTGGGTTAGATGCAGAAAAAAATTATATTCAATTTGCCACTTGATGGAGGTCAGTATAGATGGACTAATAGAACAAGTCCCACACACAGCTAGAAGCCCAAATATTTTTTCAGAGGTAGATGCAGAAAAATTTTTTATTCAGTTTGCAACCTGATGGAGGTCTGTATAGATGGATTAATAGAACAAGTCCCACACACAGCTAGAAGCCCAAATATTTTTTCAGAGGTAGATGCAGATAAAAATTATTTTTAATTTGCAACCTGATGGAGGTCAGTATAGATGGACTAATAGAGAAAGTCCCACACACTGCTAGAAGGCCAAATATTTTTTCAGAGCTAGATGCAGATAAAAATTATATTCAATTTGCAACCTGATGGAGGTCAGTATAGATGGACTAATAGAGAAAGTCCCACACACTGCTAGAAGGCCAAATATTTTTTCAGAGCTAGATGCAGATAAAAATTATATTCAATTTGCAACCTGATGGAGGTCAGTATAGATGGACTAATAGAGAAAGTCCCACACACTGCTAGAAGGCCAAATATTTTTTCAGAGCTAGATGCAGACAAAAAATTATTTTGAATTTGCAACCTGATGGAGGTGAGTATAGGTGGACTAATAGAACAAGTCCCACACACTGCTAGAAGGCCAAATATTTTTTCAGAGCTAGATGCAGAAAAAAATTATATTCAGTTTGCAACCTGATGGAGGTCTGTATAGATGGATTAATAGAACAAGTCCCACACACAGCTAGAAGCCCAAATATTTTTTCAGAGGTAGATGCAGATAAAAATTATTTTTAATTTGCAACCTGATGGAGGTCAGTATAGATGGACTAATAGAGAAAGTCCCACACACTGCTAGAAGGCCAAATATTTTTTCAGAACTAGATGCAGATAAAAATTATATTCAATTTGCAACCTGATGGAGGTCAGTATAGATGGACTAATAGAGAAAGTCCCACACACTGCTAGAAGGCCAAATATTTTTTCAGAGCTAGATGCAGATAAAAATTATATTCAATTTGCAACCTGATGGAGGTCAGTATAGATGGACTAATAGAACAAGTCCCACACACAGCTAGAAGCCCAAATATTTTTTCAGAGGTACTGTAGATGCAGATAAAAATTATTTTTAATTTGCAACCTGATGGAGGTCAGTATAGATGGACTAATAGAGAAAGTCCCACACACTGCTAGAAGGCCAAATATTTTTTCAGAGCTAGATGCAGAAAAAAATTATATTCAGTTTGCAACCTGATGGAGGTCAGTATAGATGGACTAATACAACAAGTCCCACACACAGCTAGAAGCCCAATATTTTTTCAGAGGTAGATGCAGAAAAAAATATATTCAGTTTGCAACCTGATGGAGGTCTGTATAGATGGATTAATTGAACAAGTCCCACACACAGCTAGAAGCCCAATATTTTTTCAGAGGTAGATGCAGAAAAAAATATATTCAGTTTGCAACCTGATGGAGGTCAGTATAGATGGATTAATAGAATGATGCTATGCCAAAAAGATTTTACTTCACTAGGTGCAGTAAAAAAATTGGTATTCTATACACAGGTGGTATATCTTGCAACACAGATAGGCTACTCCACTGACTAACACACTCTGCAATAGGCCAAAAAGGATTAGCTTTGCTAGATTCAGCCAAATGCTGTGAAAAAAACTTGCACAGCACTGGCACAGACCTGCCTGGCAAAAACTGATAGGAACTGATGTAACCTAGTCCTGAAAAGGACTCCAATTACAATTAGTCTTTACTCCCACAATCTATATATTTAAGAGCACAGACCTGCCTGATAAAAGTCGTAGGAAATGCTGTAACCTAGTCCTTAAAAGGACTGCAATCACAACTATTCCCTACTCCCAAGCTATCTGTAGATTTGTGCGAAAATTGGCTTGAAATTAACAAGGTATAGTGCACACAGCAACAGCGGTGCCGTCTAACACGCAGCTGCAGCAGTGAGAAAATGGTGGCGACGGGGAAAATGGCTTGGTCTTATAGGGCAAGGACATGTGACATACACTGCCAATGACACATGCCCTTGCTTGTGTGAAAAAAAGCACTTCGCTCCGTGTGTGCGCTGCTGATAGGCTGACAGATTGCACCTCCCCACTGTAAATGCGGGAAAGAGAAAAAAAAAATGGAGATCTTCATTGTTCCTGCAGAGATTCATCCCCTGCCCCTCCCCCCACCCCGCTGTACACTCAAACTTCGTATTAACATTAATTTTCATCATTACTGAGAAAAAATCCAGTTATGATTTTGGTGCACGAACAGTTATCGAACATAACCTCGAACAGCCGAATTTTTCTCAAATTGTTCGTGTTCGCCGAACGGCTCGAACACCGCCCAAAACAGCTCGAATTTGAGATTGGCGAACAGTTCGAGTAGAACAACGCTCATCTCTACTGATTACCCCAGCCTCCTTCATGTCCCGCAACATCCACTTTGCATGCTGATAGTGTGCAGGGGGTACAGGTCGGTATCTTTCCTTTATGGGTGGATGGTCTCTTGTGGGGATGTGATGCTCTACCCCCTTTACTCGCCCGAAGTCTAGCGGGTGTTTACTAAAGACTCTTTCGTACTCGTGAACCACCTGGTAGACTCCCTGTTTTTGGTGTGAGGGAGTGGAGTCAGTACCCAAATGCAGTTGCTGACACCAGTCCTCCATTTGTTTCTTAGAGCCATTACCTTCCTCTGGTTGAGATGGAGGCAAGGGTTCTATGGCCTTTACAGAATTTTGGTTTATGGTGAACAATTTGGCTAGCGTGGCATACTGGGGCAGGTAAACTTCTCTCTCCCCAATATTTATGATGCGGACGGGTACCCTCCCATGGCGCACATCGATCACTCCCCGTGCTGTCAAAATGGTGGGCCTACTGTCTGAGTAGACGGGTTCTACCATTGCTTGGTATTCTCTACCTCTTAGACCAATAGCTGCCCGGCACCATATCATCATCTCACTTTTCGGGGGCACGGCAATAGGGAACGGGTCACACATTTTCACGCTACCAATCTCACCACCAGATAATTCCACCTGTTGCCGTTTTATCAGTGCCCGGATCTCTTTTTGGAGGATACCCTGCTGGCTGGAACTGGCATTCTTGGCAACCTACTGTAAAATGTGAATCACCTCTGCAAGACAATTTTCAATCACGTTAGTTCCCAAGGTTATTCTAGGGTGACTCTCATGACGGTCAATGTCCACAATAATCAGTCCTTATGCCGCCAGTTCGACTTTACCGATTTTAATGGTCACCTCTTTCAACCCCACCTGCGGCACAGGCTGACCATTGCTGGCGATGATACTCAGGTCGTCATCTGGGTAGCGGGTTATGTCCTAGTCATTCCAGTACCGCGTAAAGAGCAAGTACGGGATGGTAGTCACCTGTGACCCAGTGTCTAGTAGGGCACTCATAGGAAAGCCATCCAGTACCACAGGCAAGACCGGACATCCCCCTACGTATTTATCATGCCAGTTCGATGGGCCTGATGATCTTATGCCTGGGGGTTGGCCCTCTGCCCCAGGTTGTGCCCGTTTAAATGACAGTACCTTGCCATATGTCCAGGTTGATTGCAGCGGCGGCAGATGGGTTGTCCGTCCTCGTTGTATCTGTCGCTGGGTCTTCCTCTGGACAATGGGATCCTCCTCTGTCGGTGCCACGCGATGTCCTCCGGACTGGTGGCCAGCTTGATCCTTCCTGGAGGAGAGACCTGTAAAGACTGTACAGTTCGGGTTAGCGCGGCTACGCTTTTAGTTAGCTCTTGGACCTGATGGTGCAGGTCTGTAGCCGGGTTGTTGTCCAAAGCCTGCGCACTAGCTCCTACATGCTCTGCAGACAAGGGCGCCGCCTCTTGATGATAGGTAATAGCAGGGCGCCAGTGGGTTACAGCGCTACCCGGTGCCGGTTCTCGGAGCACCCGGATGGCCCTGTCTTTGAACTTTGCAAAGTCTAAACCAGGGTTCTGCAAGGCCATTGCACGTAACTGGGTTCAGTGGGCGTTGGACAGCAGACCCTCAATGAATTTCTCAGTTAACAGTTCATCTGAATTCTGCACACTGTCAGGGTCTGCCTGTTTAATGGCTCCCAGGGCCTCTTGCAAACTCAAAGCATAGTCTCTTATACTGTCTTGGGCCCGCTGCTTGCACCCATAAAATCTCATTTTGATCTCGGCTGAGGTGCGGGTATCAAAAGTGTCCTTCCGATGGGCCAAGATCTCCTTTACGGTCTCCTTGTCCCGGACTGACCAGGACTTTACTTCACGCTGGGCTGCGCCGGTTAGCTGGCCTATCAATATGCTCACTTTCTGGCCCTCCGTCAGGGGGTATACCTTAAATAGGCTGTACAGTCTCTCTTTAAAGTCGCTTAGGGTATGGGACTCCCCTGAGTATTGGGGCAGCCAGGCCACTCCGGGGATGTAGGGCATTGTAAATGGCATTACTGCGGCAGTGGCCGCGCTGGTGGTAGAGGGTCCCTGCGTGTCTTCCTCGCCCCTAGTTAAGTGTGGCCTACCTTCCGACGATCCTCTTCGGTAGGCCGCGGCTCCGCTGGTGCTGCTCCGGACGAGGACCTTGCGTCGTGTCCTGGTGACGTCAGCGTTGCTCTCTCTCCGTTTCAGGACCTTGCTCAGCGTCGGTGCGTGGGGCGGAGCTTCAGGTCTCGCGCGCTTTCGGCGTCAACGCCCCTCTTCTTCTCGCGCGGCGTCCCGAAGATGGCATCCGATGGCGGGAAAACGACTGCGTATGGCGGGAAAACAGCTGCGGATGGCGGGAAACTTCTGAAGATCGCGGGAACCTTCACCACGGCAGGTATAACAGTCTTTTGAAGGCACGCAGTACCTGGTGGTTGCGGGCACGAAATCCTGCCGACTACGCCAAAGTTGACTCACCCCATGGGCCGAGTGTACACGCGTGTGGGCTACCCGGAGCCGGGTCTCTGGGGGTTGTAGTCTCCATGGCGGCGACCCGGTCCCGTGGCTCAGGGTGGTCAAACCAGTGGCAGTCTTTATAGGGTTTTTGTGGTTTAATGTCCGACTACGCCACCCTTGGATTGCGGTCAGGGTGTACCGCCGCTGCAAGGCAGTCCGCTGAGGCTGGTGTGGTGTGCGCAGCTAAAGATGGGATAACTCCCCACGGGAAGAGTATGGCCTCAGGGCAGGGAATGTGGATGATGGGAGTGATGGTGCGCGGGCGTCCCAGTACTAGTAGTGCTGTATGTGGTGTGAAAGCAGGAACGACTCAGTCTTTGCAGTGCAGTTCAGGGTCTTTACTGATGATATTAAGGCAGACCCTCCCGGGAGTACTGGCTAGCATAAGGGGCCTGGTCAGTCTGCGAGCAAGCAGGAGTTCCCCTGGCCAGGTGGAGTTGTAGGTCTCCCCATCTATCTTCACTCTTCCTGGCTACCTTGCTGTAAGCGAGTGGAAGTAGCCCATGTCCCTGAGTATACCGTGTGGTGCTCACCCGTATGGCTGGTGACTTGGGGCCTTCTGATAGCCTCCTCTTCTCGATGGCAGTGCTGGTCCCTTCCTTGTGACTGAGCCTCCGGGCTTCTATGGCCAGAGGACATGGAATCCCCTGCCGGCTGGGTTCTGCTGCTGGACTTAGAAGTTCCCACAGCCTCGGACTCCGTTGTCCGGTAGTAATCTCTTCTGCCAGGACGAGCAATATATCTGCTTCCAGACCCTGGAACTCAGCTCCTGCTCCTACAGAGCTCCTAGCTGTTTCTTGCCCTGTGTCTGGAACTTTACTCCAGGCTCTGACTGACTAATCCCGCCCCAGACCCAGTTTCTAAGGGCAGATTCCTCCCCTCCCAGGACTGGACAGGAGGTGTTGCATGCTTAAGGGCTCCTGACCAGGAAACCTCCCACTTGCTCTCAGATGTAATATTTCTATTACTGTGGTAACCAGACCCCTGGGGTGCCACACAAGCACATAGGATACACCATGTTCATGGTTAGATCTCAGTGCCTCCAGGTTACTTACAAGGAGTCCAGTAGAAGTTTGTCTGCTTTCTTGGTGCTGAGACTCTGCTGTTTGATGAACCTGACCCAACATTCTCTCTGCGCCCCCAGGTCAGGGTTGCCAACTTGATTTTTTATTTTATTGGTCAGCATATCAAAAAATCACAGACAATCATTTTTACTGACACTTTGGAAAACCATAATAAATCATTATTATTTTAAGTGGTACATGTCTAGAGCTCATAACTCTGATATGAAGATATCAGCTGCAATCACTGTAAACTGTAAAATGAGGATAATTACAGTCAAAATAATCTGTATATGTTTTTTCAGCTTCAAAAAACAAAAATGCTCTCAATGCCACGTCATCAAGGGAGTGACATGAGGTGGTGCAGGCATGTATGGTGGAGGGGACAAGTGTTCTGTGTCATTGGTGTTGGCATGGTGGCAGATTGTGATAGAGTAAGAAGACATGGAGTATGAATTTGTAACATTAGCAGGCGCTATCTACTAGAGTGGATCAGCTCCAGTAGACGTTGGATATTTCCTCGCGGGTCAAATATAGCTACACTGTGTACTAGATTTTGAAAATTCACCTTTTAAGATTACATTTGTTATGCAGTGATGACTGTGGGAATGTTTGAATGATTGTGATTTCCTTTAGAATAAATCAGTTGTTCTTTCCTCTTGGCTCACAAAAACATGATTTTCTGATTCTCTTTTCAGTGATATGTATGCTATACATGTCTACAGACAGTCATCCAGCCTGTAAAGTCTGTAAACTGATTTATGTTGACCACGTCAAAGTTGCGCTGATATTTAAAATAGTCTGAAATCAACTTCCCAGAGTTTAAGGGAAGTGAGAGAAGGATTAATAATAATAATTTTATTCATATAGCGCCAACATATTCCACGGCATTTTACTATTGAGGGGGACATGTGCAAAAATAAAGACATTACAAATTAACACATTGTTCAACAGTTGCAAGAAGAATGAGGGCCCTGCTTGCAGGCTTACAATCTACAAGAAAATTCGGGGGGACCAAATAGGTAAAAGGTACTTGTCATGTATGGTTCAGCTAGCATCATAATAAACATTGGATATGATATAAAGCTGCATGAGTCTCAGTCATCAGCCAGTATCTGTCTAAGTACAATTACCAAGTGCTATTGGGTGCATTTAGAATGTAGAGACAGATGAATAAATGGACCAGATTCTAAAGAAAAATTAGATGGGGAAACAGGAGAAAATTAGATTAGTGAAGTGAGTTGATAAGCCTGACTAAAATTGTGTTTTAAAGCATGCCTAAAAATGTAGGGGCTAGGTATTAATTGGATTGTCTTGGTAGTGCATTTCAGAAAACTGATTCAGCACGAGAGAATGGAGAGCAAGGGTAAGTTGATAGACAGAGATGAGGGAGGAGATATATTGCGATGCAGAACTACTGTATATAGAGCCTTGTGGGTGACAGCGATAAGCATATATTGTACTCTGTAGTGGATGGGTAACCATTGCAATGACTGGCACAAGGTGGAGGCATCAGTGTAGCGGCTGTACAGAAATATGATCCTGGCTGCTGCATTCAGGACAGATTGAAGGGGAGAAAGTTTGATAAGAGTTACACATCCTCCCATCATTCCGGAGTCTGTGGTCTAGAACAGTGAAATGTGGATGGTGGCTGAATGACCAGCCAAATTAATTATTTTTTTTTTACTAAAACCAATTGCAAAAATTATGATTTTTAAAATTGACCTTTTAAAGTTATAGCTTTATAATATTTTGTTACCCAAGAAAGTATTTATCAAACAAATATTTTCATCCTGTTCTTTAAATAATTATTCAAATTGTAAATATTCATAAAGATGAATAAATATTTTATGCTGAAATTAATAAAAATAATTGTAATTATACTTCTTTTTGATTTCTCAGGCATTTTCTGCTGCATACTGTTATTTTCTTATGAATCAACTGTAAGCTAGTATTGTTATTGTGGACAGTAGCTGAAGACCTCTCACTGAGGCCAGATGCATATACCCTCTCTAGAGGTTCTTTGATTAATTGAGGTGATCCACCCTGTATAACAGGGTCAGCACACACAAGCTTTCATTATTTTCTTCATTTACATCAATTAGAATTATGGTATGCCTGGGGCTACTCCTGACTTCTAAAAACATGATCTACTTGTATGTGATGTTTAAATAGAGCACTAAAGGGCTATGACATATTTCATTAGCAAATATAGCTCTGTTACAACTTCTAACCATACAAAGATTTATCTTTGAATGCATTAATTAGGCATTATCATAAATCATTTAAAGTCTGACCAAACAAATTTTGACCCATCTGCATGCAAAAATAATCTATTCCAAAGCACAGCATTCTATTTCAGCATATAACTTTATGACAATGGAACATTTATTGAATTAAGGTAATTACATTATTCAAGGTAGCTTTTTGTTTCCATAATATTCTATGATCAATATACATTTTACTCACAGCAATTTGAAGTATATTCATTTTACATATTAACCCTAAAATGTATAGTTAATATATAAGCTATGTTAGTTTAAAGCAATGAAAGAAATAAAATGTCTCATATTACATTTTTGGGACATAAATGTGTCTACTGATATTCTTTTATTTCTACACGTGATACAGATTTGAGAGCAGAAAAGCTGCAGCGCATGAGTGGTTCGTTCCACATCTCTATCAGCCTAGGGGCATTCACCTCTGATGCCAAAACCCACATATTTTCCTCTGAACCATAACCCCTCCAGTGCACAAGTATTTTAGGGAACAGCGCTGGAGACAAGAATCCACAATCCTCAAAATTTGAAACTCCAGATTACAGTTAACCATGATTGGGGACGGCGGCAGGGTAGAGGACTCAAGCTATTCTACATATTTCTTGAGCAGAGACCTGTGAAACACATTATGGATCTTAAGGGCCAGAGGTAGCTCAATACGAAACGCTGCTGAGTTAACGACGGCAGTTATTTTGTAGGGACCAATAAATCTAGGTCCAAGTTTCCAGAAAAGAACTTTCTACTTGATATTCCTGGTAGACAACCACATAAAGTAAATCACACATAGGTCCAGACCTGGCAAACATTTGCTGACAGCCTTACGTTTGTACCAGTCTCCGATGATCTTCAAATTACTCTGAACCCCATGCCATACAGAGGAGAGCGACGAAGCCCCTCCCCCACTAAAACTACCAAACTGTGGATGGAAACCGTATGTACCAAAGAACGGTGACCTGCTGGTAGATGTAGCATCGGCGTCTCTGCCCCCTGTCAGGCAGAGACGCCATCCCCCTTACCGCCGCGGTCCTGCTCCAGCGTCTTCCGGCCTCCCTGCTGCTGCTGCTGGTGCATGCAGCTTCCCTGGCACTGTGCTTAGGGCACGCATGCGCTCCCTCCCTCTTAAATGGGCCGCGTGCACCATCCTAAAGAGTCCCCGACCAATGGCCGGAGGACTTTCTCTATAAAAGGCACCTCCTCCAATATGGAGGTGCCCGTGCAAGGTTGTTGCTCTGTGATTCTTACTTTGCTTCAGCCCTCAGGTCCCTCTGCAAATCAGTCCTGTCCACCAGTCTGTTCCCCTGTCCAGTCCGCCAGTCTGACTACTATCCAGCCCGACAGTCTGCCTTCAGTCCAGTCCGCCATTCTGTCTATGGGCTCTGCCCGCCTGCTTGCCTGGAAGCACCCCCCTGTTACCTGCCGTGCCCGCCAGCCTGCTTACCTGGAAGCACCTGCCTGTTACCTGCCGTGTCCGCTTGCCTGCTTACCTGGAAGCACCTGCCTGTTACCTGCCGTGCCCGCCAGCCTTATTACATGGAAGCACCTGCCAGTTTCCCGTTGTGCCCGCCAGCTTGCCTACCTGGAGCACCCGTCTGGCTATCAGCCGAATCAGCCTGCTTGTCTACCCGGACCACCCGTCAGCCTGCCTGCCGTGCTCATTCGCTGTACCGGTCAGTTCCTGCCATCTGACCCGTGGGAGTCACCTGCTCTCATACAAGGTCGGTCCCAGAGTGGCACCTGGTCCTTCTGCTCGGTCCCTCCCTGGTTCACGGAGTCGATTGAGCTGCCATGCGACCTTGTTCAGGCCAGGTAGATATTTAGTCACGCCCCTCTGGTCCCTCCTTGCACTGCAGCACAGAGGTTCCACCACCAGGATCCATAACAGTAGATTTTGGGGATGATTGTTAATAGCAAACTCGGCCAACAGTAAGTAAGATGCCCAATCCTCCTGGCTTTCGGAGACGAAATACCTGAGGTAAGTCTCTAAATCCTGATTAGTGCGCTCGGTCTGTCCATTCAACTGAGGATGGAAGACAGAGGAAAAGGACAGCTGCACCTCCAGTCAAGTACAGAAAGCTTTCCAGAACTTGGAAGCAAACTGGGTTTCCTGATCTGACACCACATCGGAGGGAACCCCGTGAAGCTTCACGATCTCATTTATAAATACCTGAGCAAGAGTCTTGGCATTCGGAAGTGCTGGTAATGCAACAAAGTGAGCCATTTTACTGAACCCATCTACAACCACTGGAACCACAGTCTTGCCTGCAAATACCGGTGATAAAATCCATGGACAAGTGTGTCCACGGCTTGCTAGGAATAGGTAGTGGAAGAAGAGGACCAGACAGATGGGTATGCAATATTTTAGAACTTGTGCAAATACTACAAGCAGACAAATGTTCAATCACATCCTGATGCAACCCCGGCCACCAAAAACTACGAGAAAGGAGGTCCGCGGTTGCCTTACCACCTGGATGACCAGCATGCACAAAGATATGTTGTTCCTTAATTACTTTACAGGCAGGGGCGTCCTCCTGAGCCTCCAACACCTCACCCTCCAGGTCAGGGTACAAGGCCAAAATGACTACCCCCTTCTGCAAAATTGGGGCAGGGTTCTCATAGTCACCACCACCAGGGAAGCTCTGGTACAAAGCATCAGTCTTGATGTTTTTGACCCCTGGACGGAAAATGACAACAAAATTGAACCTAGTAAAAAACAAAGACCATCTAGCTTGCCTAGGGTTGAGATATTTAGCAGATTCAAGATATGGCAGGTTCTTATGGTCCGTGATAACAGTAATAGGATAGACCCCCCCCTCCAACCAAATTCATCATTCTTCAAGCTCCAATTTTAGCGCCAAAAGCTCCCTATTACCCATGTCATAATTTCTCTCAGCCGAAGATAATTTCTTAGAAAAGAAAGTGCCTGGACGTCATTTACCAGGGGATGGACCCTGAGACAACACAACCCCAACCACCACCTCCGATGCATCAACTTTCACAATAAAAAATTGGGAAACATCAGGTTGACTGAGTATATGTGCCATGGGAAAACAGCTCTTTAGTGATGAAAAAGCCTGCAGGGTAGCATTCGACGATTTAGAAAAATCAGACCCCTTCCTTGTCATGTCAGTGAGGGGTTTCACAATTACCGAATAAGTTTGGATGAATTTCCAATAATAATTAGTAAAGCCCCGAAAACGCTGTAGAGCCTTCAGGTTCATGGGACGGTCCCAATCAAGGACAGCATGGATCTTCTCCGGATCCATCCAAAAACCCGAAGATGACAACACTGACCCCAAAAACTGTACATCCTGAACGGCGAAAACACACTTTTCTAGTTTGGCATAAAGTTTGTTATCCCTTAATATCTTAAGCACCTGTCTAACATGCCCCTGATGTGTCTCAAAATCAGGTGAGTAAACCAAAATATCATCCAGATAGACCACCACAAACCTGCCCACTAAATGATGGAAAATATAATTTATGAAATGCTGGAACACCGCAGTAGCATTGTTTCAGACCGAATGGCATAATCAGACTCTTGAAATGCCCCTAAGGGGTATTGAACTGCTGTTTTCCATTCATCCCCTTCTCTGATTCTAACCAGATTGTAGGCTCTCCTTAAATCCAACTTGGGGAACCCCTAGGCTTCCACAATCTGGCTGAAAAAGTGTGGAATAAGAGGAAGAGGGTATGGATCTCGGATGGTTATTTGATTCAATTCCCGGAAATGTAAACAGGGACGGAGACTGACATCTTTCTTCTTCACAAAGAAGATGAGGGTCAGATATGTCCCTTCTCCAGACTCTCCGCAATGAAATCCTTCATGGCTCATCTCTCAGGGCCAGAAAGATTAAACAGTCTGGACTTTGGTAGTTAAGCTCCTGTGGTCAGGTTAATAGGAAAGTCATATGCACGATGAAGAGGCAAATCCTAACACCCCTTCTCAAAAAAAATGTTTTCAAAACCATACAAAAATGCAGGTAAGGTCTCCGTAGAGACTACAGAAAGGGAAATGTTTAAACAGTTTTTCATGGCAGTAATATCCTCCTTCAACAATCTGTCTGGATGTCACAGGTGTGTCAGATGTGACAGTTGCCCTGCAGTTGGTTGCAGAAGATCTCTTTTTTTGACATTACCGACACCTTCTTAGCTGTTTCACTCTATGACCCAGCGGCTAACTCCTTTCTGCTAATTGACACTCTGGCCTGGGTGTTTAAATAGTTTCACTTTGCAGCAGGAAGGTGCCGGTGATATTCACAAGTTTTCTTGTGAAAGCTTGGAGCTCGTGCTGTTCTTACTTCCTCTCTGGTGCTAGGAAGACGCTTGAACTTATCTCTCTGAAGGCAGCTAAAGCTAAGCTACTTTCCGCTATGAATGTCTCCCTTGTTGTCTTTAGTCTTTAGTGGAGATCGATAAGTGCTCATTCCCCCTTCCCTATCCAAGGCCAAGCGCTAGGGAAATACATGATTTTGGTTCACTTGCGTCGATTGGAGAGGAACCAATATAGGGATGTTAGTGGAGACAGGGTGATATCAGATCAGCCTAAGAGGTCTCCTCTCCCTCCTTTCACTAAAGTCTGGGCTCCCTTTCCCCCTTTCCTTTGTGTTTCACTTAGTCTTTCACACACCTTGCGTGACATTATCACCGGCCGTGCACATTTAGATTTAAAAAAAAAACTGACACTTGGATTTAATTGTGTGTTTCTTTTTCGGGCGTGTTTTTTTTTCCTTTCTAAAAGTTCAGTTGCAGAGCTGCACGGTCTGTCTCTGGAGGTGAATGACTTCCGGTGTGAGGTTCAGCAGCAGCATCAGTGGCTACAGGTCGCTAATGTGGGGGTCTCTGCAGGCAGGCCTGTCCAGACTGAAACCAAGGTTGCTCTCCCGGACAAGTTTTCAGGAGGTAGGGACAAGTTTTTTGTATTCAAGGAGGCCTGAAAACTGTATTTTAAGTTTCATCCTTACTCCTCCGGAAGTGAGGAGCAACGAGTAGGAATTCTGATCTCTACCACAGGGAGATACTCAGTCCTGGGCGTTTTCTTTACTGCAGGATTCGGTAAGTCTCCAATCTGTAGTGGGCTTTTTCGGGGCTCAGAACCCTCATCTATGATGACCCTGACCAAGTCGCCTTGGCTCAGTTTAGGCTACATCTCGTTCAGCAGGGAAATCGGTCAGTGGAGACGTACAGCTCTGAATTCAGTAGATGGGCAACAGATCTAAATGGAATGACTCAGCTCTTAGAAGCCAATTTTGTGAGGGTCTTTCTGAAAGTTTGAAACATGCCTAGGCAGTATATGAAACCCCTCAGTCCTTGGAGGCTGCCATGTCTTTGCAATACGTCTTAATCGACGCCTTCGGTATAGGCGGGTGCCTTCTAGTCGGGATTATGTACCTTTGCCGGGGGAGCGGTCTGGCAGTGAGCCAGCAATGGGGGAGGTGGAGGAACCCATGCAGTTAGTGGGTGCTTTACATCATATATTTCCCAGGAGAGTAGCAAGAAAAAAGGCGTATGTATTTTTTGTGGGAAAAAGGGACATTTTATTGGGATCTGTCCTTCAATTTCAAAAAAAAGGAGACTCAATTAACTCTTGGTAGTCTGGAGTTGGATAAGCAAGAGGTGCATTTGTCGCCAAGCAGAGGTGGTGTTAGAGAGCAAAACCGATAAAATTTCTGTGTTTGTTGACATTGGAGCCGGAGTCAGCATGATTGATGCTGAGTTTGTGAAAACTCATGGTCTTGCTTGCTGTACTTTAGCTAAGCCTATTTCCCTCATCGCCATCAAATCACCGTCACTGGCACAGAAAGCATTTACTTTGATTGTATATAATTAGCGATGGGCGAGCACTAAAATGCTTGGGTGCTTGAAGCTTGGATCAAGTACATTGGAATACTCGGGTGCTCGACCCGAGCAACAAACCCAATGTAAGTCTATGGGAAACTCGAGCATTTTTCAGGCGGCTTCCCTCGAGGGTCTGCAGAGGGCCTAAAAATTGCCCAAATTGATGGGAACAGTGCTCTAATGACATGGGAATACAATGGGGAAGACCCCTGGAAGCATTTCTGACTCCCAGGTCACTGCTGTCAACAACATTGTCAGAGGTATTACGCCACTTTTATAGACTCACAATAAAACAGACAAAAACAAAATAGATTTTCCTGGGAAATATGTTAAGGAACATCCTTTCCAGGGTAATGACTTGTATATAAAGCAAAATAAATAACCAAAAACAAAAATACTCCTCCACACCTTGGGCTATGTTCACACTTAGCATTTTGATGCATTTTTGCACTTTTGCATTGCTTTCAACCGTGACAAATGCATTCACCAGGATATGTCATTTTAACATTTTACAACCTTATCTGGCCATGTGGTGTGTGACACATCATCAGACACAACGTGTTTCATTTATGAAGAAGGGACTCTGAAATTCACAAAGCCTATTTTTATAGGACCAGCTGTCGGCCTTTACTATTCTTTAAGGGCCAGCAGTCGGCCCTCACAATTCTTAGAGAGCAATCAGCCGGCTATGTTTTATTGTTCCCATTACTAAAGAGTGGGTCTCCTATACATATATATTGCATATGCAGTGAGTGGCATGGCTGCCCACAATTTGGACGCACCCCAATACCACGTTGAAGAGACTTAGAGGAGGGCCTCCTGAAAACAATGTTCCCATTATTAGGAAGTAGGTCTCCCGTTGTGTTTGCCTATGCAGTGAATGCAAGGGTTGCCAAAAAATTGGAGGCACTCCAATGTCCCTTGGAAGAGACGTGGAGGTCAGAGGGCCTCCTGAAAACAATGTTCCCATTATTAGGAAGTGGGTCTCCCATTGAGTTTGCCTATGCAGTGAATGCAAGGGTTGCCAAAGATTTGGAGGCACTCCAATGCCTCATGGAAGAGACGTAGAGGAGGGCCTCCTGAAAAAAAATGTTCCCATTATTAGGAAGTGGGTCTCCCATAGTGTTGGCCTGTGCAGTGAATGTAAGGGCTGCCAAAAATTGGGAAGCACTCCAATGCCCCTTAGAAGAGACGTGGAGGAGGGCCTCATAAAAAATGTTCCCATTAGAAAGGAACGGGTCTCCTATACTTGTAATGCCAATGCAATAAGTGTATGGGCTGACAAGCATTTACCCCTGGGGGGTATACATGAACATACTGTATAAAAAATTTTGGCGGACATCATAAACACCCTTTAAAAATATTATGTGGGTGTTGCATCACGGACCACGGTCACCCTGGGGATATGGTGGTGGAGGATGAGGAGAAGGAGGAGAACAAGAGCAAATAGCCCAAATCAGGAGTGTATACCCATGTGTGGGTGTAAAGAGGTGCATGGGAATACACCTCCCAAAAAAAGACACTGGATGTGAGTTTATGTTACGCTGCTATCATTCAGTGGTGTTGAGAAGTCTGGCCCAATCCAGCCCTTGTTCATTTTTATAAGAGTCAGCCTGTCAGCATTTTCAGTTGACAGGCGGATGCGCTTATCAGTTATAATTCCACCAGCGGCACTAAAAACCTGCTCTGATAAAACACTAGCGGCAGGGCAGGCCAGGACCTCCAAGGTGTAGAGAGCCACTTCTTTCCATGTATCCAGCTTGGATACCCAATAATTATAAGGCACAGAGGAATCACGGAGGACTTTGGTACTGTCGGCAAGGTACTCCCTCAATATCTTCCCAAACTTTGCACTTCTTGTGAGAGTACCCCATGCCTCAGGGCCTGTACAATGGGATGGGCTGAGAAATTTCTCCCAGAACTTTGACAGTGTTCCCCTGCCTCTGCTGGATTGAAGTTGTGTCTCTCTTGTCTGTACTCCTTGGTTGTCCAACGAACTGTGACCTCTGCCACAAGCATTTTCAGATGGGAATTTTTTTAATAGTTCCGCAACAAGGGCCTACTGGTACTGCCCCATTTTTGTAGACCTCTCCGCATCAGGAATATGAGATATAAAGTTCTCCTTGTAGCGTGGGTCTAGAAGTGTCGCCAACCAGTAATGACTATCACCTAAAATTGAACAAAGCCTGTGGGGGCTGAAACGTCTTGTAGTTTTCCTACATGTGGAATAAATGAACTGATCGAATACACGTGAGTGCCGGGATTTCTTCATTTTATTTGTAATCTCTCCACATGCACCGCTATTACTAACGAGGACTACGGAGTGCCGACTATTTCTTTGTTTTTGTCTTATGACTGACCATGCTCTCCTCCTCCTCCCTGTCCTCAGGCCATCCACTCTGAACAGATGGTATGACAGTTGTGCAGGTAGTACCGACTATAGCGCCTGAAACTACCTCCTGTTCTTCCTCCTCTTCCTCATCCTCCTCCTACTCTTCCTCATTGTCACCCAATCCACGTTGGTATGAGATGAGGCTGGGCTGTGTGTAATCACCCTATATGGTTCTTTGCTCCATCTCATCGTGCTCCGCCTGCAATGCATCTTCTTTGATTGTGAGCAGAGAGTGTTTCAGAAGACAGAGAAGCGAGATTGTTAATGAAATTATGGCTTCATCGCCGCTGACCATCTTGGTGGAATCCTCAAAGATTTGGAGGATGGTACTTTTGTCTGACATTCATGTCCACTCCTGAGGTCTTATGAGTGGAGTCTGAACTGAATACCGACGGCCTTGTTGATGCTGGTACTCAACAACTGCTCTCTTCTGCTCACAAATCCTTCCCAACATCTGCAGTGTAGAGTTCCAATGCGTGGGGACATCACACACCAGTCTGTGAGCCGGAAGCTGCAAACGCTGCTGAAGCACGGCAAGGGCGGCGGAAGCTGTAGGTGACTTTCTAAAATGGGCACACAGGTGGCATACTTTAACAAGCAGATCCGGATGCTCTGGGTAGGATTTGAAAAACCGCTTAACCACGAGGTTAAGCACATGGGCCTGGCATGGTACGTGTGTGAGCTCGCCTCACCTCAGAGCCACCACCAAGTTCATACACGACCATGCCTGGCTGTAGGTTCAGCAGCGGGAGCCACAGATCTGCCTGCTCTTTCAGATCTGTCCACAACTCTTCAGCATTGTGCGGTTTGTCACCTAAGCATATTAGCTTCAGCACAGCCTATTACCGCTTGGCCGAGGAAGTGCTGCAGTGCTTCCAGCTTGTGACTGATGTGGTCATTTCGCAGATGGAGGCTGAAGAGGAGGAAGAGGCTGATGGGGATGAGGTGGAGGAGCTGTAGACTATGGGGGCTACCCGATTGACCTAGGGCCCATAATCCTTGGCATCGGGAGGACGTGTTCCTTCCCAAGGTCCGACTGGGTCCCGGCTTCCACTATGTTAACCCAGTGTGCCATCAGCGAGATGTACCATCCCTTCCCACAAGCACTTGTCCACGTGTCCGTGGTTAGGTGGACTTTCCCGGTAACTGCGTTGTTGAGGGCACGGCTATTGTTTTGGGACACGTGCTTGTGTAATGCGTGGACGGCACACCGGGAGAAATAGTGGCGGCTGGGAACCGAGTACCGAGGGGCGGCCGCCGCCATAAGGTTGCGGAATGCTTCCGTCTCCATGAGCCTAAAAGGCAACATTTCGAGCACAAGCAGTCGTGAAATTTGAGAATTTAGTACTGTGGCCTGTGGGGCGTTGACTGCGCATTTTCACTTGCGTTCCAAGGACTGGGGTATGGACAACTGAACCCTGCACTGGGAAAAGGACGTGGACATGCTTCCTGATGCTGCTACTTGAGAGTGTGCAGCGACAGGTGCAGAGCAGGAGACATCTTCGCATGCACCATGGACAGGGGATTGGCTTGCATGCACAACAGAGGAAGATGCAGTGGTGCCACCCGCAGACACTGTTCATGGACCCTGGGATTCGGCCCACAAAGTCGGGTGTTTTGCTGCCATTTGCCTGATCATGCTGGTGGTGGTCAGGCTGCTAGTTTTGCCACCCCTGCTGATGCTGGCCTGGCAGGTTGTGCAAATGGCCTTTTTGGGGTTATCGGCAGAGTCTTTAATAAACAACCAGACTCGGGAAGACCTAACAGTTTTACTGGCAACTTCCTTCGTGTTGTTGTTACGGGGAACAGTTGCCTGCCTTCTGTCTGCGGCAACCACATTGCCTATTCCTGCCTGTTGGGGTGCTCTGCCTTCCTCCCCCTTTCTGGCAATTGTGTCTCATCATCATCCACCTCTTGTGACACTTTCCCACCGTCACCTTCGTGTGACCGTGGCTGCTCAAATATTTGGGCATCGCTACATGCAATCTCCTCTTGCCCCACTTCAAGTGGAATGGGTGAGAAGCCTGAATCTATAAATGTAAAAGTGAACAGCTCTTTGGAGTGTCCAAGTGTGGGATCAGTTGTCTCCGGGCACTCGGCATGATGGGAAGATGGAGGATCAGGGCGTGGAATATGCAGTCCAGACTCACGGCTACTGAGACTTGACCGTGTGGTAGAAAGGATGGTGGTTGTGGCAAATTGACTGGAAGCATTATCCACTATCCAACCAACATCCTTTTGACACTGCTCTGGGTTCATAGTGGTGTGCTGTGGTCCCCTAGGAATTGGGACAGGAAGGTCAAGGGAGAAGATGTGGGTGTTTGTTGTGGCACAATTTCAGCTTGCCCACGGCCCCGGCCCCGGCCTCTGCCTCTGCCTCTGCATGCACCATCACGTCCAGTTCCCCGTCCCTTGCCACTCGCCTTGCCCATTTTAAATGGAGGACAATATCACGCTCACTACAAATGGCTGAATTTGGAGCGAAGTTATGTGTAATCCATGTGACTGAGAAACCACAGTTTTAAATACCTGGCCTGTAGGTAACTATTTTGAACGGCAAAACTTTGCTGACACACTGAAACAAATTTTTAATGTAGACCAGAAATGACAGTATTTTCTGAAAACGTATATGTGATCCATGTGATGGACAAACCACAGTTTTAAATAACTGGCCTGTAGTTAACTATTTTGAACAGGAGACTGGTGTCAATTGTTTTACTGACACACTGAAACAAATTTTTAATGTATGCCAGAAATAGCAGTATTTTCAGAGTAATTATATGTGCTCCGTGTGACGGACAAACCACAGTTATGAATAGCTGGATTTTTAGCGCTGCAATATGGAAAGGACCTGGCTATATTCTGCAGTGCCAACAAGCAAATGGCCCAGAACAACTGTGTTCTCTGGATTGCTTTTTTAGCAAATAATGAGGATTAAGATCCAAAAAAATTATTCCTGGCCCCTGAGACCTGGGCCTATTTCTAGAAATATCTAACAGCAGCAGCAGACAAAACTGGAATGGAGCCTCTTGTGCTATGTGAACTGCAGTCTGCTATATACCTTGTCTGCCTGCCTATATACACTGCTTGCCTGATATCTCTGCAGATGTATTAGTGCTCAGAAGGACTGTTTGTTGAGATGGATATGTGTCTCTAATAAAGTTTGGTACACATACACTAACTATTAGAAGAAGGATTAGAACCGAATATTAGGTTGCCATACACGTATATAATGAAGATAACAAGTATCTCCATATTAGAACCAATTCAGAAGACTATGTATCTAGGGCCATTCGTATAAGTAACATATATCCCGAAGTGCCTAAGCAAGAAAAAATACGAATATACGGCCAAAAATATAAAGAAAATAGAAAAAATATCTTTATTGAGAAATATATATATAAATAATCACAACATCATTTCAGGCTATGGTGGCACGACATATGTCAGAAGACATTACACAGAGACAAATAAAACATATTTAAAAACAGCCACCAGGTGTCACCACAGAGTACAGATATCGCATGCCTCACATATCGTTTTAAACTATCGACATATCACTTAGGGTAATCATATCTGTAGACAAATAAATGGCTACCACTAGCACACCCACATAGAGACATAAACCTTCATAGTACATATCAATTATAGGAAAATAGCAAAAGGAGGAAATGTCACATCAGAGATATGATTCACCTTGTAATGGGATCGAGACTGCACGCTGTGTGGCTCCCCGACGCGCGTTTCGGCGCTCCCGCCTTTGTCAAGGGGATGACTGTAACTGGAGACGTATCCCTCTTAAATACACCCACAATGAGGTGGGACCTGCCGCTAATGCCGGAACTAAATGATCATGTGACCGTTACCATAGTAGCGCCTAGCGCTACCCACTATGCACTGCAACCCGGAAACTAAATGATCATGTGACCATTACCATAGTAGCGCATAGCGCTACCCACTATGCACTACAACCCGGAAACAACCAGGACACTACCATAGGACTATAGGGCCACGTGTTTGTTACTATAGCAGCACAAGACGCTGCCCACCCTGCACCATGACCCAAAGCTGACGCAGAGTGCCTCACTGCAGACCAGGCGACGGACTACATCAGCGTCGCAGCAGCAAGCTGCCCAGGACACGGAGGGAGTCAGACGCCATGGACAGAGAGGCACCTGCGTGCAGAGTCATCACAGTAAGTCTAAAATGTGACAGGAACTAAGAGGTGACACTACAGGGATTACAACATATGTCACGATGTAGGGGGAGGGAAGAAGGGGGGGAGAGAAAAAAGAAACCATCACAAACAGCGATGCCAATAACAAAAAGTCCCAATATGCCCCATTTATAGCACAATCATCCTAGTATAAAGAAGGATATTATTAACACCTAACTTACTGGTGGCTGTGTATATAAATTGCAACTCATGCTACCAACATGTTTATATGTATATCGTGCATATACAACCCGTCCTGTCACAATATGTAGATAATTATATATATACTCACAGAGATATAACTCATGTGATAATAGATCTATCATGAATATGACACATGGCATATACACAAAATATAAAGACCAATACAGAAAAAATTATTATATACTGCATAGTGAAGGATCATACAAAAGATGACAACTAACCAATAGGTATCAACAACAGGGGGATATAGGACATTATTGCATGAATAGATTGTACAGATCTCTATATGACATAGCTTCCCAGCAACGATGGCGAAGTATATAGTTCTCAGGTGTCACACCCAAACAGGAGGTTGTCCGGTATACAAAAAATAAGTGCGGATAATCCAATATGGAAGGAGGATAGGGCCACAGGTCACGTAAGATAGTCCAATATGGAAGGAGGATAGAGGAACAGGTCGCGTATCCAGTCAAAGCCCACAGATTCATAGCACCTGATAAAAAATAATAATAATATTGTGCACAATTGAAAAACGAAAGAACACACAAAATCCTATGTAAAATGACTAACGCATATGTAAGATGGAATAGCAGGACCGGATTCACAAATATGGGGCAAAACTGTTATATTCGTTTAGACCTCTCGGATTTATTGTATTAAGGGTCCAGATCCACCTTGTTTCCATACGGGCCAGTCTCTGCGAAACAGGACCTCCACGTGTACCCACCTCCACCGAATCAATCCCTTTGACCTCTAAGAGCTTTGGATTACAATTATGGTATCTTTTGAAATGCTTTGGTAATGTTTTTAACGTAGATATTTCATTTTGCTCTAATGCCGCTGATATCCCTAGGACGTGTTCCCTTATACGTGTTTTAAGACACCTCGTGGTCATCCCCACGTAGATGAGACCACAGGGACATGTAGCACAGAATATGACATTACGAGAGCTACATGTTATACGTTTCTTGATCTCATATGAATGTCTCCCTGTAGAATCTTCAAATGTGGTGCTTCTCACCACGTTGGGGCAGGCCACGCACCGACCACATGGGGTACATCCCGGGCGGCTCCTGAAATTATCTAAAAAGGTACCAACCCTTCCCCACTCATAGTGGCTCCGAACTAGGTGATCGCGGAGGTTTTTACTATGACGAAATACAAGAGTGGGTTTAGTTGTGATGTATTTAGCTAGCACTGGATCCGCTCTAAGTACCGGCCAAGCCTTTTTTAAGGCATTCCTTACTGCCGGTATTTGAGAATGAAAAGTTGTAATGAACCTGACAACATCACTTTCCTTCCTAGTATTAGATTTATAAAGTAAGTCATGGCGGGAGGAATGTCTAGCTCGATTGTATGCTTTCTTCACACGCCTGCGACTGTACCCACGTGTATAGAAACGCTCACTCAATTCCTGGGATTGTAATTCAAAATCCCGGTCATTGGAGCAGATCTTGCGGAGACGCAGGAACTGCCCAACCGGGACGGATTGGATGATGTGTGGTGGGTGAGAGGAGGAAGCATGCAACAAAGTATTTGATGCAGTAGGCTGTCTAAAAATGTTTGTTTGGATGGCATTATCAGGACCACGAGTTAGACACACATCTAGAAATTCGACTTTATCTGAATTACAGCAAAAAGTGAGCCGTATATTCAGGGAATCAATATTTAGGTCATGAATAAATAATTCAAGGTGTTCACGTGGCCCCTGCCAGATCAGGAAAATGTCATCAATGTACCGCGTCCAAGAAAGGACGCGGCAAATCGAGGACTCCTGATCCGGCTGGTAGAGGTCCATCTCCCACAACCCCAGGAAGAGATTAGCATATGAGGGGGCAAAAGCCGCCCCCATCGCAGTCCCCTGGAGCTGTAGGTAGAAGGACCCCTTAAACACAAAAAAACTATGCGTAAGTGTAAACTCTAACAGCTTCATCAGTAATGCTTGTATCTCAATTGATAAAGATGACCCTCTCAAAAAGTATTGAGTGGCGCGTAGACCATCATTATGTTTGATACTCGTATATAGTGACTCAATATCAGCAGTCACCATTAGGGAATCACTCTCAAGATATAACCCATCCACCCTTCTCAGCAGGTCACCTATATCTCTCAGAAAGGAGGGAAGAGCTTCGACCAATGGATTGATTTTGGAATCGATACATCTATTGACTGGCTCCAAGTAGCTCCCTTTACCGGATATAATAGGACGTCCAGGAGGTCTCTGTAAATTCTTATGGAGTTTAGGGAGGAGATAAAGGGTAGGGACTGTCGGTTCAACCACACACAAAGCTGAGGACAGTTCGCCAGTAATAATCCCTCTACAAACCGCCTTACCAACGATATTCTTAAGTTGTTCCTGGAAAGTGTGCAATGGATTATACGTCAATTTTTTATAGCAAGATGTATCACGTAACTGGCGAAGTGCCTCTGCTTCATACATCTGCTGAGGCCAGACCACAAGGTTACCGCCTTTGTCAGCAGGCTTAATTACGACATCGGGTAGATTTTTTAAGATCTTAAGCCTTTGTCTCTCCTCCCTATTCAAATTGTCACAAGAGATATGTCTAGGAATTTTTTGCAATTCATTAGAGACAATTTGAATAAACATCTCTACATTAGGATGACTCGAGAGCTATGCGCTACTATGGTAACGGTCACATGATCATTTAGTTCCGGCATTAGCGGCAGGTCCCACCTCATTGTGGGTGTATTTAAGAGGGATACGTCTCCAGTTACAGTCATCCCCTTGACAAAGGCGGGAGCACCGAAACGCGCGTCGGGGAGCCACACAGCGTGCAGTCTCGATCCCATTACAAGGTGAATCATATCTCTGATGTGACATTTCCTCCTTTTGCTATTTTCCTATAATTGATATGTACTATGAAGGTTTATGTCTCTATGTGGGTGTGCTAGTGGTAGCCATTTATTTGTCTACAGATATGATTACCCTAAGTGATATGTCGATAGTTTAAAACGATATGTGAGGCATGCGATATCTGTACTCTGTGGTGACACCTGGTGGCTGTTTTTAAATATGTTTTATTTGTCTCTGTGTAATGTCTTCTGACATATGTCGTGCCACCATAGCCTGAAATGATGTTGTGATTATTTATATATATATTTCTCAATAAAGATATTTTTTCGATTTTCTTTATATTTTTGGCCGTATATTCGTATTTTTTCTTGCTTAGGCACTTCGGGATATACGTACACTAACTAGAAGCAAGCAAATCTCTCCCTAGCTCAGCAGCACCTCTCCCTACACTGTCTGATTCCGGAGTGACTGTGACGAGCATGGCGGCGCCAGGTCTTATATAGACCTGATGAGGCTGTTCGGCCAGCCAATCACTGTAATGTCACAGCCAACATGGCTACGGCATAACAGTATGTGGCAGACAATCCCTGCATGTCCATTGGCTCTCTAAAGAGCGCCATACATGTAGGGAGGAGACCCGAGCTCCCGTCGAGAAACACTGGAAATACTTGGCGAGCACCGAGCATCTCAAGCAGTGAGATGCTCGGGCGAGCACCGAGCAGTAGCGAGCATGCTTGCTTACCACTATATACAGTTAGGTCCATATATATTTGGACAGAGACAACATTTTTCTAATTTTGGTTCTAGACATTACCACAATGAATTTTAAACAAAACAATTCAGATGCAGTTGAAGTTCAGACTTTCAGCTTTCATTTGAGGGTATCTACATTAAAATTGGATGAAGGGTTTAGGAGTTTCAGCTCCTTAACATGTGCCACCCTGTTTTTAAAGGGACCAAAAGTAATTGGACAATTGACTCCAAGGCTATTTCTTGGACAGGTGTGGGCAATCCCTTGTCATTCTCAATTAAGCAGATAAAAGGCCTGGAGTTGATTTGAGGTGTGCTGCTTGCATTTGGAAGGTTTTGCTGTGAAGTAAACATGCGGTCAAAGGAGCTCTCCATGCAGGTGAAACAAGCCATCCTTAAACTGCAAAAACAGAAAAAACCCATCCGAGAAATTGCTACAATATTAGGAGTGGCAAAATCTACTGTTTGGTACATCCTGAGAAAGAAAGAAAGCACTGGTGAACTCTTCAATGCAAAAAGACCAGGGTGCCCACGGAAGACAATAGTGGTGGATGATCACAGAATAATCTCCATGGTGAAGAGAAACCCCTTCACAACAGGCCGAGCTCCGAGTATTTAGAGCTGCTCGGTGATATGGTTGAATCGCTCCTGTGTGCATGATTTGCAACTGTTTGACAGTTTTATTACATGTGGGGAATGTGTAAGAAATAGACATTCCTCACATATAATAAAACTGTCAAACAGTTGCAAATCATGCAAACGGGAGCGATTTAATCTTATCATCGAGCAGCTGTAAATACTCGGAGCTTGGCCCGAGCATACTCGGCGAAAGAGTTAATAGAACATACTCGCTCAACACTATTCTTGAATGGCCAAGTCAGTCACCTGATCTCAACCCAATTGATCGTGCATTTCACTTGTTAAAGACTAAACTTCAGACAGAAAGGCCCACAAACATACAGCAACTGAAAACCACCGCAGTGAAGGCCTGGCAGAGCATCAAAAAGGAGGAAACACAGCGTCTGGCGATGTCCATGAGTTTAAGACTTCAGGCAGTCATTGTCAACAAAGGGTTTTCAACAAAGTACTAGAAATGAACATTTTATTTACAATTATTTAATCTGTCCAATTACTTTTGGTCCCTTTAAAAACAGGGTGGCACATGTTAAGGAGCTTAAACTCCTAAACCCTTCATCCAATTTTAATGTGGATACCCTCAAATGAAAGCTGAAAGTCTGAACTTCAACTGTATCTGAATTGTTTTGTTCATTGTGGTAATGTCTAGAACCAAAATTAGAAAAATGTTGTCTCTGTACAAATATATACGGACCTAAATGTATAATGTAAAGCTGAGGGGTAGGGTGGGTTGATCATGAAATTATCCCTTGCTATGTCCTGGACCGTCTTCCCACCCCAATTGTTTTGGGCCTTCCCTGGCTGGTGAAACATAATCCGTTGGTAGATTGGCAAGCCGGGGAGATTATTGAATGGGGAGTTTACTGCCATGAGAACAGTTTAGATATTTCCCCTGCTACAGTGTCTATGGAAATATTCCCTTCTTTTCTGTCTGGTTTTGAGGACGTTTTTTCCGAGAGGGGGTGTCAGGGTTTACCTCCTCATCGTGCAAATGACTGTCTTATTAACCTGATCCCCGGATCAAAACTACCTAAGCCCAGACTCTATAATCTTTCTGGCCTTGAGAAACAAGCCATGAAGGATTTCTTTGCGGAAAGTCTGGAGTAGGGACACATTAGGCCTTCATCTTCACCTGTGGCGGCAGGGTTCTTCTTTGTGAAGAAAAAAGATGGCGGTCTATGTCCCTGTTTAGAGTTCCATAAATTAAATCAAATTACCATTCGAGATCCATACCATCTTCCTCTTATTACTGATTTGTTCAGCCAGGTTGTAGGAGCTAAAGTATTCTCCAAGTTGGATTTAAGGGGAGCCTATAATCTGTTTAGAATCAGTGACTAGAGATGAGCGTTGTTCGACTCGAACTGTTCGCCAATCTCAAGTTCGAGCTGTTTTGAGCGGTGTTCGAGCCGTTCGGCGAAAACGAACGATTTGAAAAAAATTCGGCTGTTCAAGGTTATGTTCGATAACTGTTCGTGCACCAAAATCATAGCTGGATTTTTTCTCAGTAATGATGAAAATTAGTGTTAATACGCAGTTTGAGTGTACAGCGGGGCGACGGGAGGGGCAGGGGATGGATCTCTGCAGGAATAATGAAGATCTCCTTTTTTTTTTCTCTTTCCCGCATTTACAGTGGGGAGGTGCAATCTGTCAGCCTATCAGCAGCGCACACACGGAGCGAAGTGCTTTTTTTCACACAAGCAAGGGCATGTGTCATTGGCAGTGTATGTCACATGTCCTTGCCCTATAAGACCCAGCCATTTTCCCCGTCGCCACCATTTTCTCACTGCTGCAGCTGCGTGTTAGACGGCAACGCTGTTGCTGTGAGCGCTATACCTTGTTAATTTCAAACCAATTTTCGCACAAATCTACAGATAACTTGGGAGTAGGGAATAGTTGTGATTGCAGTCCTTTGAAAGACTTGGTTACAGCATTTCCTATGACTTTTATCAGGCAGGTCTGTGTTCTTAAATAGATAGGTTGGGAGTAAAGACTAATTGTAATTGCAGTCCTTTTCAGGACTAAGTTACATCAGTTCCCATCAGTTTTTGCCAGGCAAGTCTGTGCCAGTGCTGTGCAAGTTTTTTTCACAGCATTTGGCTAAATCTAGCAAACTTGATCCTTTTTGGCCTATTGCAGAGTGTGTTAGTCAGTGGAGTAGCCTATCTGTGTTGCAAGCTACACCACCTGTGTATAGAATACCAATTTTTTACTGCACCTAGTGAAGTAAAACCTTTTGGGCATAGCATCATTCAATTAGTCCATTTATACTGACCTCCATCAGGTTGCAAATTGAATATAATTTTTTTCTGCATCTAGCTCTGAAAAAATATTTGGGCTTCTAGCAGTGTGTGGGACTTGTTCTATTAGTCCATGTATACTGACCTCCACCAGGTTGCAAATTGAATATAATTTATTTTCTGCATCTAGCTCTGAAAAAATATTTGGGCTTCTAGGAGTGTGTGGGACTTGGTCTATTAGTCCATCTATACTGACCTACATCAGGTTGCAAATTAAAAATAATTTTTATCTGCATCTAGCTCTGAAAAAATATTTTGGCTTCTAGCAGTATGTGGGACTTGGTCTATTAGTCCATCTATACTGACCTACATCAGGTTGCAAATTAAAAATAATTTTTATCTTCATCTAGCTCTGAAAAAGTATTTGGGCTTCTAGCAGTGTGTGGGACTTTGTCTATTAGTCCATCTATACTGACCTCCATCAGGTTGCAAATTAAAAATAATTTTTATCTGCATCTAGCTCTGAAAAAATATTTGGGCTTCTAGCAGTGTGTGGGACTTGGTCTATTAGTCCATCTATACTGACCTCCATCAGGTTGCAAATTAAAAATAAATTTTATCTGCATCTAGCTCTGAAAAAATATTTGGGCTTCTAGCAGTGTGTGGGACTTGGTCTATTAGTCCATCTATACTGACCTCAATCAGGTTGCAAATTGAATATAATTTTTTTCTTCATCCAGCTCTGAAAAAATATTTGGGCTTCTAGCAGTGTGTGGGACTTGGTCTATTAGTCCATCTATACTGACCTCCATCAGGTTGCAAATTAAAAATAATTTTTATCTGCATCTAGCTCTGAAAAAATATTTGGGCTTCTAGCAGTGTGTGGGACTTGGTCTATTAGTCCATCTATACTGACCTCCATCAGGTTGCAAATTAAAAATAATTTTTATCTGCATCTAGCTCTGAAAAAATATTTTGGCTTCTAGCAGTGTGTGGGACTTGGTCTATTAGTCCATCTATACTAACCTCAATCAGGTTGCAAATTGAATATAATTTTTTTCTGCATCTAGCTCTGAAAAAATATTTGGGCTTCTAGCAGTGTGTGGGACTTGGTCTATTAGTCCATCTATACTGACCTCCATCAGGTTGCAAATTAAAAATAATTTTTATCTGCATCTACAGTCATGGCCAAAAGTATTGAGAATGAGACAAATAGTAATTTTTCCAAAGTTTACTGCTTCATTTTTTGTAATGGCAATTTGCATATACTCCTGAATGTCAAAGAGTGATCAGCTTAACAGCAATTACTGTACTTGCAAAGTCAATATTTGCCCAGAAAATGAACTTTAACCCCCAAAACACATTTCAACATCATTGCAGTCCTGCCTTAAAAGGAGCAGCTAACATCGTTTTAGTGATTGATCCATTAACACAGGTGTGGGTGTTGATGAGGACAGGGCTGGCGATCAATCAGTCATGATTAAGTAAGAATGACATCACTGGACACTTTAAAAGGAGGCTGGTTCTTGATATCATTGTTTCTCTTCAGTTAACCATGGTTATCTCTAAAGAAACACGTGCAGCCATTATTGCACTGCACAAAAATGGCCTAACAGGGAAGAGTATCGCAGCTACAAAGATTGCACCACAGTCAACAATTTATCGCATCATCAAGAACTTCAAGGAGAGAGCTTCCATTGTTGTCAAAAAGGCTCCAGGGCGCCCAAGAAAGACCAGCAAGCGCCAGGACCGTATCTTAAAACTGTTTCAGCTGCGGAATCGGACTACCAGCAGTGCCAAGCTTGCTCAGGAATGGCAGCAGGCTGGTGTGAGTGCTTCTGCACGCACTGTGAGGCGGAGACTCTTTGAGCAAGGGCTGGTTTCAAGGAGGGCAGCAAAGAAGCCACTTCTCTCCAGAAAAAACATCAGGGACCGACTGATATTCTGCAAAAGGTACAGGGAGTGGACTGCTGAGGACTGGGGCAAAGTCATTTTCTCTGATGAATCCCCTTTTCGATTGTTTGGGCCATCTGGAAAACAGCTTATTCGGAGAAGAATAGGTGAGCGCTACCACCAGTCTTGTCTCATGCCAACTGTAAAGCATCCTGAAACCATTCATGTGTGGGGTTGCTTCTCAGCCAAGGGAATCGGCTCACTCACAGTCTTGCCTAAAAACACAGCCATGAATAAAGAATGGTACCAGAATGTCCTCCAAGAGCATTTTGGCGCCCAACAATGCCTTTTCCAGCATGATGGAGCACATTGCCATAAAGCAAAGGTGATAACTAAATGGCTCATGGAACAAAACATAGAGATTTTGGGTCCATGGCCTGGAAACTCCCCAGATCTTAATCCCATTGAGAACTTGTGGTTAATCATCAAGAGACGGGTGGACAAACAAAAACCAACAAATTCTGGCAAAATGCAAGCATTGATTATGCAAGAATGGACTGCTATCAGTCAGGATTTGGTCCAAAAGTTGATTGAGAGCATGCCAGGGAGAATTACAGAGGTCTTGAAGAAGAAGGGGCAACACTGCAAATATTGACTTGCTGCATTAACTCATTCTAACTGTCAATATAACCTATTGGTACTCATAATATGATTGCAATTATATTTCTGTATGTGATATAAACATCAGACAAACACTAATAAAAACCAGAGGCCAGCAGATCATGTGAAAATATAATTTTGGTGTCATTCTCAAAACTTTTGGCCATGACTGTAGCTCTGAAAAAATATTTAGGCTTCTAGCAGTGTGTTGGACTTGTTCTATTAGTCCATCTATACTGACCTCCACCAGGTTGCAAATTGAATATAATTTTTTTCTGCATCTAGCTCTGAAAAATTATTTGGGCTTCTAGCAGTGTGTAGGACTTGTTCTATTAGTCCATCTATACTGACCTCCATCAGGTTGCAAATTAAAAATAATTTTTTTCTGCATCTAACTCTGAAAAAATATTTGGACTTCTAGCAGTGTGTGGGACTTGTTCTATTAGTCCATCTATACTGACCTCCACCAGGTTGCAAATTGAATATAATTTTTTTCTGCATCTAGCTCTGAAAAAATATTTGGGCTTCTAGCAGAATGTGGTACTTGGTCTATTAGTGCATCTATACTGACCTCCATCAGGTTGCAAATTCAATATAATTTTTTTCTGCATCTAGCTCTGAAAAAATATTTGGGCTTCTAGCAGTGTGTGGGACGTGGTCTATTAGTCCATCTATACTGACCTCCATCAGGTTGCAAATTAAAAATAATTTTTATCTGCATCTAGCTCTGAAAAAATATTTGGGCTTCTAGCAGTGTGAGGGACTTGGTCTATTAGTCCATCTATACTGACCTCCATCAGGTTGCAAATTAAAAATAATTTTTATCTGCATCTAGCTCTGAAAAAATATTTGGGCTTCTAGCAGTGTGTGGGACTTGGTCTATTAGTCCATCTATACTGACCTCCATCAGGTTGCAAAATAAAAATAATTTTTATCTGCGTCTAGCTCAGAAAAAATATTTGGGCTTCTAGCAGTTTGTGGCACTTGGTCTATTAGTCCATCTATACTGACCTCCATCAGGTTGCAAATTAAAAATAATTTTTATCTGCATCTAGCTCTGAAAAAATATTTGGGCTTCTAGCAGTGTGTGGGACTTGGTCTATTAGTCCATCTATACTGACCTCCATCAGGTTGCAAATTGAATATAATTTTTTTCTGCATCTAGCTCTGAAAAAATATATGGGCTTCTAGCAGTGTGTGGGACTTGGTCTATTAGTCCATCTATACTGACCTCCATCAGGTTGCAAATTCAATATAATTTTTTTCTGCATCTAGCTCTGAAAAAATATTTGGCCTTCTAGCAGTGTGTGGGACTTAGTCTATTAGTCCATCTATACTGACCTCCATCAGGTTGCTGCAAATTGAATATAATTTTTTTCTGCATCTAACCCAGCCAATAGTTTTGGCCTAATACCACAGTTTGGCCACTCAGCTCTGCTCGGTTCCCATCCATTGTTTTTTTGTGGAAACAACTCCAGAGTTGTGTATTAGTTAACCACCAAAATGAGTGGAAAAAGGCCTGCTGCTGGTGGAAAGGGGAATAGGCGTGTTGGGAAGGGAAAAAAAGGTTGTGTCTGTTGGGTAGGTGTTAAAGCAACAGTAACATCTGCAAGAAGAAAGACCATCTTCCAGCCAAACTAAAATGTCTACTTCTTTTAGCGGACAATGTGATAAGATCCCTTTCTTATGGCCACGCCAATCGCTACAAATTCCAGATGAGGCACAAAAAAAGCAGGTGCTTCAACGGATATCAAGTGCTCCTTTAAGTGGGCTCTCCTCCACATCAACTTCAACATCACAAATACTCCAGTCCTCAGAGGTGTCACCACAATCGCACTTGCTTCCTCACCGCTCCCAAATCTCCAGCTGCCCGTCTGAGTATGAGGTAGAACAGATGGTTGAGTCTGCAGAGCTGTTTACTCATACTATAGCCTGGGAATCAGAGGTCGGCTCCAGCGCTTCTGTGAATCCAGACGAGGAAATGATCTGCACTGATGCCCAGAATCTTTATGAGTCGGATCCAGGACCAGACGCAGAAGGTTCTGACCATAATGTAGACCCTCATTCCCAAACTGTAACTCCTGTTGGTGGAGACAATGAGGAAGACAATGATGAGACTCAAATACCTGATTGGAGCGACAACTTTAGTTTTTTGTCAGGGCAGGAACAGGTTAGCTCTGAGGACGACGGGTGTGATAACACACAGGGTGATGATGATGAGGTTGGAGATCCCACTTACTGTCAACCCACAGTCAGCCAAGAGATGAGGTCAGCAGAGGAGGTGGAGGAGAATGCTAGTGACGACGAGGTCAGGTTGCGCCTTCCTGGACAGAGACGTAGTACTGGAAGCACATCAACAACTGCATCCTCAAACACAACTCTGCCTCTCACCACAAGTCGTGGTGGCTCTTCAGGTCGCATGGGTGCTAAGCCTTGCATAGCCTGGGCATTTTTTCAGATCGATAAAGATGACCCAACTCGTGTTATCTGTAACATTTGTCAGCAAAAACTAAGTAGAGGCCAAAAAATACATAGTTTGAGTACTTCATGCATGAACCGGCACATGGACATGAAGCATAAGTTGCAGTGGGAAGCTCACTGTGCTACAATGCGGCCTAGCCGGCTGGGCCAACCACCGTCTGCCACATCTTGTTCATCCGCGGCCTCTTCATCCTCTGTGACTGGGGGGACAGCAGTCACACCTGTTTTGGGAAGCATACCTGCCACCTCTTTACCGGCAACAGCCAGCGTGAATGGCAGGTCATCATTTTCTTTGGAGGTGGTAACACCAGCTGGTGTTGAGCGCTGTCCGACATCGATAGCACCACCTTTGGATCAAGGCAACATAACATGTCTGCCTGCATCTTCCTCACAGACCGGCAGTTTTCCAGGGACTCTCTTATCAACCCCGTCTAAGCACAACAGCCAGCCCTCGGTCCCTCAGATGTGGACAAGTAACAGACCATTTCCTCCTAGCCATGAGAAAGCTAAGAGGTTGAATTTCACCATCTGCAAGCTCTTGGCTACAGAAATGCTGCCTTTCCGCCTGGTGGACACAGAGGATTTTTGAGACCTTATGTCCGTCACACTACCCCAGTACCAGATGCCCAGTCGGCACTACTTCTCAAAGAAAGGTGTGCCTGCGCTCCACCAGCATGTCGCACACAACATCACCGCTTCTTTGAGAAACTCTGTGTGTGACAGGGTGCCTTTCACCACAGACACTTGGACGAGTAGGCATGGACAGGGGCGTTACATGTTGCTGACTGGGCACTGGGTAACTATGGTGACAGCAGGACACGGGGCTGATGTCCAAGTCTTGCCGTCCCCACGAGTTGTGCGTCAATCCTCTTTATCTCAAAGTTCCTCCACTGCTTCTCCCTCCTCAACCTCCTCTCGGTCCTCCACCTGCACCCAAAGCCTGTCTGGTCATGCCACAAGCTTTCTAACTGCGCAGAAGGGATCCTGCACACCTCCTTACTGTGCTGGCAGTAGGGCTCAACGTCATCAGGCAGTTTTTACTTTGAAATGACTGGGAAATGTGAGTCACCCAGCTGAGGAGTTGTGGTCAGCTCTGGAGAACCAATTTCATGAATGGTTGTTTACACTGGACCTTAAACCAGGGAAGGCCGTGTGCGACAATGCTGCAAACCTGGATGCGGCCCTTCGCCGGGGCTATGTCACACACGTGCCTTGTATGGCTCACGTGTTGAACCTGGTTGTCCAGCAATTTTTAGCCCACTATCCCGGACTAGATGGCCTTCTGCAGAGGGCACGGTCGCTGTGTGCTCACTTCCGCCGTTCGCATCCCGCAGCTCAGCGACATACATCTGTACAGAAGTCGTTGGGCCTGCCACTTCACCGGCTTAAATGCGATGTGCCTACCTGGTGGAATTCAACTCTGCACATGTTGCAGCGACTGTGGCAGCACAGACAAGCCCTGGTGCAATACATTCTGAAGTATAGCCTGGGCCAACGAGATCCAGAGGTGGGGCAAATCACGCTGGAGGAGTGGTCTCAGATCAGGGACCTATGCACCCTTCTGCACAGTTTTGAAATGGCGACGAAGAAGTTAAGTGCTGACGATGCCATTATCAGCATGACTATTCCAGTAATTTACATGCTGGAGCACATGTTAAACAGAATTCGGAGTCAGGTGGTGGCACAAGAGGAGGTGGAGGACGTAGAGGAGTAGGCGTTGTATGCGGAAGGGCTAACATCTGCAAGGTCCAGATGGTCGGCAGCACCAAGGCGGCAGGCATGTGAGGGTGGGGGAGATGATTTTACCAGGGCGCATGGTAGCAGCCAAACTAGTGAGGAAGGTGCAGGAGCCCAGGAAGAAGTGGAGGACGAACTGATGGAAGACTCATCAGATGAGGGAGACCTTGATCACATTTCTGTTGTGCGAGGTTGGGGGGAGAGGACAGAGGAAGGAAGCATGATTGTTACCTCGCCACCAACACAACAGGGACTTGGTGCTCCTGGATGCGCTACACACATGAGTGCCTTCTTGCTGCACTACCTGCAACATGACCCTCGAATTGTGAGAATTAGAAATAATCCTGACTACTGGGTTGCCACACTGTTAGATCCCCGGTACAAAAGTAAATTTGCAGAAATTATTCCTGCCATAGAAAGGGATGCACGCATGCAGGAGTATCAGCAGAGACTGTTGCAGAATCTTACATGTGCTTTTCCACAAAACACCAGTGGTGCACGTAGTGAATCTCACAGTTCCAACTTGCCAACCGTGGGACCGTCAAGTGTTCAGCACTCAAACCGTAACAGAAACACAGTATCTGCTAGTAACATCAATTTTGCGGAATCATTTCACCACTTTTTTAGCCCATCCTTTGCAAGGCCACAGGAGACAAGAAGTCTGACACATAGTCAACCCTAGAGACGATGGTACAGGAGTATCTCCAAGTAAACATTGAAGCCATGACTGTGTCACTGGACCCTTGCTCTTTTTGGGCTTCCAATCTGGATAAATGGCCGGAGCTAGCCACTTAGGCCTTGGAGATCTTGTCATGTCCCGCAGCCAGCATTCTGTCTGAAAGTGTGTTCAGTCCTGCTGGTGGTGTGTTGACAGATAAGCGCACGCAGCTCTCCACTGATAATGTAGACAGACTCACGTTCATGAAGATGAACAAATCATGGATCTGAAACGACTTTTCTAGCCCTGTGTCATCCTGACGAGAGTAAAAGCTTGATGATTGGTTAAAATCACCTCACCAACCGTTTTAAGCTTTCAAATTACTAATCATGTTTATCTGTATCTTGGCTGGAAAATAATTTGGGCTTTGTAGCAGTGTGCAGCACTGATTCTATTAGGCCATCTATACTAAGCTCCACCAGTTTTAAAATTACTAATATTGTTTATCTGTATCTTGGCTGGAAAATAATTTGGGCTTTGTAGCAGTGTGCAGTACTGATTCTATTAGGCCATCTATACTAAGCTCCATCAGATTTAAAATTAATAATAATTTTTAGCTGCATCTAGCCCGGAAAATAATTTTGGGTCTCCGAGATGCGCAAGTCACATAAGTGCCTTCTTGCTGCACTACCTGCAACATGACCCTCAGATTGTCAGAATTCGAAGTAATCCTGACTACTGGGTTGCCACACTCTTAGATCCCCCACACTCTTTGATCAACCTTTTCATTTTAATAAAGACCAAAAAAATGGTCATTTTTGAAATTATAAGCATTAGCAGGTTATTAGGAACTGAAATCAAACAGTTTTCAACTCAAAACTTTATTCTAGGTGATGTTACATTTGCACATAGGACCCCTTGTTCGAAAGGAGCTTCTGAACTCTCTCGTCCATTGAATTTGTCAGGTTTTGGATGGTTTCTGCTTCAATTGTTTTGCATGAGGACAGAATACCCTCCCAGAGCTGTTGCTTAGATGTGATCTGCCTCCCGCCATCAGAGACACTCCTTTTGATGATGCTCCAGAGGTTCTGAATGGGGTAGAGGTCAGGGGAGCATGGGGGTCACACCATAAGTTTGTCCCCTTTTATGCCCATATCAGCCAGAGATGCAGATGTGTTATGAGACGGTGCATCATCATGCATGAAAATGATCTTGCTGTGGAATACACGGTTCTTCTTCTTGAACCATGGCAGGAAGTGCTGTTTGAGAAACTCCACATACATTATGGAGTTCATCTTTACCCCTTCAGGGATCCTAAAGGGGCCGACAATCTCTCTCCCCATGATTCCAGCCCAAAACATTACTCCACCTCCTCCTTGTTGGCGCTGTTGCCATGTTTGCGTGGGGTGTCCATCAACCAGCCATCCTCCACTCCATCCATCTGGACCATCGAGCGTTGCACGGCACTCATCCGTGAACAAAACAGTTTTGAAATCAGTCTTCATGTATTGTTGGGCCCACTGGAGCCATTTCTGCTTGTGTGCAGTGGATAGAGGAGGTCGACAGGATGGCGTACGCACAGCTGCAAACCTCTGAAGGACCCTGCATCTTGTTGTTCGGGGGACGTTGGAGGCACCAGCAGCTTCAAAAACTTGTCTGCTGCTATGACAAGGCTTTTTTGCCGCTGCTCTTTTAACCTGACGTAATTGCCTGTAGGAAAGAGTCCTCAATTTGCCCTTATCAGCACGCACACCTGTGTACTGTGAATCAGCTACATACTTCTTGATTGCCAAGACACTTCATCCTGATCATTGCACAATGTTGATTGTAGTCATGCCTTGACCTAAAAACTCGACAATTTGTTGCTTCTCAACAGCCTACACATCCTTTTTCTTTCCCATTTTGGCAAAAAATGTAGGCTGCTTAATAATGTGTGACAGCCTTCTTACGTAGTCTTGCCTTTCATTGGTCACACCTGCTAAACTAATTAGCATAGGTGTCTGCAATTGCTTACAGTGATATAAAGAGCCCTGACACACATCACCATCAATGAGTTTATCTGACAAACAAACAAATTCTTCCCTTATCACTCCTAAACACTTTTTGCATAATAATTTGGAACACAGTGTACATGTGCTTTTCCACAAAACACCAGTGGTTCACGTAGTGAATCTTACAGTTCTAACTTGCCATCCGTGGTCTGTATGGAGTTGTTCAATAAAGGGCCCAAAATTAAGATAACATAGATGGGAGAGGTCTCTATGAATAGGAATTCCTAAGTATTTGATACCCTGTGAGGGCCAGGCACAGGGAAAGTTGGACTGGATGGAATCCTGTCTGGATTTGGGGAAATTTGACCATGTAACAAAGTGATCTATTTCAGCCATAACAGCAGGGATGGATATATGTGATTGAGTGATATATACTAGGACATCATCAGCAAATAGAGAGCACTTGTACTCGGTGCCTCCCACCTCAATCCACCTAATATTGGGGTTATGGCGAATTGATGAGAGCAGGTGCTCCGTCATTAGGATGTATAAGAGAGGGGACAGAGGACATCCCTGCCTTGTCCCATTGGTGATTATGAAAGGTGATGAAAATGTTCTGACGTGCCCCCTGGGCCTTGGGACACCCGGAGCCGGACCCTTTTTTGTGGATGCTGGTGGTTGGCGACCCGGTTCCGTGGCTCAGGGCGGTCAAACCAGTGGCGGAACTATTTATGTGGTTTTGATGTTTAAATGTCCGACTACGCCACCTGTGGATTGCGGTCAGAGTGAACCACCGCTGCAGGGCAGACCGCTGAGGCTGGTGTTGTGGATGCAGCAGAGCGTAGCATAACTCCCCACGGGAGGAGTATAGCCTCAGGGCAGTGTATGCGGAGGATGGGGGTGATGGTGCAAGGCAGCAGCAGTAACGACACAGAGTCAGTGATGCAGTCCAGGGCCTTTACTCACAGTTCTTATTATCCAGACCACTTCTGCAGGTAACGGCTGCCCACGTCGTACTGTGCTCACCAGGTGAGGGGCTCAGACAACTCCCAGATAACTTTGGAGCGCTTCACAGGACCCCCTTTGTGTGTCCTTTGTCTGGCCTTTCTTACCAACCCTTCTGTCCGGCTGCCTCGGGCCTCCTCTTGGTAAACTTGGCGCCAGTTGCCCTGACCCTATGTGGTGCCTTCCTAGCGGGTGTAGCGAGGGGCTGCGCCACATAAAATGTCACAGCCTCCTGTTTCTAGCTGAGGGTCATTTCCCGCCTCCACTAGTTTCGGGGACCGGTCTCCCCCTTTGGCCTGACCCCTCCACGCAGGTGGATTCGGGCGTGCGGTAGCGACTCGCCCGTCCGCACCCCTGGGATCCCTTCGTTCCTTGTTCCTGCAGCCTTCGCCGCTCCTCTTCCTTCCTTCTCCCTCTTCCAGGCTTAGGCCTCTGTTACTAGGCCCGCCTCCGGAGCAGAGCTCATGCAGAGCCCCTGCTCCCTTTCACTTCTGCTCAGACTTCTCTGCACTGAACTAAGATGGTGCCCACCTTTTATACTCCCTTCTCAATGCACCCAGGAACTGCTTCCTCCCTGCTCCTGCACTACAGGGTTCCCCTTCCTCATTGTTCCCTCCCCCCGCTCCAGCCAGGGACAGGGACTGTCGTGCCCATCTCATTGGTCGCCCTGCCCCACGGCAATGTGGTGCAATGCATGCAGGTGTTGGGGTCCTGATCCACACTCCATCCTTACCCGAGAGTGAGATATCACACCTCTGGGTGAGGTGCAATACCTCTGTAGCAACCGAGCCCTCAGGGTTCTACAGTTCCATTTATCTTCAGCCTAGGTGACTTATTGCGATACAGGGCCGTGATTTTGGCTATGAAAGGGTCCCCTAGACCCCTACCCCAAGCTTTTTAAGATAATAATATATGGCGTGCCAGGAGACTCTATGGAATGCTTTCTCAGCATCCAACGAGAGTATCTAATTACAAATTTTTAACTGCATCTAGCCCAGGAAATACTTTGTGCCTAGTAGCAGTGTCTGCTAGTCAGCAGATTATCCCGGCTGTTAAGCAAGCTACACCACCTGTAGTTTGGACACTTAATTTTTTCAAAGGAATTGCTTCGGGACCACGGGATACTCAGTGAAGAGCATCAGGAGGCACCCCAAGGCATAGGGGCTGGGACTGGCGGTAGGATGCCTTGCGGTGGACAGCCGATCTCGATCCTTATAAAAGCTTTTTAACTGCAGCAGGTTTAGTGGACGCTACTGGAGTTGGAATTATGCGGCTGCTGGCATGAGACTTGCCCTCCAATAGATCCTTGTAAAAGGATTTAAAGTGTATTCATTCAAATTAGAGAGACAATTTAAATTAAAAAGCTTAGAGCTGCCTCCACCACAGGGGGGCTCGCTCGACCCACCAGCGGACAGGCACCAGTATTGGGAGAGGGGGGCTGGCCGTCAGGGTCCACCGCGGCTCTGGCACAAACCCGGCGACACGGAGGTGGCACGGGCAGGAACTGATTGGCCGTGTCGGCTTCTCACTTTTTGGATTTTAGAAGGGCATGACATGCCTATATCTGTGTCTCCCCCTCCTTTTACTCCTCCACCTCTTTTATTTTCGCATGACTATATGTACTTGTCACTTTTCCATGTGTTAGTTATGTCTTCTGAGCAGTTTGTCAGCTTTTGGACACCTTTGAAGGTGTTTTCTATGTGTTTCTATGTGTTTTTGTTTGCCTGCCATTGGTTTTAACGGTGTTCGAAGGTGTTCGACGAACAGTTCGGCGAACACACGGGTGTTCGACGAACTGAACCGAACTCGAACACTACTGGGGTGGCTCAACACTATCAGTGATGGGGACGAATGGAAAACAGCGTTGAATACCCCTGAAAGACATTTTGAGAGTCTGGTTATACCTTTCGGTTTGAATAATGCTCCTGTGGTTTCCAGCATTTCATAAATGTTATTTTCCATCATTTGGTGGGGAAGTTTGTGGTGGTCTATCTGGATGGACGATATTTTGATTTACTCACCTGATTTTGAAACACATCGGGGGCATGTTAAACAGTTGCTCCAGATATTAAGGGATAACAAACTTTTATACCAAACTAGAAAAATGTGTTTTCACCGTCCAGGAGGTGCAGTTTTTTGGGTACTTGTTGTCATATTTGGGTTTTCAGTTATATCCGGGGAAGATCTGTCATGTTCTTGATTGGGACCGTTCCGAGAACCTATCTCTAGTTGGCCATGGACACATTTGTGCATGGATTTTATTACTGACCTACCAGTTTCTGCAGGCAAAACTGTGGTTTTTGTAGTTGAAGATAGGTTCAGTAAAATGGTTCACTTTGTCGCATTACCTATACTTCCAAATGCCACAACACTTGCTCAGGTGTTCATAAATGAGATCGTGAAGCTTCACCGGGTTCCCTCCGATGTGGTGTCAAATTCAGGGACCCAATTCTGGAAGGCATTCTGTTCTCGACTGGGGGTGCAGCTGTCCTTTTCCTCTGCCTTCCACCCTCAGTAGAATGGACAGACCGAGCAAATCAATCAGAATTTGGAGACCTACCTCAGGTGTTTCATCTCCAAAAATCAGGAGGATTGGGCATCCTACTTACCGCTGGCAGAATTTGCCATTAATAATCATCGTCAAGAATCCACTGGCAGGTTGTCTTTCTTTGGTGCATACGGTTGCCGTCCACAGTTTGGTACCATTAGTGGGGGGAGGAACGTTTTGCTTCGTCGCTCTCCTCAGTTTGGCAGGGTGTGCTGAGTAATTTACAGATCATGGGAGACAGGTATAAACATATGGCTTGCAGAAAACGTTTACCAGGTCCGGACCTGAATGTGAATGACTCTGTGTGGTTGTATACCAGGAATATACGATTGAAAGTTCCTTCTTGGAAATTGGGACCGAGGTTTATTGGTCCCTATAAAATTTCTCCGGTCTTTAACCCAGCATCATTTTGTCTTGAGCTTCCTCAGGCCCTTAAGGTCCACAATGTTTTCCACAGGTCCTTACTCAAGAAATATGTGGAACCTCTTGAGCCCTCACCTTTACCGCCGCCCCCATTAATGGTTGATGGTAATCTGAAGTTTCAGATTTGGAGGATTGTAGATTCTCGTCTCCAATGTCGTTCTCTACAATACTTGGTGCACTGGAAGGGTTACAGTCCAGAGGAGAGCATGTGGGTTTCAGCATCTGAGGTGAACGTGCCCAGGTTGATTCACTCATTTCACACCTCTTATCCTGAGAAACCTGGTCCTGAGTGTCTGGAGGCCACTCGTAGAGAGGGGGTACTTTCACGGGTGTGTCAGATGTCACAGACAGTCGCCCTGCAGATGGTTGCAGAAGATCTCTTCATTTGGCATTACAGACACCTTCTTAGCTGTTTCACTCTAGAACCCAGCGGCTAACTCCTTCCTGCTAATTGACACTCTGGCCTGGGTGTTTAAATAGTTTCACTTTGAGGCAGGAAGGTGCTGGTGATATTCACATGTTTCCTTGTGAAAGCTTAGAGCTTGTGCTGTTCTTTCTTCCTCTCTGGTGCTAGGAGGACGCTTGGAGTTATCTCTCTGAAGGCAGCTAAAGCTAAGCTACTTTCCCCCATGTTTGTCTTCTTTGTTGTCTTTAGTCGTTAGTGGGTATTGACTAGTGCTTATTCCCCCCTTCCCTATTCAAGGCCAAGCACTGGGGAAATACATGATTTAGGTTCGTGTTCGGCGATTGGTGAGGAACCCATATAGGGACGTTAGTGGTGACAGGGTGATATCAGATCAGCCTAGGAGGTCTCCATTCCCCCCTTTCCCTAGAGTCTGGGCTCCCTTTCCCCCTTTCCTTTGTGTTGCACTTAGTCTTTCACACACCTTGCGTGACACTGGATTGCCAATCCACCATTGGATTATGTTTCACCAACCAGGGTAAACCCAGTACAATCGGAGTGGGAAGAACCTCCAGGATATAACAAGGAATTATCTCACAAAGAACACACACCACCCTCTGTCTTACATTATGTACAATCTGAGTCAAAGCTTTCTGTGCAAGTGGCGCTGAGTCGATGGCATAAATAGGAATGGGCTTAGCTAAAGTACAGCTAGCAAGCCCATGAGTTCTCACAATCTCAGCATCAATCATGCTGACTCCAGCTCCACTGTCTACAAACACAGAAATTTTCTCAGTCCTGCTCTCTAGCACCACCTCTGCTGTCAGGACAAACCAAGAACTTCCGTGTATCCCCCCTACTCTAGAACTCTCTACCCCTACATATCAGATTCTCACCTACTGTGGAAACCTTCAAAAGGAACCTGAAGACCGACCTCTTCCGACAAGCCTACAACCTGCAGTAACCACCACTCCACCATACCGCTGTGCGACCAGGTCTGTCCTCACCTACTGTATCCTCACCCATCCATTGTAGACTGTGAGCCCTCACAGGCAGGGTCCTCTCTCCTCCTGTACCAGTCACTGACTCATTTTTGTTCAAATTATTGTACTTGTTGATTGCTATGTATACCCCTTTTAAACATGTAAAGCACCATGGAATTAATGGCGCTATAATAATAAATAATAATAATAATAACTTCAGGTTGACGACAAACACACCACCTGATATCCAACTCCAGACTACCAAGGGTTAATTGAGTCTCTTTTTGCCTAGGAATCGAGGGACAGACCCCAATAAAATGTCACTTTTTTCCACAGAAAAAACGCACACCCTTTTTCTTGCAAACCTCAGGGGAAACATACGACGCAGAGGTACCTCCTAACTGCATGGGTTCTTCTAACTATGCAAGTACTGGTTCAACCCCAGACCGCCCTGCCAGCAAAGAGCCATTGCCCCGAAAATAGGGCTTTGGAGAAGGTGGTTTCCCCCACCTATCCCGAAGGCGTCTATCAACATGTATAGCCAATGACATGGCAGCCTCCAAGGACTCCGGGGTTTCGTACACTGCCAAGGCATGTTTCAACCTTTCAGTAAGGCCCTGATAAAATTGGCTTCTAAGAGCCGGGTCATTCTATTTGTTATCAATTGCCCATCTACTGAATCTGGAGCTATACGTCTCCACTGATCGATTCCCCTGCTGAAGACGACGCAGCCTGGACTCACCAAAGGATATTCGGTCAGAATCATCATAGATGAGAGCTAGAGCCCCAAAAAGTCCTCTACTGTCTGGAGAAAAACAGAACCCTGTGGCAAAGAGAAAGCCCAGGATTGAGGAACTCCATGCAACAGTGAGATCACAATCCCCACTCACTGCTCCTCATCTCCAGAGAAGTAAGGTCGAAGTTTAAAATATAATTTACAAACTTCTTTGAATACAAAAAACTTGTCCCTACCTCCTGAAGACCTGTTCGGGAAGGCAATTTTGGGCTCAAGCTGGACCAGCCTACCTGCAGAGTCCCCAACATTAGGAGTCTGCAGCCACTGCCGTTGCTGCTGAACATTCAGAGCAAAGGTCAGTCACCTCCATTGACAGCCTGTTCAGCTGCTCTGCCAGCATTGGCACGGGATCCATGAACCAAGGGAAAGGGCGAAAGAAAAAAAAACACAAAAAAAACACGTGTCAGTTTTTTTAATATACGGCCGGTGATAATGTCACGCAAGGTGAGGGAAGGAGTGTACAATGTACTTGTGTACAATGACGGGAAGTGGGGGAAGGGAGCCCAACAACTAGGGAAAGGGGGAGTGGAGACTCCTAGGCAAATCTAAAATCACCCTGAATACCCTATCGTCCCTATCATCCCTATATAGGTTCCGCACCTATCGCCGAGCAGAAAACCTAATCCCTGAATGTCCCTAGAGCTAGGCCCTAGGTAGGAAGGGGACGAGGTGAACACTAGTCAGGCCCCACTTTAACTAAAGACAACAAGATAAACAAACAAATGGGATACACTTACCTTGAGAAGACACCAGAGAGATAATGCAAATTGTCCTCCAATGCAAGTCCAAGAAGAAACTAGCCAACTACTAGTACTCTAGACATGGACAGAGGAACATAGAACTATCACCGGCGACTCTCTGGAGACACTGAGAGTTTTTAACTACCAAGCAATGGTGTGTCAATTAGCAGCAGAAAGTGGAGGTCGCTTCTGGGTCCTAAATGAAGAAGGATATCAATACACTATAGAGATGAGAGGATAAAGAAGGCATCTGCAATGCCAAGCCGTGACCTTCTACAGCCGGATCAAGAGTGACTATCTGTCACACTTGATAAACACATTACACCCGGTCACATGCTGCAAACATATTTTCTTATGCGGTGCTCCAGGTGTACCAAATCCCTTTTGGCCAAAGATTTCATCCATGATAAGTTTATGCTTAAAACATATAATTCTGTTGTCACAGGTTTACCGCGACAGAGAGGAGCCAGAAGACAACAGCGTCTGATTCCTCCCACGCCTGCACTCACTAGAAGCCTTTCACCTTCATGTTAAATGTTGCGAGTTTCTTTCAGCAATGCAGTGGTTAATCTGCTCAGTTGTGAGCTCCTGGAAAGCTTACCTGCATTAAGGCTCTCAGCTGTCCAGTGATAGCCACTCCCAACTCCTATATATTCTGGGCTTTGGCTTGGAATCATTGCCAGAGCTACCTTATGCTGCATGGTTCTTGGAGTGTGGTGGAGTGTTACTGTTTGAGAAGGCATTAGGAGGATTTAAGCTAACACTGTTGCATGATTTAGTTTGTGTGTAATCCTCTTCACTTATTTTGGTTTGTTCCCCATCCGCTACTTCCCGGTGTTAACCTCTGATGTTTGTGTGCATTTATTTGTACGATTGGCATTTTCCTTTAGCCATGTTTGCATTATCTTGTTAGTCTGGTTGGTGTACTGCCATACACTACTCCTTTATTCTCTGGGTGTGGGAATGGAACAGACTGATCTGCTAATTAAAAATCCAGTGACACCTATCTTTCACTCATTTCCAAAAACACACAAAAATATATTTCCCTCTCCATTAAGACCGATAGTTGCAGGAATTGGGAGCCTAGGAGTTCCTGGATTGATTTATATCTCCAACCCTTGATAAGGGCATTGCCCAGTTGCATCAAAGATACTAAACATGTCATTTCCTCTTTGGACAATAAACCTCGGCTAAATAATTCCGTCTGGTTAAGTTGTAATGTAGTTAGCCTATATCCAAGCTTACTACACAGGGAAGAAACTTATATACTTACGGATCACTTACGAAAATACAGTAATTATGAGGAGAACATACAAGAATTTCTAATTATGGCGATTGACTTTTTGCTGGACAATAATTTTACTTCATTCAGTGATACATATATCCAGAAACAGGGAGCCCCGATGGGTTCAGCTTTCTCTCCTTCTATAGCCAATCTTTATATGCTCTACTGGGAAGAACTATTTAGCTATTCTGAGTCCAACCTGTTCTCCTCTAGCATTGGATGGTATGGTGGGTACCTGGACGACCTCGTTCTAGTGTGGAGGGGCACGGAGGAGTCGGGATTGGAATTTATAAAATATATTGATCATAATAATTTGAATTTGAAATTTACACATAAGATTGAAAGTAATATCATTGATTTCTTGGATATTACTCTGGACAATAATGACAATTCATATATTTCAGTGTCACCATACAGGGAAAATATGGCCGTTAATTCCACTCTTTGGGCAACCTCCTGTCACTCCAAACAAGTGACAAAAAAATATACCGGTGGGTGAGCTTATCCATACAAAAAGGAATACCACACTAGAGAATAAATACAAGGAAGAAGCAGATAAAGTGATAGATAGATTAGGGGCACGTATATACCCTAAATGGTAGTGACATTATAGTTAGTGACATTCCAAGAATGGAAATTATGAAAAATAAAAATAAGAAGACTAATAATAAACAATTAACATTTGTTACTAACTATGGCCCTGAATTTCAACAAATAAAGAACATTATAAATGCCTACTTACCAATGCTCCGTCAAGATAACAAATTACGGGAAATATTAAATCACGGGCTAAGATTTACTGCAAAAAAAGCTCCAACACTGGGAACCATTCTTTCCCCAAGTTTGTATTTAAATGTATCAAAGGTGAACAGAGAAACATGGCTACATACCAATGGTTGTTACAAATGTGGCCACAGTATTTGCTTATGCTGTGGACACATAAAAAACACAAACTTTTTCTTCTTCTAGTACGCAAAAGATATACAATATTAAAAGTTATATAAATTGTAACACCACATATGTTATATATCTTCTCACATGTAATGTATGCAATATTCAATATGTAGGATGTACCACCAACTCATTGAAAACCCGAATCAGACGACACCTATCGGATGCTAATAATAAAATAACTAAATGCTCAGCAGCGTCCAGACATTTTAGTGTGGAACATGGAGGAAATACCTCCAGCTGCGAGATAATAGGAATTGAAAGGGTTAGGAAACCACATAGGGGAGGAAATTATCGGAGAAAGTTTTTAAATAGAGAGTCCTTGTGGATCTACAAACTTGATACAAGATCTCCAAAAGGAATGAGTTTGAGACAGGACTTGATCTATTATTATGATTGATTATACCGTTTCTCATTGCTTTTAGTATATGTTGCTTTTCAGTACCTGTATGGATATTTTTAAAATGCTATTTCATTGGAGGGGGCAGGTCATGTGCTCTGGGAGGATATGACATAAAATGCTTCTCTGTGAACACATGCGGTTATGCAATGACTAAGGACTAATATCCGAAACACGTCTGCTACTGAACTTCTCTTTCATGCTTGAGATGGCTGCGACTTAAAACTGCATCTATTTGGTGATATGGAATATTTTAAATGAATTAATAAATATGTTTTTTATTGGAGATCGTTTTGCTGGTTATCCTTTTCCTGCTGATAACTCCCAAACAGCATGCTCGCTGTCTTGGGGTTATATTTGATGCAGATCTTTCATTCATTTCCTATTTCCAGTCACTCGCTCACTCATGTCACTTGCACCTCAACACCATCTCTAGAATTCGTCCTCTCCTTACCTTTGACTTTGCAAAAACTTTTACTGTTGCTCTGATTCATTCTCATTTGGATTATTTCAACGCTCTACTAATTTGTCTCTCTTTTACACTCACCTCCCCCATCTATCATGAATGCGGCAGCCAGGATTATATTTCTGTTAAACCGCTATATTAATGCCTTTACCATGTGCCTGTCTTTGCACTGGTTGCCCATTTGCAGCAGAATCCAATATAAACTGATAATTCTTACACACAACGATCTCCATAGTTCTGCACCACCCTATATCTCCTCCCTTATCTCTGTCTAACACCTTACTCATCTTCATTCCACTAATGATCTAAGACTAACATCCTCAATAATCCAAACCTCCCACTTCCGTGTCTAGGTCTTCTCTCGGGCTGCACTAGTTTTTTGGAATGCTCTACTCCAGACAATCTGGTTAATTCCCAGTATCCACAGTTTAAAGCATGCCATAAAAACACATTTCTTTAGACAGCCTATCACCTCACTTCATTAATATAACTAACTATCCCCTGTTCTCTCAACCATGCACTCAGTAGTATTTTGCATCAGTGCTTGTACAGATACTGGCTAGTGGCTGGTTCATGCAGCGATATTTGAATGCCCTTATTTATTACACTGATCACTGTGTCCACAACAAGCACTTTTATTTTTACTTTTGCGTCACCCTTACCATTTTTTTCACCCAATAAAAGATCTCATAGATTGTAAGCCAACGAGCAGGGCACTCCCTTCTCTTGGTATCTGTTGAACAATGTGTTACTCTAGAATGTTTTGTCTTGTTTGTACAAATTCCCTCTAAATTAAGTGCTGCGGAATACGTTGACGCTATAGAAATAAAAAATATTATTATTATTAATATGTTAAAAAACATGCTAAAGGTTTTTAAGCATAAATTTACAAATTGATTTAAAAAAATAATTTTCTAATTATATCATTTCTTTAAGTGAAGTAAGTGAAACTTGCAATGATGTCATCCTGTGCAACGGTAACTTCTTGGTCGAGTCCACGATAGACTCTTAATGAAATTTTAGTAGGGCAATCATACCTTTTGAAGTTCCACCACTTTTTTAAGTTTTCTCCATTTTTAAGTAATGGCTCTCAATCCAAATAAAATTTGTAAAAAATTTGATGAAATTTACTAGACCCACTGAATTTGAATGATTTGCAATTTGACTTGCTTGAAAAGCCAAAAATCCTATTTTACACAGTGCAACAGATTGCTTCAGGCAGAGGAGGCTCACAGGACCTCGAGCATGACCAGGTGGTCTAACAGCAATGCTTTACAGCTATCACATCAAATATTATGGTACATCTTATTAAAGTATAAAAGACAATTCAGGGAATGCAGCACAGCATCCATTTTGGTATGACTCTGTTTAGTGAGTGGGATTAACAATAAAAAAGGGAGAAAAAAAAACTCTGAATATACTATATAGATTATGTGTGTGTGACGAAATAACAGCAAAGAATGATTGCCATCTGTTTATCCATAACCAGGGCCACTTCTGCATAGAGTCTGAGAACATAGTATGGAGAGGAATATAATGTGGAGAGGAAAAAGCAATGGGAGGCAACAATGTGGAGAGGCAGTGTAGAGATAGGGACAACATGAGGGGGGTACAGTGTGAGGACACACTATGAAGAGTGGGCACCCTTTGGACTATAGTGTGAGGGGACAGGATAAATAAGGGGGAACAATATGGAGAAAGGCCAGCATAGGGAGGACACTGTGAAGATAAGAAAAGTGTGGAGGGGCACAGTGGGAGACATTGTGAAGAGGTAGTGTGGAGAGAGGAACCCTGTGAGAGGGAATAGCCTCAAGTGGGGAAAGTTTGAAGGCCATAGTTCATAAGGTTTGATGATGTGGCAGTCATAATCCATACAGGATGACAGTGTGGTGAGTTGTAGTTCATAAGGGAGGACACTGTGGCAATTGTAGTTAAGAAGGTGAGATGGTGTGGCAGCTGTTCTTCATAAAGGGACTGTTCTGCAGTCAGCGCAAAGGCTGAATCCCCACGCCAAGCTAGTTGGTTGCTGTTCTTCAACCGCTTTGATTTTGACCTGTATTTTTGTCCAGCCCACAAGAACGTCAAGGTCAATGCCCTGTCTAGGATCTTTCTATCTCCTGATCAAGAGGAAGAACCACTGCATATTATTGAACCCTCCAGGATGGTGACTGTGGCTCCAGTGAACTTGTCTCAGATTCCTCCCGGTAAGACTTTAGTGACAGAATCTGGTAAGAATCGAGTTCTGCAGTGGGGGCACTCTTCTAAGTTGGCTGGTCATGCTGGGAAGAGGAAGACTATTCAATTAATTTCTCATCATTATTGGTGGCCTACGATGAGAGAGGATATTCTGGAGAATGTTTGGCTTGCCCTTCCTATGCTCATAATAAGACCCCTAAGCATCTCCCGTTCGCCATCTTCTTTCTCTTCATGTTCCTTCAGCTCCCTGGCAGTACATTGCAATGGACTTTATTACAGACCTCCCTGTGTCCTCATGTTGTTCTGTCATCTGGGTCTTGGTAGACCGTTTCTCAAAATTGGCTCACTTTACTCTACTGCCTGGTCTTTCGTCTGCTGCCGAGCTCGCTGAGAGGTTTATACAGCACATCTTCCATATTCATGGCTTTCCTCTTCTCATTGTGTCCAATAGGGGGGTCCAATTCACTTCCAGGTTCTGGAGAGCTATTTGTAAACTGTTGAATGTGAACTTGAACTTTTCAGCTGCATGCCATCTCCAGTCCAATGGTTATGTGGGGAGAGTCAACCAAATCTTATTCAACTTTCTGTGGCATGTGCACCATGACGACTGGGTCCAGCTGTTACCTTGGCCAGAATTCTCTTTATAATAATATAATAATCATGTGAGTCCTCAGCGAAATCACCATTCTTCATCATTTATGGTCACTAGCTTGGTATTCCTCTTCCGCTGTCGGTCGCTTCTGTCGTCCCTGCAGCCGATGCACTCTCCGAAGAATTCTCCAACATCTGGAAGGATACCAAAGCCACTCAGGAGAAGTCCTCCGATTGGATGAAGAGGCATGCCAACAAGAGACGCTTGGATCCACCAACCTTCCAGCCTGGATATAAGGTGTTTCTCTCTTGGAAATAGATCCACCTCAAGATGCCGTCTTCCAAGTTGGGTCCCCGCCTCATTGGTCCATTTGAGGTCCTCAGACAAATCAATGCAGTAGCTTATAAATTGAAGCTCTCAGTTTCATTGCATGTGCCTAGCTCCTTTTATTTCCCTTCTTATCAAGCCAGTAGTATTAAGTCCCTTCTTTGAAGACCTGGGTGCCACTCCTGCGCCAGTCAGTTCAGAGGATGTTTTCAAGGTAGAGAGTATCTTCGCCATGAAAAAGATGAGAGGAAAAATCTTTTTTTCTTGTGGATTGGAAGTGTTTTGGTCCCAAAGAAAGATCATGAAAACCCAAGGCTAATATCCATACCCCACTTCTGGAAAGATGCCTTGCGGGTTTGAAGAAGAGGGGGCATAAGTGGGGGCACTGTAATGCTGGCTTCCCTGCATGCCTCCATTCCTCCCTCCTGGCAGATCACCTGCCCGGCTCCCATGACTCAGCTTCAGTGTGCGATACACTGCTCCACTGGTGGAGCTCTTGGGGTGCATGCAGTTGTGCTCCCGTTATCTTCAAGAGACAGAGCTCTCAATTCCATGATTACCCCCAGCCAATAGCTGGGAGGCATTTAGTACTTAAGGCACCTTCACCTGTTGAAGGTGCCTGAGCATCAATTGTAGTTAGACAGTCTGCAAGCTGCCAGCTAGTGATCAGGTCCAAGTACCAGTTCAGTTCAACCTGTACTAGTGCCAGTTCTACTTTCCTGTTTCTGTCTTGTCTGGCGGTAGATGAACCCGAGACCACTCTGCCGGTACCTGAACCCGAGACCGCTCTGGCGGTATGTGAACCTGATACCGCTCTGGCGGTACCTGAACTGAAACTGCTCTAGCGGTACACGAACTTGAGACCACACCTGTGATACCGGAATCCTGTAACCGCTTCAGTGGCACCTGTGTCTGAAACCCAGGCTGCCAGTAACAGTTTCAGTATCTGTCCCATCTGAACTAGCAGCTACACCTATATCTTTTGTATCCAGTCCTGTCTTGAACTCCTAGTCTGTTCTACTGTTCTGAATCTTGTGGTCAGCTACCACGGTATTGTCCTGGAGTAGCACCTGGCATCCATCAGGGCCTAAGTCTAACCCTACCATCAGGGTCTCTAGTGAAAACTCAGGTGGTTGCTTAGTTAAGCCCCTCCAGGCTCTCCATGATCTGTAGTGCAGTAGGTCCATGATCCACGAGGGTGACAGTGGCTATTTTAATATACCATGGATGGCTCTGAGGAAGTATTCATGCACTGAACTTGGTTCTACTGCTGTATTCCTGAACTGATGATGGTTTTGGTGCTGTATTCCTGTACTGAGCGTGGTTATGGTACTGCATTCCTATACTGCTGATAGCACTTGTGCTCTATTTATGTATTAATGTTTGCTTTGGTCATGTATTTATGTACCCTTTGTCATGTATCCATTAGTAAATTGAAAAGTGCCACTCTCCATAATGTAAAATAACTTCATATTATTTACTATAGTTTACACATGAGAGACAAAAATGTCCATGAATTTTGTCAGTTTGTAACATAGTAACATAGTTTTTTAAGGTTGAAGGAAGACTAAGTCCATCTAGTTCAATCCATAGCCTAACATGTTGATCCAGAGGAAGGCAAAAAAAACCCATGTGGCAAACACTAAGCTCCACATTGGGGAAAAAGATTCCTTCCCGACTCCATACGACAATCAGACTAGTTCCCTGGATCAACTCCCTATCAAAAAATCTAGTACATATAACCTGTAATATTATACTTTTCAAGAAAGGCATCCATGCCCTTCTTAAATTTTAATAGTGAATCACTCATTACAACATCATGCGGCAGAGAGTTCCATAGTCTCACTGCTCTTACAGTAAAGAATCCCCGTCTGTGATTATGATTAAACCTTCTTTCCTCCAGACGTAGAAGAGGCCCCCTTGTCCCCCGTCTCAGGCCTCAGAGTAAAAAGATCAGTAGAAAGGTCTTTGTACTGTCCCCTCATATACTTGTACATAGTAATAAGATCACCCCTAAGCCTTCATTTTTCCACAGTAAATAACCCCAAGTGTAATAACCTGTCTTTGTATTGCAGACCCCCCAGTCCTCTAATAACCTTGGTCGCTCTTCTCTGCACCCTCTCTAGTTCAGCTATGTCTTTCATATACACCGGGACCAGAACTGTACACAGTATTCTAAGTGTGGTCTCACTAGTGACTTGAATAGAGGTAAAATGATGTTCTCCTCATGAGCATCTATGCCTCTTTTAATGCATCCCATTATTTTATTTGACTTTGCAGCAGCTGCCTGACACTGGACACTAAACTTGAGCTTGTCGTCCACCAATACACCCAGGTCTTTTTCAGTTACAGTTTTGCCCAGTGTTTTACAATTAAGCCTATAATTATACATTTTATTTCCTCTGCCCAAGTGCATTACTGTACATTTAATCCCATTAAAGCTCATTTGCCATTTATCAGCCCAAGCTTCTAGTTTACATAGATCCTCCTGTAATATAAAATTGTCCTCCTCTGTATTGATTACCCTGCAGAATTTAGTGTCATCTGCAAATATTGAAATATTACTCTGTATGCCTCCTACAAGGTCATTGATAAATATGTTAAAAAGAAGGATGCGCAATACTGACCCCTGTGGTACCCCACTGTTAATTGAGACCCAGTCTGAGTGTTTTCTATTAATAACCACCCTTTGTTTCCTATCACTGAGCCAATTCTTAACCCACATACATACAGTACAGACCTAAAGTTTGGACACACCTTCTCATTTAAAGATTTTTCTGTATTTTCATGACTATGAAAATTGTACATTCACACTGAAGGCATCAAAACTATGAATTAACACATGTGGAATTATATACTTAACAAAAAAGTGTGAAACAACTCAAAATATGTCTTATATTCTAGGTTCTAGTAGCCACCTTTTGTTTTAAGAAATGAAGGTTAGTCAGTGCGAAAAATTGGGAAAACTTTGAAAGTGTCCCCAAGTGCAGTTGCAAAAACCATCAAGCGCTACAAAGAAACTGGCTCACATGAGGACCGTCCAAGGAAAGGAAGACCAAGAGTCACCTCTGAGGATAAGTTTATCCGAGAAATCAGCCTCAAAAATCACAGGTTAACAGCAGCTCAGATTAGAGACCAGGTCAATGCCACACAGAGTTCTAGCAGCAGACACATCTCTACAATAACTGTTAAGAGGAGACTTTGTGCAGCAGGCCTTCATGGTAAAATAGCTGCTAGGAAACCATTGCTAAGGACAGGCAACAAGCAGAAGAGACTTGTTTGGGCTAAAGAACACAAGGAATGGACATTAGACCAGTGGAAATCTGTGCTTTGGTTCTGATGAGTCCAAATTTGAGATCTTTGGTTCCAACCACTGTGTCTTTGCGCGATGCAGAAAAGGTGAACGGATGGACTCTACATGCCTGGTTCCCACCGTGAAGCATGGAAGAGGAGGTGTGATGGTGTGGGGGTGCTTTGCTGGTGACACTGTTGGGGATTTATTCAAAATTGAAGGCATACTGAACCAGCATGGCTACCACAGCATCTTGTAGCGGCATGCTATTCCATCCGGTTTGCGTTTAGTTGGACCATCATTTCTTTTTCAACAGGACAATGACCCCAAACACACCTCCAGGCTGTGTAAGGGCTATTTGACCAAGAAGGAGAGTGATGGGGTGCTACGCCAGATGACCTGGCCTCCACAGTCACCAGACCTGAACCCAATCGAGATGGTTTGGGGTGAGCTGGACCGCAGAGTGAAGGCAAAAGGGCCAACAAGTGCTAAGCATCTCTGGGAACTCCTTCAAGATTTTTGGAAGACCATTTCCAGTGACTACCTCTTGAAGCTCATCAAGAGAATGCCAAGAGTGTGCAAAGCAGTCATCAAAGCAAAAGGTGGTTACTTTGAAGAACCTAGAATATAAGACATATTTTCTGTTGTTTCACACTTTTTTGTTAAGTATATTATTCCACATGTGTTAATTCATAGTTTTGATGCCTTCAGTGTGAATGTACAATTTTCAGAGTCATGAAAATACAGAAAAATCTTTAAATGAGAAGGTGTGTCCAAAATTTTGGTCTGTACTGTATATTTTCCCCTATCCACATTGTTCTCATTTTATGTATCAACCTTTTGAGTGGAACCGTATCAAAAGCTTTTGAAAAGTCCATATACACAACATCCACTGCATTTCCTTGGTCCAGTCCGGAACTTGCCTCCTCATAAAAACTGATCAGATTAGTTTGACAGGAACGGTCCCTCGTAAACCCATGCTGATATTGGGTCATGAGGTTATTCTTCTTCAGATACTCTAGTATAGCATCTCTTAGGAAACCCTCCAGGATTTTACCCACAGTAGAGGTTAAGCTTACTGGCCTATAATTTCCAAGTTCAGTTTTTGTCCCTTTTTTTGAATATTGGCACCACATTTGCTATACGCCAGTCCTGTGGTACAGACCCTGTTATTATGGAATCTTTAAAGATTAAAAACAATGGTCTATCTATGACGTTACTTAATTCCTGCAGTACTCGTGGGTGTATCCCATCCGGGCCAGGGGATTTGTCAACTTTGGTGATTTTTAGACGTCACCGTACATCCTGCTGGGTTAAGCAAGTGACATTAAATGGAGAATTTTTGTTATCACTAATCATGTTTTCTGTCATGCGATTTTCTTGTGTAAATACGGTTGAAAAAAAATAATTTAGCATATTGGCTTTTTCCTCATCCTCATCCACCATTTCACCGAGACTATTTTTAAGGGGGCCAACACTATCATTTTTTAGTTTTTTACTATTTATGTAGTTAACCCTAGAACGCATGACCATAAAAATCTACTTTTTCTCATACCTGGGGCCTTTTTGGCCCGTGTGCAAATAACATGGAATAACTCAAACAAAAATGACAAACAACTATATACCTGAGGAATACCTAGAGTTTCAAAATTCTAACTAAAGTAATCTTGCAGAAAATAGAAAACAATTAACAGGGCGGGCCTGCGAGGCCCCTGGTATGCGTTCTAGGGTTAAAGAATATTTTGGGATTATTTTTACATTCTCTGGCAATGATTCTCTCTGCCTCAATCTTTGCTGCTTTGATTTGGTTTTTACAGAATTTATTTAATTTTCTATATTTATTCAATGCCTCATCACTACCTACTTGCTTTTTTGTCACTTATGGTGCCTTATCTGTTGATCCTCAGCTTTTTGGGTACCCCTAACCACTCCCTCCCACATACTTTTCAGAGAGGAATACTGTTTTCCTTCAACAAAATTCTCCCTTTTTAACCTTTAATTAGTTGCGTTTGGTTCATTGGACCCCAAGCGAGTTTGTTTTCGTCTTATTTCCGCAAGTATGGAAAGTAGGTAACCTTCCATTTTGGTAGCTTCCTAGCTCGGGTGCCCCTCATGCTTGGGCTAATAGTATACAGTCATAGCCAAAAGTGCTGGCTCCCTTGAAATTGTTCCTGAAAATGAAATATTTCTCCTAGAAAATAATTGCAATTCCAAATGTTTTGTTATACATATGATTATTTTCTTTGTGTGTATTGGAACAACACAAAAAAACAGGGAAAAAGAGGCAAATTGGACATAATTTGCAATAAAACCCCCAAAATGGTTGCACACTAGTCTTGAGCCACCCACGTAGTGTTCGGGTTCGGTTCGGTTCGTTGAACACCTTAGAACACAGTCGAACACCGTCGAACACCGTTAAAACCAATGGCAGGCAAACAAAAACACATAGAAACACATAGAAAACACCTTCAAAGGTGTCCAAAAGCTGACAAACTGCTCAGAAGACACTCTCTTTAAAAAAGCCGGCCGGCAATTCAGCAGCGGCTTACACCGGTACCCGACAATTTAGACAAGAAGGAATAGAGCATCACACATAGATTAGATAGATAGAAACATGTCAGTCACATATATAAGAAGTACAGTGACAGTGTTGGTTACTGTACTTGTCATTTAGTGTTAAAGGATTTATTTAAAAAAATATTAGTGTTTTCATGCACTGTCTCTTTAAAAAAGCCGGCCGGCAATTCAACTTCGGTACCCGACACTTTATAACAGAAAGAATAGAGCATCACACATAGAGTAGATAGATAGCAACATGCCAGTCACATTTATAAGCAGTACAGTGATAGTGTTGATTACTGTACTTGTCATATAGTGTTAAAATAAAGGATTTATTTAAAAAAAAATTGGCGTGGGGTTCCCCTTAATTTTAGTCTCTAGTGGAGGTTAAGCAGACGGCTGGGGCAGATGTTTGAAGCCTGGGAAGGCGGTAATACCCACGGACCTTCCCAGGCTACTAATATCAGCCCCCAGCTGAATACCTAGCCTTTACTAGCTATTAAAATGGGGGACCCCCCAAAAAAATGATGTGGGGTCCCCCATATTTTAATAGCTAGCAAAGGCTAGGCAGACAGCTGGGGGCTGATATTAATAGCCCAGGAAGGGTGCCATGAATATTGGCCCCCTCCCAGGCTAGAAATACCAGCCGTCAGCCGCCCAAGAAATGGCGCATCTATAGGATGCGCCAATTCTGTCACTTAGCCTCGCTCTTCCCACTGCCCTGTAGCGGTGGCAGTGGGGTAATAGGGTTGGGGTTGATGTCAGCTTATAATGCCAGCTGACATCAAGCCCAGGTTAGTAATGGAGAGGCGTCTATAAGACACCCCAATTACTAACCCCATAGTCAAAGTTACAAAAAAACACAAACACCCAGAATAATGTCCTTTAATTGAAATAAAGACACAATTCTTTATTGTTCTAAATTAAACCATACTTACCATCACGCCCATTCCAGCTGAAGCCAACAATTTCCTGCAATAAAAGTAAAATAATAAAGCAACATCATCCTTACCTTTCCATGGTTCCCACGACAGCTTCAGCTCTGCTACATTCACATGACAGGCTGGACCGCAGCAGAACGCTGCCATCCAGCTTACCATGCGGTAGACACTGAGAAGCGCAGGCATGCTTGCGCTCCTCAGTGTCTGGCTGTGACGACATCCAGATGAGCCGAGTTCATGTCCAATGAACTCATGTCACCTCATGCACGTCACTGACAGCGTGGGAAAATTCTCCTGCGCATGCGGCGGGTGCAGGAGAATTTTCCCACGCTGTCAGGGACGTGCATGAGGTGAGCTCATGTCCAATGAACTCGGCTCACCTCATGCACGTCACTGACAGCGTGGGAAAATTCTCAGCGCTTAACGCTTGAGCAGGAGAATTCTCCCACGCTGGGATGGCATTGAGATGACATGCTGTATCACAGCTGAGCTCTGCCATCCAGCTTGTCATCCTTCAGAGACACTGCAGAGCCCAAGCATGCCTGCGCTTCTCAGTGTCTGCCGCATGGCAAGCTGGATGGCAGCGTTCTGCTGCGGTCCAGCCTGTCATGTGAATGTAGCAGAGCTGAAGCTGTCGTGGTAACCATGGAAAGGTAAGGATGAGATTGCTTTATTATTTTTCTTTTATTGCAGGAGATCGTTGGCTTCAGCTGGAATGGGCGTGATGGTAAGTATGGTTTAATTTAGAACAATAAAGATTTGTGTCATTATTTCAATTAAAAGACTTTATTCTGGGTGTCTGTGTTTTTTTGTAACTTTGACTATGGGGTTAGTAATGGGGGTGTCTTATAGACGCCTCTCCATTGCTAACCTGGGCTTGATGTCAGCTGGCATTATAAGCTGACATCAACCCCAACCCTATTACCCCACTGCCACCGCTACAGGGCAGTGGGAAGAGCGAGGCTAAGTGCCAGAATTGGCGCATCCTATGGAGGCGCCATTTCTGGGGTGGCTGATGGCTGGTGTTTCTAGCCTGGGAGGGGGCCAATATTCATGGCACCCTTCCTGGGCTATTAATATCAGCCCCCAGCTGTCTGCCTAGCCTTAGCTAGCTATTAAAATAGGGGGGACCCCACATCATTTCTTTTGGGGTCCCTCATTTTAATAGCTAGTAAAGGCTAGGTATTCAGCTGGGGGCTGATATTAGTAGCCTGGGAAGGTCCGTGGTTATTACCCCCTTCCCAGGCTTCAAACATCTGCCCCAGCCATCTGCTTAACCTCTGCTAGAGACTAAAATTACGGGGAACCCCATGCCAATTTTTTTTTTTAATAAATCCTTTATTTTAACACTAAATGACAAGTACAGTAATCAACACTATCACTGTACTTCTTATATATGTGACTGACATGTTTCTATCTATCGAATCTATGTGTGATGCTCTATTCTTTCTGTTATAAATTGTCGGGTACCGATGCTGAATTGCCGGCCGGCTTTTTTAAAGAGACGGTGCATGAAAACACTTATATTTTTTTTAATAAATCCTTTACACTAAATGACAAGTACAGTAACCAACACTGTCACTGTACTTCTTATATATATGACTGACATGTTTCTACCTATCTAATCTATGTGTGATACTCTATTCTTTCGGTTCTAAATTGTCGGGTACCGGTGTATGCCGCTGCTGAATTGCCGGCTTTTCATGTTTCACTGTGAGCACTGTTCCCATCGATTTGGGCAACCACTGTAATGCCACAACCACCATGGTTGTGGCATTACAGTGAGTGGCAGACAATCCCTGCATGATTGGTGCTCTAAATATCGGCATACATGCAGGACACACTTTTGGTGCACGAACAGTTATCGAACATAACCTCGAACAGCCGAATTTTTTGAAAATCGTTCGCGTTCGTCGAGCGGCTCGAACACCGCCCAAAACAGCTCGAATTTGAGATTGGCGAACAGTTCTAGTCGAACACCGCTCATCTCTATTGCACACCCTTTGGAATAAATAACTTCAATCAATCACTTCCTATAAAAATCAACAAGCTTCTTACACCTCTCAACTGGAATTTTTGACCACCCTCCTTTTGCAAACTGCTCCAGATCTCTCATATTTCAAAGGTGACTTCTTTCAACAGCAATTTTAAGATTTCTCCAGAAATGTTCAATGAGATTTAGATCCGGACTAATTGCTGACCACCCCAACACTCTACAGCTCTTTGTTTCCATCCATTTCTGGGTGCTTCTTGAAGTATGTTTGGGGTCATTATCCTGCTGTAAACTCAGTTTTCTGACACTGGCAAATATATTACGACCCAAAATCTGTTGGTAATCTTCAGATTTCATAATGCCTTGCACACAATAAAGGTACCCAGTGACAGAGGCACCAAAACAAACTCAAAACATCTTTGAACTTCCACCATATTTGACTGTAGGTACTGTGTTCTTTTCTTTGTAGGCCTCGTACCGTTTTCGGTTACCAGTAGAATGATGTGCTTTACCAAAAAGCTATATCTTGGTCTCATCTGTCCACAAGCTGCTTTCCCAGAAGGATTTTCTTGTACTCACATACATTTTGGTAAACTGCGGTCTAGCTTTTATATAGCTCTGTGTCAATAGTGTGGTCCTCCTGGTCATCCTGCCATAGCGTTTCATTTCATTCAAATGTTGAAGGATAGTTCACGCTGACACAGATGCACCCTGACCTGCAGGACAGCTTAAATTTCTTTGGAACTTGATTGGTGCTGCCAATCCACCATCCGGACTATCCTGGGTTCCAACCTTTCATCAATTTTTCCCTGCTGTCGATGTCCAGGGAAATTAGCTACAGCAGCATGGGTTGTAAACTTCTTGATTTTGTTGCTCACCATGGACAAAGTAACATCAAGATTGGTGAAGATAGACTTGTAACCTTGAGATTGTTGATATTTTTCAACAATTTTGGTTCTCAAATCCTCAGACAGTTCTCTTCTATTTCTGTTCGTCATGCTTGCTGTTGCACACAGACACACAATGCAAAGATTGAGTCAACTTCTTCCTTTTTCATCTCGTTTTAGGTATGATTTTCATGTTGTCCAAACCTGAACCTTGCAACAGGTGAGCTTGAGCAAGCATCACATGCTTGAAACAAAGTTGTTTACCTGCAGTTTTGGAAAGGTGCCAACAATTTTGCTTGGTCTATTTTGGGGGTTTAGTGTGAAATTGTGTCCAATTTGCCTATTTTCCTCTATGTTTTGTTTTGTTCCAAAACACACAAATGAGATAAACATGTGTATAACAAAAAAGGAATTGCAATAATTTTCTTGGAGAAATACTTCTTTTTCTGAAACAATTTCAAGAGGGCCAACAGTTTCACCATGATTGTAAGTATTTTAGCTTTACTAATTGAACATTAAAAAGGGTCCACCTGTTCTCAGTAAGGTTTAGGTCAGATGAGGAAGGGAGAATGTCATTATCCTTTCATCTTTAAGGCCTTTAATAGCTAGCACAGCAGGGGAGTACTTTGATGCATGTGATAGAGCAATGTCCTGCATAAAAATCATAGTTTTCTTGAAAGATGCAAATTTTTTCCTGCACCATTTCATGAAAGTGAAGGTTTAAGAGTTGATTTTAAGTCCATCTTCAACCTGAAAAGGTCCAACTAGCTTGTCTTCAATAATACAACCCATAACTCCAACTCATCTCCACCGTGCTGGCGCCTGAGTAAGAAGTGGAGGACTGTGCCCATTACTGATCCAGCTACGGGACTATCTATCTGATCCATCAAGAGTCAATTACATCTTATCAGTCCAGAAAACCTGTCAAAAATCTGTCTTCAGTATTTATTGGCACAGTCTTGACATTTCAACTTGTGTCTTATTCAGTGGTGGTTGAGTTTCAACCTTCCTTATCTTGGCCATGTCTCTGAGCTCTGAAGTTACAGTTCTGGAATATGACATCAGTGGAGGATAATGAGTTCCTGGTCATTTTAAGTTTGATACTTTTCAAATCTTTGACAGTTAATGTGTGTCTTCTTTTCTCAGCATGTTTTTTTTTGTGACCCAGATGACTTCTTCAAAGAAAACATTTGATAGTTCTTTAATCATACTTCAATATTTTAGCAATTTCAAGAGACTTTAAAAAATTTTGACTTTTCATTCAGTTAAATTTCTGTTTTGGACAATTTTTCCGGAGGAAAACAAACTACCTAATAAATATGCACACCTTGATAAAGGGTGTTGATATCCTTAGGCCACACACTTCCTTTTTACAGAAACACACATCAACTGATATTCTTCAATCAAATAAGCATTCAAGTTTACAGAGCTTGGAGTTGAAAAATATGCAAAAAATGATATGTTCAAAATACTCAATTGCCTAATAATTGTGCACACAGTGTATAACATATGCTATCAGTCCCATGGGGACTAAAAATATGCTAAAAAATAAAACATTTGTAAAAAATATGTAAAAAAAATGTAATCACTGCTTTCTCCATCATTAAAAAAAACATATTTGGTATTGCAGCATCCGTAAAAGTCCAGCCTATCAAAATTATTATATATTATAATAATTATAATATTATATAGTATATTATAATTAGAATAATATATAAATTATTTAACCCATACAGTAAAGATAATAAAGATTAACATGTCAGAATTGCAGGAGCTTTTTTCACCTCACCCCCTTAAAAATGCAGTGAAAAGTGATCAAATTGTTGTATATATCCAAATTAGTGTCAATAAAAATGTTAGCTCACCATTCAAACAAGACCCCACACATCTCCAATGACAAAAAAATATAAATGTTATCCATCTCAAAAAATGCCATCACAGACTATTTTTTTCTTTTATTATTAACAAAAAATATCTAAATAATTGATGATTGCAACAACCCAGAGAATCATGAGTACATGTCACTTTTATCATGCAAAAATCACTGAATGAGCCCTAGTGCTATGGTGTATAAAAAAACTTGAAAGGGGTTGGACACTGTTTTAGAATAATTCAGAGTACTATTTTTGTCTTTACAGGGCAAATATATTAACTACAATTTGCAGCAAATGTATTTGTTACAAAATTAATTTTTGGAAAAATTTTCAGAAGCTGGTGAACTCAAATTTGAAAAGATTGAATCAACTCTAGCTCAAGTGCCAGATGCATCGAGACCGGCGATTTTCACTCTTGATGAGATTGTTTGGTGGAATCAGCCCCTCCTGATTCATGAAGATGCACATGCCTCTTCACGAATCAGAAGCATCTGACAAGAGGCATGCGTGTGACAAAAGGCACGTGCCCCCGTGTCAATTGAATTTTGTTAATTGGTTGATTTAGTTGCTAAGGGAACAATTGCTTTTTCACATACTGCTAGGACTGATTAGGTTTTTCATTTAATAATTGAAATCATCATTTAACACCTTCACCCCAAAGCCTGTTTTCACCTTCCTGACCAGGCCAAACTTTACAACTCTTTTTTTTCATTACACATTGTACTTCATCGTAGTGATACATTTAAGTTGATTTTTTTTGCGTTTATTTGTGAAAATATCTGAATTTTAGCAAACATTTTGAAGATTTTGCTATTTTCAAACTTTTAATTTTTATACCCTTAAGCCAGATATTTAAATCACACAAAATAGTTAATAAATAACATTTTACACATGTCAACTTTATGTCAGCATCATTTTTGAAACATATTATTTTGTTAGCAAGTTAGAAGGGTTAAAAGTTGATCACCAATTTCTCTATTTCCCAACAAAATGTACAAAACCAATTTTTTAATGACTACACCACATTTGAAGTGTCTTTGAGGGGTCTATATGACAGAAAATACCCAAATGTGACACCATTTTAAAAACTGTACCCCTCATAGTGCTTTAATTATTAACCCTTCAGATGCTTCATGGAAATTAAAGCAATGTGGAAGAAAAAAATGAAAATTGAACTTTTTCCCACATAAATGTTGATTGTGTCCCAAATATAGCATTTTCAAAAGGGTAACAGGAGAAAATGGCCCATAAAAATAGTTGTGCAATACACCGATACTCCATATGTGGTGGAAAGCTACTGTTTGGAAGCATGACAGGACTCAGAAGGAAAGGAACACCATTTGACTTTTGGAACGCAAAATTGGCTGGAATCGATAGCAAATGCCATGTCATGTTTAAATAACCCCTGATGTGCCTAAATAGCGTAAACCCTCCACAAGTGACCCCATTTTGGAAACAGCACCCCTCAAGGAATTAATCTAGAGGTGTGGTGAGCACCTTGAACCTGCAGGTGCTTCACAGAATTATATAACGTTGAGCCATGAAAAAATACATTTTTTCCTGCAAACATTTTTTATCTTTGACCAAAATTTTTCATTTCCACAAGGGTAACAGGAGAAAATAGGCCATACAATTTGTTGTGCAATTTCTCCTGAGTACACTGATAACCCATATGTGGTGGAAAACTACTATTTGTGTACATGACAGGGTTTGGAAGGGAAGGAGCGCCAACTGAATTCTGGAGCTCAATTTTGATTAGAATAGATTGTGGATACCATGTCACATTTGAAGAGCAACTGACGTGCTAAGAGTCAACAGGCAACCCTGGTACAACAACCTCACTAAACAGCTTTGGCAAGCATCCAGGGTTGAGGAGCGGCGTTGGAAGAAAACACATTCGCAAGACGACTTCACTGCATTCAAACAAGCAACACTCGGATTCAAATCAGCCCTCACCTCTGGTAAACAGGCCTACTTCACAACACTCATATCTTCCTTATCCTACAACCCCAGTTATTCAACACTGTTAACTCGTTCCTCCGCCCTCCACTGCCCACTCCGACCTCCTTCATCTCTGCTGAAGAGTTTGCCACACACTTCAAAAACAAGATTGACCAAACACAGCAAGTCTTTACTCTCCGACCATCACAACCCCTTTGTTTCCCAGACCATTGCCCTTCCCCCATAACCTCCCTTTCCAACATCAAGGAAGGAGACCTCACTCGTCTCCTCTCCAAATCACACCTCACCACTTGTGCACTCGACCCCATCCCATCCCATCCCACCTCCTGGCCAACCTCACCCCCACACTCATCACTAACTTATGGTACCTTCCCCTCTGCCTTCAAACATGCCACAATCACGCACATCCTCAAAAAGCCATCCCTCGACTGCCTTGTCCAGCTACCGCCCCATATTGCTGCTCCCATTTGCCTCTAAACTCCTTGAGCAACACGTTCATGCTGAACTTTTCCCTCACTTCTCATCTAACTCTCTCTCTGACAACGGATAATCTGGCTTCCGCCCCCACCATTCCACCAAAACTGCCCTTACCAAAATTACTAATGACTTATTTAAAGCCAAAGCTAACAGACAATTCTCTGCACTCCTTCTTCTTGACCTGTCCTCTGCCTTTGACACAGTTGACCACTGCTTCCTACTACAGATCCTCTCTTCCTTTGGCATCAACGACCTTGCCCTATCTTGGATCTCCTCAAACCTTTCTAACCGCACATTTAGCGTCTCCCACTCCCACACTACAAGTACCATCTGTATGCTGATGACACCCAGATCTGCTGTCCAGAATCCCGGGAAGTCTATCAACCATATCCTCCTTCTTCTCCTCTCGCTTCCTCAAGCTCAATGTGGACAAAACTGAACTCATCATATTTCCCCCCATCTCACATATCTTCCCCACCTGATCTTTCTATCACAATAAATGACATCACACTTTCTATCACAATAAATGATATCACACTTTCCCCTGTACCAGCAATCTGCTGCCTCAGAGTAACGCTTGACTCTGACCTGTCCTTTAAACCCCACATCCAAGCTTTTGCCACCTCCTGTCGCCTCCAGCTCAAAAATATTTCCAGAATCCATCCTTTCCTCAATCCTCAATCTACTAATCTGCTTGTGCATGCCCTCATCATCTCCTGCCTCGACTACTGCAAAATCCTCCTCTTTGGCCTACCTGCTAACACTCTCACACACCTCCAGTCCATCCTCAACTCTAGACTAGTTCATCTCTCGCCTCGCTACTCCTCTCCTAAACCCCCTTTGCATATCCCTTCACTGGCTCCCAATTGCCCAGCGTATCCAGTTCAAACTACTAACCCTGACCTACAAAGCCATCCATAACTTCTCTCCTCCATACATCTCTGAACTAATCTCCCAATATACTCCCTTATGTAATCTCCGGTCCTCCCAAGACCTACTTCTCTTCTCCACACTTATTCATTCTTCATCCAATCGCCTCCAAGATTTCTCCCAAATATCCCCCATGGAATTCTGAGCCTCAACACGTCTGATTAGCCTCCACATCTGAATCCTTCAGATGGAACCTGAAAACCTATCTCTTCAAACAAGCTTACAGCCTGCCATGACCTTGCTTGCTGCCACCTCAACAAAACCGGAGATACTGCAACCCCCCCAACCTATTGTCTCCTTCCCCATTCCTGTAGTTGTAAGCCCGAAAGGGCAGGGTCCTCTTCCCTCTTTTCCAGTCTATCATTGTTAGTTTTGTTTACTGTAAGTGTTTTCTGTATTTGGTATGTAAACCTTTTTATGTACAGCACCATGGAATCAATGGCGGTATATAAATAAATAATAATAATAATTTGGTGTCTTCTGTTTTTCACCATAAATTCTAATCACAAAGCGATGTTCAGTAAGCAGCACCTTTATACTGCACGACGTTTGGTCCACATATCCCAATCCACATGAGCATTTTAAAAAATATACCACATTGCAGGAATTACATGTAGAAAAACATTTTATAGGTATTTTTGTGCCCATAGTGGGGTGGGATATGTGGTCGCCTTTAATTATAGAGCTACAATTGTGACACTTCAAACATGGATGGATACCTTTGTTACGAGGTCTCAAAAAAACCTTGTTTGGGAAATTTCGGATTATTTCTATCTGACCGCACCAGACTGTTAGACTGTTTGTTTCCTTTTCAAAAAATGAACTTAGGGGGATGTTTAAAAAATCGACAAAATTTGGGATCATGCTGCAACAAATTCCAATATTTGTTGATGGATCTTTTAATCAGAACAGAATGCACCATCAAATATGGAGATAAATTTACAAATTGTTATGCAATTTCACCTGAGTACGCCAATACCCAATGTGTGGTCAAAAATGACTTTTGAGGCACAGGTCAAAGCTCAGAAGGGAAGGAGTGCTGTATCGGAATTCTTATTTTGCTGGAATGGTTTGAGAGTACCATGTCAAATTGGCAGAGCACCTGAGGTGACAGATCAGCAGAAGTTCTACATAAGTGACTTGTTTTTATAAACTACACCCACCAATGATTTCATCTAGGAGTGCAGTGAGCATGTTGACTCGTAGAATTTTATACCATTGAGCGGTGAAGAAATAATAATAAAATTTTAACACTAAAATGTTGTTTTAGCCCCAAATTTTTCATTTTATTAGGACAAATAGGAAAATGCAGTTTGTTGTGCAATTTCTCCTGAGTGCGCCAATACCCTACATGTAATCAGAAAATAATTTTCAGGCACAGTAGAAAGCTCAGAAGGGAAGGAGTACCATATTATAGTGCAGATTTTGTTGTTATGGTTTGCGGGTGCCTTGACCCACTGGAAGAGCCCCTGTGGTGCCAGAACAGCAGAACCCCCTCATAAGTGACCCCATTTTAGAAACTACACCTCTCAATTAATTATTTTAAGGGTTCAGTGATCATATTGACACCACAATTGTGTCACAGAATTTTATACCATTGGACAGTGAAGAAAAAATAATTACATTTTTACCACAAAAATTTTGTTTTAGCCCCAAATTTTACTTTTTTCCTTGGGGAATTGGGTAAAATGGCGCCAAAATTTGTCACATGATTTCTGCTGAACGTGGCAATATCCCATATGTGGCTGTGCAATACTGCTTAGCCACACGGCGAGACTCGGGAGGAAAGGAGATCTACTTGACTTCTGGAGAACAAATTAGGATAGAATAGTTTGTGGGCTCCATATACACAGAGCCTTTAAAAGTCATTGTCCACTACTATTTAAAATGCCCCCATTGTGTTTAAACTGTGGAGAGAAGGTGTAAATACCTTGTTTGTTCTTTATTGCCTGTGAACGGTGCTATCGCTGACCGCTCACAGGCATCACGAGACCCCCGGCTGCAGCCGTCTCTGGCATCTGCTGATATCACATCAAGTCAGGAGTGACTCAGTGACGCACTCCTCGCTGAGTGATGGGCTGTGGGCAGGGTTTCCCTGTGAGTCAAAGCCCAGCACCACCGCGCGCTTTCCCTCTCCTGAATTCATTGGGAAAGCGTGCGGTGGATGCTGGGCTGTGACGCGTGGGGAAACCCCACCCACAGCCACTCCTCAGTGGGAACGCTTCACTGAATCACGCCTGATTTGACATCAGTGGATGCCAGAGCCGGATGAAGCCGGGGGTCACGTGATGCATGTGAGCGGTCAGCGATAGCACTACTCACAGGCAATAAATACAAGCAAGGTATTTACAAAAAAACTTCTCTCCACAGTTGAAATACATTTTTGGCATTTTATATAGTAGTGGACAACCTCTTTAAGTGCCAGAATAGCAGAATCCCTTCTCTATTGACCCTATTTAGGAAATTACACCTTTCTATAAATTTATCTAAAGTTGTGGTAACGATTTTGACTCATGGGTGTTTTCCAGAAATAAGCAGCAGTGGATTTTGCCAAGTGAAAATTGCAAATCTGCAGTGTAGTGTTAAGTACATTGAAGAGCCCAGTACATAGTATTCCCTGTACATTATTCCCAACTCATGCTTATGGAGCCATGGACTCAGTAAATTAAGAGGACTCTCATCGCTACAGAAATTTCAAACATGTGGACGCTAAATGTGATTTATGCAAACTGTGGGGCTCAGAAGGGAGGGGCGGCATTTGAATTTAGAAGTACAGAATTTTCTGGGCTTCTTTTGGGGGGTGAGTAGCCATGTTTTTTTTTGCAGAGCCTTTGTACTACCAGTAACATGGAAGCCCCCTATATTTCCATTGACAGATAAGAGACCTGAGTGGGGACTTGCTTTTTTGTGGATTGAGTTGAAGCTTTTATTGGGAACATTTTACATAACATTTTGGATCACATTTACCCTGCGCTCTATGCTGAGCATTTACATCATCCCCGAGTGACGTGATTCACATATAATCCATTCATAATAGTGAGGAAGCAGAGTTACTCTGGAGTCTGTCTGACATCTGTTCAGCGATCTGTCACTTCCAAACAGAAAACTGGTGTGTACAGATGCAAACTAAGAGTAGCCATCTCTATACCTAATTAACAAATAAAGTTGCACTCTGTAGTGCTATTGCATGTAAACATGAAATATATGAAATATGAATTGCATTATTGCTCTAGATAATAGGAAAAAACGGAGATACTTAACACATAATTTGGCCAATTCATTCATGCTCAATAGCCTATGACAAGGCGTTCTCCTGTTGCTGGGGACCTATCCTAAGTGAATCCTCTCCTAGGCTGAAGCCTGTATTTATATGGGCAAGAAAGAATCTGCTGCCATTAAAACTGCCTCAGTCTGATAGGTGGAGTGCTCGGTCAGGGAACCTACAGTGGGTAAGGAAAGTATTCAGACCCCTTTCAATGTTTCACTCTTTGTTTCATTGCAGTCATTTGTGAAATTCTAAAAAGTTAATTTTTTTTCTCAAAAAAGTACACTCTGCACCCTATCTTGACTGAAAAAAACAACATAAATGTAGAAATTTTTGCACATTTATTAAAAAAGAAAAACTGAAAAATCATATGGTCATAACAAGTATTCATACCCTTTGCTCAGACACTCATATTTAAGTCACATGCTGTCCATTTCCTTGTGATCCTCCTTGAGATGGTTCTACTCCTTCATTGGAGTCCAGGTATGTTTAACTAAACTGATAGGACTTGATTTGGAAAGGCACACCTGTCTATATTAGACCTCACAGCTCACAGTGCATGTCAGACCAAATGAGAATCATGAGCTGAAAGGAACTGCCCAAGGAGCTCAGAGACAGAATTGTGGTAAGACACAGATCTGGCCAAGGTTATAAAGGAATTTCTACATTACTAAAGGTTCCTAAGAGCACAGTGGCCTCCATAATCCTTAAATGGAAGAAGTTTGGGACCACCAGAAGTCTTCCTAAACCTGGCCGTCCAGCCAAACTGAGCAATCATGGGAGAAGAGCCTTGGTGAGAGAGGTAAATAAGAACCTCAAGATCACTGTGGCTGAGCTCCAGAGATGCAGTAGAGAGATGGGAGAAAGTTCCACAAAGTCAACTATCACTCCAGCCCTCCACCAATCAGGCATTTATGGCATAGTGGCCCGACAGAAGCCTCTCTTTAGTGCAAGACATATTAAAGCCCGCATAGAGTTTGCTCAAAAACACATGAAGGACTCCCAGACTATGAGAAATAAGATTCTCTGGTCTGATGAGACAAAGATAGCACTTTTTGGTGATAATTCTAAGCGGTATGTGTGGAGAAAACCAGGCACTGCTCATCACCTGCCAAATACAATCCCAACAGTGAAACATGGTGGTGGCAGCATCATGCTATGGGGGTGTTTTTCAGCTCCAGGGACAGGACGACTGGTTGCAATTGAACGAAACATGAATGCGGCAAGTACAGAGATATCCTGGATGAAAACCTCTTCCAGAGTGCTCTGGACTTCAGACTTGGCCGAAGGTTCACTTTCCAACAAGACAATGACCCTAAGCTCACAGCTAAAATAACAAAGGAGTGGCTTCAGAACAACTCTGTGACCATTCTTGACTGACCCAGCCAGAGTCCTGACCTAAACTCAATTGAGCATCTCTGGAGAGAACTGAAAATGGCTGTTCACCAACGTTCACCATCCACCTTGACGGACTTGGAGAGGATCTGCATGGAAGAATGGCTGAGGATCCCCAAATCTAGGTGTGAAAAACTTGTTGCATCATTCCCAAGAAGACTCTTGTCTGTACTAGCTCAAAAGGGTGCTTCTACTCAATACTGAGCAAAGGGTCTGAATACTTATGACCATGTGATATTTCAGGGTTTTTTTTTTTTATAAATTTGCAAAAATTTCTACATTTCTGTTTTTTTTCAGTCAAGATGAGGTACACATTGTACTTTAATGAGAAAAAAAGAACTTTTTAGAATTTACCAAATGACTGCAATGAAACAAAGAGTGAAAAATTTAAAGGGGTCAGAATACTTTCCGTACCCACTGTATATATGAATAACAAAGGACTGACTGTCATTTCCAAACAGAAAACTGGTGTGTACAGATGCAAACTAAGAGTAATCATCTCTATACCTAATTAATAGTTATGAGCGAGCACTAATATACTTGGGTGCTCCCCCCGGCGGTCTGCAGAGGGCCTAAAAATTGCCCGAATTGATGGGAACAGTGCTCAAATGACATGGGGACAGCATGGGGAAGACCCCTGGATGCATTTCTGACTCCCAGGTCACTTCTGTCAATAACGTTGTTAGAGGTATTACGCCACTTTTACAGACTCACAATAAAACATACCAAAATGAAACCAAAATGGATTTTCCTGGGAAATATGTTAAAGAACATCCTTTCCAGGGTAATGACTTGTATATGTTACTGTAAAAGTTAGAAGGCCGGTAAAACCTAGGATTTACCGGTCAATCTGGACATTTACCGAGGCCGTCGGTAAAAGCTCAAAATGAAAAGTAAAATTGGACTTTTACCGGTGAAGTCTTGGTAAATGTTAACATTTACCGTCGAGCGTGGTAAAAGTCAGAAATATCTGGTGTGAAGATGGAACATCTGACTTTAACCAAGCGCAGTTGGTAAATGTGCACATTTACCACGGCTTCTTGGTAAATGTAGCTGAGAAGGGTGTAAGCGCAGTTGGTATATGTGCACATTAAAATGTAGCTGAGAAGGGTGTAAGAGCAGTTGGTAAATGTGCACATTTACCACGGCTTCTTGGTAAATGTAGCTGAGAAGGGTGTAATAAAAAGTGTAAGCCACCGCAGGAAAGGTGCCTGATTAGGCAGATACAGTGAGGAAATGGAGGACACAGTGGGAAAGGTGTCTGATTAGGCAGATACGGCGAGGAAATGGAGGACACAGTGTTCAAAGTTTTTATAAATGTAATAAGAGTATATGGGGAAAATATGGTAATAACAATGAACAAAATTTGCTACCCTGTAAGGTATCTGCTACCCTGTAACATATGTACGTTCTATATATACAGATGTCAATCCTGACTATCCTTAACGTATGTACGTTCTATATATACAGATGTCAATCCTGACTATCCTATGATTATTGTTCCGATCATACAAAAAGTGAGCACTTCCCGCTAACATACAACCACTAACCCCACACTAAAATATGCAAAAGAGAACGTCCTATGAATCTTAGGGTATCAGTGTTCCGCAGCATCTTCTCACAAAAAGTTACAAGAAGTACACACGCTGCCAATGTAGTAGTGTATAAATTGTCCTGTTCTTAGCTTCCTGTAGAGCGCAGAGTCCAAAGTCTTTCCAAGGGCCCCTTGCAAGGTGGACGCTAACACCGCTCACACGATTTACTGTTGCCGCGCAAATGTGGTAGAACCAGAAGATATGCAGATAAGCTATGAGCCGGAGTTGCTGGGTGCCATGAACGGTCTGTTCCACCCGAGCACCGTAGTCTCTGATCAGGGGAATCGGAAGACAGCGCATTCCGAGAAAAGGCTAGAAGGAAACAGCGCAACAGCCCTGTCTGGGCTCAGTCTTGTCAGCACAGCACCAGTCCTCTCACTCTCCCTAAAATAGCTCCTGCCTCATGTCCTAGTTTCCTGGGGTTCTCTTCTTAGATTGCTGCCCAATCACAGCCTGAAGAAAATCACTAACTCATCAATGGCAGTGTTAGACCAGTAGATGGTGCTGTTGTACAGTCTTTCACACAATGCTGAGTAGCCCTATTACAAAAGAACATGGGATTCTTGCCAAGCAGTGTGGGTAAATGGGCATACTTCCTGTTTGTGTCCTCATGCTGGACGACTGCCTGAGTGTTTTGCAAGCTGCACATACTGCTCAAAGCTGCATAACTGACTGCCTGTCAAAGCTGCACAGGCACTAGCTGATTGACAGATCATGAGTGAGGAAATGAAAGATCGTTTTTCGGAGCTCTTGAATGAAGTGGTGGAGAAAAAGCGAGATAATAATTTTTATCTCACGGACGATAAATACAAGAATATATTGAAACAAGTGAAGGAGGATAAGGTGGCGGTACCTAAACAGAGTATTCACTACAGGCGTTTGAAGAGGTACGACATCATGACCGTCGGAAGTGATGAAAAGTTAATTGCCCCAATCTCATGTGAAAAAGACAACGTGTTGCATTACGTTCAGTGTGCAGCACTCTTTAGTGTCATTCATAATGCGCACAACAGTACTGGCCACGGAGGGCGGACCAGGATCCTAAAGGAGGTGAACCGTAAGTTCAAAAATGTCACAACGGAGTCAATAGTTATTTATCTGCGACTCTGCCAGCCATGCCAGAAAAAACAGAAGATTACCAAAAAAGGCCTTGTTGTGATACCCATCCTACACAGTGAAATGAATTCTCATGCTCATGTCGATCTCATTAACATGCAATCCAATTGTGATAATGATTTCAAGTTCATATTCGCCTATCAAGACCACGTCACTAAATTTGTTCTTTTACGTGCTTTCTGCACTAAAAGAGCAGAAGAGGTTGCGTACCGCCTCCTTGACATTTTTTCCACTTTTGGTGCCCCGTGTATTCTGCATTCTGATAATGGGAGGGAATTTTGTAACAAGGTCATACAGAGTTTGTGCGCGATGTGGCCTGATATGAAAATAGTGCATGGTAAACCAAGACACAGCCAGTCCCAAGGCTCCGTGGAAAGAGCAAATCAAGACATTGAAAACATGTTGTCAACGTGGATGGAAACAAATAAGACACCCAAGTGGTCTGAGGGCCTTCACTTTGTACAATCAATAAAAAATAGAGCATACCGTGAGGGAATAAAATGCTCGCCCTATGAAGCTATGTTCGGAGTACCAATGCAGATGGGTCTAGCTACCTCTAAAATTCCTAGTGATGGGATCAGAAATCTCTCTTTGGAAGAAGATCTTGAAAAAATGTTTGTTGGTTTGCAAGAGGAAGCTAGTAATCCGACGTCACCAACAGAAGCCGAAGGGTCAGATGAATCTAACTTTCATCACACGTTAGCACCGACAGCAGCAGAAGCTTCGGATGAATCCAGCTGTCATCAGCAGTTCACAACGGAAAGAAAAGCTTTGGACTTATCCAACTGTCCGCACACCTTAACAGCATATGAAACTCCACCAATTTTTCCATCCAAGAATAATGAAAACCTAAAAGAAAAAAGTGTCGAGTCAAAGCCTTCTAAGAAAGATGGAGAACTTCATGATGATCAGCAACCTGACTTTTTGATTTCGCATACAATCAATAGAAGAATTGGTGCGGTCAGAAGAGTTCGAAAAGCTGCAAGAGAAGGACTTGAAACACAGGCCAAGAAAAAGTTGAAATGTTCCAGTCAAAAATTACCCGAACCTAACACTATGACAGAACATCAGAATCAGAATTCCAGACGTCGACCATTCAAAAATGGACCCTAAGTCGATCATTGCGATTATTATAAAAAAAGAAGATGACTTCTACCAAGTGGGGACTACCGCTGGGATCCTAAATGCATTATATTATCGCAATCAGTTCACCATCTGTCAGGAAAATTTCATAGGATTTCAGGATGTGAAAAAAGATCAGATCAGCCTTTGCACGGCGGTTTCCCAACAATCGCTGGTGGGAGGTCAGTGATTGAAGAAATGCAACTGTTTAAAGACGTGCCTAAACAAGAAATGTGTTTGTAGGCTGGCAAAAATGAAGTGCCATTCAAAGTGTCACAATTCCCAACTGTGTTGCAACAAATAGGTCCTCTTTTGTGTTTGTTGTATGTCTTTTTCATTGAGATGAAAAATGAAGTGCAATTTAACGGGTCACAATTAGAGTTGAGTGGATAGTTGGATATCCATCTATCCGTACGGATAAAACCGAGATCCGAGTGGATCCGGATCCTATCCATGTCCCATATAAGTCTATGGGACAACTATCCATGTGCAGGGACATCCCTCCTGCGTCACCAGTGATGCGGGGGAGACTCCCTGCACGCCGGTGGGCATCCCTGCCGTCACCAGTGATGGTGGGGACTCGGCCAGGGCATACCTGAGAGAGGAGATCCTCGCTGCGTCACTGCAGTAGGAACTCCCCGCCCACTAGGGTCATCTCGCCCTCTGGCCGGACCCCCCTTCTCCGCCACTTAAAGATCACTACTTACCGGAGGCTACCAGAGGCTTCCCAGGTCTCGTCGGCCGGCCGCATCCTCCATCTTCCGGGTCACATGACTGCATACGTCACCACGAAAGTCACAGGTGCATAAGTTATGCCACATGACTTACGCATGCGTCACTTGCGTGGTGACGTATGCAGTCATGTGACCCGGAAGGAGAACGCGGACGACGAGACCTGGGAAACCTCCGGTAAGTAGCAATTTTGCTTTATACCTGTCTGCCCTGCACACTCGCACCATCCATGCCTTCCGATGATGCATGAAACATGCATTATCGGAAGGCACGGATATATCCGACAGATATCGGGATTATCCGTATCCGTACAGCCCGTTATCCGCTCGGATAACGGGTCTGGACATATCTATCCGCTTATCCCTAGTCACAATTACAGAAATACATAGTTTTGAAGTTGCGTTATTCTTGTATTTGCGTTAATTTGTCATTTTTGAGAAGTATTTTCCTACATAAATGTTTTCTATTTGCATTTTCCTATTTGTATTTGTTCATTTGCATTTGCATTTTGAAGAATAAAAATATTTCTAACGATTAAGGCCTTCATCAGAGTCGGAAATTGCGCTTAGTTAACTTTTACCACCATCATCTGCTGCTAAGAGTCCGAATTCTGTGACTCAAAGTTACTTTTACCAACACATGCTGGTAGTTACTTTTACCAACACATGCTGGTAAATGTAAAGATTTACCAATTCGCCCAGGTAAAAGTCCAAAATCGTTCATTTATACATCTGACTTTTACCAACGCTGTTGAGAAATGTTAAGATTTACCAAGACTTCACCGGTAAAAGTCCAATTTTACTTTTCATTTTGAGCTTTTACTGACGGCCTCGGTAAATGTCCAGATTGACAGGTAAATCCTAGGTTTTACCGGCCTTCTGACTTTTACAGTAACATATACAAAAAAAAAAAAAAACAAAATCAAAAATGCTCCTCCACACCTCGGGCTATGTTCATACATAGCGTTTTTGATGCGTTTTTTCACTTTTGCGTTGCTTTAAAAAATGCATTCACCAGGAAATGTCATTTTAACATTTTACAACCTTATCTGGCCATGTTGTGTGTGAGATATCATCAGACACATTGTGTTTCATTTATGAAGGAGGGACTCTGAAAGTCACAAAGCCTATTTTTATAGTGCCAGCAGTCAGCCCTCACTATTTTTAGAGAGCCATCAGCCGGCTATGTTTTATTTTTCTCATTACTACAAAATTTGGACGCACCCCAATACCCCTTTGAAAATTTTGATGCACCCCAAAACCCCTTTGAAGAGACTTAGAGGAGGGCCTCCTGAAAACAATGTTCCCATTATTAGGAAGTGGGTCTCCCATAGTGTTGACCTATGCAGTAAATGCAAGTGCTGCCAAAAATGTGGAGGCACTCCAATGCCCCTTGGAAGAGATGTGGAGGAGGGCCTCATAAAAAAATGTTCCCAATAGAAAGGAGCGGGCCTCGTATACTTGTAATGCCCATGCACTAAGTGTAAGGGCTGACAAACATTTACCCCTGGGGGGTATACATGAACATACTGTAGAATTTTTTTTTTTACAGGCATCATAAACACCCTTTAAAAAATTATGTGGGTGTTGCATCACAGACCACGGCCACCCTGGTGATATGGTGGTGGAGGAGAAGGAGAAGGAGGAGGACAAGAGCAAATAGCCAAAATCAGGAAGCATATACCCATGCCTGGGTGTGAAAAGGTGCATGGGAATACACCTCCCAAGAAAAGACGCTGGATTTGAGTTTATGTTACGCTGATGTCATTCGGTGGTGTTGAGAAGTCTGGCCCAATCCAGCCCTTGTTCCATTTTAGAAGAGTCAGCCTGTCAGCATTTTCAGGAGCCAGTTCATTCCACGTATCTAGCTTGGATACTCAATAATTATAAGGCACAGAGGAATCACGGAGGATGTTGGTACGGCCGGCAAGGTACTCCCTCAGCATCTTCCCAAACTTTGCACTCCTTGTGAGAGTGCCGGGCGCCTCAGGGCTTGTGCGATGGGAGGGGCTGAGAAAATTCTCCCAGAACTTTGACAGTGCTCCCCTGCCTCTGCTGGATTGAAGTTGTGTCTCTCTTGTCTGTACTCCTTGGTTGTCCAACGAACTGTGACCTCTGCCACCAGCGTTTTCAGATGGTAATTTTTTTAATAGTTCCGCAACAAGGGCCTTCTGGTATTGCCCCATTTTAGTAGACCTGTCCGCATCAGGAATAAGAGATATTAAGTTCTCCTTGTAGCGTGGGTCTAGAAGTGTCACCAACCAGTAATGACTGTCACCCAAAATTTTGAGAGCGCGAGGGTCATGGGAAAGGCAGCATAACATAAACTCAGCCATGCTTGCCAGACTGCTAACAGGCAAGAATTCCGAGTCCTCACCAAGAGGACGACTGACCATGCTCTCCTCCTCCTCCCCTGCCTCTGCTGGATTGAAGTTGTGTCTCTCTTGCCTGTACTCCTTGGTCATCCAACGAACTGTGTCCTCTGCAGCCAGCGCTTTCAGATGGGAATTTTTTTAATAGTTATAAACAAGGGCCTTCTGGTACAGCCCCATTTTTGCAAACCTGTCCATCTCAGGAATAAGAGATATAAAGTTCTCCTTGTTGCGTGGGTCTAGAAGTGTCACCAACCAGTAATGACTGTCACCTAAAATTTTGAGAATGTGAGGGTCATGAGAAAGGCAGTGTAACATAAACTCAGCCATGCGGGCCAGACTATTAACAGGAAAGGAACCTAAACTTGGAAAAAATTCCAAAATCCACTATCAAGTATAAAAATGACAATCTTTATTGATAAATAATCATTAAAAAGTTTTTCTCATTATCCAATAATCACAGGATCATTTGGAAGAGGGAAGGATGAAACAAACAGAAAAACCAGCACAAAGGAACACATATGATAATTCCATATAAAGTTTGGTCTCAGTTCCTATAGGTGATATTGCCTATGATGAGAGAAGATAACTAGTAGTATAGAGATGATGATTCAAATGATTCTCTAATAGCAATAATCATATAAATCAATCAAATCATGTTAAAAATAGAGCATTCAAACCCCCAAAAAGGCAGTAGCCAAATGGTTCACATCAAAATAAGCGTGCTATAACTGACCCAGACCATTGAACTTACCCATAGGAGTAGTCATTGAGTTTAGTCCCGTGCAGTATTTAACGCCCCGACGCGTGTTTCGCACACTGAATGCTTTCTCAAGGTGAGTGTGATCAGGAATATGCATGCCTCACCATTTAAATATCCGTCCATATCCGGAGTCCACCAATCCATGTGCCGTGCGCCAGCGCTGCGACAGAGAAACCGGAAGTTCGGGGTCCGGCTCTCCTTTCCGGCACGCACTAGGGAAGTCCCCATTTGACGTCATATGTGCGTGCCGGAAATGACGGAGGCCTTAGCCCGGTATAGGATTAACTGTCGCAGTGTGCATGCGCCTACCGGCACCATTTTTTGGTAGTCCGTGCTCGTATCATGTGACCAGTGAAACTTTTCCATCCTGGGAACCCACGACCCCATGCCCCATACAAAAGTCCATGGCATAGTCAATATTATGGGGGGGCTATTTCAAACATGAGACCAACCTTTATAAAGGAATAAATAAGAAAGGTGAATGAAATAATAAAGAAGTTGCAAATACCTCACAGTACTGATGCACCAAAAAAAAAGCGCACAATGTGCACAAATACATGTGCATCAGTAAGTAACAGGCAAGACTTCCGTGTCCTCACCAAGAGGATGACTGACCATGCTCTCCTCCTCCTCCGCCTCTCTGTCCTCTGGCCATCCATGCTGAACAGATGGTATGACAGCTGTGCAGGTAGTACGGTCTGTAGCACATGAAACTAGCTCCTGTCCTTCCTCCTCCTCCTCTTAGACATTGTCTCCCAATCCACGTTGGGATGAGATGAGGCTGGGCTGTGTGTAATCACGCTGTAAGGTTCCTTGCTCCACCTCATCATGCTGCGCCTGCAATGCATCCTCTTTGATTGTGAGCAGAGAGTATTTCAGAAGACAGAAAAGCGGGGTTGTGAAGCTAATTATGGCATCATCACCACTCACCATCTTGGTGGAGTCCTCAAAGTATTGGAGGATGGTACATATGTCTGACATCCATGTCCACTCCTGAGGTCTTATGTGTGGAGTCTGAACTGAATACCGACGGCCTTGTTGATGCTGATACTCAACAACTGCCCTCTTCTGCTCACAAACCCTTCCTAATATCTGCAGTATAGAGTTCCAATGCGTGGGGATATCACACACCAGTCTGTGAGCCGGAAGCTGCAAACGCTGCTGAAATACGGAAAGGGCGGCGGAAGCTATAGGTGACTTTCTAAAATCAGCACACAGGCAGAGCACTTTAAAAAGCAGATCCAGAAGCTCTGGATAGAATTTGACAAACCGCTGAACCACGAGGTTAAGCACATGGGCCTGGCATTGTACGTGCGTGATCTCGCCTCACCTCAGAGCCGCCACCAGGTTCCGGCCATTGTCACACACGACCATGCCTGGCTGTAGGTTCAGAGGTGTGAGTCATAGATCTGCCTGCTCTTTCAGAGCTGTCCACAACTCTTCAGCATTGTGTGGTTTGTCACCTAAGCATATTAGCTTCAGCACAGCCTTTTGCCGCTTGGCCGAGGCAGTGCTGCAGTGCTTCCAGCTTGTGACTGATGTGGTAATTTTGGAGATGGAGGCTGAACAGGATGAGGAGGATGAGGTGCAGGAGTTGTAGACCATGGGGGAAACCCTGATTGACCTAGGGCCCGCAACCCTTGGCGTCGGGAGGACTTGTTCCGTCCCAAGTTCTGACTGGGTCCCGGCTTCCACTATGTTAACCCAGTGTGCCGTCAGCGAGATGTACCGTCCCTGCCCACAAGCACTTGTCCACGTGTCCGTGGTTAGGTGAACTTTCCTGGTAACTGCGTTGTTGAGGGCACGGCTAATGTTTTGGGACACGTGCTTGTGTAATGCGGGGACAGCACACCGGGAAATATAGTGGCGACTGGGGACCGAGTACCGAGGGACGGCCGCCGCCATCAGTTTGCGGAATGTTTCCGTCTCCACGAGCCTAAAAGGCAACATTTCAAGCGCAAGCACTGGTGAAATGTGAGAGTTTAGTAATGTGGCCCTCGGAGCATTGGCTGCATATTTGCGCTTGCGTTCCACGGACTGTGGTATGGACAACTGAACGCTGCGCTGAGACAAGGATGTGGACGTGCTTCCTTATGCTGCTGCTTTAGAGTGAGAAACGACAGGTGCAGGGCAGGAGGCATCTTCGCATGCACCATGGACAGGGGATTGGCTTGCATGCACAACAGCGGATGAAGCAATGGTGCCACCCGCAGACATTGTTCCTGGTCCCTGGGGTTCGGCCCACAAAGTCGGGTGCTTTGCTGCCATGTGCCTGATCATGCTGGTGGCGGTCAGGCTGCTTGTTTTGCCACCCCTGCTGACGCTGGCCTGTCAGGTGGTCAAATGGCCTTTTTGGGGTTATCGGCAGAGTCTTTAAAAAACAACCAGACTCGGGAAGACCTAACAGTTGTACTGGCAACTTCCTTCGTGTTGGTGTTACGGGAACGGTTGCCTGCCTTCTGTCTGCGGCCACCACACTACTTCTTCCTGCCTGTTGGGGTGCTCTGCCTCCCTCCCCCTGTTTGCTGCTCTCCTCGCTCTGCATGTGCTCCTGCCAGGTTGGATCAGTTACTATATCATCCACCAACTTGTCTTCCACTTCCGCACCCTGGTCTTCCTCCTGCATTTCTGGCAATTTTGTGTCATCATCGTCCACCTCTTGTGACACTTTCCCACCGTCGCCTTCATGTGACCATAGCTGCTCAAATATTTCAGCATTGCTACATGCGATCTCCTCTTGCCCCACTTCAAGTGGATCGGGCGAGAGGCCCGAACATATAAATGGAAAAGTGAACAGCTCTTCAGAGTGTCCAAGTGTAGGATCATTTGTCTCCGGGCACTTGGCATAGTGGGAGGAAGGAGGATCAGGGTGAGGAATATGCGGTACAGACTCAAGGTTACTGGGACTTGACCGTGTGGAAGACAGGGTGGTAGTGGTGGTGGCTAAGTGACTGGAAGCATTATCTGCTATCCAACCAACAACCTTTTGACACTGCTCTGGGTTCAATAGTGGTGTGCTGCGGTCCCCTAGGAATTGGAGCAGGAAGGTCGGACAGGAAGATGTGGGTGTTTCTTGTGGCACAATTTCAGCTTGCCCATGGCCTTGTCCTCGGCCTCTGCATGCACAATCACCATCACGTTCAGTTCCCTGTCCCTTGCCACGTGCCTTGACAGTTTTAAATGGAGGACAAAATCTTCCACGCTCACTAGAAATTACTGAATTTGGAGCAAACTTATATGTGATCCGTATGACTGAGAAACCACAGTTTTAAATACCTGGCCTGTAGGTAACTATTTTGAACAGTAATCTGGTGTCAATTGCTTTACTGACAAACTGAAACAAATTTTTACTCGAGGTCAGAAATGGCAGTATTTTCTGAAAACGTATATGTGATCCCTGTGACGGAGAAAACACAGTTTTAAATAGCTGGATTTTTAGAGCTATAATATGGAAAGGACCTGACTGTATTCTGCAGTGCCAACAAGCAAAAGGAGCAGAAAAACTTTTTAAGCAAATAATGAGGATTAAGATCCAAAAAAAGTATTCCTGGCCCCTGAGACCTGGGCCTTTGTCTAGAAATATCTAACAGCAGCAGAAAGCAGAACTGGAATGGAGCCTCTTGTGCTACATGCACTGCAGTCTGCTATGTACACTGCCTGCCTATATACACTGCCTGCCTGATATCTCTGCAGATGGATTAGTCCTCAGAAGGACTGTTTGTTAAGATGGATATTTATAATGTATGGGTTTTATCACTACCTTTTCTCACTACCTAATACACAAGCAAATCTCTCCCTAGCTCAGCAGCACCTCTCCCTAGTCTACCTGATTCCAGAGTGACTGTGACGAGCACGGCGGCGCCCGGTCTGATATAGACCTGATGACGCTGTGCAGCCAGCCAATCACTTTAATGCCACAACTACCATGGCTGTGGCATTACAATGAGTGGCACGCAATCCCTGCATGCTGATTGGCGCTCTAAAGAGGGTACTGAGATGCTCGGGCGAGTACCGAGTACTTGCGAGTATGCTCACTTATCACTACTAATTAACAAATAAAGTTGCACTCTGTAGCACTATAGCATGTAGACATGAAATGTATGAAATATGAATTGCATTACTGCTTTAGATAATAGGAAAAAATAAAGACACTTAGCACATAATTTGGCCACTTTATGCGTTGCCAGCAGCCTATGACAAGGCATTCTCCTGTTGCTGGGGACCTATCTGTCCGATGTAATAGACAGTCACTTTGGATCTGCCTGTAGAAGGTCACTTCACTTGGCATTAAAGATGCCTTCTTAATCCTTATTACTTTAAGACCAAGGGGCGACCTCCCTTCAGCTGCTGATTGACACACTCTTGCCTGGGATTTAAAATACTCAGTTTGCTCCAGGGAATCGCTGGTGATACTTCTATGAACCTTTTTACAGGCTTGGAGCACTAGCAGTCGGCTAGCTTCTTCTCTGGTGCCCTTGGAGGACAGTTGGCGTTTCTCCTCTGGTGTCTGCTCAAGCTAAGTTAATCCCCTCTCTTTGTCCACTTTGTTGACTTTAATTTGTAGTTGGGCCTGACCAGTGATCACCCCTCTCTTTCCCTATCTAGGGCCAAGCTCTAGGGACATCCAGGGCTTAGTGTCCTGCTCGGCGATACGTGTGGAACCTATATAGGGACGGTAGGGTAGGCAGAGTGATATTAGATCTCCCCAGGGATCTCCACTCCCCCCTTTCCCTAGTGTTTGGGCTTCCTCCCCCTCTTCCTTTCCTTTCATGTTGCATTTAGTCATTCCCACACCTTGCGTGACAGTATCCTAATGTTAATCCTCTCTTAGGGTGAAGCCTGTATTTACATGGGTAGGTAGGACCTTGCTGCAATTAAAATAGCCTCGGGGTGATAGGTGAAGTGCTCAGTCAGAGAACCTATATATAAATAACAAAAGACTGACCCTCACTTCCAAACAGAAAACTGGTGTGTACAGGTGCAAACTAAGAGTAGCCATCTCTATACATAATTAACAAATAAAGTTGCACTCTGTAGTGCTATAACATTTAAACATGAAATATATAAAATATGAATTGCATTACTGCTGTAGATAATAGGAAAAAATGGAGACAATTAGTACACAATTTGGCCAATTCATGCATGCACAGCAGCCAATGACAATTCATTTCCTGTTGCTGGGGACTATTGATAAGAGAAGCAGCAGAATTGTGGACTTAAAACGTAACTTTTACTAGATATGTTAAAAATTATTAAAGTTAAACAAACATATTACAAATATAAAAAGGAAAGGAACGAAAACCCTTGTCCCTGCAAGAGAACATTTACTGACAGTGGTCAGAATAGTAACTAGGGTCTCAATACATATAAGTCTATGGAGTGATCAGACTCATATAAATATACAATTTGAGTGTCCAAAGGACTTAATAAGAAAGATCTCACTCATGTATGGTTTGTTCTTCTGTATCCTCTGTATCCTCTCAAGGTTCCCAGTAAGTGGCGGAGTTCTCGTCGTTTACTGTCCCTGCCAGTCCCTATATCTTAGAGATGGCCCTAAGACCCCAAGAACTCCTGCCCTTACAAGGGCAGCCGACAGCTGACCATATTATACTAGTACAGCCCTGAACTGACCCTTTAGTGCTTCCCAACGCATTTCTTCAGGATTCTGAGTCATCAGGGGAATGGCACATACATCTCCACATCGGGAATAAGGGAAAAGTCCCACCCTACAGATTATGGATGAGAAATTTGGTATTAGCAAATGGGTCCCATTATATAGATTGCTTATAGATGGGAACCTCCCACACCCTAAATGTTTGTATGCCATGATTGGACCAATTCAAAAAATAACAGCCTCATAGGCAAATCAGAGGGATGTCCTGCCTTCAGAAATGATCCTCTTTGGGTGTATCGTGTCAAGGTATTAGAATGCCCAATATTCAAATGCCCCATAGTCCACATGTCTTGGACATCCATTATCGTGCTGTGCAACGCAAGAGTGCACTCCACACATGCTAGCGGACGTCATTTCCGGTGCGCAGACGGGGAAGAGACGTCATTTCCGGTGCGTCAATGTTGCCGGAGTCACATCCTGTTTGTTGGAACGCACCATGCATATCGTGCACTCCACCCATGTGAGTTTCCGTCACATCCTGTTTGGTGGAACCCACCATGCGCTCCACACCTATGGATCCTTATGGAGCAGGAAGTACAGCTGTATGCTGAATAAACGACTGCCCCAGGTAGCGCAAACTGCACTCCGCCCCCATGTGTGTCAGTGCGGCAGGGGCTGCAGTCAAACACCGCATTGCCGCCCTCAAAACCGCAACATTCGCACAGCACCGCTAATCAAATAAAGGGGCCTGTGCCAAACAATTTAAGATACAAATCAGGCGCCCCATATATCGATCAGGTCATAAAAATAACGTGGACCATATCAGGACTCAATCAATACGTCCATAGAACAGTAATTATAACTTAAAGAGGAGCATTCAAGGTTTACATATGTGGACCAACCTCGGAACCATATTATATAGAAAGGCAATTATACATCTTTTTTAATGTATTTTTGGCTAGGATCTGTCACGGAATGTTTAGAATAAGCGTTAATAAAAGATATGTTCAGAGCATATTAAATAAAACTGCTGTATGTCAGCTGCTCATTGAGTCCCCGAGGGGATATGGTCTTCAACTGGAAGATCCACTTTGATTCCTTCTGTAGATGTAAACGGTCCCAATCTCCCCCCCCCCCCCGATATGGTTTAGTCACTTTCTCAATACCTATAAATTTAAACACAGTTCTGTTACCACCGTGGAATTCATTGACATGCCTAGATATGGGGGTGTCCCTTTTATGCACAATGTGACCAATATGTTCACCCACTCTGCGTCTTAGTTCATGACTCGTCTTGCCTATGTACTCGAGGCCGCAGCTGCAGGTGCCCGTGTAGATGACACTCTGTGTTTGGCAGTTTATGAAGTCCACGATGGCAAATTCCTTATCCACATTGGTACCAGTAAATGTTTTGGCATTGATCATAGAAGTACAGGCAACACAGTTCCCACATTTGAATGAACCCTTTAGATCAGATTTGAGCCACATTTCGTTTCTTGCGGTTGTAAAATGACTATGTACTATCAGTGAACGACCCCTCTTGTAGGTGATGTGTGGATAGCCCCCCAAACAGGGAGATTTGTCATCATCCATATCCAAAATGGGCCAATGTTTTTGGAGAATCTGTTTAACGTCTGTTGCTCCATTACTAAATGTGGTAATAAATCTCACAACATTGTCATTTTCTGGTCGCTTTTTTGGCGTTAGGAGATCAGTTCTATTTACTTTTTTGGTGGTATTATAAGTGTTATAGAGAACCTTTTTGGGATAATCCCTTTCCAAGAATCGATTACCTAAATCATCTGACTGCTGTTTAAAGACCTTATCATTTGAGCAATTCCTACGTATATGTAAATACTGTCCTCTAGGAATGCCCTTTCTCAGGGGAGTGGGGTGATTACTCTCCCAACGCAAGAAAGCATTTGTTGCTGTTGGTTTTCTATATGTACAAGTCTCTAGACAGCCATACTCAGTTTTTTTAATGAGGATATCGAGAAATGGCAGACATGGGGGGCTGTAGTCGCTGGTAAACCTCAATCCAATAGAATTGATATTAAGGTCCTCCACGAACATCAGGAATTCTTACGGGGTCCCTTTCCATATTATGAATACATCATCAAGATAACCCGCCCACATGTCTACCATTTCAACAAATCGGGGGCCACTCTCACCAAAGACAATAGTTTCCTCCCACCAGCCCAGGAGCAAATTTGCATACGATGGGGCACATGGGCTACCCATCGCAGTGCCCCTGAGCTGGTGGAAGTACTTAAGGTCAAAGGTAAAAAAGTTTTTTGTGAGGCAAAAATGCAAAGCCTTTAGAACAAAATCACTGTATGCTTGACATCGTATACTCCTCTTAGAAAGATAATGTTTGGCTGCCATGATGCCCATCTGATGTGGAATTGAGGAGTAAATGGCCTCAACATAAATACTGGCCAGAATAGTGTTCGGGCCAATCGTCAGACCCTCCAATTTCAAAAGGAGGTCTGCAGTATCACGAGTGTATGATTGAAGAGATGTTACATATGGACTGAGGATCTGATCTACATAAATCCCCAAATTCTGACATACTGTAGACTGCCTACCCCTGATACAATAGATCTGCCTTTTAGTGGGCTCGTGCCCTTGTGAACTTTAGACAGACCATAGAGAGTGGCCAATATAGGATTCTTTGGGAGCATGAAATCATACTCATTCTTGTCAATAACCTGTGATCTTAAACCATCCTCAAGGAGACTTTGTAATTCTTTTTGGAACTCATGCATGGGATTCTTTTGTAATACCTCATAACATTCTTTATCCTGTAGAATATTTCCACACATAGTTTTAGATTGTTCAAGGTCCAGGACCACCACATTGCCACCCTTGTCAGAGGGTTTAATGATAATGTGGTGGTCCTGTTCCAAACTCTTAATTGCTTGCATTTCATCTTTTGTGCAATTAAATCGCTTGAAGTATTTTTTCTTTTCAAGGTTCTCTAAGTCTCTAGATACTAGATTAACAAATACATCAAGAGATGAAACATCATTATGTAAAGGTGGAATTTTGTATCTTTTGTTTCTTAGATCTGAGAAAGGGCCTTTTCCAGTGAAGGTAGGGCTCAGGGCCCCAATGCTATTAAGTATATGTATTTCTGGGAGCATAACGACCGGTATATCTAATTCATCACATGAGCGTTTATCTTGTTTTGCAAAAAACTTACGCCATCTTAATTTCCTTGCAAAAAGATGTAAATCTTTAACACTCTCAAAGATGTTGAGATCTGAGGTAGGAACAAAAGAGAGCCCTTTACTGAGGACAGTTATTTTGGTTTCACTGAGAACCTTAGATGAAAGGTTAATGACCTTTGAGTCTAATTCTGTTACTGGGATCTTCCCAGGTTCATACGGTTTCATACATCCCTCTGATTTGCCTATAAGGCTGTTATTTTTTTAATTGGTCCAATCGTGGCATACAAACATTTATGGGGGGAGGTTCCCATCTATAAGCAATCTATATAATGGGACCCATTTGCTAATACCAAATTACCTGTTTGATTTTCCCATCCATAATCTGTAGGGTGGGACTTTTCCCTTATTCCCGATGTGGAGATGTATGTGCCATTCCCCTGATGACTCAGTATCTTGAAGAAATGCGTTGGGAGGCACTAAAGGGTCAGTTCAGGGCTGTACTAGTATAATAGGGTCAGCTGTGGACTGCCCTTGTAAGGGCGGGAGTTCTTGGGGTCTTAGGGCCATCTCTAAGATATAGGGACTGGCAGGGACAGTAAACGACGAGAACTCCGCCACTTACAGGGAATCTTGAGAGGCTATAGTGGATACAGAAGACCAAACCATAAATGGGTGAGAACTTTCTAATTTAGTCCTTTGGACACTCAAATGGTATATTTATATGAGTCTGATCACTCCATAGACTTATATGTATTGAGACCCTACTTATTATTCTGACCACTGTCAGTAAATGTTCTCTTGCAGGGACAAGGGTTTTCGTTCCTTCCCTTTTTATATTTGTAACATGTTTGTCTACCTTTAATAATTTTTAAACATATCTAGCAAAAGTTAAGTTTTAAGTCCACAATTCTGCTGCTTCTGACAATACTGTTTGTGTGGATATTAGAATAGGTCCTGTTTGTGACCTTTCTCATGCCTTGGCATTGATATATATATTTTTTGCTTTATTGACTAGTGATGAGCGAGCACTAAAATGCTCGGGTGCCCGTTGCTCGGGTAGAACAAATTGGAATGCTCGAGTGCTCGACCCTAGCAACGAGCTCAATGTAAGTCTATGGGACACTCAAGCATTTTTCTGGCAGCCCCCCCCCCCCCCCGGAGGTCTGCAGGGGATCTTAAGATTTCCCAAATCGATGGGAACAGTGCTCAAAGGACATGGGAACAGCATGATGAAGACCCCTGGAAGCATTTCTGACACCCAGGTCACTGCTGTGAACAATGTTGTCAGAGTGTTACTCCACTTCTATGGGCTCACAATAAAACATACAAAAATGAAACCAAAATTGATTTTCCTGGGAAAAATGTTAAGGAAAATCCTTTCCAGGGTAATGAGTTGTATATAAGGCAAAATAAACAACCAAAAACAAAAATGATCCTCCACACTTGTTCTATGGGCTATGGGCTATGTGCACACGTAGCGTTATTGTTGAGTTTTTGCACTTTTGCGTTTCTTTCAACGGCGAAAAATACATTCACCGGTAAGTGTCATTTTAACATTTTACTACCTTAACTGGCCATGTGGTGTGTGAGACATGATCAGACACATCCATACAGTGCTGAAAAGAAATGGAAACAGCATGGGGAAAACCCCTGGAAGTATCTGACTCTCAGGTCACTGCCTAAAACTGTGGTCATCAGAAGTGATCATATATTACTGCGGTAATAATACAGACATTTTTGGCAATGTGACAAATATTAAACTCCATTTATAATGGGCAAGGCTCGTTGCAAGGGGTGGGGAAGTGGACATAATGGTGATGGTGCACGCCGAGGCCGTGGGCAAGATGAAACTGTGCTTGCTGAGGGAGCACAACAAACACCCACATCATGTCAAACTACCTTCCTGACCCAATTTCTAGGGGGCCACGGAACACCACTATTGAAGCCAGAGCAGTGTGAAAAGGTTGTTGGTTCGAGAGCAGATAATGCTTCCAGTCAGTTTGCCACTGGTAATAACAATTGGACTTCAGTTGAAGATGAACAGATCCCTGAGATTATTTTCTACACATAAGCCACTTCTACTCAGATGATATAAAACAGTGGCTATGTCACATTTTATATCCAAATGATTCATTTCAAAGACTTGATTGTGGCTTTACAGGCCACTATATCCTTAGCTTGCTGCCTGGTACTTTTCTGTGGGAATGAGCTTGTCTCCAACCAGCCTATCTTCCACACAGTCCAGTCTCAGTAGCCATGAGTCTGGACCACATTATTATTATTACTTTAGCGCCATTTATTCCATGGCGCTTTATATGTGAAAAAGAGGTATACATGACAAAAACAATTACAATAATCTTGGAACAAAAATGTGACAGCGTCTGGTAGAGGAGAGGAGAGGACCCTGTCCTTGAGGGCTCACAGTCTACAAAGGATGGGGGAGTATACAGTTGGTGAGGGAAGAGCTGGTCATGCAGCGGTATGGTGGAGCGAGGGTTACTGCAGGTTGTAGGCTTGTCGGAAGATGTGGGTTTTCAGGTTCCTTTTGAAGGTTTAAACAGTAAGCGAGAGTCAGATATGTTGGGTTTGAGAGTTCCTGAGTAGGGTGGATGCACGGGAGAAATCATGTATGCGATTGCGGGAAGAGGAGATAAGAGGGGAGTAGAGAAGGAGATCTTGTGAGGATCACAGATATATGGAAGAGACAGGTTATGGATGGCTTTGTATGCCATGGTTAGGGTTTTGAACTGGAGTCTCTGAGCAATGGGGAGCTAGTGAAGGGATTGACAGAGAGGAGAGGCCAGGGAATAGCGGGGGGGGGGGACAGGTGGATTAGTCAGGCAGCAGAGTTTAGGAAAGATTAAAGGGGTGCCAGAGTGTTGGAAGGGAGGCTACAGAGCAGGAGGTTGTAGTAGTCGAGGAGGGAGATGATGAGGGCATGCACTAGTGTTTATGAAAATTCTGGGTTGAGGAATGTTTGGATGTTCACAAAGTAGACAGCAGCAGTAGTCGGTCTTCTAGTCAATGAGCAAATTATTCATGATGATAGAGGTCACCATCTCCTTAGCTTTCTGGTATTTGGCTCCAAGCAGTCAGGAATATCCAGTGAACGGCACGTCATGGTTTCGTATGAGCACCCAGTACCAGAGGCAAAACTATCCACAATTTTCATATCTCAGGAATTTTATTTGGTAGACTGGCTGCTGTGGGGTTTCCTACTAACTCGGGAGCGTCGTCGTCAATGTTCACAAGGTAGACAGCAGCAGTGGTCACTGCCTTAGAAAGCGAGCAAACTCCTTCATGATGGTACAGGCCACTATATCCTTAGCTTGCAGCCTGGTACTTTTCTGTGGGAATGAGCTTGTCTCCAACCAGCCAGGAATATTTCCAGTGAATTATGGTACAATGCCATGGTATTAGCAGTGCCCCCAGAAGCAAAGCCATCCAGAATTTCCTTCTCAGGAATTTTATTTGGTAGACTGAGTGGCTGCCCAAATACATTAGTTTCTCACAAAGGAGCTGAAGATACTGAGGGGAAGTAGGTGCAAGTTTCTCCAGCATGTTAGATATCAGAGGGAGAACAGAAAGGGCAGTACAGTGGCTCAGTGGTTAGCATTGTACAGCGCTGGGGTCCTGCATTCAAATCCCACCCACCAAACACAAAATCTGCAAGGAGTTTGTATGTTCTCCCCGTGTTTCTATGGGTTTCCCCCTCAGTAAAAAAGCAGCCATAGAGTGTCCGGGACCCTTCCCACAGACTTTTCTCAGCCACTGCTGCTTCTTGGCAGGGTTTGACGGGCCCACCAGGGAACTGGAGACTTCTCTGGTGGGCCTTGGCTTCTCCTTCAGGAGAGTTCATAGCTCAAACCTTGCAGCTGTTATGGTGTCTTGAGGGGCGGAGAAAGGTTGGCCCTCAGAGAATAAAATCCTATGGTGGGCCCAATTTTCTTCAGTCTGACACTGCTTTTCGGTGAGAGTTGTGATTCACCACAGCCGTATTCTTTAGCTCAGTGAAAGGACTAGAATAGAGGGAAACAGTATCTACTCCGGCTGTCATTTCTCCCAGGAAGAACTCTAATGCAGCTTGTTGCATAAGCGATGGCTGCCCGTCCAACATCAACTCACACTTCTCAATGGTGCTTCGACACACAAACATCTTTTTTTGCGCATTGAATTTCATGACTACAGAGTTGGGCAATGGCCTGATCTGCAATGCGGTTTGAGAAATAACATGCATAAGCACGTCCAATCCACAGTAAAAAAGCAGCCATAGAGTGCCCAGGAATCTTCACACAGACTTTTCTTAGCAAGGGCTGCTTCTCGGAGAGAGTTGTATTTCACCACAGCTATATTCTTTAGTTTGGATGAAAGGACTGGCATACAGGGAAACCGTATGTACTCCAGCTGTCATTTCTCCACCACCAGGTTCCAGCCATTGTCACACACGACCATGCCTGGCTGTATGTTCAGTGTTGAGAGCCACAGATCTGCCTACTGTGTTACAGCTTTCAACAACTCTGCAGCGGTGTGCGGTTTGTCACCTAAGCATTAAGCATATTATCTTCAGCACAGCCTGTTGCCGCTTGGACAAAGCAGTGCTGCAGTGCTTTCAGCTTGTGGCTGATGTGGTCATTTCGGAGATGGAGACCGAACAGGAGGAGGAGGAGGAGGTGCAGGATCTGTACAATGTGATTACACTGATGTTACATTGGCGAGTCTGTTTTTTATACTAATGATCCTGCTGTGTTTTTTTTATATATACAGTACAGGCCAAAAGTTTGGACACACTTTCTCATTTAAAATTTTTCTGTATTTTCAGGACTATGAAAATTGTACATTCACACTGAAGGCATCAAAACTATGAATTAACACATGTGGAATTATATACTTAACAAAAAAAGTGTGAAACAACTGAAAATATGTCTTATATTCTAGGTTCTTCAAAGTAGCCACCTTTTGCTTTGATGACTGCTTTGCACACTCTTGGCATTCTCTTGATGAGCTTCAAGAGGTAGTCACTAGTGTTGAGCCACCCCCGTAGTGTTCGAGTTCGGTTCGGTTCGTCGAACACCCGTGGGTTCGCCGAACTGTTCGTCGAACTGTTCGTCGAACACCTTCGAACACCGTTAAAACCAATGGCAGGCAAACAAAAACACATAGAAACACATAGAAAACACCTTCAAAGGTGTCCAAAAGCTGACAAACTGCTCAGAAGACATAACTAACACATGGAAAAGTGACAAGTACATATAGTCATGCGAAAATAAAAGAGGTGGAGGAGTAAAAGGAGGGGGAGACACAGATATAGGCATGTCATGCCCTTCTAAAATCCAAAAAGTGAGAAGCCGACACGGCCAGTCCGCTCCTGCCCGTGCCACCTCCGTGTCGCCGGGTTTGTGCCAGAGCCGCGGTGAACCCTGACGGCCAGCCCCCCTCTCCCAATACTGGTGCCTGTCCGCTGGTGGGTCGAGCGAGCCCCCCTGTGGTGGAGGCAGCTCTAAGCTTTTTAATTTAAATTGTCTCTCTAATTTGAATGAATACACTTTAAATCCATTTACAAGGATCTATTGGAGGGCAAGTCTCATGCCAGCAGCCGCGGTAATTCCAGCTCCAGTAGCGTCCACTAAAGCTGCTGCAGTTAAAAAGCTTTTATAAGGATCGAGCTCGGCTGTCCACCGCAAGGCATCCTACTGCCAGTCCCAGCCCCTATGCCTTGGGGTGCCTCCTGATGCTCTTCACTAAGTATCCCATGGTCCCGAAGCATTTCCTTTGAAAAAATTAAGTGTCTAAACTACAGGTGGTGCAGCTTGCTTAACAGCCGGGATAATCCGCTCACTAGCAGACACTGCTACTAGGCACAAAGTATTTCCTGGGCTAGATGCAGTTAAAAATTTGTAATTAGATACTCTCGTTGGATGCTGAGAAAGCATTCCATAGAGTCTCCTGGCACGCCATATATGATTCTCTTAAAAAGCTTGGGGTAGGGGTCTAGGGGACCCTTTTATAGCCAAAATCACGGCCCTGTATCGCAATACGTCACCTAGGCTGAAGATAAATGGAACTGTAGCACCCTGAGGGCTCGGTTGCTACAGACGTATTGCACCTCACCCAGAGGTGTGATATCTCACTCTCAGGTAAGGATGGAGTGTGGATCAGGACCCGACACCTGCATGCATTACACCACATTGCCGTGGGGCAGGGCGACCAATATGCCCCTGAGATGGGCACGACAGTCCCTGTCCCTGGCTGGAGTGGGGGGAGGGAACACTGAGGAAGGGGAACCCTGTAGTGCAGGAGCAGGGAGGAAGCAGTTCCTGGGTGCATTGAGAAGGGAGTATAAAAGGTGGGCACCATCTTAGTTCAGTGCAGAGAAGTCTGAGCAGAAGTGGCAGGGAGCACGGGCTCTGCATGAGCTCTGCTCCGGAGGCGGGCCTAGTAACAGAGGCCCAGGCCTGGAAGAGGGTGAAGGAAGGAAGAGGAGCGGAGAAGGCTCCAGGAACGAGGAATGAAGGGATCCCAGGGGTGCGGACGGGCGAGTCGCCACCGCACGCCCGAATCCACCTGCGTGGAGGGGTCAGGCCAAAGGGGGAGACCGGTCCCCGAACTAGTGGAGGCAGGAAACGACCCTCAGCTAGAAACCGGAGGCTCTGACATTTTATGTGGCGCAGCCCCTCGCTACACCCGCTAGGAAGGCACCACATAGGGTCAGGGAAACTGGCGCCAAGTTTACCAAGAGGAGGCCCGAGGCAGCCGGACAGAAGTGTTGGTAAGAAAGGCCAGACAAAGGACACACAAAGGGGGTCCTGTGAAGTGCTCCAAAGTTATCTGGGAGTTGTCTGAGCCCCTCAACTGGTGAGCACAGTACGACGTGGGCAGCCGTTACCTGCAGACGTGGTCTGGATAATAAGAACTGTGAGTAAAGGCCCTGAACTGCATCACTGACTCCGTGTCGTTACTGCTGCTGCCCTGCACCATCACCCCCATCCTCCGCATACACTGCCCTGAGGCTATACTCCTCCCGTGGGGAGTTATGCTACGCTCTGCTGCACCCACAACACCAGCCTCAGTGGTCTGCCCTGTAGCGGCGGTTCACTCTGACCGCAATCCACGGGTGGCGTAGTCGGACATTTAAACATGAAAACCACATAAATAGTTCCGCCACTGGTTTGACCGCCCTGAGCCACGGAACTGGGTCGCCGCCATGAAGACTACAACCACCAGCATCCACCAAAAAGGGTCCGGCTCCGGGTGTCCCAAGGCCCAGGGGGTGCGTCAGAACATTTTCATCACCTTTCACAATCACCAATGGGACAAGGCAGTGATGTCCTCTGTCCCCTCTCTTATACATCCTAGTGACGGAGCACCTGCTCTCATCAATTCGCCATAACCCCAATATTAGGTGGATTGAGGTGGGAGGCACCGAGTACAAGTGCTCTCTATTTGCTGATGATGTCCTAGTATATATCACTCAATCACATATATCCATCCATGCTGTTATGGCTGAAATAGATCACTTTGTTACATGGTAAAATTTTAAAATCAATGCAGCGAAGTCTGAGGCCCTCGATGTCTCCCTCCCCAAATCCATATAGGATTCCATCCAGTCCAACTTTCCCTTTGCCTGGCCCTCACAGGGTATCAAATACTTAGGAATTCCTATTCATAGAGACCTCTCCCATCTATGTTATCTTAATTTTGGGCCCTTTATTGAACAACTCCATACAGACCACGGTTGGCAAGTTAGAACTGTAAGATTCACTACGTGAACCACTGGTGTTTTGTGGAAAAGCACATGTACACTGCGTTCCAAATTATTATACAAAAAGTGTTTAGGAGTGATAAGGGAAGAATTTGTTTGTTTGTCAGTTAAACTCATTGATGGTGATGTGTGTCAGGGCTCTTTATATCACTGTAAGCAATTGCCGACACCTGTGCTAATTAGTTTGGCAGGTGTGACCAATGAAAGGCAAGACTACGTAAGAAGGCTGTCACACATTATTAAGCAGCCTACATTTTTTGCCAAAATGGTAAAGAAAAAGGATGTGTAGGCTGTTGAGAAGCAACAAATTGTCGAGTTTTTAGGTCAAGGCATGACTACAATCAACATTGTGCAATGATCAGGATGAAGTGTCTTGGCAATCAAGAAGTATGTAGCTGATTCACAGTACACAGGTGTGCGTGCTGATAAGGGCAAATTGAGGACTCTTTCCTACAGGCAATTACGTCAGGTTAAAAGAGCAGCGGCAAAAAAGCCTTGTCATAGCAGCAGACAAGTTTTTGAAGCTGCTTGTGCCTCCAACGTCCCCCGAACAACAAGATGCAGGGTCCTTCAGAGGTTTGCAGCTGTGCATGCGCCATCCTGTCGACCTCCTCTATCCACTTCACACAAGCAGAAACGGCTCCAGTGGGCCAAACATTACATGAAGACTGATTTCAAAACTGTTTTGTTCACGGATGAGTGCCGTGCAGCGCTCGATGGTCCAGATGGATGGAGTGGAGGATGGCTGGTTGATGGACACCCCACGCAAACACGGCTACAGCGTCAACAAGGAGGAGGTGGAGTAATGTTTTGGGCTGGAATCATGGGGAGAGAGATTGTCGGCCCCTTTAGGATCCCTGAAGGCGCTAAAGATGAACTCCATAATGTATGTGGATTTTCTCAAACAGCACTTCCTGCCATGGTTCAAGAAGAAGAACCGTGTATTTCACAGCAAGATCATTTTTCTGCATGATAATGCACCATCTCATGCTGCACATAAAACATCTGCATCTCTGGCTGATATGGGCATAAAAGGGGACAAACTTATGGTGTGACCCCCATGCTCCCCTGACCTCTACCCCATTCAGAACCTTTGGAGCATCATTAAAAGGAGTGTCTATGACGGCGGGAGGCAGTTCACATCTAAGCAACAGCTCTGGGAGGGTATTCTGTCCTCATGCAAAACAATTGAAGCAGAAACCATCCAAAACCTGACAAATTCAATGGACGAGAGAGTTCAGAAGCTCCTTTCGAACAAGGGGTCCTATGTGAAAATGTAACATCACCTAGAATAAAGTTTTGAGTTGAAAACTGTTTGATTTCAGTTTCTAACAACCTGCTAATGCTTATAATTTCAAAAATGACCATTTTTTTGGTCTTTATTAAAATGAAAAGGTTGATCGAAAAGTTTGGGGGATCTAAGAGTGTGGCAACCCAGTAGTCATGATTACTTCGAATTCTGACAATATGAGGGTCATGCTGCAGATAGTGCAGCAAGAAGGCACTTATGTGCCTTGCGCATCTCGGAGCCCCAAAATTATTTTCTGGGCTAGATGCAGCTAAAAATTATTTTTAATTTTAAATCTGGTGAAGCTTTAGTATAGATGGCCTAATAGGATCAGTGCTGCACACTGCTACAAAGCCCAAATTATTTTCCAGTCAAGATACAGATAAACATGATTAGTAATTTGAAAGCTTAAAACGGTTGGTAGGGTGATTTTAACCAATCATCAAGCTTTTACTCTCCCCAGGATGACACAGGGGTAGAAAAGTCGTTTCGGATCCATGATTTGTTCATCTTTATGAACGTGAGTCTGTCTACATTATCAGTGGAGAGCCGCGTGCGCTTATCTGTCAGCACACCACCAGCAGCGCTGAACACACTTTCAGACAGAACGCTGGCTGCGGGGCATGACAAGATCTCCAAGGCGTAAGTGGCTAGCTCCGGCCATTTATCCAGATTGGAAGCCCAAAAAGAGCAAGGGTCCAGTGACACAGTCGTGGCTTCAATGTTTACTTGAAGATACTCCTGTACCATCGTCTCTAGGCGTTGACTATGTGTCAGACTTCTTGTCTCCTGTGGCCTTGCAAAGGATGGGCTAAAAAAGTGGTGAAATGATTCCGCAAAATTGATGTTACCAGCAGATACTGTGGTTCTGTTACGGTTTGAGAGCTGAACACTTGACGGTCCCACGGTTGTCAAGTTGGAACTGTGAGATTCACTACGTGCACCACTGGTATTTTGTGGAAAAGCACATGTAAGATTCTGCAACAGTCTCTGCTGATACTCCTGCATGCGTGCATCCCTTTCTATGGCAGGAATAATTTCTGCAAATTTACTTTTGTACCGGGGATCTAACAGTGTGGCAACCCAGTAGTCAGGATTATTTCTAATTCTCACAATTCGAGGGTCATGTTGCAGGTAGTGCAGCAAGAAGGCACTCATGTGTGTTGCGCATCCAGGAGCACCAAGTCCCTGTTGTGTTGGTGGCGAGGTAACAATCATGCTTCCTTCCTCTGTCCTCTCCCCCCAACCTCGCACAACAGAAATGTGATCAAGGTCTCCCTCATCTGATGAGTCTTCCATCAGTTCGTCCTCCACTTCTTCCTGGGCTCCTGCACCTTCCTCACTAGTTTGGCTGCTACCATGCGCCCTGGTAAAACCATCTCCCCCACCCTCACATGCCTGCCGCCTTGGTGCTGCCGACCGTCTGGACCTTGCAGATGTTAGCCCTTCCGCATACAACTCCTCCTCCTCTACTTCCTCCACCTCCTCTTGTGCCACCACCTGACTCCGAATTCTGTTTAACATGTGCTCCAGCATGTAAATCACCTGAATAGTCATGCTGATAATGGCATCGTCAGCACTAAACATCTTCGTCGCCATTTCAAAACTGTGCAGAAGGGTGCATAGGTCCCTGATCTGAGACCACTCCTCCAGCGTGATTTGCCCCACCTCTGAATCTCGTTGGCCCAGGCTATACGTCAGAACGTATTGCACCAGGGCTTGTCGGTGCTGCCACAGTCGCTGCAACATGTGCAGAGTTGAATTCCACCGGGTAGGCACATCGCATTTTAGCCGGTGAAGTGGCAGGCCCAACGACTTCTGTAGAGATGTAAGTCGCTGAGCTGCGGGATGCGAACGGCGGAAGTGAGCACACAGCGACCGTGCCCTCTGCAGAAGGCCATCTAGTCTGGGATTGTGGGCTAAAAATTGCTGGACAACCAGGTTCAACACGTGAGCCATACAAGGCACGTGTGTGACATTGCCCCGGCGAAGGGCCGCACCCAGGTTTGCAGCATTGTCGCACACGGCCTTCCCTGGTTTCAGGTCCAGTGGAGACAACCATTCATGAAATTGGTTCTCCAGAGCTGACCACAACTCCTCAGCTGTGTGACTCACATTTCCCAGACATTTCAATGTAAAAACCGCCTGATGACGTTGAGCCCTACTGCCAGCATAGTAAGGAGGTGTGCAGGATCCCTTCTGCGCAGTTAGAAAGCTTGTGGCATGACCAGACAGGCTTTGGGTGCAGGTGGAAGACCGAGAGGAGGTTGAGGAGGCAGAAGCAGTGGAGGAACTTTGACATAAAGAGGATTGACGCACAACTCGTGGGGACGGCAAGACTTGGACAGCAGCCCCTTGTCCTGCTGTCACCATAGTTACCCAGTGCCCAGTCAGCGACATGTAACGCCCCTGTCCATGCCTACTCGTCCAAGTGTCTGTGGTGAAATGCACCCTGTCACACACAGAGTTTCTCAAAGAAGCGGTGATGTTGTGTGCGACATGCTGGTGGAGCGCAGGCACACCTTTCTTTGAGAAGTAGTGCCGACTGGGCATCTGGTACTGGGGCACTGCGACGGACATAAGGTCTCGAAAATCCTCTGTGTCCACCAGGCGGAAAGGCAGCATTTCTGTAGCCAAGAGCTTGCAGATGGTGAAATTCAACCTCTTAGCTTTCTCATGGCTAGGAGGAAATGGTCTTTTACTTGTCCACATCTGAGGGACCGAGGGCTGGCTATTGTGCTTAGACGGGGTTGATAAGGGTGTCCCCGGCAAACTGCCGGTCTGTGAGGAAGATGCAGGCGGACATGTTAGGTTGCCTTGATCCAAAGGTGGTGCTATCGATGTCGGACAGCGCTCAACACCAGCTGGTGTTACCACCTCCAAAGAAAATGATGACCTGCCAATCACGCTGGCTGTTGCGGGTAAAGAGGTGGCAGGTCTGCGCCCCAAAACAGGTGTGACTGCTGTCCCCCCAGTCACAGAGGATGAAGAGGCCGCGGATGCACAAGATATGGCAGACGGTGATTGGCCCGGCCGGCTAGGCCGCATTGTAGCACACTGAGCTTCCCACTGCAACTTATGCTTCATGTCCATGTGCCGGTTCATGCATGAAGTACTCAAACTATGTATTTTTTGGCCTCTACTTAGCTTTTGCTGACAAATGTTACAGATAACACAAGTTGGGTCATCTTTATCGATCTGAAAAAATGCCCAGGCTATGCAAGGCTTAGCACCCATGCGACCTGAAGAGCCACCACGACTTGTGGTGAGAGGCAGAGTTGTGTTTGAGGATGCAGTTGTTGACGTGCTTCCAGTACTACGTCTCTGTCCAGGAAGGCGCAACCTGACCTCGTCGTCACTAGCATCTTCCTCCACCTCCTCTGCTGACCTCATCTCTTGGCTGACTGTGGGTTGACAGTAAGTGGGATCTCCGACCTCATCATCATCACCCTGTGCGTTATCACACCCGTCGTCCTCAGAGCCAACCTGTTCCTGCCCTGACAAAAAACTAAAGTTGTCGCTCCAATCAGGTATTTGAGTCTTATCATCGTCTTCCTCATTGTCTCCACCAACAGGAGTTACAGTTTGGGAATGAGGGTCTACATTATGGTCAGAACCTTCTGCGTCTGGTCCTGGATCCGACTCATAAAGATTCTGGGCATCAGTGCAGATCATTTCCTCGTCTGGATTCACAGAAGCGCTGGAGTCGACCTCTGATTCCCAGGCTATAGTATGAGTAAACAGCTCTGCAGACTCAACCATCTGTTCTACCTCATACTCAGACGGGCAGCTGGAGATTTGGGAGCTGTGAGGAAGCAAGTGCGATTTGGGTGACACCTTTGAGGACTGGAGTATTTGTGATGTTGAAGTTGATGTGGAGGAGAGCCCACTTAAAGGAGCACTTGATATCCGTTGAAGCACCTGCTGTTTTTGTGCCTCATATGGAATTTGTAGCGATTGGCGTGGCCGTAAGAAAGGGATCTTATCACATTGTCCGCTAAAAGAAGTAGACATTTTAGTTTGGCTGGAAGATGGTCTTTCTTCTGCAGATGTTACTGTTGCTTTAACACCTACCCCACGGACACAACCTTTTTTCCCCTTCCCAACACGCCTATTCCCCTTTCCACCAGCAGCAGGCCTTTTTCCACTCATTTTGGTGGTTAACTAATTCACAACTCTGGAGTTGTTTGCACAAAAAAACAATGGATGGTAACCGAGCAGAGCTGAGTGGCCAAACTGTGGTATTAGGCGAAAACTATTGGCTGGGTTAGATGCAGAAAAAAATTATTTTGAATTTGCAACCTGATGGAGGTCAGTATAGATGGACTAATACAAATAGTCCCACACACTGCTAGAAGCCCAAATATTTTTTCAGAGGTACTGTAGATGCAGATAAAAATTATTTTTAATTTGCAACCTGATGGAGGTCAGTATAGATGGACTAATAGACCAAGTCCCACACACTGCTAGAAGCCCAAATATTTTTTCAGAGCTAGATGCAGAAAAAAATTATTTTTAATTTGCAACCTGATGGAGGTCAGTATAGATGGACTAATAGACCAAGTCCCACACACCGCTAGAAGCCCAACTATTTTTTCAGAGCTAGATGCAGAAAAAAATTATATTCAATTTGCAACCTGCTGGAGGTCAGTATAGAAGGACTAATAGAACAAGTCCCACACACTGCTAGAAGCCCAAATATTTTTTCAGAGCTAAATGAAGAAAAAAATTATTTTTAATTTGCAACCTGATGGAGGTCAGTATAGATGGACTAATAGACCAAGTCCCACACACTGCTAGAAACCCAAATATTTTTTCAGAGCTAGATGCAGAAAAAAATTATATTCAGTTTGCAACCTGATGGAGGTCAGTATAGATGGACTAATAGAATGATGCTATGCCCAAAAGATTTTACTTCACTAGGTGCAGTAAAAAAATTGGTATTCTATACACAGGTGTTATATCTTGCAACACAGATAGGCTACTCCACTGACTAACACACTCTGCAATAGGCCAAAAAGGATTAGCTTTGCTAGATTCAGCCAAATGCTGTGAAAAAAACTTGCACAGCACTGGCACAGACCTGCCTGGCAAAAACTGATAGGAACTCATGTAACCTAGTCCTGAAAAGGACTCCAATTACAATTAGTCTTTACTCCCACAACCTATCTATTTAAGAGCACAGACCTCCCTGATAAAAGTCGTAGGAAATGCTGTAACCTAGTCCTTAAAAGGACTGCAATCACAACTATTCCCTACTCCCAAGCTATCTGTATATTTGTGCGAAAATTGGCTTGAAATTAACAAGGTATAGCGCACACAGCAACAGCGGTGCCGTCTAACACGCAGCTGCAGCAGTGAGAAAATGGTGGCGACGGGGAAAATGGCTTGGTCTTATAGGGCAAGGACATGTGACATACACTGCCAATGACACATGCCCTTGCTTGTGTGAAAAAAAGCACTTCGCTCCGTGTGTGCGCTGCTGATAGGCTGACAGATTGCACCTCCCCACTGCAAATGCGGGAAAGAGAAAAAAAAATGGAGATCTTCATTGTTCCTGCAGAGATCCATCCCCTGCCCCTCCCCCCACCCCGCTGTACACTCAAACTGCGTATTAACATTAATTTTCATCATTACTGAGAAAAAATCCAGTTATGATTTTGGTGCACGAACAGTTATCGAACATAACCTCGAACAGCCGAATTTTTCTCAAATTGTTCGTGTTCGCCGAACGGCTCGAACACCGCCCAAAACAGCTCGAATTTGAGATTGGCGAACAGTTCGAGTAGAACAACGCTCATCTCTAGTAGTCACCGGAAATGGTTTTCACTTCACAGGTGTGCCCTGTCTGGTTTAATAAGTGGGATTTCTTGCCTTATAAATGGGGTTGGGACCATCAGTTGTGTTGTGCAGAAGTCTGAGTAAAGAAAGCTAAGTAAAGAAAAACGAGTGGCCATCATTACTTTAAGAAATGAAGGTCAGTCAGTCCGAAAAATTTGGCAAACTTTGAAAGTGCCCCCAAGTGCAGTTGCAAAAACCATCAAGTGCTACAAAGAAACTGCTCACATGAGGACCGCCCCAGGAAAGGAAGACCAAGAGTCTCCTCTGCTTCTGAGGATAAATTTATCCGAGTCACCAGCCTCAAAAATCGCAGGTTAACAGCAGCTCAGATAAGAGACCAGGTCAATGCCACACAGAATTCTAGCAGCAGACACATCTCTTCAACAACTAGTTAAAAGGAGACTTTGTGCAGCAGGCCTTCATGGTAAAATTACTGCTAGGAAACCACTGCTAAGGACAGGCAGCAAGCAGAAGAGACTTGTTTGGGCTAAAGAACACAAGCAATTGACAAATTTGAGATCTTTGGTTCCAACCACGTGTCTTTGTGCGACGCAGAAAAGGTGAACAGATGGACTCTACATGCCTGGTTGCCACCGTGAAGCATGGAGGAGCAGGTGTGATGGAGTGGTGGTGCTTTGCTGGTGACACTGTTGGGGATTTATTCAAAATTGAAGGAATACTGAACCAGCATGGCTACCACAGCATCTTGCAGCGGCATGCTATTCCATCCGGTTTGCGTTTAGTTGGACCATCATTTATTTTTCAACAGGACAATGACCCCAAACACACCTCCAGGCTGTGTAAGGGCTATTTGACCAAGAAGGAGAGTGATGGGGTCTTAAGCCAGATGACCTGCCCTCCACAGTCACCAGACCTGAACCCAATCGAGATGGTTTGGGGTGAGCTGGACCGCAGAGTGAAGGCAAAAGGGCCAACAAGTGCTAGGCATCTCTGGGAATTCCTTCAAGATTGTTGGAAGACCATTTCCGATGACTACCTCTTGAAGCTCATCAAGAGAATGCCAAGAGTGTGCAAAGCAGTCATCAAAGCAAAAGGTGGCTACTTTGAAGAACCTAGAATATAAGACATATTTTCAGTTGTTTCACACTTTTTTGTTAAGTATATAATTCCACATGTGTTAATTCATAGTTTTGATGCCTTCAGTGTGAATGTACAATTTTCAGTCATGAAAATACAGAAAAATCTTTAAATGAGAAGGTGTGTCCAAACGTTTGATCTGTACTGTATATTTTTTTGTTTTTCTACGTCTCTTCAAATGCGTATTGGAATGTGTTCTAATTTTTGCCAGCCCTTTGAATTGCTGCACATACGGAATAACAGTATAGGAGACCCACTCCTTAATAATGGGAAGGACAATTCAAATAGATTCTATCTTCTAGAATATTACCTGTCTTATGTGAAATTCATTTACGGGTGAGGGATGAGGTATCGCGTATTACACCGATCCAGCCAGGTATTACTGCCTTATACTGCATGATCCTGGTGCTACCAGAAAATAATAAAAATCTATTATTTTCCCTATCGATACCGCTGCTAGATGCATTTACAATAGGGACAGGTGCAAGGTGGTATCATTAGCTCAAGATGAGTGTTCATTCTGGTTGCATAAATCTCTTCCACAGGCCATAACTTTTACTTATTATTATTTATTTGGTCTTATATACAAGTCATTACCCTGGAAAGAATGTTTCTTAACATTTTTTCCAGGAAAATACATTTTAGCTTGGTATTTGTATGTTTTATTGTCAGTCCATAAAAGAGGCGTAATATTCTGACCACATTGTTCACGGATATGCTATTTGTCAGTGACCAACTGTGAATAGGTTTGACCACAGAACTGCCATACTTTAAATGGAGTGTAATATCTGACACGTTCCCAAAAATTTCTGTATTATTATGGCTGTAATATGGGATCAGGTGTGACGACCATGGCTTTAGGCTATGGCCTTTTAGTATGGTATTTTTCAGCAACCAAGTGTGAAAAGGTTCAACAACATACACCTGGCTGAGTTTAAATCAAGTATATTTGGCACGCTCCCCAAAATGTCTGTATTATTACGGCAGTAATATGGGATCAGGTGTGACAACCACGGTTTTAGGCAGTGACCTTTTAGTATAGTATTGTTCAGCAACCAAGTGTGAATAGGTTCAACAACACACAGCTGGCTGACTTTAAATCGAGTATATTTGGCACGCTCCACAAAATGTCTGTATTATTATGGCAGTAATATAGGATCAGGTGTGACAACCACGGTTTTAGACTGTGGCCTTTTAGTATTGTATTGTTCAGCGACCAAGTGTGAATAGGTTCAACAACACACAGCTGACTGACTTTAAATCGAGTTTACAGGTGCATCTCACTAAATTAGAATATCATCAAAAAGTTAATTTATTTCAGTTCTTCAATACAAAAAATCAATTTCCAGTGTTTATTTCTGTTAATGTTGATAATTATGGCTTACAGCTATTATCTCAGTAAATTAAAATAATTAACAAAAAAACACATGCAAAGGCTTCCTAAGCATTTAGAAAGGTTCCTTAGTCTGTTTCAGTAGGCTCCACAATCATTGGGACAACTGCTGACTTAATAGAGGTCCAGAAGGCAGTCATTGACACTCTCCACAAGGTCCCAGAGTTCCAATTTTCATTTGGAAATCAAGGTCCCAGAGTCTGGAGGAAGAGTGGAGGAAGAGTGGAGAGGCACACAATCCAAGCTGCTTGAGGTCTAGTGTGAGGTTTCCACAATCAGTGATGGTTTGGCGACCCATGTCATCTGCTTGTGTAGGTCCACTGTGTTTTATCAAGTCCAAAGTCAGCGCAGCCGTTTACCAGGAAATTTTAGAGAAATTCATGCTTCCCTCTGCCGACAAGCTTTTTGGAGATGGAAATTTCATTCTCCAGCAGGACTTGGCATCTGTCCACACTGCCGAAAGTACCAATACCTGGTTTAAAAACAACAATATCGCTGTGCTTGATTGGCCAGCAAACTCCCCTGACCTTAACCCTATAGAGAATCTATGGGGTATTGTCAAGAGCAAGATGAGAGACACCAGACCCAACAATGCAGATGAGCTGAAGGCTGTTATCAAAGCAACCTGGGCTTCCATAACACCTCAGCAGTGCCACAGGCTGATCGCCTTCATGCCACGCCACATTGATGCCGTAATTGATGCAAAAGGAGCAAAAAGAGCACCGTCCAAGTATTAAGTGCATTTACTGAACAACATTTCGGATTTTAAAAACATTTTTTAAACTGTTGTTATAAAGTATTCTAATTTACTGAGATAATGATTTTTGTGTTTTCATTGGCTGCAAGCCATAATCATCAACATTAACAGAAATAAATACTTGAAATATATCACTCTGTTTGTAATGACTCTATATAATATGAGTTTCATTTTTTGTATTGAAGAACTGAAATAAATTAACTTTTTGATGATATTCTAATTTAGTGAGATGCACCTGTATTTGGCAAGCTCCACAAAATGTCTGTATTATTACGCCAGTAAGGGTATGTGCACACGATGCAGAAATGAAGCAGAAAATTTCTGCATCATTTCTGCATCTCCCTGGCAGAAAAAACGCATGCAGATTGTGCATGCGTTTTTCCTGCAGAATACATGCGGATCCACATGCAGATTCACATGCGTTTCCGCATGCAGATTGACAAGCGCTTTCCAGGCGATCTTAGCATCACCTGGAAAGTGCTTGATAACTAGGTCACACTATATAAATCCATGCAAACAGCATGGATTTATATAGTGTGACCCGAGAGAGTGTATATACTTACCTCCGATGGCCCGCGCTGTCCTGCTCACTCCGTTCTCCCGGCTGCCGGCAACTTTGAATTGAAAGACCTGCCGACGTCAGCGTCACGTGACCCGTCACATGACTCTGACGTCAGCGCAGGTCCTACAACTCACTGCAAGTGCCGGGAACCAAGCGGAAGCGCTGCGCGGGCCGACAGAAGGTAAGAATACATTTATTTTTTATTTTATTCTTCTTTTTACAGCTTTTTTAATGGTACCTGGGTGTGGATGAGACTCTCCTCTCCTCCACACCCGGGTACCATCCGCACATTAGAACGCACCAATTACGCAAGTACAAATGCTGTCTTGCGGAATTGGCGCGTTCTAATGCAAGTCAATGGCGGCGAAATCGCCGCGTTTCGCAAAATTAATTGACATGCTGCGGACATGGGCACAGCACATGCGGATTTCCATTGGGGAACATTGCTGCCCTTCTACCATGCGTTTTTCATGCGTTTCCGCGGCGTTTACGCAACTGCAAAAACGCCGCGGAAACGCATGAAATACGCATCGTGTGAACACAGCCTTATATGGGATCACATGTGATGATGAAAAATTGTCTCTGCTTCTACAATACAGCAATGTGAATAAAATGAAAAAAAAATACCTGTATTCTGATAACAAGCAAATGGAGCAGCAAAATGGTGTATTGTGTTGCATTTTAAGCTACTAATCAGGATTAAGATAAAAAAAAAATAGCCCTGGCCCCTGATATCTGGTGCTATGTCTACAGATATCTGTAACAGTAGGAGCAGACAGAACATGCAATGGACACTATTGTGCTGCATAGTGTTGACAATTTTTTCTGTCTGCCTAACTCCTGCTATCACCACTGGATATATGCAACTGGATTAGTCCTCAGAAGGACTGCTGGTTCTTATGGATATGTATCTTGGTGTGGAATACCCGTACCTAACTATTACACTGCCAATTCTGTCTCTCACACAGCAGCACCTTTCCCTACTCTGCCTGCTTCCGGGTTAGACTGTGGCAATCATAGGGGTACCAGGTCTTATATAGACCCGATGACGTTATGCGGCCAGCCAATCACTGTAATGCCACAACCAACATGGCTACGGCATTACAGTGTGTGGCAAGCAATCCCTGCATGTTCATTGGCTGTCTAAAGAGTGGCAAACATGCAGGGCAGGGACCCGAGCTCCCGTCCAAGCATTCTGGAAATGCTCAAGGAGCGCCGAGCATATCGAGCAGTGAGATGATCGGGTGAGTACCGAGCAGTGTCGAGCACGCTAGCTCATCACTACTGGGGACCTATCCTAATATGAATCCTCTTTTAAGCTGAAGCCTGTATTTATATGGGTAGGAAGGACCCTGCTGCAATTAAGTCTAACATGGGCTGATGGGGGGAGTGCTCAGTCAGACAGTCCAAATATAAAAAACAAAATTGTCAAAATTATGTGCTAAGGGGTGACCTTGGATTGCCATGGCAACCAAGGGGCTTTTGTGATGATGTCGCCAATTTGAAGGGGCAGGGAGTCCCCTCTCCCAGCTTTCTAAATGATGTGATCACTATCGATCTCGGCATTTAAATGGTTTAGGCAGAGACAGCTGGAGCTCGGCTATAATTTAAACCGAGCTCCTGGTAGCGATAGTCATTTTGCAAGCACCGCTCCCCAACCATTCTCCAGGTGGAAAAGTTCTTGTACTCGTTTGTTAAATAGAGAAAACAATGACATCAGCAGGTTCTAAAAAAAAACATTTTTAGCTTTATAGATGCTACATTGTTTGTCAGCGAAAATAAATCACAGGTAACCACAGTGTTATCTTCAATTCACAAGAAGGCAAGTGAATAACTAAAATAGCTCTGCCTTTTATACAAATCAAACAGAAAAATAATTACCTGTTCTATCAGATGCTACATTATGGGGTTATACTTTTAGAAATCTCCCTTATATAGCACTAAACCATCATATTTGCCAATTAATTAAGAACATCTCTGCAGCTCCTGCAATAATCTGAGACCTCTTGGAGGAGCTGACAAACATCCCTGGCATTATCTTAGTTCGCTGGAGGCCTCTTGGAATCAAGCATTTTGATGGAAATTTTCCTGTGGGTTTTTGATGGGATTCTCCATCATTAGACTGAACCCCAGCATTCAGTAGCTTTTTCGAGGGAGACTAGAATGCACAGTGGAGGGGCTTTCAATTTCTCATGGGCAACCAGGTCAAATGAGTCTATACCTCTATTTGGCAGAACTGTACAATTTTGTGTGCCTCCACATAGGTTCAGTGCACATATTCTAATTTCTTCCACATGCTGTTTAAATTATAACCATTTTTATATGCCACATAGGAATCTGAAGGTCAATAACAATAATTAAAGTAAATAAATAAAAATACAATGTATTAATAAAAACTACACTGCTCAAAAAAATAAAGGGAACACTCAAATAACATCCTAGATCTGAATGAATGAAATATTCTCATTGAATACTTTGCTCTGTACAAAGTTGAATGTGCTGACAACAAAATCACACAAAAATCATCAATGGAAATCAAATTTATTAACCAATGGAGGCCTGGATTTGGAGTCACCCCCAAAATTAAAGTGGAAAAATACACCACAGGCTGATCCAACTTTGATGTAATGTCCTTAAAACAAGTCAAAATGAGGCATAGTATTGTGTGTGGCCTCCACGTGCCTGTATGACCTCCCTACAATGCCTGGGCATGCTCCTGATGAGGTTGTGGATGGTCTCCTGATGGTCTCAACGTGATGTTGGTGGATGGAGAGAGACATGATGTCCCAGATGTGCTCAATCGGATTCCGGTCTGGGGAATGGGCGGACCAGTCCATAGCTTCAATGCCTTCATCTTGCAGGAACTGCTGACACACTCCAGCCACATTAGGTCTGGCATTGTCCTGCATTAGGAGGAACCCAGGGCCAACCGCACCAGCATATGGTCTCACAAGGGGTCTGAGGATCTCATCTCGGTACCTAATGACAGTCAGGTTACCTTTGGCGAGCACATGGAGGGCTGTGCAGCCCTCCAAAGAAATGCCACCCCACACCATTACTGACCCACTGACAAACCGGTCAAACTGAAGGATGTTGCAGGCAGTAGATCACTCTCCACGGCGTCTCCAGACTCTGTCACGTCTGTCACATGTGCTAAGTGTGAACCTGCTTTCATCTGTGATGAGCACAGGGCGTCAGTGGCGACTTTGCCAATCCTGGTGCTCTGTGGCAAATTCCAAGCATCCTGCAAGGTATTGGGCTGTGAGCACAACCCCCATCTGTGGATGTCGGGCCTGCATACCACCTTCATGGAGTTGGTTTCTAACCATTTGTGCCGACACATGCACATTGGTGGCCTGCTGGAGGTCATTTTGCAGGGCTTTGGCAGCGCTCCTCCTGTTCCTCCTTGCACAAAGGTGGAGGTAGCGGTCCTGCTGCTGGGTTTTTGCCCTCCTACTGCCCCCTCCACATCTCCTGCAGTACTGACCTGTCTCCTGGTAGTGCCTCCAGCCTCTGGACACTACGCTGACAGACACAGCAAACCTTTGTGCCACACATTGATGTGCCATCCTGGATGAGCTGCACTACCTGAGCAACTTCTGTGGGTTGTAGAGTCTGTCTCATGCTACCACAAGTGTGAAAGCACAACCAGCATTCAAAAGTGACCAAAACATCAACCAGAAAGCATTGGTACTGAGATATGGTCTGTGGTCCTCATCTGAAGAAATACTCCTTTCTTGAGGGTGTCTTGATAATTGCCAATAATTTCCATCTATTGTCTATTCCATTTGCACAACAGCATGTGAGATTGATTGTCAATCAGTGTTGCTTCCTAAGTGAACAGTTTGATTTCACAGAAGTTTGATCTACTTGGAGTTATATTCTGTTGTTTAAGTGTTCCCTTTATTTTTTGAGCAGTGTATATTTCCTTAACAAAACAGAATAAAAACACATTTAAAAATGTGCTGCTCTGCTGTAAAGAAGACTCTTCCTGCAATATTCATTAAAAGGTTCTTTAATGTCCACTACGCGTTTCAATGCTGTACTGGCATCTTTATCAAGTGTAAAAAAAAACAACAGGTTACACAGACTGATACATGGAGATATTTATAGACCAAAATGGGCACCAAAAAGACTAGGGTACCACCCACTGAAGGGTGGGTTGGGGTTCAAATTCAAAAGGAGGCCTGAAAGACAGGAAAGGAGGAAGAGAGAAAGAGAAAAAAAAACATAAATAAACCTGCTCGGAGGGTTTGGAGTTCACAGTCAAAGTCAAACAGAGGCCTGGGAGACAGAAAGAAAGAGGAAGAATGGAAAAAAAGTGTGCAAAGTACAAGGTACAAGAAATACTATCATAAAGAGTTGATAGAACAAATATGGAAAGAGAGAGAGAATGTGTCACTATAAAAAATAAAGCATTAGAAATACCAGTAATGAAAAATTATTTAAACCTGAATAAGGAATATGTGTAGGACAGGGGATTAGAACCCAACAGAAGAATACCATATAAAATATGAAAGAGAAATGGAGGACTAACGCATAGAGCCATGTCAGCGATTAAATGAAGAGTGAAGAAAAATAAGACAAGGATTGGAGAAGAGGTGGAGAAAGCAAGGACGTGGACAGGACAAAAGGAGAGTCAGTTGGTGAGGAGAAAAGGTAAAGCTACAGGTGGCTTAGCTGGAAGGAGGCTGACTGATAGAAGTGTAAAAGGAAGTGTGAGTTCAAACTACTAAATGGGTAATTCCAGCTTGGATGCAAAATTGCATTTGAAGTCTCCAGCGAAAAAGTTTTGCTAAAACAGTAGGTAGTACAACACAAAAAAAATGTTGGAAGTGAAACAAATAAGAAAAATAGTGGTATGGAATGATAGGTGGCAGAAGCTGTGAAGTCACATGAAATCTAATTTTTGAAGATGTGAAACTAAATAAAGATAGAAATTGATATAAAAGAAATATACACGAGTAGTAGTATAAAACATATATGAGTGTATCTTTGGCTTATATGAATCTGACATTTAAAATAATTAATAATAATTAAAACTTACATGGGATTCAATTGGCGCACAACTAACAGTAAATATTTAAATAATTACAAAGTATATAAAACTCTAAGGAATAAATAATGCATATTAATTAATATCAAATACATACAGAATAGGGATAAACAACATTTTGTTTTAACCTTGCTGTTCTGTTCGGGTCTACTATACACTTATAATGACCTATTAAAGTCTTGATTTTTAGCTAATTTAAGTGTTTTATTTGAATACCTGTTGCATTATTATACTGTATGTGAACATGGTTGTTCATAAACAAATGAAAAATGAAATCAAAAATGTAATTTTTATTTATTTTGTATCAAAAAATGTTACATGGCCTTATTGCAATATTCATGCATATTGCACATTTGCACCTAAAAAATATTCTTTATATAACTGTAAACTATAACTAATAACATCAAACTGTATGTAAATATATTTAAAAAAATAAAATAAAAAAATAACAAGTTCTGTTTTTTCTATATAAAATGGTAAATAAGGTTCACGGTGCTAAATTTACTGTTTGCATTCGTCACAACTGCAACATATCACATTTGTTTTGTGATTACTTGATGTTGGACAGAAGGCGCATAGTTTCCGTTTTAGGCTGGTTGAGTTACTGGTGGAGGTGGAGGCCGTGGGTATCATAGCCATTGGTTCACTTTCTTTAGCATGCTGTTGGATCCTGTGGACAATGGCTGCTGCTCCATCTCTGGGTGTTACTTTTCTTTCTTCGACATAAGGGTTAACCAGTGATTTTCCCAACTCCTCTAAAAAAATTCTTTTTTTTATATAGTTCATTTTTGTTCCAATTTGGGTGTATTTCACGCCATAACACGAATGCATTGTATGCCTATACATCAAGAAAAAAATAACCATTGGCCACCAATTTGTTTTGTTTTTACTGGTGTAAGCGCCTATAAGTTGATCTAGAGTATCAACTGCCCCTGTGTGGCATTGTAATGTAAAATCATGTCCGGCTTTCTGTCGTCTCGATTACTGATTGAACTATCATGGTGCATTGTGCTCATCAGAATGAACTGTTTGTGTTTTTTGGGAACGTAAGAAACTACTGTTTTATCCTTAGTAAAATAAAATATAGAACTATAAACGTCTCTCTTACTGAGGATATCTTACAGCAGTTCTAGCTTATTTTTTCAATCAGTACCCAGCATCGTCATTTTTCTTTTCAGCAACATCTGCTCCAGTTGATATGATGTGAAAAAATTGTCACACGTAACATTTTGTCCTTTGAGTCCACGTGTCAAATCCAAAACAACTTGCATACCTTGATTTTTTTCAGCTTTCTCCAGTGTTTTTTCCTATATATACCTGAGCGTTTACAGTGTATGAACTTTTGCTGTCGCACAAAGTCCATATTTTGATTCCGTACTTTGCAGGCTTACTTGAAATGTACTGTCTGAACTGGGACCTACCTCTGAATGACACCAGTTGTTCATCTACAGTCACATTTGTCTGTGGCTCTTCTTTCAATTTGATTGGTTTTATTATGAAACTGATGGACTCTTGAAATCTCATGAAATCTTTCTAGAGACATTGTGGCCCTAGATATGTGGCGACCAGTTTCGGAATTCCATAAACTTTTAGTTGATTCACCATATGATTTGTACACTCCTGCTAACAGTAGTAAACCTATGAAAGCATTTAGAGCTGTTAAAATGAAATTCTTCCATTTCTCACTTGTTGTTCTTCAATGTTTGTCATTTGTATTATGATGTTTTGTATGGTTATATTTATGAACAATTTGAATGCAGATTGTATGTCATCAATTCTTGATATAGCATACCTAGTAGGACCGGGAATATCTTTTATGACATATGAAGAAGACTTTCTACCAGCCTGAGCAGAAGGCTGCAAGTTCCAAACAACATCTTTGTTTTTCGAAAGGATTTCTTGCATCCGACTACTGTAGTTGTCTGGGTTTCCTCATCAGATTCCACTTCAGAATCAGATTCTCTGCATTGGTTTCCCCATCACTTATGTGGTCCTCAAGCAAAAAGGCAACACTGTGGAATGAAAAAATAAAATATATACATAAACAATAATAATAAAATGAGAGAACAAACTATTACCAGTTTCACAACAAGAATACCATTTATTGAATAATATAAATAGAAATAAACTGAAAAGTACAAAGAGGAAAAATTTACCCAGAACAACGGGCACCAGGGGAACAGCTGGTACACAATCTCAGTATAAAATACAAAATATATCATAAACTTTCATGAAACTCATGGATCATGTTTTACCCATGTATAGATATATAGTGAGATCATACTCTAATTAAGAAAGGGTTATATCATACAAAGTGCATAGTGCAATAAATATACTCACTACTAAATATTTAGAGCAGCAAGTTCACAAATGTACCAAAAATAAATTAGAGAGAAAGTGTCAAGTGCTCATGTGAAAGGACTGATTGTTGTAGAAATAGTAATAATACTTAAGCGGCAAAACATGGGCACATATGTATCACCCCTCCACACAGATTCTATGTGTCATCATGTAGTAGAAGATGGTAAAATGAGAAGTAGATGAAGTACCTGCCAATCCCACAATGTCCGCAGAGATCCGACGCGCGGTTTGCCGATAGGCTTTCACGAGGATATAATGAAGTCCCAGATGTAGGGGGTATATAAAGGAAAAAGGACAAATAGGAAGTGCCTATGTGCTATGTCCAGCTGTAGAGCGTAATTGCCATGCATGGTAAAGCTGGCGTCACTACAACCAGGGTGGCCGTGTCTCTAAGAGAGCGCGGCCCCCCCGGGGGAAGTGATGTCAGCACGCGTGTCAGGCTGGAATGCAGGAGTATGCAGAAGCTCATGTGTCTCCCAGCATCTCAGTCGGAAATGACAGTGGGAGCCGATGACATCTATGTCCAAAGAACGGAAGTGGGCATGTACAAAACAAAGCGTTCCACTGTGGAACGCAAGCTGCAGGAAATAGTGAACAACAGAATAATGGATGCATCACAAGGGGCAGAAAGAAAGTGTCATATGCAGAAAACCTAAAAGTTGACATGCAAACATACTTATGCAGCATTTACCAGAATATATGAAAAAACTGCATTTAAATATATAAATAGGAGCGGATCATATATACCGCATATCCATGTGATGAACCACAGAATAAATATACAATCAGTAAATATGAAAATAAATAGAAATAAATAGATTAATAGAATAGAAATAAATATAAAGACAAAAAATAGAGAATAAAAGATAATAATTAATAAACAATTAATAAAAATAAAAAATAAAAAAATATATAAAGGAATATAAAAAATAATAACTAATAAATAATAAGGACATCCCCTAGGGGGAACAAGTGCAAGTAAAGACACATTAGGATAGTAACAACAGGATCTGCAAAAGATGAGGGTGAAGACGATGACATAGGAGAAACTTGCTGGGACATCCCACCAGGGCCATATGATGAAGATATAACTCTGAACAACTCCCAAAATTGATCCAATAAATAATCAGGTGAAAGAACTAAATAAAGAAAATACAACAAACACAGTAAATACAATGAAAAAACAGACACTGATTAAAATAATAAAACCAGATAAAAAATGGAAGTGTATAGGTTAATAGACCAGATAAAAATATATGTATGTTTTTAATTTCAATACACAAAAATAGAAGTTAAAGAAATGGTGCGAAGGTATTTGACTCATTTAAGCCATTAGGGACCACTGTATTAAGAATCGTGATCCATTTCACTTCTTTCTGAGCCAACACTTTTTTCTAGTTTCCACCACGTTTCCCTATGTATACCCAATCTATTCCACTGAACTTTAATAGAGAGGCATCACACCCATGGAACTTCTTGAAGTAACGGGGTAGTGTTTTAAGTTCTTCCACATTATCAATGCCCATTGCAGCTTTTATGTCCAGGACATGCTGTCTCGTTCATCTACGAAATTCCCTGGTCGTCATGCCAATGTATATTTTGTCATAAGGACATCTTGCACTGTAGATGATGGCCATTGTGTTGCAAGAGATGGTGTGAGTCATTTTATAACTTTTCGTTTGGTCCGCATTGGTGAATCCTTTAGTGGAGTCTATGCTTGGGCACGCCACACAGGAGCCGCAAGGGCGACATCCCCATTTGGGGTGTTTTGAGCCAAAGATGCCTCTTGTTTTCGGACCCTCATAATAGCTGTGAACTAATACGTCTCTAATATTCTGTGAGCGTCTGTATGTCACCATTGGATTCCGAGGGATATGAAGAACAAGTGTTTTGTCCAGTAGCAGTATTTGCCAATGTTTTTTCAAGGCGTCCCACATCTCACCATTTCTGACATTGTATGTTGAGATGAACCTAACTATGTCCGTCTCCTCAGTTTTCCATGATTGGTATAAAAGATCTTTTCATTTTGCAAATTTTGCTCTACAGTAACTTCTCTGTATAGCCGGTTCATTGTATCCCCTACTCCTAAATCTTTCTTTTAATTCCATCGCTTGTCGTTCAAAAGTCATATCATTTGAACAGATGCGGCGCATCCTCAAAAATTGTCCTGTTGGAATGTTATTTATCAGGCTCTTAGGATGTGAGGAATCAGCATGGAGGAGGGTGTTCACCGCTGTGGGTTTTCTGTTTGGACAGATCCATCTGGATCACTGTTCAGCAGAACGTCTTGAAAATCAATGTTTTGTCCCTCAGTTTTGTGGGTGAGTTTGATATTTAAGTTATTCCTGTTCAAAGTGGAAATGAGAGATGCGACCTCGTCATCAGTACCCTGCCACAAAAAGAAAATGTCATCAATAAAACGACCCCAGTACAGGATCTTGGTCACATCCTGCACTGGGTTGTTCATGAAGATCTCCCTCTCCCACAGCCCCAGGAACAAATTAGCATATGAGAGGGCACACGCCGCCCCCATAGCTGTCCCCTGGAGCTGTAGGAAGAAGGAGTCCTTGTACAGAAAAAAATTGTGACTTAGAACAAATCTCAACAGTTTGACAACAAGGTCGCACAACTCACCATCTAAGTCGCACATTTCCAAGAATGCTCTGGCCGCTCTAATTCCGTCCTCGTGACGTATGGACGTATAGAGCGACTCTACATTGCAGGTCACCAAGATAAAATTTTCCTCCACCTGTATCCCATCAACTTTTTTAAGAAGATCAGCCGTATCCTTGAGATAGGACCGTAGGGTTTCCACTAGTGGATGAAGAATGTGATCAATGAACTTACATACTGGTTCACAAAAGTTCTGCATGCCAGATACTATTGGCCTACCCGGGGTGGTGGTTAGATTCTTATGTACCTTCAGGATGAGGTAAAAGGTAGCGATTGGTGGGTTCTTATTAAATAAGCATTCCTTCTCACGTTTAGTTAGTATTCCTCTTGAGACCGCCTATATCAAAATGGATTCCAATTGACTTTGCAAGTGGTATTAAATTTTCTTCAAAGTATTTTTCTAGGGTGAACTTGTTCCACCACACCTTGATGCGACGGTGATATAATAACTTCAGTTTGTGTTTAAGATCACGGATATTTTTCTGGCCATTAACATCAACTTGGGCATATTTACTGATTGTACAGCACAGACCAAAAGTTTGGACACACCTTCTCATTTAAAGATTTTTCTGTATTTTCATGACTATGAAAATTGTACATTCACATTGAAGGCATCAAAACTATGAATTAACACATGTGGAATTATATACTTAACAAAAAAAGTGTGAAATAACTGAAATTATGTCTTATATTCTAGGTTCTTCAAGGTAGCCACCTTTTTATTTGATGACTGCTTTGCACACTCTTGGCATTCTCTTGATGAGCTTCAAGAGGTAGTCCCCGGAAATGGTCTTCCAACAATCTTGAAAGAGTTCCCAGAGATGCTTAGCACTTGTTGGCCCTTTTGCCTTCGCACTGTGGTCCAGCTCACCCCAAACCAACTCGATTGGGTTCAGGTCAGGTGACTGTGGAGGCCAGGTCATCTGGCGTAGCACCCTATCACTCTCCTTCTTGGTCAAAAAGCCCTTACACAGCCTGGAAGTGTGATTGGGGTCATTGTCCTGTTGAAAAATAAATGATGGTCCAACTAAACGAAAAACCGGATGGAATACCATGCCGCTGCAAGATGCTGTGGTAGCCATGCTGGTTCAGTATGCCTTCAATTTTGAATAAATCCCCAACAGTGTCACCAGCAAAGCACCCCCACACCATCACACCTCCTTCTCCATGCTTCACTGTGGGAACCAGGCATGTACAGTCCATCCGTTCACCAACTGCACTTGGGGACACTTTCTAAGTTTGCCCAATTTTTCAGACTGACTGACCTTCATTTCTTAAAGTAATGATGGCCACTCGTTTTTCTTTACTTAGCTGCTTTTTTCTTGCCACAATACAAATTCTAACAGTCTATTCAGTAGGACTATCAGATGTGTATCCACCTGACTTCTGCACAACACAACTGATGGTCCCAAACCCATTTATAACGCAAGAAATCCCACTTATAAAACCTGACAGGGCACACCTGTGAAGTGAAAACCATTTCCGGTGACTACCTCTTGAAGCTCATCAAGAGAATGCCAAGAGTGTGCAAAGCAGTCATCAAAGCAAAAGGTGGCTACTTTGAAGAACCTAGAATATAAGATATATTTTCAGTTGTTTCACACTTTTTTGTTACGTATATAATTCCACATGTGTTAATTCATAGTTTTGATGCCTTCAGTGTGAATGTACAATTTTCAAAGTCATGAAAAATACAGAAAAATCTTTAAATGAGAAGGTGTGTCCAAACTTTTGGTCTGTACTGTATATTTATGCTGTGGTTTATCACATGGATATGCGGTATATATGATCCGCTCCTATTTATATATTTATATGTAGTCTTTCCATATATTCTGGTAAATGCTGAATAAGTTTGCACATGTCAGCTTTTAGATTTTCTGCACGTGGCACTTTGTCTGCCCCTTCTGATGCATTCATTCTGTTGTTCACTATTTCCTGCGGCAAGCGTTCCACGGTGGAATGCTTTGTTTTGTACATGCCCACTTCCGTTCTTTGGACATAGACATCATCGGCTCCCACTGTCATTTCCGACTGAGACGCTGGGAGACACATGTGCTTCTGCATACTCCTGCGTTCGAACCTGACACACACGCCTGACACACACTTCCCCCGGGGGGGACCGTGCTCTCTTTGAGTCGCGACCGCGCTCTCTTTGAGTCGCGACCGCCCTGGTTGTAGTGCCGGCTTTACCATGCATGGCAATTACGCTCTACAGCTGGAGATAGCATATGGGCACTTACTATTGGTCCTTTTTCCTTTATATACCCCCTACATCTGGGACTTCATTATATCTTTGTGAAAGCCTATTGGTGAAACGCGCATCAGATCTCTGCGGACAATGTGGGATTGGCAGGTACTTCATTCTACTTCTCATTTTACCATCTTCTACTACATGATGACACATGGAATCTTTGTGGAGGGGTGATACAAATGGGCCCCTGTTTTGCCCCTTAAGTATTATTACTTTTTCTCCAACAATCAGGGGTTTCACATGAGCACTTGACACTTTCTCTATAATTTATTTTTGGTACATTTGCGAAGTTGCTGCTTTGAATATTTAGTTGGGAGTACCGTATTTTTCGGACCATTAGATGCACTTTATTCCCCCAAATTTGCGAAGAAAATGAGGGGTGTGTCTTATGGTCCGAATGTTGCGTACCTATGGTAGTGGAGCAGGATCGCGGGGCCTCCCTCCTTCAAGAACTCAGCGGTAGAGGTGTTGGCTGTGGCGGCGGCAGCAAAGGAGGAGGAGATGACATGCTGCGGGTGTCTGGCTGCTGTCATTGGCCGGTGAGCGGCGCAGGTTTCACGGTGTGCGCGGCCATTTTCCTGAAACTGTGATCCACAGGAAAATGGCCGCCCGAGCCGGTGCATGCGCTGACTTATAGCTTGAGCGGCCATTTTTTTGTAGATTACAGCTTCATTTAGATGGTTGCGCACACCGGAAACCTTTTCCGCTCACTGGCCACGGCCCGCAGCCAGACACTGCCTGCATCTAGTCCAACCCGCGCTGGCCCCCAGTCAGACACCTTCAGAATCTCACCCCCTCCTCCTTTGCTGCTGCTGCAGCCGCCACCACCACTGATCCCGGTCCCCAGGCAGGCCTCGGCAACACGCAGTCTGACCCCGATCCTCAGGCAGGCTCCAATCGCCAAACACCAGCCTTGGGCCCCAACAAGGCCCCCAGCCATGCACCGGGCCTCAACCAGGCCCCCAGCCAGATATCGGGCTCCGGCCAGGCACTGGGCCACAGCCATATCTTCTGCTGTAGCCGGCAGGTTCCTGAGGGAGGGAACAGATGGCCCTGAAATCCTGCTCCACCACAAATCCCCGATGCTGGAGCACCAAATTCCTGAAGGACCCTGCCTCCTGTGACCCTCGCTCCACCGTCCCCCAGGTAAGATACTGTACCTATTAAGACTATAAGACGTACCTCCATTTTCTAAAAAAAAAAAAAAATTCTATATCCCACCCCAAAGTTTGGGGTGCTTCTTATAGTCCAAAAAATATGGTATATTTATTGCACTATGCACTTTGTATGATATAACCCGTTATTAATTAGAATATGATCTCACTATATATCTATATATGGGTAAAACATGATCCATGAGTTTCATGAAAGTTTATGATGTATTTTGTGTTTTATACTGTGATTGTGTACCAGCTGATCCCCTGGTGCCCATTGTTCTGGACAATTTTTTCCTCTTTGTACTTTTCAGTTTATTTTTATTTTTTTTTTATATTTTTTAACCCTGGAACGCATACCTGGGGCCTCGCAGGCCCGCCCTGTTAATTGTTTTCTATTTTCTGCAAAATTACCTTAGTTAGAATTTTGAAACTCTAGGTATTCCTCAGGTATATAGTTGTTTGTCATTTCCAGTTGTTCATTTATTTTTATGTTACAGGCATTTTCGGTATAACAGCTCTATTTTGAAAATACCCATTTTTATGGTCATGCGTTCTAGGGTTAATAAATGATATTCTTATATTCATCTGACTTTGTGTTACATATGTAGGTATAGTAAGTTTGGTGGACACAGAGTCACTGATCATGTATATTGTTTTGTGCTGATTCAGTTTCACAACAATACACACAATAAGGGCCCCATCACACATTGAGACATCCCATGTGATTGCGATGCTGGAGTGTTGCAAAAAAGACCATCCATATAAGCATGCACTCATTCTATCACAGCAGTGAGAATATATCCTCCTCATAAGCAGACATTGAGTCTACACAGCCCTAATGCTCCCCCACTTGCATACCAAAGAATGGATCATCAAAAGTACAAGTCTCATGCAAGATGAAATAAGTGCTGGGCATTATTTCAACAAGCAGGCAATGACCATTGTCTTTCATCATGACACAGTAATCAACCAATGGCTGAGCAAAATAAAAAAAACTGCTGCTTTATACTATACAATCTAATCAAAAGAATTGAATAATTTGAGAATAAAAGAATAGTTTATATGCTACATACCTGTAAAGATGAGTTTTCAGAGCTCTGACCTCCATACATGTGCTCTCTCTGTTCTCTCCAGCTGTACTAAAAGTGAAATAACTGTATAGACTAGTATGGTAATTGTCTACTCATAAGATCTGAGAAAACACCACCTTTAGCAATAAGATAGCCCACAGTAAAACAGAATTTATTAGTGGTCATTTCATGTCAGCATTGCACAGTAATAGAACCAGCTAACACAAAGAAAATAAGAAAATCTTTTCATTTACAATGTGAAATGTCGATAACTGAATTGAACTATTTCTATATGAACAGCAGGTAAATAAGACACAGCGAAATTTTTTTGCACATAGGTATACTGGAAGCGAATCCATCTGCTGTATCATAATTTGAAAATGTATCTATGTGTAAATCTGCACTGACCAAAAGGACCTAGATAAATTGATAAATAGTAGTAGATGCAATATATAGTCCAAAATGAGATTATAACTCCTTTATTTTACTCAAAAAATGGCTGGAGATTAGTATAAAAGGCTATCGGTTATTTTTGACCAAACAGTACAAGTATAAAAAAAAAATTGGAGCAAAGTGTAAACAAAAAAAAAAAATACCCATAGTAAGAACCCCTCAAATGAGGAAAAGTCAATTAGCTACAAGTTTCAGTTTTTTCCCCTTCCTCCTCTTTTTTTCCTGACTTCCAGACCTCCATTTGACTTTGAACTCCAAACCCTCAGAGCAGGGTTTTTTTTTCCCTTTTTCTTTCTCCTTTTTCTTTCTCCTTTTACTTTCTCCTTTTTCTTTCTCCTTTTACTTTCTCTTCCTCCTTTCCTGTCTTCCAGGTCGCCTTTTGAATTTGAACCTCAACCCACTCCTCAGTGGGTGGTTCCCTAGTCTTTTTGGCACCCATTTTGGTCTAGAAATAGCTTCATGTATCAGTCTATGTAACCTGTTGTTTTTTTTTACACTTGATAAAGATGCCAGTATGGCATTGAAATGTGTAGTGGGCGTTAAAGAACCTTTTAATTAATATTGCAGCAAGAGACTTCTTTCCAGCGCAACCAAGTTTTAAACATGTTTTTATTCTGTTTTGGTAATTTCCCTCTGGCGAAGCTTTCTCCCAGCCACTGGACAGTGACAGCTGGCTATCAAACCTTTATAGTGGTTGTGTCTTCACACAACCACCCAAGGTGAGCAAACCTATTGTTTTTACTGTCTCCTATATTAGGTTTTTACTGTATTGTACGTTTCTCCTTTCAAAGTCACTGTTTATTAAACTATATTTCCTGTAATTATTTAACCTGTAAACAAGCTCCTAAAATGGGCAGACCGTTTTAAAAAATAATCTAACTAAATATATGAATTACATCCTTTTCTTAATAAATCCCCTCAATTCCAGTTGCGCATTGTAGCAAAAACCAACATTAATAATGGCATAATAAATATATTTATATCCCTTCTTTTACTGAATGATCTGTAAAGTAAACAGAATGAACTCCAAAGATAAAAGCATTAATTTCTGCAAGCTTTATTTCCTTTTCAATCAATTAATTGTACTTAAAGTCATATGCCGTATGTCAAATGTTTATTAATGTTAACATTGAAGTGTGCAGAGCATTAAGGGGATTAAATTCTTAAATCTTCTGAATGCTAAGCCTTAGTACAAACATGGCTGAGATAGAGAATCTTTTAAGTGATTGTTTCAGAGTACTTTTTTTCTTTTACTTTTTCAATTGTGAATGTTCTTTTCTTTGAAATTATTATTGGACATCTGTTCCATCTGATATCCTGTGCTAAACTATCTTTTATGAGGTTGAAAGGTTTTTTCTCCTCACAGTGGCAGTGCATCCAAGACCCTCAGCTGATATTACAAAAAATGCCTCTTGTAATTTTGCTCTCTTTATATATTAGATCAGATAGGTATGATGGTGACAGTAAGTTGGAACATATGTTTCTTTCTCTAGAAATTGACAGCATGTGATTATTTCCTGTATAATAACAGTTTCAATTTCCTGTTCAGCATTTTACCAGTTCCTGGTGAGACAATCATGAGATATCATCTTTGGGATGGAGCAGAGTTTGATTTCTAAAGATAGCTATTAACTTAATATATTCTACACACAGAACTGACCCCTAACTAATTATAATTCTAAGTCATTGCATTGTCTGTGTTTATTAAACACACATTTTCTTCAAAGCCATATATCAAAGTCCTATTTATTAAAACATCAGCATTTCAAACTAACATAGTATAAGGCTGGCAAAATCAATTTTGCAACCCAAATTGGATTACATGATGGCTCATATCTTTATCTTAGATACTGTAAAATTATGTGTGCATAGTTGGTGGAGACCATAGCTATTAAAATGATGCTGTAACTAAATGAATATACATTTTTTGGCCTATGTGCTAATAGCAGACCTGGCAAAATTCAAATTCGCCTGTTCATGCAAGTTTTCTCCAAAATACCCCCAAAAACATTAATGTTCCCAATTATGCTCTGGAGTGAAGTCCATCCAAACCCTAGAGCATAATAATTGTAAGATTTAAAAAAATTTAAAAAATCCTAATATTCACCGTACCACTCACCTCCCCAACCCCCCAACTTCTCCCCGGATCCTCCCTGTCACTGATCCTTGCTGCATCTTTAGATCACCGCCTCTTATATTGTCAGGGTCCTGTGTCTGAGTGCATAAGGTTACGGCACATGCCATGACATCATTGATGCCAAGATGTTTTTCTCATGCTTGGGCAGAATCCCAGGGTTTTCAGCAGGAGCGGTAGCAATCTGAAGATAGAGTGAGGATCATATGAGTGGCGTATAGTGGCAGGAGAGGTGAGTGATAAGTTGAGTATAAGGATTTTTTTTCAATATTTATCACTTTGATGGCATTCTACAGTACAGAAAAATAGTGACTATCAGCCGCCATCTTGCTGAATCCAAGTGGAAGCAAATGCCAAAAAATCCACAATTTGGTGAATGTGGAGTTTTGTAAAATTTGAGTAGAATTCCGTTCCACTCAAATTTATTTGCCCATGTCTATATGCTAATCCATCATGCAACCAAAATAAGCATAAATTACTTAAATCACTTGACAAGACAGAGGAGAAAAAGCCCCAATGTAAGTCGGAAACAAGACTGGTCATATATAATACTAGAAGTTTTTGTGAGGCAAAGAGGTCTTTGGTCTACCTAATGCACCAGGGCTTTGAAACAACTTTACATCTTATAACTTCGCTTCTGAATGTCAAATTGATTATTTAATATGTAACCTATTAGGACATCAGAATACTGGATCTGTGAAATAGGCAACATTGATACTTTGGACCTGTTTAATGTGGCTTACGCGCACAGAAGACTTGGTTAAGAGTAATGGTAAACAATAGTATATTGGAGATGGTATGGCATAGAGCTGTTGAAGCTGAGGTACGTTGGGAGATATAGAAGCATCAATGAAGGTTTACTAATTTTTGCTCGCACAAATTTTATATTGAGAAAGAAATTAGAAAAATCCAGCAACTGCAGAAAAAAGTAATAAATATTAAAACATCACATTTATTTGGCCTATTAAAACCAGGGAATTGAATAAAAACACATGAAAAAAGAGACACCTGGTCTACGCGTTTGAGCTACCAGCTCTTAGTCCCCCATTTGTTTCGCATGGTTTCCATTGCCCAGGAAACGGTCTGAAGTTTCCTTGCATCATGCCTTAATTAATGTATATCCTATACCGGTGACTTTATATCAGTTTTTTTCTCTCTTTTTGAAAACTAATTTTATAACATTAAGATTAAGCCCTTTCATTTTTGTGTTGTTTATGCCAGTATATCATTCAGTAGATTGTAATATGTATCATGAATGTGAATCATTTGTTCTTTGTCATGAATTTTATTTATCAAATTACAATAATAAAAACCTGCATGTTTTTTTTACAATACCTGCATCCATCTGCATTATATCTTTAATTAAGATATTTTAAAGAAGGAGTAAATGTAGTCCTATTGAAATGTTACATTGTTCATACAGTGGGGAATATAAGTATTTGATACACTGGCTATTTTGCAAGCTTTCCCACCTACAAAGGCTGGAGAGATCTGTAATTTTTATTGTAGGTACACTTCAACTGTGAGAGACAGAATCTAAAAATAAAAAACAGAAAATCACATTGTATAATTTTTACATAATTCCATTGCGTTTTATTGCATGAAATAAATATTTGATCAACCAGCAAGAATTCTGGCTCTCACAGACCTGTTAGTTACTTGTATAAAAGACACCTGTCCACACACTCAATCAATCACACTCCAACATTTTCACAATGGCCAAGACCAAAGAGCTGTCTAAGGACACCAGGGACAAAATTGTAGACCTGCACAAGGCTGGGGTGGGCTACAGGACAATAAGCAAGCAGCTTGGTGAGAAGGCAACAACTGTTGGTACAATTATTAGAAAATGGAAGAAACACAAGATGACTGTCAATTTTCCTTTTTTTTCTGTGACTTTCCAGCTCTACACCATCTGTGGAGTTTTTTTCTTTTTCCTGGTTTTGGTGGATAAAAGCTTGTTACTAGTTTTTTCTTGGGAGATAGAGCTCTGGGTAAAAAAGGAACAATAGCCTCCTTATTTTTCCCCTGTACTGTCAGCATTATCCATGAATCAGTTTGGGATATAGCCACACATGTACAAAGCCAGTTCTTGGTACTCTCCATTTTCTTCTTCTCATCAATACTGGGATTGTGTCTCCTAGTGTATGATAATTTACAATTTTTTAATCACTTTTTTGGAATTGTAATTACTTTGTTTTTGAATTACAACTAAATCTAAGTTATTTTCCAGCTATTTTTGTATAAAAATGTGCTAGTATACAACTTTATACAAGGTGTTTAGACATGTGACTGTACATATCCCTCCCTCTGCACTTGGTGCTCTTTTTTGATTTTTTTCTGTATTTAAATCATGTATGCCTGTAACTGTTTATGTATGGGTGTCCTGATGAAGGAGTCAGTGGACTCTGAAACGCATTGACAGATAAACCTACAATTCTATTACCAATATTTGTGGTGTATACTGGAGAGAGCAGAAAACTTCCTATCCTGCTATTTAAATCTACATTAAAAATTACAGACCTCTCCATTCTTTGTAGATGGGAAAACTTGCAAAATCGACAGTGTATCAAATACTTATTATCCCCACTGTATGTCGCAAAAACATTTTCAAGTGCACTACAAATCACAATGACTTTTCATTTCTTTATGGCTGAAAATAAATGTTTCAACAATAAATACAGATTTCTATTTGTGAGGAAAGCCTTGCTGATTAACGATGCAAAGACCTATTATTTATGTGATGCAGAACAATAAAGCCATTTCAGTAGGTTTATTTGATTCCACATGGGTTAGCCAGACAGTAATAGTAATTGTATCAATTTGTAGAAAAGTAAGCCCAAACACTGTATCAGTGCTATTCTTATATAAGTCATACAGGCTATGAAACATTTTGGTGAAAGCAGCACTATGGGATATATGTTTGTCTCTGCTTTCTCCACAAATCTATTTTACACAACACAGCAGTATTGTGCTGCTAATCCTCAGTGCCTTGCCAGGGGTTACCTTATTGGTGTTATTACACTAGAAAATACATGAGATGACAATGTTGCTATACAAGGACTGCAAGATTTCCAGATAAACTGCTGTCACAGGAAAAAAAGAATTCTTTAGATCTGAGGACACGATGTGCAATCCTGTAGAAGAAAAGGATGTATTGAGAATACAATAGAATTCATAGACAGATATAACTAAGTTATCCTTATACCTGCCTGTCTGTTCTATCTACTTTTATCAGGCGCTGGTGGTAATATACTTTACTCTTTCATTGTTTGACCTCACAAATCCATAAGCAGTTCTGTCTTTTTTAATATCTGGCTGTCATTTAAAGCCTAGATATAATTCCATTAGTGAATCAACTTCAGTTTATTTTCTTTTTTTAATCATGTTTCTTTCCCCAGCTCCTTTGCTTTTTATTCCACTTAAATGTTCTTTTATTGTTTAGTCTCAGATTTTTTCCGCTTAGTCTCAAGGACATATGAGTTTGCTGATTGATGATGATTATTATAACACAACCATTGGACTCAGGGAGACTAAAACTGCAAAGTACTTAAAAAAAACATGTAGTTCTGAAGTCTGAAAGCAGAGGGACCTATTTTCTTTGGGTTCACGATCTACTGAATATTCGCCTCTATTTTACTATGAACAAACAATAGACCATTGCAAAATAAAGTGATTTAATAGTGAATATAGTTCAATAAATTGCTAGTAAAGGGAACCTATTATGTAAAAAAATGCTATTATAGTGCTGATGCAGGGTTAATCTGCAGGTTAATAGGGTTTTAAAGCAGTGTAGCTGTTACACTTAAAGCCTGGTCATTGGGAAGAAATGAACTTGATTCCTCCCAGCAGCCTCTAGCTTTCAGTCATTGAAGCACTGCTGGTGTCGCTTCAGTCTATACTCAGTACGTAGTGAGTGGCTGATGTCTTTTCATTGATGCACTGCAGAGCCAGGTGTCAGTGAGTGTCGGGCATTGTTACAGCTGCCGCTTACTGGTAACGGAGAGGGAACTGAAGCAGCACCGTCAGCGCCGCTATAACTGAAGGGTGGAGATTGCTGGGAGGAAAAAAAGTTAATTTTCCCCCAGTAGTAGGGTTTTCAGTGTGGTAGCTTTACAATGAAATTAACCTGCAGATTAACCCCATATCTGCAAGTTTATAGCATTTGGGGACATTACAGGTTCCCTTTAATGGCTGAACATATACAAATGTGTAAAATGTATGCTTATATAATTTTGAAGTACTGTATAGAGTAATAAAATCTGTAACACAAAACATTGGGGGTGTAGCAGTAAATGCCATGCAGCCAAGACCCACATATCAAAAACCTCACATAGTTAACCATTAGAGAGATGAGTGATTCAATTTGTAACAAATGAAATTCATTACAAATTTTCCCCAAATTTTTGTTTTTGTCAAATCCAAAATTTTTGGGGTTCAATTGGCAAAAGTCCAGCAAAATGGTGGCCAATTGTCTTTTTTCTATATACACTCACCTATTCTAGGTGTTGCAGATCCCAGTTCTTCAAGCACTGGTCTTCAGATCCTCTGGACTCCCTTCCATTGGTGAGGCCTACAATTGGCCTCAATGGATCATAACGGGGATGAAGCACAGTATTGACATCAATGACTTTCATTACCCCACGCAGTCCCTATTAATGTATTTAAGAAGACAAAGACAAATCTGTTATCTGAATTAATAGCATGGCTGTATAGGAGGTTGTCCTTGAATAAAAATGTTATCTTTTTGTGGAGATTCAATATGTCAGTAATGAGTAATGGGAAATGTATCATAGAATTATTTACAAATCAGACTGCAAGTGCATTGGGGCCATGCGAATGCATTTGAACTACTTCTTCACTCTTTATTACTCCCCAGCCATAGCCACTCTACTCTCTCTAATAGGCATTTCTGCCCTCTGTTACATTGTTATTGAAGGGCTGAAATTATAGTCTTCTGTTGCTACAGCTTTGACCCTCATCTATGCAGTATGTTCTCATGTGTGAGCAAATGCAGCCAACCTATGATGTAACGGAGGCCACAGCTGTCAATCAAGGAGAGGAGGATTGTGCTTGGCAGGATTTAATGTTGAGAAGAAAAGCTAAAACGATAACAAATGCTGGGCACTGTAAGTAAAAGCAAGCCCGAACTGCCACAATGTATCATTGGTAAAACAGATGTTCATAGTTCAACGTTTTACTTTACTGGAGATACGACAGTGGTTTCTTACATTCCCAAGCAAAACCAAACAGGTCATTCTGATGAGCACAATGCACCATGACAACGCAGTAAGTAGTCGAGATGACAAAAAGCCCCAGATTATATTAGATTATAACACCACCAAAAAGGTATTTCATACATTAGATCAAGTAATATCTACGTACACAAGCAAAAGGAAAATCAATCGGTGGCCAATGGTTTTATTTTATAATATTCTTGATGTATCTGCTTACAATGCATTTGTTTTATGATGTAAAATAAACCCTGATTGGAACGCTAATAAACTGTATAATTGAAGACTCTTTTTGGAAGAATTAGGAAAGTCACTTGTTATGCCATCTATTTTATGAAGAAAAGTAAAACCCCAAATTGAAGGAGCAGCAGCCATAGTAAACAGCATGCTCAGCAAAGCGAACCCACGGCATCCACCAGCACTGCAAAAAGCCTAAAAAGGAAAAGATGCAACATTTGTCCACCTTCAGGTGATAAAACAAATAGTCCATGGTCTAGTCATAGTAAACATTTATGTAAAGCACATGTGAGAGATTTCTGTGCAGAATATAAGAATGCCTGAACATAAGTGAACATGTACAAACTTTTTCTAATGAAAATAAAGCAAACTGAAGTTTTGATTTTCATTTGTTTTTGATCAACCATGTTCATATACAATTAAATAATGCAAGTCATATTCAAATAATACACTTATTGTTGCTAAATGTCAAAATTAATAGATTTTAATAGGTCGGGTCATATTGACCCAAACAGTACAAGTGTTATAGTCAATATGAAAAGAACAGCAGGGTTAATAGGAGAAGCTTTGTAATTTAGATTTTTTTTCATATGTCAAAATCACTGATGAAACTCTGATGGTGAAAAGTGGCACACTGACCAAACACTTATGAATCCCAGATCCTAAACACTGATGAACAACGATTCATGTTTTTACTTACAAGAAAAAATAAAGGCTGTTTAAATGAGGCCTTAAGACTATTATCAGTGTGGCTCTTATTTATCCATTAAAAGAAATGTGCTATTAGAAAATGACAGACTGCTATGTATAAAAAAAACAAAAGCAGAAATATCACAATTTGCACATTGGCATTTTCACCTTACACTTGCAATTTGTTCTATTATTTCATAAACAAAGTGATATGGAGAAAAAAAACAACATTTTTTAAAAAATAAAGTTGACATAAAAACGTTAAAAAAATCACAAGGCCAGGATTTAAACAATAGGTCATTTTGTGATAAAACATTAATTTTAAGGAAAGGAAAGCATCATGGATACTCATTTTAATAGTTAAAAAATATATCATTATCATGATGATCATAATGATGATGATGATTACTATTTAGTTCTTCTGTGTTAACAATTAATTTAATATTATTTGAATCTTTTTGTATTTTTTTACATCAATAACTACATTATTATTATTTTATAATAATGTAAAATTCACATGTAACAAATGTAAGAAGAAAATACACAGTGATTTAAGTAACATTTAATTCAATTATTAAAACATGATTATTAACATTATTCTTTTTTTTCTCATTACGAAAATACACTTAATACATTTGCTTCCTTTTTAATTTTCCACATTTTTTTGGTATCCAAAAAAGATGCAATTTTGACATATATTTAGCTAATTATAGCCTTCTATGACATTACAAGTATTCATCAGGGAAAGTTTTCAAAGTTTAAAGTAAACCATAACCCTAAATGTTGCAAACCTATAAACATTGTGTATAAATGTCCCATCTGACAGGCTTATTTTATCAAAAAATAAATTACGAGTGTAGTGTGCATCACATTAATATAGATTCACATATGTAATCAGGAAAGCATTCTTACTAAGCCAAGATGTTACCATTGTAAGGTTATTCCTGCTTGACAGAATGACTAATCTTGTTCTTAAGCATGATAACGTTTGACATATTTGTGTAGACAATAAATTGACCAGTAGCCAGTCCATAACTGACTTTGATACCTAGTCCTGTAGGTAAAATATGTTATTTATTTCAATTCATTTTTTAATTGATTTAGCGATGAAAGGAGATCTAGGTAAGAATATAAACATAATAAAACAGCAAAGATTGTGAGTGGAACATATGCAATATTTGTTTTATTAGACAACAAATTTCTTCTGTCTTTCATACAGCTGCTCTTTTTAATTTTATTGTAATGCTCCCAGGCATTTGAGTCAGAGGTGAGCTGAACATCTGCAAACCACAGATGTCTGTCTTTCAGTTTTTTTTCAAGAAGCTGTGGCATATGACACAGTAATCTTTCCTAGGCTGCTTTCAATGTGAGAAGCACATTTACATCGCTGGATGGAATAGTCTGGGGTTCAACTTTGGTAGATCAACCACACATATACTCTATATTAGTGACTTGCATAAATACATTTCTTAATTTATATTTATTATAGGATGCACTTACTTTACAATCTGCTGAAATCTGCTAAAAAGGTCCAAATTCCATGTCATATCCCATATCATTCATTGGCAGAATCCAGGCTGTTTGCAATTTCTGTGCTCCACATAGAGTATGAAGCTAAAGCTAAAAACTGCGGCATGACTGTCTATTTCTGCAGACTGGGAAGTCATAGGATATTACCGACTATTAACATTAGTTATCACTTTAAAAGGCAGAATGGATTGAAAATATAAAAAACAGTAGTAGCTTATTAATGGTGCACCTCTCACACAGTGACATTTCACTGCTGATTGGTAGAAACTTTCAGGTTTGGAGCCTCATTGATTTAAAATTGATGCTCTTTCCTTTATTGGATTTTTTTTACCTTTATGTAATATGAGGTATTGTCTTTTTGATGGATAAATTGAATTTGTATATAGATTGTTTTTAAGTAACACATTTTCTCTCTATTTTTGATAATAATGAAATGCCTAATTTACATAATTTACATCCATATATGATTCTTGCACATATTAGCCTTGCCTACTATACTGGATCATAGGTCAACATGGAGATTTTTAGTCAAGGCTTTAATAAAAAAAAAGTGTTAACATGGGAGTATCACAAATGAATATCTTTCACTTTGTGTACAGGGTGGGCCATTTATATGGATACACAGAAAGTAAATGGGAATGGTTGGTGATATCAACTTCCTGTTTGTGGCACATTAGTATATGGGAGGGGGAAAACTTTTCCAGATGGGTGGTGACCATGGTGGCCATTTTGAAGTTGGCCATTTTGGATCCAACTTTATTTTTTTTCAATGGGAAGAGGGTCATGTGACACATCAAACTTATTGAGAATTTCATAAGAAAAACAATGGTGTGCTTGGTTTTAAAGTAACTTTATTCTTTCCTGAGTTTTTTACAAGTTTATGACCATTTATAAAATGTGTTCAAAGTGCTGCCCATTGTGTTGGATTGTCAATGCAACCCTCTTCTTCCACTATTGACACACTGATAGTAACACCACAGAAGAAATGCTAGCACAGGCTTCCAGTATCCGTTGTTTCAGATGCTGCACATTTCGTATTATCATTGTAAAAGAAGAATGTTCAGCTCAACCCGTTATGTCCTGGTTCCTTGGTTGGTCATCGGCGCATGGAGCCGCCCTGGTCCCGGTGGTAAGGAAATCAATCAATCAGACATGCAGAAGCAAGCAATTCCAGTGCAGGGAACAAGTCCTACGTGTTTCAACCTGCAACGGTCTTAGTCACTAAGTGGATATAATTATCATTAATACCAATTGTAAAAAGAAAATCTGACTGACTTCCTGTATCATTGATTGGAGTTCATTGTGCACGATTTTATTACATACCATTCTTCTACCCAAAAATACTTCTCTCCCTGTTCAATGGGAAGCATTAAAATTTGAAGTGAGGCAGACATTAATTCAGCATGGCAGCATTCCTAAAAATGGAAAATGTCATTGCTATCAACAAACTTTGAATCCAAATACAAGGCCTCATACAAATAAACTTTAACCCCAAAGGATCTTGCCAACTTACTGGATGGATTGAATAAATTAATAGTCCCACTAGCCCAGAAATATGTGCGTTCCAGAGATTGCTCTTGACATTTCTTTTATGAGCTATCCAAGAAATGTGGTAGGACTCTTACTATATGCCTTCATGCTTTCATTTCTAAGCACCCACACTTCTATCCAGACTTTCAAAACCACTCAGGTGTTAGATTGACATAAGCTAAGACATAAGATATTGCTAAGACATTCAAGGATTATTATCACTCCCTTTACCACTCTGTAGGGCCACTGGTGGGCATGCACCAGCATAATTCCATCAAAAAGTAAACTCTTATCCAAATGAAACTTCCCTGGAAGAAGTAACTTCATTAGAGGAAACCTTTACATAGTGAAATTAGAGAGAGTCATTAAGTCCTCCCCAAAAAGGCAAATGTCCATGGCTGAATGACTATATAGAATAATTTTATAAAATTTTTGCTAAACAAAATATTTTTTGATAGAGAAGAAACAGGGTCTTAACATATTGGCTCACATAGAAAGACCCCAAATTGAAATATAACTTTTAATATAATAATATAAAAAGGACTAACAACAAGTAAAGACAATCAATAGTAGACAAGATGGATAATCCTGGACCATCCCAACTTATTATCCTATCTGGTTTACCTGCCTGCCAGCAGAGGTTGGCATCCTTCGAATGCGACAATGGCACCCCCGCTACTTGATGGCTGTCCCTTCTCACCCTGCAACATCAATCTATCTGGCCTCCTGATGAGCCATACAGGTGAAATGCATACAGACTGAACTATGACCTGTCTAAATGAGTACCAATATTTCCTCTTTATACTAATGTCTATATTATTATTATTTATTATTATAGTGCCATTTATTCCATGGCGCTTTACATGTAAAAAAGGAGTATACATACAAGAACAATTACAATAATCTTGAACAAAATGTGACGGCGACTGGTAAAGGAGGAGCGAAAACCCTGCCCGCGAGGGCTCACAGTCTACAAGGAAGGGGTGAGGATATAGTAGGTGAAGGCAGAGTTGGTCGTGCAGCGGTATGGAGGAGCGAGGGTTACTGCAGGTTGTACGCTTGCCGGAAGAGGTGGGTCTTCAGGTTCCTTTTAAAGGTTTCCACGGTAGGCGAGAGTCTAATATGTTGGGGTAGAGAGTTCCAGAGAAGGGGGATGCACGGGAGAAATCTTGTCTACGATTGTGGGAAGAGGAGATAAGAGGGGAGTAGAGAAGGAGATCTTGTGAGGATCGGAGGTTGCTTGTAGGTATGTACCGGGAGACTAGGTCACAGATATATGGATAGCTTTGTATGCCATGGTTAGGGTTTTGAACTGGAGTTTCTGGGCAATGGGGAGCCAATGAAAGGATTGACAGAGAGGAGAGGGCTTGCATATGTGGTTTGAAGGAGAGATCAGAGTCCAGGGTTAGCCCAAGGCAGCGAGCTTGTGGGACTGGGTAGAGTGAACAGCCATTGACGTTGATAGATAGGTGGGGTGAATGAGATGGTGGAAAGATGATGAACTCTGATTGGTATATGTTAAGTTTTAGAAATCTAGCAGAGAAGAAGGATGAAATAGCGGACAGACATTGTGGGATTTTGTTTAGTAGGGAGGAGATGTCGGGTCCGGAGAGGTAGATATGTGTGTCATCTGCATAGAGGTGATACTGAAAGCCGTGACACTCAATGAGCTGACCCACGCCAAAGGTGTAGATGGTAAAGAGAAGGGGTCCTAAGACTGAACCTTGGGGGACACCGACAGATAGGGGGCAAGATGAGGAGGTGGTGTGTGAATGGGAGACACTGAATGTCCGGTCTGTTAGGTATCAGGAGATCCAAGATAGGGCCAAGTCTGTGATGAAGAGAGATGAGAGAGTCTGTAGTAAGAGGGAATGGTCCACTTTTTCAAAAACAGATGACAGGTCTAGGAGGAGGAGGACAGAGTAGTGTCGCTTGGATTTGTCGGTTAGTAGGTCATTGGTGACTTTAGTCAGGGCTAGTGTTGAGCGATACCTTCCAAAATCGTGAAATATCGGATCGGATTGGATCGGACCAATACCCAAAAATATCGGATATCGCCGATTCTGATACCGGAAACCAATGCCAGTCAATGGAACACAAATATCGGAATGAAAATAAACTCTTTCTTTCCTTGTAGGTTAATTCTACATGAAGGAAAACAACTAAGAATAATGTAGAATGTATTGGGGGAGGTGGGGGAGACATTAAAGGCATAGAGGTTTAGCCCAATCAAATGAAATAGCAGGAATTAATTTTTTTTTCAAGACGTTTGGAGTTACAAAGATATTGACTATGGTAAGCTTTTTTTATATTTTGTCAGATATTTATGTTTCACTACTTCCATGCTCTTCACCTTCTTTTTTACTTCTCCCACATGTTCTCCTTCATCATCCTCATCAGCAGCATCTTTTTCATCAACAACTTCTTCACCTTATTCATCTTCTTTTTCTTCTTCACCTTCTTCGTATTATTATTTTTTTTTACATTCTTCATATTCTTCTTATTCAACTATTATTATTCTTCATATTCTTCTTCTTCATCATATTCTTATTTGTGACAGGCATTCCTGTAGTTGTTATCCCTAAAAGTTTGAAGATTACACCTTCCGCTCTGCCTGTCACAAAAGATTTACAACAGGATTTGTCCGCATTCAGTTTGGCCTGCAGCAGCAGGTCTTTTCCAGGGTCACCACGAGGAGGAACGGACTCACCCCCATACACTGCTTAGTCTTCTTCTGCTTATAATTTAGATAATATCTTTTGCTCTGATTTTTAGTCTTATGCTTAATGTTATTCTGCTTTTTGTTCTGCAGCTTCTTGTTCTTCTGCTTCTTGGTTTTCTGTCTCTTGTTCTTCTGTATCTTGGTGGTTGTCTTCTTGTTCTTTGTCCTCTTGGTCATCTTCTTCAGGGTCATCTTCTTGGTCTTCTTCGGGGTGGTCTTCATGGTCGTCGTCTTCAGGGTCGTCATCTTCGGGGTGGTCTTCAGGGTCGTCGTCTTCTAGGTCGTCTTCTTCAGGGTGGTCTTCAGGGTCGTCGTCTTCGGGGTCTTCGTCTTCTTGAGGGTGGTCTTCAGGGTCGTCGTCTTCATGGTCGTCATCTTCGGGGTGGTCTTCAGGGTCATCGTCTTCAGGGTCATCGTCTTCGGGGTCCTCGTCTTCTTCGGGCTGGTCTTCACGGTCGTCGTCTTCAGGGTCGTCGTCTTCGGGGTCCTTGTCTTCATCCGGGTGGTCTTCAGGGTCGTCGTCTTCAGGGATGTCGTCTTCAGGGACGTCGTCAGGGAGATCCAGAGTGATTACCAAAAACCATTTCAGAAAGCTTGAACTTGGAAATGTAGCAGAAGGTACAAGAAGGCTGAGGAACTGCCGAGAACAAGCTGATGGTACTGGAACCCGGATGGGTAGCAGAAAGTACACATGAAAAAAAAAGGAGCAAGGCCGCGAGCCGGCCGGAGTTACCGAAACCCACAGTCCTACAGGGGGTGCTTGTCCTATTGGCACTATAGAACCAGCTTTCATTACCAGATCCCGCAGCCCACATATGAGTCACCTAAACTGCAGGCACCATAGAGTCGGCTAACCCGACCGCAACACGACTGGACAACATATTGGAGGCAAAGTGACGTTGACACTACCCGGAAACAGCTGGTGTGCTGGAACCAGGCTGGGCAGGAGGGAGTACCCGTGCCAAAGACACTGCCGAGAACCAGCTGACGGTACTGGAACCCAGATGGGTAGCAGAAAGTACAAGAGCCAATGGAACTACCGAGGACCAGCTGACGGTACTGGAACCTGGTTACTAAGCAGGAGGTACCTGTGCCAGAAAGCACTACCAAGGACCAGCAGACGTTGGTGGAACTCGGATACCGAGAAGGAGGCACCTAAGCCAAAGGCACTGCCGAGAACTAGCTGACGGTACTAGAACCCGGATGGGTAGCAGAAGGTACATATGAAAAAAAAAGTAGCAAGGCCGCAAGCCGGCTGGAGTTACCGAAACCCACAGTCCTACAGGGGGTGCTTGTCCTATTGGCACTATGGAACCAGCCTTAATTACCGGATCCTGCAGCCCACATAGGAGTCACCTAAACTGCAGGCACCATAGAGTCGGCTAAACGGACCGCAACACGACAGGACAACTTATTGGAGGCAAAGTGACGTTGACACTACCAGGAAACAGATGGCGTGCTGGAACCAGGCTGGGCAGGAGGGAGTACCCGTGCCAAAGACACTGCTGGGAAACAGCTGGCGGCGCTGGAACCCAGGGTAAATACTAAAAATAGAGAGGAGCCAGAGGCCTAATTGGAGCAAGTTTTAAATTAGTAGTACAGTGGATGTGGACAGAGCATGAAAATTTGCCGAACACACAGCAGGGGATCAGCTGACGTTACTGAACCCCAATAACACTGGAGCAAGTGTTGACTGTGCAGACAGCACTTCTGAGCAGCAACTGGCGGTGTTGGAGCTCAGGGATAATACTGAAAACAGAGGAGCCAGAGGCCTAATTGGAGCAAGTTTAAAATCTGTAATAGTGTGGATGTGGACAGAGCAGGAGATATTGCTGGGCACACAGCAGGGGATCAGCTGACGTTACTGGACCCCAATAATGCTGGACCAAGCATTGACTGTGCAGACGGCACTTCTGAGCAGCAACTGGCGGTGTCGGAGCTCAGGGTAAATACTAAAAACAGAGGAGCCAGAGGCCTAATTGGAGCATGTTTAAAATCTGTAGTAGTGTGGATGTGGACAGAGCAGGAGATATTGCCGGGCACACAGCAGGGGATCAGCTGACGTTACTGGACCCCAATAACACTGGACCAAGCGTTGACTGTGCAAACGGCACTTCTGAGCAGCAACTGGCGGTGTAGGAGCTCAGGGTAAATACTAAAAACAGAGTGGAGCCAGAGGCCAAATTGGAGGAAGTTTAAAATCTGTAGTAGTGTGGATGTGGACAGAGCAGGAGATATTGCCGGGCACACAGCATGGGATCAGCTGACGTTACTGAACCCCAATAACACTGGACCAAGCATTGACTGTGCAGACGGCACTTCTGAGCAGCAACTGGCGGTGTTGGAGCTCACGGTAAATATTAAAATCAGAGTGGAGCCAGAGGCCTAATTGGAGCAAGTTTAAAATCTGTAGTAGTGCGGATGTGGACAGAGCAGGAGATATTGCCGGGCACACAGCAGGGGATCAGCTGACGTCACTGAACCCCAATAACACTGGACCAAGTGTTGACTGTGCAGATGGCACTTCTGAGCAGCAACTGGCGGTGTTGGATCTCTGGGTAAATACTAAAAACAGAGTGGAGCCAGAGGCCTAATTGGAGCAAGTTTAAAATGTGTAGTAGTGTGGATGTGGACAGAGCAGGAGATATTGCTGGGCACACAGCAGGGGATCAGCTGACGTTACTGAACCCCAATAACACTGGACCAAGCATTGACTGTGCAGACGGCACTTCTGAGCAGCAACTGGCGGTGTTGGATCTCAGGGTAAATACTAAAAACAGAGTGGAGCCAGAGGCCTAATTGGAGCAAGTTTAAAATCTGTAGTAGTGTGGATGTGGACAGAGCAGGAGATATTGCCGGGCACACAGCAGGGGATCAGCTGAGGTTACTGAACCCCAATAACACTAGACCAAGTGTTGACTGTGCACATGGCACTTCTGAGCAGCAACTGGCGGTGTTGGAGCTCAGGGTAATTACTAAAAACAGAGTGGAGCCAGAGCCCTAATTGGAGCAAGTTTAAAATCTGTAGTAGTGTGGATGTGGACAGAGCAGGAGATATTGCCGGGCACACAGCAGGGGATCAGCTGACGTTACTGAACCCCAATAATGCTGGACCAAGAGTTGACTGTGCAGACGGCACTTCTGAGCAACAACTGGCAGTGTCGGAGCTCAGGGTAAATACTAAAAACAGAGGAGCCAGAGGCCTAATTGGAGCAAGTTTAAAAGCTGTAGTAGTGTGGATGTGGACAGAGCAGGAGATATTGCCGGGCACACAGCAGGTGATCAACTGACGTTACTGGACCCCAATAACACTGGACCAAGCGTTGACTGTGCAGACGGCACTTCTGAGCAGCAACTGGCAGTGTTGGAGCTCAGGGTAAATACTAAAAACAGAGTGGAGCCAGAGGCCAAATTGGAGCAAGTTTAAAATCTGTAATAGTGTGGATGTGGACAGAGCAGGAGATATTACCGGGCACACAGCAGGGGATCAGCTGACGTTACTGAACCCCAATAACACTGGACCAAGCATTGACTGTGCAGACGGCACTTCTGAGCAGCAACCGGCGGTGTTGGAGCTCAGGGTAAATATTAAAAACAGAGTGGAGTCAGAGGCCTAATTGGAGCAAGTTTAAAATCTGTAGTAGTGTGGATGTAGACAGAGCAGGAGATATTGCCGGGCACACAGCAGGGGATCAGCTGACGTTACTGAACCCCACTAACACTGGACCAAGTGTTGACTGTGCAGATGGCACTTCTGAGCAGCAACAGGCGGTGTTGGAGCTCAGGGTAAATACTAAAAACAGAGTCGAGCCAGAGGCCTAATTGGAGCAAGTTTAAAATTTGTATTAGTGTGGATGTGGACAGAGCAGGAGATATTGCGGGGCACACAGCACGGGATCAGCTGACGTTACTGAACCCCAATAACACTGGACCAAGCATTGACTGTGCAGACGGCACTTCTGAGCAGCAACTGGCAGTGTTGGAGCTCAGAATAATTACTAAAAACAGAGTGGAGCCAGAGCCATAATTGGAGCAAGTTTAAAATCTGTAGTAGTGTGGATGTGGACAGAGCAGGAGATATTGCCGGGCACACAGCAGGGGATCAGCTGACGTTACTGAACCCCAATAATGCTGGACCAAGAGTCGACTGTGCAGACGGCACTTCTGAGCAACAACTGGCAGTGTCGGAGCTCAGGGTAAATACTAAAAACAGAGGAGCCAGAGGCCTAATTGGAGCAAGTTTAAAAGCTGTAGTAGTGTGGATGTGGACAGAGCAGGAGATATTGCCGGGCACACAGCAGGTGATCAACTGACGTTACTGGACCCCAATAACAGTGGACCAAGCATTGACTGTGCAGACGGCACTTCTGAGCAGCAACTGGCAGTGTTGGAGCTCACGGTAAATACTAAAAACAGAGTGGAGCCAGAGGCCAAATTGGAGCAAGTTTAAAATCTGTAATAGTGTGGATGTGGACAGAGCAGGAGATATTACCGAGCACACAGCAGGGGATCAGCTGACGTTACTGAACCCCAATAACGCTGGACCAAGCATTGACTGTGCAGACGGCACTTCTGAGCAGCAACTGGCAGTGTTGGAGCTCAGGATAATTACTAAAAACAGAGTGGAGCCAGAGGCCTAATTGGAGCAGGTTTAAAATCTGTAGTAGTGTGGATGTCGACAGAGCAGGAGTTATTGCCGGGCACACAGCAGGGGATCAGCTGACGTTACTGAACCCCAATAACACTGGACCAAGTGTTGACTGTGCAGATGGCACTTCTGAGCAGCAACTGACGGTGTTGGAGCTCAGGGTAAATAGTAAAAACAGAGTGGAGCCAGAGGCCTAATTGGAGCAAGTTTAAAATCTGTAGTAGTGTGGATGTGGACAGAGCAGGAGATATTGCCGGGCACACAGCAGGGGATCAGCTGACGTTACTGAACCCCAATAACACTGGACCAAGCGTTGACTGTGCAGGCGGCACTTCTGAGCAGCAACTGGTGGTGTTGGAGCTCAGGGATTACAGTTCAGGTGGTAGAAACATGAACACAACAGGAGACCAGGATACTGTTGCCAACCAAATATTTATTCTGGAAGAGGACAGGCAAATTCATGTGAGATCCAGGCCTGGTTCATTTTCAGACAAGTAAGCCGGTCAACGTTATCGGAGGATAGGCGCATGCGACGGTCTGTTAGTACACCACCTGCGGCACTAAAGACGCGTTCCGATAATACACTAGCAGCAGGGCAAGCCAGCACCTCCAATGCATACTGGCTAAGCTCTGGTCATGTATCCAGCTTAGAGACCCAAAACTTGAAGGGGATAGAGCCGTCTGGTAGTACACTGAGAGGGCAAGACATGTAGTCTGTCACCATCTGACGGAAATGTTGCCTCCTGCTGAATGGAGCCGTCTGTGATGGTGTAGACATTTGTGGCGGGGACACAAAACTTTGCCACATTTGGGCCATACTGGTCTTGCCTTGTGCTGAGGCCCTGCTTCTGCTCCCTCTTTGTGCAGAGCTTCCTCCACTGCCTCAACGCACTGAGCTGCTTTGTAAAGCACTAGCAGCACTGCTCTCGGGTGAAATGGAGAACATGATGGAATGCACCAGTGCGTCTTTGTACTCCCGCATTTTACGCTCCCGGTTCAACGGTGTTATGAGGCTTTGTGAGTTGTCCCAGTAGCGAGGATCTAGGAGGGTGGACACCCAATAATCAGCCATGCTGAGAATGTGGGCATTGCGGCGGTCGTTTCTCAGGCACTGCAGCATGAAATCAACCATGTGCTGCAGACTGCCAACTGGCCAAGAAACGCTGTCCCCTGATTGAGGCATGATCTCTGCCTGCTCTGCATCACCCCACCCTCGAACTAGATACTGACCACTAGAGCATTGTGTACCTCCCTCCTCTGGACAGATGTCTTCCTCCTCCATTGACTCCTCCTCATCCTCCTCACAAAATGTTCCCTGCCTAGGCCTTTGTGAGGAACCACGTTGCGCAGACTGTACAGAAGCAGATGGCATTTGTGACTCCTCATCCTCCACCTCTTCCAAAACCTCCTCCCTTAGTGCTTGCAGTGTTTTTTCAAGCAGGCAGATAAGGGGGATAGTCATGCTGACTAGTGCATCATCTGCACTCGCCATCCGCGTGGAATAATCGAAGGCAAGCAAAACGTGGCAAATGTCCTTCATGGAGGCCCACTCAGTGGTGGTGAAGTGTGAACGGCGCGCACTGCGACTTGTTTGCGCCTGCTGCAACTGGTACTCCATTACTGCTGCCTGCTGCTCATATCGGTCGTAACAGGTAACCATTCACAGGTCGATGTGGAGGTAGACCATGACGGCTCCTGCAGCGCTGATTCAGAGGAACTGGAATATGTGGAGGAGTCAATGTCTACAGACTGGATTCCTGCAATCCTTGGAGTTGGTGTTATGTTCTGCTACCAGAGCTAAGGAAAGAGAGGAGATCTGTCCCTACGATAGAACTCAGCTTTATCCCTACGATGTAACAGGGGACCTGATCCTGCGATCAGACCTGCTAAAGTCCTAAGCTAGTCTGTACGGAGACCTATAGATGTGGGGAAGGAATCCCTACAAGTACTAAGGACTGGGAGGAAACTGGGACACCTCCTAACAGAAATAGTAGCAGACAGACAAACAAACAAAATATATAGAACACTGAGGTCCGTAGACCAAGCAAACTAACAGAGTTAGATACAGAGCACAGGCTAGCTAGAAAGTAGTTATACAATGAAGTCCAGCAAAGCCAGAAGGGCGGAGCAGGATTAAATAGGCCAACAAGGTCATGTGACCAGCAAAGGAAAAAACCTAAGAGCAAGGTTCTAACAGTACCCCCCCTTCTAAGAGGATCCTCCGGATCCCCTAGGACCAGGCTTATCAGGAAATCTCCTGTGAAACGCTCTGATAAGTCTGGACGCGGAAACATCATCTGACCTCACCCAAGAGTTATCCTCGGGTCCGAAACCTTTCCAGGCCACAAGATACTGCAAACTACCTCTATACCGTCTAGAGTTAAGGATGCGAGAAATTTCATATTCCCCGTCCTCCACCACCGGAGGAACAGAGGCAGAGGCGTCACCATCCGACACAACAGCTTTTTTTAACAGAGAGACATGAAATACCGGATTAATTCTCCAGGAGGTAGGAACCTCCAACCTAACAGCAGATTGGTTGACAACCAGAAGCACCTTAAAGGGCCCTACAAACTTGGGACCCAATTTCTTAGAAGGAATCCTCAACCGCAGATTCCTAGAGGACAACCAAACCATGTCACCAACAGCGAACAAAACCTCCTGTCGTTTCCTATCAAAGTAGTCTTTAGATTTTCTGTTGGCCTCCTGAAGATTACCACGCACATCCGTCCAAACTCTCTCCAAATCACCGGAAAAATTCTCCTCCTCAGGCACGGCAGATCCCAACTTGGAGAACGACCCAAACGACGGATGTCTCCCAGAACAACAAAAAAAAGGCGAACAACCAGCAGAAGAAGATGTATGATTGTTCAGAGCAAATTCAGCAAGTGGTAGAAACTCAGACCACCCCTCTTGATTGTCTGCCACAAAACAACGCAAGAACTGCTCAACATCCTGGTTTTTCCTTTCTGTCTGGCCATTAGATTCAGGATGATATCCGGACGAGAACGATAAATGAACTCCCAACCTGTCACAAAAGGCACGCCAAAAACGAGCCACGAACTGAGGACCCCTATCAGAAACAATGTCAGTAGGAACGCCATGAAGTCTAACAATTTCCTTGACAAAGGCCTTAGCGAGAGTTTTAGCGCAGGGCAGTTTGACGAAGGGAACCAAGTGACACATCTTGCTAAAACGGTCCACGACCACCCAGATGACAGTAAAACCCTCAGAGGGGGGAAGGTCAGTTATAAAGTCCATAGCCAAATGTGTCCATAGAGCACTGGGAACCTCCAAAGGACAAAGCAACCCCGCAGCAGGAGTATGTGAGGACTTAGATCTAGCACATATAGTACATTGACGCACCCACTTAATGACTTCCTTCTGCCATCCAGGCCACCAAAAACTGCGACCCACCAGTCTCTTGGTCTCAGAGATTCCGGGATGACCTGCCAACCGAGATTCGTGACACTCAACAAACAAATCTCTCCTAAAGGTCCCAGGCACAAACAACCTCCGATGAGGAGTGTTAGATGGGGCATTCTCCTGTGCTTTAAGAATCTCATCTTCCAAAACGGAGTCCAAAGCAGCTATCACAACACCTTCTTGTAAAATGTTCTCCTCTTTCTCAGCACCGACTCTGGGAGAAAAACTGCTAGACAAGGCATCCGCCTTAACATTCTTAGTACCAGGGATGTAAGTAACGGAGAAATTAAACCACGAGAAAAACAGTGCCCACCTAGCCTGACGGGCATTCAGGCGCTTGGCAGCATCAAGATATATCAGATTTTTATGATCCGTAAGAACCTGAACGGGAAATTCCGCACCTTCCAAGAAGTGGCGCCAGTGTTCAAATGCGAGTTTAATAGCCAATAATTCCCGATTACCAATATCGTAATTCAGTTCAGTCTCTGAAAATTTTTTTGAAAAAAAGGCACAGGGATGTAATCCATCCCCGTTATCCTGAGACAATACTGCGCCAACCCCCACAGAGGAAGCATCAACCTCAACCAAAAACGGCTTAGTCACATCAGGCTGCATAAGGATGGGAGCAGAGGTGAACCTCTCCTTGAGATACACAAAAGCTTCAATAGCCTCAGAAGACCACTGAACCGCATCAGCACCTTTCCTGGTGAGATCGGTCAGAGGTTTGACAATACTAGAAAAATTTTTTATGAATTTTCTGTAATAATTGGCGAAACCTAAAAACCTCTGTATCGATTTCAAACCAATAGGCCTAGGCCATTCCTGTACAGCTTGAACTTTAACCGGGTCCATCTCAAAACCTTCGCTGGAGATAATGTAACCCAAAAAACTAATTCTCTGTACAGCGAACTCACATTTCTCCAGCTTAGCAAAAAGCGAATTGTCCATTAACAACTGTAATACCTCACGTACGCTCCGCCAATGAGACTCCAGATCCGGCGAATAAATCAAAATGTCATCCAAATACACAACCACATTTTTGCCGATCAAAGGTCTAAGGATGTCATTAATAAGATTCTGAAAAAATGCAGGAGCATTAGTAAGACCAAAAGGCATAACCAGATTCTCAAAATGACCCACAGGAGTGTTAAAAGCAGTCTTCCATTCGTCACCCTCCTTCATGCGCAACAGATTGTATGCCCCCTTAAGGTCAATTTTAGAGAACCACTTGGCCCCCATTAACTGGTTAAATAAATCAGGAATCAATGGCAGTGGGTAAGGATTGCGTACAGTAATTTTGTTAATCTCACGAAAATCCAGACAAGGACGTAAACCGCCGTCCTTTTTTTTTACAAAAAAAAAATCCAACCGCCACAGGAGACTTAGAAGGCCTAATGTGACCGGCGGCCAAACTTGTCTGTATGTATTCCTCCAAAGTCTTCCTCTCAGGAATAGTAAGGTTAAATAAACGACTTTTAGGAAGAGTCGCTCCAGGGACAAATTCAATAGAACAATCATAGTCTCTATGGGGAGGCAAAACCTGCGATTCCTTCTCAGAAAAAACTCTCCAAAAATCCTGAATAGGAACAGGCAATTCTCCCCTATCCAAAGCTGCAATACGCCCGTTACAACACTTGTCATAACATTTATGGCTCCAGGATTTAATTTCACTGGTAGACCAATCCAGTACAGGATTGTGAAATTTTAACCAGGGCAATCCCAATATTACTGGAGAAGGCAAGTTATTCAAAACTACCAAATCCAATTTCTCATGGTGAACACCATTAATAGTGAGAGGAAATTCACAGACCTTGAGAGTAATATTCTTCAAAGGGGAACCATCCACAGAAACCACAGCAATGGGGGATGATAAAGGTTCGGGTTTTAAATTGAGTCTTTCCAAGAATCCCCCATCAATTACATTCACAGTAGACCCACAATCGACAAACACCCGAAATTCCATTAATTTTTCCTGAGCAATCGTGGAAGCAGCTAAAAATACACCCTTGGAATTTAAACAGGCAATACGGGCATGACTGACCATTTTTTTTTCTTTCTTCATACGAAGCTCACAGCCTTTAATCAAATGACCAGATTTTCCGCAATAGAAACACAAGCCTTCAAAAAATCTACAGTCTTTTTCTTGAGAGCGAGGTGCCACCGATCCAATCTCCATCGGTTCACCACTGTTAGTACACACATTCTCATAACCAGAAACTGACATAGCAGAGGATTTGCTCTCATTAACCCTTGCACGCAGTCTCCTATCCACCCGTATAGCTAATTGCATAGCCTGTTGCAAATCTTCAGGTGTAGGATAAGCAATTAGCAGGTCTTTAACCCTTTCATTGAGCCCAGCAAGAAATAGACTTTTTAGAGCAGAATCGTTCCACCCTGTTTGAGTAGACCATCGACGGAAATGAGTACAATATTTTTCCACATTACCTGATCCCTGTCTCAAACGTCTTAACTCAGTCTCAGCTGATGCGACACGGTCAGGATCATCATATAATAGCCCCAAAGCAGAAAAAAAACTATCCACTGATCTGAAGCATGTATCACTAGGTTGCAAAGAAAAGGCCCACTCCTGAGGCTCTTTGCGCAAAAGTGACATTATGAACCCTATGCGCTGGGATTCATCCCCAGAGGACTTGGGTCTCAAACGAAAATACAGTAAGCAAGCATTTTTAAATGAAAAAAATTCTCGGTGTTCAAAAAAAAAAAAATCCGGCAAACATACCTTAGGCTCCAAGAAATGTGCTCCAGGACAGTTACTCACGTGCTGACGGAGCTCGGCCACCTCCAGAGAGAGTCCCTGCAGGCGATGAGCCAAATCCTGAACCGACACCATGATGGAACAGAAAAATCTTTCCTTAGAGAATTTGCAGGCTGGACTTACTGTTATGTTATGCTACCAGAGCTAAGGAAAGAGAGGAGATCTGTCCCTACGATAGAACTCAGCTTTATCCCTATGATGTAACAGGGGACCTGATCCTGCGATCAGACCTGCTAAAGTCCTAAGCTAGTCTGTACGGAGACCTATAGATGTGGGGAAGGAATCCCTACAAGTACTAAGGACTGGGAGGAAAATGGGACACCTCCTAACAGAAATAGTAGCAGACAGACAAACAAACAAAATATATAGAACACTGAGGTCCGTAGACCAAGCAAACTAACAGAGTTAGATACAGAGCACAGGCTAGCTAGAAAGTAGTTATACAATGAAGTCCAGCAAAGCCAGAAGGGCGGAGCAGGATTAAATAGGCCAACAAGGTCATGTGACCAGCAAAGGAAAAAACCTAAGAGCAAGGTTCTAACAGTTGGCAGAACACGTACAGCGCCACTCTCAAGATCTGTACCCGGCTCCACAAAATTTACCCAATGGGCAGTGAGGGAAAGGTATTGTCCCTGTCCATGCTTACTGGTCCACGCATCGGTGGTCAGGTGGACCTTGCTACTGACGGCGTTTTGTAGCGCATGTTTAATTTTTCCTTCCACATGCTGTTGCAGGGCAGGGACTGCTTGCCTGCTGAAATAAAAGCGGCTGGGCACGTTGTATTGTCGGACTGCCAATGCCATCAAGTTACGGAAGGTGTCAGTTTCCACCAGCCTGAATGATAGCATTTCAAGGGCCAGTAGTTTTGCAATGCCAGCATTCAGAGCCTGTGCTCAGGGGTGGTTTGCCGAGTATGGGTGCCTTTTCTCCCATGCCTGTGCTAACGATAGCTGTAGACTGGCCTGGGAGTGTGAGGATGACAGGGAACATGATGCTGTGGGTGGAATTACACTGTGTCTCTGTACAACAGTGCCAGAGGTTCTTCCATGGCGATCCTGTGAGGAAGCCGAACGAGCTGTGTGTGAGCTGGAGGAAGAGGCTACAACACGAGCTGAAGAGGTGGTAGGTGGCGCTGTATGTTGGCCTAGGTCTTCAGTGTGTCTTTGTAACTCCACCACGTGCTTGGTCCGCACATGTTTCCACATATTTCCCTCTTTTCACCTTCTGATTACACAGCTTGCATTTGACAAGGCAAATGTCATCTGCAACTGTGTCAAAAAAGGACCAGGCACTGCAAGTCTTGGGAGCTCCCGTTTTATGTTTTGGAAGAGGCATGCTCCTAATGGGTGCCGAAGTGGAGGCTACAGGCAACCAAGTCTGTCCCCTCCCTCTCCCTCCTTTTTGGGCCGTTCGGGGAATCTCTTCCTCAGAGCTGCTCCCACCACCTTCCTGTCCCTCACGCCATGATGGGTCAAGGACCTCATCTTCTACACCACCCTCTTCAAACAACTGCTTCTCCTGGGTAGTCTCGACAGCACAGAATGCACTAGAAAGTGGCACCTGAGTCTCATCATCAGATGCGTAGTGAGGTGTGCTGCTGACCATAGGCACTGGCCCACCCGCCTCTTCAGATTCAGAGAGACAAAACGGTTGCACATCACTGCATACTACCTCTTCTTCAAATTCTAGAATTCTGCTTGGCTGGCCTCCTCTTTCCAAGCCAAGAGATTCAGAGAACAGAAGTAGAGATGGCTCCTGTCCTGGGCTCTCTGACTGCCTGGGCAATTTGGCAGGTGGTGAAGAGACAGATGGGTGTTCTTCAGTGCTCAGGACCTGAGAGGATCTGGAACTAATTGAAGTTGATGCGTTAGCTGCCATCCATCCGACAACGGCTTCAATTTGGTACTCCCACAACAGTGGGGTATGGCGAGCTCCTACAAAGCTGCGCATAATGGACTGTTCCCTGGTAAAACTGGGGGATGCTGAGTCACTGGTGCCCGCAGCAGGCACAGAATCCCCACGTCCTCTCCCTGCAGGCACAGAATCCTCACGTCCTCTCCCTGCAGAAACTCCACGCCCACGCCCACGACCACGACCACATGCCTTACTCCCTGCCTTCTTCATCTTGGTAGACTGATAAAGATAGACAGAAAAGTAGTAAGGGCTTAGTGTGCTTATTCCTGAACAGCTGCTAACAGGTATAAGAAACACTAATTTTATAAAGTGTGGACTAGACTTTAATATGAGCTAATGTGGCCTACACAACTGTAAAGTGGAGTGTTTGGTGAACTTTATTTAGGTTTTTTTTGTCACAAAAAGACACTGGATGTGACCAAAGATGTAATACCGATAGTATCACCAACTTTTTGTAGCTATTACAATGCAGGAAGGTAACCTATAATGCAATAGATGAGGCTACAAAAAATAGGTATTAGTATTAGCTAATCTGGCTGGGGCTGCAGGGCACAAGGCTGCAGAAATGTTCCTCTATCTACTCCTATATAGTGTGTTTGGAACCAATCTAGCTGGATACGGATGGACCCACCACACTAATAGGAGAAATCAGGAAAAATGAGCAATTAGCAAAAAAGGACAATGTATGAGGCAGTGACGCACGCTGAGCGGACTACAACCAGACGTGGCTGCAGCACACACTACAGCGTGAGCTGCACTCACACACAGAGACCTCGCAGACAGCCGTGAACAGTACAGAGCACTGTGCACTAGCGCTGCAAGGCACAGCGGTTTATAAAGTAGCTTGGGTAAAGCACAATAGAGCAAATAGGCAGCTAAAACTGTCCTTCAGAACAGTAGCGTCCTATCCCTAACTGAAGTCACAGCAGAGTGAGCCCAAAATGGCGTCGTCGGCTTTTATAGTGCATCATGACATCATTTCAGCAGCCAATCACAGTCATGCCATTAGTTAACATGCCTAACATGCCACAGGATGTGCCCACACTTCTTAGGATCCTCATTGGCTGAATAAAATCACACTGGGTCATTGCATTTTGGGAACTTCCGATTCCGGTATCCGATATTCTAAAAGTATCAGAACTCAGTATCGGAATTCCGATACCGCGAATATCAATCGATACCCGATATTTCAGTATCGGAATGCTCAACACAGTTTCAGTAGAATGGTGCAGTCGGAAGCCAGATTGGAGGCGGTCAAAAAGAGAGCAGGAGGAGAGGTGGGAGGACAGTTCAAAGTGGACATGTTGCAGTTGTCTTGAGGCATAGGTGAGAAGTGATATGGGGCGATAACTAGTAACAGAGGATGGGTCAAGGGATGGCTTTTTCAGGATGGTTGTGATCGAGGCATGTTTGAATCATAGGGGGAAGACACCAGTTGTTAGTGACAGGTTGAAAAGGTAGGTTAGGGTTGGGATGAAGCTAGTGGTAAGGTTGCGGATGAGGTGGGACGGGATTGGGTCAAGTTCACAGGTGGTGAAGTGTAATTTGGAGAGTAAAGAGGAAAGTTAATCTTCTGTAATGGTGGAGAAGCTGGTTTTGAAGGAGGAGGATTGAGTAGGTGTGAGGAGGGGCTGGGAGGACTTTAGACAGAGACTTTTTCTTATGGTGTCAATCTTCTGCTTGAAGAATGAGGCAAAGTCTTTGGCTGAGAAGAGAGGAGAGGGAGGAGGTGCTGGGGGGCAGAAAAGAGAATTGAAGGTGTTGAATAGTTGTTTGGAGTTGTGAGACAGGGAGGATGTGAGAGATGAGAAGTACGTTTGTTTTGCTGCTGTGAGTGTGGACTTGAAGGTAATGAGGGACTGTTTGAATGCGATGAAGTGCTCATTGGAGTGGGACCTTTTCCATCTACACTCAGCAACCATGGAGGCCCGTCGCAGTTCCTTGATTAGGCTGATGTGACAGGGTTGCCTGTTGATTGTGCGAACTTTGGTATGTGTGAGGGGGGCGACCGAATTGAGAGCTGTAGTTGCTGCGGCAGCAACATCTGCGTCATGTAAGGAACTGATGTCTGTAAGAGGGTGGAGGGATTCAGAGATTGAGTGTAGGTCAAGGTGTTTGAGGTTTCTGCGAGGGTATGTAAGTTTGTGGAGTGGGGATTGTTGTCCTGGAGAGGAAAGGGTGGAGAATGTAAGTATGTTGTGGTCAGAAAGAGGGAGGGGGGAGTTAGAGAGGTTAAACTGGGAACAGAGGTGGGTGAAGATGAGGGCCAGAGTGTGGCCATCTTTGAGAGTGGCTGCGGAAGACCATTGAATAAGGCAGAAGGAGGAAGTGAGGGATAGATGCTTAGAGGCAGCTGAGAGAGAAGGGTCAATGGGGATGTTGAAGTCGCCCATGATGATAGGGGGGATGTCAGCGGAAAGGAAATGAAGTATCTAGGTTGTGAAATGGTCTAGGTAGGTGGTGGCTGATCCTGGGGGGTGGTAAATGACAGCCAGTTGGAGGTTGGAGGGGGGAGTGGATGTGCACTCAGTGCACTTCAAAAGAGGGGAGAGTAACGGATGGTGGCAGTGGGATTTGGGTGAAGGACCGGTTATCTGTCAGGAGAAAGCCAACTCCTCCAACATGCTTGCCCTATGGGGTGGAGGGTGTGGGAAAAGTGGAATCCACCATATGAAAGTGCAGCTAGAGAGACTGTGTCAGAGGGGGTGAGCCAGGTTTCGGTGATGCCGCGGAAGGAAAGTTTGTTAGTTATGGAGAGATCATGGATTTAGGAAAGTTTGTTGCAGACGGAGCAAGCGTTCCAGAGAGCTCCTGTTAGTGGAACTGGGGAAGCGGGTGCTGGGCAGATGTGTATGAGGTTAGAAGGGTTGTGAGAGTTAATTATATGCTAATTCCATGTCTTTTTTTTGAGCATGCTTGATATTCTTATCTGAATATACACTGCTCAAAAAAATAAAGGAAACACTCAAATAACACATCCTAGATCTAAGTGAATGAAATATTCTCATTGAATACTTTGTTCTGTACAAATTGAATGTGCTGACAACAAAATCACACAAAAATCATCAATAGAAATCTAATTTATTAACGAATGGAGGCCTGGATTTGGAGTCACCCCCAAAATCAAAGTGGAAAAACACACTACAGGCTGATCCAACTTTGATGTAATGTCCTTAAAACAAGTCAAAATGAGGCCTGGTATTGTGTGTAGTGTTGAGCCACCCCCGTAGTGTTCGAGTTCGGTTCGGTTCATCGAACACCCGTGTGTTCGCCGAACTGTTCGTCGAACTGTTCGTCGAACACCTTCGAATACCGTTAAAACCAATGGCAGGCAAACAAAAACACATAGAAACACATAGAAAACACCTTCAAAGGTGTCCAAAAGCTGACAAACTGCTCAGAAGACACAACTAACACATGGAAAAGTGACAAGTACATATAGTCATGCGAAAAGAAAAGAGGTGGAGGAGTAAAAGGAGGGGGAGACACAGATATAGGCATGTCATGCCCTTCTAAAATCCAAAAAGTGAGAAGCCGACACGTTCAGGTCGCTCCTGCCCGTTCCACCTCCGTGTCGCCGGGTTTGTGCCAGAGCCGCGGTGAACCCTGACGGCCAGCCCCCCTCTCCCAATACTGGTGCCTGTCCGCTGGTGGGTCGAGCGAGCCCCCCTGTGGTGGAGGCAGCTCTAAGCTTTTTAATTTAAATTGTCTCTCTAATTTGAATAAATACACTTTAAATCCATTTACAAGGATCTATTGGAGGGCAAGTCTCATGCCAGCAGCCACGTAATTCCAGCTCCAGTAGCGTCCACTAAAGCTGCTGCAGTTAAAAAGCTTTTATAAGGATCGAGCTCGGCTGTCCACCGCAAGGCATCCTACTGCCAGTCCGAGCCCCTATGCCTTGGGGTGCCTCCTGATGCTCTTCACTGAGTATCCCGTGGTCCCGAAGCATTTCCTTTGAAAAAATGAAGTGTCCAAACTACAGGTGGTGTAGCTTGCTTAACAGCCGGGATAATCCGCTGACTAGCAGACCCTGCTACTAGGCACAAAGTATTTCCTGGGCTAGATGCAGTTAAAAATTTGTAATTAGATACTCTCGTTGGATGCTGAGAAAGCATTCCATAGAGTCTCCTGGCACGCCATATATGATTCTCTTAAAAAGCTTGGGGTAGGGGTCTAGGGGACCCTTTCATAGCCAAAATCACGGCCCTGTATCGCAATACGTCACCTAGGCTGAAGATAAATGGAACTGTAGCACCCTGAGGGCTCGGTTGCTACAGAGGTATTGCACCTCACCCAGAGGTGTGATATCTCACTCTCAGGTAAGGATGTAGTGTGGATCAGGACCCGACACCTGCATGCATTACACCACATTGCCGTGGGGCAGGGCGACCAATATGCCCCTGAGATGGGCACGACAGTCCCTGTCCCTGGCTGGAGTGGGGGGAGGGAACACTGAGGAAGGGGAACCCTGTAGTGCAGGAGCAGGGAGGAAGCAGTTCCTGGGTGCATTTAGAAGGGAGTATAAAAGGTGGGCACCATCTTAGTTCAGTGCAGAGAAGTCTGAGCAGAAGTGGCAGGGAGCAGGGGCTCTACATGAGCTCTGCTCCGGAGGCGGGCCTAGTAACAGAGGCCCAGGCCTGGAAGAGGGAGAAGGAAGGAAGAGGAGCGGAGAAGGCTCCAGGAACGAGGAACGAAGGGATCTCAGGGGTGCGGACGGGCGAGTCGCCACCGCACGCCCGAATCCACCTGCGTGGAGGGGTCAGGCCAAAGGGGGAGACCGGTCCCCGAAACTAGTGGAGGCAGGAGACGACCCTCAGCTAGATACAGGAGGCTGTGACATTTTATGTGGCGCAGCCCCTCGCTACACCCGCTAGGAAGGCACCACATTGGGTCAGGGAAACTGGCGCCAAATTTACCAAGAGGAGGCCCGAGGCAGCCGGACAGAAGGGTTGGTAAGAAAGGCCAGACAAAGGACACACAAAGGGGGTCCTGTGAAGCACTCCAAAGTTATCTGGGAGTTGTCTGAGCCCCTCACCTGGTGAGCACAGTACGACGTGGGCAGCCGTTACCTGCAGACGTGGTCTGGATAATAAGAACTGTGAGTAAAGGCCCTGGACTGCATCACTGACTCCGTGTCATTACTGCTGCTGCCCTGCACCATCACCCCCATCCTCCGCATACACTGCCCTGAGGCTATACTCCTCCCGTGGGGAGTTATGCTACGCTCTGCTGCACCCACAACACCAGCCTCAGCGGTCTGCCCTGGAGCGGCGGTTCACTCTGACCGCAATTCACGGGTGGCGTAGTCGGACATTTAAACATCAAAACCACATAAATAGTTCCGCCACTGGTTTGACCGCCCTGAGCCACGGAACCGGGTTGCCGCCACGGAGACTACAACCACCAGCATCCACCAAAAAGGGTCCGGCTCCGGGTGTCCCAAGGCCCAGGGGGGCGCGTCAGAACATTTTCATCACCTTTCACAATCACCAATGGGACAAGGCAGGGATGTTCTCTGTCCCCTCTCTTATACATCCTAGTGACGGAGCACCTGCTCTCATCAATTCGCCATAACCCCAATATTAGGTGGATTGAGGTGGGAGGCGCCGAGTACAAGTGCTCTCTATTTGCTGATGATGTCCTAGTATATATCACTCAATCACATATATCCATCCATGCTGTTATGGCTGAAATAGATCACTTTGTTACATGGTCAAATTTTAAAATCTATGCAGCGAAGTCTGAGGCCCTCGATGTCTCCCTCCCCAAATCCATATAGGATTCCATCCAGTCCAACTTTCCCTTTGCCTGGCCCTCACAGGGTATCAAATACTTAGGAATTCCTATTCATAGAGACCTCTCCCATCTATGTTATCTTAATTTTGGGCCCTTTATTGAACAACTCCATACAGACCACGGTTGGCAAGTTAGAACTGTAAGATTCACTACGTGAACCACTGGTGTTTTGTGGAAAAGCACATGTACACTGTGTTCCAAATTATTATGCAAAAAGTGTTTAGGAGTGATAAGGGAAGAATTTGTTTGTTTGTCAGTTAAACTCATTGATGGTGATGTGTGTCAGGGCTCTTTATATCACTGTAAGCAATTGCAGACACCTGTGCTAATTAGTTTGGCAGGTGTGTCCAATGAAAGGCAAGACTACTTAAGAAGGCTGTCTCACATTATTAAGCAGCCTACATTTTCTGCCAAAATGGGAAAGAAAAAGGATGTGTCGGCTGCTGAGAAGCAACAAATTGTGGAATGTTTAGGTCAAGGCATGACTACAATCAACATTGTGCGATGATCAGGATGAAGTGTCTTGGCAATCAAGAAGTATGTAGCTGATTCACAGTACACACGTGTGCGTGCTGATAAGGGCAAATTGAGGACTCTTTCCTACAGGCAATTACGTCAGGTTGAAAGAGCAGCGGCAAAAAAGCCTTGTCATAGCAGCAGACAAGTTTTTGAAGCTGCTTGTGCCTCCAACGTCCCCAGAACAACAAGATGCAGGGTCCTTCAGAGGTTTGCAGCTGTGCATACGCCATCCTGTCGACCTCCTCTATCCACTTCACACAAGCAGAAACGGCTCCAGTGGGCCAAACATTACATGAAGACTGATTTCAAAACTGTTTTGTTCACGGATGAGTGCCGTGCAGCGCTCGATGGTCCAGATGGATGGAGTGGAGGATGGCTGGTTGATGGACACCCCACGCAAACACGGCTACAGCGCCAACAAGGAGGAGGTGGAGTAATGTTTTGGGCTGGAATCATGGGGAGAGAGATTGTCGGCCCCTTTAGGATCCCTGAAGGCGCTAAAGATGAACTCCATAATGTATGTGGATTTTCTCAAACAGCACTTCCTGCCATGGTTCAAGAAGAAGAACCGTGTATTTCACAGCAAGATCATTTTTCTGCATGATAATGCACCATCTCATGCTGCACATAAAACATCTGCATCTCTGGCTGATATTGGCATAAAAGGGGACAAACTTATGGTGTGACCCCCATGCTCCCCTGACCTCTACCCCATTCATAACCTTTGGAGCATCATTAAAAGGAGTGTCTATGATGGCGGGAGGCAGTTCACATCTAAGCAACAGCTCTGGGAGGGTATTCTGTCCTCATGCAAAACAATTGAAGCAGAAACCATTGAAAACCTGACAAATTCAATGGACGAGAGAGTTCAGAAGCTCCTTTCGAACAAGGGGTCCTATGTGAAAATGTAACATCACCTAGAATAAAGTTTTGAGTTGAAAACTGTTTGATTTCAGTTTCTAACAACCTGCTAATGCTTATAATTTCAAAAATGACCATTTTTTTGGTCTTTATTAAAATGAAAAGGTTGATCGAAAAGTTTGGGGGATCTAAGAGTGTGGCAACCCAGTAGTCATGATTACTTCGAATTCTGACAATATGAGGGTCATGCTGCAGGTAGTGCAGCAAGAAGGCACTTATGTGTCTTGCGCATCTCGGAGCCCCAAAATTATTTTCCGGGCTAGATGCAGCTAAAAATTATTATTAATTTTAAATCTGGTGAAGCTTTAGTATAGATGGCCTAATAGGATCAATGCTGCACACTGCTACAAAGCCCAAATTATTTTCCAGTCAAGATACAGATAAACATGATTAGTAATTTTAAATCTGGTGGAGCTTATTATAGATGGCCTAATAGAATCAGTGCTGCACACTGCTACAAAGCCCAAATTATTTTCCAGCCAAGATACAGATAAACATGATTAGTAATTTGAAAGCTTAAAACGGTTGGTAGGGTGATTTTAACCAATCATCAAGCTTTTACTCTCCCCAGGATGACACAGGGGTAGAAAAGTCGTTTCGGATCCATGATTTGTTCATCTTTATGAACGTGAGTCTGTCTACATTATCAGTGGAGAGCTGCGTGCGCTTATCTGTCAGCACACCACCAGCAGCGCTGAACACACGTTCAGACAGAACGCTGGCTGCGGGGCATGACAAGATCTCCAAGGCGTAAGTGGCTAGCTCCGGCCATTTATCCAGATTGGAAGCCCAAAAAGAGCAAGGGTCCAGTGACACAGTCGTGGCTTCAATGTTTACTTGGAGATACTCCTGTACCATCGTCTCTAGGCGTTGACTATGTGTCAGACTTCTTGTCTCCTGTGGCCTTGCAACGGATGGGCTAAAAAAGTGGTGAAATGATTCCGCAAAATTGATGTTACCAGCAGATACTGTGGTTCTGTTACGGTTTGAGTGCTGAACACTTGACGGTCCCACGGTTGGCAAGTTGGAACTGTGAGATTCACTACGTGTACCACTGGTATTTTGTGGAAAAGCACATGTAAGATTCTGCAACAGTCTCTGCTGATACTCCTGCATGCGTGCATCCCTTTCTATGGCAGGAATAATTTCTGCAAATTTACTTTTGTACCGGGGATCTAACAGTGTGGCAACCCAGTAGTCAGGATTATTTCTAATTCTCACAATTCGAGGGTCATGTTGCAGGTAGTGCAGCAAGAAGGCACTCATGTGTGTTGCGCATCCAGGAGCACCAAGTCCCTGTTGTGTTGGTGGCGAGGTAACAATCATGCTTCCTTCCTCTGTCCTCTCCCCCCAACCTCGCACAACAGAAATGTGATCAAGGTCTCCCTCATCTGATGAGTCTTCCATCAGTTCGTCCTCCACTTCTTCCTGGGCTCCTGCACCTTCCTCACTAGTTTGGCTGCTACCATGCGCCCTGGTAAAACCATCTTACCCACCCTCACATGCCTGCCGCCTTGGTGCTGCCGACCTTCTGGACCTTGCAGATGTTAGCCCTTCCGCATACAACTCCTCCTCCTCTACTTCCTCCACCTCCTCTTGTGCCACCACCTGACTCCGAATTCTGTTTAACATGTGCTCCAGCATGTAAATCACCGGAATAGTCATGCTGATAATGGCATCGTCAGCACTAAACATCTTCGTCGCCATTTCAAAACTGTGCAGAAGGGTGCATAGGTCCCTGATCTGAGACCACTCCTCCAGCGTGATTTTCCCCACCTCTGGATCTCGTTGGCCCAGGCTATACGTCAGAACGTATTGCACCAGGGCTGGTCGGTGCTGCCACAGTCGCTGCAACATGTGCAGAGTTGAATTCCACCGGGTAGGCACATCGCATTTTAGCCGGTGAAGTGGCAGGCCCAACGACTTCTGTAGAGATGTAAGTCGCTGAGCTGCGGGATGCGAACGGCGAAAGTGAGCACACAGCGACCGTACCCTCCGCAGAAGGCCATCTAGTCTGGGATAGTGGGCTAAAAATTGCTGGACAACCAGGTTCAACACGTGAGCCATACAAGGCACGTGTGTGACATTGCCCCGGCGAAGGGCCGCACCCAGGTTTGCAGCATTGTCGCACACGGCCTTCCCTGGTTTCAGGTCCAGTGGAGACAACCATTCATGAAATTGGTTCTCCAGAGCTGACCACAACTCCTCAGCTGTGTGACTCACATTTCCCAGACATTTCAATGTAAAAACCGCCTGATGACGTTGAGCCCTACTGCCAGCATAGTAAGGAGGTGTGCAGGATCCCTTCTGCGCAGTTAGAAAGCTTGTGGCATGACCAGACAGGCTTTGGGTGCAGGTGGAAGACCGAGAGGAGGTTGAGGAGGCAGAAGCAGTGGAGGAACTTTGACATAAAGAGGATTGACGCACAACTCGTGGGGACGGCAAGACTTGGACAACAGCCCCTTGTCCTGCTGTCACCATAGTTACCCAGTGCCCAGTCAGCGACATGTAACGCCCCTGTCCATGCCTACTCGTCCAAGTGTCTGTGGTGAAATGCACCCTGTCACACACAGAGTTTCACAAAGAAGCGGTGATGTTGTGTGCGACATGCTGGTGGAGCGCAGGCACACCTTTCTTTGAGAAGTAGTGCCGACTGGGCATCTGGTACTGGGGCACTGCGACGGACATAAGGTCTCGAAAATCCTCTGTGTCCACCAGGCGGAAAGGCAGCATTTCTGTAGCCAAGAACTTGCAGATGGTGAAATTCAACCTCTTAGCTTTCTCATGGCTAGGAGGAAATGGTCTTTTACTTGTCCACATCTGAGGGACCGAGGGCTGGCTATTGTGCTTAGACGGGGTTGATAAGGGTGTCCCCGGCAAACTGCCGGTCTGTGAGGAAGATGCAGGCGGACATGTTAGGTTGCCTTGATCCAAAGGTGGTGCTATCGATGTCGGACAGCGCTAAACACCAGCTGGTGTTACCACCTCCAAAGAAAATGATGACCTGCCAATCACGCTGGCTGTTGCGGGTAAAGAGGTGGCAGGTCTGCGCCCCAAAAGAGGTGTAACTGCTGTCCCCCCAGTCACAGAGGATGAAGAGGCCGCGGATGCACAAGATATGGCAGATGGTGGTTGGCCCGGCCGGCTAGGCCGCATTGTAGCACACTGAGCTTCCCACTGCAACTTATTCTTCATGTCCATGTGCCGGTTCATGCATGAAGTACTCAAACTATGTATTTTTTGGCCTCTACTTAGCTTTTGCTGACAAATGTTACAGATAACACGAGTTGGGTCATCTTTATCGATCTGAAAAAATGCCCAGGCTATGCAAGGCTTAGCACCCATGCGACCTGAAGAGCCACCACGACTTGTGGTGAAAGGCAGAGTTGTGTTTGAGGATGCAGTTGTTGACGTGCTTCCAGTACTACGTCTCTGTCCAGGAAGGCGCAACCTGACCTCGTCGTCACTAGCATCTTCCTCCACCTCCTCTGCTGACCTCATCTCTTGGCTGACTGTGGGTTGACAGTAAGTGGGATCTCCAACCTCATCATCATCACCCTGTGCGTTATCACACCCGTCGTCCTCAGAGCCAACCTGTTCCTGCCCTGACAAAAAACTAAAGTTATCGCTCCAATCAGGTATTTGAGTCTTATCATCGTCTTCCTCATTGTCTCCACCAACAGGAGTTACAGTTTGGGAATGAGGGTCTACATTATGGTCAGAACCTTCTGCGTCTGGTCCTGGATCCGACTCATAAAGATTCTGGGCATCAGTGCAGATCATTTCCTCGTCTGGATTCACAGAAGCGCTGGAGTCGACCTCTGATTCCCAGGCTATAGTATGAGTAAACAGCTCTGCAGACTCAACCATCTGTTCTACCTCATACTCAGACGGGCAGCTGGAGATTTGGGAGCTGTGAGGAAGCAAGTGCGATTGGGGTGACACCTTTGAGGACTGGAGTATTTGTGATGTTGAAGTTGATGTGGAGGAGAGCCCACTTAAAGGAGCACTTGATATCCGTTGAAGCACCTGCTGTTTTTGTGCCTCATCTGGAATTTGTAGCGATTGGCGTGGCCGTAAGAAAGGGATCTTATCACATTGTCCGCTAAAAGAAGTAGACATTTTAGTTTGGCTGGAAGATGGTCTTTCTTCTGCAGATGTTACTGTTGCTTTAACACCTACCCCACGGACACAACCTTTTTTCCCCTTCCCAACACGCCTATTCCCCTTTCCACCAGCAGCAGGCCTTTTCCCACTCATTTTGGTGGTTAACTAATTAACAACTCTGGAGTTGTTTGCACAAAAAAACAATGGATGGGAACCGAGCAGAGCTGAGTGGCCAAACTGTGGTATTAGGCCAAAACTATTGGCTGGGTTAGATGCAGAAAAAAATTATATTCAATTTGCAACCTGATGGAGGTCAGTATAGATGGACTAATAGAGAAAGTCCCACACACTGCTAGAAGGCCAAATATTTTTTCAGAGCTAGATGCAGATAAAAATTATTTTTAATTTGCAACCTGATGGAGGTCAGTATAGATGGACTAATAGAGAAAGTCCCACACACTGCTAGAAGGCCAAATATTTTTTCAGAGGTAGATGCAGAAAAAAATATATTCAGTTTGCAACCTGATGGAGGTCTGTATAGATGGATTAATAGAACAAGTCCCACACACAGCTAGAAGCCCAATATTTTTTCAGAGGTAGATGCAGAAAAAAATATATTCAGTTTGCAACCTGATGGAGGTCTGTATAGATTGATTAATAGAACAAGTCCCACACACAGCTAGAAGCCCAATATTTTTTCAGAGGTAGATGCAGAAAAAAATATATTCAGTTTGCAACCTGATGGAGGTCAGTATAGATGGACTAATACAACAAGTCCCACACACAGCTAGAAGCCCAATATTTTTTCAGAGCTAGATGAAGAAAAAAATTATATTCAATTTGCAACCTGATGGAGGTCAGTATAGATGGACTAATAGAATGATGCTATGCCCAAAAGATTTTACTTCACTAGGTGCAGTAAAAAAATTGGTATTCTATACACAGGTGGTATATCTTGCAACACAGATAGGCTACTCCACTGACTAACACACTCTGCAATAGGCCAAAAAGGATTAGCTTTGCTAGATTCAGCCAAATGCTGTGAAAAAAACTTGCACAGCACTGGCACAGACCTGCCTGGCAAAAACTGATAGGAACTGATGTAACCTAGTCCTGAAAAGGACTCCAATTACAATTAGTCTTTACTCCCACAATCTATCTATTTAAGAGCACAGACCTGCCTGATAAAAGTCGTAGGAAATGCTGTAACCTAGTCCTTAAAAGGACTGCAATCACAACTATTCCCTACTCCCAAGCTATCTGTAGATTTGTGCGAAAATTGGCTTGAAATTAACAAGGTATAGCGCACACAGCAACAGTGGTGCCGTCTAACACGCAGCTGCAGCAGTGAGAAAATGGTGGCGACGGGGAAAATGGCTTGGTCTTATAGGGCAAGGACATGTGACATACACTGCCAATGACACATGCCCTTGCTTGTGTGAAAAAAAGCACTTCGCTCCGTGTGTGCGCTGCTGATAGGCTGACAGATTGCACCTCCCCACTGTAAATGCGGGAAAGAGAAAAAAAAAATGGAGATCTTCATTGTTCCTGCAGAGATCCATCCCCTGCCCCTCCCCCCACCCCGCTGTACACTCAAACTGCGTATTAACATTAATTTTCATCATTACTGAGAAAAAATCCAGTTATGATTTTGGTGCATGAACAGTTATCGAACATAACCTCGAACAGCCGAATTTTTCTCAAATTGTTCGTGTTCGCCGAACGGCTCGAACACCGCCCAAAACAGCTCGAATTTGAGATTGGCGAACAGTTCGAGTAGAACAACGCTCATCTCTAATTGTGTGTGGCCTTCACGTGCCTGTATGACCTTCCTACAATGCCTGGGCATGCTCCTGATGAGGTTGCGGATGGTCTCCTGTGGGATCTCCTCCCAGACCTGGACTAAAGCATCCGCCAACTCCTGGACAGTCTGCAGTGCAACGTGATGTTGGTGGATGGAGCGAGACATGATTTCCCAGATGTGCTCAATCGGATTCAGGTCTGGGGAATGCGAGGGCCAGTCCATAGCTTCAATACCTTCATCTTGCAGGAACTGCTGACACATTCCAGCCACATGAGGTCTGGCATTAGGAGGAATCCAAGGCCAACCGCACCAGCATATGGTCTCACAAGGGGTCTGAGGATCTCATCTTGGCACCTAATGGCAGTCAGGCTACCTCTGGTGAGCACACGAAGGGCTGTGCGGCCCTCCAAAGAAATGCCACCCCACACCATTACTGACCCATTGCCAAACCGGTCATGCTGAAGGATTTGGCAGGCAGCAGATCACTCTCTATGTCATCTCCAGACTCTGTCACGTCTGTCGCATGTGCTCAGTGTGAACTTGCTTTCATCTGTGAAGAGCACAGGGTGCCAGTGGCGACTTTGTCAAACCTGGTGTTCTGTGGCAAATGCCAAGCGTCCTGCACGGTGTTGGGCTGTGAGCACAACCCCCATCTGTGGATGTCGGGCCCTCAAACCACCCTCATGGAGTCGGTTTCTAACCGTTTGTGCAGACGCATGCACGTTTGTGGCCTGCTGGAGGTCATTTTGAAGGGCTCTGGCAGTGCTCCTCCTGTTCCTCCTTGCACAAAGGTGGAGGTAGCCATCCTGCTGCTGGGTTGTTGCCCTCTTACGGCCCCCTCCATGTCTCCTGGTGTACTGGCCTGTCTTCTGGTAGCGCCTCTGGACAATACGCTGACAGAGACAGCAAACCTTCTTGCCACAGCTCGCATTGATGTGCCATTCTGGATGAGCTGCACTACCTGAGCAACTTCTGTGGGTTGTAGAGTACGTTTCATGCTACCACGAGTGTGTAAGCACAAACAACATTCAAAAGTGACCAAAACATCAGCCAGAATGCAATGGTACTGAGATGTGGTCTGTGGTCCCCACCTGCAGAACCAGTCCTTTATTGAGGGTGTCTTGATAATTGCCAATAATTTCCATCTATTGTCTATTCCATTTGCATAACTGCATGTGAAATTGATTGTCAATCAGTGTTGCTTCCTAAGTGGACAGTTTGATTCCACAGAAGTTTGATTTACTTGGAGTTATATTCTGTTGTTTAAGTGTCCCCTTTATTTTTTTGAGCAGTATATATGTTATTGCTACATCAGCTGGTTTATTGGCTGTTATTGCTGACATTGTTCAGAATATAAATTAAAAGTGCAGGTTAGGGTGTCCTAGGGACAGCCACTGTGAAGCGGAGTTCATACTCGCATACATAGGGTGCCGACCTCTGCTGTTTAGGCAGGTATCCAGACATTAGGAAAAAGACATCTTAGGATACTGTTAGTTTTTGATTTATCTGATCATCTGGTGATTTAATTCTTGGATTATTTACCTTCGGGTTTCTGATTCCCTCTATATGCTCCAGTGCTTCTGGGACGGAGCCTACTTTTTGTATATTGCTGAACATACAGTGGTGGCCAAAAGTATTGGCACCCCTGCAATTCAGTCAGATAATACTCAGTTTCTTCCTGAAAATGATTGCAATCACAAATTCTTTGGTATTATTATCTTCATTTAATTTGCTTGCAAGGAAAAACCACAAAAGAGAATGAAGCAAAAATCAAATCATTGATCATTTCACACAAAACTCCAAAAATGGGCCAGACAAAAGTATTGGCACCCTCAGCCTAATACTTGGTTGCACAACCTTTAGCCAAAATAACTGCGAACAACCGCTTCCGGTAACCATCAATGAGTTTCTTACAATGCTCTGCTGGAATTGTAGACCATTCTTCTTTAGCAAACTGCTCCAGGTCCCTGATATTTGAAGGGTGCCTTCTCCAAACTGCCATTTTGAGATCTCTCCACAGGTGTTCTATGGGATTCAGGTCTGGACTCATTGCTGGCCACCTTAGAAGTCTCCAGTGCTTTCTTTCAAACCATTTTATAGTGCTTTTGGAAGTGTGTTTCGGATCATTGTCCTGCTGGAAGACCCATGACCTCTGAGGGAGACCCAGCTTTCTCACACTGGGCCCTAGATTATGCAGCAAAATTTGTTGTTAGTCTTCAGACTTCATAATGCCATGCACACGGTCAAGCAGTCCAGTGCCAGAGGCAGCAAAGCAACCCCAAAACATCAGAGAACCTCAGCCATGTTTGACTGTAGGGACCGTGTTCTTTTCTTTGAATGCCTCTTTTTTTTCCTGTACACTCTATGTTGATGCTTTTTCCCAAAAAACTCTACTTTTGTCTCATCTGACCAGAGAACATTCTTCCAAAACGTTTTAGGCTTTCTCAGGTAAGTTTTGGCAAACTCGAGCCTGGCTTTTTTATGTCTCGGGGTAATAAGTGGGGTCTTCCTGGGTATCCTACCATACAGTCCCTTTTCATTCAGACACCGACGGATAGTACGGGTTGACACTGTTGTACCCTCGGACTGCAGGGAAGCTTGAACTTGTTTGGATGCTAGTCGAGGTTCTTTATCCACCATCCGCACAATCTTGAGTTGAAATCTCTCGTCAATTTTTCTTTTCCGTCCACATCTAGGGAGGTTAGCCACAGTGCCTTGGGTTTTAAACTTCTTGATGACACTGCGCACGGAAGACACAGGAACATTCAGGTCTTTGGAGATGGGCTTGTAGCCTTAAGATTGCTCATGCTTCCTCACAATTTGGTTTCTCAAGACCTCAGACAGTTATTTGGTCTTCTTTCTTTTCTCCATGCTCAATGTGGTACACACAAGGACACAGGACAGAGGTTGAGTCAACTTTAATCCATGTTAGTTGGCTGCAAGTGTGATTTAGTTATTGCCAACACCTGTTAGGTGCCACAGGTAAGTTACTGGTGCTGTTAATTACACGAGTTAGAGAAGCATCACATGATTTTTCAAACAGTGCCAATACTTTTGTCCACCCCCTTTTTTAGGCTTTGTGTGGCATTATATCCAATTTGGCTTTAGGACAATTCTATCTGTGTTTTTTCATTGAAGACAAATTAAATGAAGATAATAATACCAAAGAATTTGTAATTGCATCATTTTCAGGAAGAAACTGAGTATTATCTGACAGAATTGCAGGGGTGCCAATACTTTTGACCTCCACTGTATGGTTATTTCGACCCTTCTGTCATTTTAAGTAAAAGATTTTGCACCTGGTGGAGTAGTTTTTTGGTCTTGATGGTATGAATGGTTATATAAGAAGGGCACACCAGGGTGAGAAGGGACAGCCACCGAGAAGCGGGGGCATCATTATTGCATTCCAAGGGTGCCAAACCTCTGCTGACAGGCAGATAAACCAAATAGGATAATAAGTAGGGATAGTCTAAAATTTTTGCTATCAACTTAACTCATTTATGTCCAAAATCTTCAGGGTAGTTTCAGAAGGTTCTCCCTTTTATCCATAGACATTGATGACCAGTCTTTCTGTCATCCCAAAGCCCAGAAAAGATGCTATAGCATTCAGATAACTATTCAATCTTATTAATTCAAGGGAATATGTGGAATAGCCAGTTGGCTATTATGTTAGCATAATTTTTGCCATTATTACTGATTATCAATACTGACAAAGTAGACTGGTTTATCTAATAGCAACACACTGATGCTCGTTCCTTCCTGCCTAATGTCAATGTCAAGATATTGGACTAGGTACACAGGGTTTAGGTGAAAACAACCATCACTTACAGGGATTAGCCTTTCTGTGCTAGGAAAAATATGGGCACTTTACAAGAGTCTTTCTGTCTATGTAAAAGTAGGTAGAGATTTGTCCTCCCACAGTTCATCACTAATGGTGCGAGACAAGGCTCCCACTCTAGTCTGCTACCATTATATTATACTAATGAAACACATTATGGTTGCAATGTGTAGGTCCCCAAATATCTCTGAACTTATTGGATAGAAGTAAAAGGATGAGCTCACACAATTTTTGTCCCAGAGTTCAGATTCTTCTTCCACACACCTTCTTTATGTCCCTACAAAATTAAATTAAGAAATCTATGTGGGGCTCCCTAAGACAACATTTAGCTCATAATATACTCATTCATCTTAAGCTTATAAGTGGACTGAACACCCTGATTTGTCTTTATATCACCAAGCATCATTCCTGATGAGGTTTCAGGTAGTTATTAGATCTGCCTAGATCTATAAGAGAAAAAAAGAGAATAAAATGAAACAGTTGCTCATTACATTATAAAATCATTATAAAAAAAACTCTAAAAAAATCATACACTGCTAAGTTGTCGGCTCAGTCTCTAAGTTACCACTGTTACATTAAATTCCATATTCAATCCATTTGGTTTAAAAGTGTTTACTTGAATATCCATTCCAATTCTTTTTTCCTTAACAACTTTACTCTATCTCCCGCTCTTTTCTGAAGTGGGACTACGTCAATTATTCTAAATTTTAATTGCTTCTCATTATGACTAGCTTCTATAAAATGTTTTGATACTGGAAGGTCAATTCTCTTTTTTTCTCATTGTGATGATTGATGCGGGTCTTAAAATCGCACATAGTCTCCCCAACATACCAAAGTAGACAAGGACACTGTAGTAAATTTATCACATAATCTGAATTACAGGTAAGATAATGTCTAATATCATATACAACCAGAGTTTTTGGATGGGTACATTTTTCACCCTTTAACATCAATCTGCAGTTAATGCAGAGAGACAGGGATAGCAGCCCTTTCTGCCTCTACCCATAATAAAAGTTTGCGTCTTAGTTTTCAGTGCTCCAATATCCGAATGGACTTACCTGTCTCTGATGTTCTGTGCTCTTCTATAAGAGAACAATGGGGGATTTTTAAATTCCGGTACATTTGTAAGACAGTTCCCTAACATCCTCCAATGATTTTTAGTAATTTTCGCAACTTCTTCACTCTCCTCGCCATATATGGTGACTACTGGTACTCTATCCTTATTTTTCTTCTTTGAAAGAGTTAATTAACTCCTTTCTAATCACTTGTCTAACTTTATCGATTTGCTGTTCTAATAATTTTGTGGATAGCCCCCATTCTTTATATTTTTTTGTTAATCCATCCAAGCTAATTTTTTTATTATTCTCTTCACTTTCAATTCATTTGATTCTCAAATATTGACTGTATGGTAATGCCTGTACTGTCTTTTTTGGATGATGGCTGTTATATTTTAGCATATCGTTACAATCTGTTAGTTAAATATAGAGAGAGGTTTTTAATGTTCCATTTTGTTGTGAGACAAGAACATCAAGGAATTGTAGCTTTTTCTTAGAGATTGCCAATATAAATTTAATAGTACCATTTATTTGATTTCAATAAGCATGGAAATCCTCCAACTCAGTTTGAGTACCAGTCCACAGGAGGAAGATGTCATCTATGTATCTCCACCACATCATCACCCATTTGAAGTGGTGGGACACATACATGAGGTCCAACTCCAAGGATGCCATAAAAAAGTTTGCATATGCTGGGGCCATGTTTGCCCCCATCGTGGTGCCACGTTGTTGAACAAAATAATCATTACTAAACAAAAAATAATTATGATATAATATAAATTTCAATAATTCCACAATAAACCGTTGGCTCTTAATTGTGTGCTCAGTCGACAACAATTTTCATCTAATTGCCTCAATCCCTCTTTCATTTTCAATAGAAGTGTAAAGGGAGATCACATCGAATGAAACCAACATAACCTCCCCCTCAATTCTATATTCTGCAATTTAGAGATGAAATCGGAAGTATCTCGTACAAATGACACAGTGGCCAGAAGATTTAAGATTTTGTCCAAATAGGTCCCAACTCTACTACTCAAGGAATCTATGCCCAATATACATCGCCCTGGTGGGTTTTTAAGAGATTTTTGTATCTTGGTCAACACATATAGTACAGGCATAGTAGAATGTTCCATCCATAGATATTTATATAAATCTTTATTAATAATTGTCTTTTTCAATGCCTCAGACAAGATATTCTTCAATACATTCATGAATTTGAATTTGAGATCTCTATCTACCCATCTATATACCTCCCCATCACTCAATTGTCTCCTGATCTCATTTATATACATCCCCTTTTCCATGATGACAACAACACCACCTTTATCGGCTGGTTTTATTATAATGTCATTGTCATGGACAAGGTCACAAAGTGCTTTTGACTCCTCCATCTTCAAATTGAGATTTTTTAATTTTCCATTTGTTTTCCTTTTAGCACCTCCATATCTCTATGTAAGCCTTGTGACAAAGTAACTGGCAGGGTACTATAGGGGAGATATGTAGCACTGAGATAGATAGCTGCAGTGATTATGCATAGAAAAAAGGTTGCAGCACATGAGTGGGTTAAGCAGCCATCTTAGTGCTGGGGTGATTGAACACCTGTAGAAAGGGAGTAACTCAGAGGATAAAATCACAGCTTTTCAGAGCATTTGGTATGGAGTGGGCTGGAGGTGAAAGCTATGAGCTGTTTGTTTCACACATGCTGGATGTATGGAGATTGCAAGTGTCCTGGTGTGAATCCCTTTGTTAAAGGACATGGAAGCTGGTCTCTAAGCCAGGTGGGCTTAACAGAACTATTCTTTGGACTTGTTATTTTATGTTTTACCTTCTGCCAGACAAAGGCTGTATTTACATTTTCTGATGACCTGATTTATAAGGACTGCAATAAATCAGCAGCACTTTAAATAGAAACGATTCCTGTGTCTGCCTCTTTAAGAAGCCACGTAAGTCGATCTACCACAGCCTTTATAAATGCCTCTATCACCAGCACATTCCCAGGTGGTGTAACTGTACCCTTTTTAACCATTAATACTTGCTGTAGACTGAGCTCACTGTCACAAGATTTTGGAACCATAACATTATTTGTAAACCAATTTTTCAATTCAACATTTCTAAAAAACCTCTGAAGATCTAATTTAAGCTGGAACCAATTAACATGCTTTGTTGGACTAAATGTTAAAGCAAGAGCAACAGTTGTGGTTCTGTTAATGTTTTGTCCGATATATTTACCTCTAATTTATGTCCTTCCTTCATGTCGCCATTTGTCTTTGTTGGCGTGGCTTACTCTTGTCCTGTTTTTCTTTTTTGTTGTCTCCGATGCCGCTTGCCTCCTCTCCTTTTTCGTAATTTCTCCCATGCTGTGCCATTTCCAGGTTTAGGGGGAATAACCGTATCACACACATATGAATAAGTCTTAAAGTCATGAATCCTCAATTTTTTATTGTCATTATTATAACCTCTTCTATTCTCTTCTTTTGCCAATTATAAATATGACCACTGTGATAGTCCTCAATGTCCTGATTCCGGCTTTTAACCTCCTCCAGATCTGCAAGTAATCGTTGTATACACATAGTCAATGTTTCTTTAAATAGTTCCCAATTCTCACTCTACAGTTGTGTCTTTAGTTTTTCTTCTATTTCTATATTTGGAGACAGTTTTTGAATCTCTTGTTGTAAAAAATCAATATTAAGAAGAATGATTTCCATAGCATACTTTTTAGATATCATGCTGAAATGAGAGCAAAAAGTCACATTATTCATAAAAAGATTTGGTCTTATATTTGATCGTAGACCTATTAGAATTTTCCGTGCTCTATAATGTTGTCCTAACATAGTTAGATGAAGCTGTTGGGTTATAATTTTTTTAGTCATTTTCATAGAAAAAAGCAGAAAAAAAAGAGAAAAAACAAAAATAGAAAAATGTGCTCATTCTTTTGGACATATATATCATTACAAAAAGGTTTATAGAACAGCACCATTTAATTACTCACTATGGGTGCCATGCCTCCACACAAAAGTCCAATTTGTTCCACAATGTAGGTAAAAAAAAGTAAAGGCAGCACTCCCAAAAAAAATAGACTTATTTAACCCACATGGCAACATTTTTATTCATGGAACCTTTTTCAAGCAAGGTAACAGTGCTACTAGTGAGGTATATATAGTTTTGAAACACAATCAATGTAGTGACATCTCAATTGCAATATTTCAGATGTCATAACCACAGTGCATACAAGAGTGAACCATCATAAGGTAAAATTTCATTCTATAAATTCATGTACAAAAAAATCAACACCATAATGCAAAATATTCTTTGAATAAAGTGCCAAGTGCATTAAATTTTCATAATTGGATTCAGGTGCATATCATAATTATGAGAAGGCGACTCACCCAGCAATAATCATACCCACAGTACATAGACACGCTGCGCCGCACTGTTTTCGACATCCTATACTTTACGCTGTGTACGTCCGCTCTGATGCAGAGGCAGTTTACTTCAAGAACCAATAGGAGAGTCTCCTCCAATGACATCCCAAGATGCCAGTACATATTTTATCTCTTTCTGACATTGCCAACATCTACTAAAAGCTCACACAATGTACTGTCAATCCTTTAATCCCTCACTGCCACTTTTCAGAAGACAGGGAATCATATCATAGACCCACACTATTCATCAAGGACATAGGGCACTTGGTCAGAGTCCTTACTGATCCCATTCTCCTCCTTTAGCCCAAAAAAAGTGTAGCGGGTTCATTATATACTATCCCACCTCCCTTCTCTGCAATAAAGAACAGCTACTATTGGACTTCCATTTCATTACAATGGGATGTCTCCTATTCCACAATAATTCCAAAATAATTTTATTTATAATGATATTATAATGTAATGTTCAACTGTTTAATTTTATTCTCTTTTTTTTCTCTTATAGATCACTATTTTCACAAGTAAAGGGTGTAGAGGCCGACTCATCCAGTAATAGTATACGTATAATAAGTGATATGTATGTAAATAAAAATGTAAATGTTCGTTTGTTCAAAACCTTAAATCTCTGAAAGTTCTTCACCAATAGCTTTGAAATTTTGACATAATGTTGCATTCGAATACACGCATGTTTTTATATATCTACTATGTCTTTTTATACCAGCTGTTGGATGTAAAAGCAACAGTGAGAGGGGAGGGGATGTTACGAGCTCAGTCCCAAGCTGACTCTCCCCATCCACCCGGCATTCTCCCCCCCTTAGTGACATCTCATTCATAAACCCTTCTCCCTCTCTTTCATTCGCCCCAGCCACTGCCTGTGCTCTGCTCCTTTCATGTCCCCTGTCATGGTTGGGAAGAATTTAATGACGAGACCGAAAGACGCGGTAATCACCACCTCCGCCTAATAGGCGGCCGCCTCTGCTCTCCAGCACTGCTGCTGCTTCTTCTCCTCCGGCTGGTGAGTCTTATTTCTGACTGCGCAGCAACAAGCGGGGGAGGGAGGGAAGGAGAGAGGGAGGCTGCATGGAGAGGCGCAGACCACGGCCTCCGCTCTGGGCTGGGCCCGAGCCTCGCAGTAGTGGGTGGATAGCGAGTGAGTGCAAATCCCTCTGCACCACCGGTGGGAGTGGTGCTATGATCTGGCCGTTACCGGCCAGTGACATGTCAAGCGGCTCACCCCCTCCTTCTCTGTTGCCTGCCTTCATCTCTGCACCCCCTCCTGTCACATTCCCTCTGTGCATAACTAGCAATCGCTGACATGACAGGCTCCATTTAAGCATTGTGAAATTAAATATTTTAGAAACATGCGCTTTCTCTTTTCTTTCTTTTCCATTTAACCACACTGAGCCACAGCAACGCGTGGTCGGGTACAGCTAGTTTGATATAAACGTGTATTATATTTGTAGGAGATTCTCCTTGAATTATGGCACCCATTGTGAGTAATTAAATGGTGCTGTTCTATAAACCCTTTTGTAATAGATAGATAGATTAGACAGTTATTTTATCCATTTGTTGATTGACATGATTCAATAAACTATAGTAAAATACAACGAGAAGTATACTATACAGCAAAAAGTGACTACAACAATAGCAATGATCCTAAGTTCTTTATGCTGTATAAAGCTTATTCTCACATGGGCTAAGTATTAGTTCACTAATGTATTCATTAGACTCAGTTATTATACTTCCAAGTCTTGCACAATGTAGGTGAATAGCAATGAATTTAAATAGGCTTAACTTCTATTTTTTTTTTTTCAAACAGTTTTTGTGTTCAATTGTTAACATGTTTTAATTAAAAGATTTAACAGAGCTAAGAAAACAATGTCCGTAGCAAAACTATTTCTCTTAGGCTGTGTTCACACGATGCGTATTTCATGCGTTTCCGCGGCGTTTTTGCAGTTGCGTAAACGCCGCGGAAACGCATGAAAAACGCATGGTAGAAGGGAAGCAATGTTCCCCAATGGAAATCCGCATGTGCTGTGCCCATGATGCGGATTTTTCCGCAGCGTTAACGCTGCGGTCAAAAATCCGCAGCATGTCAATTAATTTTGCGGAAACGCGGCGATTTCGCCGCCATTGACTTGCATTAGAACGCGCCAATTCCGCAAGACAGCATTTGTACTTGCGTAATTGGTGCGTTCTAATGTGCGGATGGTACCCGGGTGTGGAGGAGAGGAGAGTCTCATCCACACCCAGGTACCATTAAAAAAGCTGTAAAAAGAAGAATAAAATAAAAAATAAATGTATTCTTACCTTCTGTCGGCCCGCGCAGCGCTCCCGCTTGGTTCCCGGCACTTGCAGTGAGTTGTAGGACCTGCGGTGACGTCAGAGTCATGTGACGGGTCACGTGACGCTGACGTCGGCAGGTCTTTCAATTCAAAGTTGCCGGCAGCCGGGAGAACGGAGTGAGCAGGACAGCGCGGGCCATCGGAGGTAAGTATATACACTCTCTCGGTTCACACTGTATAAATCCATGCTGTTTGCATGGATTTATACAGTGTGACCTAGTTATCAAGCACTTTCCAGGTGATGCTAACATCGCCTGGAAAGCGCTTGTCAATCTGCATGCGGAAACGCATGTGAATCTGCATGTGGATCCGCATGTATTCTGCAGGAAAAACGCATGCACAATCTGCATGCGTTTTTTCTGCCAGGGAGATGCAGAAATGATGCAGAAATTTTCTGCTTCATTTCTGCATCGTGTGCACATACCCTAAGGGTTCCATTCATGCAGCAAACTGGAAGTATTTAAATACAACATTTCCCCTATGCAGATACAATATTTGTACATCTAAGAATTCCATGCAGTTAGGTATTGATTTTAAAACTGAACATTACCGATTTACATGTGAAAAAAATTACTATGAAGTGTTCAAATCTACTTTTATCACAGATTCTTCTTCTTATTATTATTATTGTTACGGAACTGTACTTTCAACAAACTTTGCATAAATCAATAGTACAAGTGGTTATAAAATACTTTGTAATGCATATTATCAGATAAATAAGCTTCCTTCCCCACTCACCAGACATTTCTTTTCTCCCCCCCGACTGCTGAACTCACCATCCACTGTGCAAAATCAGCTCATGTTTGTTTTGCTCAGAAAGAGATGCAGATGTCGTGCAACGCAGCTAGTGATGAGCCAGTACCGTAATATTCGTAATCGCTGTACTCATAACAAGTACTTTGTAATAATCGCGTATTCGTTCTGAATAGCGAGTACAATGTAAGTCAATAAGAAATGTGAGTAATTTTCTGCTGGACCCTACAAAGGGGTCTGGGGGCCTAAGGAAAAGGCTGAAATGCATGGGAAAGAGATGAAACAGAATGGGAAGAGCCTGGAGAATATGCCTGCGTGCATTTCTGACTCACATTTGGTTTCCGGGAATAAGTTTGTCGCAGTATTACGCCACTTTTACATACACACAAGAACAAATATCAAACCTTACCTAAATTGCATTTAATAGTCCAAAAAGGTTAAGAAACAGTTTTTCCTGCATAATCACTTGTATATAAGGCTAAATAAACAAGAGAAACCAGAAAAATATCCCTTTTAGCCTTTGTTCACACATACTGTTGTGGCTTTTTTACAATCGCCTTATACAATTGGGAGGGCCTTGACTTATACATTTTGTAGGTCCCTCTGTCATACATCATTTTTAGTTCGCTATTCCTCAGCACTTTACAAGCACAGCTAGAACGTACCAGTAGGTATGTTGATCTTTGACCTGAGAGGCCTCAGGTGGTTCTGTAATGTGTTTTGGAGGGACAGCTGTTACTAATGTGGCACCCCAGGGGTCTGGTTTCCACAGTAACAACAATGTTATGTCTGAGAGCAGGTGGGAGGTCTCTTGGTCAGGAATCCTATGCATGCCACACCTCCTGCCCAGTCCTGGGAGGGGAAGAACTTCCCCTGTATAAACCTGGGGCTGAGGCAGGGTTAGAGAGTGGAGAGGGAGAGTTCAGCCAGGAGGGCTGACAGGGAGCTGTGGCTCCGGCTGGGCCCAGCTCCTGGGCCATGCCAGAAGTAGAGACAGAGAAGAGAAGCAGCTATGGGAAGAAACAACAGGAGCTCTGTGGGAGCAGTGTTACAAGGAGTCAGGGGCTGGCAGCTGCAGAGCTTGCCCTGACTGAGAAGATTTCTTACCGGACCCGGAGTCCGAGGCTGTGGGGACTAACTCCTACCCAGCAGCAGAATCCGTCAGGCAGGGGATTTCAGGTCCTCTGGCCAAGAAACCCGAAGGCACGGTCACACGCATGGGACCAGCACCGCCGTCGTGGAGCGGAAGCTACTAGAAGGCCCCGAGTCACCGGCCATACGGGTGAGCACCACACGGTACACTCAGGGACGTGGGCTACTTATACTCGCTTCTAGCAAGGTAGCCAGAAGAGTATCGTTAGTTTGGGAGGCCTACGACTCCGCCTGGCCAGAGGAGATCCCATCTGCTCAAGGACTGACCAGGCCCCAACCGCTAGCCAGTACTCCGGGAGGGTCTATCTTTGTCACCAGTAAAGACCCTGAACTACACCGCATCGTCTCTGAGTGGTTCCTGCTACCCCCATCATCCACGTCGGCTGCCCTGAGGCCATACCCCTCCCGTTGGGGGTTATACCATCCACGCTGCACCATCCTTCCACCGGCCTCAGCGGTCTGCCCTGCAGCGGCAGCTCCATAGCTGCATTCAACGGGTGGCGTAGTCGTCCTACATCTACCGCTAATACAGCGCCACTTAGTCTGACTCCCTGGGCACGGACCGGGTCACCGCCACGAGACTACTACCCTCAACAGATCCGGCTCCGGGTAAGCTCCCGCGTGCGCAACGCTGCGCGACACAGGCCCAGGGGTGCGTCAACTTTTGGCGTAGTCGGCAGGATTTCGTGCCCGCAACCACCGGGTACTGCGTGCCTGAAAAAGACTGTTCAAACTTACCTGTGGTGAAGATTCCCGCCATCCGGCGCCATCTTCCGCTTCCTTCCCGCCATCGGTGGAGTTTTCCCGCCATCCGGCGCCATCTTCAGCCTTCTTCCCACCATACGTGGAGTTTTCCCGCCATTGGACGCCATCTTGAGGACGCCGCGCGGGAAGAAGAGGGGCGTGGACTCCGAAAGCGCGCGAGAACTGAAGCCCCGCCTCACGTCCGGACGTTGCGTAAGGTCCTGGAAGGAGCCCAGCAGACGCCGACGTCACAGGAGCGCGACGGAAGGTCCTCAACCCTGACGATCCACTGCGGAGCCGCGGCCTACGGAAGAGGATCATCGCAAGGTAGGCCACGGTCCACTAGGGGGGAGAAGGATGCCGGATACGGAGGAGAGCTTCACCGCTTCAACCCCCGCCAGCGCCACCGCTGTTGCGGTCATGCCTTTCACCATGCCCTATATCCCGGGGGCAGCCTGGCTACCCCAGTACTCAGGGGAGTCACATACCCTGCATGACTTTAGAGAAAAGCTGGATAGCCTCTTCCAGGTGTACCCCCTCACAAAGGAGCAAAAAGTGAGCATCCTGGTGGCCCAATTAACCGGGGCAGCCCAAAGGGGGGTAAAGTCCTGGCCACCTGGGAGGAGGACTGTCGCAGAGATACTAACCCAGCTAACCCAGGAGGAGCTGCAGTACTACCAATACGAGGAAAGCCAAGAGGACCCGGACGGGTCTGAGGACTACCCTCAGGAGGGAGCACAAAGAGGACATAGCTACTGAAGGGAAGTAGCGTGAATAAAGAGCTGTAAATAGTTACCCGTAAGGGTACAAGGACTGCTGCTAATTAAAATATGGTCCCCGTTGGGATTAGTGAATTGTTCCTCATGTGCCCCTATCTTAAACCAGGCTGAGGACTGTGAGCAGCCATTCCTTATCCCCACTGGCCGAGGACTGAGAGCGGCCATATCCTGTAAATAATTATGTGTTTCTAGTAATTAATGGGAGTCTTTGGTGGATTTACCGGGAATCCTTTGTGTATAGTTGGAGCGTAACCCAGGACGGACTAAAGACTGTTAAGGACTCGGGGCAGGACAGACCCCTACCTGGTTACGTCTCCCTGTTTTGGTGAAATGGACACCTTTGTTTTCTTCAAAGAATGCACCCGCTTGCGGACACACCGTGACCATCTTTATGTGTTTCCTTATTGTATTTTATTGTTGTTGTTATACCCTGTTATGTTTTTGTAAAATATGTTTAATCCCGGAGTACTAAATTTCACTAGGGGGGAATGTGGCACCCCAGGGGTCTGGTTTCCACAGTAACAACAATGTTATGTCTGAGAGCAGGTGGGAGGTCTCTTGGTCAGGAATCCTATGCATGCCACACCTCCTGCCCAGTCCTGGGAGGGGAAGATCTTCCCCTGTATAAACCTGGGGCTGAGGCAGGGTTAGAGAGTGGAGAGGGAAAGTTCAGCCAGGAGGGCTGACAGGGAGCTGTGGCTCCGGCTGGGCCCAGCTCCTGGGCCATGCCAGAAGTAGAGACAGAGAAGAGAAGCAGCTATGGGAAAAAACAACAGGAGCTCTGTGGGAGCAGTGTTACAAGGAGTCAGGGGCTGGCAGCTGCAGAGCTTGCCCTGACTGAGAAGATTTCTTACCGGACTCGGAGTCCGAGGCTGTGGGGACTAACTCCTACCCAGCAGCAGAATCCGTCAGGCAGGGGATTTCAGGTCCTCTGGCCAAGAAACCCGAAGGCACGGTCACACGCATGGGACCAGCACCGCCGTCGTGGAGCGGAAGCTACTAGAAGGCCCCGAGTCACCGGCCATACGGGTGAGCACCACACGGTACACTCAGGGACGTGGGCTACTTATACTCGCTTCTAGCAAGGTAGCCAGAAGAGTATCGTTAGTTTGGGAGGCCTACGACTCCGCCTGGCCAGAGGAGATCCCATCTGCTCAAGGACTGACCAGGCCTCAACCGCTAGCCAGTACTCCGGGAGGGTCTATCTTTGTCACCAGTAAAGACCCTGAACTACACCGCATCGTCTCTGAGTGGTTCCTGCTACCCCCATCATCCACGTCGGCTGCCCTGAGGCCATACCCCTCCCGTTGGGGGTTATACCATCCACGCTGCACCATCCTTCCACCGGCCTCAGCGGTCTGCCCTGCAGCGGCAGCTCCATAGCTGCATTCAACGGGTGGCGTAGTCGTCCTACATCTACCGCTAATACAGCGCCACTTAGTCTGACTCCCTGGGCACGGACCGGGTCACCGCCACGAGACTACTACCCTCAACAGATCCGGCTCCGGGTAAGCTCCCGCGTGCGCAACGCTGCGCGACACAGGCCCAGGGGTGCGTCACTTAGACATTTGGGCGGTCCCTCCATCATTGACACTCAGATAGTGGAATACATATTCCATAGCAGATTACAATGTGCCCATTGTAGCGATGGGCTTGACCCTCCTCCTCCTCCTCCACCATCATGTGATACTGCGGCCCTAAATTCAAATGTTTAGAGGCCCTGCAGTAGGCAGGAAAGCTGAGCTTTGTGAGAGCCCTCGTGTGGCCCAGTAACATACATTTTGAAGTGCCCTCCTCTAGAAATTTTGGAGGTGCCTCTTGTGTTCATTTGAGAGTGCCCTCATTTATTCATATTGTAGGGTCCTCACTATTATTTAACTGATTTAAAGGCAGAGACTACAGAGAAAATGGGCAAGAGATATGGCACTAGAAGGTAGCAATGAGTGCGGCCTACGATCCTCAGGTATGGCTGAACTCTGTGAACCGGAAAAATAAAGCTGCACTAGTCAACTGGATGACGAGCTCAAATATATAACTTGTGCAAGTCAATGGACAAAGGATATATGGTGCCCTCCCTCCAGGATGGGTTGGAGAAGTTTCTCCAAATAGCTTAGAGATTTTGATTGTCAATATTCCCAAGATTATATAGCAAGAGAAGACTTCTTGATACTGTACTACTTGGTCCAGTGCAGAATGTGCATCGTATTTCCAAAAATTACTCCTCAGGCTGGGGGCTGTGTCATAGGTACAGGAAGATTCCAAGACAAGGGCCTCCCTTGACAAACATTATCTACGATAGAGTACTGTAGTAGTTGTGGCCCTCAATTCAAGTTTTCAAAGGGCCATCAGTCGGTCATCAACAGTCAGTGTAAATTTCTATTGAATAAGTATCCCCTAGCTCAGTCACAATGTGGCACAACCTGTGACAAAGGCCTCCAATGACAAATATTAGATTGGTAGGACTTCTGTACATTCCATATTTGTCCACTGCACAATGTGCATAGGGTTTATGAAAATTAGCAGTATGGGCTGAGTCATGGTTGACACAGGAAGCCACCATCCCAAGGGCCTCCAATCGCAAATAGTAGTTAGGCTGGAGTAGGAATATTGTCCTGGTTTGTTCACTGCACAATGTGCATATGACGCGCCCCTGGGCCTGTGCTGCTGCTGCTGTGCAGGGGGAATACCCGGAGCTGGATCGCTGGGGGTTGTAGTTCTCCGTGGCGGTGACCCGGTCCGTGCCCAGGGTGGTCAAACCAGTGGCAGTCTATTTGTATGGTAATAAGTGTCCGACTACGCCACCCGTGGATTGCGGTCAGTGGGGACCGCCGCTGCGCTGCAGACCGCTGAGGCTGATGTTGTTTGCGCAGCTGAGTATGGGATGACTCCCCACGGGAGAAGTATTGCCTCAGGGCAGCTAATGTGAAAGATGATGGGAGTGATGGTCTGAGGGTCCCAGTGCTAATGGTGCTGGTGCGGCAAGGAATCACAGAGACGTGAGGTGCAGTTCAGGGTCTTTACTGATGGTACAAGGCAGACCCTCCCGGGAGTACTGGCTAGTATAAGGGGCCTGGTCAGTCTGCGAGCAAGCAGGAGTTCCCCTGGCCAGGTGGAGTTGTAGGCCTCCCCGTTAATCTGCACTCTTCCTGGCTACCTTGCTGTCAGCGGTTACAAGTAGCCCACGTCCCTGAGTATACCGTGTGGTGCTCACCCGTATGGCTGGTGACTTGGGGCCTTCTGTTAGCCTCCGCTCCTGGATGGCGGTGCTGGTCCCTTCTTTGTGACTGAGCCTCCGGGCTTCTATGGCCAGAGGACCTGGAATCCCCTGCCGGCTGGTTTCTGCTGCTGGGTGTATATCAGTCCCCACAGCCTCGGACTCCTGTTTCCGGCTTTAGTATCTTCGTCCAGGGCGAACTCTGCTCAGCTCCAGCCCCTGGACTTCTGCTACTGCTCCTACAGAGCTCCTGTTCTTGCTTTCCCTGTGTCTGGAACTGTCTACAGCTCCACTCTGACTCTGTCTAATCCCGCCCCAGACCCAGTTTATAAGGGCAGATTCCTCCCCTCCCAGGTCTGGGCGGACCGTGTTGCATGTTTAGGGATCCTGACCAGAGAAACCTCCCACTTGCTCTCAGACATAATATCTCTATTACTGTGGCAACCAGACCCCTGGGGTGTCACATTCCCCCTAGTAAACTTTAGTACTCCGGGACTAAACACATTTTTTAAAGAAACATAAATACAAGATATAACAATAATACAATAACATATTCACAAGAAACTTTAGTCTGTAGAGGTCACGGCGTTTCCGTGACCGGGTGTCCATATCACCCAAGGTGAAGTTTATGAAAACAAAGGGGGTGTCCATGTCACCCAACAAGGCGAAGTCTTGGCACAGAATAGGGGACCTGTCCAAAGCAAACCCCTTGCGTTGTCCTTGGGCGTGGCTGCAAGGCTGGAGCTAGCTACTTTGGGCCGCAAGGAGGCCACGCCAGACAGGTTTTCTCTTCCGCGGCCGTCTTCACAAGAGGCACCAAGGTGCAACTATCTACAAAACTGTTCCGGTTATCCAGTGTCCATAACCTGTTAGTCCAAATAAATCTGCAGGGTAACTGAGAAACATAATTAGTAACAGGCAACAAACAAAAACCATAAACATTTTTCAATAAACAGTCAAATTTACAGTGCATTGGTTTAGATTCTCCAGCGAGCGGGCATCTGACCTCTAGTGACTCTAGTGGAACTACGGAGCTCACTAACTGGTTCTGCACTACAGGGTGTAGGAGGTGTTATGGGCAAGCTGGGCAGCTTTCTGCGCACTCTTTGGTTCACTAGGGGCACGGCAGGCTCACTACTAGCAGAGGGTTGATCCTCCTGTACTGCTGGTGTGGACTCTTCTGCCTCTTGGGCCGGCTGCTCTTCCAGCTCTACCGGTTCCTCTGTAGGCACTTGAGGGGCTGGCTGGAGAAAGGTGAGGACGGGTACCACGACAGCGCCGTTTACTTGTGTCCAAGACCGGGGGAAGTCTCCGAGTACGGTACTGATCATTAGTGTTGAGCCACCCCCGTAGTGTTCGGGTTCGGTTCCGTTCGTCGAACACCGGGATGTTCGAGGAACTGTTCGTCGAACTGTTCGTCGAACACCTTAGAACACCGTCGAACACCGTTAAAACCAATGGCAGGCAAACAAAAACACATAGGAACACATAGAAAACACCTTCAAAGGTGTCCAAAAGCTGACAAACTGCTCAGAAGACGCTTTCTTTAAAAAAGCCGGCCGGCAATTCAGCAGCGGCATACACCGGTACCCGACAATTTAGACATGAAGGAATAGAGCATCACACATAGATTAGATAGATAGAAACATGTCAGTCACATATATATGAAGTACAGTGACAGTGTTGCTTACTGTACTTGTCATTTAGTGTAAAGGATTTATTAAAAAATATAATAGTGTTTTCGTGCACCGTCTCTTTAAAAAAGCCGGCCGGCAATTCAGCAGCGGTACCCCACAATTTATAACAGACAGAATAGAGCTTCACACATAGATTTGATAGATAGAAACATGTCAGTCACATATATATGAAGTACTGTGACAGTGTTGCTTACTGTACTTGTCATTTACTGCAAAGAATTTATTTAAAAAAATAATAGTGTTTTCATGCACCGTCTCTTTAGAAAAGCCGGCTGGCAATTCAGCATCTGTACCCGACAATTTAGAATAGAAGGAATAGAGAATCACACATAGATTAGATAGATAGAAACATGTCAGCCACATATATACGAAGTACAGTGACAGTGTTGCTTACTGTACTTGTCATTTAGTGTAAAGGATTTATTAAAAAATATAATAGTGTTTTCGTGCACCGTCTCTTTAAAAAAGCCGGCCGGCAATTCAGCAGCGGTACCCGACAATTTATAACAGACAGAATAGAGCTTCACACATAGATTAGATAGATAGAAATATGTCAGTCACATATATATGAAGTACTGTGACAGTGTTGCTTACTGTACTTGTCATTTACTGCAAAGGATTTATTTAAAAAAATAATAGTGTTTTCATGCACCGTCTCTTTAAAAAAGCCGGCCGGCAATTCAGCATCTGTACCCGACAATTTATAACAGACAGAATAGAGCTTCACACATAGATTAGATAGATAGAAACATGTCAGTCACATATATAATAAGTACAGTGACAGTGTTGGTTACTGTACTTGTCATTTAGTATTAAAATAAAGGATTTATTATTAAAAAAAATTGGCGTGGGGTTCACCGTAATTTTAGTCTCTAGCGGAGGTTAAGCAGACAGCTGGGGCAGATGTTTGAAGCCTGGGAAGGGGGTAATACCCACGGAGCTTCCCAGGCTACTAATATCAGCCCCCAGCTGAATACCTAGCCTTTACTAGCTATTAAAATGGAGGACCCCCCCAAAAAAATGACGTGGGGTCCCCCCTAATTTAATAGCTAGCAAAGGCTAGGCAGACAGCTGGGGGCTGATATTAATAGCCCAGGAAGGGAACCATGAATATTGGCCCCCTCCCAGGCTAGAAACACCAGCCCTCAGCCGCCCCGGAAATGGCGCATCCATAGGATGCGCCAATTCTGGCACTTAGCCTCGCTCTTCCACGCTGCCCTGGTGCGGTGGCAGGGGGTAATAGGGTTGGGGTTGATGTCAGCTTATAATGCCAGCTGACATCAAGCCCAGGTTAGTAATGGAGAGGCGTCTATAAGACACCCCCATTACTAACCCCATAGTCAAAGTTAAAAAAAAAAAACAAACACCCAGAATAAAGTCCTTTAATTGAAATAAAGACACAATTCTTTATTGTTCTAAATTAAACCATACTTACCATCACGCCCATTCCAGCTGAAGCCAACGATCTCCTGCAATAAAAGAAAAATAATAAAGCAACCTCATCCTTACCTTTCCATGGTTCCCAGGACAGCTCCAGCTCTGCTACATCGAGATGACAGGCTGGACCGCAGCAGAACGCTGCCATCCAGCTTGCCATGCCGCACACACTGAGAAGCGCAGGCATGCTTGCGCTCCTCAGTGTCTGACTGTGACGGCATCCAGATGAGCCGACAATGAACTCGGCTCACCTCATGTACGTCACTGACAGCGTGGGAAAATTCTCCTGCACTCAGCGCTTCAGCGTGAGAATTTTCCCACGCTGTCAGTGACGTGCATGAGGTGAGCCGAGTTCATTGGACATGACCTCGGCTCATCTGGATGCCGTCACAGCCAGACACTGAGTAGCGCAAGCATGCCTGCGCTTCTCAGTGTCTGCGGGATGACAGGCTGGATGGCAGCGTTCTGCTGCGGTCCAGCCTGTCATCTCGATGTAGCAGAGCTGAAGCTGTCGTGGGAGCCATGGAAAGGTAAGGATGATGTTGCTTTATTATTTTACTTTTATTGCAGGAGATCATTGGCTTCAGCTGGAATGGGCGTGGCGGTAAGTATGGTTTAATTTAGAACAATAAAGAATTGTGTGTTTATTTCAATTAAAGGACTTTTTTCTGGGTGTTTGTGTTTTTTTAAAATACTTTACTAGAAATTCATGGTGGTCATGTCTAATATTGGCGTGACCCCATGAATTTCGGGCTTAGAGCCAGCTGATAATGCCAAGCTGGCCTTAACCCCTTTATTACCCAGTGAGCCACCGCACCAGGGCCCTGGATGAGTTGGGTACAGCGCCAGAAGATGGCGCTTCTATGAACGCGCCATTTTCCGGGGCGGCTGCGGACTGCAATTTGCAGCGGGTGGGGCCCAGAAAGCTTGGGCCTCCCTGCGCTGCAGATTCCAGCCCCCAGCTGCCTAGTTGTACCTGGCTGGACACAAAAATAGGGCGAAGCTCCACGTATTTTTTTTTTAAATTCATGAAATTCATGGAATAATTAAGAAAAAAAGGGCTTCCCTATATTGTTGTGTCCGGCTAGGTACAAATAGGCAGCTGGTGGTTGGGAGCAGCCCGTTCCTGCCTGCTGTACCTGACTGGACACAAATATAGGGCGAAGCCCCACATCAATTTTTTTTTCATTATTTCATGAATTTCCTGAAATAATTTAAAAAAAATTGACGTGGGGCTTCGCCCTATATTTGTGTCCAGTCAGGTACAGCAGGCAGGAACGGGCTGCCCCCAACCACCAGCTGCCTATTTGTACCTGGCCAGACACAACAATATAGGGAAGCCCTTTTTTAAAAAAATTATTTCATGAAATAATTAAAAAAAAATTGACGTGGGGCTTCGCACTATATTTGTGTCCAGCCAGGTACAGCAGGCAGGGACGGGCTGCCCCCAACCACCAGCTGCCTATTTGTACCTGGTTGGACACAACAATATAGGGAAGCCCTTTTTTTCTTAATTATTCCATGAATTTCATGAAATAATTTAAAAAAAAAATGCGTGGGGCTTCGCCCTATTTTTGTGCCCAGCCAGGTACAACTAGGCAGCTGGGGGCTGGAATCTGCAGCGCAGGGAGGCCCAAGCTTTCTGGACCCCACCCGCTGCATATTGCAGTCCGCAGCCGCCCCGGAAAATGGCGCGTTCATAGAAGCGCCATCTTCTGGCGCTGTACCCAACTCATCCAGGGCCCTGGTGCGGTGGCTCACTGGGTAATAAAGGGGTTAAGGCCAGCTTGGCATTATCAGCTGGCCCTAAGCCCGAAATTCATGGGGTCACGCCAATATTAGACATGACCACCATGAATTTCTAGTAAAGTATTTAAAAAAACACAACACCCAGAATAAAGTCCTTTAATTGAAATAAACACACAATTCTTTATTGTTCTAAATTAAACCATACTTACCGTCACGCCCATTCCAGCTGAAGCCAATGTCTTCTGCAATAAAAGTAAAATAATAAAGCAACCTCATCCTTACCTTTCCATGATTCCCACGACAGCTTCAGCTCTGCTACATCGAGATGACAGGCTGGACCGCAGCAGAACGCTGCCGTCCAGCCTGTCATCCCGCGGACACTCAGAAGCGCAGGCATGCTTGCGCTCCTCAGTGTCTCACTGTGACGGCATAAAGATGAGACAAGCTCATGTCCAATGAACTCGGCGCACCTCATGCACGTCACTGACAGCGTGGGAGAATTCTCCTGCACTCAGCGCTTCAGCGTGAAAATTCTCCCACGCTGTCAGTGACGTACATGAGGTCAGCTGAGTTCATTGGACATGAATGAGCTCACCTCATGCACTTCACTGACAGCGTGGGAAAATTCTCACACTGAAGCGCTGAGTGCAGGAGAATTTTCCCACGCTGTCAGTGACGTGCATGAGGTGAGCTCATTCATGTCCAATGAACTCAGCTGACCTCATGCACGTCACTGACAGCGTGGGAGAATTCTCACGCTGAAGTGCTGAGTGCAGGAGAATTCTCCCACGCTGTCAGTGACGTGCATGAGGTGCGCCGAGTTCATTGGACATGAACTCGTCTCATCTTTATGCCGTCACAGCCAGACACTGCAGAGCGCAAGCATGCCTGCGCTTCTCAGTGTCTGCGGGATGACAGGCTGGATGGCAGCGTTCTGCTGCGGTCCAGCCTGTTATCTCGATGTAGCAGAGCTGAAGCTGTCGTGGGAACCATGGAAAGGTAAGGATGAGGTTGCTTTATTATTTTTCTTTTATTGCAGGAGATCGTTGGCTTCAGCTGGAATGGGCGTGACGGTAAGTATGGTTTAATTTAGAACAATAAAGGAATGTGTCTTTATTTCAATTAAAGGACTTTATTCTGGGTGTTTGTGTTTTCTTTTAACTTTGACTATGGGGTTAGTAATGGGGGTGTCTTATAGACGCCTCTCCATTACTAACCTGGGCTTGATGTCAGCTGGCATTATAAGCTGACATCAACCCCAACCCTATTACCCCCTGCCACCGCACCAGGGCAGCGTGGAAGAGCGAGGCTAAGTGCCAGAATTGGCGCATCCTATGGATGCGCCATTTCTGGGGCAGCTGACGGCTGGTGTTTCTAGCCTGGGAGGGGGCCAATATTCATGGTTCCCTTCCTGGGCTATTAATATCAGCCCCCAGCTGTCTGCCTAGCCTTTGCTAGCTATTAAATTAGGGGGGACCCCACGTCATTTTTTTGGGGGGTCCCCCATTTTAATAGCTAGTAAAGGCTAGGTATTCAGCTGGGGGCTGATATTAGTAGTCTGGGAAGCTTCGTGGGTATTACCCCCTTCCCAGGCTTCAAACATCTTCCCCAGCTGTCTGCTTAACCTCCGCTAGAGACTAAAATTACGGGGAACCCCACGCCAATTTTTTTTAATAATAAATCCTTTATTTTAATACTAAATGACAAGTACAGTAACCAACACTGTCACTGTACTTATTATATATGTGACTGACATGTTTCTATCTATCTAATCTATGTGTGAAGCTCTATTCTGTCTGTTATAAATTGTCGGGTACCGCTGCTGAATTGCCGGCCGGCTTTTTTAAAGAGACGGTGCATGAAAACACTATTATTTTTTTTAATGAATCCTTTGCAGTAAATGACAAGTACAGTAAGCAATACTGTCACAGTACTTCATATATATGTGACTGACATGTTTCTATCTATCTAATCTATGTGTGAAGCTCTATTCTGTCTGTTATAAATTGTCGGGTACCGCTGCTGAATTGCCGGCCGGCTTTTTTAAAGAGACGGTGCACGAAAACACTATTATATTTTTTAATAAATCCTTTACACTAAATGACAAGTACAGTAAGCAACACTGTCACTGTACTTCGTATATATGTGGCTGACATGTTTCTATCTATCTAATCTATGTGTGATTCTCTATTCCTTCTATTCTAAATTGTCGGGTACAGATGCTGAATTGCCGGACGGCTTTTTTAAAGAGACAGTGCATGAAAACACTAATATTTTTTTTGATAAATCCTTTACACTAAATGACAAGTACAGTAAGCAACACTGTCACTGTGCTTCTTATATGTGTGACTGACATGTTTCTATCTATCTAATCTATGTGTGATTCTCTATTCTTTCTGTTCTAAATTGTCGGGTACCGGTGTATGCCGCTGCTGAATTGCCGGCTTTTCATGTTTCACTGTGAGCACTGTTCCCATCGATTTGGGCAATCACTGTAATGCCACAACCACCATGGCTGTGGCATTACAGTGAGTGGCAGACAATCCCTGCATGATTGGTGCTCTAAATAGCGCCAGACATGCAGGACACGCTTTTGGTGCACGAACAGTTATCGAACATAACCTCGAACAGCCGAATTTTTTGCAAATCGTTCGGGTTCGTCGAACAACTCGAACACCGCCCAAAACAGCTCGAATTTGAGATTGGCGAACAGTTCTAGTCGAACACCGCTCATCTCTACTGATCATTTCTTCCCTTTCCTCTGCGGGTTGAGGGTTTTCTTGATCTTCTTCAGGGCTTTGCAGCTGCGCAGAACACTTCTTCAGGTGGTCTCTGGAGACAATGGCTGTGGTTTCTCCTCCATCCTTACTGATTATGCAGATTTTTGGGTTCTCATGGCTTGATGGCAGTACGGTGTACGGGTCCTTCTCCCACTGGTCGTCCAACTTGTGGAGCCGCCTCTTCCTCTTCAAGACCTGCTCTCCAGGTACCAGGGGAACAGCGGGAGCATACTGGTTATAAGCCTTCTCTTGCCTTTCTCTAGCTTGAGACAGACTTCGCTCGACGCTCTCCTGTACTTTCCGATACTGCTGCTGCCGTTCTGTATTCCAGTCTGCCTCTGGCGAGGTGTCCTCAGGTGTCAGGACTCCCATATCCAGGTCAATAGGCAGCTTACCAGGTCTTGCTCTCATTAGGTAAGCCGGGGTACAGTTGGTGGAACCTACAGGGATGTGGTTATACAGGTCCACCAGATCGGGCAGTTTCTCAGGCCACAGACTGCGTTCTTCCAGGGGCAATGTTTTTAGCAGATCTATCACCACCTGGTTCATCTTCTCGCAGAGTCCATTGGTTTGAGGGTGATAGGGCGTTGTTCTTATCTTCTTGCAGCCATACAGGTTGCAGAACTCCTGGAAGACCTCCGCTTCGAAGGCTGGTCCTTGGTCTGTCAACACTTGGTCCGGGTACCCGTGTGGACGGCAGAAGTGCTGCTGGAAGGCTCTAGCTGCTGTTTGAGCCGTTAAGTCCTTGACCGGGACCACCACCAGGAACCGGGAGTAATGATCTACGATTGTGAGGGCGTAGACATACCCAGATTTGCTTGGAGCCAGTTTCACATGGTCCAGGGCTACCAGTTCCAGTGGCTGTCTGGTGATGATGGGCTGCAGGGGAGTCTTCTGGCTGGCACGGTCTTTTCTTCTCAGGTGGCACGGGCCACAGTCTCTGCACCACCTCTCGATGGCTCCTCTCATGCCTACCCAGTAGAACCGTTCACGCAACAAGAACTCCAGCTTCTTCCATCTGAAATGCTCTGCTCCGTTGTGGTATGCCTCCAGAACCATAGCCGCGTCTCGTCTTGGGACCACTACCTGCCAGGTCAACTCATGTGTTCGAGAGTTAACCATTCTCCGGCACAGCTTCTCCCTGTAGAGGAACAGCTTACTTTTCTCCTTCCACAGTTGCTTGGTCTCCTCCGGAGCGTCTGGGTCAAGACTGGCATCGGCCTGGGTAAGCATTTCCTTCACCAAACGGACTGCGGGATCACTGTCTTGTGTCTCCGCCCAGTTGTAGTGGGGCAAGGGATTGAACGTCACGGAGCGCCTGTCCTTCACACGGTGGGAATACAGGGTAATCCCATGACAGTGGAACGCAGGGAGCTCAACTTCTTCCAGATCTTCTGGATCTTCCCCTACGTCCGGTAAGTTCGGCATTCTAGACAGGGCATCCGCGTTGGCATTTGAGCGTCCTGCCCGGTATTTGATGGTCAATTCAAAGTTGGACAGGCGGGCCATCCATCTCTGTTCCAGGGCACCGAGCCTTGCAGTGTCCAGGTGTGTCAACGGGTTGTTATCCGTGTACACGGTGAATTTGGAGGAGGCAAGGTAATGCTTGAAACGTTCGGTCACTGCCCACACTACTGCCAGGAACTCCAGCTTGAATGAGCTATAATTCTCAGGGTTCCTCTCCGTGGGCCGTAGCTTTCGGCTGGCGTAAGCGATTACCCGTTCTTTCCCTTGCTGGATCTGGGACAGTACGGCTCCTAGCCCGATGTTGCTTGGGTCCGTGTGGAGGATAAAGGGCTAGCTGTAGTCTGGATAAGCCAGGATTTCATCCCCCGTGAGGGCCATCTTCAGCTGGCAAAAGGACTCCTCTTCCAGCTTTTCCCACCTGAAGGGCGGCTTCTGGTTTTTGGCTTTCCGAGATTGACCTATCAGGAGGTCCTGCATAGGGGCTGCCATTTTGGTGAAACCGGGAATGAATCTTCGGTAGTAGCCTACCAACCCGAGGAACTGCCGCACTTCCTTTATGCTGGAGGGTCTTGGCCAGTCCTTAATCACAGTGATCTTATCAGGGTCGGGAGCCACTCCGTCAGCACTCACCACGTGTCCCAGGTACTGCACCTTTGGTTTCAGGAGGTGACACTTGGAGGGTTTCACCTTTAGGCCGTAATTCGCCAGAGCTTCGAACACTTCTGCCAGGTGTTTCAGGTGGTCCTCATAGGTCTTGGAATAGACGATGACATCGTCCAGGTATAACAGGACCGTCTTGAAGTTCCGGTGTCCCAGACAGTATTCCATCAACCGTTGGAAGGTTCCTGGTGCGTTGCAGAGCCCGAACGGCATACAGTTAAATTCACTGAGACCCATCGGGGTGGTGAATGCGGTCTTCTCCCGGTCTGCCTCTGCTACAGGAACCTGCCAGTACCCGCTAGTGAGATCCAAAGTAGAGAAGAAGTTAGCAGATTTTAATGCAGCTAAGGACTTTTCTATCCTTGGTAACGGGTACGCATCTTTGTGTGTGATACGGTTGACCTTCCTGTAGTCTACACACATTCTCATGGTGTTGTCTTTCTTTTTCACTAAGACTAGTGGAGCTGCCCAGGGGCTACAGCTGTCCCTGATTACCCCAGCCTCCTTCATGTCTCTAAGCATCCCCTTGGCGTGTTGGTAGTGTGCCGGGGGTACGGGTCGGTATCTCTCCTTTATGGGAGGATGGTCTCCCGTGGGGATGTGGTGTTCTACCCACTTTACTCGCCCGAAGTCTAGCGGGTGTTTACTAAACACTCTCTCGTACTCTCGAACCACCCGATAGACTCCCTGTTTCTGGTGTGAGGGAGTGGAGTCAGTACCCAAATGCAGTTGCTGACACCAGTCCTCCATTGGTTTCTTAGAGCCGTTACCTTCCTCTGGTTGAGATGGAGGTAAGGGTTCCAGGGCCTGTACAGAGTTCTGGTTGATGGTGAACAATTTGGCTAGCGTGGCATACCGGGGCAGGTGTACTTCTCTCTCCCCGATATTTATGATGCGAACGGGCACCCTCCCATGGCGTACATCGACCACCCCCCGTGCTGTCAAAATGGTGGGCCTACTGTCTGAGTAGACGGGTTCTACCATTGCTTGGCAGTCTCTACCCCTTAGACCAATAGCTGCCCGGCACCAAATCATCATCTCACTTTTTGGGGGCATGGCAATAGGGAACGGGTCACACATTCTCACGCTACCTATCTCACCACCAGATAGTTCCACCTGTTGCCGCTTCATCAGTGCCCGGATCTCTTTTTGGAGCACACGCTGCTGGCCGGAACTGGCGCTCTTGGCAACCTGCTGTAAAATGAGAATCACCTCTGCAAGACAATTTTCAATCACATTAGTTCCCAAGGTTATTCTAGGGTGACTCTCATGACGGTCTATGTCCACTATTATCAGTCCTTGTGCCGCCAGTTCGACTTTACCGATCTTAATGGTCACCTCTTTGAATCCCACCTGCGGCACGGGCTGACCATTGCTGGCGATGATACTCAGGTTGTCATCTGGGTAGCGGGTTATGTCCGAGTCATTCCAGTACTGCTTGAAGAGCACGTACGGGATGGTGGTGACCTGTGACCCGGTGTCTAGTAGGGCACTCATAGGAATGCCATCCAGTACCACGGGCAAGATTGGACGTCCCCCTACGTATTTATCACGCCAGTTTGATGGGCCTGATGGTCTTATGCCTGGGGTTTGGCCCTCTACCCCAGGTTGTGCCCGTTTAAATGACAGTACCTTGCCACATGTCCGGGTTGATTGCAGTGGCGGCAGATGGGTCGTCCGTCCTCGTTGTATCTGTCGCTGGGTCTTCCTCTGGCCGGTGGGGTCCTCCTCAGTTGGCGCCACGGGACGTCCTCCGGTCCGGATGCCAGCTGGATCTTTCCTGGAGAAGAGACCTGTAAAGACTGCACAGTTCTGGTTAGCGCGGCAACGCTCTTAGTCAGCTCTTGGACCTGATGGTGCAGGTCTGTAGCCGGGTCACTGTTTAAAGCCTGTGCATCAGCTCCCACAGGCCCTGCAGACAAGGGCGCCGTCTCCTGGTGGTAAGTGATAGCAGGGGCCCTGTGGGTCACAGCACCACCTGGTGCCGGTTCTCGGAGCACCCGGATGGCTCTGTCCTTGAACTGTGCAAAGTCCAGGTCAGGGTCCTGTAAGGCCATTGCCCGCAACTGGGTTCGGTGGGCATTGCACAGTAGACCCTCAATAAATTGTTCAGTCAACAGCTTATCTTCATTTCCCACGCTGTCAGGGTCTGCCTGCTTAATGGCTCTCAGGGCCTCTTGTAGGTTTAGAGCATAGTCTCTTATACTCTCATGTGCCCGCTGTTTACACCTGTAAAATCTGAGCTTTATTTCGGCTGAGGTGCGGGTATCAAATGTGTCTTTCAGCCGGGCTAGTATTTCTCTGACAGTCCTCTTCCTCCCAGGTGGCCAGGACTTTACCTCCCTTTGGGCTGCCCCGATTAATTGGGCCACCAGGATGCTCACTTTTTGCTCTTCTGTGAGGGGGTACACCTGGAAGAGGCTATCCAGTCTTTCTCTAAAGTCATTGAGAGTATGTGACTCCCCTGAGTACTGGGGTAGCCAGGTTGCCCCCGGGATATAGGGCATGGTGAATGGCATGACTGCTGCAGCGGTTGCGCTGGCGGTGGCTGTGGCAGTGGAGCTCCCCTCGGTATCCGGCATCCTCCTCCCCCCTAGTGGACCGTGGCCTACCTTGTGATGCTCTTCTTCCGTAGGCCGCGGCTCCGCAGTCGATCGTCGGGGTTGAGGACCTGGCGTCGCGCTCCGATGACGTCAGCGTCGCTCTTCCTCCCTTCCAGGACCTTGCGCAGCGTCAGAGCTTGGGGCGGAGCGTGGGGCGGAGCTTCGGATCTCGCGCGCTTTCGGCGTCCACGCCCCTCTTCTTCCTGTGCGGCGTCCCGAAGATGGCGTCCGAAGGCTGGAAGCAGCTGCGGATGGCGGGAAGAAGGCAGAAGACGGCGGGAAACGGTCCAAGATGGCGTCTGATTGGCGGGAATCGGCTCCGGACGGCGGGAAACTTCACCACAGGTAAGTTCAAAAAGTCTTTTTCAGGCACGCAGTACCCGGTGGTTGCGGGCACGAAATCCTGCCGACTACGCCAAAGTTGACGCGCCCCTGGGCCTGTGCTGCTGCTGCTGTGCAGGGGGAATACCCGGAGCCGGATCCCTGGGGGTTGTAGTTCTCCTTGGCGGTGACCCGGTCCGTGCCCAGGGTGGTCAAACCAGTGGCAGTCTATTTGTATGGTAATAAGTGTCCGACTACGCCACCCGTGGATTGCGGTCAGTGGGGACCGCCGCTGCGCTGCAGACCGCTGAGGCTGATGTTGTTTGCGCAGCTGAGTATGGGATGACTCCCCACGGGAGAAGTATTGCCTCAGGGCAGCTAATGTGAAAGATGATGGGAGTGATGGTCTGAGGTCCCAGTGCTAATGGTGCTGGTGCGGCAAGGAATCACAGAGACGTGAGGTGCAGTTCAGGGTCTTTACTGATGGTACAAGGCAGACCCTCCCGGGAGTACTGGCTAGTATAAGGGGCCTGGTCAGTCTGCGAGCAAGCAGGAGTTCCCCTGGCCAGGTGGAGTTGTAGGCCTCCCCGTTAATCTGCACTCTTCCTGGCTACCTTGCTGTCAGCGGTTACAAGTAGCCCACGTCCCTGAGTATACCGTGTGGTGCTCACCCGTATGGCTGGTGACTTGGGGCCTTCTGTTAGCCTCCGCTCCTGGATGGCGGTGCTGGTCCCTTCTTTGTGACTGAGCCTCCGGGCTTCTATGGCCAGAGGACCTGGAATCCCCTGCCGGCTGGTTTCTGCTGCTGGGTGTATATCAGTCCCCACAGCCTCGGACTCCTGTGTCCGGCTTTAGTATCTTCGTCCAGGGCGAACTCTGCTCAGCTCCAGCCCCTGGACTTCTGCTACTGCTCCTACAGAGCTCCTGTTCTTGCTTTCCCTGTGTCTGGAACTGTCAGCAGCTCCACTCTCACTCTGTCTAATCACGCCCCAGACCCAGTTTATAAGGGCAGATTCCTCCCCTCCCAGGTCTGGGCAGACCGTGTTGCATGTTTAGAGATCCTGACCAGAGAAACCTCCCACTTACTCTCAGACATAATATCTCTATTACAGTGGCAACCAGACCCCTGGGGTGTCACACATATGATTTCTAAAAATTAGCCCTATGGGCAGTATCATGGTTGACTCACTATTTTGGCTGTGCCTGTGAGAGCTAGCTTGACTTGTGACATCAACATCTGAAAATCTGTCAACAAAACCCAAAATGCTAAAAAAGCCTGTTGTTAAGGGATGTGGACGTGGTGTTGTCAGTGGTGCGTGAGAAGGTACTCAGTCTGTGTCAGGTCAGAAGAAGCTTGATGCATCCATTATGTTCCTGGAAAAAGTTCCCAGCTGGAGCGTAAACGTGTGTGGAAGCCAGAAGAGTGAGAGCAGATTCTCTGTCTTGGATAGCAGACAAGGCCTCTACGCATTTGTCAAGCAGCAACTAATCTTCCACGACCACACAGTCTACTGTGGATACACAGAAGGCTGGCCTTTCCAATACTGAAGCTGGTTCTTCTTCCTCCTGCCATTATCAGTCACAGGAGACATATGACCCCAAGCTTGGCCACTTTGAGGATCTGTTTGGTACGTATCCTTAGGTTGGCTCTGGCCTATTACCATGCAGCGTTGAAGAGGGACAAGAGGAGGTGGCGTGCGTTGACGCTCAAGTATTTGAGAACCTACGGCCCGAGGAACGTCATCTACTGTCTCCAGAGGTGGAGGATGATGATGATGAGACACAGTTGCCATCAGGTCAGCCTACAATGTCAACTGGGAAGGAGGATGAGATAGAAGACGAGGTGGTCGATGATGAGTCCACTGATCTGACCAGGACCGTTGGCACGCATAGCCATGACAGCAAGACAGAGGAAGATGGATATGTAGCACCAACACAGGCACCAAGGGATCGTGGTTTGCCCAGAGTGAGAACTGGGTCAACTGTTCCCAAGAGCACCGCCGCTGTGCACCAAGTCAGTGCTAGGGGGCGTTCAGCTGCTGTGTGGAATTTTTTTTTCTGAAAGTCCTTCAGAGAAAAACATTGTTGTCTGTATCATATGCCATACCAAGTTGAGCAGAGGCCAGTGCAAAGGCAACCTGAGCACCACCAACCAGTATGAGAAACCACATGGCAGCAAAGCACCCCAGTAGGTGGGCGGAACACCAGGGTACCAAATCTGCATCTGCAAGTCAAAGCAATAATAATTTATAATTCAAAGGTTCATATTCAATAGTCGTAAGTAGCAAAGCTAAAGATAATACAATAATTAAAGCAAAAATAATGATGACCCTGCTCATAAGAGTATACGATCTACCATGAGGTGGGGGTGACACAAAGGACAGGGGCTTATTTACAATGATGGTCCAGCCATCTTGAGGGGATGAAGGATAGATAAAGGCTGCATGAGCTCATCACCAGACAGTATCTGTAGTGTTTTTTGGTTCGGTGGAGAATTATGCCATGTCACCTGGACTATGTCCTTCAGAATCTGCTGTTCCAGAAGCAGGCGCTCATACCTCATACCCACAAGCTGCGGTTGCTCACACATAACAAACATATACCACATCCACTTCCTCGTGCCAGAAAAGCGTCCAATTGTCCATGCCTGAGAGTTTGGAAAGAAAGCGTAAATACCCAGCCACTGTTATGATCTGCTACAAGCACTAAGGAAAGACAGGAGACCTGTCCCTACAATAGAACTAAACTGGATCCCTACGATGTAACGGGGTACCTGATCCTGCGATCAGACCCGCTAAAGTCCTCAGCTAGTCTGTACGAAGATCTATAGATGCAAGGGAGGGATCCCTACAAGAACTAGGGACTGGGATAAAGTTGGACACCTCCTAGCAGAAATTGTAGCAGTAAAAGACAAACACACAACATAGAACATAGAGGTCAGAAGACCTAGCAAAACTAACAGAGAAAGGTAACAGAGCACCAAGCTAGCTCAAGAGTAGAAATTACAATGAAGTCCAGCAAGGCCAGGAGGGCGGAGCCGGATTAAATAGGCAAAAAAGGTCATGTGACCAGCAAACTAGAAAAAAACCAACAGGAGAGTTCTAACAGTACCCCCTCTTCTAAGAGGATCCTCCGGATCCCCTAGGCCCGGGCTTATCAGGAAACCTCCTGTGAAACGCTCTGACAAGTCGGGAAGCAGAAACATCATCCGCCCTCACCCATGAGTTATCCTCGGGTCCGAAACCCATATTCCCCGTGGCAGAGGCGTCACAAATCGACACATCAGCTCTTTTCAACAGAGAAACATGAAACACCGGATTAATCTTCCAGGAGGTAGGAACCTACAACCTAACAGCAGATTGGTTAACTATCTGAAGCACCTTAAAGGGCCCTACAAACTTGGGACCCAATTTTTTAGAAGGAATCCTCAATCGCAGATTCTTAGAGGACAACCAAACCATGCCACCAATAGCAAACAAAACCTCTTGCCGTTTCCTATCAAAGTACCTCTTAGATTTTTTGTTAGCCTCCTGAAGATTATCACGCACATCCGTCCAAACTCTCTCCAAATCACCGGAAAAACTCTCCTCCTCAGGCACAGCCGATGCCAATTTGGAGAATGACCCAAAAGACGGATGTCTCCCAGAACAACAAAAAAAAGGCGAACACCCAGCAGAAGAGGATGTATGGTTGTTAAGAGCAAACTCAGCAAGTGGCAGAAACTCAGACCACGCCTCTTGATTGTCTGCCACAAACCAATGCAAGAACTGCTCAACATCCTGGTTCTTTCTTTCTGTCTGGCCATTAGACTCAGGATGATATCCGGATGAAAACGACAAATGAACTCCCAACCTGTCACAAAAGGCACGCCAAAAACGAGCCACGAACTGAGGTCCCCTATCAGAAACAATGTCAGTAGGAACGCCATGTAGTCTGACAATTTCCTTGACAAAGGCCTTAGCGAGTGTCTTAGAGCAAGGCAGTTTGATGAAGGGAACCAAGTGACACATCTTGCTAAAACGGTCCACGACCACCCAGATGACCGTGAAACCTGCAGAGGGGGGAAGGTCAGTAATAAAGTCCATAGCCAGATGTGTCCAAGGTGCACTAGGAACCTCCAGAGGGCAAGGCAACCCCGCAGCAGGAGCATGCGAAGACTTAGATCTAGCACACACAGTACATTGACGCACCCACTTAATGACTTCCTTCTGCCATCCAGGCCACCAAAAACTGCGACCCACAAGTCTCTTGGTCTTAGAAATTCCTGGATGACCTGCCAACCGAGACTCACGACACTCAACAAACAAATCTCTCCTAAAGGTCCTAGGCACAAACAATATCCCATGGGGAGTGTTAGATGGGCCATTCTCCTGAGCTTTAAGAATCTCATCCTCCAAAACGGAGTCCAAAGCAGCAATCACAACACCTTCTTGTAAAATGCTCTCCTCGTCCTCCTCAGCACTGACCATGGGAGAAAAGCTGCGAGACAAAGCATCCGCTTTAACATTCTTGGTACCCGGGATGTAAGTAACAGAAAAATTAAACCGCGAGAAAAAAAGTGCCCACCTAGCCTGACGGGCATTCAAGCGCTTGGCAGCATCAAGATAGATCAGATTTTTATGATCAGTGAAAACCTGAATGGGAAATTCAGCACCTTCCAAGAGATGACGCCAGTGTTCAAATGCGAGTTTAATAGCCAGCAGTTCCCGATTACAAATATCGTAATTAAGTTCAGTCTCAGAAAATTTTTTTGAAAAAAAGGCACAGAGATATACTCCATCCTTGCTTTCCTGAGACAACACCGCACCGACCCCCACAGAAGAAGCATCAACCTCAACCAAAAACGGCTTAGTCACATCAGGCTGCATAAGGATGGGAGCAGAGGTGAATCTCTCCTTTAGAAACACAAAAGCTTCAATGGCCTCAGAAGTCCACTGAACCGCATTAGCACCTTTCCTGGTGAGATCGGTCAGCGGTTTGACAATAATAGAAATATTTTTTATGAATTTTCTGTAATAATTGGCGAAACCCAAAAAACCTCTGTATCGATTTCAAACCAATAGGCCTAGGCCATTCCTGCACAGCTTGAACTTTAACCGGGTCCATCTCAAAACCTTCACTGGAGATAATGTAACCCAAAAAACTAATTCTCTGTACAGCAAACTCACATTTCTCTAGCTTAGCACAAAGCGAATTGTCCATTAATAACTGTAAAACCTCACGTACGCTCTGCCAATGAGACTCCAGATCAGGCGAATAAATCAGAATGTCATCCAAATACACAACCACATTTTTGTCGATCAAAGGTTTAAGGATGTCATTAATAAGATTCTGAAAAAATGCTGGAGCATTGGTAAGACCAAAAGGCATAACCAGATTCTCAAAATGACCCACAGGAGTGTTAAAAGCAGTCTTCCATTCATCACCCTCCTTCATGCGCAACAAATTGTATGCCCCCCGGAGATCAATTTTAGAGAACCACTTGGCCCCCACTAACTGGTTAAACAAATCAGGAATCAATGGCAGTGGGTAAGGATTGCGTACAGTAATTTTATTAATCTCACGAAAGTCCAGACAAGGACGTAAACCGCCATCTTTTTTTTTTTACAAAAAAAAATCCAAAAGCCACAGGAGACTTGGAAGGCCTAATGTGACCGGCGGCCAAGCTTGTCTGTATGTATTTCTCCAAAGCCTTTCTCTCAGGAATAGTAAGATTAAATAAACGACTTTTAGGAAGAGTCGCTCCAGGGACAAATTCAATGGTACAATCATAGTCTCTATGGGGAGGCAAAATTTGTGACTCCTCCTCAGAAAAAACGCTCCAAAAATCCTGAATAGGTACAGGTAATTCCCCTTTTTCCACCGCAGCAATACATCCGTTACAACACTTGTCATAACATTTAGGGCTCCAGGACTTAATTTCATTGGTAGACCAATCCAGTACAGGATTGTGCAATTTTAACCAGGGCAACCCCAAAATTACTGGAGAAGGCAAATTTTTTAATACTACCAAATCCAAATTCTCTTGATGAATACCATTAATAGTGAGGGGAAATTCACAGACCTTGTGAGTAACACTCTTCAAGGGAGAGCCATCAACAGAAACCACAGCAATAGGGGATGACAAAGGTTTCGGTTTTAATTTAAGTTTTTCCAAGAATCCCCCATCAATCACATTCAGAGTAGAACCACAATCCACAAATACCCGAAATTCAATTAATTCTTCCTGAGCAGCGGTAGTAGCAGATAGGAATACTCCTTTAGTATTTAAACAGGCTATACGTGCATGACTAACCATTTTTTTTTCTTTGTTCATACGAAGCACACAGTTCTTAATGAAATCACCAGAATTTCCGCAATAGAAGCACAAACCTCCGGAAAGCCTGCGGTCTTTTTCCTGAGAGCTGGGTGCCATCTCCCAAATCTCCATCGGCTCTCCTTTGTTAGCACAGACCCTCTCAAGACTTGGAGCTGACATGGCAGAGGATTTACTCTCATTAACCCTTGCACGCAGTCTCCTGTCCACCCGTATAGCTAATTGCATTGCCTCCTGCAAGTTTCCAGGTGTGGGATAAGCAATCAGCAAATCCTTAACCCTTTCACCTAGTCCTGCAAGAAACAAACTTTTCAAAGCTGAATCATTCCACCCCACCTGGGCAGACCACCGACGGAAGTGAGAACAATATTTTTCCACATTACCTGATCCCTGCCTCAGATGTCTCAATTCAGACTCAGCAGATGAGACACGATCAGGATCATCGTACAACAAACCCAAAGCAGAAAAAAAACTATCCACTGATCTAAAGCACGGATCACTAGGTTGGAGAGAAAAGGCCCATCCCTGAGGATCTTTGCGCAAAAGTGACATTATGAACCCTATGCGCTGTGATTCATCACCAGAGGATCTGGGTCTTAAACGAAAATACAATAAACAAGCATTTTTAAAAGAAAAAAAATCTTGTTGCTCACCAAAAAATAGATCAGGCAGACGTACCTTTGGCTCCCCAAAATATGCTCCAGAACAGCTACTCACGTGTTGTTGGAGCTCGGCCACCTCCAGAGAGAGTCCCTGCAAGCGTTGAGCCAAATCTTGAACCGAGACCATGATGGAAACTGGAGGTCTTTCCTTAGAGAAATTTTTTTTTTTTTGGCTGGACTTACTGTTGTGATCTGCTACAAGCATTAAGGAAAGACAGGAGATCTGTCCCTACAATAGAACTAAACTGGATCCCTACGATGTAACGGGGAACCTGATCCTGCGATCAGACCCACTAAAGTCCTCAGCTAGTCTGTACGAAGATCTATAGATGCAAGGGAGGGATCCCTACAAGAACTAGGGACTGGGATAAAGTTGGACACCTCCTAGCAGAAATTGTAGCAGTAAAAGACAAACACACAACATAGAACATAGAGGTCAGAAGACCTAGCAAAACTAACAGAGAAAGGTAACAGAGCACCAAGCTAGCTCAAGAGTAGAAATTACAATGAAGTCCAGCAAGGCCAGGAGGGCGGAGCCGGATTAAATAGGCAAAGAAGGTCATGTGACCAGCAAACTAGAAAAAAACCAACAGGAGAGTTCTAACAGCCACGCACCCACAGGCACAAATACTAAACTCGCACATTGCCAAACTGCTAGCTGTGGAGATGTTGCCGTTTAGGCTTGTGGGAGCACAGTCTTCCATGATCTCTTGGCTGTGGCTGCCCCACGATACAGCATTCCCTGCCGCCACTATTTTGCACGGTGTGCCATCCCTGCGTTACACAAGCACGTGATAAACAATCTGAACCGTGCTCTTACCAAAGCCATAACCCAGAAGGTCCACCTTACAACAGACACCTGGACAAATTGTTGTGTACGGGGATGATACATTTCTGTCATGGCACACTGAGGGAACCTGGTGGAGGGTGGGACAAAGGCGCAAACTGGAACATAACGCATCCCACCCACGCTAAGTATAGCGGGCCCAACTTCTGTCAGGGTTTCCATCTCTTCATATTCCACTTTCTCTCTCCCCTTCTCCTGCTCCTCATCCACTGCTAAATTACCCTCCCTGTAATGCACACGCCCAGACTGACTGGCATGTGCGTGTATATGTAGTGATTCCACTGGACCGTACCGGAGAGTGAATGCCTGGAGGGGCGTAACTAAGTATCCACCTGATCCGACCAAGGTCGCACGACGGCATACGACGCCAGTGCACCAAGGAGGGACCGAGCAGAGGGACCAGGTGCTACTCCGGGTAAGACCCCGGACACGGCTGTTGACCCACACCAGGGAATACAGGAACAGGCAGGTTAGGCTGGCACACAGACTGGTGGGTATAGGCAGACACGGCAGGTATGCAGATGGGTGGATGCTGGCAAGCACGACTGGTATGCAAGCAGGGAGGTACTGGCAGGTACGGCCGGTATACAGGCAGGTGGATGTTGGTAAGCACGACTGGTATGCAGGCAGGGAGGTACTGGCAGGTACGACAGGTTGGAGCACAGAGTGGATAGGACCCAGTACAGACTGGGACTCAGGAACAGAACCGCAGATGAGGTGGACAAGCACAGCAGAGTGAGGCCGCCTGGAGCGGCGAGCAAGAGCAGAGCAAGACGGGACCGCCTGGCGCAGTGAGCGAGAGTAGAGCAGGACGAGGCCGCCTGGAGCAGTGAGCAAAGGGTAAGAACAGAGCGAGACTGCCGGAGCAGCGAGCAAAGGGTCAGAGCAGAGCGAGACGGCCGGAGCAGCGAGCAAAGGGTCAGAGCAGAGCGAGACTGCCGGAGCAGCGAGCAAAGGGTCAGAGCAGAGCGAGACTGCCAGAGCAGCGAGCAAAGGGTCAGAGCAGAGCGAGACTGCCGGAGCAGCGAGCAAAGAGTCAGAGCAGAGCGAGACTGCCGGAGCAGTGAGCAAAGTGTCAGAGCAGAGCGAGACTGCCGGAGCAGCGAGCAAAGGGTTAGAGCAGAGCGAGAATGCCAGAGCAGTGAGCAAAGGGTCAGAGCAGAGCGAGACTGCCGGAGCAGTGAGCAAAGGGTCAGAGCAGAGCAAGACTGCCGGAGCTGTGAGCAAAGGGTCAGAGCAGAGTGAGACTGCCGGAGCAGAGAGCAAAGGGTCAGAGCAGAGCGAGACTTCCGGAGCAGTGAGAAAAGGATCAGAGCAGAGCGAGACTGCCGGAGCAGTGAGCAAAGGATCAGAGCAGAGCGAGACTGCCGGAGCAGTGAGCAAAGGGTCAGAGCAGAGCGAGACTGCCAGAGCAGTGAGCAAAGGGTCAGAGCAGAGCGAGACTGCCAGAGCAGTGAGCAAAGGGTCAGAGCAGGCAAGAACCGCCGGAGCGGTGAACTAGGAAGAGCAGGCAGAAACCGCCGGAGCGGCGAGCAAGGCAGGGCAGAGGGGACAGGGCTCTGTTCACACGGAACAGACAGGAAGGGAAAGGCAGAACCAGATACCCACAGGGTACTTGCAGTGAAGTAGCGAGTGGACCACAAACTCACAAACGGAAGTACAGTGACAACGTGCAGGAGTTAGGTACGAGTTCAGACTCTGCAGAAAAAGGGAAAATATGGGCGTAGAGAGAAACGAGAAACAGGCTGGAAGATGGTTCGGGCAGGAACAGACACTGGGAAAAGACACAGACAACAGATCTAGGTATACGGCCCCTAGAGGGCAGAAGGAACAAGCTAAGAGCGTGTTCACACGGGCCTGGAAATACAGCCTCCAGGAAAGGCAGCTGGCTAGAGTACACAGACAGGACTCAGTTCAGACACGGGAACTGATACCGCAAGGCAGGAAACATAGACAGGACCTGGCACATCAGTGACTAGAAGCCAACTGACAGAACAAGATGCTCAGGCAAGGATTCCAGGGAGGAGCTGGGTTAAATACCAGGTGACAGACAGCAATAGGCAGAGGAAGCATCAGGGGTGTGTCTGCAGTAGCTATAAGAAACAGGAAGTTCAGCGGGCGTCACCCTAAGCAGACAGAGCAGAGCAAAGCAGACCATATGGAAAGAAGCCAAAGTGATAGTCTGGACTGGAAATCAAGTGCGTGCTCTTGCACAGTGGGAGATGGACCAGTATGCAAGGACGCCGCCAGGTATGTTACACTCCCCATCACTGCCAAGCTGGGACTTGTGCAGCAGCGCATCGGCAAAGTGGCAAGATGCTCTGCTGAAGCTTATCTGTTTAGGGCAGAAAGCACACACTGCAGCAGAGCTGTAGCAAGCTTTAAAACAACAGACCAATCAGTGGCTCTCCTCGCTGCACCTCCAACCTGGTCTGGTCGTCTGCAATAATGGGCATAACCTGTTGGCGGCTTTAAAGATCGGCAAGCTGGTACACGTGCCATGCATAGCTCACGTGCTGAACCTAGTTGTTTAGAAAACTGAAAACTTTCTGTGACTTGCTGTACCTAATTAAGAAGGTGTGCCGTATTAGCGCCCATTTCTACCATTCCTCTACTGCTTTTGCTGCTTTACAGTGTTGCAAAAGCGCTTGAATTTGCCAAGTCACCGACTCAATTGCGACCTCCCCACACGGTGGAACTCCACCTATCATAAGCTGGCGAGGATTTGTGAACAGCAGAGGGCAGGAGCTGAATACCAGCTTCAACATGCCGGTCAGACTGAGAGTCAGCCACTACACATAATAACTGTCGAGTGGGTATAGATCGCTGACATTTGTGAGGTTCTTGAGAACTTTGAGTGCTGCACCAACCTTGTGACCGGTGATCAGGTAATTATCATCGTAACCATCCCGCTGCTGTGTCTCTTGAAACAATCACTGCATAATCTCAAAGAGGAAGCTTTGAGTGCCCAGCATGTTGGTATGGAGCCAGATTTCCCAATGGGTGATAAAACCCAGCCCAGTCAATATTCTGAGGCAACATTGGGTGATGAGGAGGAAGATGAGGAGGGAGAGGACTTGTTTTTCTGTGCTACCGAGGGACTCGTAAAGCTACAGAGGGGACACCCAACCTAAGCGTCATGTCTGTCTAGCCTGAATGGGCTGGAGAGGAGGAGGTGGAGGAGGAGGAGGAGGCGAGTCAGCATGAGGAGAGGATGGGTACTGTTTCTACTGTTGAGGACACAGAACATTTGCCTTTTTGCATCTTGGCCCACATGGCACCGTTCATGTGTAAGTGTCTGTGGCAAGACCCTCGCGTGATACACATTTTATCCAAGAGTAATAATAATAATAATTTTTATTTATATAGTTCCAACATATTCTGCAGCACTTTACAATTAAGCAGAGTCATGTACATATAATAAATTCAGTTTGAACAGTTACATTAGGAGTGAGGTCCCTGCTCGCAAGCTTACATTCAACAAGGCAATGGGTGGACACAATAGGTGAAAAATACTTGTTATTTCAGGTCAGGCAATTATAAGTAGGGATTTTCATATAAGACTGCATGATTCGGTCATCAGCCAGTATGTTTAAGTGCAATAATCAAGTATCAAGAGTAGTTATCGTGTGCATGGAGGGTGTGGAGACAGATGAATAGTAGGGTGCAGATTCAGAATAATATTTAGAAGGAGGGAACAGGAGAAAATTTGTTTACTGAGTAGTTGAGGTGGTTGGCTTGTTTAAAGAGATGGGGATTTTAAAAAGCGCTTGAAAACGTGGTGGCTAGGCATCAGTTGGATAGTCTGGGGTAGAGCATTCCAGAGAACTGCTGCAGCACGAGAGAAGTCATGGAGACAGAGGTGCGAGGTTCGAATTATGGGGGATGTTAATCTTAGGTCATTTGTAGAACGGAGGGCACGTGTAGGGTGATAGACAGAGATGAGAGAGCAGACATAAGGAGGTGCAGAACTGTGGAGAGATTTGTGGGTGAGAGTGATGAGTTTATATTGGACCCTGTAGCAAATGACCAATCAGTGTAATGACTGGCACAAGATGGAGGCATTGGTGAAGCGGCTGGACAGAAATACGACCCTGGCTGCCGCATTCAGGACTGATTGAAGTGAAGAAAGTTTGGTAAGAGGGAGAACGATCAGAAGAGAGTTGCAATAGTCCAGACAAGAGTGAATAAGACCGACAGTAAGAGTTTTAGCAGTTTCAAAGGTGAGAAAAGGTCAGATTCTGGAGATGTTTTTAAGGTGCAGGTGACAAGAGCGACCTATACTGGTTGGCCACCTTTCTCAATCCACTGTACAAGGAGAAATTTCCTTCTCTCCTTTTGGAGTCAACAAAGAGTTTAACAATTGAATTGTTTAAGAGGGTTGTTGTAGATCAGTTGTTGAAAACATCACTAGAGATGAGCGTTGTTCGATTCGAACTGTTCACCAATCTCAAATTCGAGCTGTTTTGGGCGGTGTTCGAGCCATTCGGCGAACACGAACAATTTGAAAAAAATTCGGCTGTTCGAGGTTATGTTCGATAACTGTTCGTGCACCAAAATCATAACTGGATTTTTTCTCAGTAATGCTGAAAATTAATGTTAATACGCAGTTTGAGTGTTCAGCGGGGCGGGGTGAGGGGCAGGGGATGGATCTCTGCAGGAATAATGAAGATCTCCATTTTTTTTTCTCTTTCCCGCATTTACAGTGGGGAGGTGCAATCTGTCAGCCTATCAGCAGAGCACACACAGAGTGAACTGCTTTTTTTCACACAAGCAAGGGCATGTTTCATTGGCAGTGTATGTCACATGTCCTTGCCCTATAAGACCCAGCCATTTTCCCCGTCGCCACCATTTTCTCAATGCTGCAGCTGCGTGTTAGACGGCACCGCTGTTGCTGTCTGCGCTATACCTTGTTAATTTCAAGCCAATTTTCGCACAAATCTACAGATAGCTTGGGAGTAGGGAAGAGTTGTGATTGCAGTCCTTTTAAGGACTAGGTTACAGCATTTCCTACGACTTTTATGAGGCAGGACTGTGCTCTTAAATAGATAGGTTGGGAGTAAAGACTAATTGTAATTGCAGTCCTTTTCAGGACTAAGTTACATCAGTTCCTATCAGTTTTTGCAGGCAGGTCTGTGCCAGTGCTGTGCAAGTTTTTTTCACAGCATTTGGCTAAATCTAGCAAAGCTAATCCTTTTTGGCCTGTTGCAGAGTGTGTTAGTCAGTGGAGTAGCCTATCTGTGTTGCAAGCTACACCACCTGAGTATAAAATACCAATTTTTTTACTGCACCTAGTGAAGTAAAACCTTTTGGGCATAGCATCATTCTATTAGTCCATCTATACTGAACTCCATAAGGTTGCAAACTGAATATAATTTTTTTCTGCATCTAGCTCTGAAAAAATATTTGGGCTTCTAACAGTGTGTGGGATTTGTTCTATTAGTCCATCTATACTGACCTCCATCAGGTTGCAAATTAAAAATAATTTTTATCTGCATCTAGCTCTGAAAAAATATTTGGGCTACTAGCAGTGTGTGGGACTTGGTCTATTAGTCCATCTATACTGACCTCCATCAGGTTGCAAATTAAAAATAATTTTTATCTGCATCTAGCTCTGAAAAAATATTTGGGCTTCTAGCAGTGTATGGGACTTGTTCTATTAGTCCATCTATACTGACCTCCATCAGGTTGCAAATTGAATATAATTTTTTTCTGCATCTAGCTCTGAAAAAATATTTGGGCTTCTAGCAGTGTGTGGGACTTGTTCTATTAGTCCATCTATACTGACCTCCATCAGGTTGCAAATTGAATATAATTTTTTTCTGCATCTAGCTCTGAAAAAATATTTGGGCTTCTAGCAGTGTGTGGGACTTGTTCTATTAGTCCATCTATACTGACCTCCATCAGGTTGCAAATTGAATATAATTTTTTTCTGCATCTAGCTCTGAAAAAATATTTGGGCTTCTAGCAGTGTGTGGGACTTGTTCTATTAGTTCATCTATACTGACCTCCATCAGGTTGCAAATTAAAAATATTTTTTTTCTGCATCTAGCTCTGAAAAAATATTTGGGCTTCTAGCAGTGTGTGGGACTTGTTCTATTAGTCCATCTATACTGACCTCCATCAGGTTGCAAATTGAAGATAATTTTTTTCTGCATCTAGCTCTGAAAAAATATTTGGGCTTCTAACAGTGTGTGGGACTTGGTTTATTAGTCCATCTATACTGACCTCCATCAGGTTGCAAATTAAAAATAATTTTTTTCTTCATCTAGCTATGAAAAAATATTTGGGCTTCTAGCAGTGTGTGGGACTTGTTCTATTAGTCCATCTATACTGACCTCCATCAGGTTGCAAATTGAATATAATTTTTTTCTGCATCTAGCTCTGAAAAAATATTTGGGCTTCTAGCAGTGTGTGGGACTTGTTCTATTAGTTCATCTATACTGACCTCCATCAGGTTGCAAATTAAAAATATTTTTTTTCTGCATCTAGCTCTGAAAAAATATTTGGGCTTCTAGCAGTGTGTGGGACTTGTTCTATTAGTCCATCTATACTGACCTCCATCAGGTTGCAAATTGAAGATAATTTTTTTCTGCATCTAGCTCTGAAAAAATATTTGGGCTTCTAACAGTGTGTGGGACTTGGTTTATTAGTCCATCTATACTGACCTCCATCAGGTTGCAAATTAAAAATAATTTTTTTCTTCATCTAGCTATGAAAAAATATTTGGGCTTCTAGCAGTGTGTGGGACTTGTTCTATTAGTCCATCTATACTGACCTCCATCAGGTTGCAAATTGAATATAATTTTTTTCTGCATCTAGCTCTGAAAAAATATTTGGGCTTCTAGCAGTGTGTGGGACTTGGTCTATTAGTCCATCTATACTGACCTCCATCAGGTTGCAAATTAAAAATAATTTTTTTCTGCATCTAGCTCTGAAAAAATATTTGGGCTTCTAGCAGTGTGTGGGACTTGGTCTATTAGTCCATCTATACTGACCTCCATCAGGTTGCAAATTCAATATAATTTTTTTCTGCATCTAGCTCTGAAAAAATATTTGGGCTTCTAGCAGTGTGTGGGACTTGGTCTATTAGTCCATCTATACTGACCTCCATCAGGTTGCAAATTGAATCTAATTTTTTTCTGCATCTAGCTCTGAAAAAATATTTGGGCTTCTAGCAGTGTGTGGGACTTGTTCTATTAGTCCATCTATACTGACCTCCATCAGGTTGCAAATTGAATATAATTTTTTTCTGCATCTAGCTCTGAAAAAATATTTGGGCATCTAGCAGTGTGTGGGACTTGGTCTATTAGTCCATCTATACTGACCTCCATCAGGTTGCAAATTCAATATAATTTTTTTCTGCATCTAGCTCTGAAAAAATATTTGGGCTTCTAGCAGTGTGTGGGACTTGGTCTATTAGTCCATCTATACTGACCTCCATCAGGTTGCAAATTGAATCTAATTTTTTTCTTCATTTAGCTCTGAAAAAATATTTGGGCTTCTAGCAGTGTGTGCGACTTGTTCTATTAGTCCATCTATACTGACCTCCATCAGGTTGCTAATTGAATATAATTTTTTTCTGCATCTAGCTCTGAAAAAATATTTGGGCTTCTAGCAGTGTGTGGGACTTGGTCTATTAGTCCATCTATACTGACCTCCATCAGGTTGCAAATTGAATATAATTTTTTTCTGCATCTAGCTCTGAAAAAATATTTGGGCTTCTAGCAGTGTGTGGGACTTGGTCTATTAGTCCATCTATGCTGACCTCCATCAGGTTGCAAATTGAATATAATTTTTTTACGCATCTAACCCAGCCAATAGTTTTGGCCTAATACCACAGTTTGGCAAAAGGCCTGCTGCTGGTGGAAAGGGGAATAGACGTGTTGGGAAGGGGAAAAAAGGTTGTGTCCGTGGGGTAGGTGTTAAAGCAACAGTAACATCTGCAGAAGAAAGACCATCTTCCAGCCAAACTAAAATGTCTACTTCTTTTAGCGGACCATGTGATAAGATCCCTTTCTTACGGCCACGCCAATCGCTACAAATTCCAGATGAGGCACAAAAACAGCAGGTGCTTCAACGGATATCAAGTGCTCCTTTAAGTGGGCTCTCCTCCACATCAACTTCAACATCACAAATACTCCAGTCCTCAAAGGTGTCACCCCAATCGCACTTGCTTCCTCACAGCTCCCAAATCTCCAGCTGCCCGTCTGAGTATGAGGTAGAACAGATGGTTGAGTCTGCAGAGCTGTTTACTCTTACTATAGCCTGGGAATCAGAGGTCGGCTCCAGCTCTTCTGTGAATCCAGACGAGGAAATGATCTGCACTGATGCCCAGAATCATTATGAGTCGGATCCAGGACCAGACGCTGAAGATTCTGACCGTAATGTAGACCCTCGTTCCCAAACTGTAACTCCTGTTGGTGGAGACAATGAGGAAGACGATGATGAGACTCAAATACCTGATTGGAGCGACGTTAGTTTTTTGTCAGGGCAGGAACAGGTTGGCTTTGAGTACGACGGGTGTGATAACGCTCAGGGTGATGATGATGAGGTTGGAGATCCCACTTACTGTCAACCCACAGTCAGCCAAGAGATGAGGTCAGCAGAGGAGGTGGAGGAGAATGCTAGTGAAGACGAGGTCAGGTTGCGCCTTCCTGGACAGAGACGTAGTACTGGAAGCACTTCAACAACTGCATCCTCAAACACAAATCTGCTTCTCACCACAAGTCATGGTGGCTCTTCAGGTCGCATGGGTGCTAAGCCTTGCATAGCCTGGGCATTTTTTCAGATCGATAAAGATGACCCAACTCGTGTTATCTGTAACATTTGTCAGGAAAAGCTAAGTAGAGGCCAAAAAATACATAGTTTGAGTACTTCATGCATGAACCGGCACATGGACATGAAGCATAAGTTGCAGTGGGAAGCTCACTGTGCTACAATGCGGCCTAGCCAGCCGGGCCAACAGCCGTCTGCCATATCTTGTGCATCCGCGGCCTCTTCATCCTCTGTGACTGGGGGGACAGCAGTCACACCTGTTTTGGGATGCAGACCTGCCATCTCTTTACCCGCAACAGCCAGCGTGATTGGCAGGTCATCATTTTCTTTGGAGGTGGTAACACCAGCTGGTGTTGAGCGCTGTCCGACATCGATAGCACCACCTTTGGATCAAGGCAACCTAACATGTCCGCCTGCATCTTCCTCACATACCGGCAGTTTGCCGGGGACACCCTTATCAACCCCGTCTAAGCACAATAGCCAGCCCTCGGTCCCTCAGATGTGGACAAGTAAAAGACCATTTCCTCCTAGCCATGAGAAAGCTAAGAGGTTGAATTTCACCATCTGCAAGCTCTTGGCTACAGAAATGCTGCCTTTCCGCCTGGTGGACACAGAGGATTTTCAAGACCTTATGTCCGTCGCAGTGCCCCAGTACCAGATGCCCAGTCGGCACTACTTCTCAAAGAAAGGTGTGCCTGCGCTCCACCAGCATGTCGCACACAACATCACCGCTTCTTTGAGAAACTCTGTGTGTGACAGGGTGCATTTCACCACAGACACTTGGACGAGTAGGCATGGACAGGGGCATTACATGTCGCTGACTGGGCACTGGGTAACTATGGTGACAGCAGGAAAATAATTTTGGGGCTCCGAGATGCGCAAGACACATAAGTGCCTTCTTGCTGCACTACCTGCAACATGACCCTCAGATTGTCAGAATTCGAAGTAATCCCGACAACTGGGTTGCCACACTCTTAGATCCCCCACACTCTTCGATCAACCTTTTCATTTTAATAAAGACCAAAAAAATGGTCATTTTTGAAATTATAAGCATTAGCAGGTTATTAGAAACTGAAATCAAACAGTTTTCAACTCAAAACTTTATTCTAGGTGATGTTACATTTGCACATAGGACCCCTTGTTCGAAAGGAGCTTCTGAACTCTCTCGTCCATTGAATTTGTCAGGTTTTGGATGGTTTCTGCTTCAATTGTTTTGCATGAGGACAGAATACCCTCCCAGAGCTGTTGCTTAGATGTGAACTGCCTACCGCCATCATAGACACTCCTTTTGATGATGCTCCAGAGGTTCTGAATGGATTAGAGGTCAGGGGAGCATGGGGGTCACAGCATAAGTGTGTCCCCTTTTATGCCCATATCAGCCAGAGATACAGATGTGTTATGTGCAGCATTCGATGGTGCATTATCATGCAAAAAAATGATGTTGCTGTGGAATACATGGTTGTTCTTCTTGAACCATGGCAGGAAGTGCTGTTTGAGAAACTCCACATACATTATGGAGTTCATCTTTACCCCTTCAGGGATCCTAAAGTGGCCGACAATCTCTCTCCCCATGATTCCAGCCCAAAACATTACTCCACCTCCTCCTTGTTGGCGCTGTAGCCGTGTTTGCGTGGGGTGTCCATCAACCAGCCATCCTCCACTCCATCCATCTGGACCATTGAGCGTTGCACGACACTCATCCGTGAACAAAACAGTTTTGAAATCAGTCTTCATGTAATGTTTGGCCCACTGGAGCCGTTTCTGCTTGTGTGAAGTGGATAGAGGAGGTCGACAGGATGGCGTACGCACAGCTGCAAACCTCTTGTTGTTCGGGGGACGTTGGAGGCACCAGCAGCTTCAAAAACTTGTCTGCTGCTATGACAAGGCTTTTTTGCCGCTGCTCTTTTAACCTGACGTAATTGCCTGTAGGAAAGAGTCCTCAATTTGCCCTTATCAGCACACACACGTGTGTACTGTGAATCAGCTACATACTTCTTGATTGCCAAGACACTTCATCCTGATCATCGCAAAATGTTGATTGTAGTCATGCCTTGACCTAAACACTCCACAATTTGTTGCTTCTCAGCAGCCGACACATCCTTTTTCTTTCCCATTTTGGCAGAAAATGTAGGCTGCTTAATAATGTGGGACAGCCTTCTTAAGTAGTCTTGCCTTTCATTGGACACACCTGCCAAACTAATTAGCACAGGTGTCTGCAATTGCTTACAGTGATATAAAGAGCCCTGACACACATCACCATCAATGAGTTTAACTGACAAACAAACAAATTCTTCCCTTATAACTCCTAAACACTTTTTGCATAATAATTTGGAACACAGTGTACATGTGCTTTTCCACAAAACACCAGTGGTTCACGTAGTGAATCTTACAGTTCTAACTTGCCTACCGTGGTCTGTATGGAGTTGTACAATAAAGGGCCCAAAATAAAGATAACATGGACGGGAGAGGTCTCTATGAATAGGAATTCCTAAGTATTTGATACCCTGTGAGGGCCAGGCAAAGGGAAAGTTGGACTGGATGGAATCCTGTATGGATTTTGGGAGGGAGACATCGAGGGCCTCAGACTTCGCTGCATTGATTTTAAAATTTGACCATGTAACAAAGTGACCTATTTCAGCCATAACAGCAGGGATAGATATATGTGATTGAGTGATATATACTAGGACATCATCAGCAAATAGAGAGCACTTGTACTCGGTGCCTCCCACCTCAATCCACCTAATATTGGGGTTATGGCGAATTGATGAGAGCAGGTGCTCCGTCACTAGGATGTATAAGAGAGGGGACAGAGGACATCCCTGCCTTGTCCCATTGGTGATTACGAAAGGTGATGAAAATGTTCAGACTCGCCCCCTGGGCCTTGGGACACCCGGAGCCGGACCCTTTTTGGTGGATGCTGGTGGTTGTAGTCTCCGTGGCGGGGACCCGGTTCCGTGGCTCAGGGCGGTCAAACTAGTGGCGGAACTATTTATGTGGTTTTGATGTTTAAATGTCCGACTACGCCACCCGTGTATTGCGGTCAGAGTGAACCGCCGCTGCAGGGCAGACCGCTGAGGCTGGTGTTGTGGGTGCAGCAGAGCGTAGCATAACTCCCCACGGGAGGAGTATAGCCTCAGGGCAGTGTATGCGGAGGATGGGGGTGATGGTGCAGGGCAGCAGCAGTAACGACACGGAGTCAGTGATGCAGTCCAGGGCCTTTACTCACAGTTCTTATTATCCAGACCACTTCTGCAGGTAACGGCTGCCCACGTCGTACTGTGCTTACCAGGTGAGGGGCTCAGACAACTCCCAGATAACTTTGGAGCGCTTCACAGGACCCCCTTTGTGTGTCCTTTGTCTGGCCTTTCTTACCAACCCTTCTGTCCGGCTGCCTCGGGCCTCCTCTTGGTAAACTTGGCGCCAGTTTCCCTGACCGTATGTGGTGCCTTCCTAGCAGGTGTAGCGAGAGGCTGCGTCACATTAAATGTCACAGCCTCCGGTTTCTAGCTGAGGGTCGGTTCCCGCCTCCACTAGTTTCGGGGACCGGTCTCCCCCTTTGGCCTGACCCCTCCACGCAGGTGGATTCGGGCGTGCGGTGGCGATTCGCCTGTCCGCACCCCTGGGATCCCTTCGTTCCTCGTTCCTGGAGCCTTCTCCGCTCCTCTTCCTTCCTTCTCGCTCTTCCAGGCCTGGGCCTCTTTTACTAGGCCCGCCTCCGGAGCAGAGCTCATGCAGAGCCCCTGCTCCCTGTCACTTCTGCTCAGACTTCTCTGCACTGAACTAAGATGGTGCCCACCTTTTATACTTCCTTCTCTATGCACCCAGGAACTACTTCCTCCCTGCTCCTGCACTACAGGGTTCCCCTTCCTCAGTGTTCCCTCCCCCCACTCCAGCCAGGGACAGGGACTGTCGTGCCCATCTCAGAGGCATATTGGTCGCCCTGCCCCACGGCAATGTGGTGTAATGCATGCAGGTGTCGGGGTCCTGATCCACACTCCATCCTTACCTGAGAGTGAGATATCAGACCTCTGGGTGAGGTGCAATACCTCTGTAGCAACCAAGCCCTCGGGGTGCGACAGTTCCATTTATCTTCAGCCTAGGTGACGTATTGCGATACAGGGCCGTGATTTTGGCTATAAAAGGGTCCCCTAGGCACCTACCCCAAGCTTTTTAAGAGAATAATATATGGCGTGCCAGGAGACTCTATGGAATGCTTTCTCAGCATCCAACGAGAGTATCTAATTACAAATTTTTAACTGCATCTAGCCCAGGAAATACTTTGTGCCTAGTAGCAGTGTCTGCTAGTCAGCGGATTATCCCAGCTGTTAAGCAAGCTACACCACCTGTAGTTTGGACACTTAATTTTTTCAAAGGAAATGCTTCGGGACCCCGGGATACTCAGTGAAGAGCATCAGGAGGCACCCCAAGGCATAGGGGCTGGGACTGGCGGTAGGACGCCTTGCGGTGGACCGCCGAGCTCGATCCTTATAAAAGCTTTTTAACTGCAGCAGCTTTAGTGGACGCTACTGGAGCTGGAATTACGCGGCTGCTGGCATGAGACTTGCCCTCCAATAGATCCTTGTAAAAGGATTTAAAGTGTATTCATTCAAATTAGAGAGACAATTTAAATTAAAAAGCTTAGAGCTGCCTCCACCACAGGGGGGCTCGCTCGACCCACCAGCGGACAGGCACCAGTATTGGGAGAGGGGGGCTGGCCGTCAGGGTCCACCATGGCTCTGGCACACACCCGGCGACACGGAGGTGGCACGGGCAGGAAAGGACTGGCCGTGTCGGCTTCTCACTTTTTGGATTTTAGAAGGGCATGACATGCCTATATCTGTGTCTCCCCCTCCTTTTACTCCTCCACCTCTTTTCTTTTAGCATGACTATATGTACTTGTCACTTTTCCATGTGTTAGTTATGTCTTCTGAGCAGTTTGTCAGCTTTTGGACACCTTTGAATGTGTTTTCTATGTGTTTCTATGTGTTTTTGCTTGCCTGCCATTGGTTTCAACGGTGTTCGAAGGTGTTCGACGAACAGTTCGGCGAACACACGGGTGTTCGACGAACCGAACCGAACTCGAACACTACGGGGGTGGCTCAACACTAAACATCACCCACAGACAATGCTGGTGGCAGAGGTACCGGCTCTTTTCAACACCAAGGGATAATGCGGAGAGACTAGAACACCAGCTCCAACAGAGGTGGGGGGAAAATGTGCACAAATTGGGCAATTTTCAATAGACCAGCACAACATTAAAGGCTATCTGTGCCTGTAATAATGCCAAGGAGGTATAAGTTGCAGAACATGGTTAAGGGGTACTGAAGTGACCATAAGTGCGTCCTTTCTGATGCTTCAGTTCCCTTTAATTATTGGGTGTCTAAGCTGAACACTTGGCCCGACCTCTGCTTATATGCCTTGGAAATTTTGGCCTTCGCTGCTGCTAATGTGGTGTCTGAGCGTATTTTCAGTTCCGCTGGGGCAATCATCACTGATAGGCGCACACGCCTCTCCACGGAAAATGCAGACCGACTTACTCGGATTAAATTCAACAAGGACTGGATATCTCCACAGTTTGTATTCCCTCCAGATGAGAGCAAGCCAACCTAAATTCACCAAAAATGCATATTCATGCTACTGCTGTTAACGTCACCCCCTACCCATAAGAACCAGTTTCCTCCTTCCTTCATCAACCATGACTCAGCCCATAGGGCTAATTTTTAGAAACCCTATGCAGATTGTGCAGTGGACAAAACAGGACAGTATTCTTACTCCAGCCTAACTACTATTTGTGATTAGAGGCCCTTGGGATGGTGGCTTCCTGCGTCAACCATGACTCAGCCCATAGGGCTAATTTTTGCAAACCCTATGCAGATTGTGCAGTGGACAAAGCGGGATAGTATTCTTACTCCAGCCTAATTACTATTTTTGATTGGAGGCCCTTGGGATGGTGGCTTCCTGCGTCAACCATGACTCAGCCCATAGGGCTAATTTTTACAAACCCTACGCAGATTGTGCAGTGCACAAACCAGGACAGTATTCCTACTTCAGCCTTACTACTATTTGTGATTGGTGGCCCTTGGGATGGTGGCTTCCAAAATAGTGGTTAAAATCGCCTGGTGCTTGCTTTGTAGCAGGCAGTAGGAAATGTTTGGACTACTGCTTTGTGCAGGGCAATCAAAGATTTTTTACATAGACTAATATGGACAGAAGGCAGGCTGACACCCCAAAATAGTTGTTAAAATGGCCTGGTGCTTGTTTGTAGCAGGCAGTAGGAAATGTATGGACTACTGCTTTGTGCAAGGCAGTCAAAGATTTTTTACTTAGACTAATACGGACAGAAGGCAGGCTGACACCCCAAAATAGTGGTTAAAATGGCCTGGTGGTTGTTTGTAGCAGGCAGTAGGAAATGTTTGGACTACTGCTTTGTGCAGGGCAATCAAAGATTTTTTGTGTACACTAATATGGACAGAAGGCCGGCTCTAACCCCTAAAACAGCAGGGAAAATAGACCAGTGCTAAAAACAAAAAGGCAGGACACAATGCTAATTCTTTGTGTGCAGGAAAAATATTGCTTTGCATTTAACAAGAGCTGTTTTAAGATGGACACTGGAAGAGCACTTTATCCTCTCCCTAGCTAATGCACAAGCTCTCCTCTGTACTCTGACTTTGTTGTTAGTCTTCAGCTCTGAAAATAGCTATTTTTTGGTGGTATTATGGAGCTAGTGAGCTGCTCCTTTGCACACTACAGGTAGCCCTTTCAAGGGCTTTTGTTTGATCAAGAGGCCTAAACACTCTCCCTAGCAGCTCAGCGATCTCTCCCTACGCTTATAGAACACAGGCTACAGACACAATGTGCACAAAATGGTGGCGGCAGGGCTTAAATTGACCTTAAGAGGCTGGGCGGCCAGCCAATAAAAGTAATGCCACAATCAAGTTGTCTGCGGCATTACTGTGATTGGTTAAGAAGCCCGGCATGTTTAGTGGCTGCAAAGGAGGCGTCAAAACTGCAGTGCGGAATATCCGAATATAGCGAGGCGAGTACACAAATACTCGCCGAATAATGATTAACCCGAATACCGTACTATTTGTGCGAATAGCGAATAGTAACGAATACACTCACTCATCACTAAACACAGCCCATTATCCTCTATGGAGAAATGATAGCAAGGAGTGAGGAGCAGGAAAAAGAACAGACATAAGCAAACAGAAAAACATGGTGCAGAGCTCTATAAAAAGTGATTTTACTCACATTAGAGCATATTCATCTCAAGACAGCTCAGCTCTACAATTTACAATTTAAGGAAATGGGGAATGTTTATGGAAAATGAAAAATATGTAATTTAGATTAACTACCAGACAACCATAGAGAAGGTTTTGAAAGATCTGGTTGGGATTTGCAAAAACATCATTTAAAGAGAACCTGTCATGTAAAAAAAGCAATTAATCTGCAAATATGAGGTTAATCTGCAGCTTAATAACGTTTTCAAGTTGCCTAGCACCTGCAATCTTAGCCCCACTGCAAGCTGTAAATTAACTTTATTCCTCCCGGCAGCCTCGGGCTTTCAGTCATAGAGGTGCTGCTTCAGCCACCTCTCAGTACACAGTACATAGTGAGCAGTGGCTGTAACCACGCCCGAGCAATGACTGACAGTGGACTCTAATGCTGAGCAGGCTGTCAGTTAGTGCCGAGTTGTGGTTACAGCCACCGCTCACTATGCATTGAGCGGTGACAGTGAGTGGAAGCTGCGCCAGCCCACACCTATGACTGAAAACCCAAGGTTGCTGGGAGGAATAAAGTTAATTTCCTACTGCCAGCGGGGCTCTCAGTGCCAGTGACAGACAGCTTTAGAGTGCTATTAACCTGCAGATTAACCCCATATCTGCAATTTAATAGCGTTTTTTTACATAACAAGTTCCTTTTAAATGGGTTGTGCCACAATAACCTTTTCATTTGCTATTGCAGGAAGTGATTATTTAATCACTTTACTGCTATTAAAAATGATGCACCCCTAGCAGTACTGCTGACAGCTGCTTTGTCCATCCATCTTCTGTCTACCTCATGGTGCACAAGGAGAAGCTGTATGGGAGAGTGATGCGAAAGAAGCCGTTTCAGCAAGCACGCCACAAACAGAGTCGGCTGAGGTATGCAAAAGCACATTTGGGGAAGCCAATTTCTTTTTGGAAGAAGGTCCTGTGGACTGATGAAACCAAGATTGAGTTGTTTGGTTATACAAAAAGGCGTTATGCATGGCGGCAAAAAAACACAGCATTCCAAGAAAAACGCTTGCTACCCACAGTAAAATTTGGTGGAGGTTCCATCATGCTTTGGGGCTGTGTGGCCAATGCCGGCACCAGGAATCTTGTTAAAGTTGAGGGACGCATGGATTCCACTCAGTATCAGCAGATTCTTGACAATAATGTTCAAGAATCAGTGATAAAGTTGAAGTTACGCAGGGGATGGATCTTTCAGCAAGACAATGATCCAAAACACCGCACCAAATCTACTCAGGCATTCATGCAGAGGAACAATTACAATGTTCTGGAATGGCCATCCCAGTCCCCAGACCTGAATATCATTGAACATCTGTGGGATCATTTGAAGAGGGCTGTCCATGCTCGGCGACCATCAAACTTAACTGAACTGGAATTGTTTTGTAAAGAGGAATGGTCAAAAATACCTTCATCCAGGATCCAGGAACTCATTAAAAGCTACAGGAAGCGACTAGAGGCTGTTATTTTTGCAAAAGGAGGATCTACTATATATTAATGTCACTTTTCTGGTGAGGTGCCCATACTTATGCACCTGTCAAATTTTGTTTGAATGCAGATTGCACATTTTCTGTTAGTACAATAAACCTCATTTCAAGGCAGAAACATTACTGTGTCCAACAGTTATTACATATATCAAACTGAAATAGCTGTTGCAAAAACACCAATTTTTATAAAACATTAAGTTTAAGATTAATAGGGGTGCCCAAACTTTTTCATATAACTGTATATGCACACACAAACACACACTTATGTACAGTTATATAGATAGTGAGGTGTATGATGACAAGGAGGAGAAAAGGAGAGTGGGTTGTTTTTTTCTATTTTACCGCTGGATGGATATTTTTAATCTAAAGTACCTGCCCCTATTCTCAAATTTACCTGCCACAGTCTTCCCCTTCTATTGACGCCGCTTTTGTTGGTCTTCAACAGTTTGTGACCTGCCAAAATTGCTCCAGTGTTTGTTGGGTGAGCCGAAAGTCACAGCTCAATACAAGAGTATGAACCTCGTTCTGGCTCTCATAGACTTGCACTGAGAGTTTGTGACGTAAATTCTGACTTTCAGTCAGTCAGAAGTTGCAGTCACAAAATGACGCTGCGGGTCTGGAGTGGCACCGAAAAAAGGTGAAGACGCTGGCGTGTGAGTATAAGACTAGGGGCAGGGACCTTACAGTAGAAGCACCACTCCAGCACTAGAAAGAAAAAAAAATATTTATATTTCAGGGCTTTGGGTGGATAAATAATAAGCAGGATACCTGCTAAGATGGGAAGTCATATGTGAATTGACTATTTGAACATAGTGGAGAAGGAGACTATTTGAAGGCAGGAACTCGGCAGTAGCTGTCACATTGACCTCTTTTGAATCCCTTCCACAATCTCTACAGTTAAGCATGACGTAAATAGGGTACAAGCAGGCAAAAAATCATATACATTTATTTATTTTTTATTAAAATTATTCACTTTAAACCTTTTCCTGTGAACATTTAGGGTGTGTGCCTACATCGTCTTTTAAACTCAGGTGAACCCGCCATATCTTTTATGCAGAAGATACTTCAGGAAGCTCTCTCATTTTTTGATCCTGAACAATTGTTTGTGTAGTTTGTTTGGTTATTCTCCAAGCATTTATTTTATAGTTTTGCTCATCAGATTTTTTTTTTGAGCATCTTAACATGGTTTTTGTGATGTCTTTCATATTATTTTTTTCTGACCTTTTTTTTTTCAATCAGATGAATAAAGGAGAAACCACTAGTTATTTTTAAGCAAAATCATACCAAAATACTTCAAAAGACATCCAAGCATCTTCCAGGCATCTTTGGAGCTTTCCCATTGACCTGTACTGTAAAGTACACAGCATCTTCTGAGTTTAAAGCAGGAGAAGAATGGATATTTCACTTTGAACTGATTGCTGTTTCTTGAAATTTGAAATGATTAAAACATGCTCAAAAGCCTGAACATATGAATAGCAAGACATTTTTACATAAAAATGCATATGCGGCAGGACCTGCGAACTCAAGTCATGTGACTCTGATGACATCTTAACAGATCCATCTGCGTTTCTATGTTCCTGCCTGCTTATGATTGATCAGCATCATAAAGGAGGCACAAGTACATACCCCCAGTTAGACTTAACTAAATTTAACTTATTAGGTGCCAAATAGTGATGAGCAAGTACCGTAATATTCGTAATCGCTATACTCGCAACGAGTACTTTGTAATAATCGCGTATTCGTTCCAAATAGCGAGTACAATGTAAGTCAATGGGAAATGTGAGTAATTTTCTGCTGGACCCTACAAAGGGGTCTGGAGGCCTGAGTAAAAAGGCTGAAATGGATGGGAAAGTGATGAAACAGAATGGGAAGAGCCTGGAGAATGTGCCTGCATGCATTTCTGACTCACAAATGGTTTCTGGTAATAAGTTTGTTGCATTATTATGCCACTTTTACAGACACACAAGAACAACTACCAAACCTTACCTAAATTGCATTTAACAGGCCAAAAGGGTTAAGAAACAGTTTTTCCTGCACAATCACTTGTATATAAGGCTAAATAAACCAGAGAAACCAAAAAAATATCCCTTTTAGCCTTTGTTCACATATACTGTTGTGGCTTTTTTTTGCCTTTTACAATTGGGAGGGCCCTGACTTATCCATTTTGTAGGCCCCTCTGTCATACATCATTTTTAGTTCATTATTCCCCAGCACTTTACAAGCACAGCTAGAACGCACCAGTAGGTATGTTGACCTGAGAGGCCTCAGGTGGCTCTGTAACATGTGTTTTGGAGAGACAGCTGTTACTTAGACATTTAGGCGGTCCCTCCATCATTGACACTCAGTTAGTGGAATACATATTCCATAGCAGTTTACAATGTGCCCATTGTAGCGATGGGCTTGACCCTCCTCCTCCTCCACCACCATGTGATACTGCGGCCCTAAATTTAAATGTTCAGGGGGCCTGCAGTAGGCAGGAAAGCTGAGTTTTGTGAGAGCCCTCATGTGGCCCTGAAACATACATTTTGAAGTGCCCTCCTCTAGAAATTTTGGAGGTCCCTCTTGTGTACATTTGAGAGTGCCCTCACTTATTCATATTGTAGGGCCCTCACTCTATTATTTAACACATTTAAGGTCAGAAGCTACAGAGAAAAAGGCCAAGAGACATGGAGTATTAGAAGGTAGCAGTGAGTGCAGCCTGCAATCCTCAGGTATCGCTGAACTCTGTGAACCGGAAGAATAAAGCTGCACTAGTCAACTGGATGACGAGCTCAAATATATAACTTGTGCAAGTCAATGGACAAAGGATATATGATGCCCCCCCTCCAGGATGGGTTGGAGATGCTTCTCCAAATGGCTTAGAGATTTTGATTGTCAATATTCCCCAGACCCTATAGCAAGAGAAGACTTCTTGATACTGTACTACTTGGTCCAGCTCAGAATGTGCATCGTATTTCCAAAAATTACTCCTGGGGACTGTGTCAAAGGTGCAGGAAGATTCCATGACAAGGGCCTCCCTTGAAAAACATTATCTACGATGGAGTACTGTAGTAGTTGTAGCCCTCAAGTTTTCAAAGGGCCATCAGTCGGTCATCAACAGTCAGTGTAAATTTCTATTGAATATGTATCCCCTATCTCAGTCACAATGTGGCACAAGCCAGGCATGTTTTTTTGACGAATAGTGTGACTGAAAGTACATTTCTATTGAATATTTATCCCCTATCTCAGTCACAATGTGGCACAATCTGTGACAAGGGCCTCCAATGACATATTAGTTTGGTAGGACCACTGTACATTCCAGAATTGTCCACTGCACAAGGTGCATAGGGTTTGCAAAAATTAGCCCTATGGGCTGAGTCATAGTTGATGCAGGAAGCCACCATCCCAAGGGCCTCCAATCACAAATAGTAGTTAGGCTGGAGTAGGAATACTGTCCTGGTTTGTCCACTGCACAATATGCAAAGGGTTTGTAAAAATTAGCCCTATGGTCTGAGTCATGGTTGACTCTGTATTTTGGCTGTGACAGCTAGCTTGGCTTGTGCCATCAACATTTGAAAATCTGTCAACAAAACCCAAAATGCCAAAAAAGCCTGTTGTTAAGGGACATGGAAGTGGTGTTGTTAGTGGTGTGCGAGAAGACACTCAGTCTGTGTCAGGTCAGAAGAATCTTGATGCATCCACTATGTTCCTGGAAAAATTTCTCAGTCTGGAACGTAAACGTGTGTGGAATCCAGAAGAGCGAGAGCAGATTCTGTCTTGGATAGCAGACAAGGCCTCTATGCATCAACATTGCGTCATCATTGCTACGTCAAGCAGCAACAAATCTTCCACGACCACACAGTCTACTGTGGATACACAGAAGGCTGGCCCATCCAATCCTGAAGCTGGTTCTCCTTACTCCCGCCATTATCAGACACAGGAGACATATGACCCCAAGCTTGGCAACTCCAAGGATCTGTTTGGTACATATCCTTTGGTTGGCTCTGGCCTGTCACCATGCAGCATTGAAGAGGGACAAGAGGAGGTGGTGTGCATTGATGCTCAAGTACTTGAGTACCTACGGCCCAAAGAAAGCCACTTGGGGGAACGTCATCTACTGCCTCCAGAGGTGGAGGCTGATGATTATGAGACACATTTGCCATCAGGTCAGCCTACAATGTCAACTGGGAAGGAGGATGAGATAGAAGAAGAGGTGGTCGATGATGAGTCCACTGATCCGACCTGCTCCTTATACCCATCACTGCCAAGCTGGAAACTGTGCAGCAGCGCATCAGCAAAGCAACAACATGCTCTGCTGAAGCTGATCTGTTTAGGTCAGAGAGCACACACTGCAGCAGAGCTGTGGCAAGCTTTAAAACAACAGACTGATCAGTGGCTCTCCCTGCTGCACCTCCAACCCGGTCTGGTCGTCTGCGTTAATGGGTTTAACCTGGTGGCGGCTTTAAAGGTCGGTAAGCTGGTACACGTGTCATGCATGGCTCATGTGCTGAACCTAGTTGTTCAGAAATTTCTGAAAACTTACCGTACCTACTTGAGAAGGTGCACCGTATTAGCGCCCATTTCCGCCATTCCTCTAACACTTTTGCTGCTCTAACAGCGCTGCAAGAGCGCTTGAATTTGCCAAGCTATCGACTAATTTGCGACCTGCCCACATGGTGGAACTCCACCTATTATATGCTGGAGAGGATTAGTGAACAGCAGAGGGCAGTAGCTGAATACCAGCTTCAACATGCCCGTCATACTGAGAGTCAGCCACCACACATAACAACTGTCGAGTGCATGTGGATCGCTGACATTTGTGAGGTTCTTGAGAACTTTGAGTACTGCACCAACCTCATGAGCGGTTATCAGGCTATTATCAGCTTAACAATCCCGCTGCTGTTTCTCTTGAAACAATCACTGCATAATCTCAAAGAGGAAGCTTTGAGTGCCCAACATGTTGGTGAGGAGCCAGATTTCCCAATGGGTGATACTACCCAGCCCAGCCAATATTCTGAGGCAACATTGGGTGATGTTGAGGAGGAAGATGAGGAGGATGAGGATGGAGAGGACTTGTTTTTCTGTGCTACTGTGGGGACTCGTAATGCTACAGAGGGGACACCCAACCCAAGCTTCATGTCTGTCCAGCCTGGATGGGCTGGAGAGGAGGAGGTGGAGAAGGAGGAGTAGGCGAGTCAGGGTGAGGAAAGGATGGGTACTGTTTCTACTGTTGAGGACAAAGAACATTTGCCTTTTTGAAGCTTGGCCCACATAGCACCGTTCATGTGTAAGTGTCTGTGGCAAGACCCTCTTGTGATAAACATTTTATCAAACAATAATAATAATAATTTTTATTTATATAGCTCCAACATATTCCGCAGCACTTTACAATTAAGCGGGGACGTGTACATGCAATAAATTCAATATAATTCCAGAGAACTGGTGCAGCATGAGAGAAGTCTTGGTAACGGAGGTGTGAGGTTCTGATTATGTGGGATGTTAATCTTAGGTCATTTGTAGAACGTGTAGGGCAATAAACAGAGATGAGAGAGGAGAAATAAGGTGGTGCAGAACTGTGGAGAGCTTTGTGGGTGAGAGTGATGAGTTTATATTGAACCCTGTAGCGAATGGGCAACCAGTGTAATGACTGGCACAAGATGGAGGCATCGGTGAAGCGACTGGATAGAAATACCACCCTGGCTGCCGCATTCAGGATGGATTGGAGAGGAGAAAGTTTGGTTAGAGGGAGACCGATCAGAAGAGAGTTGCAGCAGTCCAGACATGAGTGAATAAGAGCGACAGTCAGAGTTTTAGCAGTTTCAAAGGTGAGAAAAGGTCAGATTCTGGAGATGTTTTTAAGGTTCAGGCGACAAGAGCGACCTATACTGGTTAGCCACCTTTCTCGATCCATGTTACAAGGAGAAATTTCCTTCTCTCCTTTTGGAGTCACCAAAGAGTTTTACAATGGAATCGTTCAAGAGGGCCATTGTAGATCAGTTGCTGAAAACATCACCCTCAGACAATGCTGGTGGCAAAGGTACCGACTCTTTTCAACACCAAGGGATAATGCGGAGAGACAAGAACACCAGCTCCAACAGAGGTGGAGGTAAAATGTGCACAAATTGGCAATTTTCAAAAAACTAACACAGCAGCAAGGGCTATCTGTGACTTTAACAATACCAAGCAGGGATAAGTTTTAGAACATGGTCAAGGGGTACTGAAGTGGCCATACGTGCGTCCTTTCTGATGCTTCAGTTCCCTTTAATTATTGGGTGTCTAAGCTGAACACTTGGCCCAACCTCTGCTTATATGCCTTGGAGGTGCTGGCCTGCCCAGCTGCTAGTGTGGTGTCAGAGCGTGTTTTCAGTTCCGCTGGGGCAAGCATCAGTGATAGGCGCACACGCCTCTCCACGGAAAATGCAGACAGACTTACTCTGATTAAATTTAGCAAGGACTGGATATCACACAGTTTGTAATCCCTCCAGATGACAGCAAGCCAACCTAAATTCACCAAAAATGCAGATTCATGTTACTGCTGTTAACGTCATCCCCTTCCCATAAAAATGCGTTTCCTTCCTCCGTCAACCATGACTCAGCCCACAGGGCTAATTTTTACAAACCCTATACACACTGTGCAGTGGACAAACCAGGACAGTATTCCTACTCCAGCCTAATTACTGTTTGTGATTTGTGGCCCTTGGGATGGTGGCACTAAAGCAGACAGTAGGAAATGTTTGGACTACTGCTTTGTGTAGGGAACTAAATGCTTTTTTAAGTGGACTAATGTGGACAGAAGGCAGGCTGTCACCCCAAAAACAGCAGGGAAAATGGCCTGTTGCGTGCTTGGTAGCAGGTAGTAGGAAATGTTTGGACTACTGCTTTGTGTAGGGCACTAGATGCTTTTTAAGTGGACTAATGTGGACAGAAGGCAGGCTGTCACTAGTGATGAGCGAGCATGCTCGCTACTGCTCGGTGCTCGACCAAGCATCTCACTGCTCGAGATACTCGGCGAGTATTTCCGGGGTTGCTCGGTGGGAGCTCGGGTCCCCTCCCTGCATGTTTGGCGCTCTTTAGAGGGCCAATCAACATGCAGGGATAGCCTGCCACTCACTGTAATGCTGTATAAGCAGGCAGGCAGTGTATATAGCAGAATGCAGTGCATATAGCACAAGAGGCTCCATTCCAATTCTGCCTTCTGCTGCTGTTAGATATTTCTATACAAAGGCCCAGGTCTCAGGGGCCAGGAATACTTATTTTTGGATCTTAATCCTCATTATTTGCTTTAAAAGCAATCCAGAGAACACCGTTTTTCTGAGCCATTTGCTTGCTGGCACTGCAGAATAGGTCCTTTCCATATTACAGCGCTAGAAATCCAGCTATTTAAAACTATGTTTTCTCCGTCAAACGGATCACATATACGTTGTCAGAAAATACTGCCATTTCTGCCATTAAAAATTTTCTTTAGTGTGTCAGTGAAGTAATTCACACCAATTTGCTGTTCAAACTACTTACCTACAGGCCAGGTATTTAAAACTCTGTTTTCTCCATCACACGGATCACATATAAGTTCGCTCCAAACTCAGTCATTTGTAGTGAAGATACTGTCCTCCATTTAAAATGGGCAAGGCACGTGGCAAGGGAGGGGGAACTGGACGTGATGGTAATGGTGCATGCAGAGGCCGAGGACAAGGCCGTGAGCAAGCTGAAATTGTGCCACAACAAACACCCACATCTTCTCGCCTGACCTTCCTGTCCCAATTTCTAGGGGACCGCAGCACACCACTATTGAACCCAGAGCAGTGTCAAAAGGTTGTTGGTTGGATAGCGGATAATGCTTCCTGTCACTTAGCCACCACCACCACCACCCTGTCTTCCACACGGTCAAGTCTCAGTAGCCGTGAGTCTGGACCGCATATTCCTCACCCTGATCCTCCTTCCTCCCACCATGCCGAGTGCGTAGAGACAACTGATCCTACACTTGGACACTCTGAAGAGCTGTTCACTTTTCCATTGATAGATTCGGGCCTCTCGCCCGCTCCACTTGAAGCGGGGCAAGAGGAGATCGCGTGTAGCGATGCCCAAATATTTGAGCAGCCACGGTCACACAAAGGCAATGGTGGGAAAGTGTCACAAGAGGTGGGTGATGATGAGACACAATTGCCAGAAAGTCAGGAGGAGGACCCGGGTGCGGAAGTTGATGACGAGGTGGTGGATGATATAGTAACTGACCCAACCTGGCAGGAGGACTTGCAGAGTGAGGACAGCAGCACACAGGGGGAGGGAGGAAGAGCACCCCAACAGGCAGGAAGCAGCAGTGTGGTGGCCGCAGGCAGAAGGCAGGCAACTGTTCCCCGCAACACCAACATGAAGGAAGTTGCCAGTACAACTATTAGGTCTTCCCGAGTCTGGTTGTTTTTTAAAGACTCTGCCGATAACCCCAAAAAGGCCATTTGCACCACCTGCCAGGCCAGCATCAGCAGGGGTGGCAAAACTAGCAGCCTGACCACCATCAGCATGATCAAGCACATGGCAGCAAAGCACCCTACTTTGTGGGCCGAACCCCAGGGTCCAGGAACAGTGTCTGCAGGTGGAACCATTGCTTCTTCCGCTGTTGTGCATTCAAGCCAATCCCCTGTCCATGGTGCATTCGAAGATGCCTCCTGCCCTGCACCTGTCTTTGCGCACTCTCAAGAAGCAGCATAAGGAAGCACGTCCATGTCCTTGTCCAAGCGCAGCATTCAGTTGTCCATACCCCAGTCCTTGGAACGCAAGCGCAAATATGCAGCCAAAGCCTCACAGGTCACACTACTAAATTCTCACATTTCACGACTGCTTGCGCTCGAAATGTTGCCTTTTAGGCTCGTGGAGACGGAAGCATTTCGCAACCTGATGGCGGCGGCCGTCCCTCGGTACTTGGTCCCCAGCCACCACTATTTCTTCCGGTGTGCCGTCCCCGCATTACACAAGCACGTGTCCCAAAACATTAGCCGTGCCATCAACAATGCAGTTACCGGGAAAATTCACCTAACTACTTACACGTGATGAGACACAGTTGCCATCAGGTCAGCCTACAATGTCAACTGGGAAGGAGGATGAGATAGAAGACGAGGTGGTCGATGATGAGTCCACTGATCTGACCAGGACCGTTGGCATGCATAGCCATGACAGCAAGACAGAGGAAGATGGATATGTAGCACCAACACAGGCACCAAGGGATCGTGGTTTGCCCAGAGTGAGAACTGGGTCAACTGTTCCCAAGAGCACCGCCGCTGTGCACCAAGTCAGTGCTAGGGGGCGTTCAGCTGCTGTGTGGAATTTTTTTTTCTGAAAGTCCTTTAGAGAAAAACATTGTTGTCTGTATCATATGCCATACCAAGTTGAGCAGAGGCCAGTGCAAAGGCAACCTGAGCACCACCAACCAGTATGAGAAACCACATGGCAGCAAAGCACCCCAGTAGGTGGGCGGAACACCAGGGTACCAAATCTGCATCTGCAAGTCAAAGCAATAATAATTTATAATTCAAAGGTTCATATTCAATAGTCGTAAGTAGCAAAGCTAAAGATAATACAATAATTAAAGCAAAAATAATGATGACCCTGCTCATAAGAGTATACGATCTACCATGAGGTGGGGGTGACACAAAGGACAGGGGCTTATTTACAATGATGGAGAATTATGCCATGTCACCTGGACTATGTCCTTCAGAATCTGCTGTTCCAGAAGCAGGCGCTCATACCTCATACCCACAAGCTGCGGTTGCTCACACATAACAAACATATACCACATCCACTTCCTCGTGCCAGAAAAGCGTCCAATTGTCCATGCCTGAGAGTTTGGAAAGAAAGCGTAAATACCCAGCCACTGTTATGATCTGCTACAAGCACTAAGAAAAGACAGGAGACCTGTCCCTACAATAGAACTAAACTGGATCCCTACGATGTAACGGGGAAACTGATCCTGCGATCAGACCCGCTAAAGTCCTCAGCTAGTCTGTATGAAGATCTTTAGATGCAAGGGAGGGATCCCTACAAGAACTAGGGACTGGGATAAAGTTGGACACCTCCTAGCAGAAATTGTAGCAGTAAAAGACAAACACACAACATAGAACATAGAGGTCAGAAGACCTAGCAAAACTAACAGAGAAAGGTAACAGAGCACCAAGCTAGCTCAAGAGTAGAAATTACAATGAAGTCCAGCAAGGCCAGGAGGGCGGAGCCGGATTAAATAGGCAAAGAAGGTCATGTGACCAGCAAACTAGAAAAAAACCAACAGGAGAGTTCTAACAGCCACGCACCCACAGGCACAAATACTAAACTCGCACATTGCCAAACTGCTAGCTGTGGAGATGTTGCCGTTTAGGCTTGTGGGAGCACAGTCTTCCATGATCTCTTGGCTGTGGCTGCCCCACGATACAGCATTCCCTGCCGCCACTATTTTGCACGGTGTGCCATCCCTGCGTTACACAAGCACGTGATAAACAATCTGAACCGTGCTCTTACCAAAGCCATAACCCAGAAGGTCCACCTTACAACAGACACCTGGACAAATTGTTGTGTACGGGGATGATACATTTCTGTCATGGCACACTGAGGGAACCTGGTGGAGGGTGGGACAAAGGCGCAAACTGGAACATAACGCATCCCACCCACGCTAAGTATAGCGGGCCCAACTTCTGTCAGGGTTTCCATCTCTTCATATTCCACTTTCTCTCTCCCCTTCTCCTGCTCCTCATCCACTGCTAAATTACCCTCCCTGTAATGCACACGCCCAGACTGACTGGCATGTGCGTGTATATGTAGTGATTCCACTGGACCGTACCGGAGAGTGAATGCCTGGAGGGGCGTAACTAAGTATCCACCTGATCCGACCAAGGTCGCACGACGGCATACGACGCCAGTGCACCAAGGAGGGACCGAGCAGAGGGACCAGGTGCTACTCCGGGTAAGACCCCGGACACGGCTGTTGACCCACACCAGGGAATACAGGAACAGGCAGGTTAGGCTGGCACACAGACTGGTGGGTATAGGCAGACACGGCAGGTATGCAGATGGGTGGATGCTGGCAAGCACGACTGGTATGCAAGCAGGGAGGTACTGGCAGGTACGGCCGGTATGCAGGCAGGTGGATGTTGGTAAGCACGACTGGTATGCAGGCAGGGAGGTACTGGCAGGTACGACAGGTTGGAGCACAGAGTGGATAGGACCCAGTACAGACTGGGACTCAGGAACAGAACCGCAGATGAGGTGGACAAGCACAGCAGAGTGAGGCCGCCTGGAGCGGCGAGCAAGAGCAGAGCAAGACGGGACCGCCTGGCGCAGTGAGCGAGAGTAGAGCAGGACGAGGCCGCCTGGAGCAGTGAGCAAAGGGTCAGAACAGAGCGAGACTGCCGGAGCAGCGAGCAAAGGGTCAGAGCAGAGCGAGACGGCCGGAGCAGCGAGCAAAGGGTCAGAGCAGAGCGAGACTGCCGGAGCAGCGAGCAAAGGGTCAGAGCAGAGCGAGACTGCCAGAGCAGCGAGCAAAGGGTCAGAGCAGAGCGAGACTGCCGGAGCAGCGAGCAAAGAGTCAGAGCAGAGCGAGACTGCCGGAGCTGTGAGCAAAGTGTCAGAGCAGAGCGAGACTGCCGGAGCAGCGAGCAAAGGGTTAGAGCAGAGCGAGAATGCCAGAGCAGTGAGCAAAGGGTCAGAGCAGAGCGAGACTGCCGGAGCAGTGAGCAAAGGGTCAGAGCAGAGCAAGACTGCCGGAGCTGTGAGCAAAGGGTCAGAGCAGAGTGAGACTGCTGGAGCAGAGAGCAAAGGGTCAGAGCAGAGCGAGACTGCCGGAGCAGTGAGAAAAGGGTCAGAGCAGAGCGAGACTGCCGGAGCAGTGAGCAAAGGATCAGAGCAGAGCGAGACTGCCGGAGCAGTGAGCAAAGGGTCAGAGCAGAGCGAGACTGCCAGAGCAGTGAGCAAAGGGTCAGAGCAGAGCGAGACTGCCAGAGCAGTGAGCAAAGGGTCAGAGCAGGCAAGAACCGCCGGAGCGGTGAACTAGGAAGAGCAGGCAGAAACCGCCGGAGCGGCGAGCAAGGCAGGGCAGAGGGGACAGGGCTCTGTTCACACGGAACAGACAGGAAGGGAAAGGCAGAACCAGATACCCACAGGGTACTTGCAGTGAAGTAGCGAGTGGACCACAAACTCACAAACGGAAGTACAGTGAAAACGTGCAGGAGTTAGGTACGAGTTCAGACTCTGCAGAAAAAGGGAAAATATGGGCGTAGAGAGAAACGAGAAACAGGCTGGAAGATGGTTAGGGCAGGAACAGACACTGGGAAAAGACACAGACAACAGATCTAGGTATACGGCCCCTAGAGGGCAGATGGAACAGGCTAAGAGCGTGTTCACACGGGCCTGGAAATACAGCCTCCAGGAAAGGCAGCTGGCTAGAGTACACAGACAGGACTCAGTTCAGACACGGGAACTGATACCGCAAGGCAGGAAACATAGACAGGACCTGGCACATCAGTGACTAGAAGCCAACTGACAGAACAAGATGCTCAGGCAAGGATTCCAGGGAGGAGCTGGGTTAAATACCAGGTGACAGACAGCAATAGGCAGAGGAAGCATCAGGGGTGTGTCTGCAGTAGCTATAAGAAACAGGAAGTTCAGCGGGCGTCACCCTAAGCAGACAGAGCAGAGCAAAGCAGACCATATGGAAAGAAGCCAAAGTGATAGTCTGGACTGGAAATCAAGTGCGTGCTCTTGCACAGTGGGAGATGGACCAGTATGCAAGGACGCCGCCAGGTATGTTACACTCCCCATCACTGCCAAGCTGGGACCTGTGCAGCAGCGCATCGGCAAAGTGGCAAGATGCTCTGCTGAAGCTTATCTGTTTAGGGCAGAAAGCACACACTGCAGCAGAGCTGTAGCAAGCTTTAAAACAACAGACCAATCAGTGGCTCTCCTCGCTGCACCTCCAACCTGGTCTGGTCGTCTGCAATAATGGGCATAACCTGTTGGCGGCTTTAAAGATCGGCAAGCTGGTACACGTGCCATGCATAGCTCACGTGCTGAACCTAGTTGTTTAGAAAACTGAAAACTTTCTGTGACTTGCTGTACCTAATTAAGAAGGTGTGCCGTATTAGCGCCCATTTCTACCATTCCTCTACTGCTTTTGCTGCTTTACAGTGTTGCAAAAGCGCTTGAATTTGCCAAGTCACCGACTCAATTGCGACCTCCCCACACGGTGGAACTCCACCTATCATAAGCTGGCGAGGATTTGTGAACAGCAGAGGGCAGGAGCTGAATACCAGCTTCAACATGCCGGTCAGACTGAGAGTCAGCCACTACACATAATAACTGTCGAGTGGGTATAGATCGCTGACATTTGTGAGGTTCTTGAGAACTTTGAGTGCTGCACCAACCTTGTGACCGGTGATCAGGTAATTATCATCGTAACCATCCCGCTGCTGTGTCTCTTGAAACAATCACTGCATAATCTCAAAGAGGAAGCTTTGAGTGCCCAGCATGTTGGTATGGAGCCAGATTTCCCAATGGGTGATAAAACCCAGCCCAGCCAATATTCTGAGGCAACATTGGGTGATGAGGAGGAAGATGAGGAGGGAGAGGACTTGTTTTTCTGTGCTACCGAGGGGACTCGTAAAGCTACAGAGGGGACACCCAACCTAAGCGTCATGTCTGTCTAGCCTGAATGGGCTGGAGAGGAGGAGGTGGAGGAGGAGGAGGAGGCGAGTCAGCATGAGGAGAGGATGGGTACTGTTTCTACTGTTGAGGACACAGAACATTTGCCTTTTTGCAGCTTGGCCCACATGGCACCGTTCATGTGTAAGTGTCTGTGGCAAGACCCTCGCGTGATACACATTTTATCCAAGAGTAATAATAATAATAATTTTTATTTATATAGTTCCAACATATTCTGCAGCACTTTACAATTAAGCAGAGTCATGTACATATAATAAATTCAGTTTGAACAGTTACATTGGGAGTGAGGTCCCTGCTCGCAAGCTTACATTCAACAAGGCAATGGGTGGACACAATAGGTGAAAAATACTTGTTATTTCAGGTCAGGCAATTATAAGTAGGGATTTTCATATAAGACTGCATGATTCGGTCATCAGCCAGTATGTTTAAGTGCAATAATCAAGTATCAAGAGTAGTTATCGTGTGCATGGAGGGTGTGGAGACAGATGAATAGTAGGGTGCAGATTCAGAATAATATTTAGAAGGAGGGAACAGGAGAAAATTTGTTTACTGAGTAGTTGAGGTGGTTGGCTTGTTTAAAGAGATGGGGATTTTAAAAAGCGCTTGAAAACGTGGTGGCTAGGCATCAGTTGGATAGTCTGGGGTAGAGCATTCCAGAGAACTGCTGCAGCACGAGAGAAGTCATGGAGACAGAGGTGCGAGGTTCGAATTATGGGGGATGTTAATCTTAGGTCATTTGTAGAACGGAGGGCACGTGTAGGGTGATAGACAGAGATGAGAGAGCAGACATAAGGCGGTGCAGAACTGTGGAGAGATTTGTGGGTGAGAGTGATGAGTTTATATTGGACCCTGTAGCAAATGACCAATCAGTGTAATGACTGGCACAAGATGGAGGCATTGGTGAAGCGGCTGGACAGAAATACGACCCTGGCTGCCGCATTCAGGACTGATTGAAGTGAAGAAAGTTTGGTAAGAGGGAGAACGATCAGAAGAGAGTTGCAATAGTCCAGACAAGAGTGAATAAGACCGACAGTAAGAGTTTTAGCAGTTTCAAAGGTGAGAAAAGGTCAGATTCTGGAGATGTTTTTAAGGTGCAGGTGACAAGAGCGACCTATACTGGTTGGCCACCTTTCTCAATCCACTGTACAAGGAGAAATTTCCTTCTCTCCTTTTGGAGTCAACAAAGAGTTTAACAATTGAATTGTTTAAGAGGGTTGTTGTAGATCAGTTGTTGAAAACATCACTAGAGATGAGCGTTGTTCGATTCGAACTGTTCACCAATCTCAAATTCAAGCTGTTTTGGGCGGTGTTCGAGCCATTCGGCGAACACAAACAATTTGAAAAAAATTCGGCTGTGCGAGGTTATGTTCGATAACTGTTCGTGCACCAAAATCATAACTGGATTTTTTCTCAGTAATGCTGAAAATTAATGTTAATACGCAGTTTGAGTGTTCAGCGGGGCGGGGTGAGGGGCAGGGGATGGATCTCTGCAGGAATAATGAAGATCTCCATTTTTTTTTCTCTTTCCCGCATTTACAGTGGGGAGGTGCAATCTGTCAGCCTATCAGCAGAGCACACACAGAGTGAACTGCTTTTTTTCACACAAGCAAGGGCATGTTTCATTGGCAGTGTATGTCACATATTCCTTGCCCTATAAGACCCAGCCATTTTCCCCGTCGCCACCATTTTCTCAATGCTGCAGCTGCGTGTTAGACGGCACCGCTGTTGCTGTCTGCGCTATACCTTGTTAATTTCAAGCCAATTTTCGCACAAATCTACAGATAGCTTGGGAGTAGGGAAGAGTTGTGATTGCAGTCCTTTTAAGGACTAGGTTACAGCATTTCCTATGACTTTTATGAGGCAGGACTGTGCTCTTAAATAGATAGGTTGGGAGTAAAGACTAATTGTAATTGCAGTCCTTTTCAGGACTAAGTTACATCAGTTCGTATCAGTTTTTGCAGGCAGGTCTGTGCTAGTGCTGTGCAAGTTTTTTTCACAGCATTTGGCTAAATCTAGCAAAGCTAATCCTTTTTGGCCTGTTGCAGAGTGTGTTAGTCAGTGGAGTAGCCTATCTGTGTTGCAAGCTACACCACCTGAGTATAAAATACCAATTTTTTTACTGCACCTAGTGAAGTAAAACCTTTTGGGCATAGCATCATTCTATTAGTCCATCTATACTGACCTCCATAAGGTTGCAAATTGAATATAATTTTTTTCTTCATCTAGCTCTGAAAAAATATTTGGGCTTCTAACAGTGTGTGGGATTTGTTCTATTAGTCCATCTATACTGACCTCCATCAGGTTGCAAATTAAAAATAATTTTTATCTGCATCTAGCTCTGAAAAAATATTTGGGCTACTAGCAGTGTGTGGGACTTGGTCTATTAGTTCATCTATACTGACCTCCATCAGGTTGCAAATTAAAAATAATTTTTATCTGCATCTAGCTCTGAAAAAATATTTGGGCTTCTAGCAGTGTATGGGACATGTTCTATTAGTCCATCTATACTGACCTCCATCAGGTTGCAAATTGAATATAATTTTTTTCTGCATCTAGCTCTGAAAAAATATTTGGGCTTCTGGCAGTGTGTGGGACTTGTTCTATTAGTCCATCTATACTGACCTCCATCAGGTTGCAAATTGAATATAATTTTTTTCTGCATCTAGCTCTGAAAAAATATTTGGGCTTCTAGCAGTGTGTGGGACTTGTTCTATTAGTCCATCTATACTGACCTCCATCAGGTTGCAAATTGAATATAATTTTTTTCTGCATCTAGCTCTGAAAAAATATTTGGGCTTCTAGCAGTGTGTGGGACTTGTTCTATTAGTTCATCTATACTGACCTCCATCAGGTTGCAAATTAAAAATATTTTTTTCTGCATCTAGCTCTGAAAAAATATTTGGGCTTCTAGCAGTGTGTGGGACTTGTTCTATTAGTCCATCTATACTGACCTCCATCAGGTTGCAAATTGAAGATAATTTTTTTCTGCATCTAGCTCTGAAAAAATATTTGGGCTTCTAACAGTGTGTGGGACTTGGTTTATTAGTCCATCTATACTGACCTCCATCAGGTTGCAAATTAAAAATAATTTTTTTCTTCATCTAGCTATGAAAAAATATTTGGGCTTCTAGCAGTGTGTGGGACTTGTTCTATTAGTCCATCTATACTGACCTCCATCAGGTTGCAAATTGAATATAATTTTTTTCTGCATCTAGCTCTGAAAAAATATTTGGGCTTCTAGCAGTGTGTGGGACTTGGTCTATTAGTCCATCTATACTGACCTCCATCAGGTTGCAAATTCAATATAATTTTTTTCTGCATCTAGCTCTGAAAAAATATTTGGGCTTCTAGCAGTGTGTGGGACTTGGTCTATTAGTTCATCTATACTGACCTCCATCAGGTTGCAAATTGAATCTAATTTTTTTCTGCATCTAGCTCTGAAAAAATATTTGGGCTTCTAGCAGTGTGTGGGACTTGTTCTATTAGTCCATCTATACTGACCTCCATCAGGTTGCAAATTGAATATAATTTTTTTCTGCATCTAGCTCTGAAAAAATATTTGGGCATCTAGCAGTGTGTGGGACTTGGTCTATTAGTCCATCTATACTGACCTCCATCAGGTTGCAAATTCAATATAATTTTTTTCTGCATCTAGCTCTGAAAAAATATTTGGGCTTCTAGCAGTGTGTGGGACTTGGTCTATTAGTCCATCTATACTGACCTCCATCAGGTTGCAAATTGAATCTAATTTTTTTCTTCATTTAGCTCTGAAAAAATATTTGGGCTTCTAGCAGTGTGTGCGACTTGTTCTATTAGTCCATCTATACTGACCTCCATCAGGTTGCTAATTGAATATAATTTTTTTCTGCATCTAGCTCTGAAAAAATATTTGGGCTTCTAGCAGTGTGTGGGACTTGGTCTATTAGTCCATCTATACTGACCTCCATCAGGTTGCAAATTGAATATAATTTTTTTCTGCATCTAGCTCTGAAAAAATATTTGGGCTTCTAGCAGTGTGTGGGACTTGGTCTATTAGTCCATCTATGCTGACCTCCATCAGGTTGCAAATTGAATATAATTTTTTTATGCATCTAACCCAGCCAATAGTTTTGGCCTAATACCACAGTTTGGCAAAAGGCCTGCTGCTGGTGGAAAGGGGAATAGGCGTGTTGGGAAGGGGAAAAAAGGTTGTGTCCGTGGGGTAGGTGTTAAAGCAACAGTAACATCTGCAGAAGAAAGACCATCTTCCAGCCAAACTAAAATGTCTACTTCTTTTAGCGGACCATGTGATAAGATCCCTTTCTTACGGCCACGCCAATCGCTACAAATTCCAGATGAGGCACAAAAACAGCAGGTGCTTCAACGGATATCAAGTGCTCCTTTAAGTGGGCTCTCCTCCACATCAACTTCAACATCACAAATACTCCAGTCCTCAAAGGTGTCACCCCAATCGCACTTGCTTCCTCACAGCTCCCAAATCTCCAGCTGCCCGTCTGAGTATGAGGTAGAACAGATGGTTGAGTCTGCAGAGCTGTTTACTCTTACTATAGCCTGGGAATCAGAGGTCGGCTCCAGCTCTTCTGTGAATCCAGACGAGGAAATGATCTGCACTGATGCCCAGAATCATTATGAGTCGGATCCAGGACCAGACGCTGAAGATTCTGACCGTAATGTAGACCCTCGTTCCCAAACTGTAACTCCTGTTGGTGGAGACAATGAGGAAGACGATGATGAGACTCAAATACCTGATTGGAGCGACAACGTTAGTTTTTTGTCAGGGCAGGAACAGGTTGGCTTTGAGTACGACGGGTGTGATAACGCTCAGGGTGATGATGATGAGGTTGGAGATCCCACTTACTGTCAACCCACAGTCAGCCAAGAGATGAGGTCAGCAGAGGAGGTGGAGGAGAATGCTAGTGAAGACGAGGTCAGGTTGCGCCTTCCTGGACAGAGACGTAGTACTGGAAGCACTTCAACAACTGCATCCTCAAACACAAATCTGCTTCTCACCACAAGTCGTGGTGGCTCTTCAGGTCGCATGGGTGCTAAGCCTTGCATAGCCTGGGCATTTTTTCAGATCGATAAAGATGACCCAACTCGTGTTATCTGTAACATTTGTCAGCAAAAGCTAAGTAGAGGCCAAAAAATACATAGTTTGAGTACTTCATGCATGAACCGGCACATGGACATGAAGCATAAGTTGCAGTGGGAAGCTCACTGTGCTACAATGCGGCCTAGCCAGCCGGGCCAACCGCCGTCTGCCATATCTTGTGCATCCGCGGCCTCTTCATCCTCTGTGACTGGGGGGACAGCAGTCACACCTGTTTTGGGATGCAGACCTGCCATCTCTTTACCCGCAACAGCCAGCGTGATTGGCAGGTCATCATTTTTTTTGGAGGTGGTAACACCAGCTGGTGTTGAGCGCTGTCCGACATCGATAGCACCACCTTTGGATCAAGGCAACCTAACATGTCCGCCTGCATCTTCCTCACAGACCGGCAGTTTGCCGGGGACACCCTTATCAACCCCGTCTAAGCACAATAGCCAGCCCTCGGTCCCTCAGATGTGGACAAGTAAAAGACCATTTCCTCCTAGCCATGAGAAAGCTAAGAGGTTGAATTTCACCATCTGCAAGCTCTTGGCTACAGAAATGCTGCCTTTCCGCCTGGTGGACACAGAGGATTTTCAAGACCTTATGTCCGTCGCAGTGCCCCAGTACCAGATGCCCAGTCGGCACTACTTCTCAAAGAAAGGTGTGCCTGCGCTCCACCAGCATGTCGCACACAACATCACTGCTTCTTTGAGAAACTCTGTGTGTGACAGGGTGCATTTCACCACAGACACTTGGACGAGTAGGCATGGACAGGGGCATTACATGTCGCTGACTGGGCACTGGGTAACTATGGTGACAGCAGGAAAATAATTTTGGGGCTCCGAGATGCGCAAGACACATAAGTGCCTTCTTGCTGCACTACCTGCAACATGACCCTCAGATTGTCAGAATTCGAAGTAATCCCGACAACTGGGTTGCCACACTCTTAGATCCCCCACACTCTTTGATCAACCTTTTCATTTTAATAAAGACCAAAAAAATGGTCATTTTTGAAATTATAAGCATTACCAGGTTATTAGAAACTGAAATCAAACAGTTTTCAACTCAAAACTTTATTCTAGGTGATGTTACATTTGCACATAGGACCCCTTGTTCGAAAGGAGCTTCTGAACTCTCTCGTCCATTGAATTTGTCAGGTTTTGGATGGTTTCTGCTTCAATTGTTTTGCATGAGGACAGAATACCCTCCCAGAGCTGTTGCTTAGATGTGAACTGCCTACCGCCATCATAGACACTCCTTTTGATGATGCTCCAGAGGTTCTGAATGGAGTAGAGGTCAGGGGAGCATGGGGGTCACAGCATAAGTGTGTCCCCTTTTATGCCCATATCAGCCAGAGATACAGATGTGTTATGTGCAGCATGCGATGGTGCATTATCATGCAAAAAAATGATGTTGCTGTGGAATACATGGTTGTTCTTCTTGAACCATGGCAGGAAGTGCTGTTTGAGAAACTCCACATACATTATGGAGTTCATCTTTACCCCTTCAGGGATCCTAAAGTGGCCGACAATCTCTCTCCCCATGATTCCAGCACAAAACATTACTCCACCTCCTCCTTGTTGGCGCTGTAGCCGTGTTTGCGTGGGGTGTCCATCAACCAGCCATCCTCCACTCCATCCATCTGGACCATTGAGCGTTGCACGACACTCATCCGTGAACAAAACAGTTTTGAAATCAGTCTTCATGTAATGTTTGGCCCACTGGAGCCGTTTCTGCTTGTGTGAAGTGGATAGAGGAGGTCGACAGGATGGCGTACGCACAGCTGCAAACCTCTTGTTGTTCGGGGGACGTTGGAGGCACCAGCAGCTTCAAAAACTTGTCTGCTGCTATGACAAGGCTTTTTTGCCGCTGCTCTTTTAACCTGACGTAATTGCCTGTAGGAAAGAGTCCTCAATTTGCCCTTATCAGCACACACACGTGTGTACTGTGAATCAGCTACATACTTCTTGATTGCCAAGACACTTCATCCTGATCATCGCAAAATGTTGATTGTAGTCATGCCTTGACCTAAACACTCCACAATTTGTTGCTTCTCAGCAGCCGACACATCCTTTTTCTTTCCCATTTTGGCAGAAAATGTAGGCTGCTTAATAATGTGGGACAGCCTTCTTAAGTAGTCTTGCCTTTCATTGGACACACCTGCCAAACTAATTAGCACAGGTGTCTGCAATTGCTTACAGTGATATAAAGAGCCCTGACACACATCACCATCAATGAGTTTAACTGACAAACAAACAAATTCTTCCCTTATAACTCCTAAACACTTTTTGCATAATAATTTGAACACAGTGTACATGTGCTTTTCCACAAAACACCAGTGGTTCACGTAGTGAATCTTACAGTTCTAACTTGCCTACCGTGGTCTGTATGGAGTTGTACAATAAAGGGCCCAAAATAAAGATAACATGGACGGGAGAGGTCTCTATGAATAGGAATTCCTAAGTATTTGATACCCTGTGAGGGCCAGGCAAAGGGAAAGTTGGACTGGATGGAATCCTGTATGGATTTTGGGAGGGAGACATCGAGGGCCTCAGACTTCGCTGCATTGATTTTAAAATTTGACCATGTAACAAAGTGACCTATTTCAGCCATAACAGCAGGGATAGATATATGTGATTGAGTGATATATACTAGTACATCATCAGCAAATAGAGAGCACTTGTACTCGGTGCCTCCCACCTCAATCCACCTAATATTGGGGTTATGGCGAATTGATGAGAGCAGGTGCTCCGTCACTAGGATGTATAAGAGAGGGGACAGAGGACATCCCTGCCTTGTCCCATTGGTGATTACGAAAGGTGATGAAAATGTTCAGACTTGCCCCCTGGGCCTTGGGACACCCGGAGCCGGACCCTTTTTGGTGGATGCTGGTGGTTGTAGTCTCCGTGGTGGGGACCCGGTTCCGTGGCTCAGGGCGGTCAAACTAGTGGCGGAACTATTTATGTGGTTTTGATGTTTAAATGTCCGACTACGCCACCCGTGTATTGCGGTCAGAGTGAACCGCCGCTGCAGGGCAGACCGCTGAGGCTGGTGTTGTGGGTGCAGCAGAGCGTAGCATAACTCCCCACGGGAGGAGTATAGCCTCAGGACAGTGTATGCGGAGGATGGGGGTGATGGTGCAGGGCAGCAGCAGTAACGACACGGAGTCAGTGATGCAGTCCAGGGCCTTTACTCACAGTTCTTATTATCCAGACCACTTCTGCAGGTAACGGCTGCCCACGTCGTACTGTGCTTACCAGGTGAGGGGCTCAGACAACTCCCAGATAACTTTGGAGCGCTTCACAGGACCCCCTTTGTGTGTCCTTTGTCTGGCCTTTCTTACCAACCCTTCTGTCCGGCTGCCTCGGGCCTCCTCTTGGTAAACTTGGCGCCAGTTTCCCTGACCGTATGTGGTGCCTTCCTAGCAGGTGTAGCGAGAGGCTGCGCCACATAAAATGTCACAGCCTCCGGTTTCTAGCTGAGGGTCGGTTCCCGCCTCCACTAGTTTCGGGGACCGGTCTCCCCCTTTGGCCTGACCCCTCCACGCTGGTGGATTCGGGCGTGCGGTGGCGATTCGCCTGTCCGCACCCCTGGGATCCCTTCGTTCCTCGTTCCTGGAGCCTTCTCCGCTCCTCTTCCTTCCTTCTCGCTCTTCCAGGCCTGGGCCTCTTTTACTAGGCCCGCCTCCGGAGCAGAGCTCATGCAGAGCCCCTGCTCCCTGTCACTTCTGCTCAGACTTCTCTGCACTGAACTAAGATGGTGCCCACCTTTTATACTTCCTTCTCTATGCACCCAGGAACTACTTCCTCCCTGCTCCTGCACTACAGGGTTCCCCTTCCTCAGTGTTCCCTCCCCCCACTTCAGCCAGGGACAGGGACTGTCGTGCCCATCTCAGAGGCATATTGGTCGCCCTGCCCCACGGCAATGTGGTGTAATGCATGCAGGTGTCGGGGTCCTGATCCACACTCCATCCTTACCTGAGAGTGAGATATCAGACCTCTGGGTGAGGTGCAATACCTCTGTAGCAACCAAGCCCTCGGGGTGCGACAGTTCCATTTATCTTCAGCCTAGGTGACGTATTGCGATACAGGGCCGTGATTTTGGCTATAAAAGGGTCCCCTAGGCCCCTACCCCAAGCTTTTTAAGAGAATAATATATGGCGTGCCAGGAGACTCTATGGAATGCTTTCTCAGCATCCAACGAGAGTATCTAATTACAAATTTTTAACTGCATCTAGCCCAGGAAATACTTTGTGCCTAGTAGCAGTGTCTGCTAGTCAGCGGATTATCCCAGCTGTTAAGCAAGCTACACCACCTGTAGTTTGGACACTTAATTTTTTCAAAGGAAATGCTTCGGGACCCCGGGATACTCAGTGAAGAGCATCAGGAGGCACCCCAAGGCATAGGGGCTGGGACTGGCGGTAGGACGCCTTGCGGTGGACCGCCGAGCTCGATCCTTATGAAAGCTTTTTAACTGCAGCAGCTTTAGTGGACGCTACTGGAGCTGGAATTACGCGGCTGCTGGCATGAGACTTGCCCTCCAATAGATCCTTGTAAAAGGATTTAAAGTGTATTCATTCAAATTAGAGAGACAATTTAAATTAAAAAGCTTAGAGCTGCCTCCACCACAGGGGGGCTCGCTCGACCCACCAGCGGACAGGCACCAGTATTGGGAGAGGGGGGCTGGCCGTCAGGGTCCACCATGGCTCTGGCACACACCCGGCGACACGGAGGTGGCACGGGCAGGAAAGGACTGGCCGTGTCGGCTTCTCACTTTTTGGATTTTAGAAGGGCATGACATGCCTATATCTGTGTCTCCCCCTCCTTTTACTCCTCCACCTCTTTTCTTTTCACATGACTATATGTACTTGTCACTTTTCCATGTGTTAGTTATGTCTTCTGAGCAGTTTGTCAGCTTTTGGACACCTATGAAGGTGTTTTCTATGTGTTTCTATGTGTTTTTGCTTGCCTGCCATTGGTTTCAACGGTGTTCGAAGGTGTTCGACGAACAGTTCGGCGAACACACGGGTGTTCGACGAACCGAACCGAACTCGAACACTACGGGGGTGGCTCAACACTAAACATCACCCACAGACAATGCTGGTGGCAGAGGTACCGGCTCTTTTCAACACCAAGGGATAATGCGGAGAGACTAGAACACCAGCTCCAACAGAGGTGGGGGGAAAATGTGCACAAATTGGGCAATTTTCAATAGACCAGCACAACATTAAAGGCTATCTGTGCCTGTAATAATGCCAAGGAGGTATAAGTTGCAGAACATGGTCAAGGGGTACTGAAGTGACCATAAGTGCGTCCTTTCTGATGCTTCAGTTCCCTTTAATTATTGGGTGTCTAAGCTGAACACTTGGCCCGACCTCTGCTTATATGCCTTGGAAATTTTGGCCTTCGCGGCTGCTAATGTGGTGTCTGAGCGTATTTTCAGTTCCGCTGGGGCAATCATCACTGATAGGCGCACACGCCTCTCCATGGAAAATGCAGACCGACTTACTCGGATTAAATTCAACAAGGACTGGATATCTCCACAGTTTGTATTCCCTCCAGATGAGAGCAAGCCAACCTAAATTCACCAAAAATGCATATTCATGCTACTGCTGTTAACGTCACCCCCTACCCATAAGAACCAGTTTCCTCCTTCCTTCATCAACCATGACTCAGCCCATAGGGCTAATTTTTAGAAACCCTATGCAGATTGTGCAGTGGACAAAACAGGACAGTATTCTTACTCCAGCCTAACTACTATTTGTGATTAGAGGCCCTTGGGATGGTGGCTTCCTGCGTCAACCATGACTCAGCCCATAGGGCTAATTTTTGCAAACCCTATGCAGATTGTGCAGTGGACAAAACGGGATAGTATTCTTACTCCAGCCTAATTACTATTTTTGATTGGAGGCCCTTGGGATGGTGGCTTCCTGCGTCAACCATGACTCAGCCCATAGGGCTAATTTTTACAAACCCTACGCAGATTGTGCAGTGCACAAACCAGGACAGTATTCCTACTTCAGCCTTACTACTATTTGTGATTGGTGGCCCTTGGGATGGTGGCTTCCAAAATAGTGGTTAAAATCGCCTGGTGCTTGCTTTGTAGCAGGCAGTAGGAAATGTTTGGACTACTGCTTTGTGCAGGGCAATCAAAGATTTTTTACATAGACTAATATGGACAGAAGGCAGGCTGACACCCCAAAATAGTTGTTAAAATGGCCTGGTGCTTGTTTGTAGCAGGCAGTAGGAAATGTATGGACTACTGCTTTGTGCAAGGCAGTCAAAGATTTTTTACTTAGACTAATACGGACAGAAGGCAGGCTGACACCCCAAAATAGTGGTTAAAATGGCCTGGTGGTTGTTTGTAGCAGGCAGTAGGAAATGTTTGGACTACTGCTTTGTGCAGGGCAATCAAAGATTTTTTGTGTACACTAATATGGACAGAAGGCCGGCTCTAACCCCTAAAACAGCAGGGAAAATAGACCAGTGCTAAAAACAAAAAGGCAGGACACAATGCTAATTCTTTGTGTGCAGGAAAAATATTGCTTTGCATTTAACAAGAGCTGTTTTAAGATGGACACTGGAAGAGCACTTTATCCTCTCCCTAGCTAATGCACAAGCTCTCCTCTGTACTCTGACTTTGTTGTTAGTCTTCAGCTCTGAAAATAGCTATTTTTTGGTGGTATTATGGAGCTAGTGAGCTGCTCCTTTGCACACTACAGGTAACCCTTTCAAGGGCTTTTGTTTGATCAAGTGGCCTAAACACTCTCCCTAGCAGCTCAGCGATCTCTCCCTACGCTTATAGAACACAGGCTACAGACACAATGTGCACAAAATGGTGGCGGCAGGGCTTAAATTGACCTTAAGAGGCTGGGCGGCCAGCCAATAAAAGTAATGCCACAATCAAGTTGTCTGCGGCACTACTGTGATTGGTTAAGAAGCCCGGCATGTTTAGTGGCTGCAAAGGAGGCGTCAAAACTGCAGTGCGGAATATCCGAATATAGCGAGGCGAGTACACAAATACTCGCCGAATAATGATTAACCCGAATACCGTACTATTTGTGCGAATAGCGAATAGTAACGAATACACTCACTCATCACTAAACACAGCCCATTATCCTCTATGGAGAAATGATAGCAAGGAGTGAGGAGCAGGAAAAAGAACAGACATAAGCAAACAGAAAAACATGGTGCAGAGCTCTATAAAAAGTGATTTTACTCACATTAGAGCATATTCATCTCAAGACAGCTCAGCTCTACAATTTACAATTTAAGGAAATGGGGAATGTTTATGGAAAATGAAAAATATGTAATTTAGATTAACTACCAGACAACCATAGAGAAGGTTTTGAAAGATCTGGTTGGGATTTGCAAAAACATCATTTAAAGAGAACCTGTCATGTAAAAAAAGCAATTAATCTGCAAATATGAGGTTAATCTACAGCTTAATAACGTTTTCAAGTTGCCTAGCACCTGCAATCTTAGCCCCACTGCAAGCTGTAAATTAACTTTATTCCTCCCGGCAGCCTCGGGCTTTCAGTCATAGAGGTGCTGCTTCAGCCACCTCTCAGTACACAGTACACAGTGAGCAGTGGCTGTAACCACGCCCGAGCAATGACTGACAGTGGACTCTAATGCTGAGCAGGCTGTCAGTTAGTGCCGAGTTGTGGTTACAGCCACCGCTCACTATGCATTGAGCGGTGACAGTGAGTGGAAGCTGCGCCAGCCCACACCTATGACTGAAAACCCAAGGTTGCTGGGAGGAATAAAGTTAATTTCCTACTGCCAGCGGGGCTCTCAGTGCCAGTGACAGACAGCTTTAGAGTGCTATTAACCTGCAGATTAACCCCATATCTGCAATTTAATAGCGTTTTTTTACATAACAAGTTCCTTTTAAATGGGTTGTGCCACAATAACCTTTTCATTTGCTATTGCAGGAAGTGATTATTTAATCACTTTACTGCTATTAAAAATGATGCACCCCTAGCAGTACTGCTGACAGCTGCTTTGTCCATCCATCTTCTGTCTACCTCATGGTGCACAAGGAGAAGCTGTATGGGAGAGTGATGCGAAAGAAGCCGTTTCAGCAAGCACGCCACAAACAGAGTCGGCTGAGGTATGCAAAAGCACATTTGGGGAAGCCAATTTCTTTTTGGAAGAAGGTCCTGTGGACTGATGAAACCAAGATTGAGTTGTTTGGTTATACAAAAAGGCGTTATGCATGGCGGCAAAAAAACACAGCATTCCAAGAAAAACGCTTGCTACCCACAGTAAAATTTGGTGGAGGTTCCATCATGCTTTGGGGCTGTGTGGCCAATGCCGGCACCAGGAATCTTGTTAAAGTTGAGGGACGCATGGATTCCACTCAGTATCAGCAGATTCTTGACAATAATGTTCAAGAATCAGTGATAAAGTTGAAGTTACGCAGGGGATGGATCTTTCAGCAAGACAATGATCCAAAACACCGCACCAAATCTACTCAGGCATTCATGCAGAGGAACAATTACAATGTTCTGGAATGGCCATCCCAGTCCCCAGACCTGAATATCATTGAACATCTGTGGGATCATTTGAAGAGGGCTGTCCATGCTCGGCGACCATCAAACTTAACTGAACTGGAATTGTTTTGTAAAGAGGAATGGTCAAAAATACCTTCATCCAGGATCCAGGAACTCATTAAAAGCTACAGGAAGCGACTAGAGGCTGTTATTTTTGCAAAAGGAGGATCTACTATATATTAATGTCACTTTTCTGGTGAGGTGCCCATACTTATGCACCTGTCAAATTTTGTTTGAATGCAGATTGCACATTTTCTGTTAGTACAATAAACCTCATTTCAAGGCAGAAACATTACTGTGTCCAACAGTTATTACATATATCAAACTGAAATAGCTGTTGCAAAAACACCAATTTTTATAAAACATTAAGTTTAAGATTAATAGGGGTGCCCAAACTTTTTCATATAACTGTATATGCACACACAAACACACACTTATGTACAGTTATATAGATAGTGAGGTGTATGATGACAAGGAGGAGAAAAGGAGAGTGGGTTGTTTTTTTCTATTTTACCGCTGGATGGATATTTTTAATCTAAAGTACCTGCCCCTATTCTCAAATTTACCTGCCACAGTCTTCCCCTTCTATTGACGCCGCTTTTGTTGGTCTTCAACAGTTTGTGACCTGCCAAAATTGCTCCAGTGTTTGTTGGGTGAGCCGAAAGTCACAGCTCAATACAAGAGTATGAACCTCGTTCTGGCTCTCATAGACTTGCACTGAGAGTTTGTGACGTAAATTCTGACTTTCAGTCAGTCAGAAGTTGCAGTCACAAAATGACGCTGCGGGTCTGGAGTGGCACCGAAAAAAGGTGAAGACGCTGGCGTGTGAGTATAAGACTAGGGGCAGGGACCTTACAGTAGAAGCACCACTCCAGCACTAGAAAGAAAAAAAAATATTTATATTTCAGGGCTTTGGGTGGATAAATAATAAGCAGGATACCTGCTAAGATGGGAAGTCATATGTGAATTGACTATTTGAACATAGTGGAGAAGGAGACTATTTGAAGGCAGGAACTCGGCAGTAGCTGTCACATTGACCTCTTTTGAATCCCTTCCACAATCTCTACAGTTAAGCATGACGTAAATAGGGTACAAGCAAGCAAAAAATCATATACATTTATTTATTTTTTATTAAAATTATTCACTTTGAACCTTTTCCTGTGAACATTTAGGGTGTGTGCCTACATCGTCTTTTAAACTCAGGTGAACCCGCCATATCTTTTATGCAGAAGATACTTCAGGAAGCTCTCTCATTTTTTGATCCTGAACAATTGTTTGTGTAGTTTGTTTGGTTATTCTCCAAGCATTTATTTTATAGTTTTGCTCATCAGATTTTTTTTTTGAGCATCTTAACATGGTTTTTGTGATGTCTTTCATATTATTTTTTTCTGACCTTTTTTTTTCAATCAGATGAATAAAGGAGAAACCACTAGTTATTTTTAAGCAAAATCATACCAAAATACTTCAAAAGACATCCAAGCATCTTCCAGGCATCTTTGGAGCTTTCCCATTGACCTGTACTGTAAAGTACACAGCATCTTCTGAGTTTAAAGCAGGAGAAGAATGGATATTTCACTTTGAACTGATTGCTGTTTCTTGAAATCTGAAATGATTAAAACATGCTCAAAAGCCTGAACATATGAATAGCAAGACATTTTTACATAAAAATGCATATGCGGCAGGACCTGCGAACTCAAGTCATGTGACTCTGATGACATCTTAACAGATCCATCTGCGTTTCTATGTTCCTGCCTGCTTATGATTGATCAGCATCATAAAGGAGGCACAAGTACATACCCCCAGTTAGACTTAACTAAATTTAACTTATTAGGTGCCAAATAGTGATGAGCAAGTACCGTAATATTCGTAATCGCTATACTCGCAACGAGTACTTTGTAATAATCGCGTATTCGTTCCAAATAGCGAGTACAATGTAAGTCAATGGGAAATGTGAGTAATTTTCTGCTGGACCCTACAAAGGGGTCTGGGGGCCTGAGTAAAAAGGCTGAAATGGATGGGAAAGTGATGAAACAGAATGGCAAGAGCCTGGAGAATATGCCTGCATGCATTTCTGACTCACAAATGGTTTCTGGTAATAAGTTTGTTGCATTATTATGCCACTTTTACAGACACACAAGAACAACTACCAAACCTTACCTAAATTGCATTTAACAGGCCAAAAGGGTTAAGAAACAGTTTTTCCTCCACAATCACTTGTATATAAGGCTAAATAAACCAGAGAAACCAAAAAAATATCCCTTTTAGCCTTTGTTCACATATACTGTTGTGGCTTTTTTTTGCCTTTTACAATTGGGAGGGCCCTGACTTATCCATTTTGTAGGTCCCTCTGTCATACATCATTTTTAGTTCATTATTCCCCAGCACTTTACAAGCACAGCTAGAACGCACCAGTAGGTATGTTGACCTGAGAGGCCTCAGGTGGCTCTGTAACATGTGTTTTGGAGAGACAGCTGTTACTTAGACATTTGGGCGGTCCCTCCATCATTGACACTCAGTTAGTGGAATACATATTCCATAGCAGTATACAAAGTGCCCATTGTAGCGATGGGCTTGACCCTCCTCCTCCTCCACCACCATGTGATACTGCGGCCCTAAATTTAAATGTTCAGGGGGCCTGCAGTAGGCAGGAAAGCTGAGTTTTGTGAGAGCCCTCATGTGGCCCTGAAACATACATTTTGAAGTGCCCTCCTCTAGAAATTTTGGAGGTCCCTCTTGTGTACATTTGAGAGTGCCCTCACTTATTCATATTGTAGGGCCCTCACTCTATTATTTAACACATTTAAGGTCAGAAGCTACAGAGAAAAAGGCCAAGAGACATGGAGTATTAGAAGGTAGCAGTGAGTGCAGCCTGCAATCCTCAGGTATCGCTGAACTCTGTGAACCGGAAGAATAAAGCTGCACTAGTCAACTGGATGACGAGCTCAAATATATAACTTGTGCAAGTCAATGGACAAAGGATATATGATGCCCCCCCTCCAAGATGGGTTGGAGATGCTTCTCCAAATGGCTTAGAGATTTTGATTGTCAATATTCCCCAGACCCTATAGCAAGAGAAGACTTCTTGATACTGTACTACTTGGTCCAGCTCAGAATGTGCATCGTATTTCCAAAAATTACTCCTGGGGACTGTGTCAAAGGTGCAGGAAGATTCCATGACAAGGGCCTCCCTTGAAAAACATTATCTACGATGGAGTACTGTAGTAGTTGTAGCCCTCAAGTTTTCAAAGGGCCATCAGTCGGTCATCAACAGTCAGTGTAAATTTCTATTGAATATGTATCCCCTATCTCAGTCACAATGTGACACAAGCCAGGCATGTTTTTTTGACGAATAGTGTGACTGAAAGTACATTTCTATTGAATATTTATCCCCTATCTCAGTCACAATGTGGCACAATCTGTGACAAGGGCCTCCAATGACAAATATTAGTTTGGTAGGACCACTGTACATTCCAGAATTGTCCACTGCACAAGGTGCATAGGGTTTGCAAAAATTAGCCCTATGGGCTGAGTCATAGTTGATGCAGGAAGCCACCATCCCAAGGGCCTCCAATCACAAATAGTAGTTAGGCTGGAGTAGGAATACTGTCCTGGTTTGTCCACTGCACAATATGCAAAGGGTTTGTAAAAATTAGCCCTATGGTCTGAGTCATGGTTGACTCTGTATTTTGGCTGTGACAGCTAGCTTGGCTTGTGCCATCAACATTTGAAAATCTGTCAACAAAACCCAAAATGCCAAAAAAGCCTGTTGTTAAGGGACATGGAAGTGGTGTTGTTAGTGGTGTGCGAGAAGACACTCAGTCTGTGTCAGGTCAGAAGAATCTTGATGCATCCACTATGTTCCTGGAAAAATTTCTCAGTCTGGAACGTAAACGTGTGTGGAATCCAGAAGAGCGAGAGCAGATTCTGTCTTGGATAGCAGACAAGGCCTCTATGCATCAACATTGCGTCATCATTGCTACGTCAAGCAGCAACAAATCTTCCACGACCACACAGTCTACTGTGGATACACAGAAGGCTGGCCCATCCAATCCTGAAGCTGGTTCTCCTTACTCCCGCCATTATCAGACACAGGAGACATATGACCCCAAGCTTGGCAACTCCAAGGATCTGTTTGGTACATATCCTTTGGTTGGCTCTGGCCTGTCACCATGCAGCATTGAAGAGGGACAAGAGGAGGTGGTGTGCATTGATGCTCAAGTACTTGAGTACCTACGGCCCAAAGAAAGCCACTTGGGGGAACGTCATCTACTGCCTCCAGAGGTGGAGGCTGATGATTATGAGACACATTTGCCATCAGGTCAGCCTACAATGTCAACTGGGAAGGAGGATGAGATAGAAGAAGAGGTGGTCGATGATGAGTCCACTGATCCGACCTGGATCGTTGGCGCACACAGCCATGACAGCAACACAGAGGAAGATGGATATGTAGCATTAACACAGGCACCAAGGGGTCGTGGTTTGCCCAGAGTGAGAACTGGGTCAACTGTTCCCAAGAGCAACCCCGCTGTGCGCCAACTAAGGGCAAGGGGACGTTCAGCTGCTGTGTGGAATTTTTTTTCTGAAAGTCCTTCAGAGAAAAACATAGCAGTCTGTAGCATCTGCCATACTAAGTTGAGCAGAGGCCAGGACAAAAGCAACCTGAACACCACCAGTATGCAAAATAACATGGCAGCCAAGCACCCCAGTAGGTGGGCGGAACACCAGGGTGCCAAATCTGCATCTGAGGGTCAAACCAATGCCATGTCACCTGGGCTATGTCCTTCAGAATCTGCTATTCAGAAATCAGGCGCTCATACCTCCTGCCTACAAGCTGCAGTTACTCATACACAACAAGTATCAACCACATCCACCTCCTTGTCCCAGCGAAGCGTCCAATTGTCCATGCCTGAGAGCTTGGAAAGAAAGCGTTAATAACCAGCCATGCACCCACAGACACAAATACTATACTCACACATTGCAAAATTGCTAGCTGTGGAGATGTTGCCATTTAGGCTTGTGGGAACACAGTCTTTCCGTGATCTCTTGGCTGTGGCTGCCCCACGATACAGTGTTTCCAGTCGCACCAACGCCGTAACCGGGAAGGTCCACCTAACTAGAGACACCTGGACAAGTTGTTGTGGACAGGGACGATACATTTCTGTCATGGCACACTGGGTGAACCTGGTGGAGGGTGGGACAAAGGCACAAACTGGAGCATCACACATCCCACCAGTGCCAAGTATAGCGGGCCTAACTTCTGTCAGGGTTTCCCCCTCTTCATATTCCACTTCCTCTTTCCCCTCCTCCTGCTCCTTATACCCATCACTGCCAAGCTGGAAACTGTGCAGCAGCGCATCAGCAAAGCAACAACATGCTCTGCTGAAGCTGATCTGTTTAGGTCAGAGAGCACACACTGCAGCAGAGCTGTGGCAAGCTTTAAAACAACAGACTGATCAGTGGCTCTCCCTGCTGCACCTCCAACCCGGTCTGGTCGTCTGCGTTAATGGGTTTAACCTGGTGGCGGCTTTAAAGGTCAGTAAGCTGGTACACGTGTCATGCATGGCTCATGTGCTGAACCTAGTTGTTCAGAAATTTCTGAAAACTTACCGTACCTACTTGAGAAGGTGCACCGTATTAGCGCCCATTTCCGCCATTCCTCTAACACTTTTGCTGCTCTAACAGCGCTGCAAGAGCGCTTGAATTTGCCAAGCTATCGACTAATTTGCGACCTGCCCACATGGTGGAACTCCACCTATTATATGCTGGCGAGGATTAGTGAACAGCAGAGGGCAGTAGCTGAATACCAGCTTCAACATGCCCGTCATACTGAGAGTCAACCACCACACATAACAACTGTCGAGTGCATGTGGATCGCTGACATTTGTGAGGTTCTTGAGAACTTTGAGTACTGCACCAACCTCATGAGCGGTTATCAGGCTATTATCAGCTTAACAATCCCGCTGCTGTTTCTCTTGAAACAATCACTGCATAATCTCAAAGAGGAAGCTTTGAGTGCCCAACATGTTGGTGAGGAGCCAGATTTCCCAATGGGTGATACTACCCAGCCCAGCCAATATTCTGAGGCAACATTGGGTGATGTTGAGGAGGAAGATGAGGAGGATGAGGATGGAGAGGACTTGTTTTTCTGTGCTACTGTGGGGACTCGTAATGCTACAGAGGGGACACCCAACCCAAGCTTCATGTCTGTCCAGCCTGGATGGGCTGGAGAGGAGGAGGTGGAGAAGGAGGAGTAGGCGAGTCAGCGTGAGGAAAGGATGGGTACTGTTTCTACTGTTGAGGACAAAGAACATTTGCCTTTTTGAAGCTTGGCCCACATAGCACCGTTCATGTGTAAGTGTCTGTGGCAAGACCCTCTTGTGATAAACATTTTATCAAACAATAATAATAATAATTTTTATTTATATAGCTCCAACATATTCCGCAGCACTTTACAATTAAGCGGGGACGTGTACATGCAATAAATTCAATATAATTCCAGAGAACTGGTGCAGCATGAGAGAAGTCTTGGTAACGGAGGTGTGAGGTTCTGATTATGTGGGATGTTAATCTTAGGTCATTTGTAGAACGTGTAGGGCAATAAACAGAGATGAGAGAGGAGAAATAAGGTGGTGCAGAACTGTGGAGAGCTTTGTGGGTGAGAGTGATGAGTTTATATTGAACCCTGTAGCGAATGGGCAACCAGTGTAATGACTGGCACAAGATGGAGGCATCGGTGAAGCGACTGGATAGAAATACCACCCTGGCTGCCGCATTCAGGATGGATTGGAGAGGAGAAAGTTTGGTTAGAGGGAGACCGATCAGAAGAGAGTTGCAGCAGTCCAGACATGAGTGAATAAGAGCGACAGTAAGAGTTTTAGCAGTTTCAAAGGTGAGAAAAGGTCAGATTCTGGAGATGTTTTTAAGGTTCAGGTGACAAGAGCGACCTATACTGGTTAGCCACCTTTCTCGATCCATGTTACAAGGAGAAATTTCCTTCTCTCCTTTTGGAGTCACCAAAGAGTTTTACAATGGAATCGTTCAAGAGGGCCATTGTAGATCAGTTGCTGAAAACATCACCCTCAGACAATGCTGGTGGCAAAGGTACCGACTCTTTTCAACACCAAGGGATAATGCGGAGAGACAAGAACACCAGCTCCAACAGAGGTGGAGGTAAAATGTGCACAAATTGGCAATTTTCAAAAAACTAACACAGCAGCAAGGGCTATCTGTGACTTAAACAATACCAAGCAGGGATAAGTTTTAGAACATGGTCAAGGGGTACTGAAGTGGCCATACGTGCGTCCTTTCTGATGCTTCAGTTCCCTTTAATTATTGGGTGTCTAAGCTGAACACTTGGCCCAACCTCTGCTTATATGCCTTGGAGGTGCTGGCCTGCCCAGCTGCTAGTGTGGTGTCAGAGCGTGTTTTCAGTTCCGCTGGGGCAAGCATCAGTGATAGGCGCACACGCCTCTCCACGGAAAATGCAGACAGACTTACTCTGATTAAATTTAGCAAGGACTGGATATCACACAGTTTGTAATCCCTCCAGATGACAGCAAGCCAACCTAAATTCACCAAAAATGCAGATTCATGTTACTGCTGTTAACGTCATCCCCTTCCCATAAAAATGTGTTTCCTTCCTCCGTCAACCATGACTCAGCCCACAGGGCTAATTTTTACAAACCCTATACACACTGTGCAGTGGACAAACCAGGACAGTATTCCTACTCCAGCCTAATTACTGTTTGTGATTTGTGGCCCTTGGGATGGTGGCACTAAAGCAGACAGTAGGAAATGTTTGGACTACTGCTTTGTGTAGGGAACTAAATGCTTTTTTAAGTGGACTAATGTGGACAGAAGGCAGGCTGTCACCCCAAAAACAGCAGGGAAAATGGCCTGTTGCGTGCTTGGTAGCAGGTAGTAGGAAATGTTTGGACTACTGCTTTGTGTAGGGCACTAGATGCTTTTTAAGTGGACTAATGTGGACAGAAGGCAGGCTGTCACTAGTGATGAGCGAGCATGCTCGCTACTGCTCGGTGCTCGACCAAGCATCTCACTGCTCGAGATACTCGGCGAGTATTTCCGGGGTTGCTCGGTGGGAGCTCGGGTCCCCTCCCTGCATGTTTGGCGCTCTTTAGAGGGCCAATCAACATGCAGGGATAGCCTGCCACTCACTGTAATGCTGTATAAGCAGGCAGGCAGTGTATATAGCAGAATGCAGTGCATATAGCACAAGAGGCTCCATTCCAATTCTGCCTTCTGCTGCTGTTAGATATTTCTATACAAAGGCCCAGGTCTCAGGGGCCAGGAATACTTATTTTTGGATCTTAATCCTCATTATTTGCTTTAAAAGCAATCCAGAGAACACCGTTTTTCTGAGCCATTTGCTTGCTGGCACTGCAGAATAGGTCCTTTCCATATTACAGCGCTAGAAATCCAGCTATTTAAAACTATGTTTTCTCCGTCAAATGGATCACATATACGTTGTCAGAAAATACTGCCATTTCTGCCATTAAAAATTTTCTTTAGTGTGTCAGTGAAGTAATTCACACCAATTTGCTGTTCAAACTACTTACCTACAGGCCAGGTATTTAAAACTCTGTTTTCTCCATCACACGGATCACATATAAGTTCGCTCCAAACTCAGTCATTTATAGTGAAGATACTGTCCTCCATTTAAAATGGGCAAGGCACGTGGCAAGGGAGGGGGAACTGGACGTGATGGTAATGGTGCATGCAGAGGCCGAGGACAAGGCCGTGGGCAAGCTGAAATTGTGCCACAACAAACACCCACATCTTCTCGCCTGACCTTCCTGTCCCAATTTCTAGGGGACCGCAGCACACCACTATTGAACCCAGAGCAGTGTCAAAAGGTTGTTGGTTGGATAGCGGATAATGCTTCCTGTCACTTAGCCACCACCACCACCACCCTGTCTTCCACACGGTCAAGTCTCAGTAGCCGTGAGTCTGGACCGCATATTCCTCACCCTGATCCTCCTTCCTCCCACCATGCCGAGTGCGCAGAGACAACTGATCCTACACTTGGACACTCTGAAGAGCTGTTCACTTTTCCATTGATAGATTCGGGCCTCTCGCCCGCTCCACTTGAAGCGGGGCAAGAGGAGATCGCGTGTAGCGATGCCCAAATATTTGAGCAGCCACGGTCACACAAAGGCAATGGTGGGAAAGTGTCACAAGAGGTGGGTGATGATGAGACACAATTGCCAGAAAGTCAGGAGGAGGACCCGGGTGCGGAAGTTGATGACGAGGTGGTGGATGATATAGTAACTGACCCAACCTGGCAGGAGGACTTGCAGAGTGAGGACAGCAGCACACAGGGGGAGGGAGGAAGAGCACCCCAACAGGCAGGAAGCAGCAGTGTGGTGGCCGCAGGCAGAAGGCAGGCAACTGTTCCCCGCAACACCAACACGAAGGAAGTTGCCAGTACAACTATTAGGTCTTCCCGAGTCTGGTTGTTTTTTAAAGACTCTGCCGATAACCCCAAAAAGGCCATTTGCACCACCTGCCAGGCCAGCATCAGCAGGGGTGGCAAAACTAGCAGCCTGACCACCATCAGCATGATCAAGCACATGGCAGCAAAGCACCCTACTTTGTGGGCCAAACCCCAGGGTCCAGGAACAGTGTCTGCAGGTGGAACCATTGCTTCTTCCGCTGTTGTGCATTCAAGCCAATCCCCTGTCCATGGTGCATTCGAAGATGCCTCCTGCCCTGCACCTGTCTTTGCGCACTCTCAAGAAGCAGCATAAGGAAGCACGTCCATGTCCTTGTCCAAGCGCAGCATTCAGTTGTCCATACCCCAGTCCTTGGAACGCAAGCGCAAATATGCAGCCAAAGCCTCACAGGTCACACTACTAAATTCTCACATTTCACGACTGCTTGCGCTCGAAATGTTGCCTTTTAGGCTCGTGGAGACGGAAGCATTTCGCAACCTGATGGCGGCGGCCGTCCCTCGGTACTTGGTCCCCAGCCACCACTATTTCTCCCGGTGTGCCGTCCCCGCATTACACAAGCACGTGTCCCAAAACATTAGCCGTGCCATCAACAATGCAGTTACCGGGAAAATTCACCTAACCACTTACACGTGGACAAGTGCTTGTGAGCAGGGTCGGTGCATCTCGCTGATGGCACACTGGGTTAACATAGTGGAAGCCAGGACCCAGTCGGACCTTGGGACTGAACACGTCCTCCCGACGCCAAGGATTGCGGGCCCTAGGTCAATCAGGTTGCCCCCATGGTCTACAGCTCCGGCACCTCATCCTCCTCAGCATCCTCCTCCTCTTCAGCCTCCATCTCTGAAATGACCACATCAGTCACAAGCTGGAAGCACTGCAGCATTTCCTCGGCCAAGGGGCAACAGGCTGTGCTGAAGCTAATATGCTTAGGTGACAAACCGCACAATGCTGTGGCTCACACCACTGAACCTACAGCCAGGCCTGGTCGTGTGTGACAATGGCCGGAACCTGGTGGCTGCTATGAGGCAAGGCAAGCACACACGTACCATGCCTGGCCCATGTGCTTAACCTCGTGGTTCAGCGGTTTCTCAAATCCTACCAGGAGCTGCCGGATCTGCTTGTTAAAGTACGCCACCTGTGTGCCCATTTTAGAAAGTCAGCTACAGCTTCCGCTGCCCTGGCCGTGTTTTAACAGCATTTGCTTCTTCTGTCTCACAGACTAGTGTGTGATGTCCCCAAGCTTTGGAACTCTACACTGCAGATGTTGGGAAGCATTTGTGAGCAGAAGAGGGCAGTTGTTGAGTACCAGCATCAACAAGTCCATCGGTATTCAGTTCAGACTCCACACATAAGACCTCAGGAGTGGGCATGGATGTCAGACATCAGTACCATCCTCCAAAACTTTGAGGACTCCACCAAGATGGTGAGCGGCGATGACGCCATAATTATCGTCACCATCCCGCTTCTCTGTCTTCTGAAACGCTCTTCTCACAATCAAAGAGGATGTATTGCAGGCGGAGCATGATGAGATGAAGCAAGGAACCATACAGGGTAATTACACACAGCCAAGCCTCAACTCATCCCAACGTGGATTGGGTGACAATGAGAAAGAGGAGGAGGAGGAGGAAGGACAGGAGCTAGTTTCATGCACTATAGACGGTAATACTTGCACAGCTGTTATACCATCTGTTCAGCGTGGATGGCCAAAGGACAGAGAGGAGGAGGAGGAGAGAATGGTCAGTCATCCTCTTGGTGAGTACACCAATTTCTTGCCTGTTAGTAGTTTGGCACGCATGGCTGAGTTTGTTACGCTTCCTTTTCCATGACCCTCGCGTTCTCAAAATTTTGGGTGACAGTCATTACTGCTTGGTAACACTTCTAGACCCATGCTACAAAAAGAACTTTATATCTCTTATTTCTGAGGCGGACAGGTCTACAAAAATGGGGCTGTACCAAAAGGCCCTTGTTGCGGAACTATTAAAAAAATTCCCATCTGAAAACGCTGGTGGCAGAGGGCACACTTCGATGGACAACCAAAGAGTACAGGCGAGAGAGACACAACTCCAATCCAGCAGAGGCAGGGGAACACTTTCAAAGTTCTGGGAGAGTTTTCTCAGACCCTCCCATCGCACAGGCCCTGAGCCGCGGGGTACTCTCATAAGGAGTGCAAAGATTTGTAAGATGCTGAGGGAGTACCTTGCCGACAGTACCAACATCCTCCGTGATTCCTCTGTGCCTTATAATTATTGGGTATCCAAGCTGGATACGTGGAATGAACTGGCTCTCTATGCCTTGGAGGACCTGGCCTGCCCTGCCGCCAGGGTTTTATCAGAGCGGGTTTTAGTTCCGCTGGTGGAATTTTAACTGATAAGCTCATCCGCCTGTCAAATGAAAATGCTGACAGGCTGACTCTTATAAAAATGAACAAGGGCTGGATTGGGCCAGACTTCTCAACACCACCGAATGATAGCAGCATAACATAAACTCAAATCTTGGGAGGTGTATTCCCATGCAAATTTTCACACCCAGACATGGGTATACGCTTCCCGATTTTGGCTATTTGCTCTTGTCCTCCTCCTTCTCCTCATCCTCCACGGCAATATCACCAGGGTGATCGTGGTCTGTGATGAAACACCCACATAATTTTTTTAAAAGGGTATTTATGATGCCCGTAAAAAATTTTTTTTATACAGTATGTTCATGTATACCCGCCCAGGGGTAAATGTTTGTCAGCCCATACACTTAGTGCATGGCATTATAAGTATAGGAGGCCAGCTCCTTTCTAATGGGAAAATTTTTTATGAGGCCCTCCTCCACGTCTCTTCCAAGGGGCATTGAAGTGCCTCCAAATTTTTGGCAGCCCTTGCATTCACTGCATAGACCAACACTATGGGAGACTCTCTCCTTTCTAATGGAAATTTGTCGTTACTGTGGCCCTGCCCTATGTGTCTTTAAATTCTTAGTGGGGCTTTTCCTAAAATTGTTCAGCCGTTGGACTCACTGCATACCCTATAACTGTATAGCAGACCCTCTCCTTTCTAATGGGAATTTGTCGCTATTGTGGCCATGCTCTATGTGTCTTTAAATTCTTAGCGGGGCTTTTCCTAAAATTAGTCAGCCGTTGGACTAACTACATACCTTATAACTGTATAGCAGACCCAATCCTTTCTAATGGGAACATGTCATACTTGTTACTGTGGCCTTGCTCTGTGTGTCTTTAAATTCTTAGTAGGGTTTTTCCTAAAATTGGTCAGCCTTTGGACTCACTGCATACTCTATAACTGTATAGCAGACTCTCTCCTTTCTAATGGGAATTTGTCTTTACTGTGGCCCTGCTCTATGTGTCTTTAAATTCTTAGTGGGGTTTTTCCTAAAATTGGTCAGCCGTTGGACTCAGTGCATAACCTATAAGTGTATAGCTGACTCTCTCCTTTCTAAAGGGAATTTGTCATTACTGTGGCCTTGCTCTATGTGTCTTTAAATTCTTAGTGGGGTTTTTCCTAAAATTGGTCAGCCGTTGGACTCAGTGCATACCCTATAACTGTATAGCAGACTCTCTCCTTTCTAAAGGGAATTTGTCCTTACTGTGGCCCTGCTCTATGTGTCTTTAAATTCTTAGTGGGGTTTTTCCTAAAATTGGTCAGCCGTTGGACTCACTGCATACCCTATAACTGTATAGCAGACTTTCTCCTTTCTAATGGCAATTTGTTGTTACTGTGGCCCTGCTCTGTGTGTCTTTAAATTCTTAGTGTGGTTTTTCCCAAATTTTGGCAACCCTTGCAGTCACAGCATGGGCATTACCACTTTAGGAGACCCGCTTCTTTATAATGGGAACATTTTTTTTACTGAGACCCTCCTCTATGTCTCTTCAAAGGGGTATTGGGTTGCGTCCAAATTTTTGGCAGCCCTTGCAGTCACTGGATAAGCAATGGCAGTATAGGAGACCCACTTGTTAATAATGGGAACAACAAAGCATAGCCGGCTGATGGCTCTCTAACAATAGCTACGTCTAACTGCTGGGCCATCTGATGGCCCTATAAAATAGTAAGGGCCATCTGATGGCCCTATAAAAATAGGCTTTATGACTTTCAGACTCCCTCCATCATAAATAAAACAGGATTTGTCTAATGATGTGTCACTCACCACATTGCCAGATAAGGTTGTAAAATGTTAAAATGACATTTCCCAGTGAATGCATTTGTCTTAAAAAATAACGTAAAACAAAACAAAACAATACGATATTTCTTCAGTATAAAAATCAGCATCACCAATTTAACCTCAATGCAATCACATTGTTCAGCTCCTGCACCTCCTCCTCCATCTCCGAATTTACCACATCAGTCACAAGCTGACTGCACTGCAGCACTGCCTTGGCCAAGCGGCAACAGGCTGTGCTGAAAATAACATGCTTAATTCTTAATTGACAAACCGCCCAGCGCTGCAGAGTTGTTGAAAGCTATAACACAGCAGCCTGATCTGTGGCTCTCACCGCTGAACATACAGCCAGGCATGGTCGTGTGTGACAATGGGCGGAACCTGGTGACTGAGAAATGACACCCAGAGTAGATACGGTTACCCTCTATGCCAGTCCTTTCACCGAGCTAAATAAAACTCTCATCAAAAAAAGCTGTGGACTGGCTCTGTACAGTCCATGGCCACATTCACCTGTCCACGTGTTTGTGGGTAGGCAGTCCTTCTCAGTAAGTGCACTGGGGAGGGCACGGGCAATGTTGTGGGACCCGTGCTTGTGGATGGTGGAGACGAAACCGGGAAAAATAATGGCACCTGGGGACCGAATATGGATACCCGGCCGCCGCCGGCATCAGGTTGTGAAAAGCTCCTGCCTCCACGAGCCTAAAAGGCCACATTTCAAGTGAAAACAGCTTTAGAGGACTTCCTGGAAGAAATGACAGCTGGGCAGATATGGTGTCCGAAGTCATTTCACCAAGCTAAAGAATATGGCTGTGGTAAAATACAACTTTCAGCAAAAAAAGCTGTGGACTGGCTCTGTACCGTCCGTGGCCACATTCACCTGTCCACGTGTTTGTGGGTATGTGGTCCTTCCAGGTAAGTGCACTGGGGAGGGCACGTGTAATGTTGTGGGACCCGTGCTTGTTGAAGGCACAGAAGACACCGGGAGAAACAGTGGCGGCTGGGGATCGAGTATGGACACCTGGCCGCCGCCAGCAGGAGGTTTCGAAAAGCTACCGCCTGCACGAGCCTAAAAGGCCATATTTCAAGTGCAAGCAGCTGCCCAGAAATCTGACAGATTAGTGTTGTGGCCTGTGGGTGGGTGGCTGGCTGGCTGCATACTTGTGCTTGCATTCCAAGTAACAGAAAACTAAGCAGATGGTGGCCTCTATCATCATCATGGCCCCACCTCGGCACTATGAACTCTCCTGAGGGAGAAGCCAGGGCCCACCGGAGGAGTCTCCGGTTCTCTGGTGGGCCTGTCCAACCCTGCCGAGAAGCAGCCTGGCTAAGAAAAGTGTGGGAGAAGGTTCCCGTACACTCTATGGCTGCTTTTCTAATGTGGATTGGACATGCTTATGCATGTTATTTCTTAAATCGCATTGCAGATCAGGCCATTTTCCAACTCATATTCATGAAATTAAATGCGCAAAGAAAGATGTTTGTGTGTCAAAGCACCACCGACAAGTGCGAGTTGATGTTGGACGGGCTGCCATTGCTTCTGCAACAAGCTGCATTAGAGGACTTCCTGGGAGAAATGACACCCAGGGTAGATACGGTTTCCCTCTATGCCAGTCCTTTCACCGAGCTAAGTACAACTCTCAGCAAAAAAAGCTGTGGACTGCCTCCGTATCATCCCTGTCCACATTCACCTGTCCACGTGTTTGTGGATAGGTGGTCATTCCTAATAAGTGCACTGTGGAGGGCACGGGTAATGTTGTGGGACCTGTGCTTGTGAAAAGCGGAGATGACACCGGGAGAAACAGTGGCGGCTGGGGACCAAGTATGGACACCCGGCCGCCGCCGGCAGGAGGTTGTGAAAAGCAACCGCCTGCACGAGCCTAAAAGGCCATATTTCAAGTGCAAGCAGCTGCCCAGAAATCTGGCAGTCCTGTGAGTGGGTGGCTGGCTGCATACTTGCGCTTGCATTCCAAGTAACAGAAAACTAAGCAGATGGTGGCCTCAATTATCATCATGGCCCCACCTCGGCACTATGAACTCTCCTGAGGGAGAAGCCAGGGCCCACCGGAGGAGTCTCCGGTTCTTTGGTGGGCCTGTCCAACCCTGCCGAGAAGCAGCTCTGGCTAAGAAAAGTGTGGGAGAAGGTTCACGTACACTCTATGGCTGCTTTTCTAATGTGGATTGGACATGCTTATGCATGTTATTTCTTAAACCGCATTGCAGATCAGGCCATTTTCCAACTCTGTATTCATGAAATTAAATGCGCAAGGAAAGATGTTTGTGTGTCAAAGCACCACCGACAAGTGCGAGTTGATGTTGGATGGGCTGCCATTACTTCTGCAACAAGCTGCATTAGAGGACTTCCTGGGAGAAATGACACCCAGGGTAGATACGGTTTCCCTCTATGCCAGTCCTTTCACTGAGCTAAATAAAACTCTCAGCAAAAAACACTCTCCCTAGCAGCTCAGCAATCTCTCCTTATGCTTATAGAACGCAGGCTCCAGACGCAATGTGCACAAAATGGCGGCGACATTTCTTAAATAGTCCCTATGACGCTGGGCAGCCAGCCAATCACAGAAATGCCAAGATGTCTGTGGCATTACTGTGATTGGTTAAGAAGCCCAGCATGTTTAGTGGCTGCAAAGGAGGTGCCAAAACTGAGGGCGGGACATCCGAATATAGCGAGGTGAGTACACACATACTCGCAATATAGCGAGTAACCTGAATACCGTACTATTCGTTCGAATAGTAATGAGTACACTCATCACTAGTGCCAAATATTTGATTGCTAATATCTCCACACCTGTGAGTAGAAGTTAAAAAAAACACAAAAAATGTTTCATTTGCCTCAGCAGCCACTATTATATCACGTGTCCACTTCAACATGAAAAATTTGTGAAAGGTTTTTGGTTACTGTTTTTTGCGATTTTTCAACACCAAAAGTTGCGAATCCTTAAAAAAGTCACACAAGATCCACCAGAAACCTTACTTCAGGTAAAGGACTGGAGTGTGATGTGCCCAAAAATGTGATATTTGGTAAAAGTTACATTCTTTGACTCTAAAGACATTTAGATAATCAAAGTTGTCAAGGAAAATAAAAAAAAACAGAAAAAAGGACATCTTAAAAAGTGTAGCAAAAAGTATATAGAATAAAGCAACAATAGAAAGGAGCAAATTGCTAAAGAATACTGGAGAAACAGCAAGGATTAATTGAGGCCTAAGATTTGATGGATGAAATTGACCTTTTGGATACCTAGAGAAATTAGGAAAAGAATGTTAGCATAGCTAAAGTGCAATTTACTCTTCTATAAGCTTAAAGTGGTTTTCCCACGAATGAAAGTTCATTTCAACCCTAGAACGCATGACCATAAAATGGATATATTCAAAAAAGAGTTGTTATACCGAAAATGCCTGTAACATAAAAATAAATGAACAACTGGAAAGGACAAACAACTATATTCCTGAGGAATACCTAGAGTTTCAAAATTCTAACTAAAGTAATCTTGCAGAAAATAGAAAACAATTAACAGGGTGGGCCTGCGAGGCCCCAGGTATGCGTTCTAGGGTTAATCAATAGATCTTGGAATGATAATAACTTCCAAAATTGGATGTGTTTAAATAAAATGTTCTTATGCTGAGATAATCTTATAAATGTGCCCCTGCTGTGTACTTTGTAATGGCTGTGTCTGACCGTACAGGAAAATGGTCTGATCATACCACATCTGTCACACAAGGTGTTGGAAAGACTAAGTGCAACATGAAGGGATGAAGGGAAGGGAGCCCAGACACTGGGAAAAGGGGGAGTGGAGACCTCCTAGGCTGATCTGATATCACCCTATCTTCTTTAACGTCCCTATATTGGTTCCTCACCAATTGCCGCACAGGAACCAAAAACCCTGTATTGTCCTGGCTAGTGAAGGGGAGATGAGAACTAATCAGTCACCACTAGCAACTAAAGACAACAAGGTAGACAGACACGGGGGAAAGTAACTTAGCTTGAACTGATTTCAGAGAGAAAGCACACATGTCCTCTTAGCACCAGAGAAGAAGTAAGAACAGCACGAGCTCCAAACTTTCACAATGAAACGTGAATATCACCGACACCTTCCTGCCGCAACGTGAAATTATTTAAGCACCCAGGCCAGGGTGTCAATTAGAGCAGGAAGGAGGTAGCCGCTGGGCCCTAGACTGAAACAGCTAAGAAGGTGTCTGTAATGCCGAACGAAGAGGTCTTCTGCAACCAATTGCAGGGCGACTGTCTGTCACATCTGATACACCCTTGACAACATCTCCTGGGTAGAGGAGGAAGAAAAGAGTAAACGGTTATTACACCACGGGATCACAGCTGATTTTTTTGTGAGGTAAAACATTTCACTGCCTGTTTTTAAACAATATTTTATTTCAAAGAAAGAACCAGCTGCAATCCCGTACTGTAATGTCTGTATCCTCTTTTGATTCCTCCTTTACCCAGGAGATGTGGTATGATCAGACCATGTTCCTGCATGGTCAGACACAGCCATTACACAGTACATAGGGGGCACATTTATAATATTATCTCAGCACAGGGACATTTTATTTAAATACATTCAATTGTGGAACTTATTGTCATTCCAAGATCTATTGATTAAAAAGAACTGTTATTCGTGGGAAAATCCCTTTAAGGATTTTAGCTTTCATTCCTTTTTGGGGAGCTTGCAGTACGGGTTGCACAGGGTTTTCAAGGTAGAGAATAATCCTAAAATTACATTTGATCTCTAAGAATTTTTACAAAACCTAATGTCAAATCAATTAGATAAAGAGGTAAATTTTTCAAAAGATGGAGGAACATCTTGACCTGCTAATTAACAGAGCCTAATTTGTCCAATTGAACCTAGAACGTGCACAATTGTACAAAGTCAAGGTACAAAGCTGCAGTCAAAATATAGATGAGTCAACTGTAAAAGCTTGTCCACGTTCTTCAAAAATCTCTTTAAAACTAGAAAGGGACTATTAAATATTTACCATCATTGGGTCATTCTGTTCCCAGAAAATAGTAGTGCAGCTCAGAACTGTGCCAGACAGCAGAGAAATATTAAAAATTATTTTTGCTTAACACATGGGAAAATTATTTGCCAGAATTTGATACTGTATAGTTCAGTGGTTAAAAAAATCTCTTTAGTTCACAGAGTTAATAGACTGCAAGGGAAGAGTACTGGAGAAATAGTTGAACTGAAGAGATCAGGTGCTATAGCAGTGAATGTAGACAAGCTTCCCAAGTATGCTGTGATGTATTTTAATCCTAGAATATTTGGTATTGGAAAGTTATGTAGCTTCCTAATAGATGTCAGGAAAGGGGGCCTAAGCAATATGTAGCAATGGATAGTAAAGGCAAGGTGGAAGAAGTGTGGACAATGACTATCACGTTTATATCCCTGAAAACACCAATCAAGTTATGTGAATAAGTGTTATTCATATTTTACATATATTGCGATATAGGTATATACAGTGGGGAAAAAAGTATTTAGTCAGCCACCAATTGTGCAAGTTCTCCCACTTAAAAAGACGAGAGAGGCCTGTAATTGACATCATAGGTAGACCTCAACTATGAGAGACAAAATGAGAAAACAAATCCTGAAAATCACATTGTATGATTTGGAAAGAATTTTTTTTTTCAAATTTTGGTGGAATATAAGTATTTAGTCAATTACAAAAGTTCATCTCAATAATTTGTTATATATACTTTGTTGGCAATGACAGAGGTCAAACTTTTTCTGTAAGTCTTCGCAAGGTTGGCACACACTGCTGCTGGTATGTTGACCCATTCCTCCATGCAGGTCTCCTCTAGAGCAGTGATGTCTTGGGGCTGTCGCTGGGCAACATGGACTTTCAACTCTCTCCAACGGTTTTCTTTAAGGTTTAGATCTGGAGACTGGCTAGGCCACTCTAGGACCTCAAAATGCTTCTTACGAAGCCACTCCTTCATTGCCTTGGTGATGTGCTTAGGATCGTTGTCATGCTGAAAGACCCAGCCACGTTTCATCTTCAATGCCCTTGCTGATGGAAGGAGGTTTGCACTTAAAATCTCACGATACATGGTCCTATTCATTCTTTCATGTACAAGGATCAGTCGTCCTGGTCCCTTGGCAGAGAAACAGCCCCAAAGCATGATGTTGCCACCCCATGCTTCACAGTAGGTATGGTGTTCTTTGGATGCAACTCAGCATTCTTTCTCCTCCAAACACGACGAGTTGTGTTTCTACCAAACAGTTCTACTTTGGTTTCATCTGACCATATGGCATACTCTTTTAGATCGTCCAAATGCTCTCAAGCAAACTTCAGACGGGCCTGGACATGCAATGGCTTAAGGAGGAGGACACGTCTGGCACTGCAGGATCTGAGTCCCTGGCGGCATAGTGTGTTACTGATGGTAGCCTGTGTAACATTGGTCCCAGCTCTCTGCAGGTCATTCTCTAGTTCCTCCCTTGTGGTTCTGGGATTTTTGCTCACCATTCTTGAGATCATTTTGACCCCACTGGGTGAGATCTTGTGTGGAGCCCCAGATCGAGGGAGATTATCAGTGGTCATGTATGTCTTCCATTTTCTAATTATTGCTCCCACAGTTAATTTCTTCACACCAAGCTGCTTGCCTATTGCAGATTCAGTCTTCCCTGCCTGGTGCAGGGCTACAATTTTGTTTCTGGTGTCCTTCGACAGCTCTTTGGTCTTCACTGTAGTGGATTGGATTGTGACTGAAGTTGTGGACTGGTGTCTTTTATACTGCTAACAAGTTCAAACAGGTGCCAGTACTACAGGTAATGAGTGGAGGACAGAGGAACCTCTTAAAGAAGAAGTTACAGGTCTGTGAGAGCCAGAATTCTTGCTTGTTTGTAACTGACCATATACTTACTTTCCACCAAAATTTGAAAAAAAATTCTTTCCAAATCAGACAATTTGATTTTCAGGATTTGTTTTCTCCTTTTGTCTCTCATAGTTGAGGTCTACCTATGATGTCAATTACAGGCCTCTCTCATCTTTTTAAGTGGGAGAACTTGCACAATTGGTGGCTGACTAAATACTTTTTTTCCCCACTGTATATATGGGGGTGATAAGTATTCATAGTATAATGTAATACATAGTGTATAGCAGTGTTGTAGGTAATGCTGGTAATGTATAATGTAGGATACGATAATGTAATGTATTATATTGTATAGTTTTGAAATTCATGATAGAGATAGCTGTTGTAGTGTTTGCATAGAATATACAGTACAGACCAAAAGTTTGGACACACCTTCTCATTTAAAGATTTTTCTGTATATTCTTGACTATGAAAATTGTACATTCACACTGAAGGCATAAAAACTATGAATTAACACATGTGGAATTATATACTTAACAAAAAAATGTAAAACAACTGAAAATATGTCTTATATTCTAGGTTCTTCACAGTAGCCACCTTTTGCTTTGATGACTGCTTTGCACACTCTTTGCATTCTCTTGATGAGCTTCAAGTGGTAGTCACCGGAAATGGCTTTCACTTCACTGGTGTGCCCTGTTAGGTTTAATAAGTGGGATTACTTGCCTTATCAATGGGGTTGGGACCATCAGTTGTGTTGTGCAGAAGTCAGGTGGATACACAGCTGATAGTCCTACTGAATAGACTGTTAGAATTTGTATTATGGCAAGAAAAAAGCAGCTAAGTAAAGAAAAACGAGTGGCCATCATTACTTTAAGAAATGAAGGTCAGTCAGTCCGAAAAATTGGGAAAACTTTGAAAGTGCCCCCAAGTGCAGTTGCAAAAACTATCAAGCGCTGCAAAGAAACTGGCTCACATAAGGACCGCCCCAGGAAAGGAAGACCAAGAGTCACCTCTGCTTCTGAGGATAAGTTTATCCGAGTCACCAGCCTCAGAAATCGCAGGTTAACAGCAGCTCAGATTAGAGACCAGGTCAATGTCACACAGAGTTCTAGCAGCAGGAACATCTCTACAACAACTGTTAAGAGGAGACTTTGTGCAGCAGGCCTTCATGGTAAAATAGCTGCTAGGAAACCACTGCTAAGGACAGGCAACAACAGCAGAAGAGACTTGATAGGGCTAAAGAATACAAGGAATGGACATTAGAACAGTGGAAATCTGTGCTTTGGTCTGATGAGTCTAAATTTGAGATCTTTGGTTCCAACCACCGTGTCTTTGTGCAACGCAGAAAAGGTGAATGGATGGACTCTACATGCCTGGTTCCCACCGTGAAGCAAGGTGGAGGAGGTGTGATGGTGTGGGGCTGCTTTGCTGGTGACACTGTTGGGGATTTATTCAAAATTGAAGGCATATTGAACCAGCATGGCTACCACTGCATCTTGCAGCGGCATGCTATTCCATCCGGTTTCCGTTTAGTTGGACCATCATTTATTTTTCAACAGGACAATGACCCCAAACACACCTCCAGGCTGTGAAAGGGCTATTTGACCAAGAAGGAGCGTGATGGGGTGCTACGCCAGATGACCTGACCTCCACAGTCACCAGACCTGAACCCAATTGAGATGGCTTGGGGTGAGCTGGACCGCAGAGTGAAGGCAAAAGGGCCAACAAGTGCTAAGCATCTCTGGGAACTCCTTCAAGATTGTTGGAAGACCATTTCCGGTGACTACCACTTGAAGCTCATGAAGAGAATGCCAAGAGTGTGCAAAGCAGTCATCAAAGCAAAAGGTGGCTACTTTGAAGAACCTAGAATATAAGACATATTTTCAGTTGTTTTACACTTTTTTGTTAAGTATATAAGTCCACATTTGTTAATTCATAGTTTTGATGCCTTCAGTGTGAATGTAGAATTTTCATAGACATGAAAATACAGAAAAATCTTTAAATGAGAAGGTGTGTCCAAACTTTTGGTCTGTACTGTAGGTGAAAGGTAATATCTGCCCAGCAACAGACTTCACAGGTGGAAGGCCTTCACATTATCCACACTCCGCCAGGACTTATCTTTTCCTGTAAAGTGACAGGGCATTATGAAACAGCAGCTCGGCTATGGCTATTGCCAACAGTCGCATTACAAAGGCACAAAGGCATTAGCTAAAAAAGGGGGCACTTGGCATGCACCAGAATTTTAAAGGGAATCTGTCAGCATGTTTATCTATGTAATCTGAGAGCAGAATAAATTAAGGATAGAGACACTGATTCCAGTGATATATCACTTACTGGACTGTTTGGGGCAAATTTGTTATAACCTTTGTTTTCTCTGTTGTAGGTATAACAGTGCTCAGAAAGCAGATCTGTGTATAATCCTATCCTAATTTTTGCAAATTCTGTGCAGTATTTGTGGGCTCAAAATGATCTCTATACCCCTGGATAAAATCCTTGAGGGTTGCAGTTTCCAAAATGGAGTCAACTGTGGGGGGTTTCTGCTGTTCAGAAATCGTAGGGGCCCTTCAAATGCAACGTGGTGCCTGCCACTAGTGTTGAGCCACCCCCGTAGTGTTCGAGTTCGGTTCGGTTCGTCGAACACCCGTGTGTTCGCCGAACTGTTCGTCGAACTGTTCGTCGAACACCTTCGAACACCGTTAAAAAAAATGGCAGGCAAACAAAAACACATAGAAACACATAGAAAACACCTTCAAAGGTGTCCAAAAGCTGACAAACTGCTCAGAAGACATAACTAACACATGGAAAAGTGACAAGTACATATAGTCATGCGAAAATAAAAGAGGTGGAGGAGTAAAAGGAGGGGGAGACACAGATATAGGCATGTCATGCCCTTCTAAAATCCAAAAAGTGAGAAGCCGACACGGCCAGTCCGCTCCTGCCCGTGCCACCTCCGTGTCGCCGGGTTTGTGCCAGAGCCGCGGTGAACCCTGACGGCCAGCCCCCCTCTCCCAATACTGGTGCCTGTCCGCTGGTGGGTCGAGCGAGCCCCCCTGTGGTGGAGGCAGCTCTAAGCTTTTTAATTTAAATTGTCTCTCTAATTTGAATGAATACACTTTAAATCCATTTACAAGGATCTATTGGAGGGCAAGTCTCATGCCAGCAGCCGCGGTAATTCCAGCTCCAGTAGCGTCCACTAAAGCTGCTGCAGTTAAAAAGCTTTTATAAGGATCGAGCTCGGCTGTCCACCGCAAGGCATCCTACTGCCAGTCCCAGCCCCTATGCCTTGGGGTGCCTCCTGATGCTCTTCACTAAGTATCCCATGGTCCCGAAGCATTTCCTTTGAAAAAATTAAGTGTCTAAACTACAGGTGGTGTAGCTTGCTTAACAGCCGGGATAATCCGCTGACTAGCAGACACTGCTACTAGGCACAAAGTATTTCCTGGGCTAGATGCAGTTAAAAATTTGTAATTAGATACTCTCGTTGGATGCTGAGAAAGCATTCCATAGAGTCTCCTGGCACGCCATATATGATTCTCTTAAAGAGCTTGGGGTAGGGGTCTAGGGGACCCTTTTATAGCCAAAATCACGGCCCTGTATCGCAATACGTCACCTAGGCTGAAGATAAATGGAACTGTAGCACCCTGAGGGCTCGGTTGCTACAGACGTATTGCACCTCACCCAGAGGTGTGATATCTCACTCTCAGGTAAGGATGGAGTGTGGATCAGGACCCGACACCTGCATGCATTACACCACATTGCCGTGGGGCAGGGCGACCAATATGCCCCTGAGATGGGCACGACAGTCCCTGTCCCTGGCTGGAGTGGGGGGAGGGAACACTGAGGAAGGGGAACCCTGTAGTGCAGGAGCAGGGAGGAAGCAGTTCCTGGGTGCATTGAGAAGGGAGTATAAAAGGTGGGCACCATCTTAGTTCAGTGCAGAGAAGTCTGAGCAGAAGTGGCAGGGAGCAGGGGCTCTGCATGAGCTCTGCTCCGGAGGCGGGCCTAGTAACAGAGGCCCAGGCCTGCAAGAGGGAGAAGGAAGGAAAAGGAGCGGAGAAGGCTCCAGGAACGAGGAATGAAGGGATCCCAGGGGTGCAGACGTTCGAGTCGCCACCGCACGCCCGAATCCACCTGCGTGGAGGGGTCAGGCCAAAGGGGGAGACCGGTCCCCAAACTAGTGGAGGCAGGAAACGACCCTCAGCTAGAAACCGGAGGCTCTGACATTTTATGTGGCGCAGCCCCTCGCTACACCCGCTAGGAAGGCACCACATAGGGTCAGGGAAACTGGCGCCAAGTTTACCAAGAGGAGGCCCGAGGCAGCCGGACAGAAGTGTTGGTAAGAAAGGCCAGACTAAGGACACACAAAGGGGGTCCTGTGAAGCGCTCCAAAGTTATCTGGGAGTTGTCTGAGCCCCTCACCTGGTGAGCACAGTACGACGTGGGCAGCCGTTACCTGCAGACGTGGTCTGGATAATAAGAACTGTGAGTAAAGGCCCTGAACTGCATCACTGACTCCGTGTCGTTACTGCTGCTGCCCTGCACCATCACCCCCATCCTCCGCATACACTGCCCTGAGGCTATACTCCTCCCGTGGTGAGTTATGCTACGCTCTGCTGCACCCACAACACCAGCCTTAGAGGTCTGCCCTGTAGCGGCGGTTCACTCTGACCGCAATCCACGGGTGGCGTAGTCGGACATTTAAACATCAAAACCACATAAATAGTTCCGCCACTGGTTTGACCGCCCTGAGCCACGGAACTGGGTCGCCGCCACGAAGACTACAACCACCAGCATCCACCAAAAAGGGTCCGGCTCCGGGTGTCCCAAGGCCCAGGGGGTGCGTCAGAACATTTTCATCACCTTTCACAATCACCAATGGGACAAGGCAGGGATGTCCTCTGTCCCCTCTCTTATACATCCTAGTGACGGAGCACCTGCTCTCATCAATTCGCCATAACCCCAATATTAGGTGGATTGAGGTGGGAGGCACCGAGTACAAGTGCTCTCTATTTGCTGATGATGTCCTAGTATATATCACTCAATCACATATATCCATCCCTGCTGTTATGGCTGAAATAGATCACTTTGTTACATGGTAAAATTTTAAAATCAATGCAGCGAAGTCTGAGGCCCTCGATGTCTCCCTCCCTAAATCCATATAGGATTCCATCCAGTCCAACTTTCCCTTTGCCTGGCCCTCACAGGGTATCAAATACTTTGGAATTCCTATTCATAGAGACCTCTCCCATCTATGTTATCTTAATTTTGGGCCCTTTATTGAACAATTCCATACAGACCACGGTTGGCAAGTTAGAACTGTAAGATTCACTACGTGAACCACTGGTGTTTTATGGAAAAGCACATGTACACCGCGTTCCAAATTATTATGCAAAAAGTGTTTAGGAGTGATAAGGGAAGAATTTGTTTGTTTGTCAGTTAAACTCATTGATGGTGATGTGTGTCAGGGCTCTTTATATCACTGTAAGCAATTGCAGACACCTGTGCTAATTAGTTTGGCAGGTGTGTCCAATGAAAGGCAAGACTACTTAAGAAGGCTCTCTCACATTATTAAGCAGCCTACATTTTCTGCCAAAATGGGAAAGAAAAAGGATGTGTCGGCTGCTGAGAAGCAACAAATTGTGGAGTGTTTAGGTCAAGGCATGACTACAATCAACATTGTGCGATGATCAGGATGAAGTGTCTTGGCAATCAAGAAGTATGTAGCTGATTCACAGTACACACGTGTGCGTGCTGATAAGGGCAAATTGAGGACTCTTTCCTACAGGCAATTACGTCAGGTTGAAAGAGCAGCGGCAAAAAAGCCTTGTCATAGCAGCAGACAAGTTTTTGAAGCTGCTTGTGCCTCCAACGTCCCCCGAACAACAAGATGCAGGGTCCTTCAGAGGTTTGCAGCTGTGCATATGCCATCCTGTCGACCTCCTCTATCCACTTCACACAAGCAGAAACGGCTCCAGTGGGCCAAACATTACATGAAGACTGATTTCAAAACTGTTTTGTTCACGGATGAGTGCCGTGCAGCGCTCGATGGTCCAGATGAATGGAGTGGAGGATGGCTGGTTGATGGACACCCCACGCAAACACGGCTACAGCGCCAACAAGGAGGAGGTGGAGTAATGTTTTGGGCTGGAATCATGGGGAGAGAGATTGTCGGCCCCTTTAGGATCCCTGAAGGCGCTAAAGATGAACTCCATAATGTATGTGGATTTTCTCAAACAGCACTTCCTGCCATGGTTCAAGAAGAAGAACCGTGTATTTCACAGCAAGATCATTTTTCTGCATGATAATGTACCATCTCATGCTGCACATAAAACATCTGCATCTCTGGCTGATATGGGCATAAAAGGGGACAAACTTATGGTGTGACCCCCATGCTCCCCTGACCTCTACCCCATTCAGAACCTTTGGAGCATCATTAAAAGGAGTGTCTATGATGGCGGGAGGCAGTTCACATCTAAGCAACAGCTCTGGGAGGGTATTCTGTCCTCATGCAAAACAATTGAAGCAGAAACCATCCAAAACCTGACAAATTCAATGGACGAGAGAGTTCAGAAGCTCCTTTCGAACAAGGGGTCCTATGTGAAAATGTAACATCACCTAGAATAAAGTTTTGAGTTGAAAACTGTTTGATTTCAGTTTCTAACAACCTGCTAATGCTTATAATTTCAAAAATGACCATTTTTTTGGTCTTTATTAAAATGAAAAGGTTGATCGAAAAGTTTGGGGGATCTAAGAGTGTGGCAACCCAGTAGTCATGATTACTTCGAATTCTGACAATATGAGGGTCATGCTGCAGGTAGTGCAGCAAGAAGGCACTTATGTGTCTTGCGCATCTCGGAGCCCCAAAATTATTTTCCGGGCTAGATGCAGCTAAAAATTATTTTTAATTTTAAATCTGGTGAAGCTTATTATAGATGGCCTAATAGGATCAGTGCTGCACACTGCTACAAAGCCCAAATTATTTTCCAGTCAAGATACAGATAAACATGATTAGTAATTTGAAAGCTTAAAACGGTTGGTAGGGTGATTTTAACCAATCATCAAGCTTTTACTCTCCCCAGGATGACACAGGGGTAGAAAAGTCGTTTCGGATCCATGATTTGTTCATCTTTATGAACGTGAGTCTGTCTACATTATCAGTGGAGAGCCGCGTGCGCTTATCTGTCAGCACACCACCAGCAGCGCTGAACACACGTTCAGACAGAACGCTGGCTGCGGGGCATGACAAGATCTCCAAGGCGTAAGTGGCTAGCTCCGGCCATTTATCCAGATTGGAAGCCCATAAAGAGCAAGGGTCCAGTGACACAGTCGTGGCTTCAATGTTTACTTGGAGATACTCCTGTACCATCGTCTCTAGGCGTTGACTATGTGTCAGACTTCTTGTCTCCTGTGGCCTTGCAAAGGATGGGCTAAAAAAGTGGTGAAATGATTCCGCAAAATTGATGTTACCAGCAGATACTGTGGTTCTGTTACGGTTTGAGTGCTGAACACTTGACGGTCCCACGGTTGGCAAGTTGGAACTGTGAGATTCACTACGTGCACCACTGGTATTTTGTGGAAAAGCACATGTAAGATTCTGCAACAGTCTCTGCTGATACTCCTGCATGCGTGCATCCCTTTCTATGGCAGGAATAATTTCTGCAAATTTACTTTTGTACCGGGGATCTAACAGTGTGGCAACCCAGTAGTCAGGATTATTTCTAATTCTCACAATTCGAGGGTCATGTTGCAGGTAGTGCAGCAAGAAGGCACTCATGTGTGTTGCGCATCCAGAAGCACCAAGTCCCTGTTGTGTTGGTGGCGAGGTAACAATCATGCTTCCTTCCTCTGTCCTCTCCCCCCAACCTCGCACAACAGAAATGTGATCAAGGTTTCCCTCATCTGAGGAGTCTTCCATCAGTTCGTCCTCCACTTCTTCCTGGGCTCCTGCACCTTCCTCACTAGTTTGGCTGCTACCATGCGCCCTGGTAAAATCATCTCCCCCACCCTCACATGCCTGCCGCCTTGGTGCTGCCGACCGTCTGGACCTTGCAGATGTTAGCCCTTCCGCATACAACTCCTCCTCCTCTACTTCCTCCACCTCCTCTTGTGCCACCACCTGACTCCGAATTCTGTTTAACATGTGCACCAGCATGTAAATCACCGGAATAGTCATGCTGATAATGGCATCGTCAGCACTAAACATCTTCGTCGCCATTTCAAAACTGTGCAGAAGGGTGCATAGGTCCCTGATCTGAGACCACTCCTCCAGCGTGATTTGCCCCACCTCTGAATCTCGTTGGCCCAGGCTATACGTCAGAACGTATTGCACCAGGGCTTGTCGGTGCTGCCACAGTCGCTGCAACATGTGCAGAGTTGAATTCCACCGGGTAGGCACATCGCATTTTAGCCGGTGAAGTGGCAGGCCCAACGACTTCTGTAGAGATGTAAGTCGCTGAGCTGCGGGATGCGAACGGCGGAAGTGAGCACACAGCGACCGTGCCCTCTGCAGAAGGCCATCTAGTCTGGGATAGTGGGCTAAAAATTGCTGGACAACCAGGTTCAACACGTGAGCCATACAAGGCACATGTGTGACATTGCCCCGGCGAAGGGCCGCACCCAGGTTTGCAGCATTGTCGCACACGGCCTTCCCTGGTTTCAGGTCCAGTGGAGACAACCATTCATGAAATTGGTTCTCCAGAGCTGACCACAACTCCTCAGCTGTGTGACTCACATTTCCCAGACATTTCAATGTAAAAACCGCCTGATGACGTTGAGCCCTACTGCCAGCATAGTAAGGAGGTGTGCAGGATCCCTTCTGCGCAGTTAGAAAGCTTGTGGCATGACCAGACAGGCTTTGGGTGCAGGTGGAAGACCGAGAGGATGTTGAGGAGGCAGAAGCAGTGGAGGAACTTTGACATAAAGAGGATTGACGCACAACTCGTGGGGACGGCAAGACTTGGACAGCAGCCCCTTGTCCTGCTGTCACCATAGTTACCCAGTGCCCAGTCAGCGACATGTAACGCCCCTGTCCATGCCTACTCGTCCAAGTGTCTGTGGTGAAATGCACCCTGTCACACACAGAGTTTCTCAAAGAAGCGGTGATGTTGTGTGCGACATGCTGGTGGAGCGCAGGCACACCTTTCTTTGAGAAGTAGTGCCGACTGGGCATCTGGTACTGGGGCACTGCGACGGACATAAGGTCTCGAAAATCCTCTGTGTCCACCAGGCGGAAAGGCAGCATTTCTGTAGCCAAGAGCTTGCAGATGGTGAAATTCAACCTCTTAGCTTTCTCATGGCTAGGAGGAAATGGTCTTTTACTTGTCCACATCTGAGGGACCGAGGGCTGGCTATTGTGCTTAGACGGGGTTGATAAGGGTGTCCCCGGCAAACTGCCGGTCTGTGAGGAAGATGCAGGCGGACATGTTAGGTTGCCTTGATCCAAAGGTGGTGCTATCGATGTCGGACAGCGCTCAAGACCAGCTGGTGTTACCACCTCCAAAGAAAATGATGACCTGCCAATCACGCTGGCTGTTGCGGGTAAAGAGGTGGCAGGTCTGCGCCCCAAAACAGGTGTGACTGCTGTCCCCCCAGTCACAGAGGATGAAGAGGCCGCGGATGCACAAGATATGGCAGACGGTGGTTGGCCCGGCCGGCTAGGCCGCATTGTAGCACACTGAGCTTCCCACTGCAACTTATGCTTCATGTCCATGTGCCGGTTCATGCATGAAGTACTCAAACTATGTATTTTTTGGCCTCTACTTAGCTTTTGCTGACAAATGTTACAGATAACACGAGTTGGGTCATCTTTATCGATCTGAAAAAATGCCCAGGCTATGCAAGGCTTAGCACCCATGCGACCTGAAGAGCCACCACGACTTGTGGTGAGAGGCAGAGTTGTGTTTGAGGATGCAGTTGTTGACGTGCTTCCAGTACTACGTCTCTGTCCAGGAAGGCGCAACCTGACCTCGTCGTCACTAGCATCTTCCTCCACCTCCTCTGCTGACCTCATCTCTTGGCTGACTGTGGGTTGACAGTAAGTGGGATCTCCGACCTCATCATCATCACCCTGTGCGTTATCACACCCGTCGTCCTCAGAGCCAACCTGTTCCTGCCCTGACAAAAAACTAAAGTTGTCGCTCCAATCAGGTATTTGAGTCTTATCATCGTCTTCCTCATTGTCTCCACCAACAGGAGTTACAGTTTGGGAATGAGGGTCTACATTATGGTCAGAACCTTCTGCGTCTGGTCCTGGATCCGACTCATAAAGATTCTGGGCATCAGTGCAGATCATTTCCTCGTCTGGATTCACAGAAGCGCTGGAGTCGACCTCTGATTCCCAGGCTATAGTATGAGTAAACAGCTCTGCAGACTCAACCATCTGTTCTACCTCATACTCAGACGGGCAGCTGGAGATTTGGGAGCTGTGAGGAAGCAAGTGCGATTTGGGTGACACCTTTGAGGACTGGAGTATTTGTGATGTTGAAGTTGATGTGGAGGAGAGCCCACTTAAAGGAGCACTTGATATCCGTTGAAGCACCTGCTGTTTTTGTGCCTCATCTGGAATTTGTAGCGATTGGCGTGGCCGTAAGAAAGGGATCTTATCACATTGTCCGCTAAAAGAAGTAGACATTTTAGTTTGGCTGGAAGATGGTCTTTCTTCTGCACCTACCCCACGGACACAACCTTTTTTCCCCTTCCCAACACGCCTATTCCCCTTTCCACCAGCAGCAGGCCTTTTTCCACTCATTTTGGTGGTTAACTAATTCACAACTCTGGAGTTGTTTGCACAAAAAAACAATGGATGGTAACCGAGCAGAGCTGAGTGGCCAAACTGTGGTATTAGGCCAAAACTATTGGCTGGGTTAGATGCAGAAAAAAATTATTTTTAATTTGCAACCTGATGGAGGTCAGTATAGATGGACTAATAGACCAAGTCCCACACACCGCTAGAAGCCCAAATATTTTTTCAGAGCTAGATGCAGAAATTTTTTTTATTCAATTTGCAACCTGATGGAGGTCAGTATAGATGGACTAATAGACCAAGTCCCACACACTGCTAGAAGCCCAAATATTTTTTCAGAGCTAGATGCAGAAAAAAATTATTTTTAATTTGCAACCTGATGGAGGTCAGTATAGATGGACTAATAGAACAAGTCCCACACGCTGCTAGAAGCCCAAATATTTTTTCAGAGATAAATGAAGAAAAAAATTATTTTTAATTTGCAACCTGATGGAGGTCAGTATAGATGGACTAATAGACCAAGTCCCACACACTGCTAGAAGCCCAAATATTTTTTCAGAGCTAGATGCAGAAAAAAATTATTTTTAATTTGCAACCTGATGGAGGTCAGTATAGATGGATTAATAGACCAAGTCCCACACACCGCTAGAAGCCCAAATATTTTTTCAGAGCTAGATGCAGAAAAAAATTATATTCAATTTGCAACCTGCTGGAGGTCAGTATAGAAGGACTAATAGAACAAGTCCCACACACTGCTAGAAGCCCAAATATTTTTTCAGAGCTAAATGAAGAAAAAAATTATTTTTAATTTGCAACCTGATGGAGGTCAGTATAGATGGATTAATAGACCAAGTCCCACACACCGCTAGAAGCCCAAATATTTTTTCAGAGCTAGATGCAGAAAAAAATTATATTCAATTTGCAACCTGCTGGAGGTCAGTATAGAAGGACTAATAGAACAAGTCCCACACACTGCTAGAAGCCCAAATATTTTTTCAGAGCTAAATGAAGAAAAAAATTATTTTTAATTTGCAACCTGATGGAGGTCAGTATAGATGGACTAATAGAATGATGCTATGCCCAAAAGATTTTACTTCACTAGGTGCAGTAAAAAAATTGGTATTCTATACACAGGTGGTATATCTTGCAACACAGATAGGCTACTCCACTGACTAACACACTCTGCAATAGGCCAAAAAGGATTAGCTTTGCTAGATTCAGCCAAATGCTGTGAAAAAAACTTGCACAGCACTGGCACAGACCTGCCTGGCAAAAACTGATAGGAACTGATGTAACCTAGTCCTGAAAAGGACTCCAATTACAATTAGTCTTTACTCCCACAATCTATCTATTTAAGAGCACAGACCTGCTTGATAAAAGTCGTAGGAAATGCTGTAACCTAGTCCTTAAAAGGACTGCAATCACAACTATTCCCTACTCCCAAGCTATCTGTATATTTGTGCGAAAATTGGCTTGAAATTAACAAGGTATAGCGCACACAGCAACAGCGGTGCCGTCTAACACGCAGCTGCAGCAGTGAGAAAATGGTGGCGACGGGGAAAATGGCTTGGTCTTATAGGGCAAGGACATGTGACATACACTGTCAATCACACATGCCCTTGCTTGTGTGAAAAAAAGCACTTCGCTCCGTGTGTGCGCTGCTGATAGGCTGACAGATTGCACCTCCCCACTGCAAATGCGGGAAAGAGAAAAAAAAATGGAGATCTTCATTGTTCCTGCAGAGATCCATCCCCTGCCCCTCCCCCCGCCCCGCTGTACACTCAAACTGCGTATTAACATTAATTTTCATCATTACTGAGAAAAAATCCAGTTATGATTTTGGTGCACGAACAGTTATCGAACATAACCTCGAACAGCCGAATTTTTCTCAAATTGTTCGTGTTCGCCGACCGGCTCGAACACCGCCCAAAACAGCTCGAATTTGAGATTGGCGAACAGTTCGAGTAGAACAACGCTCATCTCTACCTGCCACCTCCTTCAGTCAATTTTGTGTTCTAAAATTCAAATATTGCTCCTTTCGCTCCAAGCCCTGTCGTTTGTGCAAATTTTGACTACATGTGGGGAATCACTGCACTCATAAAAAAGTGAGTAATAGGGTCCACTTTTTGGTATTACCTCTTGCAAAAGTGAAAAATTTGGGGCTAAAGCAACATTTTAGAGGTAAAATTGTAATTATTTTTTTTCTTTCCACTTTGCATTAATTCCTGTGAAACACCTAAAGGGTTAAAACATTTCCTGACAATTGAAGTATTTTAGGGGTGCAATTAATAAGATGGTATCACTATTGGGGAGTTTCCAATATACAGGCCCCTCAAAGTCCATTGAAATCTAACCCCTCTAACATCCTAACAAAATAAAACTACATTTTAAAATGATGCAGATGTAAAGTAGACATATGGGAAATGCTATTTATTAATTATTTTGTACCGCATGACTAACTGGTTAAAGGATATAAAAATTGAAAGTTTGAAATTGCGAATTTTTTTTAAAAAAATACACCAAAATTGCAATATTTTCACAAATAAATGCAAGTCATATCGAACAAATTTTACCACTGTCATAAAGTATCATAAAGTTGAGTCATGTATTCACACATATAAGGACAACCAGTTGGTGAACAAACATATAGAGAAATAAAGACCAGCTATTGCCAGACAAAGCAATAGAGGCTATGAAGAATATAAATCAGGTGAAGAACAAATAAGTAGGTAAAGCGGAATAGCATTGAGAAAGAGTCACGATCAAGAGCACGATGACATCACTATATTGCATATGACATTGACCAGAGCTGCTTATACTTGGCATCAGAAAAATCTTAAAAAGAAACTAGGAAGCCCCCTAAGAGATGAAAGGCAAATCTAGGTTTCCCTGCACTGAAGGCAAAAATTCAGTGTGATGCCCCCTCCTATACATAGTTTAAGAAGTCTGAGTAGTCGCCATGTGACCACTCATATGCACTTTGCATACTTAGTTACATGCTAACTAACTTCTCTTCCAAATTATCTCAATTTTCAATGAAAAACTACAGCCCCTACTTCACTTAGAGAAGCAGCAATAGAAGCTAGTTAGTACGTGATCATAAGTTTGAATATCACATATGAGTGTTCATGTCATCACAGTTGGAATTAACAAACAGAACAAAATTTTGAAAGTGAGTATATTACATGAGTACATCACCAGAAGCACCATCAGTTTATGAATACATCACCAGAGCAACCATCAGCACAGGAATACAGCACCAGAAACTCCATCAGTACATGAATACATCACCAGAAGCACCATTAGTACATTAATACAGCACTAGAACCAATATCCGTACATGAATACATCACCAGAAGCACCATCAGTTTATGAATACATCACCAGAGCAACCATCAGCACAGGAATACAGCACCAGAAATGCCATCAGTACATGAATACATCACCAGAAGCACCATTAGTACATTAATACAGCAATAGAACCAATATCAGCACTGGAATACATCACCAGATGCATTATTAGTATATAAATTTATCATCAGAGACACCATCAGTACAGGAATACAACACAAAAAAAACAAAATTAGTACACAAATACATCACAAGAACCACCATCAGTAAATTAATATATCACCAAGTTTAGTAGAGTAATTAATTGAATTGTCAGGTCAACCCAATATATATTGCTCAAAAAAATAAAGGGAACACATAAACAACACAATGTAACTCCAAGTCAATCATACTTCTGTGAAATCAACCTGTCCAGTTATAAAGCAACACTGATTGTGAATCAATTTCTCCTTCTGTTGTGCAAATGGAACAGACAACTGGTAGAAATGTTAGGCAATTAGATAGACACCCCCTATAATGGAATAGTTCTGCAGGTGGTGACCACAGATCATTTCTCTGTTCTCATCTTTTTTGGCTGTTGTTTTGGTGACTTTTGCATTTTGTCATTGGTCTCACCCCTAGAGGTGCAGTAGCATGAGGCGGTGACTACAGTGCAACTCACAAAAGTTGCTCAGGGAGTACAGCTCATCCAGGATGGCACATCAATGCCAGTTGTGGCAAGAAAGGTACCTGTGTCTGTCAGCATAGTGTCTAGAGCATGGAGCAGATACCAGGAGACAGGCCAGTACACCAGGAGATGTGGAGGGAGCCATAGGAAGGCAACAACTCAGCATCAGGACTGCTAACTACTCCTTTGTGCAAGGAGGAACAGGAGGAGCAGTGCCAGAACCCTGCAAAATGACCTCTAGCAGGCAACTAACATCCTTGTGTCTGCTCAAAGTGCTTACAGGCCAACACCGGGAAGAGAAATTTATATTTGCCAGAAAACACCAAGATTGGCAGATTCCACACTGGCACCCTGTGCTCTTCACAGTTGAGAGCACATGTGACAGACGTGACAGAGTCTGGAGATGCCGTGGAGAATGTTCTGCTGCCTGCAACATCCTCCAGCATGACCAGTTTGGCAGTGGGTCAGTAATGGTGTGGGGAGGCTTTTCTTTGGAGGGCCGCACAGCCCTCCATGTGCTAGTCAGAGGTACCCTGACTGCCATTAGATACCGAGATGAGATCCTCAGACCCATTGTGAGACCATATGCCGGTGCAGTGGGCCCTGGGTTCCTTCTGATGCATGACAATGCTAGGCCTTACGAGGCTGCAGTGTGCCAGCAGTTCCTGCATGATGACGGCATTGATGCTTTGGACTGGCCTGCCCATTCCCCAGACCTGAATCCAATCGAGCACATCTGGGATATCATGTCTCATTTAGTGATGAGCAAGCATTTTAATGCTCGGGTACTCGTTGCTCGGGTCGAGCAAATTGGAATACTCAGGTGCTCGACCCGAGCAACGAGCCCAATGTAAGTCTATGGGGAATTTGAGCATTTTTTAGGCGGTTCCCCCTGGCGCTCTTCAGAGGGCCTAAAAATTGCCCAAATCAATGGGAACAGTGCTCAAATGACTTGGGAACAGCATGGGGAAGATTCCTGGAAGCATTTATGACTCCCAGGTCACTGCTGTTAACAACATTGTCAGAGTATTACGCCACTTTTACAGACTCACAATAAAACATACAAAAACAAAACCAAAATGGATTTTCCTGGGAAATATGTTAAGGAACATCCTTTCCAGACTTGTATAGAAGGCAAAATAAATAACCAAAACCAAAAATAATACTCCACACCTTGGGCTATGTTCACACATTGCTTTTTTGATGCGTTTTTGCACTTTTGCATTACTTTCAACCAAGACAAATGCATTCACCAGGAAATGTAATTTTAACATTTTACAACCATGTGGTCATTGCTATGTGGTGTGTGACACATCATCAGACACATGCATACAGTGCTGAAAAGACTTGGGAACAGCATCGGGAAGACCTCTGGAAGCATCTCTGACTTCCAGGTCACTGTCTAAAAGTGTGGCCATCATAAGTGATCCTTGGCGTATGCAAAGATGCCTCCCGCCATGCACATGTCATTGCAAACTTGCAAAAATCACCGTCCACATCCTTGTCCCATTGCAGCGTTCAGTTGTCCCTACCCCATTCCTTGGAATGCAAGCGCAAGTATGAAGGCAGCCACTCACCCACAGGCTGTAATACTATACTGCCAAATTTTTGACAGCTGCTTGCACTTGAAATGTGGCCTATTAAGCTCATGGAGGCGGATGCTTTTCACAACCTCATGCCGGCGGCGGCCGGGTGTCCATACTCGGTCCCCAGCCGCCACTATATTTCCCGGTATCGCCTCCGCCTTCCACAAGCACGTGTCCCACAACATTACCCGTGCCTTTCCCAGTGCACTTACTGGGAAGGACCGCCTAACCACAAACACGTGGACAGGTGAATGTGGCCAGGGACATTACGAAGCCAGTCCACAACTATTTTTTGCTGATAGTTGTATTTAGCTCGATAAAAGGGCTGGCATAGAGGTAAACCCTATCTAGCCTGCATGTCATTTCTCACAGGAAGTCCTGTAAAGCTGCTTGCACTTGAAATGTGGCCTTTTAGGCTCGTGGAGGCGGAAGCTTTTCACAACCACATGCCTCATGCATCGTGTCCTTACTTGGTCCCCAGCATTCACTATTTCTCCTGGTGTTGTCTCCGTCTTCTACAAGCGCAGGTCCCTGAACATTACTGCTGGTACTTTTCTGAGGGAATTTGCTTGCCTCCTACCAGCCTGGAATATTTCCAGCAAACTATGGTACGACGCCATGGTATTAGCACTGCCCCCAGTACCAGTAGCGAAGCCATCCCTAATTTTCTTCTCAGGAAATTTATTTAGTAGACTGAGTGGCTGCCCAAATACATTTTCTCACAAAGGAGCTGAAGATAGAGTGGCAGCAGGTGCAAGTTTCTCCAGCCTGTTAGATATTAGAGGGTGAACGGCAGCACATTGGATCAGTGGTTAGCCCTGAAGACTTGCAGCGCTGGGATCCTGGGTTCAAATTCCAGCAAGGACAACATCTGCAAGGACTTTGTATGTTCTCCCCGTGTTTGCGTGGGTTTCCACCTCAGTAAAAAAGCAACCATAGAGTGTCCGGGAACCTTTTCACACACTTTTCTAAGCCAGGATTGCTTCTCGGCAGGGTTGGACGGTCCCACCAGAGAATTCTCTGGTGTGCCTTGGCTTCTACCTCAGGAAAGTTCATGATAGCGCTAACTTTGCAGCTACTATGGGGCTCTTGAGTGGGGGAGAAAGGTTAGCCCTAAGAATCAAATCATCTGGTGGACTAAATGTTTTTCAATCTGAAACAGCTTCTCAGTGGGAGTTGTATTTCATCACAGCCATATTCTTTAGCTCGGTGAAAGGACTGGCATAGAGGGAAACCGTATCTACCCCGGCTGTCATTTCTCCGTCACCAGGTTCCTCCCATTGTCACACATGACCATGCCTGGCTGTATGTTCAGCAGTGAGAGCCACAGATCAGGCTGCTGTGTTACAGCTTTCAACAACTCTGCAGCACTGGACGGTTTGTCAATTAAGCATTAAGCATGTTATCTTCAGCAAAGCCTGTTGCCGCTTGGCCAAGGCAATGATGCAGTGCTGTCAGCTTGTGACTGATGTGGTCATTTCGGAGATGGAGGAGGAGGTGCATGAGCTGTACAATGTGATTACATTGTTGTTAAATTGGTGACGCTGTATTTTATACTAAAGAAAGATCCTATTGTTTTGGTTTTTTACGTTATTTTTTAAGACAAATGCATTCACCGGGAAATGTCATTTTAATATTTTACAACCTTATCTGGCAATGTGGTGTGTGACACATCATCAGACAGCTGTGCAGGTAGTACCATCTATAGTGCATGAAACTAGCTTCTGTCCTTCCTCCTCCTCCTCTTCCTCATTGTCACCCAATCCACATTGGGATGAGATGAGGCTTGGCTGTGTGTATCACCCTGATGGTTCCTTGCTCCATCTCATCGTGCTACGCCTGCAATGCATCCTTTTTGATTGTGAGCAGAGAATGTTTCAGAAGACAGAGAAGCGGGATGGTGACGCTAATTATGGCGTCATCGCCGCTCACCATCTTGGTGGAGTCCTCAAATTTTTGGAGGATGGTACATATGTCTGACATCCATGTCCACTCCTGAGGTCTTATGTGTGGAGTCTGAACTGAATAGCGACGGCCTTGTTGATGCTGGTACTCATCAACTGCCCTCTTCTGCTCACAAATCCTTCCCAACATCCGCAGTGTAGAGTTCCAACGCGTGGGGACATCACACACCAGTCTGTGAGCCAGAAGCTGCAAATGCTTCTGAAACACTGCAAGGGCGGCGGAAGCTGTAGGTGACTTTCTAAAACGGGCACACAGGCGACGTACTTTAACAAGCAGATCCGGCAGCTCCGGGTAGGATTTGAGAAACCACTGAATCACGAGGTTAAGCACATGGGCCAGGCATGGTACGTGTGTGACCTCGCCTCACCTCAGAGCCACCACCAGGTTCCGGCCATTGTCACACATGACCATGCCTGGCTGTAGGTTCAGCGGCTTGAGCCACAGACCCGCCTGCTCTTTCAGAGCTATCCACAACTCTTCAGCATTGTGTGTTTTTTCACCTAAGCATATTAGCTTCAACACATCCTGTGGCCTGTTGTCCGAGGCAGTGCTGCAGTGCTTCCAGCTTGTGACTGATGTGTCATTTCGGAGATGGAGGCTGAAGTGGAGGAGGAGGCTGAGGAGGATGAGGTGCAGGAGCTGTAGACCATAGGGGCAACCCTGATTGACCTAGAGCCCGCAATCCGTGGCGTTGGGAGGACGTGTTCCGTCCCAAGGTCCGACTGGGTCCTGGCTTCCACTATGTAAACCCAGTTTGCTGTCAGTGAGATGTACCGTCCCTGCCCACCAGCACTTGTCCACGTGTCCGTGGTTAGGTGGACTTTACTGGTAACTGCGTTGTTGAGACACGGCTAATGTTTTCGGACACATGCTTGTGTAATGCGGGGACGGCACAACGGGAGAAAAAGTGGCGGCTGGGGACCGACTACTGAGGGACGGCCGCCTCCATCAGGTTGCGAAATGCTTCCATCTCCATGAGCCTAAAAGGCAACATTTCGAGCACAAGCAATCGTGAAATGTGAGAATTTAGTAGTGTGGCCTGTGGAGCATTGTCTGCATATTTGCGCTTGCGTTCCAAGGACTGGGGTATGGACAACTGAACGCTGCGCTGGGACAAGGACATGGACATGCTTATTTATGCTGCTACTTGAGAGTGTGCAATGACAGGTGCCGGGCAGGAGGCATCTTCGCTTGCACCATGGACAGGGGATTGGCTTGCATCCACAACAGCGGAAGAAGCAATGGTGCCACCCGCAGACACTGTTCCTGGACCCTGGGGTTCAGCCAACAAAGTAGGGTGCTTTGCTGCCATGTGCCTGATCATGCTGATGGTGGTCAGGCTGCTAGTTTTGCCACCCCTGCTGATGCTGGCCTGGCAGGTGGTGCAAATGGCCTTTTTGGGGTTATCGGCAGAGTCTTTAAAAAACAACTAGGCTCGTGAAGACCTAACAGTTGTACTGGCAAATTTCTTCGTGTTGGTGTTACGGGGAACGGTTGCCTGCCTTCTGTCTGTGGCCACCACACTGTTTCTTCCTGCCTGTTGGGGTGCTCTGCCTCCCTCCCCCTGTGTGCTGCTGTCCTTTCTCTGCATGTCCTCCTGCCAGGTTGGGTCAGTTACTATATAGTCCACCACCTCGTCTTCCACTTCCGCACCCTGGTCCTCCTTCTGACTTTCTGGTAATTGTGTCTCATCATCGTCCACCACTTGTGACACTTTCCCACCGTCGCCTTCGTGTGACCGTGGCTGCTCAAATATTTGGGCATCGCTACACGCGATCTCCTCTTGCCCCTCTTCAAGTGGACCGGGCGAGAGGCCCGAATCTATAAATGGAAAAGTGAACAGCTCTTCAGAGTGTCCAAGTGTGGGATCAGTTGTCTCTGGGTACTTGGCATGGTGGGAGGAAGGAGGATCAGGGTGAGGAATATGCAGTCCAGACTCACGGCTACTGAGACTTGACCGTGTGGAAAACAGGGTGGTGGTGGCTAAGTGACTGGAAGCATTATCTGCTATCCAACCAACAACCTTTTGACACTGCTCTGGGTTCAATAGTGGTGTGCTGCGGTCCCCTAGAAATTGGGACAGGAAGGTCAGGCGAGAAGATGTGGGTGTTTGTTGTGGCACAATTTCGGCTTGCCCACTGCCTTGTCCTCGGCCTCTGCATGCACCATTACCATCACGTCCAGTTCCCCATCCCTTTCCACGTGCCTTGCCCATTTTAAATGGAGGATAGTATCTTCCACACTCACTACAAATGACTGAGTTTGGAGCGAACTTATATGTGAGCCGTTTGACAGAGAAAACACAGTTTTAAATACCTGGCCTGTATGTAACTGTTTTGAACAGCAAACCAGTGTCAAAAACTTTGCTGACACACTGAAAGAAATTTTTAATGGAGGCCAGAAATGGCCGTATTTTCTGACAACGTATATGTGAGCCGTGTGACGGAGAAAACACAGTTTTAAGTACCTGGCCAGTAGGTAACTATTTTGAACAGCAATCTGGTGTCAATTGCTTCACTGACACACTGAAATTTTTTTTTAATGGAGGCCAGAAATGGTAGTATTTTGTGAAAACGTATATGTAATCCGTGTGATGGAGAAAGCACAGTTTTAAATACCTGGCCTGTAGGTAAGTAGTTTGAACAGCAAACTGGTTTGAATTACTTCACTGACACACTAAAGGAAATTTTTAATGGAGGCCAGAAATGGCAGTATTTTCTGACAACAAATATGTGATCCGTGTGACGGAGAAAACACAGTTTTAAATAGCTGGATTTTTAGTGCTGTAATATGGAAAGGACCTGGCTGTATCCTGCAGTTCCAACAAGCAAATGGCGCTGAAAAACGGGGTTCTCTGGATTGCTTTTTAAGCAAATAATGAGGATTAAGATCCAAAGAAAAGTATTCCTGGCCCCTGAGACCTGGGCCTTTGTATAGAAATATCTAACAGCAGCAGAAGGCAGAATTGGAATGGAGCCTCTTGTGCTATATGCACTGCAGTCTGCTACATACCCTGCCTGCCTGCCTATATACACTGCCTGCCTGATATCTCTGCAGATGGATTAGTTAGTAGAGATGAGCGTTGTTCTAATCAAACTGTTCGCCAATCTCAAATTCGAGCTGTTTTGGGCGGTGTTCGAGCCGTTCGGCGAACACGAACAATTTGAGAAAAATTCGGCTGTTCGAGGTTATGTTCGATAACTGTTCGTGCACCAAAATCATAACTGGATTTTTTCTCAGTAATGATGAAAATTAATGTTAATACGCAGTTTGAGTGTACAGCGGGGTGGGGGGAGGGGCAGGGGATGGATCTCTGCAGGAATAATGAAGATCTCCATTTTTTTTTCTCTTTCCCGCATTTACAGTGGGGAGGTGCAATCTGTCAGCCTATCAGCAGCGCACACACGGAGCGAAGTGCTTTTTTTCACACAAGCAAGGGCATGTGTCATTGGCAGTGTATGTCACATGTCCTTGCCCTATAAGACCAAGCCATTTTCCCCGGCGCCACCATTTTCTCACTGCTGCAGCTGCGTGTTAGACGGCACCGCTGTTGCTGTGTGCGCTATACCTTGTTAATTTCAAGCCAATTTTCGCACAAATCTACAGATAGCTTGGGAGTAGGGAATAGTTGTGATTGCAGTCCTTTTAAGGACTAGGTTACAGCATTTCCTACGACTTTTATCAGGCAGGTCTGTGCTCTTAAATAGATAGATTGTAGGAGTAAAGACTAATTGTAATTGCAGTCCTTTTCAGGACTAGGTTACATCAGTTCCTATCAGTTTTTGCCAGGCAGGTCTGTGCCAGTGCTGTGCAAGTTTTTTTCACAGCATTTGGCTGAATCTAGCAAAGCTAATCCTTTTTGGCCTATTGCAGAGTGTGTTAGTCAGTGGAGTAGCCTATCTGTGTTGCAAGATATACCACCTGTGTATAGAATACCAATTTTTTTACTGCACCTAGTGAAGTAAAATCTTTTGGGCATAGCATCATTCTATTAGTCCATCTATACTGACCTCCATCAGGTTGCAAATTGAATATAATTTTTTTCTTCATCTAGCTCTGAAAAAATATTTGGCCTTCTAGCAGTGTGTGGGACTTTCTCTATTAGTCCATCTATACTGACCTCCATCAGGTTGCAAACTGAATATATTTTTTTCTGCATCTACCTCTGAAAAAATATTGGGCTTGTAGCTGTGTGTGGGACTTGTTCTATTAATCCATCTATACAGACCTCCATCAGGTTGCAAACTGAATATAATTTTTTTCTGCATCTACCTCTGAAAAAATATTTGGGCTTCTAGCTGTGTGTGGGACTTGTTCTATTACTCCATCTATACTGACCTCCATCAGGTTGCAAATTGAATATAATTTTTTTCTGCATCTAGCTCTGAAAATATATTGGGCTTCTAGCTGTGTGTGGGACTTATTGTATTAATCCATCTATACAGACCTCCATCAGGTTGCAAACTGAATATAATTTTTTTCTGCATCTAGCTCTGAAAAAATATTTGGCCTTCTAGCAGTGTGTGGGACTTTCTCTATTAGTCCATCTATACTGACCTCCATCAGGTTGCAAATTAAAAATAATTTTTATCTGCATCTAGCTCTGAAAAAATATTTGGGCTTCTAGCTGTGTGTGGGACTTGTTCTATTACTCCTTCTATACTGACCTCCATCAGGTTGCAAATTGAATATAATTTTTTTCTGCATCTAGCTCTGAAAAAATATTGGGCTTCTAGCTGTGTGTGGGACTTGTTGTATTAGTCCATCTATACTGACCTCCATCAGGTTGCAAACTGAATATATTTTTTTCTGCATCTACCTCTGAAAAAATATTGGGCTTCTAGCTGTGTGTGGGACTTGTTCTATTAATCCATCTATACAGACCTCCATCAGGTTGCAAACTGAATATAATTTTTTTCTGCATCTAGCTCTGAAAAAATATTTGGCCTTCTAGCAGTGTGTGGGACTTTCTCTATTAGTCCATCTATACTGACCTCCATCAGGTTGCAAATTAAAAATAATTTTTATCTGCATCTACCTCTGAAAAAATATTTGGGCTTCTAGCTGTGTGTGGGACTTGTTCTATTACTCCATCTATACTGACCTCCATCAGGTTGCAAATTGAATATAATTTTTTTCTGCATCTAGCTCTGAAAAAATATTGGGCTTCTAGCTGTGTGTGGGACTTGTTGTATTAGTCCATCTATACTGACCTCCATCAGGTTGCAAACTGAATATATTTTTTTCTGCATCTACCTCTGAAAAAATATTGGGCTTCTAGCTGTGTGTGGGACTTGTTCTATTAATCCATCTATACAGACCTCCATCAGGTTGCAAACTGAATATAATTTTTTTCTGCATCTAGCTCTGAAAAAATATTTGGCCTTCTAGCAGTGTGTGGGACTTTCTCTATTAGTCCATCTATACTGACCTCCATCAGGTTGCAAATTAAAAATAATTTTTATCTGCATCTACCTCTGAAAAAATATTTGGGCTTCTAGCTGTGTGTGGGACTTGTTCTATTACTCCATCTATACTGACCTCCATCAGGTTGCAAATTGAATATAATTTTTTTCTGCATCTAGCTCTGAAAAAATATTGGGCTTTTAGCTGTGTGTGGGACTTGTTGTATTAGTCCATCTATACTGACCTCCATCAGGTTGCAAACTGAATATATTTTTTTCTGCATCTACCTCTCAAAAAATATTGGCCTTCTAGCAGTGTGTGGGACTTTCTCTATTAGTCCATCTATACTGACCTCCATCAGGTTGCAAACTCAATATAATTTTTTTCTGCATCTAGCTCTGAAAAAATATTTGGGCCATTAGCTGTGTGTGGGACTTGTTCTATTAGTCCATCTATACTGACCTCCATCAGGTTGCAAATTGAATATAATTTTTTTCTGCATCTAACCCAGCCAATAGTTTTGGCCTAATACCACAGTTTGGCCACTCAGCTCTGCTCGCTTCCCATCCATTGTTTTTTTGTGCAAACAACTCCAGAGTTGTGAATTAGTTAACCACCAAAATGAGTGGAAAAAGGCCTGCTGCTGGTGGAAAGGGGAATAGGCATGTTAGGAAGGGGAAAAAAGGTTGTGTCCGTGGGGTAGGTGTTAAAGCAACAGTAACATCTGCAGAAGAAAGACCATCTTTCAGCCAAACTAAAATGTCTACTTCTTTTAGCGGACAATGTGATAAGATCCCTTTCTTACGGCCACGCCAATCGCTACAAATTCCAGATGAAGCACAAAAACAGCAGGTGCTTCAACGGATATCAAGTGCTCCTTTAAGTGGGCTCTCCTCCACATCAACTTCAACATCACAAATACTCCAGTCCTCAAAGGTGTCACCCCAATCGCACTTGCTTCCTCACAGCTCCCAAATCTCCAGCTGCCCGTCTGAGTATGAGGTAGAACAGATGGTTGAGGAGTCTGCAGAGCTGTTTACTCATACTATAGCCTGGGAATCAGAGGTCGACTCCAGCGCTTCTGTGAATCCAGACGAGGAAATGATCTGCACTGATGCCCAGAATCTTTATTAGTCGGATCCAGGACCAGACGCAGAAGGTTCTGACCATAATGTAGACCCTCATTCCCAAACTGTAACTCCTGTTGGTGGAGACAATGAGGAAGACGATGATGAGACTCAAATACCTGATTGGAGCGACAACTTTAGTTTTTTGTCAGGGCAGGAACAGGTTGGCTCTGAGGACGACGGGTGTGATAACGCACAGGGTGATGATGATGAGGTTGGAGATCCCACTTACTGTCAACCCACAGTCAGCCAAGAGATGAGGTCAGCAGAGGAGGTGGAGGAAGATGCTAGTGACGACGAGGTCAGGTTGTGCCTTCCTGGACAGAGACGTAGTACTGGAAGCACATCAACAACTGCATCCTCAAACACAACTCTGCCTCTCACCACAAGTCGTGGTGGCTCTTCAGGTCGCATGGGTGCTAAGCCTTGCATAGCCTGGGCATTTTTTCAGATCGATAAAGATGACCCAACTCGTGTTATCTGTAACATTTGTCAGCAAAAGCTAAGTAGAGGCCAAAAAATACATAGTTTGAGTACTTCATGCATGAACCGGCACATGGACATGAAGCATAAGTTGCAGTGGGAAGCTCAGTGTGCTACAATGCGGCCTAGCCGACCGGGCCAACCACCATCTGCCATATCTTGTACATCCGCGGCCTCTTCATCCTCTGTGACTGGGGGGACAGCAGTCACACCTGTTTTGGGGAGCAGACCTGCCACCTCTTTACCCACAACAGCCAGCGTGATTGGCAGGTCATCAGTTTCTTTGGAGGTGGTAACACCAGCTGGTGTTGAGCGCTGTCCGACATCGATAGCACCACCTTTGGATCAAGGCAACCTAACATGTCCGCCTGCATCTTCCTCACAGACCAGCAGTTTGCCGGGGACACCCTTATTAACCCCGTCTAAGCACAATAGCCAGCCCTCACTCCCTCAGATGTGGACAAGTAAAAGACCATTTCCTCCTAGCCATGAGAAAGCTAAGAGGTTGAATTTCACCATCTGCAAGCTCTTGGCTACAGAAATGCTGCCTTTCCGCCTGGTGGACACAGAGGATTTTCGAGACCTTATGTCCATCGCAGTGCCCCAGTACCAGATGCCCAGTCGGCACTACTTCTCAAAGAAAGGTGTGCCTGCGCTCCACCAGCATGTCGCACACAACATCACCGCTTCTTTGAGAAACTCTGTGTGTGACAGGGTGCATTTCACCACAGACACTTGGACGAGTAGGCATGGACAGGGGCGTTACATGTCGCTGACTGGGCACTGGGTAACTATGGTGACAGCAGGACAAGGGGCTGCTGTCCAAGTCTTGCCGTCCCCACGAGTTGTGCGTCAGTCCTCTTTATGTCAAAGTTCCTCCACTGCTTCTGCCTCCTCAACCTCCTCTCGGTCTTCCACCTGCACCCAAAGCCTGTCTGGTCATGCCACAAGCTTTCTAACTGCGCAGAAGGGATCCTGCACACCTCCTTACTATGCTGGCAGTAGGGCTCAACGTCATCAGGTGGTTTTTACTTTGAAATGTCTGGGAAATATGAGTCACACAGCTGAGGAGTTGTGGTCAGCTCTGGAGAACCAATTTCATGAATGGTTGTCTCCACTGGACCTGAAACCAGGGAAGGCCGTGTGCGACAATGCTGCAAACCTGGGTGCGGCCCTTCGCCGGGCCAATGTCACACACGTGCCTTGTATGGCTCACGTGTTGAACCTGGTTGTCCAGCAATTTTTAGCCCACTATCCCAGACTAGATGGCCTTCTGCAGAGGGCACGGTCGCTGTGTGCTCACTTCCGCCGTTCGCATCCCGCAGCTCAGCGACTTACATCTCTACAGAAGTCGTTGGACCTGCCACTTCACCGGCTAAAATGCGATGTGCCTACCCGGTGGAATTCAACTCTGCACATGTTGCAGCGACTGTGGCAGCACCGACAAGCCCTGGTGCAATACGTTCTGACGTATAGCCTGGGCCAATGAGATCCACAGATGGGGCAAATCACGCTGGTGGAGTGGTCTCAGATCAGGGACCTATGCACCCTCCTGCACAGTTTTGAAATGGCGACGAAGATGTTTAGTGCTGACGATGCCATTATCAGCATGACTATTCCGGTGATTTACATGCTGGAGCACATGTTAAACAGAATTCGGAGTCAGGTGGTGGCACAAGAGGAGGTGGAGGAAGTAGAGGAGGAGGAGTTGTATGCGGAAAGGCTAACATCTGCAAGGTCCAGACGGTCGGCAGCACCAAGGCGGCAGGCATGTGAGGGTGGGGGAGATGGTTTTACCAGGGCGCATGGTAGCAGCCAAACTAGTGAGGAAGGTGCAGGAGCCCAGGAAGAAGTGGAGGACGAACTGATGGAAGACTCATCAGATGAGGGAGACCTTGATCACATTTCTGTTGTGCGAGGTTGGGGGGAGAGGACAGAGGAAGGAAGCATGATTGTTACCTCGCCACCAACACAACAGGGACTTGGTGCTTCTGGATGCGCAACACACATGAGTGCCTTCTTGCTGCACTACCTGCAACATGACCCTCGAATTGTGAGAATTAGAAATAATCCTGACTACTGGGTTGCCACACTGATAGATCCCCGGTACAAAAGTAAATTTGCAGAAATTATTCCTGCCATAGAAAGGGATGCACGCATGCAGGAGTATCAGCAGAGACTGTTGCAGAATCTTACATGTGCTTTTCCACAAAACACCAGTGGTGCACGTAGTGAATCTCACAGTTCCAACTTGCCAACCGTGGGACCGTCAAGTGTTCAGCACTCAAACCGTAACAGAACCACAGTATCTGCTGGTAACATCAATTTTGCGGAATCATTTCACCACTTTTTTAGCCCATCCTTTGCAAGGCCACAGGAGACAAGAAGTCTGACACATAGTCAACGCCTAGAGACGATGGTACAGGAGTATCTCCAAGTAAACATTGAAGCCATGACTGTGTCACTGGACCCTTGATCTTTTTGGGCTTCCAATCTGGATAAATGGCCGGAGCTAGCCACTTACGCGTTGGAGATCTTGTCATGCCCCGCAGCCAGCGTTCTGTCTGAACGTGTGTTCAGCGCTGCTGGTGGTGTGCTGACAGATAAGCGCACGCGGCTCTCCACTGATAATGTAGACAGACTCACGTTCATAAAGATGAACAAATCATGGATCCGAAATGACTTTTCTACCCCTGTGTCATCCTGGGGAGAGTAAAAGCTTGATGATTGGTTAAAATCACCCTACCAACCGTTTTAAGTTTTCAAATTACTAATCATGTTGATCTGTATCTTGGCTGGAAAATAATTTGGGCTTTGTAGCAGTGTGCAGCACTTATCCTATTAGGCCATCTATACTAAGCTCCACCAGATTTAAAATTAATAATAATTTTTAGCTGCATCTAGCCCGGAAAATGATTTTAGGACTCCGAGATGCGCAAGACACATAAGTGCCTTCTTGCTGCACTACCTGCAACATGACCCTCATATTGTCAGAATTCGAAGTAATCATGACTACTGGGTTGCCACACTCTTAGATCCGCCAAACTTATCGATCAACCTTTTCATTTTAATAAAGACCAAAAAAATGGTCATTTTTGAAATTATAAGCATTAGCAGGTTATTAGAAACTGAAATCAAACAGTTTTCAGCTCAAAACTTTATTCTAGGTGATGTTACATTTTCACATAGGACCCCTTGTTCGAAAGGAGCTTCTGAACTCTCTCGTCCATTGAATTTGTGAGGTTTTGGATGGTTTCTGCTTCAATTGTTTTGCATGAGGACAGAATACCCTCCCAGAGCTGTTGCTTAGATGTGAACTGCCTCCCGCCATCATAGACACTCCTTTTGATGATGCTCCAGAGGTTCTGAATGGGGTAGAGGTCAGGGGAGCATGGGGGTCACACCATAAGTTTGTCCCCTTTTATGCCCATATCAGCCAGAGATGCAGATGTTTTATGTGCAGCATGAGATGGTGCATTATCATGCAAAATAATGATCTTGCTGTGAAATACACGGTTCTTCTTCTTGAACCATGGCAGGAAGTGCTGTTTGAGAAAATCCACATACATTATGGAGTTCATCTTTAGCGCCTTCAGGGATCCTAAAGGGGCTGACAATCTCTCTCCCCATGATTCCAGCCCAAAACATTACTCCACCTCCTCCTTGTTGGCGCTGTAGCCGTGTTTGCGTGGGGTGTCCATCAACCAGCCATCCTCCACTCCATCCATCTGGACCATCGAGCGCTGCACGGCACTCATCCGTGAACAAAACAGTTTTGAAATCAGTCTTCATGTAATGTTTGGCCCACTGGAGCCGTTTCTGCTTGTGTGAAGTGGATAGAGGAGGTCGACAGGATGGCGTATGCACAGCTGCAAACCTCTGAAGGACCCTGCATCTTGTTGTTCGGGGGACGTTGGAGGCACCAGCAGCTTCAAAAACTTGTCTGCTGCTATGACAAGGCTTTTTTGCCGCTGCTCTTTTAACCTGAAGTAATTGCTTGTAGGAAAGAGTCCTCAATTTGCCCTTATCAGCACGCACACGTGTGTACTGTGAATCAGCTACATACTTCTTGATTGCCAAGACACTTCATCCTGATCATCGCACAATGTTGATTGTAGTCATGCCTTGACCTAAACACTTCACAATTTGTTGCTTCTCAGCAGCCGACACATCCTTTTTCTTTCCCATATTGGCAGAAAATGTAGGCTGCTTAATAATGTGAGACAGCCTTCTTAAGTAGTCTTGCCTTTCATTGGACACACCTGCCAAACTAATTAGCACAGGTGTCTGCAATTGCTTACAGTGATATAAAGAGCCCTGACACACATCACCATCAATGAGTTTAACTGACAAACAAACAAATTCTTCCCTTATCACTCCTAAACACTTTTTGCATAATAATTTGGAACACAGTGTACATGTGCTTTTCCACAAAACACCAGTGGTTCACGTAGTGAATCTTACAGTTCTAACTTGCAAACCGTGGTCTGTATGGAGTTGTTCAATAAAGGGCCCAAAATTAAGATAACATAGATGGGAGAGGTCTCTATGAATAGGAATTCCAAAGTATTTGATACCCTGTGAGGGCCAGGCAAAGGGAAAGTTGGACTGGATGGAATCCTTTATGGATTTGGGGAGGGAGACATCGAGGGCCTCAGACTTCGCTGCATTGATTTTAAAATTTGACCATGTAACAAAGTGATCTATTTCAGCCATAACAGCATGGATGGATATATGTGATTGAGTGATATATACTAGGACATCATCAGCAAATAGAGAGCACTTGTACTCGGTGCCTCCCACCTCAATCCACCTAATATTGGGGTTATGGCGAATTGATGAGAGCAGGTGCTCCGTCGCTAGGATGTATAAGAGAGGGGACAGAGAACATCCCTGCCTTGTCCCATTGGTGATTGTGAAAGGTGATGAAAATGTTCTGATGCGCCCCCTGGGCCTTGGGACACCCGGAGCCGGACCCTTTTTGGTGGATGCTGGTGGTTGCAGTCTCCGTGGCGGCGACCCGGTTCCGTGGCTCAGGGCGGTCAAACCAGTGGCGGAACTATTTATGTGGTTTTGATGTTTAAATGTCCGACTACGCCACCCGTGGATTGCGGTCAGAGTGAACCGCCGCTCCAGGGCAGACCGCTGAGGCTGGTGTTGTGGGTGCAGCAGAGCGTAGCATAACTCCCCACGGGAGGAGTATAGCCTCAGGGCAGTGTATGCGGAGGATGGGGGTGATGGTGCAGGGCAGCAGCAGTAACGACACGGAGTCAGTGATGCAGTCCAGGGCCTTTACTCACAGTTCTTATTATCCAGACCACGTCTGCAGGTAACGGCTGCCCACGTCGTACTGTGCTCACCAGGTGAGGGGCTCAGACAACTCCCAGATAACTTTGGAGCGCTTCACAGGACCCCCTTTGTGTGTCCTTTGTCTGGCCTTTCTTACCAACCCTTCTGTCCGGCTGCCTGGGGCCTCCTCTTGGTAAACTTGGCGCCAGTTTCCCTGACCCTATGTGGTGCCTTCCTAGCGGGTGTAGCGAGGGGCTGTGCCACATAAAATGTCACAGCCTCCGGTTTCTAGCTGAGGGTCATTTCCTGCCTCCACTAGTTTTGGGGACCGGTCTCCCCCTTTGGCCTGACCCCTCCGCGCAGGTGGATTCGGGCGTGCGGTGGCGACTCGCCCGTCCACACCCCTGGGATCCCTTCATTCCTCGTTCCTGGAGCCATCTCTGCTCCTCTTCCTTCATTCTCCCTCTTCCAGGCCTGGGCCACTGTTACTAGGCCCGCCTCCGGAGCAGAGCTCATGCAGAGCCCCTGCTCCCTGCCACTTCTGCTCAGACTTCTCTGCACTGAACTAAGATGGTGCCCACCTTTTATACTCCCTTCTCAATGCACCCAGGAACTGCTTCCTCCCTGCTCCTGCACTGCAGGGTTCCCCTTCCTCAGTGTTCCCTCCCCCCACTCCAGCCAGGGACAGGGACTGTCGTGCCCATCTCAGGGGCATATTGGTCGTCCTGCCCCACGGCAATGTGGTGTAATGCATGCAGGTGTCGGGTCCTGATCCACACTCCATCCTTACCTGAGAGTGAGATATCACACCTCTGGGTGAGGTGCAATACCTCTGTAGCAACCGAGCCCTCAGGGTAATACAGTTCCATTTATCTTCAGCCTAGGTGACGTATTGCAATACAGGGCCGTGATTTTGGCTCTAAAAGGGTCCCCTAGACCCCTACCCCAAGCTTTTTAAGAGAATCATATATGGCGTGCCAGGAGACTCTATGGAATGCTTTCTCAGCTTCCAACGAGAGTATCTAATTACAAATTTTTAACTGCATCTAGCCCAGTAAATACTTTGTGCCTAGTAGCAGTGTCTGCTAGTCAGCGGATTATCCCGGCTGTTAAGCAAGCTACACCACCTGTAGTTTTGACACTTAATTTTTTCAAAGGAAATGCTTCGGGACCACGGGATACTCAGTGAAGAGCATCAGGAGGCACCCCAAGGCATAGGGGCTGGGACTGGCAGTAGGATGCCTTGCGGTGGACAGCCGAGCTCGATCCTTATAAAAGCTTTTTAACTGCAGCAGCTTTAGTGGACGCTACTGGAGCTGGAATTACGCGGCTGCTGGCATGAGACTTGCCCTCCAATAGATCCTTGTAAATGGATTTAAAGTGTATTCATTCAAATTAGAGAGACAATTTAAATTAAAAAGCTTAGAGCTGCCTCCACCACAGGGGGGCTCGCTCGACCCACCAGCGGACAGGCACCAGTATTGGGAGAGGGGGACTGGCCGTCAGGGTTCACCGCGGCTCTGGCACAAACCCGGCGACACGGAGGTGGCACGGGCAGGAGCGGACTGAACGTGTCGGCTTCTCACTTTTTGGATTTTAGAAGGGCATGACATGCCTATATCTGTGTCTCCCCCTCCTTTTACTCCTCCACCTCTTTTCTTTTCGCATGACTATATGTACTTGTCACTTTTCCATGTGTTAGTTGTGTCTTCAGAGCAGTTTGTCAGCTTTTGGACACCTTTGAATGTGTTTTCTATGTGTTTCTATGTGTTTTTGTTTGCCTGCCATTGGTTTAACTGTTTCGAAGGTGTTCGACGAACAGTTCGACGAACAGTTCGGCGAACACACGGGTGTTCGACGAACCGAACTCGAACACTACGGGGGTGGCTCAACACTATTAGTTAGTCCTCAAAAGGACTGTTTGTTAAGATGGATATGTGTAATGTACGGTTTTTCTCCCTACACTACCTAATACACGATTAAATCTCTCCCTGACACAGCAGCTGTTTTCCCTACACTGGAGTGACTGTGACGAGCATGGCGGCGCCAGGTCTGATATAGACCTGATGACGCTGTGCGGCCAGCCAATCACTGTAATGCCACAACCAACATGGCTACTGCATTACAGTGCATGGCAGGCCATCCCTGCATGTTCATTGGCTCTCTAAAGAGCACCATACATGCAGGGAGGTGACCCGAGTTCCCGCCCGAGCAACCCGGAAATTTCTCGCCGAGCACAGAGCTTGTCGAGCACCATGATGCTCGGGCGAGTACCGAGTAGTGGCGAGCAAGGTTCGCTCATCACTAGTCTCGTTCCATCCACAAATGCCACGTTGCACCATAGATTGTCCAGGAGTTGACTGATGCTTTAATCCAGGGAGGAGATCCCTCAGGAAAGCATCCACCTCCTCATATGATGAAAGGTTGAAAAAGTTGAGCTTGTTTAGCTTAGAAAAAAGATGCCTCAGAGGGGATCTCATTTACATGTATAAATATATGTGTGGTTAGTATAAAGGACTAGCACATGACTTATTCCTTCCAAACACCATTCTAAGGACCAGGGGACACTCATTACAGGTGGAAGAAAGGCAATTCCGGCAGCTAAAAAGCAAAGGATTTTTTACAGTCAGAGCAGTCAGACTGTGGAATGCCTTACCACAAGAGGTAGCAATGGCAGACATTATAATAGGTTTCAAAAAAGGGCTGGATGATTTCCTCGATTGTTCAGGTTGAACTTGATTGACTTAGCTATATAGTTACATAGGTTGAATAAAGACCTATGTAGCTATATGTACGCTGTAACTACTAACAAATAAACAATGGAATCATATGACTTTAGTAGCTGTGGATGTTAATTGATACAGCTTTTCTAACATCATTCTGGATGAACTTGAACTGTCTGAACATTTTGGCTGGCAAATGGACAAACCTTTTGGATAATGGTTATGCTTTATTTATTTTTCTGGATAATTTGCAGGTTATTTATTGGTTGTTAAGTAGTTTTATTCTCGTTTTTCAGGATGTCTGCTAACTTAAAGAGGAAATCTCCAGATGTTTTTGCAATTACAGATAATCAATATCATATAAATAGACAACCTGTTTTATTTATGTATGTACTGTACAATATGTAGTAAAAGTAAATTCAGAAAACTGATGCAACTTGCAATGAATGGTCAGAATTCCAGAAGTACTAGTATCCACCATTGAATAGAAAAGTATGGAAGTGCAGACTTTGGTTTCCATTGCAATTAATCAACAAGGAATTATGCTAACATAAACCTTATAGGAAGTTCTAATCATCACTAAAATAGTCAGAAAGGAAGTTTTAATTCTTATAGTTTAGGCTATGAGTTGCAAGTAAGAGTGGGAGAGATTGCATATGCTGTGGGGACAAATATCTGGTGTAGTTTACTAGCTCACACAAGAAATAATAATGATCCAATTGTTTTCACAAGGATTACACAAAGGAATTGATCAATGGTTACAGTGTACATTCATGAAACCAGCCATCCAAATTATGCCTGAATACCTCTTGTACAATCCTTTCATTGTCTTGAAGACAATGTTATATAATGTGAAATCAAGTGTGCTACTTGAACTATGAAGTTGAATCTTTAGAAGACACCCCTGTCTACAATTCTTTTGAAGAATATCTATTGATACTCTTTACTGCAGTTATGTCAAAATGTTAATGGCTTTTTGAACCTTCAAAAATAAAGAATATATACAGTACATTTAAAAAAATTAAAATATTTGTCTGTAACGTTTAGTTAGGCATGTATCAGGAAGGCATTTAAAACATCACTCCCATATCCAGAAGATATTTTATTGTTATTGCTCTTAAATCTTGCTGCATTTTGAAAAATGTCAGAGAAGAACCTTACCCGCTTAATTTTGTGTATAACTCCATTATGATAAACGTAAGAATTAATCAACATATCAATTAATTCAATGCTTATCTTGAAAGCAAGTCTGTTATTATGAATATATGCTTTCTTAGTTTTGTTTGTTCATAGACTTTATATGCTTAAAGAATAAATGTTTTCTAATTCTAATTGTTGGGAAATTAATATGTGGCATGGCCATAACACTTTTTAATAATGTAAGGTCAGTTTTGTTTAATGTATTACTCAGCATATCACATTGCATAGGGCCAGCCAGTGACTCAGTTACAGGGATTTAATACAAGCAGACATAATAAAAGAGTCAAGAGTGAAAGCTATCTTACTATGATCTAGCTGATGCGGCATGACCACAGGGAAGGAAAATGAAAACTCAATAGGCTGAATTTCCTTATTTCATATTCACAGCCTTTCAGCCAAACCCAGTCACAACCTCTGTTTCTCTGTCTTTTCTTCTTTGTTAGATTCACACACTACTCTTCCAATTGCTTTCGCCTGAAGCAGTTGACATTTACCCCAGCTAGATAATCGAGGAATAACATTTGCGTTACAGTTTAACATGACCCCTGCCTCTACAGCTCTTTTTAGATTACCTTCCAAAAAATGGTTGCTGACACTGTAGTGATGCGGAGGGTGGAGGAGTGGTGGGGGTAGAGAGGATAAGAAAAAAGGAAAGCTTATTATTGTAGCGGCACAGTCAATGTCATGAGAAGCTGCTCTGCCCTTTTCAGTTCTGGGTGAGCTACTATTAAGGAAAAGGTATTAAAAAGAAGGACGATTGTGATGCGTACGACACACAGGTTAAGAAAAAAGCAAAGGTTAATGGATTGACTGTTACCTGTGTATGAGGCTTAAGTGTTGCCCTACACACAAGGGGATTGCGTCTGCATTTTTTTTCCTTAGGAAAACTGAATTAAAGACCTAATATATTCACAAAAGAGGGTGATGGTCTTTTTGATAACCAAGGACAAATGCTAATTTCACACTCAAAAAGCTTATATTTGACTATATAAACCATTTTTATGCCTTTCTCTATGCTTTTACTTGTATTGTACAATTTCAGTAAATTCTAGGTACTTAATACAACTTAAATTATGGACATTTATCAACAAATTATTTTTAAATACAATGTGTAAGAGGCATATATAATCTGAATAGAACACACACTAGACATAGTAAAGTTTTTCAGTCTTATCTCTTTCAACTCTTGTAGTTCATAGAAAGAAAAACTCAAGACTTTGGTTAGTTTGTTCTGACTCTATTTTATGCTCATTTTCTTATAAATTATTATTATTGTAATTATTATTGCTTTTATTTTTTGCCATCCTCCATGTACCTAAACAATGCATTTTTTTCATATGTAGGATAAAAGGGGACCTATCACCTCCACACATATTATGATATATTACAAGTAAGGAGACTGTAGATATAAATAAGTAATGTAGAAAAAATATTTCACCTGGGTCAGCCTGCTCGGTCCACTTTCTCATGAGGCACGGTGCTCGGATTGTAAAAATCCCCGTCTGGGAGACATTAGGCAGTGATGAAAGGGTAGTTATCCAGCAACTCGTGAAATTGACTTAAAAAATAGCCTTTATTTTGAAAAAATTAAAAACATAGATATAAACATGTAGATATAAATAAACATGAAATAAATTACCTTTGGTATAATTACTTGCGTTATGAAATTAGAAAATCACAGTTATGGGAGCCGCCATCTTGGGATTGGCAGCTTAGCGTGCTGTGCTCTGAGATACGCCCCAGGATGCTGGTTGTTAGGCAGCGCCTCTGCTCAGCAGCAGTGTAGTCACCCTAAGAGCTCATTTATCAAATGGTTGTAATAACAAGGGGGACAATCTATACAAAGGGGTCTCCTGTCTATATATACTATGGGTAGAGCCAGAGAAAAGGCTACAGAGTAACCACAGTATGTGTCACCCATATCTGCTAATAAAAATCCACATTTACATCTCCTGGCTAAAAATGGAGCAAGTTGAATAATAGTGTTGAAGCAGTGCTGCAGTGGAAATAAGTGAGAAAGGCCAACTTTATCCATCCAGATCAGATGGGGGAATAAAGTCTATCTGTATCACTTATTTTCATTGAAGTGCTGTTTACATTCTATTTTTTCCTAATTTGAAGGTTTTTGGCTGGTTGCTGATATTTTTCCATATATCTCTCTATATTTATAGCAAAAAAATGGCAGGCAGCACTCCAAAAGTTCTTTGAAAAATATGGACTTTATTAGCCTGGTGTGGCGACGTTTCGGTTGCGGACAACCTTCATCACTACTTGATCACTGCACTGCAACCGAAACATCGCCACACTTGGCTAATAAAGTCCATATTTTTTCAAAGACCTTTGGGTGTACTGTCATCCATAAGTATAGACAGTATAGCAAAAAAATGGCAATCTGTTTGGGGGCCTTGCACCCGATATATTGAAGATATGGTGCTGTTTCAATTTTGACTCTCTCTACATCTATAGATTTATATATAGCGCAACTTTATGTAACTGCACATTATGGTTGATCCCCTCCGTGTGTATGTATTCTCATATCCTGCTTATATTATAAATGCGAAAGTTTGTGAGTATGTATGTTTGTTACTCTTTCACGAAAAAACTACTGGACGGATTTGCATGAAACTTTACAGTAATATAGATTATACATTGGAATAACATATAGGCTACAATTTGTAATGATTTTATGTAATTTTGGTCATAATATAACGATACATGTCAATTAAGTCAGAAAAAAATCTGGCCTCTGAGAGCTCTCTTATATACACACATACACAGGTGATATTTAAATGGCTGATTTACAGCAGTCAGAAGAGATTGATAATACAATAATTTGCCCATAGTGGATCATTGTATAGTGAGGTCACAGTTGCCGCCTGTCCACAGTCAGAATACAGGGGTGATCATATACCGTGGCCAGGAACAAGTGTGGCACAGGGGGTTCACACACGACCCCAAGGGACTGACATTTCCTAGAAACTTTGGCAGCTGTCAGTCATGAGCTCACCCTGATACATTACACTCTGGAAACAGCTGAAGGGAGAAGGATAATTTATGACATTTTCTGACTTAAAAAAAAAAAAAAAAACACAGAAAACAGCCCATATGTCAGGAACAGGTTACTAGGGAACTAAACGTCCCAGCACGGCCTGCCCGTGCCCACAGCCCGGGGGGAGTGTGAGGCTTCCTCCTGCAGGTTGCCCGGGGGCACCGGGCCGTCATTATCCTCACACAGGGGGTCCCCGCCGCCATTGTCCCTCCACATAACACCGTATAATAAAACATGCGCTCACCTGCGCCAGCTGCTGCAGCCGGGAAAGTTCCGAGCACCTCACCTGGGCGGAGGGGAAGTGACTCGCACACGGGGAGGGGCAGTAACCTGAGCGCGGCTCCATGGAGGATGCACACACTGCAGCCTGACAGCACCGGCAGCAGCGCTACACAAATGGCGTCCTACCCTCCTGTGTGCAGCACAGCCCTGTGTGTGTGCAGTGCAGCATGTCACCCACAGCACCAGCAGGCTGCTCTCAGCTCCCACAGAGCACTGGGAATGGTTGCTATGGGTAACCGCGCCACAGCTGCTCCTCATAGACCGGTCATATACAGCTGATATTGTCTGTACAGCGATCGTAATATAACTAATTAGATTGTTTTAGTATTTTGTTTGAACTTTACGAAGTACCTATTTTGTAATTAGTACTTATAAAAATGCCGCGAAAGCGTAAGTCTAACATTTCGCAAAGCTCTAATAAAGCCCGAGCTATGAAAATAATTAGACGTGATGAGACGTCTCCACAAGCCGAGCAACGAAGGCTTGAGCAGGCGGTGCGTTGTGCGGCACATAGAGCTGCAGAGACTCCAGAACAATCCCAAGCCCGACGTGAACGGAATGCGGAGTTTTTGGCATCTCAACTGGCTGCTGAAACTCAAGAACAGTCCCAAGCCCGACGAGAACAGCATGCGGGGTATCTGGCGTCTCAACGGGCTGCTGAAACTCCAGAACAGTCCCAAGCTCGACGTCAGCAGCAAGCGACTTACATGGCGTCCCAAAGAGCCACTGAAACTTATGAAATGGCCGAATCTCGCAGACGCACTGTTGCTGAAAGGGCAGCACAGCGACGTCAAACATTTACAAGAAATACATGGATATTGTTTAATAAAGCTGCATTTGAGTATGACGAGACTCTTGATTATGAAACTCACAAGCTTATAAAAATAGAAGCAATGACCATAGATTGCAAATATTGCAGAGCTCTTAAGTGGAAAGAGGAAGCAGCAGGTATGTGTTGTTTGGGCGGGAAAGTAGCTCTTCCTTATATAGACGAGCCAGTTCAACCTTTAAAAGAGCTTTTCTCTAATGAAACTGATGACTCTCGCCTTTTTCTAAATAATATAAGAAAATACAACATGTGCTTTCATATGACGTCTTTTGGAGCAGATCAAATTGTCTCAATGCCAGGGTTTTGCCCGACCTTTACAATACAAGGACAAGTATACCACCGTATCGGTCCTTTAATTCCTACGTCCATTTCGCAACCACAATTTTTACAAGTTCATTTCATAGGTGACGAAGAAGAACAAATCAACAGGTGTACTGAGTGCATGCAAAGCGTAGATAGAAACATAGTTAAAAAATTACGAGTACTTCACGACCACAACATTTTGGTGCATGAATTTAAAACGGCTAGAGACAGAATGACCAATGACGATCATTTCAAAGTAGTGATTCACCCAGACCGTGTACCACGTGGTCAACATGAGAGACGATTCAATGCCCCTACTACAAATGAAATAGCTGCTGTAATAGTTAGTAGTGAACAAACTATGTCTCGGGACATCATTGTGCAGCCGCGCGATGGCATGCTCACTAGGGTTCCCGATACACATAGATTCTATGACGCTCTCGAGTACCCAATAATTTTTTGGAAAGGACAAGAGGGGTACAGCATTGATATTCCTCAGATAAATCCAATTACCAAACAAGCAATGCCAAGCAAAAATGTGTCCTGCAAAGATTTTTATGCCTTTCACTTGATGGTCCGTCGCATCGATTTTAATTTGATGCTTAAGTGTAGGCTCCTACTTCATCAGTTTCTGGTCGACATGTATGTAAAGATGGAAAGTGAGCGCTTAAGGTTCATTTCTTTAAATCAAAAAAAACTACGCACAGAAAATTATATTCACTTGCAAGATGCAATAAGAAATGATGCGGATTTGGATCCAAATAACTTAGGTCAGATGGTGATTCTCCTGTCATCATTTGTAAATAGCCCGAGATACCTACACGAATACACACAAGATGCGTTCACATACGTACGTAATTATGGGAGGCCTGATTTATTTACTACAATGACTTGCAACCCCGCTTGGCCAGAAATCACCAAAGAGCTTATGGCTGGTCAAAATTCAACGGACAGACATGACTTAACAGCTCGAGTATTTAGAATAAAAGTACAGAAGTTGGTAGCTCTACTTACAAAAGGTAACATATTTGGTGATATGCAATGCTTCATGTATTCGATCGAGTGGCAAAAGCGAGGTTTGCCTCATGTGCACTGCTGTGGTTAAAGGAAAAATTGCATCCAAACCAAATTGACGAAATCATATTTGCTGAGATACCAAACCCAGAAACCGATCAAAAGCTCTATTATACAGTGACAAAGAATATGATTCACGGGCCATGTGGTACATTCAATTCTTCATCGCCATGCATGAAGGAAGGAAAATGTACCAAAAAATATCCGAGGAAGCTTTTAAAAGATACTCAAGCCAATGACAAAGGTTATCCTTTGTACAGGCGCAGAGCACCAGAGAATGGTGGATGCACGACGATTATAAAAACCTGTAGAGGAACACAGGAAATATTGGTGGACATTAGCTGGGTGGTCCCATATTCTCCACTCTTATCAAAAATTTTAATTCTCATTTAAATGTAGAGTTCTGTAATACGGTACAGGTGATAAAATATATTTGTAAATATATTAATAAGGGTAGCGACCAGGCTATTTTTAACATCCGCCAGCAAGGGAATGTTAACATTGACCCAAGAGATGAGGTGCAGACCTTTAGAACCGGCTGATATGTTAGTAGTAACGAAGCAGCGTGGCGGATCTTAGGTCTGTCTCTGCACGATAGACACCCAACCGTCACTCATCTCACGATTCATTTACCCAATGGCGAGAGGGTTTACTTTACGGAAAATAATTTTAGAGAGAGATTAGAAGCACCACCTAAAACTACACTAACTGCATTTTTCCTGTTGTGCCAAAGTGATACGTTTGCAAAAACATTACTTTACATTGACGTGCCTCGCTACTATACTTGGAAAGTGGCACGGAAGCAATGGAAACGTCGTTTACAAGGAACACCTGTCGATGGCTGGCCAGGTGTGAAGGCAGGAGATGCTCTAGGTCGCATTTACACGGTGCACGTTAGCAATTTTAAATGTTATTGCTTGCATATGCTGCTGAATGTAATAAGGGGTCCAACCAACTTCTCTGATTTAAAAACATTTGAAGGTCAAGAACTTGCAACTTTTCGGCAGGTGTGTGAGTAGATGGGGTTGTTGGAAGATGATAACCACTGGGATACCACCTTAGAAGAGGCCGTGCTATGTCGCTCCCTGGCGCAAATAAGAGAGCTGTTTGCCATATTTATATGCACTTGTGGTTTATTCAATTCTCTACAACTCTGGCACAAGTATAAAACTGCGTTATCAGAGGATATCATGCACAGATTTGAAAGAATGGATCACGTTAACGATGATCTCTGTTTCAATGAGGCGTTGGGGCTTATCGAGGACAAAATATTAATAATTTCAGGAGAGAAATTGTCCGATTTTGGTCTACCCTCACCGCGGCGTAGAGGAGAGCTGTCGAACGAGATGATAAAGGAGCTAAGCTATGATACCAACCAGTTAGACGCTCACGTTTGCGAAACTGTGCCACGTTTGCTACCTGATCAAAGAGAGATTTATCACAAAATAGTAGGACGAGTTGAGAATGGTGAAGGCGGACTTTTTTTCCTTGATGCCCCGGGTGGTACAGGAAAAACTTTCTTGCTTAATTTACTTTTAGCAAAAATTCGTAGCGGTCATAACGCTGCATTAGCTGTGGCTTCCTCTGGAATTGCTGCAACATTGCTAAGCGGTGGATGGACGGCACATTCAGTCTTTAAATTACCTCTTAATCTGGTGAACGAAGAAACCCCATCGTGTAATATCAGCAAGAGCAGCGCCCGTGGCCTCTTGTTGCAACAGTGCAAACTAATCGTGTGGGACGAGTGCACAATGTCACACAAACGCGCCATCGAAGCTCTTGATCGTTGTCTACAAGACTTACACAGTAAACAAACAATAATGGGTGGTGTGGTTGTTTTATTGGCTGGGGGCTTTAGGCAAACTTTGCCTGTCATCGAGCGAGGCACTGCAGCAGACGAAATTAACGCATGTCTGAAATCCTCATATTTATGGACCAAAGTTGAAAAGCTGAACCTCACCACCAACATGCGTGTCCAGTTATTCAGTGATCTAGAGTCGGGTGCGTACACTGAGAAACTGCTTGAGATCGGTGAAGGTCGAATCGAAACTGACGATGAAGGTATGGTTCTATTCACTAACCAAATTTGTCATGTTGTGGATTCGGAAGACGCACTTATTGCTCAAGTTTTTCCAAATTTGCAACAAAACATCCACGATGAAAATTGGCTATGTGAAAGAAATATACTAGCACCAAGAAATGAAACAGTTGCGAAAATCAATAAAATTATCTTGGACCAAGTAACCAGCGATGCAACAACCTACAACTCCATCGACACAGTCATGTCATCTGAAGACTGTATGAGCTACCCCGTGGAGTTTCTTAACTCTTTGGAGCTATCCGGGGTCCCATCTCATATGCTCGAATTAAAGGTCGGTATACCCGTTTTGTTAATGCGCAACTTGGACGCCCCGAGAATATGTAATGGCACTAAATTGCGAGTCACTGAACTAGGCAGGCACATTGTAAAGGCCACAATTTTAACTGGAGAAGCTAAGGGTGAAAATATTCTTATACCACTCATCCCAATAATACCCAATAACTTACCCTTTAATTTCAAACGTTTGCAGTTCCCACTTAAAGTTGCATTTTCAATGACCATCAATAAATCGCAAGGGCAAACTTTGAAGGTAGCGGGGATACATTTAGGCACGCCCTGTTTTTCCCACGGTCAGCTATACGTAGCTTGCTCACGTGTTTCTAAATCGCAAAATCTACATATTTTCGCTGAACAAAAGAAATCAAATAACATGGTTTACAGGAGTATATTGCAGTAAAAACACATAGATAAATTACCTGCAGATGTCCATTATTCCAATTACATACTAATTCTTTACTAACACGAACAATATTAAATGCAAGTAACTTCAGTCCGTCCTGTTTATTAATCAGTGTTTAGTAATCCGTTTGTGATGAAATTTGATATGGATAATTTCAAGCCTGGGGAAGGACATAGGGCTACTTTTTATAAACACACCATACAGGCGAAGATTATATAAAACTGTAAACCTGATTGACTGACACACCTAGCGGTCAACGCACAGCCGAAACCACTGAACTTAGCATCTTGAAATTTGCAGATAGGTTCTATTATAGCTTAAATGAGCACTAAGAAAGGAATTTTGATAATTCCACCCTCAAGAGTTTCCCTCTTCATATTATAGGGGTTCAAAGATTGTATGGAATCCGTCAGTTTTGAAGTTAGACATCTGAAATTTTGGATGTAAGAGTAACTAAATAAGATTATTTTTTTTACTATTAAGATTATTTTTTTTTACTATTAAGATTATTTTTTTTTACTATTAAAATGATCTGTCACGAAACTTAATGTGGCAGACCAAATTCCACGCGAGCGAAGCCGCGGGTAAAAGCTAGTAATATATATATCTCTATCTCTCTCTCAAGAGAGCATTACATATACAGTAGACAGAGACCCAGCCATATTGTGCAGATACATAAAAGACCGCTATCTCTAGCTTTCTGTCTCATATGTATATATATATATGTATATATATAAAGACTATATATATATATGTATATATATATATATACATATATATATATATATATATATATATATATATATATATATAGGTGCATCTCACAAAATTAGAATATCATCAAAAAGTTAATTCATTTCAGTTCTTCAATACAAAAAGTGAAACTCATATAGAGTCATTACAGACAGACTGATCTATTTCAAGTTTTTATTTCTGTTAATGTTGATGATTATGGCTTACAGCTAATGAAAACACAAAAGTCATTATCTCAGTAAATTAGAATACTTTAAAACACCAGCTTGAAAAATGTTTTTAAAATCCGAAATGTTGGCCCACTTAAATTTCTGTTCAGTAAATGCACTCAATACTTGGTCGGGGCTCCTTGTGCATCAATTGCTGCATCAATGCGGCGTGGCATGGAGGCGATCAGCCTGTGGTACTGCTGAGGTCTTATGGAAGCCCACGTTGCTTTAATAGCAGCCTTTAGCTCATCTGCATTGTTGGGTCTGGTGTCTCTCATCTTCCTCTTGGCAATACCCCATAGAGATTTATGAGGTTAAGGTCAGGCAAGTTTGCTGGCCAATCAAGCATAGTGATACTGTTGTTTGTAAGCCAGGTATTGGTACTTTTGGCAGTGTGGACAGGTGCCAAGTCCTGCTGGAGAATGAAATTTCCATCTCCAAAAAGTTTGTCGGCAGAGGGAAACATGAAGTGCTCTAAAATTTCCCGGTAGACAGCTGTGCCGACTATGGTCTTGATAAAACACAGTGGACCTACACCAACAGATTACATGGCTCCCCAAACCATCACAGTTTGTGGAAACTTCACAATAGACCTCAAGCAGCTTGGATTGTGTGCCTCTCCACTCTTCCTCCAGACTCTTGGACCTTGATTTCCAAATGAAATGCAAAATTTACTTTGCATTTACTTAGTGTCAATGACTGTCTTCTGGACATCTGTCAAGTCAGCAGGCTTCCCCATGATTGTGGAGCCTACTGAAACAGACTAAGGGACCTTTTTAAACGCTTAGGAAGCCTTTGCAGGTGTTTTTTGTTAATTATTCAAATTTACTGAGATAATGACTTTTGTGTTTTCATTAGCTGTAAGCCATAATCATCAACATTAACAGAAATAAAAAGCGGTCCTGCTGCTGGGTTTTTGCCCTCCAACGGCCCCCTCCCCATCTCCTGGTGTACTGGCCTGTCTTCTGGTAGTGCCTCCAGCCTCTGGACACTACGCTGACAGACACAGCAAACCTTCTTGCCACAGCTCGCATTGATAGGCCATCCTGGATGAGCTGCACTACCTGAGAAACTTGGGTTATAGAGTCCATCTCATGCTACCATGAATGTGATAGCACAACCAACATTCAAAAGTGACCAAAACATCAGCCAGAAAGCATTGGTACTGAGATGTGGTCTGTGGTCCCCACCTGCAGAACCACTCCTTTATTGAGGGTGTCTTGATAATTGCCAATAATTTCCATCTATTGTCTATTCCATTTGCACAACAGCATGTGAAATTGATTGTCAATCAGTGTTGCTTCCTAAGTGGACAGTTTGATTTCACAGAAGTTTGATTTACTTGGAGTTACATTGTGTTGTTTGTGTTCCCTTTATTTTTTTGAGCAGTGTATATATATATCTATATATATATACAGTACAGACCAAAAGTTTGGACACATCTTCTCATTTAAAGATTTTTCTGTATTTTCATGACTATGAAAATTGTACATTCACACTGAAGGCATCAAAACTATGAATTAACACATGTGGAATTATATACTTAATAAAAAAGTGTGAAACAACTGAAAATATGTCTTATATTCTAGGCTCTTCAAAGTAGCCACCTTTTGCTTTGATGACTGATTTGCACACTCTTGGCATTCTCTTGATGAGCTTCAAGAGGTAGTCACCGGAAATGGTTTTCACTTCACAGGTGTGCCCTGTCAGGTTTAGTAAGTGGGATTTATTGGCTTATAAATGGGGATGGGACCATCAGTTGTGTTGTGCAGAAGTCTGGTGGAAACACAGCTGATAGTCCTACTGAATAAACTGTTAGAATTTGTATTATGGCATGAAAAAAGCAGCTAAGTAAAGAAAAACGAGTGGCCATCATTACTTTAAGAAATGAAGGTCAGTCAGTGCGAAAAATTGGGCAAACTTTGAAAGTGTCCCCAAGTGCAGTTGCAAAAACCATCTAGCGCTACAAAGAAACTGTCTCATATGAGGACCGCCCCAGGAAAGGAAGACCAAGAGTCACCTCTGCTTCTGAGGATAAGTTTATCCGAGTCACCAGCCACAGATATCGCAGTTTAACAGCAGCTCAGATTAGAGACCAGGTCAATGCCACACAGAGTTCTAGCAGCAGACACATCTCTTCAACAACAGTTAAGAAGAGACTTTGTGCAGCAGGCCATCATGGTAAAATAGCTGCTAGAAAACCACTGCTAAGGACAGGCAGCAAGCAGAAGAGACTTGTTTGGGCTAAAGAACACAAGGAATGGACATTAGACCAATGGAAATCTGTGCTTTGGTCTGATGAGTCCAAATTTGAGATCTTTGGTTCCTATCACCGTGTCTTTGTGCAACGCAAAAAACGTGAATGGATGGACTCTACATGCCTGGTTCCCACCTTGAAGCATGGAGGAGGAGGTGTGATGGTGTGGGGGTGCTTTGCTGGTGACACTGTTGGTGATTTATTCAAAATTGAAGGCATACTGAACTAGCATGGCTACCACAGCATCTTGCAGCAGCATGCTATTCCATCCGGTTTGCGTTTAGTTGGACCATCATTTATTTTTCAACAGGACAATGACCCCAAACACACCTCCAGGCTGTGTAAGGGCTATTTGACCAAGAAGGAGAGTGATGGGGTGCTACGCCAGATGACCTGGCCTCCACAGTCACCATACCTGAACCCAATCGAGATGGTTTGGGGTGAGTTTTCCCCCTTCCATATACTAATGTGCTACAAACAGGAAGTTGATAACACCAACAATTCCCATTTAATTTAGGTGTATCCATATAAATGGCCCACCCTGTATATCTAAGGTCTAAGGGGTAACATTTCTCCTTGTGGAGAGTGACATACCAGCACTGGCTTGTGAAGGTAAGGAGGCTTATTCCGCCATGCAATGCTCCTCTGGGAAATTTAATATGCAAATTGCCTCTTCAGAGAAAAAGAGGACTTGAACTCTATAGCGCCACCTATTGAAAGCAGCAATCCTACAAGTCACAATCAACCCTTTAACGAGTCATGCAATATGACTTAGGATAAAAGCCAAATAAGAATCTCAATTTGCAGACATGGTGTTTGGGGCTGTTGGCCCTCGTCAGTGCAAAGTATGAGAACTAATTTGGCTAGATGAGAGGCTCTGGACTGAGGTCTAAGGGGTAACATTTCTCCTTGTGGAGAGTGACATACCAGCACTGGCTTGTCAAGGTAAGGAGGCTTATTCGCCGTGCAATTCGCCTGCTTCCAATAGGTGGCGCTATAGAGTTCAAGTCCTCTTTTTCTCTGAAGAGGCAATTTGCATATAGAGTATATCTAGCAACTCATCAGTGGTTTTCGTGATATCAGGCAGTTAATATAAATATATTCCTCTACACAATACCACAATATGCTCATATATCAACATTAAAGGACATAGTGTGTCAAAGTAAACACAACAAACTTGATAGAGAATAATATCCTTAAAAAACATTGTATAAACACCAGACCTATCTTATAGTATAAAAACCTTTGTCAAATGAGCAGATATCATAATGCATCCCTAAATGGATGGAGCAAAAATAGAGATAAGGCCCTGCTGTGTGTAGCAAAAATGCTCACTTGCTATGAGCGCCGGCCGCTATGCGACGCTCATAGCATCCCAGCAATGACAACCACAGGGGTTTCCTGCATACTCCGGGTTGTTATGCCAACCAATTGGCAACCCGTGGTCATGTGACACGGGCGCCGATGGGTGGGATTAGTGACGCGCTTCCGCGTGCATGTTAAATGCTGCTGTCAGAGTTTGACAGCGGTGTTTAACATGTTAACAGCTGTGGGTGGATCGCAATTCCACTTGCAGCTGTTAGGGGCACATGATAGCTGTACTGATTAGCTGTCATGTGCCCAAAAACATGCGAGCTCAGCGCTGGAGCCGGCATGGAGTGCAGGGATACAACTTGGACTTACTTATAGATCTAAGGTCGTAAAAGGGTTAAAATTGGCCCTGATTCATTTTAGCAAATGTAAAGTTTTCCACATTTGCATAGTAAAACCTGGTCTGTTTGAGTGTGACAAACCCACTGGCCACACTGAATTCCCTCACTGACAGTTTACTGGAGATTGGATAATACAGTATGCCCAAGGAAAATTAGGGATTGTTCTTGCCACTGTTTCAATCTGCTAACCCAGAAGTCCATGATCGGAGTATCTGCCAGAGAAAAAATGCAGTCCAGGTATGACTGAACCTGGCTGAGGCAGTGTGTCTCTGTTTGCTGATAAAACATCTGAGCCACCATGTCATATATAATGTAATCGCTGCTACTGATTCTTCAGCTTCTTTTTGCATCCCTAGTGTTGGTACAGGTGGGGGTGCATTTGCTCTGCAAGGAGGGGACAAAGGGATCTCATGGTCAGATGTGTGGCCAGCAGGAAACTGCATGGTGAAAGCTTTGCCGAGCAGGGAATTCATATTAACTTTGCAGTACCCCAATTTGAAAAGTAAAAAAAATCCCACATTTTGCTTTTATAGCAAGGGTTTACAAGCATGGCTATCAATTAGTCTTTTTTTGCTTGATGCTAGTGCAACACCTTTCAGGAATTGAGCATATGGCTTCCCATGCTCACCAGCATGATCTAGGGCGTAGTTGGTTCACTAACCACAACACGGTGTGATGATTGGTCATCGTGGCCAGCGTCATCATTATCATCATCTATCTCACACTGACTGTCAGCCTCGCATCCTGCCTGTGCTTGAGTTAATTCAATGTCCCCCTTCACATCCACCAGTTTCTCCTCCTCATCCTTATCTACATCCTACTGAATGTAATATTGATCTTTAAGGCCCTCAACAGCCCCAGGGATGGGATGATAATGGACTCCAGGCCTGTAATCCTGAAACCTCATACAGAAACTATGGTGTGGTTCAAAACCATGATGGGTCTAAAGGGTCAGGACTGTGAAGTTCTAGTTGAACCAAATGAACACAAAGATGATACAGTCATTATTGCTGCAAGAAGTTTGGCTACTGTAACTCACGGTCGAGTACCAGTGCGTCTCATAAATTGCGGGGACCAAGCTGTGACCCTGCATAAATATACCACTGTAGCAAAACTGAGTAGACTCAGTTTTCAGGATATCCTTCAAGAGTCCCAATGCTCTATCCAAGTAAAACCTCACCCAAGTGCAGAAACTATAAAGAGAGTTGTGGCACAAACTCGACATAGGCACCAAAGAGACCCCCCTCTAGTAAAAAGATGGAGCACTTAGAGTTGCCAAAGAATATCAACATATATGCAGCAAGTTTGCCTTTGACTTCGACTTCGGGAGAGTCTGTATAATCGAGGACCCCATTTCCACTAGTCCTCCACTAATCCTCCAATCAAAGAAAAGTACCGACCTATACCTCCATCCATGTACCAGCCAGTAAAGAAGATGATACAAGAAATGAAGGATGCTGATGTGATTAAGGACAGTCGCAGTCCTTGGGCCGCACCAATTGTTCTTGTCAAAAAGAAGGATGGGAGTATTCGTTTTTGTGTGGATTATCTCAAACTTAACAACTTTACCCACAAAGATGCATACCCTCTGCCCAGAATAGAAGAATCATTGACTGCCATGAAATCAGCAGCCTATTTCTCCACCCTATATCTCACCAGCAGATACTGGCAAGTATCAATGGCCCCAGAGGACCAAGAGAAGACTGCATTCACTACCCCCATGGGTTTGTTTGAATTTACCTGCATGCCCTTTGGCCTGTGCAATGCTCTGGGAACCTTCCAGAGACTCATGGAATGCTGCAGGGCTCACAAGAATTTTGAAACTGTTCTACAGTATTTAGATTATGTAATCATCTATTCCAAAACCTACAAGGAACATCTCAAGCAACTGGCTGAGGTCTTTGAAGTCCTAGCCGAGCATGGCCTGAAAGTCAAACTGTCCAAGTGCCATCTTCTAAAATCCAAGGTCCAATACCTAGGGCATGTAGTTAGTGCGGAAGGAGTTATTCCAGATCCTGAGAAGATTGCTTTGGTAAAAGACTGGCCTATCCCAACTACCATTAAAGAAGTCTGCGGATTCCTCGGATTCACTAGCTACTACAGAAGATTCATCAAAAGCTTTACTCGGATTGCTGCCCCCTTACAAGACCTCCTAAAAGGACAACAGTGCCGGAAGACGTACAAAACATTCAGTGGACTCCAGAGCTAGAACAGTCCTTCCAAGAACTTAAGATGAAGTTAACTGAAGCCCCAATCCTTGCCTATCCAGTCTATAATATCCCCTTCCACCTGTATACAGATGCCAGCCATATGGGAATAGGTGCAGTGCTAGCTCAGGTCCAAGATGACAAAGAAAAAGTTATAGCTTATGCCAGTAGATCCCTCCGGCCAACCGAGAAAAATGATCAGAACTAAAGTTCGTTTAAGTTGGAATTCCTTGCATTAGTGTGGGCCGTCACTGAAAACCCCCTTCATCGCTTTCACCGACAATAACCCATTGTCCCAGTTACAGACTGCTAAACTTGGAACCCTTGAGCAGAGATGGGCCTCTCGCCTGGCCAACTACCAATTTATCCTGAAATACCGAGCAGGCTGATCAAATGCCAATGCTGATGCCCTGTCGAGGTTGCCCACAACAGAAACACTCCGTTATAGCGAAGACGAGTGGGAAGAAGTAGAAATGCCTACCTTTTACTCCCTTGTCGCCAAACAGAATGTGCGGAGAGTCAAAAGAAGCCCAGTTTCAGAACCCAGCCCCAAATCCACAGTGAGCCATGATTGGGCTGAAATCCAGAAGGAAAGCAGAACTTTCAGAACTCTACGGAAGTTGCTAGACTCTAAACCCCCAAAACTGCCCATGGGCTACAAACAATCTGACTCAGAACTTTGTCGTTTATGGCAACAGAAAAAATGTCTGCAGTTCCACAAAGGAGTGCTTGTTCGACGCACCGTGAACCCTCACACTCACGAGAGAGTGTTTCAAGTAGTCGTACCCAGACAAGATGTCAGCCTCTTCCTAGAGGCCTACCACAACTAATCAGGATACTTTGGCTGCCAAAAGACTGAGATGACCATCCAAGATCGCTTCTATTGGATAGGAATGCACCAAGACATTGAGAAATGGTGCAGAGAATGTGTTTCATGTACTCTAGTAGCCGAGAAGGTATGGAGCAAAGAGTCCCGCTGCATCCCATTGAAACTCACCATCCTCTGGAGCTTGTTGCTCTTGACCATGTGAAACTGCAACCCAGTTGTACTGGATACCTCTTTGCTCTGACCATTATCGACCACTACACTAAATTTGTTGTGGCTGTGCATGTCAGAGATCAGACTGCCCGAACTACTGCCACAGTATTTTGGAAACATTTTGTAAAGCATTATGGATACCACGAGCAGATCATGACAGATCAAGGTCCCGCATTTGAGTCCGAGCTATTCCAAGAACTGTGTGCACTCTATGGCTGCAGTAAACTTCGCACAACTGCATACCATCCCCAATGCAATGGACTATGTGAAAGGATGAATAAAACTTTGATTGACATGTTAAAGAATGTTCCAACCAAAGAAAGACAAGAATGGCCTGAGTTGCTCCAAGAGTTAACTTACCTGTATAACAACACCAGCCACTGCTCCACCGGTTGCACTCCATATTACATGGTGTTTGGCCATCCAGGGAAACTGCCTGCAGACTTTCAGCTAAATGTTCAAGTGGAAGATCACTCTAATTCCCTAACTCAGTCAGATTGGGTTATAAACCACCAAAGAAATCTACAAGAAGCTAACGAAATTGTGGAAGACCGAATGAAAGCTATCTGCCATAGACAGGAGGATGATTTCAATGCAAGGACCAAGGCAAAACCCTTACATGTAGGAAACAGAGTTTGGGCTAAAAAGAACCATCGCTTCCACAAACTGGATGACCATTGGGAATCATACCCTTACATCATCACCAGTATCCCGTTCCCAGGGGTGGAAGTGTAAAAAATTGTCAGAGAGGACACTCAGCAAGAAAAGATGGTCCATCGTAGCCAGATCAAGATTTGCATACCCCTAGAAGTTCCAGTCCTGCCAGTTTCTAACCCTATTGCAACATAGGAGACTTCTAGAACCCCCACCAACCTGTTTGTCTGGCTTCATGCGCCCTGTCTTCAGTTTGTGCTGCCAGTACCTCATTCCCCATTAGAGGATTCTGACATAGCTCCTGCATCCACACAAGAAGAAAGGGAAGTGCCTGCTCTGCGGAGATCCAAACGAGCAACCAAAGGACAGTTACCCGCTCATTACCAGGACTAGTTGGTAACTACTTATCTAAACTGGAGAGACTTTGCATGTGTGGCTCCAATAGAGACTTATTTGTTCTACGTAATAAGAGCAACTCCATGGCATATGAGAGCCTTATTATCGCCACAATGTTATAACGGGTTAGCTGTTATCCTATTCCCCACTTAGTCGAGGTTGTTCCTGCAAGGACCTACTACAGGACCAAAAGGACTCTTTTATTACATTTACATATTGTTTAACCATTGTATTCAGATGTTGCATAGTTTTATGCTTCTTCACAGGTATTCAGGAAACCAAGAATATTTTGAGCAACAGTATGGACTGAATATGTGTACATGTATACTGTTTCATTCTGTTTTACAGTTGCGGATGTGTCGGGGATGACACACTTCAAGAGGAGAGACATGGTATCCCGCAAAGTGGCCATTTCTATGGGATACCGGATATATATGACTAGCCCAGGGTGATGGGGATGACTCGGTACCCGGGCCTTTTGCCTGACCTTGGGGATGTCGCGGTGGTCGGCTCCCGGGCCCGCACTCTGGGGTCAGCTTTTAAAAAAGGGATTGTTTATTAACTATATGAAAGTTCGTGACGCCACCTGTGGTTTCTGGTGAGAATCACCAGCTCTGCGACAGTCCACTGAGGCCGGCGATAAGGCAGCTCGATGGTATAGCTCCCCACAGGTGGAGCTAGGCCTCAGGGCAGTGTATGAAGAGGGGGATGAAGGACAGGCGAGACCTAGCCGGGTCAGAGCAAGAACAGGGATGGACACGTTAGTCACTTCAGTACCTTTTACTGGTGGAAATTCAGGCACATCCCGGAGCACTGTAGGGTGAAGGGTGCATATCAGGATCCTCCTCTATGAGCGGGTGTGGGGCCTCCTGTTTCTTGCCTCTGCGTAGTAAGTTTCTGACCTGCCTGGAGCTAAGCCTAACTTGGTTTCTGTCCTGCACCTGCTGACGTTGTAGTGGGGCCTTCTCTTGGAGTACACGCTCCCAGCTTACGGGGCCTATGTGTCTCCTGACTGTTATGTATCAGCTTTCTGGTGATCCTGGGACCTGTAGTTCTCCAGGGATTCCGGTTATGCATTACTGGGTCGTAGAGATCCCGGTAAGCTCGGACCCGGTGTCCGGTATATGTTTCGTGGTGAGCTGGGTAAGCTCCTCTGCCCCCACTGCTACTCACTTTCCACTATTTGCCTTCGGCCTACTCGGGCCCTCACTATGCTACTCACACTGACGGCAGCTTGCCGCGCTTCACCGATCTTATGGCGCCGGCACACCTTAAGCTCACTTACTTGAGCTTCTGAATCTAGACTGGGCTTCAGGACCGCTGGAGGCCTAACTTGCCTCACACAGCAACCCTCGTGCATCTCTCTCTCTGTGCACTCCAGACTAACTGCTAGACTCTGACTGAACTGCGTAGCTTCACCTTCCCTATTTATATCCCTAACTGGCTCCCTCTGCTGGTCTGAGGTGGAAGGTGGAGATGTGTGAATGTTTATGGGGGCCTCTTGTGGAGGATTTCATTAATGCACACTTCTAGGATCTGTGGTACCAAGCGCAGCTGGGCGCCACATTCCCCTCTAGCAAAGCTCAGCACTCCCGGGCTGAAGTACATTTTTAAAACAACAACTGTGAACATAAACAATACAATAACTCTTCCCTTTATGGGAGGCACATTTCTTAAACGTTGCATAAAAACATAAACAAGTACAAAGCGTCCTCAGAATTCAAGTCTCTTGTGGTGAGGTTCCCAGACAGAATGTCCATCTCACAGGTTAGAGTACTTGGTGGTTTGAGGGACCTGTCCCAAACCCTCAACATAGGACCTGGGGTGGCTGCAGGGCATGAAGATCCTGAGTTGGACCTCCGGTAGAGCCACTCCCGACAGGTTTTCCTTCTGAGGTCACCTAAAGGGGCGCTCCAGGAAGCACAATTATATACAATTAATAGCTTTTGGACTGCACACAGTCCTCAGCCACGAAATTCTTAGGTAAATAATAAAGGAGTTAATAGGCAAAACACAAAGTAATATACATATGCATGAAAATACACAATAATTGAGTACAATCATACACAATACCCCAGGGGTAACTATCTACATTTGTCAGAGTTTAGCTATCTTACTCAGTGCATCTGACAGGAGGCTTACCTCGCGTGCTATGTGTTGATCTGCGTAGTGCAGGGGTCTGGGTGGTATCAATGTCTGTACTATCAGTTACCCTACCAGTTCTACGTGTGACTAAGTTGTAAAACTGCTTTAACCTTTCTCTTGGACTGGCAAGTTCACCATTGGCTGGGCCTTCCTGCTCTACTCCTGCCGGGGATCCTTTGTCCCGGAATTCTTCTTAAGCTGGCTCTTCTGCGGCACTAGGCTCTTCTGCAGCACTTACAGGTTCAACTTGCGGTGGAGGATTTTCTGGCTGTTCGTAGAATTGGAGAACGGGGATGATTACTGCTCCTCCTAGTTGGGGCCAATCTGCCGGGAAATCTCCTAAGTCAGTGTGGATTACTGCTTCTTCAGGTTCCTCCTGGATAATGAGAGGCCCTTCTTCTTGGGGTTTCAGTAGATTTGGACATAACTTTAGATGATCCCTGGACACTGTCGCGGACGTTCTTCCTCCATCTCTACTAATTATGCAGGTCTTTTTGTTATCAAATCTTGACTTCAGCACAGTGTAGGGTTCCCTCTCCCACTGGTCATCAAGTTTCTGCTTCCTTCTTTTCCTTTTTAGTACTACTTCACCCGGTGTGAAAGGCTCTGCGGGCGCACTTTTGTTGTAGTGGGCCTCTTGCTTATCCCTCACCCGAGTGAGACTGTCCTCGACACAGGCTTGTACCCTTCTGTACTGCTCTTGTCTGGTCGTGTCCCAGTCCTCAGTGGTCACATCCGCTTCTGGTTCTACTACACCTAGCTCCAGATCCATGGGCAACTTCCCAGGTCTTGCACGCATAAGGTATGACGGAGTACCATTGGTGGAACTCACGGGTATGTGGTTTTACAGATCCACTAGGTCAGGTAGTAGGTCTGGCCACTGATTTCTTTCCTCAAGTGGTATGGTCTTCAGCAGGTCGATGATGATGTTGATCATCTTTTCACAGAGACCGTTGGTTTGTGGGTGGTACGGTGTAGTTCTTATCTTCTTGCACCCGTATAGATGGCAGAACTCCTTGAACAGCTCAGCCTCAAAGGCCGGGCCTTGGTCCATCAGCACCTGCTCAGGGTATCCATGGGGTCTGCAGAAACATGCCTGGAAGGTTTTTGCTGCTGTCTCTGCCGTCAGGTCCTTGACGGGGGCGACCACTAGGAACCTAGAGTAGTGATCCAGCATGGTCAGGGCGTAGGAGTACCCTGACCTGCTGGGTGACAACTTGACATGGCCAGGGCCACGATCTCCAGGGGTCGAGTCGTCTTGATGGGCTGCAGGGGTGTCTTCTGGCTGCTGTAGTCTTTTCTTCTGAGGCCACAGGGTCCACAGTCCCGGCACCACCGCTCAATGGAGCTGCGCATTCCTACCCAGTAGAATCGACACTTCAGCAGGGTCTCTAGCTTTTTCCAGCCAAAGTGTCCCGCCTGATCGTGGTAGGCCTCCAACACCATTTGGATGTCTGTCTTCGGGACCACTATCTGCCATACCATCTCATGGGTTTTTGGATTGACGTACCTCCGGCACAGCTTCTTACAGTAGATAAACAGCCGGCTTCTCTCGTTCCACAGCTGCTTTGCTTGCAGAGACGCTTCTTTCTCCAGGGAGGAACCTTCTTGGGTTATCAGCTCCTTAATACGGCTGACAACCGGGTCACTGACCTGGATCTCTTTCCAGCTGTGGTGTGGTAGAGGGTTTAACGTCTTTCCACACTGCTTCCTGGAGGCTCGTTGCTCGTGGATCATCCATTCCGGTGAAGGGCAGGTAGCTCAATCTCTTACAGGTTATCCACTTCTTCTTCTATGTCTGACTGGTGAGGCATCCTAGACAGGGCATCGGCGTTGGCGTTCTTGCGGCCCGCCCGGTATTTAATTGTGAATTAATAGTTTGACAGCCAAGCCATCCATCGTTGTTCCAGTGCCCCTAGCTTAGCTGTTTCAAGATGGGTCAAGGGGTTGTTATCAGTGAAGGCAGTGAACTTACTGGAGGCTAGATAGTGCTTGAACCTTTCAGTGATGGCCCAGACTAGAGATGAGCGGTGTTCGACTAGAACTGTTCGCCAATCTCAAATTCAAGCTGTTTTGGGCGGTGTTCGAGTTGTTCAACGAACCCGAACGATTTGCAAAAAATTCGGCTGTTCGAGGTTATGTTCGATAACTGTTCGTGCACCAAAAGCGTGTCCTGCATGTCTGGCGCTATTTAGAGCACCAATCATGCAGGGATTGTCTGCGACTCACTGTAATGCCACAGCCATGGTGGTTGTGGCATTAGAGTGATTGCCCAAATCGATGGGAACTGTGCTCACAGTGAAACATGAAAAGCCGGCAATTCAGCAGCGGTACACCGGTACCCGACAATTTAGAACAGAAAGAATAGAGCATCACACATAGATTAGATAGATAGAAACATGTCAGTCACATATATAAGAAGTACAGTGACAGTGTTGATTACTGTACTTGTCATTTAGTGTAAAGGATTTATAAAAAAAAATATTAGTGTTTTCATGCACCGTCTCTTTAAAAAAGCCGGCCGGCAATTCAGCAGCGGTACCCGACAATTTAGAATAGAAGGAATAGAGAATCACACATAGATTAGATAGATAGAAACATGTCAGTCACATATATAAGAAGTACAGTGACAGTGTTGATTACTGTACTTGCCATTTAGTGTAAAGGATTTATTAAAAAAAATAATAGTGTTTTCATGCACCGTCTCTTTAAAAAAGCCGGCCGGCAATTCAGCATCTGTACCCGACAATTTAGAATGGAAGCAATAGAGCATCACACATAGATTAGATAGATAGAAACATGTCAGTCACATATATATGAAGTACAGTGACAGTGTTGATTACTGTACTTGTCATTTAGTGTTAAAATAAAGGATTTATTTTAAAAAAAATTGGCGTGGGATCCCCCATAATTTTAGTCTCTAGCGGAGGTTAAGCAGACGGCTGGGGAAGATGTTTGAAGCCTGGGAAGGGGTAATACCCACGGAGCTTCCCAGGCTACTAATATCAGCCCCCAGCTGAATGCTTAGCCTTTACTAGCTATTAAAATGGGGGACCCCCCAAAAAATTGACGTGGGGTCCCCCCTATTTTAATAGCTAGCAAAGGCTAGGCAGACAGCTGGGGGCTGATATTAATAGCCCAGGAAGGGTGCCATGAATATTGGCCCCCTCCCAGGCTAGAAACACCAGCCGTCAGCCGCCCCAGAAATGGCACATCCATAGGATGCGCCAATTCTGGCACTTAGCCTCGCTCTTCCCACTGCCCTGTAGCGGTGGCAGTGGGGTAATAGGGCTGGGGTTGATGTCAGCTTATAATGCCAGCTGACATCAAGCCCAGGTTAGTAATGGAGAGGCGTCTATAAGACACCCCCATTACTAACCCCATAGTCAAAGTTAAAAAAAAACACAAACACCCAGAATAAAGTCCTTTAATTGAAATAAAGACACAATTCTTTATTGTTCTAAATTAAACCATACTTACAATCACGCCCATTCCAGCTGAAGTCAACGATCCCCTGCAATAAAAGAAAAATAATAAAGCAACATAATCCTTACCGTCCCATGGTTCCCACGACAGCTTCAGCTCTGCTACATCGAGATGACAGGCTGGACCGCAGCAGAAAGCTGCCATCAAGCCTGTCATCTCGCAGACACTGAGAAGCGCAGGCTTGCTTGCGCTGCTCAGCGTCTCTCTGTGACGGCATCCAGATGAGCCGAGTTCATGTCCAATGAACTCGGCTCACCTCATGCACGTCACTGACAGCGTGGGAAAATTCTCACGCTGAAGCGGTGAGTGCAGGAGAATTCTCCCACGCTGTCAGTGACGTGCATAAGGTGAGCTCATGTCCAATGAACTCAGCTCACCTCCTGCACGTCACTGACAGCGTGGGAGAATTCTCCTGCACTCAGCGCTTCAGCGTGAGAATTCTCCCACGCTGAAGCGCTGAGTGCAGGAGAATTTTCCCACGCTGTCAGTGACGTGCATAAGGTGAGCTCATGTCCAATGAACTCAGCTCACCTCCTGCACGTCACTGACAGCATGGGAGAATTCTCCTGCACTCAGCGCTTCAGTGTGAGAATTCTCCCACGCTGAAGCGCTGAGTGCAGGAGAATTTTCCCACGCTGTCAGTGACGTGCATGAGGTGAGCCGAGTTCATTGGACATTAACTCGGCTCATCTGGATGCCCTCACAGAGAGACACTGTGGAGCGCAAGCAAGCCTGCGCTTCTCAGTGTCTGCGGGATGACAGGCTGGATGGCAGCGTTCTGCTGCGGTCCAGCCTGTCATCTCGATGTAGCAGAGCTGAAGCTGTCATGGGAACCATGGAAAGGTAAGGATGATGTTGCTTTATTATTTTTCTTTTATTTCAGGAGATCGTTGGCTTCAGCTGGAATGGGCGTGATGGTAAGTATGGTTTAATTTAGAACAATAAAGAATTGTGTGTTTATTTCAATTAAAGGACTTTTTTCTGGGTGTTGTGTTTTTTTTAAATACTTTACTAGAAATTCATGGTGGTCATGTCTAATATTGGCGTGACCCCATGAATTTCGGGCTTAGGGCCAGCTGATAATGCCAAGCTGGCCCTCACCCCTTTATTACCCAGTGAGCCACCGCATCAGGGCCCTGGATGAGTTGGGTACAGCGCCAGAAGATGGCGCTTCTATGAATGCGCCATTTTCCGGGGTGGCTGCGGACTGCAATTTGCAGCGGGGGGTGGCCCAGAAAGCTTGGGCCTCCCTGCGCTGCGGATTCCAGCCCCCAGCTGACTAGTTGTACCTGGCTGGACACAAAAACAGGGCGAAGCCCCACGTCAATTTTCTTTAAATTATTTCATGAAATAATTAAGAAAAAAAGGGCTTCCCTATATTGTTGTGTCCGGCCAGGTACAAATAGGCAGCTGGTGGTTGGGGGCAGCCCGTTCCTGCCTGCTGCACCTGACTGGACACAAATATAGTGCGAAGCCCCACGTCAATTTTTTTTTAATTATTTCATGAATTTCCTGAAATAATTTAAAAAAATTGAAGTGGGGCTTCGCACTATATTTGTGTCCAGCCAGGTACAGCAGGCAGGAACGGGCTGCCCCCAACCACCAGCTGACTATTTGTACCTGGCCGGACACAACAATATAGGGAAGGCCTTTTTTTCTTAATTATTTCATGAATTTCATGAAATAATTAAAAAAAATTGAAGTGGGGCTTCGCACTATATTTGTGTCCAGCCAGGTACAGCAGGCAGGAACGGGCTGCCCCCAACCACCAGCTGCCTATTTGTACCTGGCCGGACACAACAATATAGGGAAGGCCTTTTTTTCTTAATTATTTCATGAATTTCATGAAATAATTAAAAAAAAAATACGTGGGGCTTCGCCCTATTTTTGTGTCCAGCCAGGTACAACTAGGCAGCTGGGGGCTGGAATCTGCAGCGCAGGGAGGCCCAAGCTTTCTGGGCCCCCCCCCGCTGCAAATTGCAGTCCGCAGCCACCCCAGAAAATGGCGCGTTCATAGAAGCGCCATCTTCTGGCGCTGTACCCAACTCATCCAGGGCCCTGGTGCGGTGGCTCACTGGGTAATAAAGGGGTTAGGGCCAGCTTGGTATTATCAGCTGGCCCCAAGCCCAAAATTCATGGGGTCACGCCAGTATTAGACATGACCGCCATGAATTTCTAGTAAAGTATTTAAAAAAAACACAACACCCAGAATAAAGTCCTTTAATTGAAATAAACACACAATTCTTTATTGTTCTAAATTAAACCATACTTACCATCACACCCATTCCAGCTGAAGCCAACGATCTCCTGCAATAAAAGAAAAATAATAAACCAACCTCATCCTTACCTTTCCATGGTTCCCACGACAGCTTCAGCTCTGCTACATCGAGATGACTGGCTGGACCGCAGCAGAACGCTGCCATCCAGCATGTCATCCCGCGGACACTGAGAAGCGCAGGCATGCTTGCGCTCCTCACTGTCTCGCTGTTACGGCATCCAGATGAGCCGAGGTCATGTCCAATGAACTCGGCTCACTTCATGCACGTCACTGACAGCGTGGGAAAATTCTCACGCTGAAGTGCTGAGTGCAGGAGAATTCTCCCACGCTGTCAGTGACGTGCATGAGGTGAGCTCATGTCCAATGAACTCAGCTCACCTCATGCACCTCACTGACAGCGTGGGAAATTTCTCCTGCACTCAGCGCTTCAGCGTGAGAATTTTCCCACGCTGTCAGTGACGTGCATGAGGTGAGCCGAGTTCATTGGACATGACCTCGGCTCATCTGGATGCCGTCACAGCGAGACAGTGAGGAGCGCAAGCATGCCTGCGCTTCTCAGTGTCCGCGGGATGACAGGCTGGATGGCAGCGTTCTGCTGCGGTCCAGCCAGTCATCTCGATGTAGCAGAGCTGGAGCTGTCCTGGGAACCATGGAAAGGTAAGGATGATGTTGGTTTATTATTTTATTTTTATTACAGGAGATCGTTGGCTTCAGCTGGAATGGGCGTGACGGTAAGTATGGTTTAATTTAGAACAATAAAGAATTGTGTGTTTATTTCAATTAAAGGACTTTATTCTGGGTGTTTGTGTTTTTTTTAACTTTGACTATGGGGTTAGTAATGGGGGTGTCTTATAGACGCCTCTCCATTACTAACCTGGGCTTGATGTCAGCTGGCATAATAAGCTGACATCAACCCCAGCCCTATTACCCCACTGCCACCGCTACAGGGCAGTTGAAAGAGCGAGGCTAAGTGCCAGAATTGGCGCATCCTATGGATGCGCCATTTCTGGGGCGGCTGACGGCTGGTGTTTCTAGCCTGGGAGGGGGCCAATATTCATGGCACCCTTCCTGAGCTATTAATATCAGCCCCCAGCTGTCTGCCTAGCCTTTCCTAGCTATTAAAATAGGGGGGACCCCACGTCATTTTTTTGGGGGGGTCCCCCATTTTAATAGCTAGTAAAGGCTAAGTATTCAGCTGGGGGCTGATATTAGTAGCCTGGTAAGCTCCGTGGGTATTACCCCCTTCCGAGGCTTCAAACATCTGCCCCAGCCGTCTGCTTAACCTCCGCTAGAGCCTAAAATTAAGGGGAACCCCACGCCAATTTTTATTTTAATAAATCCTTTATTTTAACACTAAATGACAAGTACAGTAACCAACACTGTCACTGTACTTATTATAAATGTGACTGACATGTTTCTATCTATCTAATCTATGTGTGATGCTCTATCTTTCTGTTCTAAATTGTCGGGTACCGCTGCTGAATTGCCGGCCAGCTTTTTTAAAGAGACAGTGCATGAAAACACTATTATTTTTTTAAATAAATCCTTTACACTAAATGAAAAGTACAGTAAGCAACACTGTCACTGTACTTCATATATATGTGACTGACATGTTTCTATCTATCTAATCTATGTGTGAAGCTCTATTCTTTCTGTTCTAAATTGTCGGGTACAGATGCTGAATTGCCGGCCGGCTTTTTTAAAGAGACAGTGCAAGAAAACACTAATATTTTTTTTAATAAATCCTTTACACTAAATGACAAGTGCAGTAACCAACACTCTCACTGTGCTTCTTATATGTGTGACTGACATGTTTCTATCTATCTAATCTATGTGTGATGCTCTATTCCTTCTTGTCTAAATTGTCGGGTACCGGTGTATGCCGCTGCTGAATGTGCCGGCCGGCTTTTTTAAAGAGAGTGTCTTCTGAGCAGTTTGTCAGCTTTTGGACACCTTTGCAGGTGTTTTCTATGTGTTTCTATGTGTTTTTGTTTGCCTGCCATTGGTTTTAACGGTGTTCGACGGTGTTCTAAGGTGTTCGACGAACAGTTCGACGAACAGTTCCTCGAACATCCCGGTGTTCGACGAACCGAACCGAACCCGAACACTACGGGGCTGGCTCAACACTAGCCCAGACCAAGGCCAGTAACTGCAACTTAAAGCGGCTATAGTTCTCCGGGTTCCTCTCAGTCGGGCAGAGCTTCCTGCTTGCATATGCGATTACCTTCTCTTGGCCATTCTGCTTCTAACTTAAGACAACTCGCAGTCCTTCGTTGCTGGCATCAGTATACAGGAGGAACGGTTGGCTGTAGTCAGGGTAGGCTAGGATCTCATCGCCTGTCAGGATCTCCTTCATCTCCTGAAACGACTCGGCTTGCTCCTTACCCCAGTGCAATGGAGGATTTCTGCCTTTGGGGGACTGTCCTACCAGGAGGTCTTGCAGAAGAGCTGCTTTATTAGTGTAGTCCTTTATGAACCTCCGGTAGTATCCTACTAGTCCTGGGAACTGACGCACCTCCTTGAGGTTCTTCGGCTCCGGCGACTTCTGGATGGCAGTGATCTTCTCCAGGTCTGGTGCTACCCCTTCCAGACTGACAATGTGCCCCAGGTACTGTACCTTTTTCTTGAGCAGGTGGCAATTTGAGGGCTTGAGCTTCATCCCGTACCGGGACAGTGACTGAAATACCTCTGCCAGGTGCTTCAAGTGGTCCTCGTACGTCTTGGAGGACACTATCATATCATCCAGGTAAAGTAACACAGTCTCGAAGTTGCCGTGTCCCAGGCAGCACTCCATCAATCTCTGGAACGTCCTGGGGCATTGCAGAGTCTAAATGGCATACTGTTGAACTCGCAGTCCCATCGGGGGTGTAAAGGCCGTCTTCTCGCAATCCTCCTCAGCCACAGCTACTTGCCAGTACCCACTAGTAAGGTCAAGGGTGGAAAAGTAATTTGCAGACTTTAAGGCTGCCAGGGACTCCTCTATGCGTGTTAAAGGGTATGCATCTTTATGTGTAATGCGATTTACTTGTCGGTAATCTACACACATTCTCATGCTTCCGTCCTTTTTCCTGACTAGCACTGGGGGAGCTGCCCAGGGACTACAACTATCCCTTACCACCCCCGCCTTTCTCATGTCGTGCAGCATCTCCTTTGCCTTCTGGTAGTGAGCTGGTAGTATAGGCCTGTACCGTTCTTTGATGGGTGGATGGTCACCTGAGGGGATATGATGTTGAACCCCCTTAATCCTCCCAAAGTCAAGTGGATGTTTACTGAACACCTGCGCGTATTCTTGAACCACCCGGTGTACACCCTGTTTCTGATGGGCAGGAGTGGTGTCTGTCCCAACATGGAGCTGTTGACACCAATCCTCCACCTGGGTTGCAGGGTCATTATCCTCCACTTCTTCTGGTGAGGCTAAGGACTCTGCCTTGTTAATGCTGTTTTTATTTACAGCATGTAATTTGGCAACAGTGGCATAACGTGGCAGTCTAACCTCATCTTCCCCAATGTTGAGAAGACGAATGGGCACCCTCCCATTGTGTACATCTACCACTCCTCTGGCGGTTAAGAGCGTGGGTCTGTGCTTGGAGCAAAGGGGTTCTACTACCGCCTGGTAGCTCTGTCCTCTAAGACCTATGGCTGCTCTACACCAGATAAGCATTTCACTCATAGGGGGGATCACAATGGGTATGGGGTCTGTCACCTGCACATTACCGATTTCACCATCTGTTAACCTTACTTGCTGTTGGTACATCAGGACTCGGATCTCCTTCTGCAACGCCCTTCTCTGTCCTGGTCTGGCAGTGTCAGCTATCTGTTGGAGCAAGAACACAACTTCTCCCAAACAGTTACCAACAATGTTAGTGCCAAGTACCATATACGGATTGGTGTCATCAGGATTAGTCTCTACTACAATTAGCCCCTGGTCCTTCAGCTCCACTCTCCCCACCTTTACAGTCACATTCTTAACCCCGATTAGGTTAAGAGGGAGTCCATTTGAGGCATAAACAGAAAGATTTGGAGCTGGCGGACTTAGGTGGTCCATGGTCGTCAGGCATTATGGTTACCTGAGATCCTGTGTCCAGCAGAGCGTGCTTCGGGATGCTGTCCAGCACAATGGACAGGAAAGGTCTTCCTCCGACGAACCTGTTGTACCAGTCTGATGGGCCTGGGGAGTTTACTCCTGGGTGTCGGCCCTCGGCCCCAGGGTTTTCTCTTTTAATGGACAATTCTGGGCAGTGTGTCCGGTCTTGCGGCAGCGGTAGAAGGTAGGGTCCTTCTGTGGACGGCGCTGGTCACTGATCCTCGTAGGGGGTGGTGTTGTCCTCCTCCTTCGCATCCAGGGGACATCCTCAGGGCTATCGGCTAACAGGATCTTCCCTCCTTCCTCGGGCTCCATCCGCAGCTGCAGAGCACTCAGCACAGTGGTCAGGATTTTGCTGAACTGGCACACTTCAGAGCGCAGACTGTCCAGCTCTCTAAGGGACATTGCTGGATCCTTGGCTTCAGCAGCCACCGGGAAAAAGGTGGGTGTAGCAGGCACTGGGGTAGCCCCACCCTGGTGACATTGGATGGCATTTGATTCCAGTCCTTTTATAGCCATGTCCTTAAGATTGTCAAAGGTGGCATCTGGATGATCCAAGGACCACCAACGTACAGTCCTGCTCTCCTCTGGAGACCTCAGTCCCCGGACAAACTGTTCCTTCAGCATTTTGTTTTCATTTTCGATGCTGGTCGGACTAACCTGTTTCAGAGCCCGCAGGACCCCTTGTAGACGCCAGGCATAGTCCCGAACATTGTCCTCCGGCTGTTGAGAACAGTTGTAGAACCTCATCCGGAGGTCCGCCTCAGTATGATCCTCAAAAACAGTCTGTAGCTTTTTAAAGATTGCAGACACTGACTGCTGGTCTGCGGCTGACCATGTTTCCACTTCCCGTTCCGCAGCACCAGTCAGTTGTCCTAATACAACTGCGGCCCTCTGCTTACCTGTCATAGAGTACATGTCCAAGATACCGCATATCTTCCGCTTGAATCCAGACAGGGTATCTGGTTTGCCATTGTACTGGGGGAGCCACTTTGCTCCAGGAATGTACGGTAGAGTTATGGGAATGACAGGAGTTACAGGCGTTGCTGGTGGAGCGGCCGCTTCACCCTGCTCGGCGTCGGGCGCGGGTTGTACATCAGGGCCATTAACCGGTATTCCGGCATCGTGCTGGTCCACGGACATTCTGGCACCCCCCTAGCGAACCGTGGCCTACCTTATTTTCTTTTCTTCCGGTAGGCCGCAGCTCCGCAGGTGATGGTCGTCTTCAGGACCTTGCGTCACTTGCGTCCCACGTCAGAGCGTTCAGCGATGCTCCTTCCAGGACCTGGCGTTTCCTGGTTTGACGTCGAGGCGTGGGGCATGTCTGGGGCTTCGCGTGCTTTTGCAGGTACGCCCCTCAGTTTCCCGCGGTTACACCCTTCTTCTCGCTCGGCGGCCCAAACACTGGCTGCTATCTTCACCACAGTTTAACGTACACAGTTTTTAATTAAAGGCGCACAGTACCCGGTGGAAACGGGCATAACACTTCGTCGTTGCAGTGGGCACGCGATCCTGTTCGTGACGCCAGGAAAGATGACTAGCCCAGGGTGATGGGGACGACTTGGTACCCGGGCCTTTTTGCCTGACCTTGGGGATGTCGGGGTGGTCGGCTCCCGGGCCCGTACTCTGGGGTCAGCTTTTAAAAAAGGGATTGTTTATTAACTATATGAAAGTTCATGACGCCACCTGTGGTTTCTGGTGAGAATCACCAGCGCTGCGGCAGTCCACTGAGGCCGGTGATAAGGCAGCTCGATGGTATAGCTCCCCACAGGTGGAGCTAGGCCTCAGGGCAGTGTATGAAGAGGGGGATGCAGGACAGGCGAGACCTAGCCGGGTCAGAGCAAGAACAGGGATGGACACGTTAGTCACTTCAGTACCTTTTACTGGTGGAAATTCAGGCACATCCTGGAGCACTGTAGGGTGAAGGGTGCATATCAGAATCCTCCCCTATGAGCGGGTGTAGGGCCTCCTGTTTATTGCCTCTGCATAGTAAGTTTCTGACCTGCCTAGAGCTAGGCCTAACTTGGTTTCTGTCCTGCACCTGCTGACGTTGTGGTGGGGCCTTCTCTTGGAGTACACGCTCCCAGCTTACGGGGGAGATGCAGATGTGTTATGTGCAGCATGAGACGGGGCATTATCATGCATGAAATGATCTCGATGGTCCAGATGGATGGAGTGGAGATGGCTGGTTGATGGACACCCCATGCAAACACGACTACGGCGCTAACAAGGAGGAGGTGGAGTAATGTTTTGGGCTGTAATCATGGGGAGAGAGATTGTCGGCCCTTTTAGGATCCCTGAAGGGGTAAAGATGAACTCCATAATGTATGTTGAGTTTCTCAAACAGCACTTCCATCCATGGTTCAAGAAGAAGAACCGTGCAAGATCATTTTCATGCATGATAATGCCCCGTCTCATGCTGCACATAACACATCTGCATCTCTGGCTGCTATGGGCATAAAAGGGGACAAACTTATGGTGTGGCACCCATGCTCCCCTGACCACTACCCCATTGAGAACCTCTGGAGCATCATCAAAAGGAGTGTCTATGAAGGCGGGAGGCAGTTCACATCTAAGCAACAGCTCTGGAAGGGTATTCTGTCCTCATGCAAAACAATTGAAGCAGAAACCATCCAAAACCTGACAAATTCAATGGTCAAGAGAGTTCAGAAGCTCCTTTCGAACAAGCGGTCCTATGTGCAAATGTAACATCACCTAGAATAAAATTTTGAGTTGAAAACTGTTTGATTTCAGTTTGTAATAACCTGTTAATGCTTATAATTTAAAAAATTACCATTTTTTTGTTCTTTATTAAAATGAAAAGGTTGAAAACTCTGCTGTGCATAATAATTTGGAACATGCATTTTGAGTGCAGTTTGAGTTTTTTATTTTTTTAAAAATATACTGTTATCATAGGCAGTTTGTACAAAAACCTTTCAATTGTACTCTAATAGTTATTTGACTGGAAAATTACAATGACTGCAATTCATATAAGTAATTTGAGAAAATCTGAGAAAATACTATTTGCATAATAATTTGGAACACAGTGTAGTTCTTAGTCTATTTGAGCTGAGACATCCACAGCTTATTTTCCTACTGCAGAGTTTGCACACTGTAAAAGATTGTCAACTGACAGCTTTGAGAAGAATTCTTACAACTGAGATGCCCACATACAGGACTGACCACTGCAACCAGAGTTTTTAGGTACAGTTGAGCCTCTTCCACAAACATCAGTTGTGGCATCACCTGCTCCCTAGCTGAACACAGAAGAAGCAGATTTGTTTTCGGAAAATCTTTTGGCCAAATGCTTACTCCACTCTTTATTGTCAAAGCCACCACTCTCTTCTTTTGACCACCTCCTTGGAATCCCAATCTGTTTCCCAGATGTTGTCTACAACACAACCATCACCATTATTCTTGACTTTGCTAACAGTTGTCTTAATGTGGGAAATGTCCTGAGCTCTTTGCCCTGCGTTTGCTTCCTACCTTGAGATTCACCCTATTCCAGAGTGACAATACCATCTCGGCTGCCATGGCCAGTACCCCTATCACCACAGCTGACAGAGCCACCAAAATAGTTAGACTTTTGAAAAATGTTCTTTGGCCCCAATTCTTCCAAATAAATTGGAAGAATTGTTGTTGTGAAATATCTTTCTTAGCCCTCTGAATGTTGCAGTTTCAAGGACTAAAGGGCAGAAAACATGCAGGTGTTATTGACAGAATTGAAAGTTTGCAATGCAAAAGATTAACAGTTAAGTTGGCAGAACACTAAGTTAAACTGACAATGTAACTGTCAGAGGTATCATAATCCTGCTGTCACTGAGACAAGTGTTATATTTTCCATAATACCCTGAATTACCTACCAACTAATATGCTTGCTGAAGGCAAAGATAGTCAATTGGGACCTGTGTTTGGTAATACAACCACTTGGATAGCTAGTGCCAGTTGAGGTGAGGGTGCTGCTGCTGCTTGCAGCTCTCACATTCTTACCTGTGATATGTTTTTTTTTATTCTGTAGTGATATTCTTATTTTGTATGTAACCCCTTATGTACAGCGCCATGGAATCAATGGCGCTTTATAAATTAATAATAATAATAATAATAATAATAATAATTCTGTCCAATCCATTTTCACTTTTTTTTTATCATTTATTTTGGGCAAAAATGGAGAAGCACTCCCATGAAGATTTTTTTTTAAATAAATCCGTATATATGTGTATGTAGTATAATATAATGTGAATGTGTTTATATGCTCATCTACTGTAAACTTCTCCAGGATCCAGCACCATTCTCTTTCTCTTCTCATCTCAGTGACATCACTGTATTTCACACTAACCGGCTCACTTTTTGCTGTATGCTTGAGTCGGAAGTATATTTTACAATGTAAGTCTATGGAGCCTTGTTCTGTCGATCCATAGGTTTACATTGTAAAGCTATGTTCACACAGTAATTTTTTTGTCAATATTTCACATCAGTATTTGTAAGCCAAAACCAGGAGTGGGTGATAAATGCTGAACTGGTGCTCGTGTTTCTATTATAAATTGTTCCTCTCCTGGTTTTGGCTTACAAGTACTGATGTGGAACACTGACCAAAATACTGCTGTGTGAACGTAGTCTAAAAACCACTTTCAGGTCACGCAAAGCGCAGTGTGACCTGGAAAGTTTGAAAAGTGGTCACACCACTCAAAAGAGGAGCTGAACAACTCTGGATCCCAGAGAAGGCGGTGGTAGGTGAGTATATTAACACACTTACACTACATTACATTCACATATACACAGATTAATTAAAAAAAAATCTTTCTGAAATACTGCTTCATCGTTTGTCAATTTTTTTTTAAACCCAATTTCCCAATTTTTCCATGCTTGCCAAAAATAACATAACCAAAATGATAAGTAGGTATGTACACTTCCTATAAGTCAAATGCAAATAGGCAAGCAGCAGAATTGGTTTCACCTGTTCGGGTGTCATGTTGCCCAAGTAAAACAGGTGTGCAAGAACATAGTTATATTTCAAAATTTTACTTTAGCTTTTTTTATTATTGCTGCTTAGGTATATCTCTAAAAAACCAAATGCATCAACAGTCACTGTATTGACAAGCTTCTTACATTTATCAAATTGGACTAGTAAAACTGGTGTACAAAAACAGAAATGCAGTTACAAATCTGGATTTTTATTATAATTTTTGCAATTTATTAACAAAAATTCCCTATCTTCCCAAAAATGACATAACAGGAAATGCTATGTAAGTAAGTAAGTACACATCCAACAAGCCAGTAACCACAATGGTCCACTTTACAGCATGACTCATTTGATTCTCAAATTAGACTAGTAAAAGTGCTATTCATGCTCAGTTAAATATCTGAATTGTTTTTGCTATTTTTTTTTTTTTAATTCTTACCCTTTTCCAAAAAAAGGGTATAACAAGAAATGCTAAGCAGACAATTTGGTAGGTACACCAATTGCTGTAACAGTCTGCTGTACTGGTATAGCATGCACTAATGTTAAAGTAGACTAATAAAATTTACAACAATCCTTTTGCTTTTCATGTCTGTTTTTCATCACTTTTTTTTTAAGTGATTTAAAAAGGACTTGAAATATGAGATGAGTACATGACCAAAATACCAGCAACTGCAATTGGTTACTATATAGGTGTGGTGTGTATAAGTGTGAAATTTGGCTAGGAAAATAGATGTCCAAAAAAATATGACCTGGACACAACTTTGTGAGGTAGACAGTTGCAATTAAATGTAAGGTTTTTTATATTTTTAAATATTGAAATCAGAATTATTAACCCATTTGCCAATAGGATTGTACAAGAAATACAAAAAATCAGTTCAGTCACTCATCTGTGACGAGAACACTTTATTTGACTTAGGCCACGTCCACACATTCACTGTTTGGTCAGTATTGTACCTAAGTATTTGTAAGCCAAAATCAGGAGTGGGTTAAATATGTAGAAGTGGTGCACATGTTTCTATTATACTATTGCTCTGATTGTTTCACTCTTGATTTTGGCTTACAAATAATAATGTAAAATGCTGACCAAATACTGACTGTGTGTACATGGCTATACACTGAGTTCAGATTTTTTATTATATTGTGTTGGCTTGCTGCTTTCTACTGTATAAAATATTAAGAACAAAATATATAATTCAAATACAGCAGGACAAGCTGCCAACTTGGCTACATCATTGTTCAAACACAACTAGCACGGCTGCTGACACATCACCTATATCTCTCTCTCCTATCAATTGGATTTTTGTATTGGTGCTTGTGCACACAATCGTATTTTTGGGCCGAGTGCTATCAGTGAGAAAAGTGGACCAGAGTTGGTCCAATGCTTTTAAATGAGTCACTACAGATGAACAATTTATTTCACTAACCGAATCAGCATGTGAAAAAAATCTCAACATGGACGATTTTCCGCTCGAAATCGGATGAGACTCACCCATTCAAGGCTATGGACGTGAGAAAAAAATCAGATACCACAGTCCAGCATTCGATTTTTACAGATACATTGCAATTCTGTAACAGGAAACTTACTGTAAACTCTTTTGTAAATGAGAAATAAGATGCTGCTATAAAAAAACGGATTGTTTTCTGACAGAACATGGACAGCACACAGATGACAAGTGAGAAAAAAATTGTTCCACTTTTCTGGATAAAACTCTGAATGATTTTTTTAACACGTTCATGTGAAACTTCCCTTATCCACAAACTATTACACTCATCTTCCTTAGTACTACAGTTGAAAAACACACAGTGTCCAGAGTATTTGTCCAATGTTTTATGGCTTTATTTCCCTATTTCTCTTGCTGAGCTGGGAGCTTTGATGTTCTCTCAATATCCTGAATGACCCTAAAAGCTGCTGCATTGTCTGCTTTGGCTTTTATACAAAGCTATGATAATTCCTTCTGATTGGCATTGTTATACCATGTGATGTGATAGCTGCAATGCATTATGGGGAAGACTGCATAGTGAGCTTTCCAGAGCTGGTGAAATTTTCTGTAATGTGTACAATTGTGGCAAACATTTTTTGCATCAAATCTATAAACTGGTCTTTAGTAGTTTTAAATTCTGGTAAGAAAACATATTGATGAACTGCATAATGTAATATATGGATGGATGGGGCCTGTACTGTCTCTTTAAGAGAGATGCAGGAAATATTCTATGCAATATTGAATTGTAAAGTTTAAATATAATTTAATCTAATCTCTGAGGCAAAACAAATGTAGGTAAAAAAAAGCCAAATGTTCTTTTAGGATAAAAAATCCTGCAAATGAAAATTTATATTTCTTGATGTAGTAAGATATATTGTAGTGTATAATAGTTTCCTCAGTTTTGCCTTTAGTTAAACACCAAATCATGGCTGTATCTTTCACTTGGATGTATTTTGTTTCATGGCTCTTAAAAGCTGACTTTTATGAGATTATTTCGGCAGTGATTATTTTTGTTGAGAAATGTGTACTTTATCCTACTCATTCATCTGCAGCTACAATATTTCTGTTTGTCAGAATGCCACCCTCCCTGATAAATGACTGAAGACTGTCTGCTACACTTTATTAAAAAGAAATAACAATTTTTGTATGCACCCTTCACAATGTAAAAGGGGGACCATGAATCAAAGGACACTGCCTGTCTGTGCCTGATAAATGCATCGTTTACCAGCTGAGGAGTTATTTAGGACTGGCTATTAATTTAAATCACATTTATCTTCCTGGAATGGGGGAAGGTTGCTGTGATAGGACTGTGAATGACCAATGGTGCAGCTAAGTGCACATTATTTATTGCCATTGCCTGGGAGCACAGCACAATATGTAAAAAAAATTACCATGGTTAATCTAGTAAGGGCAGTAACACTTTTCTTTCTAATAGAATTAGCATTTATGTAGGTAGAAGGGAAAAATAAGCACTGTCAATTATTCTGATTATTATTGCAAATATATTTTCACATTGTTATAGTAACTGAAACAAGATCAGATTCTTATTTTTATGAAATATTTACTAGAACTTAGAAGCATACATAATTACATTACTGTTAATTGTGAAACATTCACAATCTTTTATTATTTTATCCTATCTGATACTAGAGAAGACCGACTAGCCTCCATTTCACTTTGCAGTCAGTACACCCTACATTCCCATATCATGAATACAACACATTGCTAAGGCTAGGACTCTACTAACGGGACATTTACACTGCAGGGTAATCACGATCAAGCATAATTAGAAATGCTCATTGGACGCTTATCTTGCTGTGTAAACAGGCTGCCGATCACCGGATGAACGAGCAAAAAGCTTGTTGATTGGGTGAAATGATCATTAATGCAGCGCTAATAGATCATCATTCTCGGTGGTGAGAACAATGGTAGGATATATGACACCGACTGTCCCAAGTTACAGCTGCTAACATCTATTGTGTAATAGGCTTTTCTGTGGTTCCTATTAATTGTGCTTATATGTGAAATGTAACATTTAATAGTCCTACAGTCTTTTGCACATGATGAAATGCATATTTTGCAGCACTTTTATGCAAGTTATGTAATGTATTAATTGTATTTACAGAGGTTGACCATGTACCATAAACCTGTAGAAAATGCAATATAAAAATAAAATATTGAATAAAACAGCCTTTTTCCAATTTTTTTTGTAGAAGTTTGCATCAAGTAGTCATTACATCTTCAGAGAGGAAGAGGACTATAACTCTAGCACCTCTTATTGGATATAGCAAATTTTAAAATTTAATATTGACCATTTAACAAGCCCAGCCACATGCCTTAGGAAAAGGAGCAAACTAGAAACTCCATTTGCAGACATATGTTTTGGGGTATTTGGTTAGGTGATAAGCCTCTGACTTGGGATCTAAGGGGGACTGTTTCAGAGGGAAATTTTAATCGTACATAGTTATTTTATTTTGGTCCATTTTAATATAACTTAGGGAATACAGATCACTTTAAAACAGCCATTGATTGATATTGTGAGGCACTGGCCATGGACTAAAGACTATTGGACCAATGCACGTAGAGCAGAGTCAATGGCTCTAAGGGATGCAGATTTTTTCCAGCATGGAGCACCAGTTCCGTCGATATTATTATTGTGTTTTATTAGAGATTTGCTTGCTGTGTTTTATTAGTTCAGCCTCAGGAATCAATGTTGCCATTCAATGACAGCAAGCAGAAGAAGACATGCTGGTTGGATCTCATGTATACATAAGGCCAGACAAGAGATTGCTAAAGGTAAAGGTAAAACAAGCATTCCATTAATCCCGTTAGTATCTCAGGGGCCTCAAGCCATTGTTCTCTCAGTCACTAGTCCCATTGTGTAGGAAGCAGTCACCACAGGTGATCTCACAAGCAATCCCAGATGATGGGCTTATGGAATATTTTTCATTCTTTGAGCTAAGGGTATGAACACTTCTGCCCATCTAGGGCTGATCCCAGGAGAGGGAGGACAATTAAGCCATGTGTTTTAGGGAGAGTTGGTGGAGTGAGTTCGAGGGGTGAAGATCTATGGCTGAGGTTCTGAAGCCCATGGATGGATAGCCTATGGAGTTTGGAGATCAGTTGCCGGCTGGCCTGGATAAACGTGCTACAGTGGTGGGATCTGTCGTCTGGATTTGATGAACTTTCTTAAAGAATGTTGCTGCTAGATACATGGGCTTCGGTTGTATTATGTGCAGTATGGTAGCTGGGCATCTTTATAACACTATTAACCTGCAGAATAATGCTATATCTAAAGGTTAATAGTGTTATCCTACCTGGGAGGTTCCCTTTAGAAAAGAATGTACATGCTATTAAAGTCAACCTGTTGTAAGATTTATGTTGCTTGAGCCAGTGTGAAACAGAAACAGGCTGCCTCCTTACCCAAGAATATGTTTAATTCTGAAACACTGTGAATATGGCAAATTATAAACAAGATGTAACGGGGGGAAGAGTCAAGAAGGCAGCTACCTCTAATGTTGATCTGTCTGTGTTTGCCTTGCGGCTCAAAATAATATGCGTGCTACTCTAACGGGAAGTCCCAACCTTTAGCCTTATAGCCTTAAACAGGGATGTGAACTTAAGGTACCTTGTGTTGAGCCCGTGGAGTAGTCATTGGCTAGTGGAGTGGGCTGACAGGAATGGTCAGGATACTGAGTCAGAGCCTGGAGGGAAGGCAAGATACAAAATCATAAGTCAGATGAATTGTCAAAAAACATGCATAGGTCAAAATGAGAGTCAAAACAGGCTAAACACCAGTTAAACAACTGAGGTGAACTAAAGCTAGTATTAACTATAACTGGTAAATTCCAGCAGTTAACTGGGAGATTTAGTAAGGAGTGGTGTTGAAAATACTGTCCAACTGGATGGAACCATACGTCCCAGCCTCACTAGCCTCTGTGGCTGGATAGAGTTTGAGGTGCCCAGAGTTTCTGGTCCTGATGTCTCCTCCACCACCAGCATCACTAACCAAATAAATACGGAAGCACCTGGTGATATAAGCTGATATCGCTGAAGCAGGTCCAGGTAGAGCTGGCTTTTTCCAACCAGGTTTCTCTTGATTAACAGGCACCATACACCTTGACACTTCAATAGTTCTCAACTTGTTTTTCAACTGTGTTCTACCAGTAATTATGTCTGCCTTTTATGCTGCCCTTGCTTTGGGCAGCACAAATCTTCTGACAGATTCCCTTTGTCTTGTCTTGTCTTTAACAGCGCTCTACTTTCCTGCTGCCTGACTTTTTCCTTGCCAGGTGGTGGGTGTGCACTACTGATTGATTGACAGTCATTGTGCCGCTGGCCCACACTATGTGCTCTCCAATGCTGTAAGTAGAGCAATTCAGCAATCCAGATAGCTTCAACGCAGCGCTTACAAACTCTATTGAAGAGTGCCCATAAGCAAAATACTTCTTGCCTAGGAAACTGGCCACCATTGCTAGACTACAGCAGTGTCCAGTAAATTAGACAACAATTGGGACACATTAAAATTGAAAATTTTTCTTGAGAACAGACTGAAATTTCTATTCCAAATAAATTGCAGAGTTGCTTGTTTTTACAAGCACTTTGCAATTTTACCCATTTAAGTTGAAAATACATAAAAAAGTTAAGAAATAAAAAATGTGATTAAATAAAAAAAAAAAAAAAAAGGCGATATCATTTATATATCTAACTCTACCTTTCTAACTGTCTATCATTTATTTATTTACAGTGGGGAAAATAGGTATTTGATACACTGCCAATTTTGCAAATTTTCCCACCCACAAAGAATGGAGAGATCTGTAATTTTATTGAAGATACACTTCAACTGTGAGAGACAGAATCTAAAAATAAAAACCAGAAAGGCCTATTGCATGATTTTTACATAATTAATTAGCATTTTATTGCATGAAATAAATATTTGATTCAATAGAAAAACAGAACTTAATATTTGGTAGAGAAACCTTTGTTTGCAATTACAGAGGTCAGACGTTTCCTGTAGTTCTTTACCAAGTTTACACACACTGCAGCAGGGATTTTGGCCCACTCCTCCATACAGATCTTCTCCAAATCTATCAGGTTTCGGGGCTGTTGCTGGGCAACATTGAGTTTCAGCTCCCTCCAATGGTTTTCTATTGGGTTTATGTCTGAAGACTGGCTAGGCCACTTCAGGATCTTGAAATACTTCTTATGGTGCCACTCCTTAGTTGCCCTGGCTGTGTGTTTCAGTTTATTGTGATGCTGGAAGACCCAGCCACAACCCATCTTCATTGCGCTTACTGAGGGAAGGAGGTTGTTAGCCAATATCTCATGACAAATGACACCATCCATCCTCCATTCAATACAGCGCAGTCGTCCTGTCCCCTTTGCAGAAAAGCACCCACAAAGTATGATGTTTCCCCCACCATGCTTTACAGCTGGGACCATGTTCTTGGAGTTTCCTCATCCTTCTTCTTCCTCCACACACGAGTGGAGTTGATGCCAAAAAATTCTATTTTGGTCTCATCTGACCACATAACCTTCTCCCATGCCTCCTCTGGAACATCCAAATGGTCATAGGTGAACTTCCAATGGGGTCAGGACATGTGCTGGCATTATCAGGTGGGACCTTGCGTGCCCTGCAGGATTTTAATTCATCACGGCGTAGTGTGTTACTAATGGTAATGTTTGAGACTGAGGTCTCAGCTCTCTTCAGGTCATTGACCAGATGCTTCCATGTAATTCCGAGCTGATTTCTGAACTTTCTCAGAATCATCCTTGCCCCACAAGTTCACATGGAACCTCAGACCGAGGAAGACTGAAAGTCATCTTGAGTTTCTTCTGTTTTCTAATAATTGTGCCAACAGTTGTTGCCTTCTCACTAAGCTGTTTGCCCATCATCCTGTAGCCCATCACAGCCTTATGCAGGTCTACAATTTTGTCGTCTCTGGTGTCTTTAGACATCTCTTTGGTCTTGGCCATGGTGGGAAGGTTGGAGTGTAACTGATTGAGTGTATGGACAGGTGTCTTTTATACAGGTAACGAGTTAAAACAGGAGCAATTAATACAGGTAATTAGTGCAGAGTGGGTGGGCTTCTTAAAGAAAAGCTAACAGGTCTCTGAGAGCCTGAATTCTTGCTGGTTGATAGGTGATTAAATACTTATTTCATGCAATAAAATGCAATTAATTTTTTTCAAAAACATACAATATGATTTTTTGGTTTTCATTTTTAGATTCTGTCACTCACAGTTGAAGTGTACCTACGATAAGAATTACAGATCTCTCCATTCTTTGTAGGTGGGAAAACTTACAAAATCAGCAGTGTATGTATGTATCTAATGTATCTGTCTATCTGTGTGTCTGTCTATCCATCTAGCTATTTAACCATCTAAAACAACCATTCATTTTTACGGTAAACAAATTATTATGTTGGTATTCCATTTCTGTGGTCAAACTACTGAATATTAATTGGATATTACTGTGAAAATACTATTAAATAAAATATAACTTTAACTGTTTTGCTTCCAGAGAAAGTTAAAAATGTCTCATTTAGTGAAATCAAAATGTGGTTCATCTTTGTCTTTTAATGTACGTTTGTGTGTGTGCCTTTATAACAATGGGCGTTAAAGCTACAAAAATATTGAACTTAAAAGAATCATATAACAGGTTTTTAAAAGAAATAAGTAATCATTTAATACCCTGTTCTTTCCCTATGTCACCTCAAACCTGCTTCCTTTAAAGCCTACTCACCAGAAGTCTCTTCATTATTTATTAGAAAAAGCAATCTGCTTTGCTATAAGCTATTAGCAGCTGAAATTCAATACAAAAAGGTCACCAAGGGAAATGATGAAAGAGAAGGTGTTAAGGTAAATAAAATACATCTTTTTAATTTTAACATGACTCATTAAACTACAATTGAGCAGTGTCACAGGTCATGAGGCTTCTATAGTTAGGGTCAGAGAGATAAAATAGAGCCCTAGGGCCTGATGATAGGAGATACTCTTAAAGCAACTTTGACACCATTCTAATACAGACTCCATGTTTTGTCATACAGAGTTTAAAAGAATGGTTACAAGGAAAACAAAATTCTCTTTAAGTAGCTTGTTTCTAATAGCTGCAGGCCATTTTTGTAAAGAACATCTTAAAGTTAACTACCACATTGAAGAGGGATACCATTTGGTATGTAAGTAGAAGGTGTGTGCCGACACTATCTGACTTCTAACCACTATGACTGTCCTTGCATTAAAGAACTATTGGAAAACCAAGATCAACGGGACCTCGGGTGCGTGCCAAAAAATCACATACTATGAAACTCAAAAAAAATAGAAGGAAGAAGGTTGCACTCACCGTCCCTTTAAAATTCCTCACTTTATTTGCAAAAAAGCTCAAAACATCAGGTTGCAGGGGGTGAACGGAATTCATTGTGGGCGACGGCCGTTTCTCACCAAACAGCACTGCAATGGGTCCTTGCATCCTTTGATGGATCCCTATTTATTTAAAATTAAGCTCTGGAGGCAAATTGTAATGCAGATCAGTGTTTGGCCCATAATCCTGAACAGCTCATTTACATATAAGGAAAATGTGGATTCCTCTGGAATAAGAAGACATTGTATCTCAGATATCAAGTTATTTCATTCAGATTCCTATGACCTACATGCCCTTATGGCTTAGGAGAGTTGATCTTACAAACAGTTTCCCTTTAAAATGGACCTGTCACAAATAGTGTTGAGCCACCCCCGTAGTGTACGAGTTCGGTTCGGTTCGTCGAACTGTTCGTCGAACACCTTCGAACACCGTTAAGACCAATGGCAGGCAAACAAAAACACATAGAAACACATAGAAAACACATTCAAAGGTGTCCAAAAGCTGACAAACTGCTCAGAAGACATAACTAACACATGGAAAAGTGACAAGTACATATAGTCATGCGAAAAGAAAAGAGGTGGAGGAGTAAAAGGAGGGGGAGACACAGATATAGGCATGTCATGCCCTTCTAAAATCCAAAAAGTGAGAAGCCGACACGGCCAGTCCGTTCCTGCCCGTGCCACCTCCGTGTCGCCGGGTTTGTGCCAGAGCAGCCGCGGTGGACCTTGTCGGCCAGCCCCCCTCTCCCAATACTGGTGCCTGTCCGCTGGTGGGTCGAGCCCCCCCGCGGTGGTGGGGGAGTAACATCTGCAGAAGAAAGACCATCTTCCAGCCAAACCAACATGTCGACTTCTTTTCGTGGACAATGTGATACGATCCCTTTGTTACGGACACGCCCATCGCTACAAATTCCAGATGAGGCACAAAAACAGCAGGTGCTTCAGCAGATATCAAGTGCTCCTTCAAGTGGGCTCTCCTCCACCTCAATTTCAACATCACAAATACTCCAGTCCTCAGAGGTGTCATCCCAATTGCACTTGCTTCCTCACAGCTCCCAAGTCTCCAGCTGCCCGTCTGAGTATGGGGTAACACAGATGGTTGAGTCTGCAGAGCTGTTTACTCATACTATAGCCTGGGAAACGGAGGTCTGCTCCAGAGCTTCTGTTAATCCAGATGAGGAAATGATCTGCACTGATGCCCAGAATCTTTATAAGTCGGATCCAGGACCAGATGAAGAAGGTTCTGAGCATAATGTAGACCCTCGTTCCCAAACTGTATCTCCTGTTGGTGGAGACAATGATGAAGACGATGATGAGACTCAAATACCTGATTGGAGCGACAACTTGACTTTTCGGTCAGGGCAGGAAGAGGTTGGCTTTGAGGACGACGGGTGTGATAACACACAGGGTGATGATGACAAGGTTGGAGATCCCACTTACTGTCAACGCACAGTCAGCCAGTCGATGAGGTCACCCAGGCCTTTGCCTGGCCTTTGGGATGTCGCGGTGGTCGGCTCCCTGGCCCGTACCCTGGGGTCACTCTTTAAAAGGGGGGATAATTGTTAATTTTATAAGAGTTTGTGACGCCACTTGTGGTATCTGGTGAGAAGCACCAGCGCTGCAGCAGTCCACTGAGGCCCGTGATAAGGCAGCTCGATGGTATAGCTCCCCACAGGTGGAGCTAGGTCTCAGGGCAGCGTATGCAGGGGGAATGCAGGACAGGCGAGACCCAGCTGGGTCAGAGCAAGAACGGGAACGGACACGGTAGTCACTTCAGTACCTTTTACTGGAGGAAATTCAGGCACATCCCGGAGCACTGTAGGGTGAAGGGTGCATATCAGGATCCTCCCCAATGAGCGGGTGTAGGGCCTCCTGTTTCTTGCCTCTGCGTAGTAAGTTTCTGACCTGCCTGGAGCTAGGCCTAACTTTGTCTCTGTCCTGCGCTGGCTGACCTTGTGGTAGGGCCTTCTCTTGGAGTTCACACTCCCAGTATGCGGGGCCTAAGCGTCTCCTGGCTCTGTTACATATCAGCACCTTAGCGATCCTGGGACTTGTAGTTCTCCAGGGATTCCGGTTATGCCTTACTGGGTCATAGAGATCCCGGTAAGCTCGGATCCGGTGTCCGGTAAATGCTTCGGGGTGAGCTGGTTAAGCTCCTCTGCCCCTTATGTACTAACTCGCCACTCGCCTTCGGCCTACTCGGGCCCTCACTAGGCTATACACACTAACGGCAGCTTGCCGCGCTTCACCGATCTTATGGCGCCGGCACACCTTAAGCTTTTTCTGGGCTCCCTGAATCTAGCTAGCAGGAGCCTCGTGCTCCACTGCTGAACTATTAACTGAGTTCTCTAGACTAGACGGAGCTCCACTGCAGAATGACCTCTCTTAGGCTTCTCTACTGCAGGAACTCTTCAGAGGAACTGAACTGCCTAGCTCCACCTTCCCTATTTATATCCCTAACGGGCTCCCTCTGCTGGTCTGAGGTGGAAGGTGGAGATGTGTGAATGTTTATGGGGGCCTCTTGTGGAGGATTCCATCAATACACTCTTCTAGGATCTGTGATACCAAGCGCAGCGGGGCGTCACAGATGCTATTGACGACGAGGTTAGGTTGCGCCTTCCTGGACTGAGACGGAGTACTGGAAGCACGTCAACAACTGCATCCTCAACCACAACTCTGCCTCTGACCACAAGTCGTAGTGGCTCTTCAGGTCACATGGGCTCTAAGCCTTGCATAGCCTGGGCATTTATTCAGATCGATAAGGATGACCCAACTCGTGTTATCTGTAATATTTGTCACCAAAAGCTAAGTAGAGGCAAAAAAATCCATAGTTTGAGTACTTTATGCATGTACCATCACATGGATATGAAGCATAAGTTGCAGTGGGAAGCTCACTGTGCTGCAATGCGGCCTAGCAGGCTGGGCCAACCACCGTCTGCCCCATCTTGTGCATCCGCGGCCTCTTCATCCTCTGTGACTGGGGGGACAGCAGTCACACATATTTTTGGACGCAGACCTGCCACCTCTTTACCTGCAACAGCCAGTTTGATTGGCAGGTCGTCAGTTCATTGGGAAGTGGAAACACCTGCTGGTGTTGAGCGCTCTCTGACATCGAGAGCACCACCTTTGGATCAAGGCAACCTGACATGTCCGCCTGCATCTTCCTCACAGGCCGGCAGTTTGCCGGGGACACCCTACTCAACCCCGTCAAAGCACAACAGCCAGCCCTCGGTCCCTCAGATGTGGAAAAGTAAAAGACCATTTCCTCCTAGCCATGAGAAAGCTAAGAGGTTGAATTTCACCATCTGCAAGCTGTTGGCTACAGAAATGCTGCCTTTCCGCCTGGAGGACACAGTGGTTTTTCGAGACCTTATGTCCGTCGCAGTGCCCCAGTACCAGATGCCCAGTCGGCACTACTTCTCAAAGAAAGGTGTGCCCGCGCTCCACCAGCATGTCGCACACAACATCACCGCTTCTTTGAGAAACTCTGTGTGTGACAATGTGCATTTCACCACAGACACTTGGACGAGTAGGCATGGACAGGGGCGTTACATGTCGCTGACTGGGCACTATGTAACTATGGTGACAGCAGAACAAGGGGCTGCTGTCCAAGTCTTACCGTCCCCTCGAGTTTTGCGTCAATCCTCTTTATCTCTAAGTTCCTCCACTGCTCCTGCCGCCTCAACCTCCTCTCGGTCCTCCACCTGCACCCAAAGCCTGTCTGGTAATGCCACCTGCTTTCTAACTGCGCAAAGGAATCCTGCACACCTCCTTACTATGCTGGCAGCAGGGCTCAACGGCATCAGTGTTTACTTTGAAATGTCTGGGAAATGTGAGTCACACAGCTGAGGACTTGTGGTCAGCTCTGGAGACCCAGTTTCATGAATGGTTGTCTCCACTGGACCTGCAACCAGGGAAGGCCGTGTGCGACAATGCTGCAAACCTGGGTGTGGCCCTTCGCCGGGGCAATGTCACACACGTGCCTTGTATGGCTCACGTGTTGAACCTGGTTGTCCATCAATTTTTAGCCCACTATCCCGGACTAGATGGCCTTCTGCAGAGGGCACGGTCGCTGTGTGCTCACTTCCGCCGTTCTCATCCCGCAGCTCAACGACTTACATCTCTACAGAAGTCGTTGGGCCTGCCAGTTCACCGGCTGAAATACGATGTGCCGACACGGTGGAATTCAACTCTGCACATGTTGCAGCGACTGTGGCAGCACCGACAAGCCCTGGTGCAATACGTTCTGATGTATAGCTTGGGCCAACGAGATCCAGAGGTGGGGCAAATCACGCTGCAGGAGTGGTCTCAGATCAGGGACCTATGAAGTTGACGCGCCCCCTGGGCCGTGGGGTACCCTGAGTCGGGCCGGTAGACGCTGGGGGTTGTAGTCACTGTGGCGGTGACCCGGTCTGTGACCCAGGGCGGTCAATCCAAAGGTAATTTGTATATATGGGTTTTATAATGTCCAACTGCGCCACCTGTGGAATGCGGCCAAAGGGGCCGCCGCTGCGGAACAGTCCTCTGAAGCTGGTGGTTTTGCAGCAATGGTATTATTACTCACCACAGGAAGAGTGTAGCTTCAGGGCAGTGTGGGTGGATGATGGTGGTTGTAGTGCAGGGAGTCAGTAATGAACACAGAGTCCGTGTCATGCAGTCCCAAGATCTTTACTCACAGTTGTTGCAGTCCAGATTACAGGTACCAGAGCAATCTCACCCATCGTGCTGTGCGTACTCAGTGAGGGGCTCAGTCCAGCCCCAGATAGCTCCGGAGCACTTAGCAGGACCCCCTTCTGTGTGTCCTTTCTCTGGCCTTCTCCCTGCACCTCACACCCAGTGACACTTCTATCCGGTATCCTTGGGCCTTGGCGGTCGACGTGTGTTCCGTCCTCTGGGTCCTATGTGGCTACCTTCTTAGTGAGACTGGTGTGGACTTTTGCCTGCAGTACATGAAATGCTGCAGCCTCCGGTTTCTATTTGAGCCCTGCTGTTTCACCTCTAGTTGAGGGACCACTTCCCCTTATCTGGCCTGACCCCTCTACCTCCTGGTAGCAGCGGGAGTACGGGTGGCCTTCTGCACGGCCCGTAGCCCTAGGGTCCCTTCGGTTCCTGGAGCCTTCCTGCTCCCACTCCTCTCTTCTCTCCCTCAGTCCTGGGCCTCCCAGGCTAGGCCCGCCTCCGGAGCAGAGCTCATGCCGAGCCTCTGCTCCTGTCACTTTTCCTCCTCTGACTGGCTTGCTCTTTCTTAGATGGCTTCCTATTTATACTCTCCCTGTCATGTGCTCCCCTAAGCTGCTCCCCTAAGCACCCACTACATAGGATCCTCCCACCAGCTAGGGACCTGGGACTGTGCTCTCCCTTAGGAGCAATCTCGCCCTACCTCCACTGTGGGTATGTGTTGGATGCAGGTGTTAGGGTCCCGAGCCATACGCCTTCCTTACCTGAGGGTGAGATACCACACCTCTGGGTGAGATGCAGTAACTCTGTGGTGACTGAACCCTCAGGGGCGCCACACACCCTTCTGCACAGTTTTTAAATGGCGACGAAGATGTTTAGTGCTGACGACGATGCCATTATCAGCATGACTATACCGGTGATTTACATGCTGGAGCACACATTAAACAGAATTCAGAGTCAGGTGGTGGGACAAGAGGAGGTGGAGGAAGTAGAGGAGGAGTCGTATGCGGAAGGGATAATATCTCCAAGGTCCAGACGGTTGGCAGCACCAAGGCGGCAGGCATGGGAGGGTGGGGGAGAGGGATTAACCAGGGCGCATGGTAGCAGCCAAACTGTTGAGGAAGGTGCAGGAGCCGAGGAAGAAGTGGAGGATGAACTGGCGATGGGCATGGAAGACTCATCAGATGAGGGAGACCTTGATCACATTTCTGTTGTGCTAGGTTGGGGGGAGAGGGCAGAGGAAGGAAGCACGATTCTTACCTCGCTACCAACACAACAAGGACTTGGTCCTCCTGGATGCGCTAGACACATGAGTGCCTTCTTGCTGCACTACCTGCAACATGACCCTCAGATTGCAGCATTCGAAGTAATCCCAACTACTGGGTTGCCACACTCTTAGATCCCCGGTACAAAAGTAAATTTGCCAAAATAATTCCTGCCATAAAAAGGGATTGACGCATGCAGGAATATCTGCAGACGCTGTTGCAGAATCTTACATGTGCTTTTCCACAAAACACCAGTGGTGCACGAAGTGAATCTCACTGTTCTAACTTGCCAACCGTGGGACTGTCGAGTCGTCATCACTCAAACCGTAACAGTAACACAGTATCTGCTGGTAACAGCAATTTTGTGGAATCGTTTCACCACTTTTTTAGACCATCCTTTGCAAGGCCACAGGAGACAAGAAGTCTGACACATAGTCAATGCCTAGAGAGGATGGTGCGGGAGTATCTCCAAGTGAACATCGAAGCCATGACTGTGTCACTGGACCCTTGCTCATTTTGGTATTCCAATCTGGAAAAATGGCCGGAGCTCGCCACTCACGCCTTGGAAATCTTGTCATGCCCTGCAGCCAATGTTCTCTCTGAACGTGTGTTCAGCGCTGCTGATGGTGTGCTGACTGATAAGCGCACGCGGCTGTCCACTGAGAATGTAGACAAGACTCACGTTCATAAAGATGAACAAATCATGGATTCGCAAGGACTTTTCTAACCCTGTGTTATCCTTGGGAGACTAAAAGCTTGAGGATTTGGTAATATCACCTCACCAACCGTTTTAAGCAACTGTGGGGCAATTGATGCCACTTAACCCTAGAACGCATGACCATAAAAATCTACACTTTCATATACCTGGGGCCTTTTAGGCCCGTGTGCAAATAACATGGAATAACTCAAACTCAAATGACAAACAACTATATACATGAAGAATACCTAGAGTTTCAAAATTGTAACTAAAGTAATCTTGCAGAAAATATAAAACAATTAACAGGGCGGGACTGCGAGGCCCCAGGTTTGTGTTCTAGGGTTAAGTGGTGTCTGTGCCACAATTTTTGGAATAAATGGAGACTCTTTTTGGAGTCCCCTTGCTGTGTATTACGTGACGTTGGCATCGTCAATTCCAGGTGGGTTGGGTCGCTCCCCCCCCCCCTTTTAACTGTAAGAAACTACATACACTATGGCTTGGGGTAACACAGATGGTTGAGTCTGAAGAGCTCTTTACTCAGAGGTCTGCTCCAAAACTTTAGTGTCTGCTAGTCAGCTTAGAATTTTTAACTGCATCTAGCCTAGGCAATACTTTGGGCGTAGTAGCCCAGCTGCGAAGCAAGCTGCACCGTCTGTGTATCTAATAAGAATTTTTAAATGCATCTAGCCTAGGCAGACTGTGGGGACCCCCAACCAAACCCAGACGCTCAGCCCCCCAACCGCCCCCCTTTCCTTGACAATATTATAATGTAACTCTTACAACTGGATGGGTGAGGATCGGTCACAGCTTTATTAACTCTTTATACTCATTCCATTAGAAAGACATTTTATTTCTAAAATAATTCAGCTTGTTGCAGCATGCCCTGGGTCTCCACTCCGGCAACTTGGTCAACAAGTGTAACTCTCCAACATGTCCTTTCTATTTCCAGGCCACTGAGGATCCTGCATACTCGTATGCAGGACTCTGACCCCCACCCATCACTCTTAACGCTTGTTCCACTCCGTCCTGGAGTCCTGACAGGAATATATCCAGTCCAATATCCATTAAGTGAACACCGTCGGGCCGTATGAGGCCTGCTTTATCTCCTTCCAGTTGTCGGTGTCGTACCACTACACCGCCTCTGTCTCTTCTAAATTTTGCCATCCGAATATTTATTACCTGCCTTGTCCATTCGATGGCCGTGATGTCTCTCGCACCTTGCCATACCGCTATCTGCACAATCTCTGACCATACTATAGCTAGTTTTGTGAAAAATTCTCTGAAGCGCTCAGTGTCTAGTTTCATTATTGCCATTAGTTATGCGCTCTTGTGATGACCTAGGTTGTTTCCCCCGGCCTGTATAACTAAGATGACCAGAAATCTTGCCTCTCTCCCTACCTTGATTACCTCCATTAGTACCTGTGGCCATAGCAGGCCTCTAATACCTCTCCAGTTGAAATATGTGTTATGAAACTCTAATTTCCTCCCGCCTGGGTGGACTTTCGCCCTTTTTTCTGCCCAATATATATACGAGTGGCCTATCACCCACACTGTTGGCTTTGCGTCACCTGTAAAAGAAACAAACCACGTTAGGATAACAAGTCCGGTCTTATGTATCTTGCCAAACACGTGGATCGCCATCTCCCTATCCTCTGAACTTCCGTTTCTGACAGTCCTGCTCTTGCTGCTCCGTGGACGCGCCTATGCGGAATGAGTGTGTCCCGTAATCTTTGGGGTGGTTCCCTGCCGATGTTATGCATTTATTAAATATAGCTTGGAACTGGTATCTTTATAATGGCGTTCCATCAAATTGTGATAGGAAGAAATTACTTTGTGATCTGATGGTTAGATATATTTTTACTATTGTTACCCGACTCAGTGTACCGTTTGTGGGTTGTAGAAGTACCCAAGTGCCCCTGCCCGCTGGAACCGTTTTCGATTTGTGTATGCGTAGACGTATTGCATTATTGGCTATGACTACGTCCTGGTGTAATAAGCCTCCACTGGTGGTAATTTTGGATTGAGGGACTAATTCGCTTATGCATAGCGCCCCAAAGAAGGCGATCACAAATGCAGTAGACAGTAGTGTTGCTTCAAATTGTGAGTGTCATGTTAATGGTGTTAGGGATATGATGTGAGAAATCAGTTTTAGTGACACGGGACGGGACGTCTACACTCCTGACTTGGCTGACCCCTTTTCCACCCTTTTATGGATTGTCTGATGATGAATCTTTGTCACATCTCCCCAATTCAGTAGTTGGAAGTGAAATGCTACTCCGGTCAGACACCGCTGCGCTGACGCCCCTGATATGCCCCTCATCATTAGCTCGTGGAAAAATTCAATGGTGACTTGTGATCTGGCTTGTTCACATTGGTCAACCCATCTGCCTGCTACTAGTCGTGTCCACTCTTCCCATGCCTTACAGTTTGCTTGCCACGCCGACGGGGCAACTGACGCTCTGATTAATGGCATCAACTATTCGCCACTAGATCCCATAGGGAAGGTGGGCAACTGTTGCCCGATGGGTGGGCGTTGTGGAAGAGCTCTATGAAAATCTGCCAATTGAATTGTTATAAAGCGTTAGCAGCAGCTTTAGACCCCTCAGCATAGTGGCTAGCGCGGACCCATACATTGTGTTTTAGGCACAGGAATGCTAGCCTGTGTAGTAGGCCTAGCACTGGGAGAGACGATGATGCCATCTTATTCATGCAGTGCGCTAGGCTGGTGTTTTTTGTTATGAAACGTATATTTTTATAAGCCAGGAGCGCGCCCCATATTTCTATTGCTACCACTATTGGGAAGAAAAATTATTTTCAGGGCTAGATGCAGCTAAAAATTATTATTAATTTAAAAGCTGGTGGAGCTTGGTATGGATGGCCTAATACAATGAGTCCCACACTCTGCTAGAAGGCCAATATTTTTTCAGAGGTAGATGCAGAAAAATATTATATTCAATTTGCAACCTGATGAAGGTCAGTATAGATGGACTAATAGAACAAGTCCCACACACAGCTAGAAGCCCAAATATTTTTTCAGAGGTAGATGCAGAAAAAAATTATATTCAGTTTGCAACCTGATGGAGGACAGTATAGATGGAATAATAGAACAAGTCCCACACACAGCTAGAAGCCCAAATATTTTTTCAGAGGTAGATGCAGAAAAAAATTATATTCAGTTTGCAACCTGATGGAGGTCAGTATAGATGGACTAATAGAACAAGTCCCACACACTGCTAGAAGGCCAAATATTTTTTCAGAGCTAGATGCAGATAAAAATTATTTTTAATTTGCAACCTGATGGAGGTCAGTATAGATGGACTAATAGAACAAGTCCCATACACAGCTAGAAGCCCAAATATTTTTTCAGAGGTAGATGCAGAAAAAAATTATATTCAGTTTGCAACCTGATGGAGGTCAGTATAGATGGACTAATAGAACAAGTCCCATACACTGCTAGAAGGCCAAATATTTTTTCAGAGCTAGATGCAGATACAAATTATTTTTAATTTGCAACCTGATGGAGGTCAGTATAGATGGACTAATAGAACAAGTCCCACACACAGCTAGAAGCCCAAATATTTTTTCAGAGGTAGATGCAGAAAAAAATTATATTCAGTTTGCAACCTGATGGAGGTCAGTATAGATGGACTAATAGAACAAGTCCCACACACTGCTAGAAGGCCAAATATTTTTTCACAGCTAGATTCAGAAAAAAATTATATTCAATTTGCAACCTGATGGAGGTCAGTATAGATGGACTAATAGAACAAGTCCCACACACAGCTAGAAGCCCAAATATTTTTTCAGAGGTAGATGCAGAAAAAATTATATTCAGTTTGCAACCTGATGGAGGTCAGTATAGATGGACTAATAGAACAAGTCCCATACACTGCTAGAAGGCCAAATATTTTTTCAGAGCTAGATGCAGATACAAATTATTTTTAATTTGAAACCTGATGGAGGTCAGTATAGATGGACTAATAGAACAAGTCCCACACACAGCTAGAAGCCCAAATATTTTTTCAGAGGTAGATGCAGAAAAAAATTATATTCAGTTTGCAACCTGATGGAGGTCAGTATAGATGGACTAATAGAACAAGTCCCACACACTGCTAGAAGGCCAAATATTTTTTCACAGCTAGAATCAGAAAAAAATTATATTCAATTTGCAACCTGATGGAGGTCAGTATAGATGGAAAAAAGAACAAGTCCCACACACAGCTAGAAGCCCAAATATTTTTTCAGAGGTAGATGCAGAAACAAATTATATTCAGTTTGCAACCTGATGGAGGTCAGTGTAGATGGACTAATAGAACAAGTCCCACACACTGCTAGAAGGCCAAATATTTTTTCAGAGCTATAGGCTGATAAAATTTATTTTTAATTTGCAACCTGATGGAGGTCAGTATAGATGGACTAATAGAACAAGTCCCACACACAGCTAGAAGCCCAAATATTTTTTCAGAGGTAGATGCAGAAAAAAATTATATTCAGTTTGCAACCTGATGGAGGTCAGTATTGATGGACTAATATAGCAAGTCCCACACACTGCTAGAAGGCCAAATATTTTTTCAGAGGTAGATGCAGAAAAATATTATATTCAATTTGCAACCTGATGGAGGTCAGTATAGATGGACTAATAGAACAAGTCCCACACACAGCTAGAAGCCCAAATATTTTTTCAGAGGTAGATGCAGAAAAAAATTATATTCAGTTTGCAACCTGATGGAGGTCAGTATAGGTGGACTAATAGAACAAGTCCCACACACTGCTAGAAGGCCAAATATTTTTTCAGAGCTAGATGCAGATAAAAATTATTTTTAATTTGCAACCTGATGGAGGTCAGTATAGATGGACTAATAGAACAAGTCCCACACACAGCTAGAAGCCCAAATATTTTTTCAGAGGTAGATGCAGAAAAAAATTATATTCAGTTTGTAACCTGATGGAGGTCAGTATTGATGGACTAATAGAACAAGTCCCACACACTGCTAGAAGGCCAAATATTTTTTCAGAGCTAGATGCAGAAAAATATTATATTCAATTTGCAACCTGATGGAGGTCAGTATAGATGGACTAATAGAACAAGTCCCATACACAGCTAGAAGCCCAAATATTTTTTCAGAGGTAGATGCAGAAAAAAATTATATTCAGTTTGCAACATGATGGAGGTCAGTATAGATGGACTAATAGAACAAGTCCCATACACTGCTAGAAGGCCAAATATTTTTTCAGAGCGAGATGCAGATACAAATTATTTTTAATTTGCAACCTGATGGAGGTCAGTATAGATGGACTAATAGAACAAGTCCCACACACAGCTAGAAGCCCAAATATTTTTTCAGAGGTAGATGCAGAAAAAAATTATATTCAGTTTGCAACCTGATGGAGGTCAGTATAGATGGACTAATAGAACAAGTCCCACACACTGCTAGAAGGCCAAATATTTTTTCACAGCTAGATGCAGAAAAAAATTATATTCAATTTGCAACCTGATGGAGGTCAGTATAGATGGACTAATAGAACAAGTCCCACACACAGCTAGAAGCCCAAATATTTTTTCAGAGGTAGATGCAGAAAAAAATTATATTCAGTTTGCAACCTGATGGAGGTCAGTATAGATGGACTAATAGAACAAGTCCCACACACTGCTAGAAGACCATATATTTTTTCAGAGCTAGATGCAGATAAAAATTATTTTTAATTTGCAACCTGATGGACGTCAGTATAGATGGACTAATAGAACAAGTCCCACACATAGCTAGAAGCCCAAATATTTTTTCAGAGGTAGATGCAGACAAAAATTATATTCAGTTTGCAACCTGATGGAGGTCAGTATAGATGGACTAATAGAACAAGTCCCACACACTGCTAGAAGGCCAAATATTTTTTCAGAGCTAGATGCAGATAAAAATTATTTTTAATTTGCAACCTGATGGAGGTCAGTATAGATGGACTAATAGAACAAGTCCCACACACTGCTAGAAGGCCACATATTTTTTCAGAGCTAGATACAGATAAAAATTATTTTGAATTTGCAAGCAGATGGAGGTCAGTATAGATGGACTAATAGAACAAGTCCCACACACAGCTAGAAGACCAAATATTTCTTCAGAGGTAGATGCAGAAAAAAATTATATTCAGTTTGCAACCTGATGGAGGTCAGTATAGATGGACTAATAGAAAAAGTCCCACACACTGCTAGAAGGCCAAATATTTTTTCAGAGCTAGATGCAGACACAAATTATTTTTAATTTGCAACCTGATGGAGGTCAGTATAGATGGACTAATAGAACAAGTCCCACACACAGCTAGAAGCCCACATATTTTTTCAGAGGTAGATGCAGAAAAAAATTATATTCAGTTTGCAACCTGATGGAGGTCAGTATAGATGGACTAATAGAACAAGTCCCACACACTGCTAGAAGGCCAAATATTTTTTCACAGCTAGATGCAGAAAAAAATTATATTCAATTTGCAACCTGATGGAGGTCAGTATAGATGGACTAATAGAACAAGTCCCACACACAGCTAGAAGCCCAAATATTTTTTCAGAGGTAGATGCAGAAAAAAATTATATTCAGTTTGCAACCTGATGGAGGTCAGTATAGATGGACTAATAGAACAAGTCCCACACACTGCTAGAAGGCCAAATATTTTTTCAGAGCTATATGCTGATAAAATTTATTTTTAATTTGCAACCTGATGGAGGTCAGTATAGATGGACTAATAGAACAAGTCCCACACACAGCTAGAAGCCCAAATATTTTTTCAGAGGTAGATGCAGAAAAAAATTATATTCAGTTTGCAACCTGATGGAGGTCAGTATAGATGGACTAATAGAGCAAGTCCCACACACTGCTAGAAGGCCAAATATTTTTTCAGAGGTAGATGCAGAAAAATATTATATTCAATTTGCAACCTGATGGAGGTCAGTATAGATGGACTAATAGAACAAGTCCCACACACAGCTAGAAGCCCAAATATTTTTTCAGAGGTAGATGCAGAAAAAAATTATATTCAGTTTGCAACCTGATGGAGGTCAGTATAGATGGACTAATAGAACAAGTCCCAAACACTGTTGGAAGGCCAAATATTTTTTCAGAGCTAGATGCAGATAAAAAATATTTTTAATTTGCAACCTGATGGAGGTCAGTATAGATGGACTAATAGAGCAAGTCCCACACACAGCTAGAAGCCCAAATATTTTTTCCGAGGTAGATGCAGAAAAAAATTATATTCAGTTTACAACCTGATGGAGGTCAGTATAGATGGACTAATAGAACAAGTCCCACACACTGCTAGAAGGCCAAATATTTTTTCATAGCTAGATGCAGATAAAAAATATTTTTAATTTGCAACCTGATGGAGGTCAGTATAGATGGACTAATAGAACAAGTCCCACACACTGCTAGAAGGCCATATATTTTTTCAGAGCTAGATGCAGATAAAAATTATTTTTAATTTGCAACCTGATGGAGGTCAGTATAGATGGACTAATAGAACAAGTCCCACACACAGCTAGAAGCCCAAATATTTTTTCAGAGGTAGATGCAGACAAAAATTATATTCAGTTTGCAACCTGATGGAGGTCAGTATAGATGGACTAATAGAACAAGTCCCACACACTGCTAGAAGGCCAAATATTTTTTCAGAGCTAGATGCAGATAAAAATTATTTTTAATTTGCAACCTGATGGAGGTCAGTATAGATGGACTAATAGAACAAGTCCCACACACTGCTAGAAGGCCAAATATTTTTTCAGAGCTAGATGCAGAAAAAAATGATATTCAATTTGCAACCTGATGGAGGTCAGTATAGATGGACTAATAGAACAAGTCCCACACACAGCTAGAAGCCCAAATATTTTTTCAGAGGTAGATGGAGAAAAAAATTATATTCAGTTTGCAACCTGATGGAGGTCAGTATAGATGGACTAATAGAACAAGTCCCACACACTGCTAGAAGGCCAAATATTTTTTCAGAGCTAGATGCAGAAAAAAATAATATTCAATTTGCAACCTGATGGAGGTCAGTATAGATGGACTAATAGAACAATCCCACACACAGCTAGAAGCCCAAATATTTTTTCAGAGGTAGCTGGAGAAAAATATTATATTCAGTTTGCAACCTGATGGACGTCAGTATAGATGGACTAATAGAACAAGTCCCACACACAGCTAGAAGCCCAAATATTTTTTCAGAAGTAGATGCAGAAAAAAGTATATTCAGTTTGCAACCTGATGGAGGTCAGTATAGATGGACTAATAGAACAAGTCCCACACACTGCTAGAAGGCCAAATATTTTTTCAGAGCTAGATGCAGATAAAACTTATTTTTAATTTGCAACCTGATGGAGGTCAGTATAGATGAACTAATAGAACAAGTCCCACACACAGCTAGAAGGCCAAATATTTTTTGAGAGGTAGATGCAGAAAAAAATTATATTCAGTTTGCAACCTGATGGAGGTCAGTATAGATGGACTAATAGATCAAGTCCCACACACTGCTAGAAGGCCAATTATTTTTTCAGACCTAGATGCAGAAAAATATTATATTCAGTTTGCAACCTGATGGAGGTCAGTATAGATGGATTAATAGAACAAGTCCCACACACTGCTAGAAGGCCAAATATTTTTTCAGAGCTAGATGCGGATAAAAATTATTTTTAATTTGCAACCTGATGGAGGTCAGTATAGATGGACTAATCGAACAAGTCCCACACACAGCTAGAAGCCCAAATATTTTTTCAGAGGTAGATGCAGAAAAAAAGTATATTCAGTTTGCAACCTGATGGAGGTCAGTATAGATGGACTAATAGAACAAGTCCCACACACTGCTAGAAGGCCAAATATTTTTTCAGAGCTAGATGCAGATAAAAATTATTTTTAATTTGCAACCTGATGGAGGTCAGTATAGATGGACTAATAGAACAAGTCCGACACACAGCTAGAAGGCCAAATATTTTTTCAGAGGTAGATGCAGAAAAAAATTATATTCAGTTTGCAACCTGATGGAGGTCAGTATAGATGGACTAATAGAATAAGTCCCACACACTGCTAGAAGGCCAAATATTTTTTCAGAGCTAGATGCAGATAAAAATTATTTTTAATTTGCAACCTGATGGAGGTCAGTATAGATGGACTAATAGAACAAGTTCCACACACAGCTAGAAGCCCAAATAATTTTTCAGAGGTAGATGCAGAAAAAAATTATATTCAGTTTGCAAACTGATGGAGGTCAGTATAGATGGACTAATAGAACAAGTCCCACACACTGCTAGAAGGCCAAATATTTTTTCAGAGCTAGATGCAGAAAAATATTATATTCAATTTGCAACCTGATGGAGGTCAGTATAGGTGGATTAATAGAACAAGTCCCACACACTGCTAGAAGGCCAAATATTTTTTCAGAGCTAGATGCCGATAAAAATTATTTTTAATTTGCAACCTGATGGAGGTCAGTATAGATGGACTAATAGAACAAGTCGCACACACAGCTAGAAGCCCAAATAATTTTTCAGAGGTAGATGCAGAAAAAAATGATATTCAATTTGCAACCTGATGGAGGTCAGTATAGATGGACTAATAGAAAAAGTTCCACACACAGCTAGAAGCCCAAATATTTTTTCAGAGGTACCTGCAGAAAAAAAATATTTTTAATTTGCAACCTGATGGAGGTAAATATAGATGGACTAATAGAACAAGTCCCACACACAGCTAGAAGCCCAAATATTTTTTCAGAAGTAGATGCAGAAAAAAAGTAAATTCAGTTTGCAACCTGATGGAGGTCAGTATAGATGGACTAATAGAACAAGTCCCACACACTGCTAGAAGGCCAAATATTTTTTCAGAGCTAGATGCAGATAAAAATTATTTTTAATTTGCAACCTGATGGAGGTCAGTATAGATGAACTAATAGATCAAGTCCCACACACAGCTAGAAGGCCAAATATTTTTTCAGAGGTAGATGCAGAAAAAAATTATATTCAGTTTGCAACCTGATGGAGGTCAGCATAGATGGACAAATAGATCAAGTCCCACACACTGCTAGAAGGCCAAATATTTTTTCAGAGGTAGATGCAGAAAAAAAGTATATTCAGTTTGCAACCTGATGGAAGTCAGTATAGATGGACTAATAGAACAATTCCCACACACTGCTAGAAGGCCAAATATTTTTTCAGAGCTAGATGCAGATAAAAATTATTTTTAATTTGCAACCTGATGGAGGTCAGTATAGATGGACTAATAGAACAAGTCCCACACACAGCTAGAAGCCCAAATAATTTTTCAGAGGTAGATGCAGAAAAAAATGATATTCAGTTTGCAACCTGATGGAGATCAGTATAGATGGACTAACAGAACAAGTCCCACACACTGTTAGAAGGCCAAATATTTTTTCAGAGCTAGAGGCAGACAAAAAATTATTTTGAATTTGCAACCTGATGGAGGTCAGTATAGATGGTCTAATAGAACAAGTCCCACACACTACTAGAAGGCCAAATATTTTTTAAGAGGTTTATGCAGACAAAAAATTATTTTGAATTTGCAACCTGATGGAGGTCAGTATAGATGGACTAATAGAACAAGTCCCACACACTGCTAGAAGGCCAAATATTTTTTCAGAGCTAGATGCAGATAAAAATTATTTTTAATTTGCAACCTGATGGAGGTCAGTATAGATGGACTAATAGAACAAGTCTGACACACAGCTAGAAGGCCAAATATTTTTTCAGAGTTAGATGCAGAAAAAAATTATATTCAGTTTGCAACCTGATGGAGGTCAGTATAGATGGACTAATAGAATAAGTCCCACACACTGCTAGAAGACCAAATAATTTTTCAGAGCTAGATGCAGATAAAAATTATTTTTAATTTGCAACCTGATGGAGGTCAGTATAGATGGACTAATAGAACAAGTCCCACACACAGCTAGAAGCCCAAATAATTTTTCAGAGGTAGATGCAGAAAAAAATTATATTCAGTTTGCAACCTGATGGAGGTCAGTATAGATGTACTAATAGAACAAGTCCCACACACTGCTAGAAGGCCAATTATTTTTTCAGAGCTAGATGCAGACAAAAAATTATTTTGAATTTGCAACCTGATGGAGGTCAGTATAGATGGACTAATAGAACAAGTACCATACACTGCTAGAAGGCCAAATATTTTTTCAGAGCTAGATGCAGAAAAAAATTATATTCAATTTGCAGCCTGATGGAGGTCAGTATAGATGGACTAATAGAACAAGTCCCACACAAAGCTAGAAGCCCAAATATTTTTTCAGAGGTAGATGCAGAAAAAAATTATATTCAGTTTGCAACCTGATGGAGGTCAGTATAGATGGACTAATAGAACAAGTCCCACACACTGCTAGAAGGCCAAATATTTTTTCAGAGCTAGATGCAGATAAAAATTATTTTTAATTTGCAACCTGATGGATGTCAGTATAGATGGACTAATAGAACAAGTCCCACACACAGCTAGAAGGCCAAATATTTTTTCAGAGGTAGATGCAGAAAAAAATTATATTCAGTTTGCAACCTGATGGAGGTCAGTATAGATCGACTAATAGAACAAGTCACACACACTGCTAGAAGGCCAAATATTTTTTCAGAGCTAGATGCAGACTAAAAATTATTTTGAATTTGCAACCTGATGGAGGTCAGTATAGATGGACTAATAGAACAAGTCCCACACACTGCTAGAAGGCCAAATATTTTTTCACAGCTAGATGCAGAAAAAAATTATATTCAATTTGCAACCTGATGGAGGTCAGTATAGATGGACTAATAGAACAAGTCCCACACACTGTTGGAAGGCCAAATATTTTTTCAGAGCTAGATGCAGATAAAAAATATTTTTAATTTGCAACCTGATGGAGGTCAGTATAGATGGACTAATAGAGCAAGTCCCACACACAGCTAGAAGCCCAAATATTTTTTCAGAGGTAGGTGCAGAAAAAAATTATATTCATTTTGCAACCTGATGGAGGTCAGTATAGATGGACTAATAGAACAAGTCCCACACACTGCTAGAAGGCCAAATATTTTTTCATACCTAGATGCAGATAAAAATTATTTTTAATTTGCAACCTGATGGAGGTCAGTATAGATGGACTAATCGAACAAGTCCCACACACAGCTAGAAGCCCAAATATTTTTTCAGAGGTAGATGCAGAAAAAAAGTATATTCAGTTTGCAACCTGATGGAGGTCAGTATAGATGGACTAATAGAACAAGTCCCACACACTGCTAGAAGGCCAAATATTTTTTCAGAGCTAGATGCAGAAAAAAATTATTTTTAATTTGCAACCTGATGGAGGTCAGTATAGATGGACTAATAGAACAAGTCCGACACACAGCTAGAAGGCCAAATATTTTTTCAGAGGTAGATGCAGAAAAAAATTATATTCAGTTTGCAACCTGATGGAGGTCAGTATAGATGGACTAATAGAATAAGTCCCACACACTGCTAGAAGGCCAAATATTTTTTCAGAGCTAGATGCAGATAAAAATTATTTTTAATTTGCAACCTGATGGAGGTCAGTATAGATGGACTAATAGAACAAGTCCCACACACAGCTAGAAGCCCAAATAATTTTTCAGAGGTAGATGCAGAAAAAAATTATATTCAGTTTGCAAACTGATGGAGGTCAGTATAGATGGAATAATAGAACAAGTCCCACACACTGCTAGAAGGCCAATTATTTTTTCAGAGCTAGATGCTGACAAAAAATTATTTTGAAATTGCAACCTGATGGAGGTCAGTATAGATGGACTAATAGAACAAGTACCATACACTGCTAGAAGGCCAAATATTTTTTCAGAGCTAGATGCAGAAAAAAATTATATTCAATTTGCAACCTGATGGAGGTCAGTATAGGTGGACTAATAGAACAAGTCCCACACACAGCTAGCATCCCAAATATTTTTTCTGACGTAGATGCAGAAAAAAATTATATTCAGTTTGCAACCTGATGGAGGTCAGTATAGATGGACTAATAGAACAAGTCCCACACACTGCTAGAAGGCCAAATATTTTTTCAGAGCTAGATGCCGATAAAAATTATTTTTAATTTGCAACCTGATGGAGGTCAGTATAGATGGACTAATAGAACAAGTCCCACACACAGCTAGAAGCCCAAATAATTTTTCAGAGGTAGATGCAGAAAAAAATGATATTCAGTTTGCAACCTGATGGAAGTCAGTATAGATGGACTAATAGAACAAGTCCCACACACTGCTAGAAAGCCAAATATTTTTTCAGAGCTAGAGGCAGACAAAAAATTATTTTGAATTTGCAGCCTGATGGAGGTCAGTATAGATGGTCTAATAGAACAAGTCCCACACACTACTAGAAGGCCAAATATTTTTTCAGAGCTAGATGCAGACAAAAAATTATTTTGAATTTGCAACCTGATGGAGGTCAGTATAGATGGACTAATAGAACAAGTCCCACACATAGCTAGAAGCCCAAATAATTTTTCAGAGGTAGATGCAGAAAAAAATGATATTCAGTTTGCAACCTGATGGAAGTCAGTATAGATGGACTAATAGAACAAGTCCCACACACTGCTAGAAAGCCAAATATTTTTTCAGAGCTAGAGGCAGACAAAAAATTATTTTGAATTTGCAACCTGATGGAGGTCAGTATAGATGGTCTAATAGAACAAGTCCCACACACTACTAGAAGGCCAAATATTTTTTCAGAGCTAGATGCAGACAAAAAATTATTTTGAATTTGCAACCTGATGGAGGTCAGTATAGATGGACTAATAGAACAAGTCCCACACACTGCTAGAAGGCCAAATATTTTTTCAGAGCTAGATGCAGAAAAAAATTATATTCAATTTGCAACCTGATGGAGGTCAGTATAGATGGACTAATAGAACAAGTCCCACACACAGCTAGAAGCCCAAATATTTTTTCAGAGGTAGCTGGAGAAAAAAATTATATTCAGTTTGCAACCTGATGGAGGTCAGTATAGATGGACTAATAGAACAAGTCCCACACACAGCTAGCATCCCAAATATTTTTTCTGACGTAGATGCAGAAAAAAATTATATTCAGTTTGCAACCTGATGGAGGTCAGTATAGATGGACTAATAGAACAAGTCCCACACACTGCTAGAAGGCCAAATATTTTTTCAGAGCTAGATGCCGATAAAAATTATTTTTAATTTGCAACCTGATGGAGGTCAGTATAGATGGACTAATAGAACAAGTCCCACACACAGCTAGAAGCCCAAATAATTTTTCAGAGGTAGATGCAGAAAAAAATTATATTCAGTTTGCAACCTGATGGAGGTCAGTATAGATGGACTAATAGAACAAGTCCCACAAACTGCTAGAAGGCCAAATATTTTTTCAGAGCTAGAGGCAGACAAAAAATAATTTTGAATTTGCAACCTGATGGAGGTCAGTATAGATGGTCTAATAGAACAAGTCCCACACACTACTAGAAGGCCAAATATTTTTTCAGAGCTTTATGCAGACAAAAAATTATTTTGAATTTGCAACCTGATGGAGGTCAGTATAGATGGACTAATAGAACAAGTCCCACACACTGCTAGAAGGCCAAATATTTTTTCAGAGCTAGATACAGAAAGAAATTATATTCAATTTGCAACCTGATGGAGGTCAGTATAGATGGACTAATAGAACAAGTCCCACACACAGCTAGAAGCCCAAATATTTTTTCAGAGGTAGCTGGAGAAAAAAATTATATTCAGTTTGCAACCTGATGGAGGTCAGTATAGATGGACTAATAGAACAAGTCCCACACACTGCTAGAAGGCCAACTATTTTTTCAGAGCTAGATGCAGATAAAAATTATTTTTAATTTGCAACCTGATGGAGGTAAGTATAGATGGACTAATAGAACAAGTCCCACACACAGCTAGAAGCCCAAATATTTTTTCAGAAGTAGATACAGAAAAAAGTATATTCAGTTTGCAACCTGATGGAGGTCAGTATAGATGGACTAATAGAACAAGTCCCACACACTGCTAGAAGGCCAAATAGTTTTTCAGAGCTAGATGCAGATAAAACTTATTTTTAATTTGCAACCTGATGGAGGTCAGTATAGATGAACTAATAGAACAAGTCCCACACACAGCTAGAAGGCCAAATATTTTTTCAGAGGTAGATGCAGAAAAAAAATATATTCAGTTTGCAACCTGATGGTGGTCAGTATAGATGAACTAATAGAACAAGTCACACACACTGCTAGAAGGCCAAATATTTTTTCAGAGCTAGATGCAGACAAAATATTATTTTGAATTTGCAACCTGATGGAGGTCAGTATAGATGGACTAATAGAACAAGTCCCACACACTGCTAGAAGGCCAAATATTTTTTCAGAGCTAGATGCAGAAAAAAATTATATTCAATTTGCAACCTGATGGAGGTCAGTATAGATGGACTAATAGAACAAGTCCCACACACAGCTAGAAGCCCAAATATTTTTTCAGAGGTAGCTGCAGAAAAAAAATATTTTTAATTTGCAACCTGATGGAGGTAAATATAGATGGACTAATAGAACAAGTCCCACACACAGGTAGAAGCCCAAATATTTTTTCAGAAGTAGATGCAGAAAAAAAGTATATTCAGTTTGCAACCTGATGGAGGTCAGTATAGATGGACTAATAGAACAAGTCCCACACACTACTAGAAGGCCAAATATTTTTTCAGAGCTAGTTGCAGAAAAATATTATATTCAATTTTCAACCTGATGGAGGTCAGTATAGATGGACGAATAGAACAAGTCCCACACACGGCTAGAAGCCCAAATATTTTTTCAGAGGTAGATGCAGAAAAAAATTATATTCAGTTTGCAACCTGATGGAAGTCAGTATAGATGGACTAATAGAACAAGTCCCACACACTGCAAGAAGGCCAAATATTTTTTCAGAGCTAGATGCAGATAAAAATTATTTTTAATTTGCAACCTGATGGAGGTCAGTATACATGGACTAATAGAACAAGTCCCACACACTGCTAGAAGGCCAAATATTTTTTTAGAGCTAGATGCAGATAAAAATTATTTTTAATTTGCAACCTGATGGAGGTCAGTATAGATGGACTAATAGAACAAGTCCCACACACTGCTAGAAGGCCAAATATTTTTTTAGAGCTAGATGCAGATAAAAATTATTTTTAATTTGCAACCTGATGGAGGTCAGTATAGATGGACTAATAGAACAAGTCCCACACACAGCTAGAAGCCCAGATATTTTTTCAGAGGTAGATGCAGAAAAAAATTATATTCAGTTTGCAACCTGATGGAGGTCAGTATAGATGGATTAATAGAACAAGTCCCACACACTGCTAGAAGGCCAAATATTTTTTCAGAGCTAGATGCAGATAAAAATTATTTTTAATTTGCAACCTGATGGAGGTCAGTATAGATAGACTAATAGATCAAGTCCCAAACACAGCTAGAAGGCCAAATATTTTTTCAGAGGTAGATGCAGAAAAAAATTATATTCAGTTTGCAACCTGATGGAGGTCAGTATAGATGGACTTATAGAACAAGTCCCACACACTGCTAGAAGGCCAAATATTTTTTCAGAGCTAGATGCAGAAAAATATTATATTCAATTTGCAACCTGATGGAGGTCAGTATAGATGGACTAATAGAACAAGTCCCACACACAGCTAGAAGCCCAAATATTTTTTCAGAGGTAGATGCAGAAAAAAATTATATTCAGTTTGCAACCTGATGGAGGTCAGTATAGATGGACTAATAGAACAAGTCCCACACACAGCTAGCATCCCAAATATTTTTTCTGACGTAGATGCAGAAAAAAATTATATTCAGTTTGCAACCTGATGGAGGTCAGTATAGATGGACTAATAGAACAAGTCCCACACACTGCTAGAAGGCCAAATATTTTTTCAGAGCTAGATGCCGATAAAAATTATTTTTAATTTGCAACCTGATGGAGGTCAGTATAGATGGACTAATAGAACAAGTCCCACACACAGCTAGAAGCCCAAATAATTTTTCAGAGGTAGATGCAGAAAAAAATTATATTCAGTTTGCAACCTGATGGAGGTCAGTATAGATGGACTAATAGAACAAGTCCCACAAACTGCTAGAAGGCCAAATATTTTTTCAGAGCTAGAGGCAGACAAAAAATAATTTTGAATTTGCAACCTGATGGAGGTCAGTATAGATGGTCTAATAGAACAAGTCCCACACACTACTAGAAGGCCAAATATTTTTTCAGAGCTTTATGCAGACAAAAAATTATTTTGAATTTGCAACCTGATGGAGGTCAGTATAGATGGACTAATAGAACAAGTCCCACACACTGCTAGAAGGCCAAATATTTTTTCAGAGCTAGATACAGAAAGAAATTATATTCAATTTGCAACCTGATGGAGGTCAGTATAGATGGACTAATAGAACAAGTCCCACACACAGCTAGAAGCCCAAATATTTTTTCAGAGGTAGCTGGAGAAAAAAATTATATTCAGTTTGCAACCTGATGGAGGTCAGTATAGATGGACTAATAGAACAAGTCCCACACACTGCTAGAAGCCCAAATATTTTTTCAGAAGTAGATACAGAAAAAAGTATATTCAGTTTGCAACCTGATGGAGGTCAGTATAGATGGACTAATAGAACAAGTCCCACACACTGCTAGAAGGCCAAATAGTTTTTCAGAGCTAGATGCAGATAAAACTTATTTTTAATTTGCAACCTGATGGAGGTCAGTATAGATGAACTAATAGAACAAGTCCCACACACAGCTAGAAGGCCAAATATTTTTTCAGAGGTAGATGCAGAAAAAAAATATATTCAGTTTGCAACCTGATGGTGGTCAGTATAGATGAACTAATAGAACAAGTCACACACACTGCTAGAAGGCCAAATATTTTTTCAGAGCTAGATGCAGACAAAATATTATTTTGAATTTGCAACCTGATGGAGGTCAGTATAGATGGACTAATAGAACAAGTCCCACACACTGCTAGAAGGCCAAATATTTTTTCAGAGCTAGATGCAGAAAAAAATTATATTCAATTTGCAACCTGATGGAGGTCAGTATAGATGGACTAATAGAACAAGTCCCACACACAGCTAGAAGCCCAAATATTTTTTCAGAGGTAGCTGCAGAAAAAAAATATTTTTAATTTGCAACCTGATGGAGGTAAATATAGATGGACTAATAGAACAAGTCCCACACACAGGTAGAAGCCCAAATATTTTTTCAGAAGTAGATGCAGAAAAAAAGTATATTCAGTTTGCAACCTGATGGAGGTCAGTATAGATGGACTAATAGAACAAGTCCCACACACTACTAGAAGGCCAAATATTTTTTCAGAGCTAGTTGCAGAAAAATATTATATTCAATTTTCAACCTGATGGAGGTCAGTATAGATGGACGAATAGAACAAGTCCCACACACGGCTAGAAGCCCAAATATTTTTTCAGAGGTAGATGCAGAAAAAAAGTATATTCAGTTTGCAACCTGATGGAGGTCAGTATAGATGGACTAATAGAACAAGTCCCACACACTACTAGAAGGCCAAATATTTTTTCAGAGCTAGTTGCAGAAAAATATTATATTCAATTTTCAACCTGATGGAGGTCAGTATAGATGGACGAATAGAACAAGTCCCACACACGGCTAGAAGCCCAAATATTTTTTCAGAGGTAGATGCAGAAAAAAATTATATTCAGTTTGCAACCTGATGGAAGTCAGTATAGATGGACTAATAGAACAAGTCCCACACACTGCAAGAAGGCCAAATATTTTTTCAGAGCTAGATGCAGATAAAAATTATTTTTAATTTGCAACCTGATGGAGGTCAGTATACATGGACTAATAGAACAAGTCCCACACACTGCTAGAAGGCCAAATATTTTTTTAGAGCTAGATGCAGATAAAAATTATTTTTAATTTGCAACCTGATGGAGGTCAGTATAGATGGACTAATAGAACAAGTCCCACACACTGCTAGAAGGCCAAATATTTTTTTAGAGCTAGATGCAGATAAAAATTATTTTTAATTTGCAACCTGATGGAGGTCAGTATAGATGGACTAATAGAACAAGTCCCACACACAGCTAGAAGCCCAGATATTTTTTCAGAGGTAGATGCAGAAAAAAATTATATTCAGTTTGCAACCTGATGGAGGTCAGTATAGATGGATTAATAGAACAAGTCCCACACACTGCTAGAAGGCCAAATATTTTTTCAGAGCTAGATGCAGATAAAAATTATTTTTAATTTGCAACCTGATGGAGGTCAGTATAGATAGACTAATAGATCAAGTCCCAAACACAGCTAGAAGGCCAAATATTTTTTCAGAGGTAGATGCAGAAAAAAATTATATTCAGTTTGCAACCTGATGGAGGTCAGTATAGATGGACTTATAGAACAAGTCCCACACACTGCTAGAAGGCCAAATATTTTTTCAGAGCTAGATGCAGAAAAATATTATATTCAATTTGCAACCTGATGGAGGTCAGTATAGATGGACTAATAGAACAAGTCCCACACACAGCTAGAAGCCCAAATATTTTTTCAGAGGTAGATGCAGAAAAAAATTATATTCAGTTTGCAACCTGATGGAGGTCAGTATAGATGGACTAATAGAACAAGTCCCACACACTGCTAGAAGGCCAAATATTTTTTTCAGAGCTAGATGCAGATAAAAATTATTTTTAATTTGCAACCTGATGGAGGTCAGTATAGATGGACTAATAGAACAAGTCCCACACACAGCTAGAAGGCCAAATATTTTTTCAGAGGTAGATGCAGAAAAAAATTATATTCAGTTTGCAACCTGATGGAGGTCAGTATAGATGGACTAATAGAACAAGTCCCACACACTGCTAAAAGGCCAAATATTTTTTCAGAGCTAGTTGCAGAAAAATATTATATTCAATTTGCAACCTGATGGAGGTCAGTATAGATGGACGAATAGAACAAGTCCCACACACAGCTAGAAGCCCAAATAGTTTTTCAGAGGTAGATGCAGAAAAAAATTATATTCAGTTTGCAACCTGATGGAGGTCAGTATAGATGGACTAATAGAACAAGTCCCACACACTGCTAGAATGCCAAATATTTTTTCAGAGCTAGATGCAGATAAAAATTATTTTTAATTTGCAACCTGATGGAGGTCAGTATAGATGGACTAATAGAACAAGTCCCACACACTGCTAAAAGGCCAAATATTTTTTTAGAGCTAGATGCAAATAAAATGATTTTTAATTTGCAACCTGATGGAGGTCAGTATAGATGGACTAATAGAACAAGTCCCACACACAGCTAGAAGCCCAAATATTTTTTCAGAGGTAGATGCAGAAAAAAATTATATTCAGTTTGCAACCTGATGGAGGTCAGTATAGATGGACTAATAGAACAAGTCCCACACACTGCTAGAAGGCCAAATATTTTTTCAGAGCTAGATGCAGATAAAAATTATTTTTAATTTGCAACCTGATGGAGGTCAGTATAGATGGACTAATAGAACAAGTCCCAAACACAGCTAGAAGGCCAAATATTTTTTCAGAGGTAGATGCAGAAAAAAATAATATTCAGTTTGCAACCTGATGGAGGTCAGTATAGATGGACTTATAGAACAAGTCCCACACACTGCTAGAAGGCCAAATATTTTTTTCAGAGCTAGATGCAGATAAAAATTATTTTTAATTTGCAACCTGATGGAGGTCAGTATAGATGGAGTAATAGAACAAGTCCCACACAAAGCTAGAAGGCGAAATATTTTTTCAGAGGTAGATGCAGAAAAAAATTATATTCAGTTTGCAACCTGATGGAGGTCAGTATAGATGGACTAATAGAACAAGTCCCACACACTGCTAGAAGGCCAAATATTTTTTCAGAGCTAGTTGCAGAAAAATATTATATTCAATTTGAAAATTGATGGAGGTCAGTATAGATGGACGAACAGAACAAGTCCCACACACAGCTAGAAGCCCAAATATTTTTTCAGAGGTAGATGCAGAAAAAAATTATATTCAGTTTGCAACCTGATGGAGGTCAGTATAGATGGACTAATAGAACAAGTCCCACACACTGCTAGAAGGCCAAATATTTTTTCAGAGCTAGATGCAGATAAAAATTATTTTTAATTTGCAACCTGATGGAGGTCAGTATAGATGGACTAATAGAACAAGTCCCACACACTGCTAGAAGGCCAAATATTTTTTCAGAGCTAGATGCAGATAAAAATTATTTTTAATTTGCAACCTGATGGAGATCAGTATAGATGGACTAATTGAACAAGTCCCACACACAGCTAGAAGGCCAAATATTTTTTCAGAGCTAGATGCAGATAAAAATTATTTTTAATTTGCAACCTGATGGAGGTCAGTATAGATGGACTAATAGAACAAGTCCCACACACTGCTAGAAGCCCAAATATTTTTTCAGAGGTAGATGCAGAAAAAAATTATATTCAGTTTGCAACCTGATGGAGGTCAGTATAGATGGACTAATAGAACAAGTCCCACACACAGCTAGAAGGCCAAATATTTTTTCATAGCTAGATGCAGAAAAAAATTATATTCAATTTGCAACCTTATGGAGGTCAGTATAGATGGACTAATAGAACAAGTCCCACACACTGCTAGAAGGCCAAATATTTTTTCAGAGCTAGATGCAGAAAAAAATTATATTCAATTTGCAACCTTATGGAGGTCAGTATAGATGGACTAATAGAATGCTAGGTGCAGTAAAAAATTGGTATTCTATACACAGGTGGTGTAGCTTGCAACACAGATAGGCTAGTCCACTGACTAACACACTCTGCAATAGGCCAAACAGGATTAGCTTTACTAGATTTAGCCAAATGCTGTGAAAAAAAACTTGCACAGCACTGGCACAGACCTGCCTGGCAAAAATTGATAGGAACTGATCTAACTTAGTCCTGAAAAGGACTGCAATTACAATTAGTCTTTACTCCCACAACCTATCTATTTAAGAGCACAGACCTGCCTGATAAAAGTCGTAGGAAATGCTGTAACCTAGTCCTTAAAAGGGCTGCAATCACAACTATTCCCTACTCCCAAGCTATCTGTAGATTTGTGCGAAAATTGGCTTGAAATTAGCAAGGTATAGCGCACACAGCAACAGCGGTGCCGTCTAACATGCAGCTGCAGCAGTGAGAAAATGGTGGCGACGGGGAATATGGCTGGTCTTATAGGGCAAGGACATGTGACATACACTGCCAATGACACATGCCCTTGCTTGTGTGAAAAAAAGCACTTCGCTCCGTGTGTGCGCTGCTGTTAGGCTGACAGATTGCACCTCCCCACTGTAAATGCGGGAAAGAGAAAAAAAAATGGAGATCTTCATTATTCCTGCAGAGATCCATCCCCTGCCCCTCCCCCCGCCCCGCTGTACACTCAAACTGCGTATTAACATTAATTTTCATCATTACTGAGAAAAAATCCTGTTATGATTTTGGTGCACGAACAGTTATCGAACATAACCTCGAACAGCCGAATTTTTTTCAAATCGTTCGTGTTCACCGAACGGCTCGAACACCGCCCAAAACAGCTCGAATTTGAGATTGGCGAACAGTTCGAGTCGAACAACGCTCATCTCTAGTCACAAAGTCAAAAATGGTAAGTGTTTACTTCTATTTTATTGTTGCTGCCTCTTTAAGTATACTGTTTTTTTTTGTTTTTTTTCAATCTTTGAAAGTTTTCCAAAAGTCGCAGAGAAATGGGCCACTTTATTTCATAATAACGTGCATGGTCTTTTCCAAGGGAGCTGACTTGCAGGATTCTATGAAGGCATGTGTTTAGGCTGCTTTGTCTTAATACCCTGTGAGAAACATTCCTTTCATAAATATAACATATAAAGAACCTTATCTTCCATATTACTAAGTTTCAGGCAGGAGTCTATTTATCTTCCCAGCTACTCATGTCTGGGGAATCCATCATGCTATAGAGACTAGTGGAGCTGTGGAGGCCATCAAAATGCATAAATGGAGCTGTGGGAACATCATGCTGTATTTACTAGTGATATAGATGCCATCATACTCTACAAAGGGAGCTGTGGGGGCTCCCATACAGTAAATAAGGAGCTGTGGGACCATCATACTATATGTATTGGGAGCTGTAATACTATCTTATTGTTTGGAGAGTTGTGTGGGCTCCATACTGCTTGTATGGGAAATCATTGTAAGGAGGCATAATGGGGAATCATTATCTTTAAAGCTGTGTTGGCCATCATACTATACATAGAGAACTGTTGGAGCCATCATACTGTATATAGTGAGCTGTGGTGGCAATCACACAGGGAATTAATATTATTGCCTTTACTACCATGCAGTGAGTGGGGGGAAATGTTATTATTATAAGGAGAAATAGTTATCCTTGGCAGGAGAAGATAGAAAGAGGAAAAAGATCAGAGAGCGCTGCCTGAGCGTAGTAATTAATTGTAACACTGTGGAGACGTGAAGTGTATGTAATGAACTCACCCAAAATGGTTGTGCTGGACAGGCACAACACTGACAGAAAATTTAGACTGGACTGGAGTTTCTCCTCCAGTATGCTGCTCATCCAATGCTGTGGTATTGTGCTTTTCCTGGCCCTGAAGCCACTCCATGTGGAGGCATACAAGGAAAGAAGAACTTGGGATGTAGAGATCAGACAGTCCATATATTCATAAAAGATGTATTGGTTTTAAAAACATTTTACTGTCAAACCACATTTACCATAAAAAACTTTTAAAAACACAACTTCTATTAATCTTCATAAAGACTGTCTGATCTCCACATCCAAATGGAAGCACCATTCCAAGTTCTTCTTTCCTTGTATTATTATAAGGAGATACCGAGTTTTTATCAAAAAGGGTCATGAGGGAATTATTAAAGGTGGCACAGAGGGATTATTATTATAAGGTAGCATAGGAGGACATTATATCTATATCCGTGGCGTACCCCCAATGGTGGCAGACAACGTGGCCACTATAGGGCCCAAAAATCAGGAGGGCCCGGTGCCAGCATCAGCACTGTGCTCCCCCTCTCCCGCTCGGCATTGCACTTTCAACTGCATCGGCATTCGGGATGTCGGTACAGTTGAAAGTAATGATGGAGGAGGGAGCGTCAGCTAACGTTCCTTACGCCATCATTCTCCCTCTACGTCTGATATCTCAGCGCAGCTGGCACGATGATGGTTCTACAACGCAACTGCTGTGCCAGGCAGTGCAGAGCTGCAGAAGGCATGCTGCGGACACCGGAGAAGCAGGAGAAAGAGGAAAGGTCATTTTTTTTATATGATTAAGTTCTTGTGGGGCCTATTACCTTATATGTAGAGCTATGTGGGGCCATTACATTAAATGGAGGGCAATATGGGACTCATCATATTATTTGGAAGGCTATGTGGGGGCCTTTGCATTATATGGAAGTCTATGTGGGGCCCATTATATTATATGAAGACAATGTGGGGGGCATTACATTATATGGAAGGCTATGTGGGGCCCATAATATTATATGGAAGGCAATGTGGAGGCCATTATATTATATGGAGGGCTATGTGGGGCCATTGCATTATATAGAATGCTATGTGGGGCCATTATATTATATGTAGGGCTATGTGGGGCCCAATAAGTTATATGGATTGCTATGTGGGGCACATTATATTACATAAAAATCGATGTGGGGCCCATTACATTATATTGAGGGCTATATGGGACCATTACATTATATGGAGGGCTATGTGGGGCACTACATTATATGGAAAGCTAAGTGGGGCCCATTATATTATATTGAAGGCAATGTAGGGGCATTAAAGTATATGGAAGTCTATTTGGGGCCATTATATTATATGGACGACTATGTGGGGTCCAATATATTATATTGAAGTCTATGTCGGTACATTTTATTTTATAGAAATCTATGTGGTGTCCATTACACTATATGGAAGGCTATGTGGGCCCATTGCATTATATGGAGGGCTATGTGGGGCCATTACATTATATGGAAGGCTATGTGGGGCCAATTATACAGTATGGAAGGCTATGTGGAGGCCAATTTACTGCTTGGAGGGTTATGTGGGAGCCATTATACTGTTTAGAGGGCTATGTGGGGGCCATTATACTCTTTGAATGGCTGTGTGGGGGGTCATTATACTGTTTGGAGGGCTAATAGGTGCCATTATACAGTGTGGAGGTTTACTTGGGGGCCATTATACTGTTTGGAGGCCATCATATTGTTTGGGGGCCATCATATTGTGTGGAGGGCTGTGTTGGGGTCACAGTTGGAGCATCATACTGTGATGGGGTCACCATACTTTTCAGTATGGGTACTGTAGGGTCATCATACTATGCATCTGGAGGGTGCTGTGTAGGAATTCACTCTGTGGGTATCATACTAATTTTGAGGAGCACTTTTGTTGGCATCTACTTTATGGGGGCAATGAAAGGGGAATCTAGGGCTTCAATAGGAGGAAAATTACTCTGTAAGAGCTGCAAGGATGTGAGATATGCTCTTCTGTGCCCCATCAAATATAATTATTATTATTTATTTTGGGTGTGGGGGGGGGCTGATTAGAACTTCTGCTATGGGGCCCTATGATTTCTGTATACGCCTTTGATCTATGGTGCTGTATAACTTTAATGAGGCACTGGGAATTATTATTACTATGAAGAAGAACAATGGAAGCATTATTTCTGTGTACAGGTGCAAAGGGTATGGGTGCATAAGTATTGAGTGAGACATGAAAGGAGGGTATTATGGCTGTGTAAGACACACAGGAACATTACAGTTGTCTAGGGCACTGGTAATAGAAATTTTTAGTTTGCATAGAGGTGAGGGAATGTGAGGATGGTGCTAGAAAATCAGTAAGACAAAGATATCTCTGTATTTCATTTTGCAGGGACATGTTATGGATGAAAAAGATTGGCATGATGGTCTGGGTCAAATGGAAAAGAAAAGCAAAATGTATAAATACTCATCTGTGATGTTCTTGAAAATTGTATCTGTATAGCATGAACTTATATTGTCTGCAGAGCGATAGTTTGGAGCTGATATTACCAGTAGATGTTCACTTACTTGTGGTAATTTAAATCCTGGCGGAATTAATTAATGATTAGTATGACGGTGTTATCACTGCTGTTCTTCAAACCTGAGTAAATTGTCGGCAAGCAGTGCAGCTTGCCGAATCCTAATGGTGTGTAAATTACACACCATTAGGATATTGCTCCACTTGCCAGTTTTAGCAGTTGTCACATGATCCACAGTAAGTGATTTGCATATTTGTAGTCAGGTGTAAACTAGAATAGCATTGAGTAAATCAGCTGAGACAACAGTAGACATGTGATCACAAGTTTGCAAATCATATTCTTGTTATCACATGACAACTGCTGGAACTGGCAAGCATAGGCAAAGCCTAATGGTGTGTGTATTACATACTGTTAGGATTTGGCAGTCTGCAGTGCAACTTGCTGATTTAAACAGGGGTGTACAACCCCATTAATCATCAGTATGACAGTATTATTTTGTCACTATGTTGCTGTTAGGTATTCTTGGTGTAGTAGTATTATTTCATAATAATAATAATATTTTTTCATTTTTATGGCGCCAACATATTCCGCAGCACTTTACATTTTAGAGGGGACTTGAACAGATAATAAAGACATTACAGGATAAGCATAACTCAGATACCAAAATGAGTGAGGGCCCTGCGAACAAGCTTACAGTCTATGAGGAAATGAGGAAATAGGGGAGACACAAAAGATAAATGATAAAATGTGCTAATATTGTATGATACAGCCATAATATATTAATATTCTAAATCTTAATTTTATTCAGCAGTGTTATTGTATTATTGGTCTTGTAGTAAATCCTGATTTCATAAAGACAGGGTAATACTTGTAGTAGAGTCCTCCATCTTGGGAAAGTGGAGGGAGGGTGTGAAGAGACAGCATGAGCCAGATGCTTTCAAAATGGCAAGGCTAAATTTCAGTCCCAGTCTGGTCCTGAAGGTACCAGATAACTAACTTTTCTCAGTTCATCCTGATTGCAATCGAGAACCCAGCTGCTACAATCAAACTCAATCCAGTTGCTTCTGGTGTTATTTAACCCCCAGCTTTGGTGTGTTATATTACATGTCAACATGTTCATCTCTGTTATCAAGAAATCTGGTAATAAATTTGTTTCTGCTATTTGTTTGTGTAACTGTACTTCTTCTAGCAAGATACCTTTAGTATGCCTATACAGTGGGTACGGAAAGTATTCAGACCCCTTTACATTTTTCACTCTTTGTTTGATTGCAGCCATTTGGTAAATTCTAAAAAGTTCATTTTATTCTCATTAATGTACACTCTGCACCCCATCTTGACAGAAAAAAACCCCAGAAATGTAGAAATTTTTGCAAATTTATTAAAAAAGAAAGACTGAAATATCACATGGTCATAAATATTCCGACCCTTTGCTCAGACACTCATATTTAAGTCACATGCTGTCCATTTCCTTGTGATCCTCCTTGAGATGGTTCTACTCCTTCATTGGAGTCCAGCTGTGTTTAATTAAACTGATAGGACTTGATTTGGAAAGGCACAAACATGTTTATATAAGACCTCACAGCTCACAGTGCATGTCAGATCACATGAGAATCATGAGCTCAAAGGAAATGCCCAAGGAGCTCAGAGACAGAATTGTGGCAAGGCACACATCTGGCCAAGGTTACAAAAGAATTTCTGCAGTACTCAAGGTTTCTAAGAGCACAGTGGCCTCCATAATCCTTAAATGGAAGAAGTTTGGGACCACCTGAAGGCTCCCTAGACCTGGCCATCCAGCCAAACTGAGCAATCGTGGGCGAAGAGCCTTGATGAGAAAGGTAATGAAGAACCCCAAGATCACTGTGGCTGAGCTCCAGAGATGCAGTAGGGAGATGGGAGAAAGTTCCACAAAGTCAACTATCACTGCAGCCCTCCACCAGTCAGGCCTTTATGGCAGAGTGGCCTGATGGAAGCCACTACTCAGTGCAAGACTTATGAAAGCCCTTATAGAGTTTGCTCAAAAACACATGAACGACTCCCAGACAATGAGAAATAAGATTCTCTGGTCTGATGAGACGAAGATAGAACTTTTTGGTGATAATTCTAAGTGGTATGTGTGGAGAAAACCAGGCACTGCTCATCACCTGCCCAATACGATCCCAACAGTGAAACATGGTGGTGGCAGCATCATGCTATGGGGGTGTTTTTCAGCTGCAGGGACAGGACGACTGGTTGCAATTGAAGTAAACATAAATGCGGCCAAGTACAGAGATATCCTGGATGAAAACCTCTTCCAGAGTCCTCTGGACCTTAGTCTTGGCCGAAGGTTCACCTTCCAACAAGACAATGATCCTAAGCACACAGCTAAAATATCAAAGGAGTGGCTTCAGAACAACTCTGTGACCATTCTTGACAGGCCCAGCCTGAGCCCTGACCTAAACCCAATTGAGCATCGCTGGAGAGACCTGAAAATGGCTGTCTACCAATGTTCACCATCCAACCTGATGGAACTGGAGAGGATCTGCAAGGAAGAATGGCAGAGGATCCCCAAATCCAGGTGTGAAAAACTTGTATCATTCCCAAGAAGACTCATGGCTGTACTAGCTCAAAAGGGTGCTTCTACTCAATACTGAACAAAGGGTCTGAATACTTATGACTAGAGATGAGCGTTGTTCGACTCGAACTGTTCGCCAATCTCAAATTCGAGCTGTTTTGGGCGGTGTTCGAGCCGTTCGGCGAACACGAACGATTTGAGAAAAATTCGGCTGTTCGAGGTTATGTTCGATAACTGTTCGTGCACCAAAATCATAACTGGATTTTTTCTCAGTAATGATGAAAATTAATGTTAATACGCAGTTTGAGTGTACAGCGGGGTGGGGGGAGGGGCAGGGGATGGATCTCTGCAGGAATAATGAAGATCTCCATTTTTTTTTCTCTTTCCCGCATTTACAGTGGGGAGGTGCAATCTGTCAGCCTATCAGCAGCGCACACACGGAGCGAAGTGCTTTTTTTCACACAAGCAAGGGCATGTGTCATTGGCAGTGTATGTCACATGTCCTTGCCCTATAAGACCAAGCCATTTTCCCCGTCGCCACCATTTTCTCACTGCTGCAGCTGCGTGTTAGACGGCACCGCTGTTGCTGTGTGTGCTATACCTTGTTAATTTCAAGCCAATTTTCGCACAAATCTACAGATAGCTTGGGAGTAGGGAATAGTTGTGATTGCAGTCCTTTTAAGGACTAGGTTACAGCATTTCCTACGACTTTTATCAGGCAGGTCTGTGCTCTTAAATAGATAGATTGTGGGAGTAAAGACTAATTGTAATTGTAGTCCTTTTCAGGACTAGGTTACACCAGTTCCTATCAGTTTTTGCCAGGCAGGTCTGAGCCAGTGCTGTGCAAGTTTTTTTCACAGCATTTGGCTGAATCTAGCAAAGCTAATCCTTTTTGGCCTATTGCAGAGTGTGTTAGTCAGTGGAGTAGCCTATCTGTGTTGCAAGATATACCACCTGTGTATAGAATACCAATTTTTTTACTGCACCTAGTCAAGTAAAATCTTTTGGGCATAGCATCATTCTATTAGTCCATCTATACTGACCTCCATCAGGTTGCAAACTGAATATATTTTTTTTCTGCATCTACCTCTGAAAAAATATTGGGCTTCTAGCTGTGTGTGGGACTTGTTCTATTAATCCATCTATACAGACCTCCATCAGGTTGCAAACTGAATATAATTTTTTTCTGCATCTACCTCTGAAAAAATATTTGGGCTTCTAGCTGTGTGTGGGATTTGTTCTATTAATCCATCTATACAGACCTCCATCAGGTTGCAAACTGAATATAATTTTTTTCTGCATCTACCTCTGAAAAAATATTTGGGCTTCTAGCTGTGTGTGGGACTTGTTCTATTAGTCCATCTATACTGACCTCCATCAGTTTGCAAACTGAATATAATTTTTTTCTGCATCTAGCTCTGAAAAAATATTTGGCCTTCTAGCAGTGTGTGGGACTTTCTCTATTGGTCCATCTATACTGACCTCCATCAGGTTGCAAATTAAAAATAATTTTTTTGTCTGCATCTAGCTCTGAAAAAATATTTGGCCTTCTAGCAGTGTGTGGGACTTTCTCTATTAGTCCATCTATACTGACCTCCATCAGGTTGCAAACTGAATATATTTTTTTTCTGCATCTACTTCTGAAAAAATATTTGGGCTTCTAGCTGTGTGTAGGACTTGTTCTATTAGTCCATCTATACTGACCTCCATCAGGTTGCAAACTGAATACAATTTTTTTCTGCATCTACCTCTGAAAAAATATTTGGGCTTCTAGCTGTGTGTGGGACTTGTTCTATTAGTCCATCTATACTGACCTCCATCAGGTTGCAAATTGAATATAATTTTTTTCTGCATCTAACCCAGCCAATAGTTTTGGCCTAATACCACAGTTTGGCCACTGAGCTCTGCTCGGTTCCCTTCCATTGTTTTTTTGTGCAAACAACTCCAGAGTTGTGAATTAGTTAACCACCAAAATGAGTGGAAAAAGGCCTGCTGCTGGTGGAAAGGGGAATAGGCGTGTTGGGAAGGGGAAAAAAGGTTGTGTCCGTGGGGTAGGTGTTAAAGCAACAGTAACATCTGCAGAAGAAAGACCATCTTCCAGCCAAACTAAAATGTCTACTTCTTTTAGCGGACAATGTGATAAGATCCCTTTCTTACGGCCACGCCAATCGCTACAAATTCCAGATGAGGCACAAAAACAGCAGGTGCTTCAACGGATATCAAGTGCTCCTTTAAGTGGGCTCTCCTCCACATCAACTTCAACATCACAAATACTCCAGTCCTCAAAGGTGTCACCCCAATCGCACTTGCTTCCTCACAGCTCCCAAATCTCCAGCTGCCCATCTGAGTATGAGGTAGAACAGATGGTTGAGTCTGCAGAGCTGTTTACTCATACTATAGCCTGGGAATCAGAGGTCGACTCCAGCGCTTCTGTGAATCCAGACGAGGAAATGATCTGCACTGATGCCCAGAATCTTTATGAGTCGGATCCAGGACCAGACGCAGAAGGTTCTGACCATAATGTAGACCCTCATTCCCAAACTGTAACTCCTGTTGGTGGAGACAATGAGGAAGACGATGATGAGACTCAAATACCTGATTGGAGCGACAACTTTAGTTTTTTGTCAGGGCAGGAACAGGTTGGCTCTGAGGACGACGGGTGTGATAACGCACAGGGTGATGATGATGAGGTTGAAGATCCCACTTACTGTCAACCCACAGTCAGCCAAGAGATGAGGTCAGCAGAGGAGGTGGAGGAAGATGCTAGTGACGACGAGGTCAGGTTGCGCCTTCCTGGACAGAGACGTAGTACTGGAAGCACGTCAACAACTGCATCCTCAAACACAACTCTGTCTCTCACCACAAGTCGTGGTGGCTCTTCAGGTCGCATGGGTGCTAAGCCTTGCATAGCCTGGGTTTTTTTTTAGATCGATAAAGATGACCCAACTCGTGTTATCTGTAACATTTGTCAGCAAAAGCTAAGTAGAGGCCAAAAAATACATAGTTTGAGTACTTCATGCATGAACCGGCACATGGACATGAAGCATAAGTTGCAGTGGGAAGCTCAGTGTGCTACAATGCAGCCTAGCCGGCCGGGCCAACCACCGTCTGCCATATCTTGTGCATCCGTGGCCTCTTCATCCTCTGTGACTGGGGGGACAGCAGTCACACCTGTTTTGGGGCGCAGACCTGCCACCTCTTTACCCGCAACAGCCAGCGTGATTGGCAGGTCATCATTTTCTTTGGAGGTGATAACACCAGCTGGTTTTGAGCGCTGTGCGACATCGATAGCACCACCTTTGGATCAAGGCAACCTAACATGTCCGCCTGCATCTTCCTCACAGACCGGCAGTTTGCCGGGGACACCCTTATCAACCCCGTCTAAGCACAATAGCCAGCCCTCGGTCCCTCAGATGTGGACAAGTAAAAGACCATTTCCTCCTAGCCATGAGAAAGCTAAGAGGTTGAATTTCACCATCTGCAAGCTCTTGGCTACAGAAATGCTGCCTTTCCGCCTGGTGGACACAGAGGATTTTCGAGACCTTATGTCCGTCGCAGTGCCCCAGTACCAGATGCCCAGTCGGCACTACTTCTCAAAGAAAGGTGTGCCTGCGCTCCACCAGCATGTCGCACACAACATCACCGCTTCTTTGAGAATCTCTGTGTGTGACAGGGTGCATTTCACCACAGACACTTGGACGAGTAGGCATGGACAGGGGCGTTACATGTCGCTGACTGGGCACTGGGTAACTATGGTGACAGCAGGACAAGGGGCTGCTGTCCAAGTCTTGCCGTCCCCACGAGTTGTGCGTCAATCCTCTTTATGTCAAAGTTCCTCCACTGCTTCTGCCTCCTCAACCTCCTCTCGGTCTTCCACCTGCACCCAAAGCCTGTCTGGTCATGCCACAAGCTTTCTATTTGCGCAGAAGGGATCCTGCACACCTCCTTACTATGCTGGCAGTAGGGCTCAACGTCATCAGGCGGTTTTTACTTTGAAATGTCTGGGAAATGTGAGTCACACAGCTGAGGAGTTGTGGTCAGCTCTGGAGAACCAATTTCATGAATGGTTGTCTCCACTGGACCTGAAACCAGGGAAGGCCGTGTGCGACAATGCTGCAAACCTGGGTGCGGCCCTTCGCCGGGGCAATGTCACACACGTGCCTTGTATGGCTCACGTATTGAACCTGGTTGTCCAGCAATTTTTAGCCCACTATCCCAGACTAGATGGCCTTCTGCAGAGGGAACGGTCGCTGTGTGCTCACTTCCGCCGTTCGCATCCCGCAGCTCAGCGACTTACATCTCTACAGAAGTCGTTGGGCCTGCCACTTCACCGGCTAAAATGCGATGTGCCTACCCGGTGGAATTCAACTCTGCACATGTTGCAGCGACTGTGGCAGCACCGACAAGCCGTGGTGCAATACGTTCTGACATATAGCCTGGGTCAACGAGATCCAGAGGTGGGGCAAATCACTCTGGAGGAGTGGTCTCAGATCAGGGACCTATGCACCCTTCTGCACAGTTTTGAAATGGCGACGAAGATGTTTAGTGCTGACGATGCCATTATCAGCATGACTATTCCGGTGATTTACATGCTGGAGCACATGTTAAACAGAATTCGGAGTCAGGTGGTGGCACAAGAGGAGGTGGAGGAAGTAGAGGAGGAGGAGTTGTATGCGGAAGGGCTAACATCTGCAAGGTCCAGACGGTCGGCAGCACCAAGGCGGCAGGCATGTGAGGGTGGGGGAGATGGTTTTACCAGGGCGCATGGTAGCAGCCAAACTAGTGAGGAAGGTGCAGGAGCCCAGGAAGAAGTGGAGGACGAACTGATGGAAGACTCATCAGATGAGGGAGACCTTGATCACATTTCTGTTGTGCGAGGTTGGGGGGAGAGGACAGAGGAAGGAAGCATGATTGTTACTTCGCCACCAACACAACAGGGACTTGGTGCTCCTGGATGCGCAACACACATGAGTGCCTTCTTGCTGCACTACCTGCAACATGACCCTCGAATTGTGAGAATTAGAAATAATCCTGACTACTGGGTTGCCACACTGTTAGATCCCCGGTACAAAAGTAAATTTGCAGAAATTATTCCTGCCATAGAAAGGGATGCACGCATGCAGGAGTATCAGCAGAGACTGTTTCAGAATCTTACATGTGCTTTTCCACAAAACACCAGTGGTGCACGTAGTGAATCTCACAGTTCCAACTTGCCAACCGTGGGACCGTCAAGTGTTCAGCACTCAAACCGTAACAGAACCACAGTATCTGCTGGTAACATCAATTTTGCGGAATCATTTCACCACTTTTTTAGCCCATCCTTTGCAAGGCCACAGGAGACAAGAAGTCTGACACATAGTCAACGCCTAGAGACGATGGTACAGGAGTATCTCCAAGTAAACATTGAAGCCATGACTGTGTCACTGGACCCTTGCTCTTTTTGGGCTTCCAATCTGGATAAATGGCCGGAGCTAGCCACTTACGCCTTGGAGATCTTGTCATGCCCCGCAGCCAGCGTTCTGTCTGAACGTGTGTTCAGCGCTGCTGGTGGTGTGCTGACAGATGAGCGCACGCGGCTCTCCACTGATAATGTAGACAGACTCACGTTCATAAAGATGAACAAATCATGGATCCGAAACGACTGGGGAGAGTAAAAGCTTGATGATTGGTTAAAATCACCCTACCAACCGTTTTAAGCTTTCAAATTACTAATCATGTTTATCTGTATCTTGGCTGGAAAATAATTTGGGCTTTGTAGCAGTGTGCAGCACTGATTCTATTAGGCCATCTATAATAAGCTCCACCAGATTTAAAATTACTAATCATGTTTATCTGTATTTTGACTGGAAAATAATTTGGGCTTTGTAGCAGTGTGCAGCACTGATCCTATTAGGCCATCTATACTAAGCTCCACCAGATTTAAAATTAATAATAATTTTTAGCTGCATCTAGCCCGGAAAATAATTTTGGGGCTCCGAGATGCGCAAAACACATAAGTGCCTTCTTGCTGCACTACCTGCAACATGACCCTCATATTGTCAGAATTCGAAGTAATCATGACTACTGGGTTGCCACACCCTTAGATCCCCCAAACTTTTCGATCAACCTTTTCATTTTAATAAAGACCAAAAAAATGGTCATTTTTGAAATTATAAGCATTAGCAGGTTATTAGAAAATGAAATCAAACAGTTTTCAACTCAAAACTTTATTCTAGGTGATGTTACATTTTCACATAGGACCCCTTGTTCGAAAGGAGCTTCTGAACTCTCTCGTCCATTGAATTTGTCAGGTTTTGGATGGTTTCTGCTTCAATTGTTTTGCATGAGGACAGAATACCCTCCCAGAGCTGTTGCTTAGATGTGAACTGCCTCCCGCCATCATAGACACTCCTTTTGATGATGCTCCAGAGGTTCTGAATGGGGTAGAGGTCAGGGGAGCATGGGGGTCACACCATAAGTTTGTCCCCTTTTATGCCCATATCAGCCAGAGATGCAGATGTTTTATGTGCAGCATGAGATGGTGCATTATCATGCAAAAAAATGATCTTGCTGTGAAATACACGGTTCTTCTTCTTGAACCATGGCAGGAAGTGCTGTTTGAGAAAATCCACATACATTATGGAGTTCATCTTTAGCGGCTTCAGGGATCCTAAAGGGGCCGACAATCTCTCTCCCCATGATTCCAGCCCAAAACATTACTCCACCTCCTCCTTGTTGGCGCTGTAGCCATGTTTGCGTGGGCTGTCCATCAACAAGCCATCCTCCACTCCATCCATCTGGACCATCGATCGCTGCACGGCACTCATCCGTGAACAAAACAGTTTTGAAATCAGTCTTCATGTAATGTTTGGCCCACTGGAGCCGTTTCTGCTTGTGTGAAGTGGATAGAGGAGGTCGACAGGATGGCGTATGCACAGCTGCAAACCTCTGAAGGACCCTGCATCTTGTTGTTCGGGGGACGTTGGAGGCGCCAGCAGCTTCAAAAACTTGTCTGCTGCTATGACAAGGCTTTTTTGCCGCTGCTCTTTTAACCTGACATAATTGCCTGTAGGAAAGAGTCCTCAATATGCCCTTATCAGCACGCACACGTGTGTACTGTGAATCAGCTACATACTTCTTGATTGCCAAGACACTTCATCCTGATCATCGCACAATGTTGATTGTAGTCATGCCTTGACCTAAACACTCCACAATTTGTTGCTTCTCAGCAGCCGACACATCCTTTTTCTTTCCCATTTTGGCAGAAAATGTAGGCTGCTTAATAATGTGAGACAGCCTTCTTAAGTAGTCTTGCCTTTCATTGGACACACCTGCCAAACTAATTAGCACAGGTGTCTGCAATTGCTTACAGTGATATAAAGAGCCCTGACACACATCACCATCAATGAGTTTAACTGACAAACAAACAAATTCTTCCCTTATCACTCCTAAACACTTTTTGCATAATAATTTGGAACACAGTGTACATGTGCTTTTCCACAAAACACCAGTGGTTCACGTAGTGAATCTTACAGTTCTAACTTGCCAACCGTGGTCTGTATGGAGTTGTTCAATAAAGGGCCCAAAATTAAGATAACATAGATGGGAGAGGTCTTTATGAATAGGAATTCCTAAGTATTTGATACCCTGTGAGGGCCAGGCAAAGGGAAAGTTGGACTGGATGGAATCCTATATGGATTTGGGGAGGGAGACATCGAGGGCCTCAGACTTCGCTGCATTGATTTTAAAATTTTACCATGTAACAAAGTGATCTATTTCAGCCATAACAGCTTGGATGGATATATGTGATTGAGTGATATATACTAGGACATCATCAGCAAATAGAGAGCACTTGTACTCGGTGCCTCCCACCTCAATCCACCTAATATTGGGGTTATGGCGAATTGATGAGAGCAGGTGCTCCGTAACTAGGATGTATAAGAGAGGGGACAGAGGTCATCCCTGCCTTGTCCCATTGGTGATTGTGAAAGGTGATGAAAATGTTCTGATGCACCCCCTGGGCCTTGGGACACCTGGAGCCGGACCCTTTTTGGTGGATGCTGGTGGTTGTAGTCTTCGTGGCGGCGACCCGGTTCCGTGGCTCACGGTGGTCAAACCAGTGGCGGAACTATTTATGTGGTTTTGATGTTTAAATGTCCGACTACGCCACCCGTGGATTGCGGTCAGAGTGAACCGCCGCTGCACGGCAGACCGCTGAGGCTGGTGTTGTGGGTGCAGCAGAGCGTAGCATAACTCCCCACGGGAGGAGTATAGCCTCAGGGCAGTGTATGCGGAGGATGGGGGTGATGGTGCAGGGCAGCAGCAGTAACGACACGGAGTCAGTGATGCAGTCCAGGGCCTTTACTCACAGTTCTTATTATCCAGATCACGTCTGCAGGTAACGGCTGCCCACGTCGTACTGTGCTCACCAGGTGAGGGACTCAGACAACTCCCAGATAACTTTGGAGCGCTTCACAGGACCCCCTTTGTGTGTCCTTTGTCTGGCCTTTCTTACCAACCCTTCTGTCCGGCTGTCTCGGGCCTCCTCTTGGTAAACTTGGCGCCAGTTTCCCTGACCCTATGTGGTGCCTTCCTAGCAGGTGTAGCGAGGGGCTGCGCCACATAAAATGTCACAGCCTACGGTTTCTAGCTGAGGGTCGTTTCCTGCCTCCACTAGTTTCGGGGACCGGTCTCCCCCTTTGGCCTGACCCCTCCACGCAGGTGGGTTCGGGCGTGCGGTGGCGACTCGCCCGTCCGCACCCCTGGGATCCCTTCATTCCTCGTTCCTGGAGCCTTCTCCGCTCCTCTTCCTTCCTTCTCCTTCTTCCAGGCCTGGGCCTCTGTTACTAGGCCCGCCTCCGGAGCAGAGCTCATGCAGAGCCCCTGCTCCCTGCCACTTCTGCTCAGACTTCTCTACACTGAACTAAGGTGGTGCCCACCTTTTATACTTCCTTCTCAATGCACCCAGGAACTGCTTCCTCCCTGCTTCTGCACTACAGGGTTCCCCTTCCTCAGTGTTCCCTCCCCCCACTCCAGCCAGGGACAGGGACTGTCGTGCCCATCTCAGAGGCATATTTGTCGCCCTGCCCCACGGCAATGTGGTGTAATGCATGCAGGTGTCAGGTCCTGATCCACACTCCATCCTTACCTGAGAGTGAGATATCACACCTCTGGGTGAGGTGCAATACCTCTGTAGCAACCGAGCCCTCAGGGTGCTACAGTTCCATTTATCTTCAGCCTAGGTGACGTATTGTGATACAGGGCCGTGATTTTGGCTATAAAAGGGTCCCCTAGACCCCTACCCCAAGCTTTTTAAGAGAATCATATATGGCGTGCCAGGAGACTCTATGGAATACTTTCTCAGCATCCAATGAGAGTATCTAATTACAAATTTTTAACTGCATCTAGCCCAGGAAATACTTTGTGCCTAGTAGCAGTGTCTGCTAGTCAGCGGATTATCCCGGCTGTTAAGCAAGCTACACCACCTGTAGTTTGGACACTTAATTTTTTCAAAGGAAATGCTTCGGGACCACGGGATACTCAGTGAAGAGCATCAGGAGGCACCCCAAGTCCTAGGGGCTGGGACTGGCAGTAGGATGCCTTGCGGTGGACAGCCGAGCTCGATCCTTATAAAAGCTTTTTAACTGCAGCAGCTTTAGTGGACGCTACTGGAGCTGGAATTACGCGGCTGCTGGCATGAGACTTGCCCTCCAATAGATCCTTGTAAATGGATTTAAAGTGTATTCATTCAAATTATAGAGACAATTTAAATTAAAAAGCTTAGAGCTGCCTCCACCACAGGGGGGCTCGCTCGACCCACCAGCGGACAGGCACCAGTATTGGGAGAGGGGGGCTGGCCGTCAGGGTTCACTGCGGCTCTGGCACAAACCCGGCGACACGGAGGTGGCACGGGCAGGAGCGGACTGAACGTGTCGGCTTCTCACTTTTTGGATTTTAGAAGGGCATGACATGCCTATATCTGTGTCTCCCCCTCCTTTTACTCCTCCACCTCTTTTCTTTTCGCATGACTATATGTACTTGTCACTTTTCCATGTGTTAGTTGTGTCTTCTGAGCAGTTTGTCAGCTTTTGGACACCTTTGAAGGTGTTTTCTATGTGTTTCTATGTGTTTCTGTTTGCCTGCCATTGGTTTTAACGGTGTTCGAAGGTGTTCGACGAACAGTTCGACGAACAGTTCGGCGAACACACGGGTGTTCGACGAACCGAACCGAACTCAAACACTACGGGGGTGGCTCAACACTACTTATGACCATCTGATATTTCAGTCTTTCTTTTTTGATAAATTAGCAAAAATGTCTACATTTCTGTTTTTTTCAGTCAAGAAGGGGTGCAGAGTGTACTTTAATGAGAAAAAAATGAACTTTTTAGAATTTACCAAATGGTTGCAATGAAACAAAGAGTGAAAAATTTAAAGGGGTCTTAATACTTTCTGTACCCACTGTATATCTCTGCTATTCCTGTGCTATCTGCACATCTGACTTAGCTCCATCTTTCTGTGCTACCTGTGGTACTTTAGACTTTAAAGAAAGTGCACATTTTTATTAATTGCTTATCTTGTAGAAGTAGCCTAATAATAGTGGTGCATTGAATAATACTACTATTTGTGGTTGACATACAGTACAGACCAAAAGTTTGGACACACCTTCTCATTTAAAGATTTTTCAGTATTTTCTTGACTATAAAAATTGTACATTCACACTGAAGGCATCAAAACTATGAATTATATACTTAACAAAAAAGTGTGAAACAACTGAAAATATGTCTTATATTCGAGGTTCTTCAAAGTAGCCACCTTTTGCTTTGATGACTGCTTTGCACACTCTTGGCATTCTCTTGATGAGCTTCAAGCGGTAGTCACTAGAGATTAGAGATGAGCGTTGTTCTACTCAAACTGTTCGCCAATCTCAAATTCGAGCTGTTTTGGGCGGTGTTCGAGCCGTTCGGCGAACACGAACAATTTGAGAAAAATTCGGCTGTTCGAGGTTATGTTCGATAACTGTTCGTGCACCAAAATCATAACTGGATTTTTTCTCAGTAATGATGAAAATTAATGTTAATACGCAGTTTGAGTGTACAGCGGGGTGGGGGGAGGGGCAGGGGATGGATCTCTGCAGGAACAATGAAGATCTCCATTTTTTTTTCTCTTTCCCGCATTTGCAGTGGGGAGGTGCAATCTGTCAGCCTATCAGCAGCGCACACACGGAGCGAAGTGCTTTTTTTCACACAAGCAAGGGCATGTGTCATTGGCAGTGTATGTCACATGTCCTTGCCCTATAAGACCAAGCCATTTTCCCCGTCGCCACCATTTTCTCACTGCTGCAGCTGCGTGTTAGACGGCACCGCTGTTGCTGTGTGCGCTATACCTTGTTAATTTCAAGCCAATTTTCGCACAAATATACAGATAGCTTGGGAGTAGGGAATAGTTGTGATTGCAGTCCTTTTAAGGACTAGGTTACAGCATTTCCTACGACTTTTATCAGGGAGGTCTGTGCTCTTAAATAGATAGGTTGTGGGAGTAAAGACTAATTGTAATTGGAGTCCTTTTCAGGACTAGGTTACATGAGTTCCTATCAGTTTTTGCCAGGCAGGTCTGTGCCAGTGCTGTGCAAGTTTTTTTCACAGCATTTGGCTGAATCTAGCAAACCAAATCCTTTTTGGCCTATTGCAGAGTGTGTTAGTCAGTGGAGTAGCCTATCTGTGTTGCAAGATATAACACCTGTGTATAGAATACCAATTTTTTTACTGCACCTAGTGAAGTAAAATCTTTTGGGCATAGCATCATTCTATTAGTCCATCTATACTGACCTCCATCAGGTTGCAAACTGAATATAATTTTTTTCTGCATCTAGCTCTGAAAAAATATTTGGGCTTCTAGCAGTGTGTGGGACTTGGTCTATTAGTCCATCTATACTGACCTCCATCAGGTTGCAAATTAAAAATAATTTTTTTCTTCATTTAGCTCTGAAAAAATATTTGGGCTTCTAGCAGTGTGTGGGACTTGTTCTATTAGTCCTTCTATACTGACCTCCAGCAGGTTGCAAATTGAATATAATTTTTTTCTGCATCTAGCTCTGAAAAAATAGTTGGGCTTCTAGCGGTGTGTGGGACTTGGTCTATTAGTCCATCTATACTGACCTCCATCAGGTTGCAAATTAAAAATAATTTTTTTCTGCATCTAGCTCTGAAAAAATATTTGGGCTTCTAGCAGTGTGTGGGACTTGGTCTATTAGTCCATCTATACTGACCTCCATCAGGTTGCAAATTAAAAATAATTTTTTTCTGCATCTAGCTCTGAAAAAATATTTGGGCTTCTAGCAGTGTGTGGGACTTGGTCTATTAGTCGATCTATACTGACCTCCATCAGGTTGCAAATTAAAAATAATTTTTTTCTGCATCTAGCTCTGAAAAAATATTTGGGCTTCTAGCAGTGTGTGGGACTTAGTCTATTAGTCCATCTATACTGACCTCCATCAGGTTGCAAATTAAAAATAATTTTTTTCTTCATTTAGCTCTGAAAAAATATTTGGGCTTCTAGCAGTGTGTGGGACTTGTTCTATTAGTTCTTCTATACTGACCTCCAGCAGGTTGCAAATTGAATATAATTTTTTTCTGCTTCTAGCTCTGAAAAAATAGTTGGGCTTCTAGCGGTGTGTGGGACTTGGTCTATTAGTCCATCTATACTGACCTCCATCAGGTTGCAAATTAAAAATAATTTTTTTCTGCATCTAGCTCTGAAAAAATATTTGGGCTTCTAGCAGTGTGTGGGACTTGGTCTATTAGTCCATCTATACTGACCTCCATCAGGTTGCAAATTAAAAATAATTTTTTTCTGCATCTAGCTCTGAAAAAATATTTGGGCTTCTAGCGGTGTGTGGGACTTGGTCTATTAGTCCATCTATACTGACCTCCATCAGGTTGCAAATTAAAAATAATTTTTTTCTGCATCTAGCTCTGAAAAAATATTTGGGCTTCTAGCAGTGTGTGGGACTTGGTCTAGTAGTCCATCTATACTGACCTCCATCAGGTTGCAAATTAAAAATAATTTTTTTCTGCATCTAGCTCTGAAAAAATATTTGGGCTTCTAGCGGTGTGTGGGACTTGGTCTATTAGTCCATCTATACTGACCTCCATCAGGTTTCAAATTAAAAATAATTTTTTTCTGCATCTAGCTCTGAAAAAATATTTGGGCTTCTAGCAGTGTGTGGGACTTGGTCTATTAGTCCATCTATACTGACCTCCATCAGGTTGCAAATTAAAAATAATTTTTTTCTGCATCTAGCTCTGAAAAAATATTTGGGCTTCTAGCAGTGTGTGGGACTTGGTCTATTAGTCCATCTATACTGACCTCCATCAGGTTGCAAATTAAAAATAATTTTTATCTGCATCTACAGTACCTCTGAAAAAATATTTGGGCTTCTAGCTGTGTGTGGGACTATTTGTATTTGTCCATCTATACTGACCTCCATCAGGTTGCAAACTGAATATATTTTTTTCTGCATCTACCTCTGAAAAAATATTTGGCCTTCTAGTAGTGTGTCGGACTTTCTCTATTAGTTCATCTATACTGACCTCCATCAGGTTGCAAATTAAAACTAATTTTTATCTGCATCTACAGTACCTCTGAAAAAATATTTGGGCTTCTAGCTGTGTGTGGGACTATTTGTATTAGTCCATCTATACTGACCTCCATCAGGTTGCAAACTGAATATATTTTTTTCTGCATCTACCTCTGAAAAAATATTTGGCCTTCTAGTAGTGTGTCGGACTTTCTCTATTAGTCCATCTATACTGACCTCCATCAGGTTGCAAATTAAAACTAATTTTTATCTGCATCTACAGTACCTCTGAAAAAATATTTGGGCTTCTAGCTGTGTGTGGGACTATTTGTATTAGTCCATCTATACTGACCTCCATCAGGTTGCAAATTCAAAATAATTTTTTTCTGCATCTAACCCAGCCAATAGTTTTGGCCTAATACCACAGTTTGGCCACTCAGCTCTGCTCGGTTACCATCCATTGTTTTTTTGTGCAAACAACTCCAGAGTTGTGAATTAGTTAACCACCAAAATGAGTGGAAAAAGGCCTGCTGCTCGTGTAAAGGGGAATAGGCGTGTTGGGAAGGGGAAAAAAGGTTGTGTCCGTGGGGTAGGTGTTAAAGCAACAGTAACATCTGCAGAAGAAAGACCATCTTCCAGCCAAACTAAAATGTCTACTTCTTTTAGCGGACAATGTGATAAGATCCCTTTCTTACGGCCACGCCAATCGCTACAAATTCCAGATGAGGCACAAAAACAGCAGGTGCTTCAACGGATATCAAGTGCTCCTTTAACTGGGCTCTCCTCCACATCAACTTCAACATCACAAATACTCCAGTCCTCAAAGGTGTCACCCAAATCGCACTTGCTTCCTCACAGCTCCCAAATCTCCAGCTGCCCGTCTGAGTATGAGGTAGAACAGATGGTTTAGTCTGCAGAGCTGTTTACTCATACTATAGCCTGGGAATCAGAGGTCGACTCCAGCGCTTCTGTGAATCCAGACGAGGAAATGATCTGCACTGATGCCCAGAATCTTTATGAGTCGGATCCAGGACCAGACGCAGAAGGTTCTGACCATAATGTAGACCCTCATTCCCAAACTGTAACTCCTGTTGGTGGAGACAATGAGGAAGACGATGATAAGACTCAAATACCTGATTGGAGCGACAACTTTAGTTTTTTGTCAGGGCAGGAACAGGTTGGCTCTGAGGACGACGGGTGTGATAACGCACAGGGTGATGATGATGAGGTCGGAGATCCCACTTACTGTCAACGCACAGTCAGCCTAGAGATGAGGTCAGCAGAGGAGGTGGAGGAAGATGCTAGTGACGACGAGGTCAGGTTGCGCCTTCCTGGACAGAGACGTAATACTGGAAGCACGTCAACAACTGCATCCTCAAACACAACTCTGCCTCTCACCAGAAGTCGTGGTGGCTCTTCAGGTCGCATGGGTGCTAAGCCTTGCATAGCCTGGGCATTTTTTCAGATCGATAAAGATGACCCAACTCGTGTTATCTGTAACATTTGTCAGCAAAAGCTAAGTAGAGGCCAAAAAATACATAGTTTGAGTACTTCATGCATGAACCGGCACATGGACATGAAGCATAAGTTGCAGTGGGAAGCTCAGTGTGCTACAATGCGGCCTAGCCGGCCGGGCCAATCACCGTCTGCCATATCTTGTGCATCCGCGGCCTCTTCATCCTCTGTGACTGGGGGTACAGCAGTCACACCTGTTTTGGGGCGCAGACCTGCCACCTCTTTACCAGCAACAGCCAGCGTGATTGGCAGGTCATCATTTTCTTTGGAGGTGGTAACACCAGCTGGTGTTGAGCGCTGTCCGACATCGATAGCACCACCTTTGGATCAAGGCAACCTAACATGTCCGCCTGCATCTTCCTCACAGACCGGCAGTTTGCCGGGGACACCCTTATCAACCCCGTCTAAGCACAATAGCCAGCCCTCGGTCCCTCAGATGTGGACAAGTAAAAGACCATTTCCTCCTAGCCATGAGAAAGCTAAGAGGTTGAATTTCACCATCTGCAAGCTCTTGGCTACAGAAATGCTGCCTTTCCGCCTGGTGGACACAGAGGATTTTCGAGACCTTATGTCCGTCGCAGTGCCCCAGTACCAGATGCCCAGTCGGCACTACTTCTCAAAGGAAGGTGTGCCTACGCTCCACCAGCATGTCGCACACAACATCACCGCTTCTTTGAGAAACTCTGTGTGTGACAGGGTGCATTTCACCACAGACACTTGGACGAGTAGGCATGGACAGGGGCGTTACATGTCGCTGACTGGGCACTGGGTAACTATGGTGACAGCAGGACAAGGGGCTGCTGTCCAAGTCTTGCCGTCCCCACGAGTTGTGCGTCAATCCTCTTTATCTCAAAGTTCCTCCACTGCTTCTGCCTCCTCAACCTCCTCTCGGTCTTCCACCTGCACCCAAAGCCTGTCTGGTCATGCCACAAGCTTTCTAACTGCGCAGAAGGGATCCTGCACACCTCCTTACTATGCTGGCAGTAAGGCTCAACGTCATCAGGCGGTTTTTACATTGAAATGTCTGGGAAATGTGAGTCACACAGCTGAGGAGTTGTGGTCAGCTCTGGAGAACCAATTTCATGAATGGTTGTCTCCACTGGACCTGAAACCAGGGAAGGCCGTGTGCGACAATGCTGCAAACCTGGGTGCGGCCCTTCGCCGGGGCAATGTCACACACGTGCCTTGTATGGCTCACGTGTTGAACCTGGTTGTCCAGCAATTTTTAGCCCACTATCCCAGACTAGATGGCCTTCTGCAGAGGGCACGGTCGCTGTGTGCTCACTTCCGCCGTTCGCATCCCGCAGCTCAGCGACTTACATCTCTACAGAAGTCGTTGGGCCTGCCACTTCACCGGCTAAAATGCGATGTGCCTACCCGGTGGAATTCAACTCTGCACATGTTGCAGCGACTGTGGCAGCACCGACAAGCCCTGGTGCAATACGCTCTGACGTATAGCCTGGGCCAACGAGATTCAGAGGTGGGGCAAATCACGCTGGAGGAGTGGTCTCAGATCAAGGACCTATGCACCCTTCTGCACAGTTTTGAAATGGCGACGAAGATGTTTAGTGCTGACGATGCCATTATCAGCATGACTATTCCGGTGATTTACATGCTGGAGCACATGTTAAACAGAATTCGGAGTCAGGTGGTGGCACAAGAGGAGGTGGAGGAAGTAGAGGAGGAGGAGTTGTATGCGGAAGGGCTAACATCTGCAAGGTCCAGACGGTCGGCAGCACCAAGGCGGCAGGCATGTGAGGGTGGGGGAGATGGTTTTACCAGGGCGCATGGTAGCAGCCAAACTAGTGAGGAAGGTGCAGGAGCCCAGGAAGAAGTGGAGGACGAACTGATGGAAGACTCATCAGATGAGGGAGACCTTGATCACATTTCTGTTGTGCGAGGTTGGGGGGAGAGGACAGAGGAAGGAAGCATGATTGTTACCTCGCCACCAACACAACAGGGACTTGGTGCTCCTGGATGCGCAACACACATGAGTGCCTTCTTGCTGCACTACCTGCAACATGACCCTCGAATTGTGAGAATTAGAAATAATCCTGACTACTGGGTTGCCACACTGTTAGATCCCCGGTACAAAAGTAAATTTGCAGAAATTATTCCTGCCATAGAAAGGGATGCACGCATGCAGGAGTATCAGCAGAGACTGTTGCAGAATCTTACATGTGCTTTTCCACAAAATACCAGTGGTGCACGTAGTGAATCTTACAGTTCCAACTTGCCAACCGTGGGACCGTCAAGTGTTCAGCACTCAAACCGTAACAGAACCACAGTATCTGCTGGTAACATCAATTTTGCGGAATCATTTCACCACTTTTTTAGCCCATCCTTTGCAAGGCCACAGGAGACAAGAAGTCTGACACATAGTCAACGCCTAGAGACGATGGTACAGGAGTATCTCCAAGTAAACATTGAAGCCACGACTGTGTCACTGGACCCTTGCTCTTTTTGGGCTTCCAATCTGGATAAATGGCCGGAGCTAGCCACTTACGCCTTGGAGATCTTGTCATGCCCCGCAGCCAGCGTTCTGTCTGAACGTGTGTTCAGCGCTGCTGGTGGTGTGCTGACAGATAAGCGCACGCGGCTCTCCACTGATAATGTAGACAGACTCACGTTCATAAAGATGAACAAATCATGGATCCGAAACGACTGGGGAGAGTAAAAGCTTGATGATTGGTTAAAATCACCCTACCAACCGTTTTAAGCTTTCAAATTACTAATCATGTTTATCTGTATCTTGGCTGGAAAATAATTTGGGCTTTGTAGCAGTGTGCAGCACTGATTCTATTAGGCCATCTATAATAAGCTCCACCAGATTTAAAATTACTAATCATGTTTATCTGTATCTTGACTGGAAAATAATTTGGGCTTTGTAGCAGTGTGCAGCACTGATCCTATTAGGCCATCTATACTAAGCTCCACCAGATTTAAAATTAATAATAATTTTTAGCTGCATCTAGCCCGGAAAATAATTTTGGGGCTCCGAGATGCGCAAAACACATAAGTGCCTTCTTGCTGCACTACCTGCAACATGACCCTCATATTGTCAGAATTCGAAGTAATCATGACTACTGGGTTGCCACACCCTTAGATCCCCCAAACTTTTCGATCAACCTTTTCATTTTAATAAAGACCAAAAAAATGGTCATTTTTGAAATTATAAGCATTAGCAGGTTATTAGAAAATGAAATCAAACAGTTTTCAACTCAAAACTTTATTCTAGGTGATGTTACATTTTCACATAGGACCCCTTGTTCGAAAGGAGCTTCTGAACTATCTCGTCCATTGAATTTGTCAGGTTTTGGATGGTTCCTGCTTCAATTGTTTTGCATGAGGACAGAATACCCTCCCAGAGCTGTTGCTTAGATGTGAACTGCCTCCCGCCATCATAGACACTCCTTTTGATGATGCTCCAGAGGTTCTGAATGGGGTAGAGGTCAGGGGAGCATGGGGGTCACACCATAAGTTTGTCCCCTTTTATGCCCATATCAGCCAGAGATGCAGATGTTTTATGTGCAGCATGAGATGGTGCATTATCATGCAAAAAAATGATCTTGCTGTGAAATACACGGTTCTTCTTCTTGAACCATGGCAGGAAGTGCTGTTTGAGAAAATCCACATACATTATGGAGTTCATCTTTAGCGGCTTCAGGGATCCTAAAGGGGCCGACAATCTCTCTCCCCATGATTCCAGCCCAAAACATTACTCCACCTCCTCCTTGTTGGCGCTGTAGCCATGTTTGCGTGGGCTGTCCATCAACAAGCCATCCTCCACTCCATCCATCTGGACCATCGATCGCTGCACGGCACTCATCCGTGAACAAAACAGTTTTGAAATCAGTCTTCATGTAATGTTTGGCCCACTGGAGCCGTTTCTGCTTGTGTGAAGTGGATAGAGGAGGTCGACAGGATGGCGTATGCACAGCTGCAAACCTCTGAAGGACCCTGCATCTTGTTGTTCGGGGGACGTTGGAGGCGCCAGCAGCTTCAAAAACTTGTCTGCTGCTATGACAAGGCTTTTTTGCCGCTGCTCTTTTAACCTGACATAATTGCCTGTAGGAAAGAGTCCTCAATATGCCCTTATCAGCACGCACACGTGTGTACTGTGAATCAGCTACATACTTCTTGATTGCCAAGACACTTCATCCTGATCATCGCACAATGTTGATTGTAGTCATGCCTTGACCTAAACACTCCACAATTTGTTGCTTCTCAGCAGCCGACACATCCTTTTTCTTTCCCATTTTGGCAGAAAATGTAGGCTGCTTAATAATGTGAGACAGCCTTCTTAAGTAGTCTTGCCTTTCATTGGACACACCTGCCAAACTAATTAGCACAGGTGTCTGCAATTGCTTACAGTGATATAAAGAGCCCTGACACACATCACCATCAATGAGTTTAACTGACAAACAAACAAATTCTTCCCTTATCACTCCTAAACACTTTTTGCATAATAATTTGGAACACAGTGTACATGTGCTTTTCCACAAAACACCAGTGGTTCACGTAGTGAATCTTACAGTTCTAACTTGCCAACCGTGGTCTGTATGGAGTTGTTCAATAAAGGGCCCAAAATTAAGATAACATAGATGGGAGAGGTCTTTATGAATAGGAATTCCTAAGTATTTGATACCCTGTGAGGGCCAGGCAAAGGGAAAGTTGGACTGGATGGATTCCTATATGGATTTGGGGAGGGAGACATCGAGGGCCTCAGACTTCGCTGCATTGATTTTAAAATTTGACCATGTAACAAAGTGATCTATTTCAGCCATAACAGCTTGGATGGATATATGTGATTGAGTGATATATACTAGGACATCATCAGCAAATAGAGAGCACTTGTACTCGGTGCCTCCCACCTCAATCCACCTAATATTGGGGTTATGGCGAATTGATGAGAGCAGGTGCTCCGTAACTAGGATGTATAAGAGAGGGGACAGAGGACATCCCTGCCTTGTCCCATTGGTGATTGTGAAAGGTGATGAAAATGTTCTGATGCACCCCCTGGGCCTTGGGACACCTGGAGCCGGACCCTTTTTGGTGGATGCTGGTGGTTGTAGTCTTCGTGGCGGCGACCCGGTTCCGTGGCTCAGGGTGGTCAAACCAGTGGCGGAACTATTTATGTGGTTTTGATGTTTAAATGACCGACTACGCCACCCGTGGATTGCGGTCAGAGTGAACCGCCGCTGCACGGCAGACCGCTGAGGCTGGTGTTGTGGGTGCAGCAGAGCGTAGCATAACTCCCCACGGGAGGAGTATAGCCTCAGGGCAGTGTATGCGGAGGATGGGGGTGATGGTGCAGGGCAGCAGCAGTAACGACACGGAGTCAGTGATGCAGTCCAGGGCCTTTACTCACAGTTCTTATTATCCAGATCACGTCTGCAGGTAACGGCTGCCCACGTCGTACTGTGCTCACCAGGTGAGGGACTCAGACAACTCCCAGATAACTTTGGAGCGCTTCACAGGACCCCCTTTGTGTGTCCTTTGTCTGGCCTTTCTTACCAACCCTTCTGTCCGGCTGTCTCGGGCCTCCTCTTGGTAAACTTGGCGCCAGTTTCCCTGACCCTATGTGGTGCCTTCCTAGCAGGTGTAGCGAGGGGCTGCGCCACATAAAATGTCACAGCCTACGGTTTCTAGCTGAGGGTCGTTTCCTGCCTCCACTAGTTTCGGGGACCGGTCTCCCCCTTTGGCCTGACCCCTCCACGCAGGTGGGTTCGGGCGTGCGGTGGCGACTCGCCCGTCCGCACCCCTGGGATCCCTTCATTCCTCGTTCCTGGAGCCTTCTCCGCTCCTCTTCCTTCCTTCTCCTTCTTCCAGGCCTGGGCCTCTGTTACTAGGCCCGCCTCCGGAGCAGAGCTCATGCAGAGCCCCTGCTCCCTGCCACTTCTGCTCAGACTTCTCTACACTGAACTAAGGTGGTGCCCACCTTTTATACTCCCTTCTCAATGCACCCAGGAACTGCTTCCTCCCTGCTCCTGCACTACAGGGTTCCCCTTCCTCAGTGTTCCCTCCCCCCACTCCAGCCAGGGACAGGGACTGTCGTGCCCATCTCAGAGGCATATTGGTCGCCCTGCCCCACGGCAATGTGGTGTAATGCATGCAGGTGTCAGGTCCTGATCCACACTCCATCCTTACCTGAGAGTGAGATATCACACCTCTGGGTGAGGTGCAATACCTCTGTAGCAACCGAGCCCTCAGGGTGCTACAGTTCCATTTATCTTCAGCCTAGGTGACGTATTGTGATACAGGGCCGTGATTTTGGCTATAAAAGGGTCCCCTAGACCCCTACCCCAAGCTTTTTAAGAGAATCATATATGGCTTTCCAGGAGACTCTATGGAATACTTTCTCAGCATCCAATGAGAGTATCTAATTACAAATTTTTAACTGCATCTAGCCCAGGAAATACTTTGTGCCTAGTAGCAGTGTCTGCTAGTCAGCGGATTATCCCGGCTGTTAAGCAAGCTACACCACCTGTAGTTTGGACACTTAATTTTTTCAAAGGAAATGCTTCGGGACCACGGGATACTCAGTGAAGAGCATCAGGAGGCACCCCAAGTCCTAGGGGCTGGGACTGGCAGTAGGATGCCTTGCGGTGGACAGCCGAGCTCGATCCTTATAAAATCTTTTTAACTGCAGCAGCTTTAGTGGACGCTACTGGAGCTGGAATTACGCGGCTGCTGGCATGAGACTTGCCCTCCAATAGATCCTTGTAAATGGATTTAAAGTGTATTCATTCAAATTATAGAGACAATTTAAATTAAAAAGCTTAGAGCTGCCTCCACCACAGGGGGGCTCGCTCGACCCACCAGCGGACAGGCACCAGTATTGGGAGAGGGGGGCTGGCCGTCAGGGTTCACTGCGGCTCTGGCACAAACCCGGCGACACGGAGGTGGCACGGGCAGGAGCGGACTGAACGTGTCGGCTTCTCACTTTTTGGATTTTAGAAGGGCATGACATGCCTATATCTGTGTCTCCCCCTCCTTTTACTCCTCCACCTCTTTTCTTTTCGCATGACTATATGTACTTGTCACTTTTCCATGTGTTAGTTGTGTCTTCTGAGCAGTTTGTCAGCTTTTGGACACCTTTGAAGGTGTTTTCTATGTGTTTCTATGTGTTTCTGTTTGCCTGCCATTGGTTTTAACGGTGTTCGAAGGTGTTCGACGAACAGTTCGACGAACAGTTCGGCGAACACACGGGTGTTCGACGAACCGAACCGAACTCAAACACTACGGGGGTGGCTCAACACTACTTATGACCATCTGATATTTCAGTCTTTCTTTTTTGATAAATTAGCAAAAATGTCTACATTTCTGTTTTTTTCAGTCAAGAAGGGGTGCAGAGTGTACTTTAATGAGAAAAAAATGAACTTTTTAGAATTTACCAAATGGTTGCAATGAAACAAAGAGTGAAAAATTTAAAGGGGTCTTAATACTTTCTGTACCCACTGTATATCTCTGCTATTCCTGTGCTATCTGCACATCTGACTTAGCTCCATCTTTCTGTGCTACCTGTGGTACTTTAGACTTTAAAGAAAGTGCACATTTTTATTAATTGCTTATCTTGTAGAAGTAGCCTAATAATAGTGGTGCATTGAATAATACTACTATTTGTGGTTGACATACAGTACAGACCAAAAGTTTGAAGACACCTTCTCATTTAAAGATTTTTCAGTATTTTCTTGACTATAAAAATTGTACATTCACACTGAAGGCATCAAAACTATGAATTATATACTTAACAAAAAAGTGTGAAACAACTGAAAATATGTCTTATATTCGAGGTTCTTCAAAGTAGCCACCTTTTGCTTTGATGACTGCTTTGCACACTCTTGGCATTCTCTTGATGAGCTTCAAGCGGTAGTCACTAGAGATTAGAGATGAGCGTTGTTCTACTCAAACTGTTCGCCAATCTCAAATTCGAGCTGTTTTGGGCGGTGTTCGAGCCGTTCGGCGAACACGAACAATTTGAGAAAAATTCGGCTGTTCGAGGTTATGTTCGATAACTGTTCGTGCACCAAAATCATAACTGGATTTTTTCTCAGTAATGATGAAAATTAATGTTAATACGCAGTTTGAGTGTACAGCGGGGTGGGGGGAGGGGCAGGGGATGGATCTCTGCAGGAACAATGAAGATCTCCATTTTTTTTTCTCTTTCCCGCATTTGCAGTGGGGAGGTGCAATCTGTCAGCCTATCAGCAGCGCACACACGGAGCGAAGTGCTTTTTTTCACACAAGCAAGGGCATGTGTCATTGGCAGTGTATGTCACATGTCCTTGCCCTATAAGACCAAGCCATTTTCCCCGTCGCCACCATTTTCTCACTGCTGCAGCTGCGTGTTAGACGGCACCGCTGTTGCTGTGTGCGCTATACCTTGTTAATTTCAAGCCAATTTTCGCACAAATATACAGATAGCTTGGGAGTAGGGAATAGTTGTGATTGCAGTCCTTTTAAGGACTAGGTTACAGCATTTCCTACGACTTATATCAGGGAGGTCTGTGCTCTTAAATAGATAGGTTGTGGGAGTAAAGACTAATTGTAATTGGAGTCCTTTTCAGGACTAGGTTACATGAGTTCCTATCAGTTTTTGCCAGGCAGGTCTGTGCCAGTGCTGTGCAAGTTTTTTTCACAGCATTTGGCTGAATCTAGCAAAGCTAATCCTTTTTGGCCTATTGCAGAGTGTGTTAGTCAGTGGAGTAGCCTATCTGTGTTGCAAGATATAACACCTGTGTATAGAATACCAATTTTTTTACTGCACCTAGTGAAGTAAAATCTTTTGGGCATAGCATCATTCTATTAGTCCATCTATACTGACCTCCATCAGGTTGCAAACTGAATATAATTTTTTTCTGCATCTAGCTCTGAAAAAATATTTGGGCTTCTAGCAGTGTGTGGGACTTGGTCTATTAGTCCATCTATACTGACCTCCATCAGGTTGCAAATTAAAAATAATTTTTTTCTTCATTTAGCTCTGAAAAAATATTTGGGCTTCTAGCAGTGTGTGGGACTTGTTCTATTAGTCCTTCTATACTGACCTCCAGCAGGTTGCAAATTGAATATAATTTTTTTCTGCATCTAGCTCTGAAAAAATAGTTGGGCTTCTAGCGGTGTGTGGGACTTGGTCTATTAGTCCATCTATACTGACCTCCATCAGGTTGCAAATTAAAAATAATTTTTTTCTGCATCTAGCTCTGAAAAAATATTTGGGCTTCTAGCAGTGTGTGGGACTTGGTCTATTAGTCCATCTATACTGACCTCCATCAGGTTGCAAATTAAAAATAATTTTTTTCTGCATCTAGCTCTGAAAAAATATTTGGGCTTCTAGCAGTGTGTGGGACTTGGTCTATTAGTCGATCTATACTGACCTCCATCAGGTTGCAAATTAAAAATAATTTTTTTCTGCATCTAGCTCTGAAAAAATATTTGGGCTTCTAGCAGTGTGTGGGACTTAGTCTATTAGTCCATCTATACTGACCTCCATCAGGTTGCAAATTAAAAATAATTTTTTTCTTCATTTAGCTCTGAAAAAATATTTGGGCTTCTAGCAGTGTGTGGGACTTGTTCTATTAGTTCTTCTATACTGACCTCCAGCAGGTTGCAAATTGAATATAATTTTTTTCTGCTTCTAGCTCTGAAAAAATAGTTGGGCTTCTAGCGGTGTGTGGGACTTGGTCTATTAGTCCATCTATACTGACCTCCATCAGGTTGCAAATTAAAAATAATTTTTTTCTGCATCTAGCTCTGAAAAAATATTTGGGCTTCTAGCAGTGTGTGGGACTTGGTCTATTAGTCCATCTATACTGACCTCCATCAGGTTGCAAATTAAAAATAATTTTTTTCTGCATCTAGCTCTGAAAAAATATTTGGGCTTCTAGCGGTGTGTGGGACTTGGTCTATTAGTCCATCTATACTGACCTCCATCAGGTTGCAAATTAAAAATAATTTTTTTCTGCATCTAGCTCTGAAAAAATATTTGGGCTTCTAGCAGTGTGTGGGACTTGGTCTAGTAGTCCATCTATACTGACCTCCATCAGGTTGCAAATTAAAAATAATTTTTTTCTGCATCTAGCTCTGAAAAAATATTTGGGCTTCTAGCGGTGTGTGGGACTTGGTCTATTAGTCCATCTATACTGACCTCCATCAGGTTTCAAATTAAAAATAATTTTTTTCTGCATCTAGCTCTGAAAAAATATTTGGGCTTCTAGCAGTGTGTGGGACTTGGTCTATTAGTCCATCTATACTGACCTCCATCAGGTTGCAAATTAAAAATAATTTTTTTCTTCATTTAGCTCTGAAAAAATATTGGGGCTTCTAGCAGTGTGTGGGACTTGTTCTATTAGTCCTTCTATACTGACCTCCAGCAGGTTGCAAATTGAATATAATTTTTTTCTGCATCTAGCTCTGAAAAAATAGTTGGGCTTCTAGCGGTGTGTGGGACTTGGTCTATTAGTCCATCTATACTGACCTCCATCAGGTTGCAAATTAAAAATAATTTTTTTCTGCATCTAGCTCTGAAAAAATATTTGGGCTTCTAGCAGTGTGTGGGACTTGGTCTATTAGTCCATCTATACTGACCTCCATCAGGTTGCAAATTAAAAATAATTTTTATCTGCATCTACAGTACCTCTGAAAAAATATTTGGGCTTCTAGCTGTGTGTGGGACTATTTGTATTAGTCCATCTATACTGACCTCCATCAGGTTGCAAACTGAATATATTTTTTTCTGCATCTACCTCTGAAAAAATATTTGGCCTTCTAGTAGTGTGTCGGACTTTCTCTATTAGTCCATCTATACTGACCTCCATCAGGTTGCAAATTAAAACTAATTTTTATCTGCATCTACAGTACCTCTGAAAAAATATTTGGGCTTCTAGCTGTGTGTGGGACTATTTGTATTAGTCCATCTATACTGACCTCCATCAGGTTGCAAATTCAAAATAATTTTTTTCTGCATCTAACCCAGCCAATAGTTTTGGCCTAATACCACAGTTTGGCCACTCAGCTCTGCTCGGTTACCATCCATTGTTTTTTTGTGCAAACAACTCCAGAGTTGTGAATTAGTTAACCACCAAAATGAGTGGAAAAAGGCCTGCTGCTGGTGGAAAGGGGAATAGGCGTGTTGGGAAGGGGAAAAAAGGTTGTGTCCGTGGGGTAGGTGTTAAAGCAACAGTAACATCTGCAGAAGAAAGACCATCTTCCAGCCAAACTAAAATGTCTACTTCTTTTAGCGGACAATGTGATAAGATCCCTTTCTTACGGCCACGCCAATCGCTACAAATTCCAGATGAGGCACAAAAACAGCAGGTGCTTCAACGGATATCAAGTGCTCCTTTAACTGGGCTCTCCTCCACATCAACTTCAACATCACAAATACTCCAGTCCTCAAAGGTGTCACCCAAATCGCACTTGCTTCCTCACAGCTCCCAAATCTCCAGCTGCCCGTCTGAGTATGAGGTAGAACAGATGGTTTAGTCTGCAGAGCTGTTTACTCATACTATAGCCTGGGAATCAGAGGTCGACTCCAGCGCTTCTGTGAATCCAGACGAGGAAATGATCTGCACTGATGCCCAGAATCTTTATGAGTCGGATCCAGGACCAGACGCAGAAGGTTCTGACCATAATGTAGACCCTCATTCCCAAACTGTAACTCCTGTTGGTGGAGACAATGAGGAAGACGATGATAAGACTCAAATACCTGATTGGAGCGACAACTTTAGTTTTTTGTCAGGGCAGGAACAGGTTGGCTCTGAGGACGACGGGTGTGATAACGCACAGGGTGATGATGATGAGGTCGGAGATCCCACTTACTGTCAACCCACAGTCAGCCTAGAGATGAGGTCAGCAGAGGAGGTGGAGGAAGATGCTAGTGACGACGAGGTCAGGTTGCGCCTTCCTGGACAGAGACGTTGTACTGGAAGCACGTCAACAACTGCATCCTCAAACACAACTCTGCCTCTCACCACAAGTCGTGGTGGCTCTTCAGGTCGCATGGGTGCTAAGCCTTGCATAGCCTGGGCATTTTTTCAGATCGATAAAGATGACCCAACTCGTGTTATCTGTAACATTTGTCAGCAAAAGCTAAGTAGAGGCCAAAAAATACATAGTTTGAGTACTTCATGCATGAACCGGCACATGGACATGAAGCATAAGTTGCAGTGGGAAGCTCAGTGTGCTACAATGCGGCCTAGCCGGCCGGGCCAATCACCGTCTGCCATATCTTGTGCATCCGCGGCCTCTTCATCCTCTGTGACTGGGGGGACAGCAGTCACACCTGTTTTGGGGCGCAGACCTGCCACCTCTTTACCAGCAACAGCCAGCGTGATTGGCAGGTCATCATTTTCTTTGGAGGTGGTAACACCAGCTGGTGTTGAGCGCTGTCCGACATCGATAGCACCACCTTTGGATCAAGGCAACCTAACATGTCCGCCTGCATCTTCCTCACAGACCGGCAGTTTGCCGGGGACACCCTTATCAACCCCGTCTAAGCACAATAGCCAGCCCTCGGTCCCTCAGATGTGGACAAGTAAAAGACCATTTCCTCCTAGCCATGAGAAAGCTAAGAGGTTGAATTTCACCATCTGCAAGCTCTTGGCTACAGAAATGCTGCCTTTCCGCCTGGTGGACACAGAGGATTTTCGAGACCTTATGTCCGTCGCAGTGCCCCAGTACCAGATGCCCAGTCGGCACTACTTCTCAAAGAAAGGTGTGCCTACGCTCCACCAGCATGTCGCACACAACATCACCGCTTCTTTGAGAAACTCTGTGTGTGACAGGGTGCATTTCACCACAGACACTTGGACGAGTAGGCATGGACAGGGGCGTTACATGTCGCTGACTGGGCACTGGGTAACTATGGTGACAGCAGGACAAGGGGCTGCTGTCCAAGTCTTGCCGTCCCCACGAGTTGTGCGTCAATCCTCTTTATCTCAAAGTTCCTCCACTGCTTCTGCCTCCTCAACCTCCTCTCGGTCTTCCACCTGCACCCAAAGCCTGTCTGGTCATGCCACAAGCTTTCTAACTGCGCAGAAGGGATCCTGCACACCTCCTTACTATGCTGGCAGTAGGGTTCAACGTCATCAGGCGGTTTTTACATTGAAATGTCTGGGAAATGTGAGTCACACAGCTGAGGAGTTGTGGTCAGCTCTGGAGAACCAATTTCATGAATGGTTGTCTCCACTGGACCTGAAACCAGGGAAGGCCGTGTGCGACAATGCTGCAAACCTGGGTGCGGCCCTTCGCCGGGGCAATGTCACACACGTGCCTTGTATGGCTCACGTGTTGAACCTGGTTGTCCAGCAATTTTTAGCCCACTATCCCAGACTAGATGGCCTTCTGCAGAGGGCACGGTCGCTGTGTGCTCACTTCCGCCGTTCGCATCCCGCAGCTCAGCGACTTACATCTCTACAGAAGTCGTTGGGCCTGCCACTTCACCGGCTAAAATGCGATGTGCCTACCCGGTGGAATTCAACTCTGCACATGTTGCAGCGACTGTGGCAGCACCGACAAGCCCTGGTGCAATACGCTCTGACGTATAGCCTGGGCCAACGAGATTCAGAGGTGGGGCAAATCACGCTGGAGGAGTGGTCTCAGATCAGGGACCTATGCACCCTTCTGCACAGTTTTGAAATGGCGACGAAGATGTTTAGTGCTGACGATGCCATTATCAGCATGACTATTCCGGTGATTTACATGCTGGAGCACATGTTAAACAGAATTCGGAGTCAGGTGGTGGCACAAGAGGAGGTGGAGGAAGTAGAGGAGGAGGAGTTGTATGCGGAAGGGCTAACATCTGCAAGGTCCAGACGGTCGGCAGCACCAAGGCGGCAGGCATGTGAGGGTGGGGGAGATGGTTTTACCAGGGCGCATGGTAGCAGCCAAACTAGTGAGGAAGGTGCAGGAGCCCAGGAAGAAGTGGAGGACGAACTGATGGAAGACTCATCAGATGAGGGAGACCTTGATCACATTTCTGTTGTGCGAGGTTGGGGGGAGAGGACAGAGGAAGGAAGCATGATTGTTACCTCGCCACCAACACAACAGGGACTTGGTGCTCCTGGATGCGCAACACACATGAGTGCCTTCTTGCTGCACTACCTGCAACATGACCCTCGAATTGTGAGAATTAGAAATAATCCTGACTACTGGGTTGCCACACTGTTAGATCCCCGGTACAAAAGTAAATTTGCAGAAATTATTCCTGCCATAGAAAGGGATGCACGCATGCAGGAGTATCAGCAGAGACTGTTGCAGAATCTTACATGTGCTTTTCCACAAAATACCAGTGGTGCACGTAGTGAATCTTACAGTTCCAACTTGCCAACCGTGGGACCGTCAAGTGTTCAGCACTCAAACCGTAACAGAACCACAGTATCTGCTGGTAACATCAATTTTGCGGAATCATTTCACCACTTTTTTAGCCCATCCTTTGCAAGGCCACAGGAGACAAGAAGTCTGACACATAGTCAACGCCTAGAGACGATGGTACAGGAGTATCTCCAAGTAAACATTGAAGCCACGACTGTGTCACTGGACCCTTGCTCTTTTTGGGCTTCCAATCTGGATAAATGGCCGGAGCTAGCCACTTACGCCTTGGAGATCTTGTCATGCCCCGCAGCCAGCGTTCTGTCTGAACGTGTGTTCAGCGCTGCTGGTGGTGTGCTGACAGATAAGCGCACGCGGCTCTCCACTGATAATGTAGACAGACTCACGTTCATAAAGATGAACAAATCATGGATCCGAAACGACTTTTCTACCCCTGTGTCATCCTGGGGAGAGTAAAAGCTTGATGATTGGTAAAAATCACCCTACCAACCGTTTTAAGCTTTCAAATTACTAATCATGTTTATCTGTATCTTGAATGGAAAATAATTTGGGCTTTGTAGCAGTGTGCAGCACTGATCCTATTAGGCCATCTATACTAAAGCTTCACCAGATTTAAAATTAAAAATATTTTTTAGCTGCATCTAGCCCGGAAAATAATTTTGGGGCTCCGAGATGCGCAAGGCACATAAGTGCCTTCTTGCTGCACTACCTGCAGCATGACCCTCATATTGTCAGAATTCGAAGTAATCATGACTACTGGGTTGCCACACTCTTAGATCCCCCAAACTTTTCGATCAACCTTTTCATTTTAATAAAGACCAAAAAAATGGTCATTTTTGAAATTATAAGCATTAGCAGGTTGTTAGAAACTGAAATCAAACAGTTTTCAACTCAAAACTTTATTCTAGGTGATGTTACATTTTCACATAGGACCCCTTGTTCGAAAGGAGCTTCTGAACTCTCTCGTCCATTGAATTTGTCAGGTTTTGGATGGTTTCTGCTTCAATTGTTTTGCATGAGGACAGAATACCCTCCCAGAGCTGTTGCTTAGATGTGAACTGCCTCCCGCCATCATAGACACTCCTTTTAATGATGCTCCAAAGGTTCTGAATGGGGTAGAGGTCAGGGGAGCATGGGGGTCACACCATAAGTTTGTCCCCTTTTATGCCCATATCAGCCAGAGATGCAGATGTTTTATGTGCAGCATGAGATGGTGCATTATCATGCAGAAAAATGATCTTGCTGTGAAATACACGGTTCTTCTTCTTGAACCATGGCAGGAAGTGCTGTTTGAGAAAATCCACATACATTATGGAGTTCATCTTTAGCGCCTTCAGGGATCCTAAAGGGGCCGACAATCTCTCTCCCCATGATTCCAGCCCAAAACATTACTCCACCTCCTCCTTGTTGGCGCTGTAGCCGTGTTTGCGTGGGGTGTCCATCAACCAGCCATCCTCCACTCCATCCATCTGGACCATCGAGCGCTGCACGGCACTCATCCGTGAACAAAACAGTTTTGAAATCAGTCTTCATGTAATGTTTGGCCCACTGGAGCCGTTTCTGCTTGTGTGAAGTGGATAGAGGAGGTCGACAGGATGGCGTATGCACAGCTGCAAACCTCTGAAGGACCCTGCATCTTGTTGTTCGGGGGACGTTGGAGGCACCAGCAGCTTCAAAAACTTGTCTGCTGCTATGACAAGGCTTTTTTGCCGCTGCTCTTTCAACCTGACGTAATTGCCTGTAGGAAAGAGTCCTCAATTTGCCCTTATCAGCACGCACACGTGTGTACTGTGAATGAGCTACATACTTCTTGATTGCCAAGACACTTCATCCTGATCATCGCACAATGTTGATTGTAGTCATGCCTTGACGTAAACACTCCACAATTTGTTGCTTCTCAGCAGCCGACACATCCTTTTTCTTTCCCATTTTGGCAGAAAATGTAGGCTGCTTAATAATGTGAGAGAGCCTTCTTAAGTAGTCTTGCCTTTCATTGGACACACCTGCCAAACTAATTAGCACAGGTGTCTGCAATTGCTTACAGTGATATAAAGAGCCCTGACACACATCACCATCAATGAGTTTAACTGACAAACAAACAAATTCTTTCCTTATCACTCCTAAACTCTTTTTGTATAATAATTTGTAACTCAGTGTACATGTGCTTTTCCACAAAACACCAGTGGTTCACGTAGTGAATCTTACAGTTCTAACTTGCCAACCGTGGTCTGTATGGAGTTGTTCAATAAAGGGCCCAAAATTAAGATAACATAGATGGGAGAGGTCTCTATGAATAGGAATTCCTAAGTATTTGATACCCTGTGAGGGCCAGGCAAAGGGAAAGTTGGACTGGATGGAATCCTGTATGGATTTTGGGAGGGAGACATCGAGGGCCTCATACTTCGCTGCATTGATTTTAAAATTTTACCATGTAACAAAGTGATCTATTTCAGCCATAACAGCATGGATGGATATATGTGATTGAGTGATATATACTAGGACATCATCAGCAAATAGAGAGCACTTGTACTCGGTGCCTCCCACCTCAATCCACCTAATATTGGGGTTATGGCGAATTGATGAGAGCAGGTGCTCCGTCACTAGGATGTATAAGAGAGGGGACAGAGGACATCACTGCCTTGCCCCATTGGTGATTGTGAAAGGTGATGAAAATGTTCTGACGCACCCCCTGGGCCTTGGGACACCCGGAGCCGGACCCTTTTTGGTGGATGCTGGTGGTTGTAGTCTTCGTGGCGGCGACCCGGTTCCGTGGCTCAGGGCGGTCAAACCAGTGGCGGAACTATTTATGTGGTTTTCATGTTTAAATGTCCGACTACGCCACCCGTGGATTGCGGTCAGAGTGAACCGCCGCTACAGGGCAGACCACTGAGGCTGGTGTTGTGGGTGCAGCAGAGCGTAGCATAACTCCCCACGGGAGGAGTATAGCCTCAGGGCAGTGTATGCGGAGGATGGGGGTGATGGTGCAGGGCAGCAGCAGTAACGACACGGAGTCAGTGATGCAGTTCAGGGCCTTTACTCACAGTTCTTATTATCCAGACCACGTCTGTAGGTAACGGCTGCCCACGTCGTACTGTGCTCACCAGGTGAGGGGCTCAGACAACTCCCAGATAACTTTGGAGCACTTCACAGGACCCCCTTTGTGTGTCCTTTGTCTGGCCTTTCTTACCAACACTTCTGTCCGGCTGCCTCGGGCCTCCTCTTGGTAAACTTGGCGCCAGTTTCCCTGACCCTATGTGGTGCCTTCCTAGCGGGTGTAGCGAGGGGCTGCGCCACATAAAATGTCAGAGCCTCCGGTTTCTAGCTGAGGGTCATTTCCTGCCTCCACTAGTTCGGGGACCGGTCTCCCCCTTTGGCCTGACCCCTCCACGCAGGTGGATTCGGGCGTGCGGTGGCGACTCGCCCGTCCGCACCCCTGGGATCCCTTCATTCCTCGTTCCTGGAGCCTTCTCCGCTCTTCTTCCTTCCTTCTCCCTCTTCCAGGCCTGGGCCTCTGTTACTAGGCCCGCCTCCGGAGCAGAGCTCATGCAGAGCCCCTGCTCCCTGCCACTTCTGCTCAGACTTCTCTGCACTGAACTAAGATGGTGCCCACCTTTTATACTTCCTTCTCAATGCACCCAGGAACTGCTTCCTCCCTGCTCCTGCACTACAGGGTTCCCCTTCCTCAGTGTTCCCTCCCCCCACTCCAGCCAGGGACAGGGACTGTCGTGCCCATCTCAGGGGCATATTGGTCGCCCTGCCCCACGGCAATGTGGTGTAATGCATGCAGGTGTCGGGTCCTGATCCACACTCCATCCTTACCTGAGAGTGAGATATCACACCTCTGGGTGAGGTGCAATACGTCTGTAGCAACCGAGCCCTCAGGGTGCTACAGTTCCATTTATCTTCAGCCTAGGTGACGTATTGCGATACAGGGCCGTGATTTTGGCTATAAAAGGGTCCCCTAGACCCCTACCCCAAGCTTTTTAAGAGAATCATATATGGCTTGCCAGGAGACTCTATGGAATGCTTTCTCAGCATCCAACGAGAGTATCTAATTACAAATTTTTAACTGCATCTAGCCCAGGAAATACTTTGTGCCTAGTAGCAGTGTCTGCTAGTGAGCGGATTATCCCGGCTGTTAAGCAAGCTGCACCACCTGTAGTTTAGACACTTAATTTTTTCAAAGGAAATGCTTCGGGACCATGGGATACTTAGTGAAGAGCATCAGGAGGCACCCCAAGGCATAGGGGCTGGGACTGGCAGTAGGATGCCTTGCGGTGGACAGCCGAGCTCGATCCTTATAAAAGCTTTTTAACTGCAGCAGCTTTAGTGGACGCTACTGGAGCTGGAATTACCGCGGCTGCTGGCATGAGACTTGCCCTCCAATAGATCCTTGTAAATGGATTTAAAGTGTATTCATTCAAATTAGAGAGACAATTTAAATTAAAAAGCTTAGAGCTGCCTCCACCACAGTGGGGCTCACTCGACCCACCAGCGGACAGGCACCAGTATTGGGAGAGGGGGGCTGGCCGTCAGGGTTCACCGCGGCTCTGGCACAAACCCGGCGACACGGAGGTGGCATGGGCAGGAGCGGACTGGCCGTGTCGGCTTCTCACTTTTTGGATTTTAGAAGGGCATGACATGCCTATATCTGTGTCTTCCCCTCCTTTTACTCCTCCACCTCTTTTATTTTCGCATGACTATATGTACTTGTCACTTTTCCATGTGTTAGTTATGTCTTCTGAGCAGTTTGTCAGCTTTTGGACACCTTTGAAGGTGTTTTCTATGTGTTTCTATGTGTTTTTGTTTGCCTGCCATTGGTTTTAACGGTGTTCGAAGGTGTTCGACGAACAGTTCGACGAACAGTTGGGCGAACACACGGGTGTTCGACGAACCGAACCGAACTCGAACACTACGGGGGTGGCTCAACACTACTAGAGATGAGCATTGTTCTACTCGAACTGTTCGCCAATCTCAAATTCGAGCTGTTTTGGGCGGTGTTCGAGCCGTTCGGCGAACACGAACGATTTGAGAAAAATTCGGCTGTTCGAGGTTATGTTCGATAACTGTTCGTGCACCAAAATCATAACTGGATTTTTTCTCAGTAATGATGAAAATTAATGTTAATACGCAGTTTGAGTGTACAGCGAGGTGGGGGGAGGGGCAGGGGATGGATCTCTGCAGGAATAATGAAGATCTCCATTTTTTTTTCTCTGTCCCTCATTTGCAGTGGGGAGGTGCAGTCTGTCAGCCTATCAGCAGCGCACACACGGAGCGAACTGCTGTTTTTCACACAAGCAAGGGCATGTGTCATTGGCAGTGTATGTCACATGTCCTTGCCCTATAAGACCAAGCCATATTCCCCGTCGCCACCATTTTCTCACTGCTGCAGCTGCGTGTTAGACGGCACCGCTGTTGCTGTGTGCGCTATACCTTGTTAATTTCAAGCCAATTTTCGCACAAATCTACAGATAGCCTGGGAGTAGGGAATAGTTGTGATTGCAGTCCTTTTAAGGACTAGGTTACAGCATTTCCTACGACTTTTATCAGGCAGGTCTGTGCTCTTAAATAGATAGGTTGTGGGAGTAAAGACTAATTGTAATTGCAGTCCTTTTCAGGACTAGGTTACATCAGTTCCTATCAGTTTTTGCCAGGCAGGTCTGTGCCAGTGCTGTGCAAGTTTTTTTCACAGAATTAGGCTGAATCTAGCAAAGCTAATCCTTTTTGGCCTATTGCAGAGTGTGTTAGTCAGTGGAGTAGCCTATCTGTGTTGCAAGATATACCACCTGTGTATAGAATACCAATTTTTTTACTGCACCTAGTGAAGTAAAATCTTTTGGGCATAGCATCATTCTATTAGTCCATCTATACTGACCTCCATCAGGTTGCAAATTGAATATAATTTTTTTCTGCATCAAGCTCTGAAAAAATATTTGGGCTTCTAGCAGTGTGTGGGACTTGTTCTATTAGTCCATCTATACTGACCTCCATCAGGTTGCAAACTGAATATAATTTTTTTATGCATCTAGCTCTGAAAAAATATTTTTCCTTCTAGCAGTGTGTGGGACTTTCTCTATTAGTCCATCTATACTGACCTCCATCAGGTTGCAAATTAAAAATATTCTTTATCTGCATCTAGATCTGAAAAAATATTTGGCCTTCTAGCAGTGTGTGGGACTTTCTCTATTAGTCCATCTATACTGACCTCCATCAGGTTGCAAATTAAAAATAATTTTTATCTGCATCTACCTCTGAAAAAATATTTGGGCTTCTAGCTGTGTGTGGGACTTGTTCTATTAGTCCATCTATACTGACCTCCATCAGGTTGCAAACTGAATATAACTTTTTTCTGCATCTAGCTCTGAAAAAATATTTGGCCTTCTAGCAGTGTGTGGGACTTTCTCTATTAGTCCATCTATACTGACCTCCATCAGGTTGCAAATTAAAAATAATTTTTATCTGCATCTAGCTCTGAAAAAATATTTGGCCTTCTAGCAGTGTGTGGGACTTTCTCTATTAGTCCATCTATACTGACCTCCATCAGGTTGCAAATTAAAAATAATTTTTTTCTGCATCTAGCTTTGAAAAAATATTTGGCCTTCTAGCAGTGTGTGGGACTTTCTCTATTAGTCCATCTATACTGACCTCCATCAGGTTGCAAATTAAAAATAATTTTTATCTGCATCTACCTCTGAAAAAATATTTGGGCTTCTAGCTGTGTGTGGGACTTGTTCTATTAGTACATCTATACTGACCTCCTTCAGGTTGCAAACTGAATATCATTTTTTTCTGCATCTAGCTCTGAAAAAATATTTGGCCTTCTAGCAGTGTGTGGGACTTTCTCTATTAGTCCATCTATACTGACCTCCATCAGGTTGCAAATTAAAAATAATTTTTATCTGCATCTACCTCTGAAAAAATATTTGGCCTTCTAGCAGTGTGTGGGACTTTCTCTATTATTTCATCTATACTGACCTCCATCAGGTTGCAAATTAAAAATAATTTTTATCTGCATCTAGCTCTGAAAAAATATTTGGCCTTCTAGCAGTGTGTGGGACTTTATCTATTAGTCCATCTATACAGACCTCCATCAGGTTGCAAATTAAAAATAATTTTTATCTGCATCTACTTCTGAAAAAATATTTGGGCTTCTAGCTGTGTGTGGGACTTGTTCTATTAATCCATCTATACAGACCTCCATCATTTTGCAAACTGAATATAATTTTTTTCTGCATCTACCTCTGAAAAAATATTTGGGCTTCTAGCTGTGTGTGGGACTTGTTCTATTAGTCCATCTATACTGACCTCCATCAGGTTGCAAACTGAATATAATTTTTTTCTGCATCTAGCTCTGAAAAAATATTTGGCCTTCTAGCAGTGTGTGGGACTTGTTCTATTAGTCCACCTATACTGACCTCCATCAGGTTGCAAATTCAAAATAATTTTTTGTCTGCATCTAGCTCTGAAAAAATATTTGGCCTTCTAGCAGTGTGTGGGACTTTCTCTATTAGTCCATCTATACTGACCTCCATTAGGTTGCAAATTAAAAATAATTTTTATCTGCATCTACCTCTGAAAAAATATTTGGGCTTCTAGCTGTGTGTGGGACTTGTTCTATTAGTCCACCAATACTGACCTCCATCAGGTTGCAAACTGAATATAATTTTTTTCTGCATCTAGCTCTGAAAAAATATTTGGCCTTCTAGCCGTGTGTGGGACATTCTCTATTAGTCCATCTATACTGACCTCCATCAGGTTGCAAATTAAAAATAATTTTTATCTGCATCTAGCTTTGAAAAAATATTTGGCCTTCTAGCAGTGTGTGGGACTTTCTCTATTAGTCCATCTATACTGACCTCCATCAGGTTGCAAATTAAAAAATTTTTTTATCTGCATCTAGCTCTGAAAAAATATTTGGCCTTCTAGCAGTGTGTGGGACTTTCTCTATTAGTCCATCTATACTGACCTCCATCAGGTTGCAAATTAAAAATAATTTTTATCTGCATCTACCTCTGAAAACATATTGGGCTTCTAGCTGTGTGTGGGACTTGTTCTATTAATCCATCTATACAGACCTCCATCAGGTTGCAAACGGAATATAATTTTTTTCTGCATCTACCTCTGAAAAAATATTTGGGCTTCTAGCTGTGTGTGGGACTTGTTCTATTAGTCCATCTATACTGACCTCCATCAGGTTGCAAACTGAATATAATTTTTTTCTGCATCTAGCTCTGAAAAAATATTTGGCCTTCTAGCAGTGTGTGGGACTTTCTCTATTAGTCCATCTATACTGACCTCCATCAGGTTGCAAATTAAAAATAATTTTTATCTGCATCTACCTCTGAAAAAATATTTGGGCTTCTAGCTGTGTGTGGGACTTGTTCTATTAGTCCATCTATACTGACCTCCTTCAGGTTGCAAACTGAATATAATTTTTTTCTGCATCTAGCTCTGAAAAAATATTTGGCCTTCTAGCAGTGTGTGGGACTTTCTCTATTAGTCCATCTATACTGACCTCCATCAGGTTGCAAATTAAAAATAATTTTTATCTGCATCTAGCTCTGAAAAAATATTTGGCCTTCTAGCAGTGTGTGGGACTTTCTCTATTAGTTCATCTATACTGACCTCCATCAGGTTGCAAATTAAAAATAATTTTTATCTGCATCTAGCTCTGAAAAAATATTTGGCCTTCTAGCTGTGTGTGGGACTTTCTCTATTAGTCCATCTATACTGACCTCCATCAGGTTGCAAATTAAAAATAATTTTTATCTGCATCTACCTCTGAAAAAATATTTGGGCTTATAGCTGTGTGTGGGACTTGTTCTATTAGTCAATCTATACTGACCTCCATCAGGTTGCAAACTGAATATAATTTTTTTCTGCATCTAGCTCTGAAAAAATATTTGGCCTTCTAGCAGTGTGTGGGACTTTCTCTATTAGTCCATCTATACTGACCTCCATCAGGTTGCAAATTAAAAATAATTTTTATCTGCATCTAGCTCTGAAAAAATATATGGCCTTCTAGCAGTGTGTGGGACTTGTTCTATTAGTCCATCTATACTGACCTCCATCAGGTTGCAAACTGAATATAATTTTTTTCTGCATCTAGCTCTGAAAAAATATTTGGCCTTCTAGCCGTGTGTGGGACTTTCTCTATTAGTCCATCTATACTGACCTCCATCAGGTTGCAAATTAAAAATAATTTTTATCTGCATCTAGCTCTGAAAAAATATTTGGCCTTCTAGCAGTGTGTGGGACTTACTCTATTAGTCCATCTATACTGACCTCCATCAGGTTGCAAATTAAAAATAATTTTTATCTGCATCTAGCTCTGAAAAAATATTTGGCCTTCTAGCAGTGTGTGGGACTTTCTCTATTAGTCCATCTATACTGACCTCCATCAGGTTGCAAATTAAAAATAATTTTTATCTGCATCTACCTCTGAAAAAATATTGGGCTTCTAGCTGTGTGTGGGACTTGTTCTATTAATCCATCTATACAGACCTCCATCAGGTTGCAAACTGAATATAATTTTTTTCTGCATCTACCTCTGAAAAAATATTTGGGCTTCTAGCTGTGTGTGTGACTTGTTCTATTAGTCCATCTATACTGACCTCCATCAGGTTGCAAACTGAATATAATTTTTTTCTGCATCTAGCTCTGAAAAAATATTTGGCCTTCTAGCAGTGTGTGGGACTTGTTCCATTAGTCCACCTATACTGACCTCCATCAGGTTGCAAATTCAAAATAATTTTTTGTCTGCATCTAGCTCTGAAAAAATATTTGGCCTTCTAGCAGTGTGTGGGACTTTCTCTATTAGTCCATCTATACTGACCTCCATTAGGTTGCAAATTAAAAATAATTTTTATCTGCATCTACCTCTGAAAAAATATTTGGGCTTCTAGCTGTGTGTGGGACTTGTTCTATTAGTCCACCAATACTGACCTCCATCAGGTTGCAAACTGAATATAATTTTTTTCTGCATCTAGCTCTGAAAAAATATTTGGCCTTCTAGCCGTGTGTGGGACTTTCTCTATTAGTCCATCTATACTGACCTCCATCAGGTTGCAAATTAAAAATAATTTTTATCTGCATCTAGCTCTGAAAAAATATTTGGCCTTCTAGCAGTGTGTGGGACTTTCTCTATTAGTCCATCTATACTGACCTCCATCAGGTTGCAAATTAAAAATAATTTTTATCTGCATCTAGCTCTGAAAAAATATTTGGCCTTCTAGCAGTGTGTGGGACTTTCTCTATTAGTCCATCTATACTGACCTCCATCAGGTTGCAAATTAAAAATAATTTTTATCTGCATCTACCTCTGAAAAAATATTGGGCTTCTAGCTGTGTGTGGGACTTGTTCTATTAATCCATCTATACAGACCTCCATCAGGTTGCAAACTGAATATAATTTTTTTCTGCATCTACCTCTGAAAAAATATTTGGGCTTCTAGCTGTGTGTGGGACTTGTTCTATTAGTCCATCTATACTGACCTCCATCAGGTTGCAAACTGAATATAATTTTTTTCTGCATCTAGCTCTGAAAAAATATTTGGCCTTCTAGCCGTGTGTGGGACTTTCTCTATTAGTCCATGTATACTGACCTCCATCAGGTTGCAAATTAAAAATAATTTTTATCTGCATCTACCTCTGAAAAAATATTTGGGCTTCTAGCTGTGTGTGGGACTTGTTCTATTAGTACATCTATACTGACCTCCTTCAGGTTGCAAACTGAATATTATTTTTTTCTGCATCTAGTTCTGAAAAAATATTTGGCCTTCTAGCAGTGTGTGGGACTTTCTCTATTAGTCCATCTATACTGACCTCCATCAGGTTGCAAATTAAAAATAATTTTTATCTGCATCTAGCTCTGAAAAAAATATTTGTCCTTCTAGCAGTGTGTGGGACTTTCTCTATTAGTTCATCTATACTGACCTCCATCAGGTTGCAAATTAAAAATAATTTTTATCTGCATCTAGCTCTGAAAAAATATTTGGCCTTCTAGCAGTGTGTGGGACTTTCTCTATTAGTCCATCTATACTGAGCTCCATCAGGTTGCAAATTAAAAATAATTTTTATCTGCATCTACCTCTGAAAAAATATTTGGGCTTCTAGCTGTGTGTGTGACTTGTTCTATTAGTCCATCTATACTGACCTCCATCAGGTTGCAAACTGAATATAATTTTTTTCTGCATCTAGCTCTGAAAAAATATTTGGCCTTCTAGCAGTGTGTGGGACTTTCTCTATTAGTCCATCTATACTGACCTCCATCAGGTTGCAAATTAAAAATAATTTTTATCTGCATCCACCTCTGAAAAAATATTTGGGCTTCTATCTGTGTGTGGGACTTGTTCTATTAGTCCATCTATACTGACCTCCATCAGGTTGCAAGCTGAATATAATTTTTTTCTGCATCTAGCTCTGAAAAAATATTTGGCCTTCTAGCCGTGTGTGGGACTTTCTCTATTAGTCCATCTATACTGACCTCCATCAGGTTGCAAATTAAAAATAATTTTTATCTGCATCTAGCTCTGAAAAAATATTTGGCCTTCTAGCAGTGTGTGGGACTTTCTCTATTAGTCCATCTATACTGACCTCCATCAGGTTGCAAATTAAAAATAATTTTTATCTGCATCTAGCTCTGAAAAAATATTTGGCCTTCTAGCAGTGTGTGGGACTTTCTCTATTAGTCCATCTATACTGACCTCCATCAGGTTGCAAATTAAAAATAATTTTTATCTGCATCTACCTCTGAAAAAATATTGGGCTTCTAGCTGTGTGTGGGACTTGTTCTATTAATCCATCTATACAGACCTCCATCAGGTTGCAAACTGAATATAATTTTTTTCTGCATCTACCTCTGAAAAAATATTTGGGCTTCTAGCTGTGTGTGGGACTTGTTCTATTAGTCCATCTATACTGACCTCCATCAGGTTGCAAACTGAATATAATTTTTTTCTGCATCTAGCTCTGAAAAAATATTTGGCCTTCTAGCCGTGTGTGGGACTTTCTCTATTAGTCCATCTATACTGACCTCCATCAGGTTGCAAATTAAAAATAATTTTTATCTGCATCTACCTCTGAAAAAATATTTGGGCTTCTAGCTGTGTGTGGGACTTGTTCTATTAGTACATCTATACTGACCTCCTTCAGGTTGCAAACTGAATATTATTTTTTTCTGCATCTAGCTCTGAAAAAATATTTGGCCTTCTAGCAGTGTGTGGGACTTTCTCTATTAGTCCATCTATACTGACCTCCATCAGGTTGCAAATTAAAAATAATTTTTATCTGCATCTAGCTCTGAAAAAATATTTGACCTTCTAGCAGTGTGTGGGACTTTCTCTATTAGTCCATCTATACTGACCTCCATCAGGTTGCAAATTAAAAATAATTTTTATCTGCATCTACCTCTGAAAAAATATTGGGCTTCTAGCTGTGTGTGGGACTTGTTCTATTAATCCATCTATACAGACCTCCATCAGGTTGCAAACTGAATATAATTTTTTTCTGCATCTACCTCTGAAAAAATATTTGGGCTTCTAGCTGTGTGTGGGACTTGTTCTATTAGTCCATCTATACTGACCTCCATCAGGTTGCAAACTGAATATAATTTTTTTCTGCATCTAGCTCTGAAAAAATATTTGGTCTTCTAGCAGTGTGTGGGACTTGTTCTATTAGTCCACCTATACTGACCTCCATCAGGTTGCAAATTCAAAATAATTTTTTGTCTGCATCTAGCTCTGAAAAAATATTTGGCCTTCTAGCAGTGTGTGGGACTTTCTCTATTAGTCCATCTATACTGACCTCCATCAGGTTGCAAACTGAATATATTTTTTTTCTGCATCTACCTCTGAAAAAATATTTGGGCTTCTAGCTGTGTGTGGGACTTGTTCTATTAGTCCATCTATACTGACCTCCATCAGGTTGCAAATCGAATATATTTTTTTTCTCTATCTAACCCAGCCAATAATTTTGGCCTAATACCACAGTTTGGCCACTCAGCTCTGCTCGGTTCCCATCCATTGTTTTTTTGTGCAAACAACTCCAGAGTTGTGAATTAGTTAACCACCAAAATGAGAGGAAAAAGGCCTGCTGCTGGTGGAAAGGGGAATAGGCGTGTTGGGAAGGGGAAAAAAGGTTGTGTCCGTGGGGTAGGTGTTAAAGCAACAGTAACATCTGCAGAAGAAAGACCATCTTCCAGCCAAACTAAAATGTCTACTTCTTTTAGCGGACAATGTGATAAGATCCCTTTCTTACTGCCACGCCAATCGCTACAAATTCCAGATGAGGCACAAAAACAGCAGGTGCTTCAACGGATATCAAGTGCTCCTTTAAGTGGGCTCTCCTCCACATCAACTTCAACATCACAAATACTCCAGTCCTCAAAGGTGTCACCCCAATCGCACTTGCTTCCTCACAGCTCCCCAATCTCCAGCTGCCCGTCTGAGTATGAGGTAGAACAGATGGTTGAGTCTGCAGAGCTGTTTACTCATACTATAGCCTGGGAATCAGAGGTCGACTCCAGCGCTTCTGTGAATCCAGACGAGGAAATGATCTGCACTGATGCCCAGAATCTTTATGAGTCGGATCCAGGACCAGACGCAGAAGGTTCTGACCATAATGTAGACCCTCATTCCCAAACTGTAACTCCTGTTGGTGGAGACAATGAGGAAGACGATGATGAGACTCAAATTCCTGATTGGAGCGACAACTTTAGTTTTTTGTCAGGGCAGGAACAGGTTGGCTCTGAGGACGACGGGTGTGATAACGCACAGGGTGATGATGATGAGGTTGGAGATCCCATTTACTGTCAACCCACAGTCAGCCAAGAGATTAGGTCAGCAGAGGAGGTGGAGGAAGATGCTAGTGACTACGAGGTCAGGTTGCGCCTTCCTGGACAGAGACGTAGTACTGGAAGCACGTCAACAACTGCATCCTCAAACACAACTCTGCCTCTCACCACAAGTTGTGGTGGCTCTTCAGGTCGCATGGGTGCTAAGCCTTGCATAGCCTGGGCATTTTTTCAGATCGATAAAGATGACCCAACTCGTGTTATCTGTAACATTTGTCAGCAAAAGCTAAGTAGAGGCCAAAAAATACATAGTTTGAGTACTTCATGCATGAACCGGCACATGGACATGAAGCATAAGTTGCAGTGGGAAGCTCAGTGTGCTACAATGCGGCCTAGCCGGCCGGGCCAACCACCGTCTGCCATATCTTGTGCATCCGCGGCCTCTTCATCCTCTGTGACTGGGGGGACAGCAGTCACACCTGTTTTGGGGCGCAGACCTGCCACCTCTTTACCCGCAACAGCCAGCGTGATTGGCAGGTCATCATTTTCTTTGGAGGTGGTAACACCAGCTGGTGTTGAGCGCTGACTGACATCGATAGCACCACCTTTGGATCAAGGCAACCTAACATGTCCGCCTGCATCTTCCTCACAGATCGGCAGTTTGCCGGGGACACCCTTATCAACCCCGTCTAAGCACAATAGCCAGCCCTTGGTCCCTCAGATGTGGACAAGTAAAAGACCATTTCCTCCTAGCCATGAGAAAGCTAAGAGGTTGAATTTCACCATCTGCAAGCTCTTGGCTACAGAAATGCTGCCTTTCCACCTGGTGGACACAGAGGATTTTCGAGACCTTATTTCCATCGCAGTGCCCCAGTACCAGATGCCCAGTCGGCACTACTTCTCAAAGAAAGGTGTGCCTGCGCTCCACCAGCATGTCGCACACAACATCACCGCTTCCTTGAGAAACTCTGTGTGTGACAGGGTGCATTTCACCACAGACACTTGGACGAGTAGGCATGGACAGGGGCGTTACATGTCGCTGACTGGGCACTGGGTAACTATGGTGACAGCAGGACAAGGGGCTGCTGTCCAAGTCTTGCCGTCCCCACGAGTTGTGCGTCAATCCTCTTTATCTCAAAGTTCCTCCACTGCTTCTGCCTCCTCAACCTCCTCTCGGTCTTCCAACTGCACCCAAAGCCTGTCTGGTCATGCCACAAGCTTTCTAACTGCGCAGAAGGGATCCTGCACACCTCCTTACTATGCTGGCAGTAGGGCTCAACATCATCAGGCGGTTTTTACTTTGAAATGTCTGGGAAATGTGAGTCACACAGCTGAGGAGTTGTGGTCAGCTCTGGAGAACCAATTTCATGAATGGTTGTCTCCACTGGACCTGAAACCAGGGAAGGCCGTGTGCGACAATGCTGCAAACCTGGGTGCGGCCCTTCGCCGGGGCAATGTCACACACGTGCCTTGTATGGCTCATGTGTTGAACCTGGTTGTCCAGCAATTTTTAGCCCACTATCCCAGACTAGATGGCCTTCTGCAGAGGGCACGGTCGCTGTGTGCTCACTTCCGCCGTTCGCATCCCGCAGCTCAGCGACTTACATCTCTACAGAAGTCGTTGGGCCTGCCACTTCACTGGCTAAAATGCGATGTGCCTACCCGGTGGAATTCAACTCTGCACATGTTGCAGCGACTGTGGCAGCACCGACAAGCCCTGGTGCAATACGTTCTGACGTATAGCCTGGGCTAACGAGATCCAGAGGTGGGGCAAATCACGCTGGAGGAGTGGTCTCAGATCAGGGACCTATGCACCCTTCTGCACAGTTTTGAAATGGCGACGAAGATGTTTAGTGCTGACGATGCCATTATCAGCATGACGATTCCGGTGATTTACATGCTGGAGCACATGTTAAACAGAATTCGGAGTCAGGTGGTGGCACAAGAGGAGGTGGAGGAAGTAGTGGAGGAGGAGTTGTATGCGGAAGGGCTAACATCTGCCAGGTCCAGACGGTCGGCAGCACCAAGGCGGCAGGCATGTGAGGGTGGGGGAGATGGTTTTACCAGGGCGCATGGTAGCAGCCAAACTAGTGAGGAAGGTGCAGGAGCCCAGGAAGAAGTGGAGGACGAACTGATGGAAGACTCATCAGATGAGGGAGACCTTGATCACATTTCTGTTGTGCGAGGTTGGGGGGAGAGGACAGAGGAAGAAAGCATGATTGTTACCTCGCCACCAACACAACAGGGACTTGGTGCTCCTGGATGCGCAACACACGAGTGCCTTCTTGCTGCACTACCTGCAACATGACCCTCGAATTGTGAGAATTAGAAATAATCCTGACTACTGGGTTGCCACACTGTTCGATCCCCGGTACAAAAGTAAATTTGCCAAAATTATTCCTGCCATAGAAAGGGATGCACGCATGCAGGAGTATCAGCAGAGACTGTTGCAGAATCTTACATGTGCTTTTCCACAAAACACCAGTGGTGCACGTAGTGAATCTCACAGTTCCAACTTGCCAACCATGGGACCGTCAAGTGTTCAGCACTCAAACCGTAACAGAACCACAGTATCTGCTGGTAACATCAATTTTGCGGAATCATTTCACCACTTTTTTAGCCCATCCTTTGCAAGGCCACAGGAGACAAGAAGTCTGACACATAGTCAACGCCTAGAGACGATGGTACAGGAGTATCTCCAAGTAAACATTGAAGCCATGACTGTGTCACTGGACCCTTGCTCTTTTTGGGCTTACAATCTGGATAAATGGCCGGAGCTAGCCACTTACGCCTTGGAGATCTTGTCATGCCCCGCAGCCAGCGTTCTGTCTGAACGTGTGTTCAGCGCTGCTGGTGGTGTGCTGACAGATAAGCGCACGCGGCTCTCCACTGATAATGTAGACAGACTCACGTTCATAAAGATGAACAAATCATGGATCCGAAACGACTTTTCTACCCCTGTGTCATCCTGGGGAGAGTAAAAGCTTGATGATTGGTTAAAATCACGCTACCAACCGTTTTAAGCTTTCAAATTACTAATCATGTTTATCTGTATCTTGGCTGGAAAATAATTTGGGCTTTGTAGCAGTGTGTAGCACTGATTCCATTAGGCCATCTATAATAAGCTCCACCAGATTTAAAATTACTAATCATGTTTATCTGTATCTTGGCTGGAAAATAATTTGGGCTTTGTAGCAGTGTGCAGCACTGATCCTATTAGGCCATCTATACTAAGCTCCACCAGATTTAAAATTAATAATAATTTTTAGCTGCATCTAGCCCGGAAAATAATTTTGGGGCTCCGAGATGCGCAAGACACATAAGTGCCTTCTTGCTGCACTACCTGCAACATGACCCTCATATTGTCAGAATTCGAAGTAATCATGACTACTGGGTTGCCACACCCTTAGATCCCCCAAACTTTTCGATCAACCTTTTCATTTTAATAAAGACCAAAAAAATGGTCATTTTTGAAATTATAAGCATTAGCAGGTTATTAGAAACTGAAATCAAACAGTTTTCAACTCAAAACTTTATTCTAGGTGATGTTACATTTTCACATAGGACCCCTTGTTCGAAAGGAGCTTCTGAACTCTCTCGTCCATTGAATTTGTCAGGTTTTGGATGGTTTCTGCTTCAATTGTTTTGCATGAGGACAGAATACCCTCCCAGAGGTGTTGCTTAGATGTGAACTGCCTCCCGCCATCATAGACACTCCTTTTGATGATGCTCCAGAGGTTCTGAATGGGGTAGAGGTCAGGGGAGCATGGGGGTCACACCATAAGTTTGTCCCTTTTATGCCCATATCAGCCAGAGATGCAGATGTTTTATGTGCAGCATGAGATGGTGCATTATCATGCAAAAAAATGATCTTGCTGTGAAATACACGGTTCTTCTTCTTGAACCATGGCAGGAAGTGCTGTTTGAGAAAATCCACATACATTATGGAGTTCATCTTTAGCGCCTTCAGGGATCCTAAAGGGGCCAACAATCTCTCTCCCCATGATTCCAGCCCAAAACATTACTCCACCTCCTCCTTGTTGGCGCTGTAGCCGTGTTTGCGTGGGGTGTCCATCAACCAGCCATCCTCCACTCCATCCATCTGGACTATCGAGCGCTGCACGGCACTCATCCGTGAACAAAACAGTTTTGAAATCAGTCTTCATGTAATGTTTAGCCCACTGGAGCCGTTTCTGCTTGTGTGAAGTGGATAGAGGAGGTCGACAGGATGGCGTATGCACAGCTGCAAACCTCTGAAGGACTCTGCATCTTGTTGTTCGGGGGACGTTGGAGGCACCAGCAGCTTCAAAAACTTGTCTGCTGCTATGACAAGGCTTTTTTGCCGCTGCTCTTTTAACCTGACGTAATTGCCTGTAGGAAAGAGTCCTCAATTTGCCCTTATCAGCACGCACACGTGTGTAATGTGAATCAGCTACATACTTCTTGATTGCCAAGACACTTCATCCTGATCATCGCACAATGTTGATTGTAGTCATGCCTTGACCTAAACACTCCACAATTTGTTGCTTCTCAGCAGCCGACACATCCTTTTTCTTTCCCATTTTGGCAGAAAATGTAGGCTGCTTAATAATGTGAGACAGCCTTCTTAAGTAGTCTTGCCTTTCATTGAACACACCTGCCAAACTAATTAGCACAGGTGTCTGCAATTGCTTACAGTGATATAAAGAGCCCTGACACACATCACCATCAATGAGTTTAACTGACAAACAAACAAATTCTTCCCTTATCACTCCTAAACACTTTTTGCATAATAATTTGGAACACAGTGTACATGTGCTTTTCCACAAAACACCAGTGGTTCACGTAGTGAATCTTACAGTTCTAACTTGCCAACCGTGGTCTGTATGGAGTTGTTCAATAAAGGGCCCAAAATTAAGATAACATAGATGGGAGAGGTCTCTATGACTAGGAATTCCTAAGTATTTGATACCCTGTGAGGGCCAGGCAAAGGGAAAGTTGGACTGGATGGAATCCTATATGGATTTGGGGAGGGGGACATCGAGGGCCTCAGACTTCGCTGCATTGATTTTAAAATTTGACCATGTAACAAAGTGATCTATTTCAGCCATAACAGCATGGATGGATATATGTGATTGAGTGATATATACTAGGACATCATCAGCAAATAGAGAGCACTTGTACTCGGTGCCTCCCACCTCAATCCACCTAATATTGGGGTTATGGCGAATTGATGAGAGCAGGTGCTCCGTCACTAGGATGTATAAGAGAGGGGACAGAGGACATCCCTGCCTTGTCCCATTGGTGATTGTGAAAGGTGATGAAAATGTTCTGATGCACCCCCTGGGCCTTGGGACACCCGGAGACGGACCCTTTTTGGTGGATGCTGGTGGTTGTAGTCTTCGTGGCGGCGACCCGGTTCCGTGGCTCAGGGTGGTCAAACCAGTGGCGGAACTATTTATGTGGTTTTGATGTTTAAATGTCCGACTACGCCACCCGTGGATTGCGGTCAGAGTGAACCGCCGCTGCAGGGCAGACCGCTGAGGCTGGTGTTGTGGGTGCAGCAGAGCGTAGCATAACTCCCCATGGGAGGAGTATAGCCTCAGGGCAGTGTATGCGGAGGATGGGGGTGATGGTGCAGGGCAGCAGCAGTAACGACACGGAGTCAGTGATGCAGTCCAGGGCCTTTACTCACAGTTCTTATTATCCAGATCACGTCTGCAGGTAACGGCTGCCCACGTCGTACTGTGCTCACCAGGTGAGGGGCTCAGACAACTCCCAGATAACTTTGGAGCACTTCACAGGACCCCCTTTGTGTGTCCTTTGTCTGGCCTTTCTTACCAACCCTTCTGTCCGGCTGCCTCGGGCCTCCTCTTGGTAAACTTGGCGCCAGTTTCCCTGACCCTATGTGGTGCCTTCCTAGCGGGTGTAGCGAGGGGCTGCGCCACATAAAAAGTCAGAGCCTCCGGTTTCTTGCTGAGGGTCGTTTCCTGCCTCCACTAGTTTCGGGGACCGGTCTCCCCCTTTGGCCTGACCCCTCCACGCAGGTGGATTCGGGCGTGCGGTGGCGACTCGACCGTCCGCACCCCTGGGATCCCTTCATTCCTCGTTCCTGGAGCCTTCTCCGCTCCTCTTCCTTCCTTCTCCCTCTTCCAGGCCTGGGCCTCTGTTACTAGGCCCGCCTCCGGAGCAGAGCTCATGCAGAGCCCCTGCTCCCTGCCACTTCTGCTCAGACTTCTCTGCACTGAACTAAGATGGTGCCCACCTTTTATACTCCCTTCTCAATGCACCCAGGTACTGCTTCCTCCCTGCTCCTGCACTACAGGGTTCCCCTTCCTCAGTGTTCCCTCCCCCCACTCCAGCCAGGGACAGGGACTGTCGTGCCCATCTCAGAGGCATATTGGTCGCCCTGCCCCACGGCAATGTGGTGTAATGCATGCAGGTGTCGGGTCCTGATCCACACTCCATCCTTACCTGAGAGTGAAATATCACACCTCTGGGTGAGGTGCAATACCTCTGTAGCAACCGAGCCCTCAGGGTGCTACAGTTCCATTTATCTTCAGCCTAGGTGATGTATTGTGATACAGGGCCGTGATTTTGGCTATAAAAGGGTCCCCTAGACCCCTACCCCAAGCTTTTTAAGAGAATCATATATGGCGTGCCAGGAGACTCTATGGAATGCTTTCTCAGCATCCAACGAGAGTATCTAATTACAAATTTTTAACTGCATCTAGCCCAGGAAATACTTTGTGCCTAGTAGCAGTGTCTGCTAGTCAGCGGATTATCCCGGCTGTTAAGCAAGCTACACCACCTGTAGTTTGGACACTTAATTTTTTCAAAGGAAATGCTTCGGGACCACAGGATACTCAGTGAAGAGCATCAGGAGGCACCCCAAGGCATAGGGGCTGGGACTGGCAGTAGGATGCCTTGCGGTGGACAGCCGAGCTCGATCCTTATAAAAGCTTTTTAACTGCAGCAGCTTTAGTGGACGCTACTGGAGCTGGAATTACGCGGCTGCTGGCATGAGACTTGCCCTCCAATAGATCCTTGTAAATGGATTTAAAGTGTATTCATTCAAATTAGAGAGACAATTTAAATTAAAAAGCTTAGAGCTGCCTCCACCACAGGGGGGCTCTCTCGACCCACCAGCGGACAGGCACCAGTATTGGGAGAGGGGGGCTGGCCATCAGGGTTCACCGCGGCTCTGGCACAAACCCGGCGACACGGAGGTGGCACGGGCAGGAGCGGACTGAACGTGTCGGCTTCTCACTTTTTGGATTTTTGAAGGGCATGACATGCCTATATTTGTGTCTCCCCCTCCTTTTACTCCTCCACCTCTTTTCTTTTCGCATGACTATATGTACTTGTCACTTTTCCATGTGTTAGTTGTGTCTTCTGAGCAGTTTGTCAGCTTTTGGACACCTTTGAAGGTGTTTTCTATGTGTTTCTATGTGTTTTTGTTTGCCTGCCATTGGTTTTAACGGTGTTCGAAGGTGTTCGACGAACAGTTCGACGAACAGTTCGGCGAACACACGGGTGTTCGATGAACCGAACCGAACTCGAACACTACGGGGGTGGCTCAACACTAGTAGTCACCGGAAATGGTCTTCCAACAATCTTGAAGGAGTTCCCAGAGATGCTTAGCACTTGTTGACCCTTTTGCCTTCACTCTGCTGTCCAGCTCACCCTAAACCATCTCGATTGGGTTCAGGTCTGGTGACTGTGGAGTCCAAGTCATCTGGCTTAGCACCCCATCACTCTCCATCTTGGTCAAATAGCCCTTACACAGCCTGGAGGTGTGTTTGGGATCATTGTGCTGTTGAAAAATAAATGATGGTCCAACTAAACGCAAATCGGATGGAATAGCATGCAGCTGCAAGATGCAGTGGTAGGTATGCTGGTTCAGTATGCCTTCAATTTTGAATAAATCCCCAACAGTGTCACCAGCAAAGCACCCCCACACCATTACACCTCCTCCTCCATGCTTCACGGTGGGAACCAGGCATGTAGAGTCCATCCATCCAACTTTTCTGCGTCGCACAAAGACACGGTGGTTGGAACCAAAGATCTCAAATTTGAACTCATCAGACCAAAGCACATATTTCCACTGGTCTAATGTCCATTCCTTGTGTTCTTTAGCCCAAACAAATCTCTTCTGCTTGTTGCCTGTCCTTAGCAGTGGTTTCCTAGCAGCTATTTTACCATGAAGGCCTGCTGCACAAAGTCTCCTCTTAACAGTTGTTGAAGAGATGTGTTTGCTGCTAGAACTCTGTGCGGCATTGACCTGGTGTCTAATCTGAGCTGCTGTTAACTTGCGATTTCTGAGGCTGGTGACTCGGATAAACTTATCCTCAGAAGCAGAGGTGACTCTTGGTCTTCCTTTCCTGGGACAGTACTCATGTGAGCAAGTTTCTTTGTAGCGCTTGATGGTTTTTGCAACAGCACTTGGGGACACTTTCAAAGTTTTCCCAATTTTTCGCACTGACTGACCTTCATTTCTTAAAGTAATGATGGCCACTCGTTTTTCTTTACTTAGCTGCTTTTTTCTTGCCATAATACAAATTCTAACAGTCTATTCAGTTGGACTATCAGCTGTGTATCCACCAGACTTCTGCACAACACAACTGATGGTCCTAACCCCATTTATAAGGCAATAAATCCCACTTATTAAACCTGACAGGGCACACCTGTGAAATGAAAACCATTTCCGGTGACTACCTCTTGAAGCTCATCAAGAGAATGCCAAGAGTGTGCAAAGCAGTCATCAAAGCAAAAGGTGGCTACTTTGAAGAACCTAGAATATAAGACATATTTTCAGTTGTTTCACACTTTTTTGTTAAGTATATAATTCCACATGTGTTAATTCATAGTTTTTATGCCTTCAGTGTGAATGTACAATTTTCATAGTCAAGAAAATACAGAAAAATCTTTAAATGAGAAGGTGTGTCCAAACTTTTGGTCTGTACTGTATATGACAGTTATGGCTTTTGGACAGCTGTTAGTCTTCTATAACATAAGACAGTAACTATTAGGCCAGGTTCAGATAAGCGTATGAAAAATTGTCCGATTTTCATCCAAATTGTCATCCACATTCCATCCGTGTGCCATCCCTGTGTCATCTATTTGTCTGTTTATTACATCAATGTGACATCCATATAGCATCCGTATTTAGGCATCAACAATTTAAATATACAAGATCAAGTACAGCTTCCCATAGTATAAATGGCAATGTATCCATAAAACTGCATGCCATGTGAATAATTCATATGTCATTTTTTTTGCTCACCCATAGACTTGAATAGGCAATTTTCTTCTGAAATACAGACAAGAATATTCTGCACTTTTTTCACATTCAATCCATGTGAAAAAACTGTGATCTGAACATGCTTATTGAATTACATCTATCAGATTTTAACAAGACTGCACAAGTCCATATAATTAGCTTGTCTGAACCAGCATGTAAAGGTAGTTTTCACAAAGATTAAGTGAAGGCAAGGGCTTTCTCATGGTCAATATGGTCAGGGTCAATGGTGCAATTTTCCTTTTTCACTTGGAGCACTAGACCACCTTGTTTTAGACCTTATTTGGCATCCCTTTAGGTTTTACGCCCGCATTTGGCTCAAAAATTTAACTGATATAGGCCTGGGACATATGCTATTTAGTGTGTAATTTTATGTTGCTTAACTTTTTTAATGTAGCAACAGTTTTTACTGTACAGTATGTCACTTTGAGATTGTACACTACATGCACCATTCTAGGGGTACTTTTGTTACTTGAGATGTTAAAATATTTTTCTTATTAAAAGGCATGCAGTTGTGACTGTCTGAGATAGTATTTTGTTTAATTTGAAAAACTGAAGAGTTTCTCGGACCACCTAGATTGCTATTGCCACTTAATTCTCATTTTATATATTTGCATTAAAAGTTTGTTTCCTTTACTATATTGTTTATTTGAAGAACAACTCTTGACTATATGGAGCTGTATTTTTAAGCATTATTTTCTAAGTCATGGAGTTCATGTTCAAGACTGTTTACAAATGATCTGATCTGAACTTGGCATTCTCAATCTTATTTGTGCTCATTAGTTATCTGAGTTTATAAATCAGGTAACAATAGAACAAAATATATAAACTCCATTTTTGATGATAGGTTAAAGTTCCAAAATTATCTATTTCATCCAGCCATCTTGCAGTGTGTGTGGCCTATAACATAAAAAAAATATCCGTATTCTATTTTATATACAGTACGTATAATTGTATAAATATATTATATCATATGAAAAGTGTATTGACAAAACATTGGTAGAATAATATTACTAATAATAATATTACCTTTATTTCACTACTTATTTATAAGCCTATGATGGCCCAGGCAATAATATGGAGGCCCATTAATATAGAGAAAACCTACAGAGAAAAAAGGTCCTCCAACCACTTTTGAGAATTAAATGAATACATTTTATTGGCAAAAGGATAGATAAAACATAGAGATGCCTAAAAAAACAGACAGTGAATGAAAAATACTGGGCAGCAATGTGTGCTTATATACCCCTTCTGCGGAAGATCAGCCAAAACGTGCGTTAAGGGGTGACATTGTAGCGCGCTGTGGTCCGGGTATACTTTTTACTGCATGTTGACCTTTTGATTGTGCACATAGCTACTTCTTATTGCACTTCTTATTTATCAGGCTTTTAGAGGTTGTCCATAAATATTTAAAGCTTCTCATAATTTAACCAAGAAAGCCCCCATGGTTTCCATCTTCTTTGTAGTAACGGATTGCATTCAGAGTATAAGAAGATATGGGAGATTCTGCTGTCTATATTTTCACATGCACTGCATACATTCAGCTACCTCTCAGCAATTGCACAGAGGAGGATGCAGCCAGGCACAATAGAGAGAGCCATCTTGGCTCCAATGGATGGGTTGACAGTAGTTCTACACTATTTACATAGTAAGAGGGGTTTTGTGGTTGATGCTGTGTGCCCACTTTGTGTTTTTTAAGCGCTTCCGCAGCGGCAATTCCACCTCAGAAACGCTTAAAAAATGCTTGTTAGTAGGTCTGCAATGTTCCCCAATGATAAACCGCATGTGCTATGCACATGCTGCGGAAATTTCCGCTGCAGATTATCATCGCGGAAAAATCCGCAGCACTACCAATTATTTTGCGGAATCGCCGTGTTTTCACTGCCATTGACTTGCATTGAATCGCTTAATATCTGCATGACTACATGTGCACATGTGGATATTAAGCGATTCAATGTGGAGATGGTACCCGGGTCTGGAGAAGAGGAGACTCTCCTCCAGACCCGGGTACCATAGTACCTGTAAAAAAAAAGAATTTAAATTAAAAAAAAAATTATACTCACCTTCCGATGTCCCCCAGTCTTCTATACCGTATGTCTTGGCTCCCCGGCGGCTCGGGATGGAGTAAAAGGACCTTCCATGATGTCATTCAGTCATGTGACAGGTCACGCGACCGCTGACGTCGGCGGTCGCGTGACCTGTCACAAGAATAAATCACATCATGGAAGGTCCTTTTACACCACCGCCAGACGCCAGGGAGACCGGACGCATCGAAGAAGGAGACCAGGGGCCATCGGAAGGTGAGTATAATGTTTTTTGTTTTTTCTTACCATTTTTATTCTTTTTTTTAACTAACTTGGTCAGACTATATAAAATCCATGCTGGTTGCATGGATTTATATAGTGTGACCAAGTTGTCAAGCACTTTTCCAAGTGATGCTAAAATCGCTTGGAAAGTGCTTGACAACCCGCATGCGAAATCGCATGTGCAAAACGCGTGATAAACGCTTGTCCCTGGCTGAAAAAACTCATGTTAAATCCGAATGCGTTTTTTTCTGCCAAGGAGATGCAGAAATGCTCAGGAAAAATCCTGAGCATTTCTGCATCGTGGGCATATAGCCTTATTGTGTTTATTGTTCATCAAACAGATCAAAGGCTTTTAGCGAATATTTTGGTGGAAAACTCCTTAAACCCCTTCCTGTCACAATTCTGACTTTTCACAGACTGATGGAACATGCCAAAGCACATGTACCACTGAAAGCATGGGACACAGCAGCAAATTTACTTCTTACATACTCAATAGTGATCACGGTGGTAATGAGTTTGACAAAGAAAGGGAGCATTTCTATAACAACTGGAGTACTAACAATGGCCTATTTGGTTGCACCGCTTAAGTTGTGGGACTACTTAATATTATAAGAATAAATGCAAATGTTAAGTGTTTTAAATAAAAAATAATGACGAAAATGACCTGCAGTGTAAAACTATTTATGTACAAAAATGCCAGAATTGCAGTTTTTGTTCATCCTAAATCACAAAAAAATAAAGAAATAATCCAAAATATATTGTACAACAAAGTAATACCAATGAAAACTACACTGTATTAAAAAAAAAAGCCATCATATTGCTATATGAAAGAAAAATGTTAAATTATGGCTCTCAAATTAAGGTAACACAAAAACAAATTATTTTTTTAAGCAAAGTATTTATTGTAAAAGAGGAGCACAATTATATAAATTTGGTATTGATTCATATTGCAAGCAGGAAGCATACAGCTAACACTCCATTTGTGCTCTATGTGAAAAGCTCAATATTTATATGTTGAAAACAGCAGAATTGCTGCTTTTGACATTTCTCATAATAAAGTATTAATAAAAATTAGATATTAAGTTATTTTGTGCCACTATCAAATAAAACTCCTACCAAAAAGCCTGTGACAAAAAAGATCTGGTCATTAAGGCTGAAAATTAATGATGATAAAATGGAAACAGAATTTTCAAAATACCTCAATTTATTTAGTATCAAGAATGAGCAGCACATGCAGAAAAACATGCACTTACATGCCGAGGCTGCTATCAGTGAGATTATTAATGAGTGTTTGAGGAATGTTCTGCCACACTGAGTGCACTTGGACACACATATCAGCAAGATCCACTGTTGGCAGTGCTTCTTTTGCAATTGCCGACCCATGACGCCTCAGATGTGCTCAATAGGAGACACGTTTGGAGACGCTGTAGGCCATGGTAGCATGTTCAGACCATGCAGACTGCTCACAGTAGCATGGGCAAAGTGTGGTCTGGTGATGTTGTAGTAAAAATGGCTCCTTAGACACTTTCTCCAAAGTATTCGTAGAGCCATTCTGTTTGGAGGTGTGGGTAATTTTTTTGTAGTATACTATTGGAGGTGGTAACTGCCTCCATATTTGGTTGACCACTCCTCCCATCAGTCTAAGGCTGTTTTTAATCTGTGCTGTATCCTACCTGTCTTTTAAATTTGTAGGCTTTTAACTAGTGTTGAGCCACCCCCATAGTGTTCGAGTTCGGTTCGGTTCGTCGAACACCCATGTGTTCGCCGAACTGTTCGTCGAACTGTTCGTCGAACACCTTCGAACACCGTTAAAACCAATGGCAGGCAAACAAAAACACATAGAAACACATAGAAAACACCTTCAAAGGTGTCCAAAAGCTGACAAACTGCTCAGAAGACACAACTAACACATGTAAAAGTGACAAGTACATATAGTCATGCGAAAAGAAAAGAGGTGGAGGAGTAAAAGGAGGGGGAGACACAGATATAGGCATGTCATGCCCTTCTAAAATCCAAAAAGTGAGAAGCCGACACGGCCAGTCCACTCCTGCCCGTGCCACCTCCGTGTCGCCGGGTTTGTGCCAGAGCCGCGGTGAACCCTGACGGCCAGCCCCCCTCTCCCAATACTGGTGCCTGTCCGCTGGTGGGTCGAGCGAGCCCCCCTGTGGTGGAGGCAGCTCTAAGCTTTTTAATTTAAATTGTCTCTCTAATTTGAATAAATACACTTTAAATCCATTTACAAGGATCTATTGGAGGGCAAGTCTCATGCCAGCAGCCGCGTAATTCCAGCTCCAGTAGCATCCGCTAAAGCTGCTGCAGTTAAAAAGCTTTTATAAGGATCGAGCTCTGCTGTCCACCGCAAGGCATCCTACTGCCAGTCCCAGCCCCTATGCCTTGGGGTGCCTCAAGATGCTCTTCACTGAGTATCCCGTGGTCCCGAAGCATTTCCTTTGAAAAAATTAAGTGTCCAAACTACAGGTGGTGTAGCTTGCTTAACAGCTGGGATAATCCGCTGACTAGCAGACACTGCTACTAGGCACAAAGTATTTCCTGGGCTAGATGCAGTTAAAAATTTGTAATTAGATACTCTCGTTGGATGCTGAGAAAGCATTCCATAGAGTCTCCTGGCACGCCATATATGATTCTCTTAAAAAGCTTGGGTAGGGGTCTAGGGGACCCTTTTATAGCCAAAATCACGGCCCTGTATCGCAATACGTCACCTAAGCTGAAGATAAATGGAACTGTAGGACCCTGAGGGCTCGGTTGCTACAGAGGTATTGCACCTCACCCAGAGGTGTGATATCTCACTCTCAGGTAAGGGTGGAGTGTGGATCAGGACCCGACACCTGCATGCATTACACCACATTGCCGTGGGGCAGGGCGACCAATATGCCCCTGAGATGGGCACGACAGTCCCTGTCCCTGGCTGGAGTGGGGGGAGGGAACACTGAGGAAGGGGAACCCTGTAGTGCAGGAGCAGGGAGGAAGCAGTTCCTGGGTGCATTGATAAGGGAGTATAAAAGGTGGGCACCATCTTAGTTCAGTGCAGAGAAGTCTGAGCAGAAGTGACAGGGAGCAGGGGCTCTGCATGAGCCTCTGCTCCGGAGGCGGGCCTAGTAACAGAGGCCCAGGCCAGGAAGAGGGAGAAGGAAGGAAGAGGAGCGGAGAAGGCTCCAGGAACGAGGAACGAAGGGATCCCAGGGGTGCGGACGGGCGAGTCGCCACCGCACGCCCGAATCCACCTGCGTGGAGGGGTCAGGCCAAAGGGGGAGACCGGTCCCCAAAACTAGTGGAGGCAGGAAACAACCCTCAGCTAGAAACCAGAGGCTGTGACATTTTATGTGGCGCAGCCCCTCGCTACACCCGCTAGGAAGGCACCACATAGGGTCAGGGAAACTGGCGCCAAGTTTACCAAGAGGAGGCCCAAGGCAGCTGGACAGAAGGGTTGGTAAGAAAGGCCAGACAAAGGACACACAAAGGGGGTCCTGTGAAGTGCTCCAAAGTTATCTGGGAGTTGTCTGAGCCCCTCACCTGGTGAGCACAGTACGACGTGGGCAGCCGTTACCTGCAGATGTGGTCTGGATAATAAGAACTGTGAGTAAAGGCCCTGGACTGCATCACTGACTCCGTGTCGTTACTGCTGCTGCCCTGCACCATCACCCCCATCCTCCGCATACACTGCCCTGAGGCTATACTCCTCCCGTGGGGAGTTATGCTACGCTCTGCTGCACCCACAACACCAGCCTCAGCGGTCTGCCCTGCAGCAGCGGTTCACTCTGACCGCAATCCACGGGTGGCATAGTCGGACATTTAAACATCAAAACCACATAAATAGTTCTGTCACTGGTTTGACCGCCCTGAGCCACAGAACCGGGTCACCGCCACGGAGACTACAACCACCAGCATCCACCAAAAAGGGTCCGGCTCCGGGTGTCCCAAGGCCCAGGGGGTGCATCAGAACATTTTCATCACCTTTCACAATCACCAATGGGAGAAGGCAGGGATGTCCTCTGATCCCTTTCTTATACATCCTAGTGACGGAGCACCTGCTCTCATTAATTCGCCATAACCCCAATATTAGGTGGATTGAGGTGGGAGGCACCGAGTACAAGTGCTCTCTATTTGCTGATGATGTCCTAGTATATATCACTCAATCACATATATCCATCCATGCTGTTATGACTGAAATAGATCACTTTGTTACATGGTCAAATTTTAAAATCAATGCAGCGAAGTCTGAGGCCCTCGATGTCTCCCTCCCCAAATCCATACAGGATTCCATCCAGTCCAACTTTCCCTTTGCCTGGCCCTCACAGGGTATCAAATACTTAGGAATTCCTATTCATAGAGACCTCTCCCATCTATGTTATCTTAATTTTGGGCCCTTTATTGAACAACTCCATACAGACCACGGTTGGAAAGATAGAACTGTAAGATTCACTACGTGAACCACTGGTGCTTTGTGGAAAAGCACATGTACACTGTGTTCCAAATTATTATGCAAAAAGTGTTTAGGAGTGATAAGGGAAGAATTTGTTTGTTTGTCAGTTAAACTCATTGATGGTGATGTGTGTCAGGGCTCTTTATATTACTGTAAGCAATTGCAGACACCTGTGCTAATTAGTTTGGCAGGTGTGTCCAATGAAAGGCAAGACTACTTAAGAAGGCTGTCCCACATTATTAAGCAGCCTACATTTTCTGCCAATATGGGAAAGAAAAAGGATGTGTCGGCTGCTGAGAAGCAACAAATTGTGGAGTGTTTAGGTCAAGGCATGACTACAATCAACATTGTGCGATGATCAGGATGAAGTGTCTTGGCAATCAAGAAGTATGTAGCTGATTCACAGTACACACGTGTGCGTGCTGATAAGGGCAAATTGAGGACTTTTTCCTACAGGCAATTACGTCAGGTTAAAAGAGCAGTGGCAAAAAAGCCTTGTCATAGCAGCAGACAAGTTTTTGAAGCTGCTGGTGCCTCCAACGTCCCCCGAACAACAAGATGCAGGGTCCTTCAGAGGTTTGCAGCTGTGCATACGCCATCCTGTCGACCTCCTCTATCCACTTCACACAAGCAGAAACGGCTCCAGTGGGCCAAACATTACATGAAGACTGATTTCAAAACTGTTTTGTTCACGGGTGAGTGCCGTGCAACGCTTGATGGTCCAGATGGATGGAGTGGAGGATGGTTGGTTGATGGACACCCCACGCAAACACGACTACGGCGCCAACAAGGAGGAGGTTGAGTAATGTTTTGGGCTGGAATCATGTTGAGAGAGATTGTCGGCCCCTTTAGGATCCCTGAAGGGGTAAAAATGAACTCCATAATGTATGTGGAGTTTCTCAAACAGCACTTCCTGCCATGGTTCAAGAAGAAGAACCGTGTTTTCCACAGCAAGATCATTTTTCTGCATGATAATGCACCATCTCATGCTGCACATAAAACATCTGCATCTCTGGCTGATATGGGCATAAAAGGGGACAAACTTATGGTGTGACCCCCATGCTCCCCTGACCACTACCCCATTCAGAACCTCTGGAGCATCATCAAAAGGAGTGTCTATGATGGCGGGAGGCAGTTCACATCTAAGCAACAGCTCTGGGAGGGTATTCTGTCCTCATGCAAAACAATTGAAGCAGAAACCATCCAAAACCTGACATATTCAATGGACGAGAGAGTTCAGAAGCTCCTTTCGAACAAGGGGTCCTATGTGAAAATATAACATCACCTAGAATAAAGTTTTGAGTTGAAAACTGTTTGATTTCAGTTTCTAATAACCTGCTAATGCTTATAATTTCAAAAATGACCATTTTTTTGGTCTTTATTAAAATGAAAAGGTTGATCGAAAAGTTTGGGGGATCTAAGAGTGTGGCAACCCAGTAGTCAGGATTACTTCAAATTCTGACAATATGAGGGTCATGTTGCAGGTAGTGCAGCAAGAAGGCACTTATGTGTCTTGCGCATCTCGGAGCCCCAAAATTATTTTCCGGGCTAGATGCAGCTAAAAATTATTATTAATTTAAATCTGGTGGAGCTTAGTATAGATGGCCTAACAGAATCAGTGCTGCACACTGCTACAAAGCCCAAATTATTTTCCAGCCAAGGTACAGATAAACATGATTAGTAATTTTAAATCTGGTGGAGCTTAGTATAGATGGCCTAATAGAATCAGTACTGCACACTGCTACAAAGCCCAAATTATTTTCCAGCCAAGATACAGATAATCATGATTAGTAATTTGAAAGCTTAAAACTGTTGGTGAGGTGATTTTAACCAATCATCAAGCTTTTACTCTCCCCAGGATGACACAGTTGTAGAAATGTCGTTTCGGATCCATGATTTGTTCATCTTTATGAACGTGATTCTGTCTACATTATCAGTGGAGAGCCGCGTGCGCTTATCTGTCAGCACACCACCAGCAGCGCTGAACACACGTTCAGACAGAACGCTGGCTGCGGGGCATGACAAGATCTCCAAGGCGTAAGTGGCTAGCTCCGGCCATTTATCCAGATTGGAAGCCCAAAAAGAGCAAGGGTCCAGTGACACAGTCATGGCTTCAATGTTTACTTGGAGATACTCCTGTACCATCGTCTCTAGGCGTTGACTATGTGTCAGACTTCTTGTCTCCTGTGGCCTTGCAAAGGATGGGCTAAAAAAGTCGTGAAATGATTCCGCAAAATTGATGTTACCAGCAGATACTGTGGTTCTGTTACGGTTTGAGTGCTGAACACTCGACGGTCCCACGGTTGGCAAGTTGGAACTGTGAGATTCACTACGTGCACCACTGGTGTTTTGTGGAAAAGCACATGTAAGATTCTGCAACAGTCTCTGCTGATACTCCTGCATGTGTGCATCCCTTTCTATGGCAGGAATAATTTCTGCAAATTTACTTTTGTACCGGGGATCTAACAGTGTGGCAACCCAGTAGTCAGGATTATTTCTAATTCTCACAATTCGAGGGTCATGTTGCAGGTAGTGCAGCAAGAAGGCACTCATGTGTGTTGTGCATCCAGGAGCACCAAGTCCCTGTTGTGTTGGTGGCGAGGAAACAATCATGCTTCCTTCCTCTGTCCTCTCCCCCCAACCTCGCACAACAGAAATGTGATCAAGGTCTCCCTCATCTGATGAGTCTTCCATCAGTTCAACCTCCACTTCTTCCTGGGCTCCTGCACCTTCCTCACTAGTTTGGCTGCTACCATGCGCCCTGGTAAAACCATCTCCCCCACCCTCACATGCCTGCCGCCTTGGTGCTGCCGACCGTCTGGACCTTGCAGATGTTAGCCCTTCTGCATACAACTCCTCCTGCTCTACTTCCTCCACCTCCTCTTGTGCCACCACCTGACTCCGAATTCTGTTTAACATGTGCTCCAGCATGTAAATCACCGGAATAGTCATGCTGATAATGGCATCGTCAGCGCTAAACATCTTCGTCGCCATTTCAAATCTGTGCAGAAGGGTGCATAGGTCCCTGATCTGAGACCACTCCTCCAGCGTGATTTGCCCCACCTCTGGATCTCGTTGGCCCAGGCTATACGTCAGAACGTATTGCACCAGGGCTTGTCGGTGCTGCCACAGTCGCTGCAATATGTGCAGAGTTGAATTCCACCGGGTAGGCACATCGCATTTTAGCCGGTGAAGTGGCAGGCCCAACGACTTCTGTAGAGATGTAAGTCGCTGAGCTGCGGGATGCGAATGGCGGAAGTGAGCACACAGCGACCGTGCCCTCTGCAGAAGGCCATCTAGTCTGGGATAGTGGGCTAAAAATTGCTGGACAACCAGGTTCAACACGTGAGCCATACAAGGCACGTGTGTGACATTGCCCCGGCGAAGGGCCGCACCCAGGTTTGCAGCATTGTCGCACACAGCCTTCCCTGGTTTCAGGTCCAGTGGAGACAACCATTCATGAAATTGGTTCTCCAGAGCTGACCACAACTCCTCAGCTGTGTGACTCAAATTTCCCAGACATTTCAAAGTAAAAACCGCCTGATGACGTTGAGCCCTACTGCCAGCATAGTAAGGAGGTGTGCAGGATCCCTTCTGCGCAGTTAGAAAGCTTGTGGCATGACCAGACAGGCTTTGGGTGCAGGTAGAGGACCGAGAGGAGGTTGAGGAGGCAGAAGCAGTGGAGGAACTTTGAGATAAAGAGGATTGACGCACAACTCGTGGGGACGGCAAGACTTGGACAGCAGCCCCTTGTCCTGCTGTCACCATAGTTACCCAGTGCCCAGTCAGCGACATGTAACGCCCCTGTCCATGCCTACTCGTCCAAGTGTCTGTGGTGAAATTGCACCCTGTCACACACAGAGTTTCTCAAAGAAACGGTGATGTTGTGTGCGACATGCTGGTGGAGCGCAGGCACACCTTTCTTTGAGAAGTAGTGCCGACTGGGCATCTGGTACTGGTGCACTGCGACGGACATAAGGTCTCGAAAATCCTCTGTGTCCACCAGGCGGAAAGGCAGCATTTCTGTAGCCAAGAGCTTGCAGATGGTGACATTCAACCTCTTAGCTTTCTCATGGCTAGGAGGAAATGGTCTTTTACTTGTCCACATCTGAGGGACCGAGGGCTGGCTATTGTGCTTAGACGGGGTTGATAAGGGTGTCCCCGGCACACTGCCGGTCTGTGAGGAAGATGCAGGCGGACATGTTAGGTTGCCTTGATCCAAAGGTGGTGCTATCGATGTCGGACAGCGCTCAACACCAGCTGGTGTTACCACCTCCAAAGAAAATGATGACCTGCCAATCATGCTGGCTGTTGCGGGTAAAGAGGTGGCAGGTCTGCGCCCCAAAACAGGTGTGACTGCTGTCCCCCCAGTCACAAAGGATGAAGAGGCCGTGGATGCACAAGATATGGCAGACGGTGGCTGGCCCGGCCTGCTAGGCAGCATTGTAGCACAGTGAGCTTCCCACTGCAACTTATGCTTCATGTCCATGTGCCGGTTCATGCATGAAGTACTCAAACTATGTATTTTTTGGCCTCTACTTAGCTTTTGCTGACAAATGTTACAGATAACACGAGTTGGGTCATCTTTATCGATCTGAAAAAATGCCCAGGCTATGCAAGGCTTAGCACCCATGCGACCTGAAGAGCCACCACGACTTGTGGTGAGAGGCAGAGTTGTGCTTGAGGATGCAGTTGTTGATGTGCTTCCAGTACTACGTCTCTGTCCAGGAAGCCGCAACCTGACCTCGTCGTCACTAGCATCCTCCTCCACCTGCTCTGCTGACCTCATCTCTTGGCTGACTGTGGGTTGACAGTAAGTGGGATCTCCAACCTCATCATCATCACCCTGTGCGTTATCACACCAGTCGTCCTCAGAGCCAACCTGTTCCTGCCCTGACAAAAACTAAAGTTGTCGCTCCAATCAGGTATTTGAGTCTCATCATCGTCTTCCTCATTGTCTCCACGAACAGGAGTTACAGTTTGGGAATGAGGGTCTACATTATGGTCAGAACCTTCTGCGTCTGGTCCTGGATCCGACTCATAAAGATTCTGGGCATCAGTGCAGATCATTTCCTCGTCTGGATTCACAGAAGCGCTGGAGTTTACCTCTGATTCCCAGGCTATAGTATGAGTAAACAGCTCTGCAGACTCAACCATCTGTTCTACCTCATACTCAGACGGGCAGCTGGAGATTTGGGAGCTGTGAGGAAGCAAGTGCGATTGGTGTGACACCTTTGAGGACTGGAGTATTTCTGATGTTGAAGTTGATGTGGAGGAGAGCCCACTTAAAGGAACACTTGACATCCGTTGAAGCACCTGCTGTTTTTGTGCCTCATCTGGAATTTGTATCGATTGGCGTGGCCGTAAGAAAGGGATCTTATCACATTGTCCGCTAAAAGATGTAGACATCTTAGTTTGGCTGGAAGATGGTCTTTCTTCTGCAGATGTTACTGTTGCTTCAACACCTACCCCACGGACACAACCTTTTTTCCCCTTCCCAACACGCCTATTCCCCTTTCCACCAGCAGCAGGCCTTTTTCCACTCATTTTGGTGGTTAACTAATTCACAACTCTGGAGTTGTTTGCACAAAAAAACAATGGATGGGAACCGAGCAGAGCTGAGTGGCCAAACTGTGGTATTAGGCCAAAACTATTGGCTGGGTTTGATGCAGAAAAAAATTATATTCAATTTGCAACCTGATGGAGGTCAGTATAGATGGACTAATAGAACAAGTCCCACACACAGCTAGAAGGCCAAATATTTTTTCAGAGCTAGATGCAGACAAAAAATTATTTTTAATTTGCAACCTGATGGAGGTTAGTATAGATGGACTAATAGAGAAAGTCCAACACACTGCTAGAAGGCCAAATATTTTTTCAGAGCTAGATGCAGACAAAAAATTATTTTTAATTTGCAACCTGATGGAGGTCAGTATAGATGGACTAATAGAGAAAGTCCCACACATTGCTAGAAGGCCAAATATTTTTTCAGCGCTAGATGCAGAAAAAAATTATATTCAGTTTGCAACCTGATGGAGGTCAGTAAAGATGGACTAATAGAACAAGTCCCACACACAGCTAGAAGGCTAAATATTTTTTCAGAGGTAGATGCAGATAAAAATTATTTTTAATTTGCAACCTGATGGAGGTCAGTATAGATGGACTAATAGAGAAAGTCCCACACACTGCTAGAAGGCCAAATTTTTTTTCAGCGCTAGATGCAGACAAAAAAATATTTTGAATTTGCAACCTGATGGAGGTCAGTATAGATGGACTAATAGAACAAATCCCACACACTGCTAGAAGGCCAAATATTTTTTCAGAGCTAGATGCAGAAAAAAAATTTATTCAGTTTGCAACCTGATGGAGGTCAGTATAGATGGACTAATAGAACAAGTCCCACACACTGCTAGAAGCCCAAATATTTTTTCAGAGCTAGATGCAGAAAAAAATTATATTCAGTTTGCAACCTGATGGAGGTCAGTATAGATGGACTAATAGGACAAGTCCCACACACTGCTAGAAGCCCAAATATTTTTTCAGAGCTGGATGCAGAAAAAAATTATATTCAATTTGCAACCTGATGGAGGTCAGTATAGATGGACTAATAGAGAAAGTCCCACACACTGCTAGAAGGCCAAATATTTTTTCAGAGCTAGATGCAGACAAAAAATAATTTTGAATTTGCAACCTGATGGAGATCAGTATAGGTGGACTAATAGAACAAGTCCCACACACAGCTAGAAGCCCAAATATTTTTTCAGAGGTAGATGCCGAAAAAAATTATATTCAGTTTGCAACCTGATGGAGGTCAGTATAGATGGACTAATAGAACAAGTCCCACACACAGCTAGAAGCCCAATTATATTTTCAGAGGTAGATGCAGAAAAAAATTATATTCAGTTTGCAACCTGATGGAGGTCAGTATAGATGGACTAATAGAATAAGTCCCACACACTGCAGGAAGGCCAAATATTTTTTCAGAGCAAGATGCAGATAAAAATTATTTTTAATTTGCAACCTGATGGAGGTCAGTATAGATGGACTAATAGAGAAATTCCCACACACTGCTAGAAGGCCAAATATTTTTTCAGAGCTAAATGCAGAAAAAAATTATATTCAGTTTGCAACCTGATGGAGGTCAGTATAGATGGACTAATAGAACAAGTCCCACACACTGCTAGAAGGCCAAATATTTTTTCAGAGCTAGATGCAGATAAAAATTATTTTTAATTTGCAACCTGATGGAGGTCAGTATAGATGGACTAATAGAACAAGTCCCACACACTGCGAGAAGCCCAAATATTTTTTCAGAGCTAGATGCAGACAAAAAATTATTTTTAATTTGCAACCTGATGGAGGTCAGTATAGATGGACTAATAGAATGGTGCTATGCCCAAAAGATTTTACTTCACTAGGTGCAGTAAAAAAATTGGTATTCTATACACAGGTGGTATATCTTGCAACACAGATAGGCTACTCCACTGACTAACACACTCTGCAATAGGCCAAAAAGGATTAGCTTTGCTAGATTCAGCCAAATGCTGTGAAAAAAACTTGCACAGCACTGGCACAGACCTGCCTGGCAAAAACTGATAGGAACTGATCTAACTTAGTCCTGAAAAGGACTGCAATTACAATTAGTCTTTACTCCCACAACCTATCTATTTAAGAGCACAGACCTGCCTGATAAAAGTCGTAGGAAATGCTGTAACCTAGTCCTTAAAAGGACTGCAATCACAACTATTCCCAACTCCCAAGCTATCTGTAAATTGGCTTGAAATTAACAAGGTATAGCGCACACAGCAACAGCGGTGCCGTCTAACACGCAGCTGCAGTAGTGAGAAAATGGTGGCGACGGGGAAAATGGCTGGGTCTTATAGGGCAAGGACATGTGACATACACTGCCAGTGACACATGCCCTTGCTTGTGTGAAAGAAAGCACTTCGCTCCGTGTGTGCGCTGCTGATAGGCTGACAGATTGCACCTCCCCACTGTAAATGCAGGAAAGAGAAAAAAAAATGGAGATCTTCATTATTCCTGCAGAGATCCATCCCCTGCCCCTCCCCCCGCCCCGCTGTACACTCAAACTGCGTATTAACATTAATTTTCATCATTACTGAGAAAAAATCCAGTTATGATTTTGGTGCACGAACAGTTATCGAACATAAGCTCGAACAGCCAAATTTTTCTCAAATCGTTCGTGTTCGCCGAACGGCTCGAACACCGCCCAAAACAGCTCGAATTTGAGATTGGCGAACAGTTCGAGTCGAACAACGCTCATCTCTACTTTTAACTCGAGAGGTATGATATCAGATTAGGGTCCCATCAAAGAAAAGTATGCCTTGTTATGGCTGATGGGATCTCATAAGTTGACCAATTTGTGTACTAGGTATCTTCATTTTTATATATACAAAAGCCTTTTACTCATGGGTTTTTATAGTTCTGATGCATATTCTTCTGTTTTATAACTCTACATTGTTTACAAATATTTCTGTTTTGTCATGTGCAAGGTCATTATTATGTTTATTTAACAGAATAGGCACTAATACTACCTCAGTGGTATTGAATTATCAATTATGAACCAATCTGACTTTTTCAGTTCATGTGTTCTTTTTTAATTGTTATAATTTGTGAATTTTCATCACAATTTCATACTTTGTCAAGTTTCTTAACGGACATGTAAAGTTGTTCTGCACACTAAGAATTCTATCTTATAAGATGAGTAGATTTTATTTATTTAAGCTAATGGACAATGACTTGCATAAACGTAGAGCCTTCTAAAAGCATAAATTACCAGAACAAGCCTGTGTGGACATTACTTGAGCAAAAAAAGTTTTGTGATTTCAGTTTGTAAAATTGAGACTGTAGCGTGATTTATAATATAAACCGTAATTCAAGAGAAGTAGAAGATACCTATACAAAGGAAGTCAACTTTTAAGAAGTGTCATTGGACAGTATATGTGAACTGCAAAATAACATTAAAAGCTACACCTACATATGTTGAAAATTTCCGTGTATTATAGTCTTGAATATGTAAAAAAATCATAAACTGTATTTTGTTTTCATTTCTAAACAGAAATGTAAGAATGTGTTCTTTTAATTTCCCAATATCTTCCTTTAATTTCTCAGATTACGCTGGAGTTTAAAAACTCTTCACAGCACTTCTCATTCTATTTATAATGGCTTCTTCAGTAAATAAGCACCAAAGCTTTCAAGTGGTTTCAGGGTTAATCGCTGTTTGCATAACCCCTTACTGAACTTTCTTTAGTCTGTAAAAACTGTTAGGGAGCCCAAGCAGAGCCACTTGGATAGTAATAAAAGCCTCTTAATTTCTAAGTAAAAGGTTATGTAGCTGAATAAAGCACCCCATGTACAAAGAAACTTCAAGGGTAGTTCCTTGAATGGCAGTAGCAAACTAATGCCACTTTGTGATTAATGCCATAAAACATGACTCAGACTTTTATGTGAATGAATTCATTTTGAAGTAAATGATACCTTTTTTTTTTTTACTTGTTTTCAAGTTTAATTGTAAAGGTGAACCATAGTAACAATTTTCAGACAATATTTTACATTTTATTCTTAGGTGCTGGAAGTGTAAAACTGTAAGTAAAGATGAGGTGATCGATTTGAGAAAAATCTAATTTGCCTCAAATTTCACAGAAAAATTCTGCGTGACCATAATCCAAATTTCTTGCAATTTGGCCCAGGTGAATTTACCAAAATTGAGGCAAACTAGTCACCATGTTTCTGAATTATATAGGGCCTAGAAGGTGTTAAGAATATTTTATACTTACCTCTCATTGGCTCTGCCTTTTCCTGTACCACCACCAGTCCTCCGATTTGTTCTTTAATCTTCTATCATCTGCATTTTGTCTTCTGCATTCCTTCCAGCTGTGTCTTTCATTCACTTGGTCCTATCACATAGTGTGCAACTGTAAGCAGAGCTGCCACCAGGAATTTCAGGGCCTCATACTGGCAAAATTTTTGGGCCCCCTGGAGACTCCGCCTAGGCTCCACCGCTGCACCACCACCACCTCTCGAACCTTCAACAGTCTCACCGCCCACTTTTGGAAAAACTCCACTTCCTCACCAGAAAAAGTCAAGCACAGCGTGTGCAGCCACTGAGGAAATGAATGGATCAGCGGGCGAGTCGCACAAGAGCTACATTCTATTGGAGTTAAAAATTACACATACTGACGATCAGTCGGGTCCCAGCAGTCGTCCCCCATAATTATCATTTATACTTAGGTCACATTCACATGTTCAGTATTTGGTCAGTATTTTACATCACATATTTGTAAGCCAAAACCAGGAGTGGAACAATCAGTGAAAAAGTCTAATAGAAACATGTCACCACTTCTGCAATTCTCACCAGCTCCTGGTTTTGGATTACAAATACTGATGTAAAATACTGACCAAATACTGATCGTGTGAATGTGGCCTTAGGATAGTGACCAAGTAATGCAACATACAAGGGAGAAATACCGCCACACCATGACCAGATCACATATTACCACCACATAGTGACTAGGGGATTGGGTGCCATGCATGCCAGGATTGGGGGATGAGGAGGCCATACATACCTGGATTGGGGGATGAGGTGTGCCATACATACCAGGTTGAGGGGTACCTTACATACCAGAATAGGGATGAGGGGTACCATGCATACCAGGATGAGGGATGGGCTGCCATGCATACCAGGATGAGGGATGGGGTGTCATGCATACCAGGATGAGAGATGGGGTTCCTTGCATACCAGGATTGGGATGAGGGGTGCCATGTATACAAGATGTGGAATGAGGGGTGCCATGCATACCAGGATTGGGGATGGGGGTGCCATGCATACCAGGATTGAGGATGAGGGGTGACATGCATACCAGGATTGGGGATGATGGGTGCCATGCATACCAGGATAGGGATAAGGGGTACCATGCATACCAGGATAGGGATGTGGGGACCATGCATACCAGGATTAGGATGAGGGGCCATGCATACCAGGATAGGGATGAGGGGTACCATGTATACCAGGATAGGGATGAGAGGTACTATGCATACCAGGATGAGGGATGAGGTGCCATGCATATCAGGATAGGAATGAGGGGTACCTTGTATACCAGGATAGGGATGAGGGATGGGGTACCATGCATACCAGGATATGGATGAAGAGTGCTATGCATACCAGGATTGGGTATGAGGGAGCCATGCATACCAGCATGAGGTATGAGGGGCACCATGCATGCCAGAATTGAGATAAGTGGTGCCATGCATACCAGGATTGGGGATGAGGTGTGCCATGCATACCAGGATTGGGTATGAGGGAGCTCTGCATGCCAGGATGATCGATAAGAGGCACAATGCATGCCAGGTTTGGGATGAGGGGCACCATGCACACCAGGATTGGGGATGAGGGGTGCCATGCATATCAGGATTGGGGTTGAAGGGTGCCATGCATATCACGATGGTGATGAGATGTGCCATGCATACCAGGATGGGATGATGGGTGCCATGCATACCAGGATAGGGATGAGGGGTGCCATGCATACCAGGATAGGGATGAGGGGTGCCATGCATAACAGGATAGGGATGAGGGGTGCCATGCATACCAGGATAGAGATGATGGGTGCCAGGCATACCAGGATAGGATGGCGGCAGCACATAACAGGATGGGGGAACAGAATTAGGGAGCACAAATACCACAATGGAGGCAGCACAAATACCAGGATGGGCGCAGCACAAATGCCAGGATGGGGGCATCACATACCAGCATGGGATACCATATACCAATAAAAATGCTCACCACCTGGGCATACAATGGGTTCAATAGCTAGTATATAATAAATTGGTACAGTAGTACAATGCAGGATGTGCTGTAAATGTTTTCATAAGAATTTGGGAAAGTTGTGAAATGTCCTATAAATGTCTGTTCTATTCCTGATCTCAGGATCTCAGCTTTTAGTTGAGATGAATCTGTACTGCACTTTATGTACATGCTCAGCAGTGAGGCAGTGCTGTCGAGCTGGAGTCGTGGAGAATGAGTCGGGAGTCAGGGAAATTGGCTTACAGACTCCACAGTTCTGGTAAGAACGGACACACTGACGACACAGGTACCATTTTCTTTATTTGTTTAAAAACAGATGTGTGAATGAGGCCTAACAGACAGATGAAGCATAAATGGCCGCCCTGGTCTGTCTTTTTTTTTTTCACATCTTAAACACGTTCATGCACATCAGACTAAACTTGGACATGTCTCTGATTCTTTGTTTTTTTTAAACCATTGATTGTGTGAATGCAGTCCTATTATATAATGCATGCGTGTGCCATCTGCTAAAAAATGGACAGCACATGCACAAGAAAATTAGACATGTGAATGGGGCCTAAGGTAAAGAGAAGCATAGAACCATAGCACCTACCAAAAAAAAAAAAAATGCAGATTGAAAAGAAAAAAAAATGTTTAAGCCACGTTTTTCCTCCCCTTCTTCCCAGAGGCATAGCTCTTTTATTTTTCTGTCCACATAGACGTATGAGCACATGATTTTTGCGGGACGAGTTGTACTTTTGAATGATACTATTTATTTTACCACATAGTGTACTGGAAAACGAGAAAAAAATTCCAATTGGGGAGAAATTATGAAAAAAAAACCACAATTCTGACATTGGCTTTTGAGAATTGTTTTCACGGTCTACGTTTTGTGGTAAAAATGACCTGGTAATAGGATTGTCCTCATCAATGCGATTACAGCGCTACCAAACATCTCCAGTTTTTTTATTTTAGTGGTGAAAAAAATTCAAAGTTTGCAAAAAAAATGTTGTGGGTTGTATCGCCAATTTCTGAGACCGGTAACGTTTTCATTTTTCAGTCAATTGAGCTGTGTGATTGCTTATTTTTAGCAGGGCAAGACAATGTTTTTATTGATAGCATTTTGGGATAGGTGTGAAGTTTTGATCACTTGTTTCAGTATTTTTTGTGGAGTTGCAGTGATCAAAAAAACTTAATTTTGAGGTTCTTTAATTTTTTTGTTTACAGTGTTTACCGATTGGGTTAATTGTTTTTATATTTTGATCGACCAAACTTTTCTGAACGCAGCGATACCACATATGTTTTTTATTTTTTTATATCTTTAGTTTCAATGTAGGTAAAGGGGGGTGATTTGTCGCGATTGTTAGCGGCATGTCCTGGCTGTAATACACAGCCATAACCTGCCAGGTATGCCGTGGGCTTGCTATGTGAGCCCGCTCCATATATCCGCTTCCGACATGTGCCGTACATGTGTGGCGCATGTCGGGGAAGGGTTAAAGTTAATGTAAGAAATGCAAGCATTCACTTGTTTCCAGAAATATGTAACACAGTGCTGGAAAATGCAAGTTGCAGAGATAAGGGGTAAGCATCCTGGGGGGTTTTACAGAACATACACACATGCATAATCTATACAGTTGAAACCAGAAGTTTACATACCATATATAAAAAGACACATATGCATCTTTTTCTCAATATCTAACATGAAATCAAAATAAACTTTTCCCGTGTTAGGTCACTTAGGATTACCATAATTTTTAATATTTGCCAAATGCCAGAATAATGAGAGAGAGAGAATGTTTTAAGGCATCTTTATTACTGACTGCAAAGTCAAAATTTTACATACATTTCATTAATATTTGGTACCATTGCCCTTAAACTGAATGACTTGGGTCAAACATTTGGGATATTCTTCCACAAGCTTCTCACAGTAGTTGGTCGGAATTTGGGCCCATTCCTCCTGATAAAACTAGTGTAACTGATCCAGGTTTGCAGGTCGCCTTGCTCCCACCTGCCTTTTCAGCTTTGCCCATAAATTTTTAATAGGATTGAGATCAGGGCTTTGTGATGGCCACTCCAAAACCTTGACTTTGTTATCCTTAAGCCACTTTGTTACCATTTTTGCAGTATGCTTCAGATCATTGTCCATTTGGAAGACCCATTTCCGCCCAAGCTTTAACTTCCTGACTGATGTCTTGAGATGTTGCTTCAGTATTGACACATAATATCCTTTTCTCATGATGCCATTTATTTTGTGAAATGCATCAGTCCCTCCTGCAGCAAAACAATTCCACAACATGATGCTGCCACCCCCGTGTTTCACAGTTGGGATGGTGTTCTTAGGCTTCCAAGCTTCTCCCTTTTTCCTCCAAACGTAGCAATGGTCATTATGCCCAAAAAGTTAACTTTTAGTTTCATCAGACCATAGGACCTGTCTCCAAAAATGAAGGTCTTTGTTCCTGTGTGCATTTGCAAACATGAATCTGTTTTTTGTGTTTCTTTTGGAGTATTGGCTTCTTCCTGGCAGAGTGGCCTTTCAGCCCATGTTGATACAGTACTTGTTTCACTGTGGATATTGACACAATCTTACCAGCTTCCGCCATCATCTTCACAAGGTCTTTTGCATTTGTCCTTAGGTTGATATGCACATGTCGGAACAAAGCACGTTTCATCTTTGGAACACTGAACCCGTCTCCTTCCTGATCAGTATGATGGCTGGACATTCCCATCTTGTTTGTACTTGCGTATAATTGCTTGTACAGATGAATAAGGCACCTTTAGGTATCTTGAAATTTTACCCAAGGATGAGCCAGATTTGTGCAAGTCCATAATTCTCTTCCTGATATCTTGGATGATTTCTTTAGACTTTCCCTTGATGCTACACAAAGAAGCAGTGTGTTTCAGGTGTGCATTAAAACATCCACAGGTGTGTCTCTCATTATCTCAGATGTTGCCAAAAAAATAGAAGCTTCTAAACACATGACATCATCATATGGGCAGTCCAGAATTGTTTAAAGGCATAGTAATCTTAGTGTATGTAAACTTTTGACTTTGCAGTAAATAATAAAAATGCCTTAAAACATTCTCTCTCTCTCATTATTTTGGCATTTGGAAAATATTAAAAATTATGGTAATCCTAATTGACCGAAAGCGGGAAAGGTTTATTCTGATTTCATGTCAGATATTGAGAAAGACATGCATTTGTGTCTTTTTATACAGTGTATGTAAACTTCTGGTTTCAACTGTATATTATATGCATGTGTGTACATTCTGTAGAAAACCCAAGGCTGCTTGTGTGCGTATATATATATATATATATATATATATATATATATATATATATAAAGTACAGACCAAACGTTTGAACACACCTTCTCATTTAAAGATTTTTCTGTATTTTCATGACTATGAAAATTATACTTTCACACTGAAGGCATCAAAACTATGAATTAACACATGTGGAATTATATAGTTAACTAAAAAAGTGTGAAACAACTGCAAATATGTCTTATATTCTAGGTTCTTCAAGGTAGCCACCTTTTGCTTTGATGACTGCTTTGCACACTCTTGGCATTCTCTTGATGAGCTTCAAGAGGTAGTCACCGGAAATGGTTTTCACTTCACAGGTGTGCCCTATCAGGTTTAATAAGTGAGATTTCTTGCCTTATAAATGGGGTTGGGACCATCAGTTGTGTTGTGCAGAAGTCTGGTGGATACACAGCTGATAGTCCTACTGAATAGACTGTTAGAATTTGTATTATGGCAAGAAAAAAGCAGCTAAGTAAATAAAAACGAGTGGCCATCATTACTTTAAGAAATTAAGGTCAGTCAGTGTGAAAAATTAGGAAAGCTTTGAATGTGTCCCCAAGGGCTAAATAATACAAGGAATGGACTGATTTCTGCACAACACAACTGATGGTCCCAACCCCATTTATAAGGCAAGAAATCCCACTTATTAAACCTGACAGGGCCCGCCTGTGAAGTGAAAACCATTTCCGGTGACTACCTCTTGAAGCTCATCAAGAGAATGCCAAGAGTGTGCAAAGCAGTCATCAAAGCAAAAGGTGGCTACTTTGAAGAACCTAGAATATAAGACATATTTTCAGTTGTTTCACACTTTTTTGTTAAGTATATAATTCCACATGTGTTAATTCATAGTTTTGATGCCTTTCATAGTCATGAAAATACAGAAAAATCTTTAAATGAGAAGGTGTGTCCAAACTTTTGGTCTGTACTGTATATACAGTAGTTTGGGATGTGATGTCATGCTGAGAGATTTGCTGACCGATTTCCTTTAATTATATGCCATGTATTAGTTCAACTCCTTATAAATTGAAACATCTGATAAATGTATTCTTCAAATAGAAATATTTGTATCCAATAAAATGAAAAAATACAATTCATCAAGAATATATACAAAAAAGTAACTCATTTTTAGTGCATACTGCTACCTTAAATGGACATGGATGTAGATCCACATGATATAGTTCTACATGCTGAGACATTACAGGGAGGAGCAAAACATCCACATACCTGTGTGACATTAAAGGTTAACCTCCCTCTTCTTTAGCCCCTAGCATAGAATCTGATACTCAGTATGAAGCTGATTTTAAAGGTTATATTAGGCCTCCTCAAGACACAGACATTGTAGTAAAACTGTTAGTGCTGCATGGAAACTGAGATATCATGCTACCAAGGCCGGCGTCAGCACCTGGCAAGTGCCGGACCCTGAGCAAGTGGGGGGGCTCACTCGCCGATGGGGACACCGGCACGCTATGAGGCCCATGAGTTTGGAGAGTCCGGTGCCAGCGCCCGCAAGTGGACCTTCCCGCTTGCTCAGGGCCCCGGCACTTGCAATACTTATGTCTCCCTGTTTCTCCGCAGCTTTGGTGTCTTCTGCATCTTCTGACTCTGATGTCTCAGGGCAGAGGGCACGATGACATCACTACAGAGCGCCCTCTACTGAGCAGTCACAATGCAGAGAGCCCGAAGACACTGAAAAGACAGGACCTGAGGCAAGCGAGAAGAGGTAAGTATTTGATTATTTTTATTGTATGGAGCATTATATGGGGCCCATTATGTATGGAGCATTATACGGTGCCCATTATGTATGGAGCCCATTCAGTATGGAGCAATAAATGGCGCCCATTTTGAATGGGCACTATATAATACTCCATAAAGCATGGGGCCCATTATGTATGGAGCAATATATGGGGTCCATTATGTATGGAGCATTATATGGGGCCCATTTTGTATGGAGCACTATATGGGGCCCATTTGTGTGGAGCAATATATGGGGCCCATTATGTGTGGAGCAATATATGGGGCCCATTCTTTATGGAGAAATATATGGAGCCCATTATGTATTTATCAATATATGGGCCCCAATCTGTATGGAGCACTATATGAGATCCATTATTTTGTATGGAGCAATATATGGGGGTCATTATACAGCATGGAGCATTATATGGGACTCATTAAATTGTATGGAGTATTATGTGGTGCCCAAAATACTGTATGGAGGACTATGTGGTGTCAATTATACTGTATGGAGAATTATTTAGTGCTCATAATACTGTATGGAGGACTGTGTCATGGCCATAATACTGTATGAGGACTATACTGTCGGGTGTAAAATGAAAACTGAGCGCTGCGAGGATTTTCCGGTTTCTGAGCTGTTGTAGAATTTACAATAGATATCACTGATGTAACGTAAGAAGTAAGTGAAATCTTTGGCATTATACTTTACCTATATTTCTTACAGTATCTGTGCATCATGAATGGTGGTATGCGTTAAAGTGGCCCACTGAGACTCTTTAACCCGGGGCCCACGAAAACCTGGAGCCGGCCCTGCATAGGAGACATTTCAATAACGAATATGTTCATCAAGAGGCAGCAAGATAGCTAGTTACAAAGTCTTACAAGAGGCAACAAGCTTGGTTTCAATAGAGGTAGTCTGTTGGTTTTTACAAATGTGGACTTGCATTCATGACATTTTATTGCTTCCAAGGGCAATTTATTTTGCAACACCTTAGTTGTTCCAACACAGTCTGGGTAACTCTAAATTCAGTACAGTTAGAGATGAGCGGATCGATTTGCAGAGGATTAAGTTCGAGTTGAATTTACTGAAATTTGAACAATCCTGCAATAAAATTTGTGGGCTGCGATAAACAAAATGCCCATCACCATTTCACACATGCTTCACAATCACTGAGCGAGCTAATGGAGACTGGAGTCTCAGTGCAGGCTTCCTCATAATGCCCACCAGGAATCCGATCACAAGGTGTAGCACAACCAATGCTGTTTGGAGTTATGCGGGGGACATTATACTTTTTTGAGGGCTATGTGGGGGCCAAAATACTGTTTGGAGGGCTATGTGGGGGCCATCATACTGTATGGAGGGTTATGTGGGAGTCATTAAACAGATTGTAGGGCTATGTTGGGGCCATTGAACAGTTTATAGGGCTGTGAGGTGGCCTTTATACTGTTTGGAGGGTTATGTGGGGTCATTATACTTTTTGCAGGGCTATGTGGGGGCCATTGAGCAGTTTGTAGGGCTATGTGATGTCCATTATAGTGTTTGGAGGGTTATTTGGTGGCCATTATACTTTTTGGAGGGCTATGTGGAGGCCAATATACCTTTTAGAGTGCTATGTGGGGGCCATCATATTGTAGAGAGGGTTATGTGGGGGCCATTAAACAGTTTGTAGGGCTATGTGATGGCCATTATAGTGTTTGAAGAGTTATGGGGGGGCCATTATACTGTTTGGAGGGCTATCGGGGTGGCCCATATACTGTTTGGAGAGCTATGTGGTGGACCCTTAAACTTTTTGGAGGGCTAATTAGGGCCATTATACTGTGTGCATGCTATTATACAGTATGAAGAGTTGTATGAGGTCCATTATACTGTGTGGAGGGTTGTGTGCTGTCCATCATACTGCGTAGAGGGCCATTATACTATATGAAAGGCCATCATACTGTATTGAGGCCCTTATACTGTAAGGATGACTAAATTGAGGCCATCATATTGTGTTGAGGGCTGTTGGGAGCCTCATACTGTGTAGATGGACTGTGTCGTGGCCATCGTACTGTGTGTGGGGGCTGTGGGTGCCATCATACTGTGTTGTGATCACTGTACGGGCATGATACTGTATTGGGGGTAACTGTGGGGGTATCATACTTTGCACTGGAAATTACTGTAGGGTCATCATACAGTGCGTGTGGAGGATACTGTGGAGGTATTCACTGTTGGGGTATCATAGTGTGTTTGGGGGCTCTTTTGATGGCATCATACTTTATGGGAGTCATGAAAGTGTACTGTAGTGCATGGGAATACTAAGTGACTTCAATAGGAGCAACATTCCTTTGTAAGTGCTGCAAAGTTATGAAATATGCTATTAGGTGACCCTACCAAATATTGTTTTTTGGGTTGGGGGTTTGGGGACACAATTAGGATTATTGCTATGGGACCTCATGATTTCTATGGAAATCTCCTTCTGCTTCAACCACGCATATGACATTTACTAGAGGAAATCATTCAACACATTAGTAGCCACCAATAAGCCGTTTAGCTCTGGTCACTAAGGGGCATTATTCCTCATAACACTTTTTTTAAATTGCTAAGAAATAAATGTATAACACTCCCCGACAGGTGAAAATGCCACCGGTTTGGCTGTATGTGACAGCTGCACCTTGCAGCATCATTACTGATTGGTTTAAGAAACAACTTTGGTCAATTAACCCTTTACATACTGCTATGAATCGTGCATCTAATATGGTTAAAATATGGAGAAGGCTCCCTCACTAACTCTATAGGCACCAAAAGGTCATGATCCCAAGTCCTGACAGTTTCTATTGCAATTCTTGGTCATGTTATGAATAACCTCAAGGTATGGTAGCCTGCTAGACTGTGCCATAAACAAGGTCTTATAAGCTGCTTCAGTGAAAAACTTACAGGTCTCATGCATTGCAGTACATAATTATTGCAGCGAATGAGACCAACAATGAAAGTGATAAATATTCATATCCAAAATTGGAGCTAAGTACAAAAAAAGCTCAATAAAATGTGTAAAAAAAATGTAACCTTCACCACCTCCCCACAAAATAAGAGCAAAATAAATCACTAAAAGCTGTTTCACCACTTAAAGGGTCTCTGTCAGCCCAGAATGACTGTCCAAAGCAAAAACAGGCACTTGGTGCACGATGGCATTACCAAACCTGCCTTCTTGTTTTCCCTCTATCTCCACCCTACTCTGACTCTATGATGGCAGAGCTGTCAATAAAAGTAGAGGACAGGTGATGGAGATTGAGGGAAAACAAGCAGGTGGGAAGATGTAGTTAAATGACGGGTCACACAAAGGTGCACCATGCGGGGTCCTTAGTTTGAACAGTCATTTTGTACTGACAGAGACAACTTTTGAGCACAAACTGTCATGTGATATGTTCCATATGGCAAATAACATAAAGAAATAGAAAATGCCAAAAACAGCTTTTTCTGCCACACAAAAAATGTAATAAAAGTGATCAAAAAGTCACATGAAAAAAAAAATTTCATCCTTGAAAATGGCTTGCAAACAACAAGGCCTCACGTGGCTCTATCTGAAAAAAAACAGTCATCATAAAATGGTCATGCAAAAACAGATTGTATTTTGTAAAATATAGTTTAGAAAAGTAGCAAAGCATAAAAAAATGTAAATAAATCTGGTATCCCTGTAATCATAATGATCGAAAGAACAACACTGTCTTATTACTTTTATCATATGTTGAACAGTGTAAAAAAAAAACTGAATTGCTGGTTTTTGTTCATTTTTTTGTCTGAAAAATTGGAATAAGAAGTGATTAAAAATGTATATAGTTCAAAATAATACTTATAAAACTTAAACTCATTCAGTGAAAAACAAGCCTTAATATAGATTTGTCGGCCAAGAAATAAAAAAGTAATAGCTCTCTTAATATGACAAATTTTTTAATATATTTTATATATTTAAAAAGCGGGTTTTGTGCAAAGAAAGAGCAAAACGTTAAAAAATATATATATCATTCTTGTATCTCTGTAATCACAGTGATCTAGAGAATAGACCTATCTTACCACTTATAACGCACAATTAATGGCGTAAAAATAAATAAAAGTAATTATTGAACTGATGTTTATTTGTTCATTCTACCTACCAAAAATTGAAGTAAGGCTTGGTTTAAATTTATCCTATGCTCTTCATCAAGCAGTTTCCTCTGGAGTTTCTGTGAAAATCCTAAAAAACATTGTTCAAATGAACAGAAACATTCACTAAAATGAGTCAGATGAAGTCAATTTGGATTAGCATTGGCCCCAGTTTTGCAGTTTTATGTCATTTTAGGCTTCCTTTTAGCGCACAAAATAAATTCCAAAGTGAGCTTGTATAATAAGTGGTTCCTTTAGGAGTTTTATCTGAATCAAATTTTTGGGGGGATTTAGATGGAAAACATAAAGTATAGTGATGAGCGAACATGCTCGCTACTGCTCGGTGCTCGCCCGAACATCTCACTGCTAGAGATGCTCGGCGCGCGCCGAGTATTTCCGGGTTGCTCGGGCGGGAACTTGGGTCCCCTCCCTGCATGTTTGGCGCTCTTTAGAGAGCCAATGAACATGCAGGGATTGCCTGCCATACACTGTAATGCCGCAGCCATGTTGGTTGTGGGCATTACAGTGATTGGCTGGTCGCACAGCGTCATCAGGTTTATATCAGACCTGGCGCCACTATACTCGTCACAGTCACTCCGGATCAGAGAGTGTAGGGAGAGATGCTGCTGTGGCAGGGAGCGATTTGATAGTGTATTAGGTAGTGTAGGGAGAAAAAACGTATATTACACATATCCACCTTAACAAACAGTCCTTCTGAGGACTAATTCATCTGCAGAGATATCAGGCAGGCAGGCAGGGAGTATAGGCAGGCAGTGTATATAGCAGACTGCAGTGCATATAGCACAAGAGGCTCCATTCCAATTCTGCCTTCTGCTGCAGTTAGATATTTCTATAGAAAGGCCCAGGTCTCAGGGGCCAGGAATATGTTTCTTTGGATCTTAATCCTCATTATTTGCTTAAAAAGCAATCCAGAGAACACCATTTTTTCTGTGCCATTTGCTTCTTGGCACCGCAGAATACAGCCAGGTCCTTTCCATATACCAGCGCTAGAAATCCAGCTATTTAAAACTGTGTTTTCCCCGTCAAACGGATCACATATACGTTGTCAGAAAATACTGCCATTTCTGGCCTCCATTAAAAATTTCCTTTAGTGTGTCATTGAAGCAATTAACCGCAGATTGCTATTCAAACTACTTACCTACAGGCCAGTTATTTAAAACTCTGTTTTCTCTATCACACGGATCACATATAAATTAGCTCCAAACTCAGTCATTTGCAGTGAGCTTGGAAGATACTGTCCTTCATTTAAAATGGGGAAGGCAGGTGGCAAGGGACGGGGAACTGGACGTGATGGTAATGGTGCATGCAGAGGCCGAGGACAAGGCCATGGTCAAGCCAAAATTGTGCCACAACAAACACCCACACCTTCTCACCTGACCTTCCTGTCCCAATTTCTAGGGGACCGCAGCACACCACTATTGAACACAGAGCAGTGTCAAAAGGTTGTTGGTTGGATAGCGAATAATGCTTCCAGTCACTTAGCCACCACCACCACCCTGTCTTCCACACAGTCAAGTCTCCGTAGCCGTGAGTCTGGACCGCATATTCCTCACCAAGATCCTCCTTCCTCCCACCATGCCGAGTACCCAGAGACAAGTGATCCCACACTTGGACACTCTGAAGAGCTGTTCACTTTTCCATTTATATATTCGGGCCTCTCGCCCGGTCCACTTGAAGCGGGGCAAGAGGAGATTGCGTGTAGCGATGCCCAAATATTTGAGCAGCCACGGTCACATGAAGGCGATGGTTGGAAAGTGTCACAAAAGATGGACGATGATGAGACACAATTGCCAGAAAGTCAGGAGGAGGACCAGAATGAAGAGTTGAAGACGAGGTGGTGGATGATATAGTAACTGACCCAACCTGGCAGGAGGACATGCAGAGCGAGGAGAGCAGCACACAGGGGGAAGGAGGCAGAGCACCCCAACAGGCAGGAAGAAGCAGTGTGGTGGCCGCAGACAGAAGGCAGGCAACCATTCCCCGTAACACCAACACGAAGGAAGTTGCCAGTACAACTGTTAGGTCTTCCCGTGTCTTGTTGTTTTTTAAAGACTCTGCCGATAACCCCAAAAAGGCCATTTGCACCACCTGCCAGGCCAGCATCAGCAGGGGTGGCAAAACGATCAGCCTGACCACCACCAGCATGATCAGGCACATGGCAGCAAAGCACCCGACTTTGTGGGCCGAACCCCAGGGTCCAGGAACAGTGTCTGCGGGTGGCACCATTCCTTCTTCCGCTGTTGTGCATGCAAGCCAATCCCCTGTCCATGGTGCATGCGAAGACTCCTCCTGCCCTGTACCTGTCATTGAACACTCTCAAGTTGCAGCATCAGGAAGCACGTCCATGTCCTTGTCCCAGCGCAGCGTTCAGTTGTCCATACTCCAGTCCTTGGAACGCAAGCGCAAATATGCAGCCAACGCCCCACATGCCGCACTACTAAATTCTCACATTTCACAACTGCTTGCGCTCGAAATGTTGCATTTTAGGCTCATGGAGACGAAAGCATTCCGCAACCTGATGGCGTCGGCCGTCCCTCGGTACTTAGTCCCCAGCCACCACTGTTTCTCTCGGAGTGCCGTCCCCGCATTACACAAGCACGTGTCCCAAAACATTAGCCGTGCTCTCAACAACGCAGTTACGGGTAAAGTCCACCTAACCACGGACACATGGACAAGTGCTTGTGGGCAGGGATGGTACATCTCGCTGACTGCACACTAGGTTAACATAGTGGAAGCCGGGACCTAGTCGGACCTTGGGACGGAACATGTCCTCCCGAAGCCAAGGATTGCGGGCCCTAGGTTAATCAGGGTTGCCCCCATGGTCAACAGCTCCTGCACCTCATCCTCCTCAGCCTCCTGCTCCTTTTCAGCCTCCATCTCCGAAACGACCACATGAGTCACAAGCTGGAAGCACTGCCTCGGCCAAGCGGCAACACGCTGTGCTGAAGCTAATATGCTTAGGCGAAAAACCACACAATGCTGAAGAGTTGTGGACAGCTTTGAAAGAGCAGACAGATCTGTGGCTCACACCGCTGAACCTACAGCCAGGCATGATTGTGTGTGACAATGGCCGGAACCTGGTGGCGGCTTTGAGGTGAGGCGAGCTCACACACGTACCATGCCTGGCCCATGTGCTTAACCTCGTGGTTCAGCGGTTTCTCAAATCCTACCCAGAGCTGCCGGATCTGCTTGTGTGCCCATTTAAGAAAGTCAGCTGCAGCTTCCGCCGCCCTTGCAGTGTTTCAGCAGCGTTTGCAGCTTCCGGCTCACAGACTGGTGTGTGATGTCCCCACGCATTGGAACCCTACACTGCAGATGTTGAGAAGGATTTGTGAGCAGAAGAGGGCAGTTGTTGAGTACCAGCATCAACAAGGCCATCTGTATTCAGTTCAGACTCCACACATAAGACCTCAGGAGTGGACATGGATGTCAGACATATGTACCATCCTTCCAAAACTTTGAGAACTCCATCAACATGGTGAGTGACGATGACGTCAAAATTAGCATCACGATCCCGCTTCTCTGTCTTCTGAAACGCTCTCTGCTCACAATCAAAGAGGATGCATTGCAGGCGGAGCACGATGAGATGGAGCAAGGAACCATACAGGGTGATTACACAAAGCCAAGCCTCATCTCATCGCAACGTGGATTGGGTGACCATGAGGAATAGGAGGAGTAGGAAGGACCGGAGCTAGTTTCAAGCACTATAGACGGTACTACCTGCACAGTTGTCATACCGTCTGTTCAGGATGGCCAGAGGACAGAGAGGAGGAGGAGTAGAACATGGTCAGTCATCCTCTTGGTGAGGACACGGAAGTCTTGCCTGTTAGTAGTCTGGCACGCATGGCTGAGTTTATGTTATGCTGCCTTTCCCATGACCCTCGCGTTCTCAAAATTTTGGGTGACTGTCATTACTGGTTGCTGACACTTCTACACCCACACTACAAGGAGAACTTTATATCTCTTATTCCTGAGGTAGACAGGTCTTCAAAAATGGGGCAGTACCAGAAAAAAATTCCCATCTGAAAATGCTGGCGGCAGAGGGCGGCAGAGGGCACACTTTGTTGTACAACCAAGGAGTACAGGCAAGAGAGACACAACTTCAATCCAGCAGAGGCAGGGGAACACTGTCAAAGTTCTGGGAGAGTTTTCTCAGACCCTCCCATTGCACAGGCCCAGAGGTGTGGGGTACTCTCACAAGGAGTGCAAAGTTTGGGTAGTTGCTCAGGGAGTACCTTGCCGACCGTACCAACATCCTCCGTGATTCCTCTGTGCCTTATAATTATTGGGTATGCAAGCTGGATACGTAGAATGAACTGACTCTCTATGCCTTGGAGGTCCTGGCCTGCCCTGCCGCCAGCGTTTTATCAGAGCGGGTTTTTAGTGCCACTGGTGGAATTATAACTGATAAGCGCATCCGCCTGTCAACTGAAAATGCTGACAGGCTGACTCATATAAAAATGAACAAGGGCTGGATTGGGCCAGACTTCTCAACACCACCGAAAGATAGCAGCGTAACATAAACTCAAATCCACTGTCTTTTCTTGGGAGGTGTATTCCCATGCACCTTTTCACACCCACACAAGGATATACGCTTCCTGATTTTGTCTATTTGCTCTTGTCCTCCTCCTTCTCCTCATCCTCCACCACCATATCACCAATTATTTTAAAGGGTGTTTATGATGCCCGTAGAAATTTTTTTTTATACAGTATGTCCATGTATACCCCCCAGGGGTAAATGTTTGTCAGCCCATACACTTAGTGCATGGGCATTACAAGTATAGGAGACCCGCTCCTTTCTAATGGGAAATTTTTTTTATGAGGCCCTCCTCCACGTCTCTTCCACGGGGCATTGAAGTGCCTCCAAATTTTTGGTAGCGCTTGCATTCACTGTATAGGCCAACACTATGGGAGACTCTCCTTTCTAATGGGAATTTGTCGTTACTGTGGCCCTGCTCTGTGTGTCTTTAAATTCTTAGTGGGGTTTTTCCTAAAATTGATCAGCCGTTGGACTCACTGCATGCCCTATAACTGTATAGCAGACCCTCTCCTTTCTAATGGCAACATGTCATACCTTGTTACTGTGGCCCTGCTCTGTGTGTCTTTAAATTCTTAGTGGGGTTTTTCTTAAAATTGGTCTGCCGTTGGACTCACTGCATACCCTATAACTGTATAGCAGACTCTATCCTTTCTTATAGGAATTTGTCGATACTGTGGCCGTGCTCTATGTGTATTTAAATTCTTAGTGGGGTTTTTCCCAAATTTTGGCAGCCCTTGCAGTCACAGCATGGACATTACCACTATAGGAGACCCGCTCCTTTATAATGGGAACATTTTTTTTACTGAAACCCTCCTCTATGTCTAGCCTTTTAAGAATAGTAAGGGCCGTATGATGTCCCTGTAAAATTAGGCTTTATGACTTTCAGAGTCCCTCCATCATAAATAAAAAAGGATGTGTCTGATGATGTGTCACACACCACATTGCCAGATAAGGTTGTAAAATGTGAAAATGACATTTCCCGGTGAATGCATTTGTCTTTAAAAATAACGTAAAAATAAAAAAAACAATAGCATCTTTCTTTAGTATAAAAAATGAATTTCATGAAATAATTAAAAAAAAAAATACGTGGAGCTTCGCCCTATTTTTGTGTCCAGCCAGGTACAACTAGGCAGCTGGGGGCTGGAATCCACAGCGCAGGGAGGCCCAAGCTTTCTGGGCCCCACCCGCTGCAAATTGCAGTCCGCAGCCGCCCCGGAAAATGGCGCGTTCATAGAAGCTGGATGCTGTACCTGGCTGGCATACAAAAATATGGCAAAGCCCACGTCAAAATTTTTGGGAAAAATTAATTAAAAAATAAATAATAATTTATGGACTGCATCTTTATTAACTCCTCAAATGTCATTTAGTGTTAAAATAAAGGATTTATTTAAAAAAAAAATTGGCGTGGGATCCCCCATAATTTTAGTCTCTAGCGGAGGTTAAGCAGACGGCTGGGGAAGATGTTTGAAGCCTGGGAAGGGGGTAATACCCACGGATCTTCCCAGACTACTAATATCAGCCCCCAGCTGAATACCTAGCCCTTACTAGCTATTAAAATGGGGGACCCCCCAAAAAAAATGACGTGGGGTCCCCCCTATTTTAATAATTAGCAAAGGCTAGGCAGACAGCTGGGGGCTGATATTAATAGCCCAGGAAGGGTGCCATGAATATTGGCCCCCTCCCAGGCTAGAAACACCAGCCGTCAGCCGCCCCAGAAATGGTGCATCCATAGGATGCGCCAATTCTGGCACTTAGCCTCGCTCTTCCACGCTGCCCTGGTGCGGTGGCAGGGGGTAATAGGGCTGGGGTTCATGTCAGCGCCAGCTGCCATGAAGCCCAGGTTAGTAATGATGGGCGTCTATAAGACACCCCCATTACTAACCTACAAAGTGTTAAAAAGAAAAAACACACTACACCCAGAAAAAAATAATTTATTTGAAATAAAACACACCATTTTATTTAATTCTTAGTTTACTAAAAAAAAATAGTTACCTGTCCACGTTCCTGCGCTGATCTCCCATGCACAGCTGTCACATCTGGAGATGGTGACAGCTGTGCATGGCTGCTGTAAGTTCACACTGCCGGGAACACGTCCGCTCCCCGGCAGCGGGAGCCACTGACTGAGGTCACCGGAGTGCATTCAGTCAGCGCTGCTCCGGAGACCTCCTTTACGGCACTGCTGTACCGTGGGAATTTCTGACGATACAGCAGGGCCGTAAAGGAGTTGACCGGAGCAGCGCTGCCTGAACTTCGGCGAACCCGCTTATGCAATGACGGGGCTGCTTTACGGCCCCATCATTCTAGCGGCGGCAGCGGTTCAGAGCGGTCACATTCTATGTGGCTGCTCTGAACTGGAGATCTTCGTGGGACACTCGTAGACTACTACGGAGGGGTAAGGATAAGGTTGTGGTTTATTATTTTACATTTTATTTCAGGAGATCGATGGCTTCGGGGAATTAGGTGTCTAGGTGAGTATAGGTGTAGTTTTTTATTTTTTACTTTATTTTAGGTGGCGATCGGCGGGGACAGGTAATGTATGAACTAATTTATTGTAGGCAACCACTGGCCACCAATGACATGTATTTAAAATTTATTGGGGACACAGTAGGGCAATTTAAACAGCAGGATCAGGCTGATGGGAACTACTGCTTCCATCGAGCTGATCCTGCTGGCACGAGTGGACGGGGACAGACATAGGCCGATGGGAGTAGTAGTGTCACATCGGCCTATGTCTGCCTGCACGCACACACCCGCACACAAACCGCGCACACCCGCACACACACCGCGCACACACACCCGCAGACATCGCACAGACACCGCGCACACCCGCACAGACACCCAAACACACCAATCATGACGGGTTTGGGAGGTGAGGCAGACCTGTGCGACCGTGGGAAAGTTCATGTGAGTTCATGCAGTCAAGCATGAACTCACATGAACCCTCTGAGGGCACCGCGGCGACTTCAAATGAACAGCTGATCGGCATCACCTGATACCTCAGCTGTTCATTTGAAATAACCGGCGGGAAAGCGCAGCACAGAACGGGAAAGCCGGCGGTGAAGTCTTTTCACTGCCGGCTTCCCCGCCCGGGTCCTTCGCTCCCCGCTCCTTGGTGCTGCGCTCCCCGCCCGGTCCTAACTTACGATCGGGATGGGAGGTGGCGAGGCGAGCGGAGGATCGGGGTGGGAGGCTGCGGGGAAGCAGTATGGGGCTGTGTGATTGTTTAAAAGCCGGCGGCTTTTTACCGCCCGCCGGCTTTTAAACAATCAGGAGAATACTCCCACGCTGGGATGGCATTCTGATGACAGGCTGGATCTCAGCTGAGCGCTGCCATCCAGCTTGTCATCCTTCAGAGACACTGCAGAGCGCAGGCATTATGGGAACTTCCGATTCCGGTATTCGATATTGTAAAAGTATCGGAATTAAGTATCGGAATTCCGATACCGCGAATATCGGCCGATACCCGATATTTCAGTATCGGAATGCTCAACACTAGTCACAAGCTGACAGCACTGCCGCACTGCCTTGGCCAAGCGGCAACAGGCTGTGCTGAAGATAATATGCTTAATGCTTAATTGACAAACCGCCCAGCGCTGCAGAGTTTTTGAAAGCTGTAACACAGCAGCCTGATCTGTGGCTCTCACCACTGAACATACAGCCAGGCATGGTCGAGTGTGACAATGGGCGGAACCTGGTGACCGAGAAATGACAGCCGGGGTAGATATGGTTTCCCTCTATGCCAGTACTTTCACGGAGCTAAAGAATATGGCTGTGGTGAAATACAACTCCCACTGAGAAGCTGTTTCAGATTGAAAAACATTGTGCCCACCAGAGGATTTGATTCTGAGGGCTAACCTTTCTCACCCGCTCACCGACTCTCCTGAGGTAGAAGCCAAGGCACACCAGAGGATTCTCTGGTAGGACGGTCAAACCCTGCCGAGAAGCAGTACTGGCTAAGGAAAGTGTGTGGGAAGGTTCCCGGACACTCTATGGCTGCTTTTTTACTGAGGAGGAAACACACGCAAACACGGGGAGAACATACAGAGTCCTTGCAGATGTTGTCCTTGCTGGGATTTGAACCCAGGATCCCAGCGCTGCAAAGCTTCAGTGCTAACCACTGATCCAATGTGCTGCCGTTCACCCTCTAATATTTAACAGGCTGGAGAAATTGCACCTTCTGCCACTCTATCTTCAGCTCCTTTGTGAGAAAATGTATTTGGGTAGCCACTCAGTCTACAAAATAAAATTCCTGAGAAGGAGATTGGGGATGGCTTTTCTACTGGTACTGGGGGCAGTGCTAATACCATGGCGTCGTACCATAGTTTGCTGGAAATATTCCAGGCTGGTTGGAGGCAAGCAAATTCCCACAGATAAGTACCAGCAGTAATGTTCAGGCCACATTTCAAGTGCAAGCAGCTTTAGAGGACTTCCTGGGAGAAATGATACGCAGGGTAGATACGGTTTCCCTCTATGCCAGTCCTTTCACCGAGCTAAATACAACTGTCAGCAAAAAAAGTTGTGGACTGGCTCCATACCGTCCCTGGCCACATTCACCTGTCCACGTGTTTGTGCTTAGGTGGTCCTTCCCAGTAAGTGCTCTGGGGAATGCACGTGTAATGTTGTGGGATCCGTGCTTGTGGAAGGCGGAGGCGATGCCGGGAAATATAGTGGCGGCTGGGGACCCAGTATGGACAACTGGCCGCCGCCGGCATGAGGTTGTGAAAAGCTTCCGCCTCCATGAGCCTAAAAGGCCACATTTCAAGTGCAAGCAGCTGTGAAAAATTTGGCAGTATAGTATTGCAGCCTGTGGGTGGGCGGGTGGCTGCCTGCATACTTGCACTTGCATTCCAAGGAATGGGGTAGGGACAACTGAACGCTGCAGTGGGACAAGGACATAGACGGTGATTGTTGCAAGTCTGCAATGACAGGTGCATGGTGGGAGGCATCTTCGCATGCGCCAAGGATCACTTATGATGGGCACACTTTTCGGCAGTGACCTGGGTGTCAGAGATGCTTCCAGAGGTCTTCCCCATGATGTTCCCATGTCTTTTCAGCACTGTATGCATGTGTCTGATGATGTTTCACACACCACATGGCCAGATAAGGTTGTAAAATGTTAAAATTACATTTCCTGGTGAATGCATTTGTCTTGGTTGAAAGCAATGCAAAAGTGCGAAAATGCATCAAAAACGCTACGTGTGAACATAGCCCAAATTGTGGAGGAGTATTTTTGTTTTTGGTTATTTATTTTGCCTTATATACAAGTCATTACCCTGGAAAGGATGTTCCTTAACATATTTCCCAGGAAAATCCATTTTGGTTTCGTTTTTGTATGTTTTATTGAGAGTCCATAAAAGTGGCGTAATACGCTGACCACGTTGCTGACAGCAGTGATCTGGGAGTCAGAGATGCTTCCAGGGGTCTTCCCCATGCTGTTCCCATGTCATTTGAGCACTGTTCCCATCGATTTGGGCAATTTTTAGGCCCTCTGCAGATCGCCGGGGGTAGCCGCCTGAAAAATGCTCGCATTTCCCTTAGACTTACATTGGGCTTGTTGCTCGGGTCGAGCACCCGAACATTCCAATTTGCTCGACCCAAGCAACGCGTACCCGAGCATTTTAGTGCTCGCTCATCACTAATAAAGTACAATCTTCACATGCATAAGGTATCCGCTTGCTGGATTTCCCAGCTGCTCACACCTTTCCAGAAGCAAGAACGAGTCGAATGCTTTCAGACTATATTGACGATGTGCCATGGAAACCAGGGGGAATTTTTTAACAGACTGATCACACAGGAGGAAAGCTGGGTCCATCACTATGATCCTGAGACCAAAGTCCAGTCGATGCAATGAAGAATCATGACTCACCACCTCCAAAGAAGGCACGTGCCCAACCCTCAGCAGGCAAGGTCATGCTCACAGTATTTTAGGACCAACACGGAGTAGTTTTGATGGATTTCCTAGAAAGGGTACCATGATCACTGGGGCATACTATGCTTCACTACTGTGGAAATTGCGGAAGGCCATGAAAACCAAGAGACATGGCATGCTCACCAAAGGTGTCTGCCTTCTGCAAGACAATGCACCAGTTCACAATTCACATGTTGCCCAAATGGAAGCATGCTCTTGTGTCTTTGAAATTCCACCGCATCTTCCTTATTCACTCGACGTCGCACCATCAGACTTCCCCCTCTTTCCAAAAATCAAGTTGTTTTTGAAGGGCAAGCATTTTCCAGATGATGAGACTCTGATTTCCGAAGTTACAATGTGGATTTTGGAGCAACCTGTCGACTTCTACAAGCATGGTGTTTACAGTTGCTTAAAGAGATGGGAGAAGTGTGTGTCCATAGGTGGCACCTACTGTATGTAGAGAAGGACTAATAACTGTGCCAAGTTTCATTGCTCTCAGTCCACAGGAAGTGGGTCAGGGGAAATCTTTAATGAATGCCCCTCGTAAGTGTTCAACAGAAGAGAACAGGATAAATGTAAACCTAGCCTTATACTAAAAGTTATCAAAAAATGTTATGTATCCAAAAGTGCTATCAATAACAACTTTAACTTATCCAGAAATAAAAAATCCCATCTGTCAATGGAAATATAGGGGGTTTCCACGTTACAAGTAGGCCAAATTTTCTGAAAAAAAGTCAAGACTCTCCCTTTCCACATGAAAAATAAAAAGTGCAGTGAATATGCACTCCAAAATTCAGAGGAAACCTCCCTTTTGAACCCCACAGGATGCCTAAGCTGCAATTTTTTGTCAACTTGTTTGGCATTGCTGTAGAGAGGATAACAGATTTAACAATTTATGGGCTTTGTGTCTCCAGTAGCACAAGCTGACCACAGTGTCTGGGCACTATGCTGACATGTTAGAAATTTTCAAGAAAAAAATGGGTCCAAAATAGTGCAGCCATAAATGAATTAATTGAGAGGTATAATTTCTAATGTGGTCACTTTTGCGGGTTTTCTGCTGTTTTTACTTCTGAGGGCTCTTCAAATGTCATGCACTAAAATCTGTGCTCCCAATGACAACTAGCGCTCATACCTTTTATGCCGTATTGTGTGACCAGTAGTTTCCAACAATATACTGTATGGGGTATAATTGCATTGCAACAAATTGTGTGGCCCATTTTAACATATTACCCTTGTGTAAATGAAACAATTGAAGCTAATAAAAAAATAAATTTTTACCATTAAAATGTTATAAAGTTTTTCTACAGCTCAATGTAATAACATTCTGAGGCACGTTTTGGTTCAAAATAGTGACTGTACCCCTATATGAATTCCAAATTTCTTTAGCAGTGAAGTTTCCAAAGTGGAAAAACTGTGAAACCCACAATCTTTTCAAGCAAAATCTAAATTACAAAATCCAGGGTGCTCCTTCTGATTGCCATTGTGGGTTCAAACACTGGGGTACAACCACATCTAGGATATTACCACAAAGGCTGCAACACCATTAAGCAAGTGGCACCACTAACCCAACAACAACACCATAAAGATCAAGGATATCTCCAAACAAGTCAAGGACAAAGTTATTGAGAAGTACAAGTCAGGGTTGGGTTATAAAAAATATACCAATCTCTGCTGATTCCCCGGAGCACTATCAAATCCATTATCTTCAAATCGAAAATAACATGGTACAACAACAAATCTACTAAGAAAAGGCCGCCCACCAAAACTCTCGGCCTAGGCAAGGAGGGCATCAACCAGAGAGGCAGCACAGGGACCAAAGGTAATCCTGAAGGAGCTGCAGAGTTCCCAAGCAGACATCTGTCCATATGACCACAATAAGCCATACACTCCATAGAGGTGGCCTTTATGAGAGAGTGGGCTGAAACAATCCTTTACTTACACACAAAAATTGTAAGGCTCATTTTGAGTTTGTCAGAAGACATTTGGAAGACTCCTCAAATGTATGAATGAAAATTCTATGGTCAGTTGAGACCAGAATTGAACTTTTTGGCCACCAAGGTAAATGCCATGTTTGGTGCCAAACCAACATAGCTCATCATCACCCCAAGAACACCATCCCCACAGTGAAACATGATGGTGGCAGCATTATGCTATGGGGATGTTTTTCAGAAGCAGTGACAGGGAAAATGGTCAGAGATGAGGGGAAGATGGATGTTGCGAAATACTGGGATATTCTTGAGCAAAACCTGTTTGTCTGTCAGTGATTTGAGACTGGGATGGAGGTTCACCTTCCAATAAGACAATGACCCAAAACATACTGTTAAAGAAACACTCTAGTGGTTTAAGGGGAAATGTGTAAATGTTTTGGAGCGGCCTAGTCAAAGTCCAGACCTTAATCCAATTGAGAATCGGTAGTAAGACTTGAAGATTGCTGTTCAGTTAGGAAACCATGTAACTTGAAGGAGTTGGAGCAGTTTTGCCTTGAGGAATGGGAAAAAATCCCAGTAGCAAGATGTGGAAAGCTCATAGAGACTTATCCAAAGTGACATGCAGCTGTAATTACCACTAAAAGAGGCTCGACAAAGTGCTGACTTTAAGGGGGTGAATAGTTATGCACAGTAAAGTTTTTAGTTATTTTGAACTTTGCTGCTTGCTTCACAATAAAGAGAAAATCAAATGTTCACAGTTGTAGGCATGTTCTTTACATGTATTTAAACCAATTTTCCAGATGCAAGTTTTATCCAGAAAAAAATAAGAGATCAATAGAGTATTAAAAGCACACAATCTTTATTTAACATATATAAAAACCTGACAAATTCAATGGACGAGAGAGTTCAGAAGCTCCTTTCGGACAAGGGGTCCTATGTGCAAATGTAACATCACCTAGAATAAAGTTTTGAGTTGAAAACTGTTTGATTTCAGTTTGTAATAACCTGCTAATACTTATAATTTAAAAAATGACCAATTTTTTGTTCTTTATTCAACTGAAAAGGTTGAAAACTGTGCTGTGCATAATAATTTGGAACATGCATTTTGAGTGCAGTTTGAGTTTTTTATTTTTTTAAAAATATACTGTTATCATAGGCAGTTTGTACAAAAACCTTTCAATTGTACTCTAATAGTTATTTGACTGGAAAATTACAATAGGTAATTTGGGAAAATCTGAGAAAATATTATTTGCATAATAATTTGGAACACAGTGTATCATTGTCTTATAATAAATCAAGCATATAAACCTATCTATAACTTATGAGTAGTATGATGATACAAGAATAAATAGATTGTTTTTAAATTCAAGTAGAATTCAATTCTACTTGAACAAATGGTAGTCCCATCGGTCTTTTTTTAACTATTCAGCAGAGATGATGTTCGGAATCATACTGCTAAAATCAATCACGAGCCTCAACAGTCTTGTGCTGTACATGCGGACCTCACTGATAAGGACAATGATTGGCTGCTTTGGTCATGTGTGCATGGTTGACACATAGTTCATTGGAGGACAGGTATCAAAATCTGGGGAGACCAATGGTCTGGCAACACTGAAGTGGCTGGAATTTACCAGGTAAATATAAGTTATTTTGTTACCTTATTACAACCTTGTTTTAAAAAAAAATTTTTTTTAACCTGAACAATCCATTAGATATAGTTCAGGTGTGTTGGAAGGAGTGTAATCTATGTGCAGACTGGAAATAGACATCAGATTTTATGTAGCATGTGATCTACATGTTTTTTTCCCTATAGAGGTGAATTAAACATATTTGTACAATGTATTCTATATGGAAATCCTACTCTTCCACTCTCAACCTATGATGTAGGAGGAGACATAATATTAATTTTGTGGTAGGCAGATGAATGGATAGGTGCAGGGTTGCCAACCATCCAGAAATTTCTGAACAGTCCATAAAAATAGGGAACCTTTTTTCAGACCTTACAAAAAATTTGATGTGTCTGATTATTTTTTTGTATTCGCCAAAGACGGATTTTTTGTAATTCTCTTCTGCACAGATTACGGACATTTTTCTGAACTATAATGGGCCATCAAAAGGTTAAAAAAATAGTTTTACTGACTTCATCGCTACTCACCACCATCTTTCTGGAACTCACTACCTCTGCTGTGTTTCTGATCTCCCACCATTTGCGTTGAAATCTTCTGTTCTCTTACACTGTGCCAGACTTCTGGGTATCATGGCACTCATGAGGATTCTACGCATGCCCGTAGAAGGTCAATGCCCATGTCATAACACCGTTGACCAACCAAGTGCCTGCAAAGAAGTTTCCTGGGTGCCATGACACCCAAATTGTCCAGTACAGTGCGAGAGACCTGAAGATTCCATTGTTTAGTGGCCAGGAATCAGAAGTAGCATTGAGGACCGGACCAGAAGCTGTCAGTAGCGGAAGGGCGGGAGAAGCGAGCCGAGGGTGGGTATAATGATTTATTTATTTTTTATATATTACATTTATTATGCTCTGGGTTCTGGAGAGAACCCAAAGCATAATAAGGAACATCACGTTCATAGTGAATATCATCTCTGTGAATCAAATTTCCCAGGAAAAACATGCAAACAGCCAAATTCAAATTTTGCCTGATCCACTCATCTCTACTGGTATCTAACCCTGTAGACATGTATCACTTATTAATATTCCTACTGATTATGTATGGTTTTCAAATGTTTCAGTAAAAAAATGTTGGCTGTCTATGATTTTTGGTTAAGTTGTCCAGAATGAACAAAAAATAAAATATGATATACAACATATTAAATTAAAACATCTATGAAAAGATATGAAAAAGCTAAAAAGAATTAAGGATGCCTGCACATAAGGCAGTGCGTATTGTAAAAGCACAATAACAGTTTCAGAGAACACAAGACTCAAACCACACATTAAAGTTTACAGTTTTTTTTGTCAATTTGTAGTTTCATCAAATATGTGATTTTTGATAAACAAGTAATTCAATATTAATTCTTTTAAAATTATGTCCCAGTACCACTGTAAAAATGTAAAAAAGTAAAGTTGCTCTTTCAATTGTCTGCCTAATGTTTAAGAAAAGTGCTGAGCAAATGCCATAAGAACACCACAATATTTATTTTACTAAATTATCCCTACCTACATTTGTCAATTGAAAACGTTCTATGCCATTTTAAGGCATATCATGGTCGCAACCCAAAGTCTTTGATGATATGGGGCATTGATGTACAGAAATTCACGGTGGATTTAGGAGTGGCAATGTTAACAAATTGTTAGCCCAAAGGGAAACCTGGTGGATTGTCTCTTTGGAGACTATGGCTCCTGCTGGCCTTAATAAGACACTCAGTTTTGCTCCTTTTCTGTAGACATCTGCCATTCATCTTTTTAAATTTTCTGCATTGTTCTTCACAGTTTATTACTGCATTTTTAATTAGTTATGTTTTTTCTAATTGGTGTGTTCTTTCTTTCTGGAAGTTTTTATTATAAATGGATGGATATATATTGGGATGGAGGCTATTGAATGAGGACCTTAGGGGTATCCTCAAATTGGGTCTCTCTTCTTTTGTCATACTTTCATGTATTCTATTAATAGGGTATTTGTTTGTTTGCACATATGTACTATATACTAAGGCTTTTGTCCTCTTTCCCTCATATTTTTTACCCAATTGGTGACATTAAGTAAATTCCATCTTTTTATATACACTGCTCAAAAAAATAAATGGAACACTCAAATAACACATCCTAGATCTGAATGAATTAAATATTCTCATTGAATACTTTGTCGGTACAAAGTTGAATGTGCTGACAACAAAATCACACAAAAATCATCGATGGAAATCAAATTTATTAACCAATGGAGGCCTGGATTTGGAGTCACCCCCAAAATTAAAGTGGAAAAACACACTACAGGCTGATCCAACTTTGATGTAATGTCCTTAAAACAAGTTAAAATGAGGCTCAGTATTGTGTGTGGCCTCCAAGTGCCTGTATGACCTCCCTACAATGCCTGGACATGCTCCTGATGAGGTTGCGGATGGTCTCCTGTGGGATCTCCTCCCAGACCTGGACTAAAGCATCAGTCAACTCCTGGACAGTCTGTGGTGCAACGTGATGTTAGTGGATGGAACGAGACATATCGTCCAGATATGCTCAATCGGATTCAGGTCTGAGGAACGGGCGGGCCAGTCCATATCTTCAATGCCTGCATCTTGCAGAAATTGCTGACACTCTCCAGCCACATGAGGTCTGACATTATCCTGCATTAGGAGGAACCCAGGGCCATTCACACCAGCATATGGTCTCACAAGGAGTCTGAGGATCTCATCTCGGTACCTAATTGCAGTCAAACTACCTCTGGTGAGCACATAGAGGGCTGTGTTGCCCTCCAAAGAAATGCCACCCCACACCATTACTGACCCACTGCCAAACCGGTCATGCTGAAGGATGTTGCAGGCAGCAGATCGCTCTCCACGGCGTCTCCAGATAATATCACATCTGTCACATCTGTCACATGTGCTCAGTGTGAGCCTGCTTTCATCTGTAAAGAGCACAAGGCGCCAGTGGCGACTTTGCCAATCCTGGTGTTCTGTGGCAAATGCCAAGCGTCTTGCACGGTGATGGGCTGTGAGCACAACCCCCACCTCTGGACGACGGGCCCTCATATCCTCCTCATGGAGTCGGTTTCTAACCGGTTGTGCAGACACATGCATATTTGTGGCCTGCTGGAGGTCATTTTGCAGGGCTCTGGCAGTGCACCTCCTGTTCCTCCTTGCACAAAGGCAAAGTAGCGGTCCTGCTGCTGGGTTGTTGCCCTCCTTTGGCCCCCTGCATGTCTCATGGTGTACTGGCCTGTCTCCTGGCAGTGCCTGCAGCGTCTGGACACTATGCTGACAGACATAGCAAACCTTCTTGCCACAGCTTGCATTGATGTACCATCCTGGATGAGCTGCACTACCTGAGCAACTTCTGTGGGTTGTAGAGTCCGTCACATGCTACCGCGAGTGTGAAAGCACAACCAACATTCAAAAGTGACCAAAACATCAGCCAGAAAGCATTGGTACTGTGATCTGGTCTGTGGTCCCCACCTGCAGAACCACTCCTTTATTGAGGGTGTCTTGATAATTGCCAATAATTTCCATCTATTGTCTGTTCAATTTGCACAACAGCATGTGAAATTGATTGTCAATCAGTGTTGCTTCCTAAGTGGACAGTTTGATTCCACAGAAGTTTGATGTACTTGGAGTTATATTGTGTTGTTTAAGTGTTCCCTTTATTTTTTGAGCAATGTATATATTTCCTATCATGTGGAGCATGAGACATAATGTGATTACATACCAACTGGATTTGATGTGTGCATGTGCATCTGTTGCTGTAACACGTCCCTTTCTTCGCTCAGGGTCTTCATGGTAGGTGCACATGCCCGGGAGCCATGATTATAAGTCCACGCTCCCAAGCATGCTCTCCCTTCAACATGATGCCGGCGGTGGTGACTACTGGGTACTTACGGCACAGCGTGCACCTATGTTAATTCCATTGGATGGTGTTTTGGTCATGTGATTGGCACACATGATATTTAACCCCTTTCTGACAGCTGACGCCAGGCACTAAGTGCCAGGAGATGTGCCTGCACTGCTCCCGGCACTTTAACCCACTAAGTGCAGCATTCAGCAGGAAGGCAGACTCTGCCTTTGGATTGGAGAACCGCAACATCATCACAGGGTCCCGATCGCTGTCGTGGTGACCCGATGTCATCATGATGACATCTGGGTGACCAGAGCTAGAAAAGTTGCCAGATCTTGCACAGTGCATGATCTCGCAACTTTCTGTCAGTGCAGAACTGACAGTTTGTGTAGCATAGGAATGCTGCTGCATTCCTCTACTATACAAGCAGTCAGACTGCAACTAGTGAAAGTCCTATAGTGGGACAAAGTGTAAAAGTAAAAATATAAAAAAAAAAAATCACCAAATAATAATAAAAAAATAAAAAATATTGTGCCCATAAATAAAATTTTTTATGAAAAAAATAAAAATAAGCTAAAAAAGTAAACATAATTGATGTTGCCAAGTCCGTAATGACCTGACCTATAAAACTGTCACACTATTTAACCCCTTTAGTGAACACTGTAAAAAAAAACTTAAAAATGAGGCAAAAACAATGCTTTATCATGAACCACAGAAGAAAAAGTGGAATAAAACGCGATCAAAAAGATGAATGTAATTAAAAATGGTATCGCAGAAAATGTCAACTTGTCTCGCAAAAAACAACCTACCACACAGCTCCATCAACGGAAGAATAAAAAAGTTATAGCTCGTAGAATAAAGCGATGCAAAAATGATTATTTTTTCTATAAAATAGTTTTTATTGTGTAAAAACGGCAAAACATAAAGTTATAAATGTGGTATCACTGTAATCATACTGACCCACAGAAAAATGTTGCTGTATCAATTTTACCACACACGGAATGATATAAAAAAAACAAAAAACAATTCCTGAATTGCTGGTTTTTGTTCATTCTTAACATTTATTACAACTGAATAAAAAGTGATACACAAGTCACAAGGACCTAAAAACAAGTATAAGCCTGTCTGTGGTAGTGAGTAACCATATAAATCAGTAACTCATTATGTCCAGGAATACGAGCATATGTAATATCAACATAGTCTACCTGTAACATAACACAGAAAATGGCAGAAGATAGTGGAGCTCTCAAGACAATGTCTCAACATATCATGTCTCAGCACACAGGAACCTTAATACATTTACACTGATTATGGTGAGCATTTAAACCTTATATATATGTTAATGGAACGACCTCACCAAATAAAATGTCGGTTCTTGCTCTCTGGCTTAAAGACAGCTCCTTGTGGTGGGGCATCCAAACCTTTTCAGCCTCCAGCAACTCACAGCACACCACTCCCAAAGTGTTTCATTGCATCAGCTAATCATCAGGGGAGAAGAGGGTGTTGTCTAATGGATAGGCTGAGCGATTGATGCCAGCTTCTATACTGTATTACACCCTGGAGGCTGAAAAGGTTTGGATGCCCCACCACATGGAGCTGTCTTTAAGCCAGAGAGCAAGAACAGACATTTTATTTGGTGAGGTCATTCCATTAACATATATATAAGGTTTAAATGCTCACCATAATCAGTGTAAATGTATTAAGGTTCCTGTGTGCTGAGACATAATATGTTGAGACATTGTCTTGAGAGCTCCACTATCTTCTGCCATTTTCTGTGTTATGTTACAGGTAGACTATGTTGATATTACATATGCTCGTATTCCTGGACATAATGAGTTACTGATTTATATGGTTACTCACTACCACAGACAGGCTTATACTTGTTTTTAGGTCCTTGTGACTTGTGTATCACTTTTTATTCAGTTGTAATAAATGTTAAGTTTTAACTTTCTGTAGTACTGCACTTGATTAATAACTACTTTATTGTGTGGTTATCCTGGTACCCCTATTGCTGTACTTTGTTTTTTGTTCATTCTGCCTCACAAAAATCAGAATAGAAAGCGATCAAAAAATGTCACGCGCCCGAAAATGGTACCAATAAAAATTCCAACTCATCCAGCAAAAAACAAGCTGTCACATGACTCTTTCTGCCAAAATACGGAAAAAATTATAGCTCTCAAAATATGGCGATACGAAAACTAGTTTTTGCAATGAAAAGCGTCTTTTAGTGTGTGATATACTAGGGCTTCCATGTAAATCTCTGAAATACGTTATTCAGATGGAACCCCCGGTGGAAGATTCCTTATAATGAGGCAGATGGAGACTCTGTGGATGCTGTCTGGCCTATGATCTGTCGGCGTCTGTCTTTTTATTACAACAATAAGTAAAAGTGGGCACCACTCAATAATGTCCAGAGATCAACCCACTACATGAAAAACACTATATGAACAAGAAGAGAAATCTATGCAACAAAACTGTGCTTTCACAGCAAAATACTAATAATAATATTTTATTAACACATGATTAAGACAAAAAGCACAAACATCTAAAAACAATTAAAAGCAACACCACGAAGTGCATTGGAAACTGCCCAAAGTGTTGGCCTAGATTCACTCCCCCCATCATTTACAGTGCCTACAAGTAGTATTCAACCCCCTGCAGATTTAGCTGGTTTGATAAGATGCAAATAAGTTAGAGCCTTCAAACTGCAAACGAGAGTAGGTTTTATGAACAGAAGGATAAATCTTACAAACCAAAAAGTTATGTTGCTCAGTTGAATTTTATTAAATTTTAAACATAAAAGTGTGGGTCAATTATTATACAACCCCTATATTTAATATTTTGTGGAATAACCCTTGTTTGCAATTACAGCTAATAATCGTCTTTTCTAAGACCTGATCAGGCCGGCACAGGTCTGTGGAGTTATCTTGGCCCACTCCTCCATGCAGATCTTCTCCAAGTTATCTAGGTTCTTTGGGTGTCTCATGTGGACTTTATTCTTGAGCTCCTTCCACAAGTTTTCAATTGGGTTAAGGTCAGGAGACTGACTAGGCCACTCCAACACCTTGACTTTTTCCCTCTTGAACCAGGCCTTGGTTTTCTTGGCTGTGTGCTTTGGGTCGTTGTCTTGTTGGAAGATGAAATTACGACCCATCTTAAGATACTTGATGGAGGAGCGGAGGTTCTTGGCCAAAATCTCCAGGTAGGCCGTGCTATCCATCTTCCCATGGATGCGGACCAGATGGCCAGGCCCCTTGGCTGAGAAACAGCCCCACAGCATGATGCTGCCACCACCATGCTTGACTGTAGGGATGGTATTCTTGGGGTCATATGCAGTGCCATCCAGTCTCCAAACGTCACGTGTGTGGTTGGCACCAAAGATCTCGATCTTGGTCTCATCAGACCATGGAACCTTGAACCAGTCTGTCTCAGAGTCCTCCAAGTGATCATGAGCAAACTGTAGACGAGCCTTGACATGACGCTTTGAAAGTAAAGGTTCCATACAGGCTCGTCTGGAACGGAGACCATTGCGTTGGAGTACGTTACTTATGGTATTGACTGAAACCAATGTCCCCACTGCCATGAGATCTTCCCGGAGCTCCTTCCTTGTTGTCCTTGGGTTAGCCTTGACTCTTCGGACAAGCCTGGCCTCGGCACGGGAGGACACTCTCAAAGGCTGTCCAGGCCGTGGAAGGCTAACAGTAGTTCCATAAGCCTTCCACTTACGGATGATGCTCCCAACAGTGGAGACAGGTAGGCCCAACTCCTTGGAAAGGGTTTTGTACCCCTTGCCAGCCTTGTGACCCTCCACGATCTTGTCTCTGATTGCCTTGGAATGCTCCTTTGTCTTTCCCATGTTGACCATGTCTGGGTGCTGTTCACAAGTTTGGGGAGGGTCTTAAATAGTCAGAAAAGGCTGGCAAAAGAGACCTTTAATCCACACATGTGAAGCTCATTATTCTTGGTGCCTGAACTACTTCTTAATACTTTCGGGGGACCAAACAGAATTCTTGTGGTTTGAGGGGTTGAATAATAAATGACACTATGAATTAACTTTTAACGTTTAAAAAAAAAAAAAAAAAAAAAATTTGCTGCAGTGCATTTCCCACTTCCAGGCTGATCTACAGTACAAATGTCACAATGCCAAGTTAATTCCGCATGTGTCAACCAGCTAAATCTGCAGGGGGTTGAATACTACTTGTAGGCACTGTAGATGCAGCAATGAGAACCCCACGCGTATCGCTACCAAAAAGATGTAGCTTCCTCAAGAGCTTCCTACCCCTGAGGAAGCTACATCTTTTTAGTAGTGATACAGGTGGGGTTCTCCCCCTCCCCCCCACCATACTCTATTTGACAGGTGATTAACTTTATCATGAGTTTGTTACCTTTGTCTTTGCAGTCCTTTTGAGTTATTTTTTCATACAGGATTTTTTCTGCCTGAGTTTAGGATATTTTAATAGCTTGGTATCCCATTAAATCTTGACTTTAGACTCTCTAATACCATTTAGGGGAGTTATCTACATTTTGTGGGTTCTGTCTGATATATCTCATATTTTGTATGTTGCTTGTATTTGTGAGCAATTTATGTAGTGACTCCCTTCGGTATGTTTTTTATGCATTTGCACTTTTTTGCCTTTTTTGCACATACTCGAGCTACCAGGTTCTTAGGGCTGGCCACCTAATTGTCCAGCTGGATGTGGGTTTATACAATGTTGTACTAAATTACGTGTGGGTTCCTTCCTTTCTCATTACTGCATCTAAATGGTGGAGGAGTGAATCTCTGCCTATACTTTGGGCAGTTTCCAATTCACTTTGTGGGGTTGTTTTTAAAGGTTTTTAGATGTTTGTGCTTTTTGTCTTAATCATGTGTCAATAAAATGTTATTATTAGTATTTTGCTGTGAGATCCCCGTTTTGTTGCATAGCTTTCTCTTGTTGTTCATGTAGTGTCTTTTTATTAGCGTGCATAAAAGTGCCGTCGCCCACAGTTTTGTGCACTGCTGAAAAAGACAACGCTGAAAAGAGGCAAGACAGAGTCCAGAGTACCTCTGCTGCCTTATTAAAGTGAATGGATCCCTCAGGGGTTCATCTGAATCATGTCACTCAGAGATTTAGATGGAAACCCCAATATAAGTGCTCAGCATAAAGTGCAGGGTAAATGTGATCCAAAATGTTATGTAAAATGTTCCCAACAAAAACTTCAACTCAATCCTTAAAAAAGCAAGTCCCCTCTCAGGTCCATCATCTGTTAGTGGAAATATAGGGGCTTTCACATTACTGGTAGCACAAAGGCTCTGGAAAAGCGCCATGGCTCATCGCCCCTCAAAAGAAATTGAGCAATTTCTGAACTCCCAAATCCAAATGCCCCCGCCCTTCTGAGCTTCAGTGTGTGCCTAAACCACAGTTAGCGTCTAGATGTTTGACATTTCTGTAGCGATGAGAGCCTGCCTAATTTACAGGTGTGTGTCTCCAGAAGCATGAGCTGTATATATGTAAAAAAGAAGCGGTCTATAGAGCACATCCGAGGCTCTCCAAATGCCATATGACACCCGCACACCATTCCATGAAAGTCTGCGGTCCAAAATTTCACTCCTTCCTTTCTGAGCCCTGCCGTGCCCCCAAACAATAGTTTTCCCCAACATATGGGGTCTTTGTGTGCTCAGGAGAAATTGCACAACAAATTTTGTGGTCCATTTTCTCCTGTTACACTTATGAAAATAAAAAAAATGGGGCTAAAATACATTTTTGTGGGAAAAATGGGATTTTTTTTTTCATCGCTCCACGTTATAAACTTCTGTGAAGCACTTGGGGGTTCAAAGTGCTCATCACACATCTAAATAAGTTCTCTGAGGGGTCTAGTTTCCAAAATAGTGTCACTTGTGGGAAGTTTCCACTGTTTAGGCACATCAGGGGCTCTCCAAATGCGACATGGCGTCCACTAATTATTCCAGAAAATTTTACATTCAAAAAGTCAAATGGCGCTCTTTCCCTTCTCAGCCCTGCCGTGCACCCAAACAGTGGTTTTCCCCCACATAATTGGTATTGGCTTACTCAGGAGAAATTGCACAACAAATAGTATGGTGCAATTTCTTCTGTTATTCTTATGAAAATGCAAAATTTGGGGCTACAAATCATTTTTGTGGGAAAAATATGAAAATTTTACTTTTACTGCTCAATGTTATAAACTTCTGTGAAGCACCTGGGGGTTCAAGGTGCTCTCCGCACATCTAGATAACTTCCCCGAGGGGTATAGTTTCCAAAATGGTGTAATTTGTCAGGGGTTTCCACTCTTTAGGCACATCAGGGGTTCTCCACACACAACATGGCATCCACTAATTATTCAAGCAAATTTTACATTTAAAATGTGAAATGGCACTCATTCCCTTCCGAGCCATGCTGTGCCACCCAAACAGTGGTTTTCCCCCATTGGGGGATCGGCGTGCTCAAGAGAAATTACACAACAAATTTTGGGGTCCATGTTCTCCTGTTACCCTTGGGAAAATAAAAAAATTGTGGTCTAAAGTAATATTTTTGTGAAAAAAAGTTAAATGTTCACTGTTTTCTTCCACATTTCAAAAATTCCTGTGAAGCATCTGAAAGGTTAATAAACTTCTTTAATATGGTTTTGAGCACCTTGAGGGGTGCATTTTTTATAATGGTGTCACTTTTGGGTGTTTTTTGTCATAAAGGCTCCTCAAAGTCACTTCCAATGTAATGTGGTCCCTAAAAAAATGGTTTTGTAAATTTTATAAAAAAAAAATTGAAATCATTGGTCAAGTTTCAACCCTTATAACTTTCTAACAAAAGACAATTTGTGTTCCAAAATGGTGCTCATGTAAAGTAGACATGTGGAAAATGTTTTTTTTTAACTATTTTGTGTGACATAGCTCTATGATTCAAGGGCATGAAAATTCAAAGTTTGAAAAGTGCAAAATTTTCAAAATTTTCTTTAAATTTCCGATTTTTTCACAAATAAACTCCAGTCATATCAAATAAGTTTTAAAACTATCATGAAGTACAATATGTCGTGAAAAAACAATCTCAGAATTATTAGTATCCGTTGAAATGTTCCTGAGTTATTACCTTATTATGTGACACTGCTCAGAATAGTAAAAATTGGCCAGGTCATAAACGTGCAAACAGCCTTTGGGGGTAAAGGGGTTAAGGTCCTCCTGCTTAAATAAATACACCACTCCCCCTGAGGAAGCAACATACTATATATACGCAAAATGTGTGTCGGCTTCCTTCTTTTAGGTAGCCTCTCACTCTGCGCACCATTACAGGAATGAATATTTTTTTCATGTATTCATGTTATATTATGGCATGTCTTGTGTGACTTTTTACATGCCTGCATTCTGTGTCTAAGAGCACCGTGTTTATTATGCTCACTCTTATTAAATACAATGCAGGCATTTCTCTAACAGCCATTATACTTGGGATGGCTACCCATGTACTGTGTCATTCTCCTTCAATTATTGTTTATGTTCTTTTAAAAAAAATTCTTTTGCATTAATTAATTTATACTTTTTAAGCATAAAGCTTCATTTTCCCTCCTTTTTGCTCTACATTTGTCATATGTAGAAATAACCTTTGAGGACGTTAAACATGTTGGTCAATAACTAATAATTATTTTTTTTTGTGATATATATTGGGACATTCATAGGATATAATTGTACGTTCGGATTTCTTTAGAAAACTTTTAAACCTTGTCTATGGGTGAATGATTAAATATTTGACTTGACGTGAATTCAATTTTTTCTCCTTTTTTCAGTTTCTTTATGTAAAACAATCAATAACACTTTACACCTAATCTTTATTCCAGCTTTTAGGCTTTTGAATGCTCCATTTGCTGCCTTTTATCACTGATACAAAACATTTAGTTCTATACTATAGTAAAAATAAAGTGTAACCTGATGCTTTCTTCCAAAACATATATAAATATAATACAATATTTTTGTTAATGACAATTGCTTTATGAATATTTGGATCTGTGTAATCATGAGGCTACATTTCAATGAATGAAAGACCACATGCAATACATGATTTATTATTATAATTGCTATTATTATTATTATTATTTATTAATCTATTTGTTTTATCTGGTTATATAATAAAATTGCCACTGCTTATCTAGAATGGTTGATAAATTATTCATACTAAGCTATATAGATAGGAAGATGTTTCATGAGATTTAGGATAGACTCCAGATTATGTTTATCCACTATCTTTCCATCTATCCAGGATATGTCACACCAATGGATGCCAATGAAATTGAAGGCATGTTTATGCATCTTTTATTTTGTAAAAACGACTCAGCTATGTTTTTTTACTTTTTTTAAAAAGTGCCACTAAATTGAAGCAGCTGACAGTAATTTATATTCTCACTTTTTAACATTTGAGTTCCGCATTTGTTTAAGTAGCCTTTCCTCATTCCAAAGACTGGAATGTTTTGTATTTTTACATTTACATACTATATGAGATCTTGTTGGTAATTCTTTTAAATGGCATTTTTTGAAACACATAAGTCAGTATAATTTTGATTAACATTTTCACTGTTGCAGTTGCAGAAGATAATTGAATTGTAACATTTAATGATCACTGTAAATAATGTTTTGCTGTGTTGCATAAGATGTTTCAATCAGTAGCGAATTTACCACTTTAGCAACCAGTTTGGATGCTCAAGGGCCCATAAGGGACGTATGTTTTTCCCAGCTAAAAAATAATTCAGACAGCTGTGGGCTGATATTAATGGCCTAGGAAGGAGCCATTAGGCACAAATGTTTCCTGGTTATTAATAACAGCCCTCAACTATTTGCTTACCGTTTACTGGCTAGATTACAGGGAAACCCCAGAAAAAAAGTGACTTAGGGTCCACCTATAAAATCCAACTAGCAAAGGCTAGGCAGACAGCTGTGAGCTGATATTAATTGCTAGGAAGGGGTCTTTGATGCTGGCCCCTTCCGAGGCTAAAAAGATCAGCTCTCAGTGGCCCCAGAAATGGCGCATCAATAAGATGCACCAATTCTGGTGCTTAGCCTTGCTCTTCTCACTGCCTAGTGGCAGTGACAAGTAGGGTAATATTTGTGGGGTTGATGTCACCTTTGTATTGTCCAGTGACATCAAACCCACGGGTTAGTAATGGAGAGTAGTGATGGGCAAGCACTAAAATGCTTGGGTGCTCGTTGCTCGGGTCGAGCAAATTGGAATGTTCGGGTGCTCGACCAGAGCAACGAGCCCAATTTAAGTCTATGGGAAACTCGAACATTTTTCCAGCGACTCCCCCCGGCGGTCTGCAGAGGGCCTAAAAATTGCCCAAATCGATGGGAACAGTGCTCAAATAACATGGGAACAGCATGGGGAAGACCCCTGGAAGCATTTCTGACTCCCAAGTCACTGCTGTCACCAATGTTGTCAGAGGTATTACGCCACTTTTACGGACTCACACTAAAACATACAAAAATGAAACCAAAATGGATGTTCCTGGGAGAAATGTCCAGGAACATAGTTTCCAGGGTACTGACTTGTATATAAGGCAAAATAAATAACCAAAAACAAAAATGCTCCTCCACACCTTGGGCTATGTTCACACATAGCATTTTTGATGCGTTGTTGCACTTTTTCACTGCTTTCAACCAAGACAAATGCATTCAAGGGGAAATGTCATTTTAACATTTTACAACCATATCTGGCCATGTGTTGTGTGAAACATCATCAGACACATCCTGTTTCATTTATGATGGAGGGATTCTGAAAGTCACAAAGCCTATTTATATAGGGCCATCAGGTGGTCCTTACTATTTTTAAAGGGCCAGCAGTCAGCCCTCACTATTGTTAAAGAGCTATCAGCCGGCTATGCTTTGTTGTTCACATTATTAATGAGTGGGTCTCCTATACTGTTATTGCATATGCAGTGAATGCAAAAGCTGCCAAAAAATTGAAGGCAATCCAATGCCCCTTGGAAGAGACGTAGAGGGCCTCACAAAAAAATGTTCCCATTATTAGGAAGTGGGTCTCCCATAGTGTTTGTCTATGCAGTGAATGCAAAAGCTGCCAAAAATTTGGAGGAACTCCAATGCCCCTTGCAAGAGACGTAGAGGTCAGAGTGCCTCCTAAAAACAATGTTCCCATTCTTAGGAAGAGGGTCTCACATAGTGTTTGCCTATGCAGTGAATGCAAAAGCTGCCAAAAATTTGGAGGAACTCCAATGCCCCTTGCAAGACACGTAGAGGAGGTGATATGGTAGATATGGTGATAAATAATATGGTGATGGAGGATGAAGAGAAGGAGGAGGACAAGAGCAAATAGACAAAAGCAGGAAGCATATACCCATGTGTAGGTGTGAAGAGGTGTATGGGAATAGACCTCCCAAAAAAGACACTAAATTTGAGTTTATGTCACGCTGCTATCATTCGGTGGTGTTGGGAAGTCTGGCCTAATCCGGCCCTTGTTCATTTTTATAAGAGTCAGCCTGTCATTTTTATAAGAGTCAGCTATAATTCCACCAGTGGCACTAAAAATCCGCTCTGACAAAATGCTAGCGGCAGGGCTGGCCAGGACCTCCAAGGCGTAGAGAGCCAGTTCATGCCACGTCTCCAGCTTGGATACCCAATAATTATAAGGCACAGAGGAATCACGGAGGATGTTGGTACGGTCAGCAAGGTACTCCCTCACCATCTTCCCAAACTTGGCTCTCCTTATGAGAGTACCCCTCGCCTCAGGGCTTTTAAGATGGGAGGATCTGAGAACACTGTCCCAGATCTTTGACAGTGTTCCTCTGCGTTGGAGTTGTGTCTCTCTCGCCTGTACTCCTTGGTTGTCCAACGAAATGTGACCTCTGCCGCCAGCATTTTCAGATGGGAATTTTTTAAAAAATTCCGAAACAAGGGCCTTCTGATACTACCCCAATTTAGTAGACCTGTACGCCTCGGGGATAAGAGATAGAAAGTTCTCCTTGTAGCATGGGTATAGAAGTGTCACCAACCAGTAATGACTGTCACCCAAAATTTGGAGAACGCAAGGATCACGGGAAAGGCAACGTAACAGAAAACTCAGCCATGTGTGCCAGACTGCTAATAGGCAAGACTTCCATGTCTTCACCAAGAGGATGACTGACCATACCCTCCTCCTCCTTGTCCTCAGGCCATCCATGCTAAACAGATGGTATGACAGTTGTGCAGGTACGTCTATAGCGTATGAAACTAGCTCCTCCTCCTCTTTCGCATTGTCACCCAATCCACGTTGGGATGAAATGAGGCTGGGCTGTGTGTAATCATCCTGTATGGTTCCTTCTGCCATCTCATCATGCACCGCCTGCAATGCATCCTCTTTGATTGTGAGCAGAGAGTGTTTCAAAAGACAGAGAAGCGGGATGGTCACGCTAATTATGGTGCCATCGCCGTTCACCATCTTGGTGGAGATCTCAAAATTTTGGAGGATGGTACATATGTCTGACATCCATGTCCACTCCTGAGGTCTTATGTGTGGAGTCTGAACTGAATACCGATGGCGTTGTTGATGCTGGTAGTCAACAACTGCTCTTTTCTGCTCACAAATCCTTCCCAACCTCTGCAATGTAGAGTTCCAATGCGTGGGGACATCACACACCAGTCGGTGAGATGGAAGCTGCTAACACTGCTGAAACATGGCAAGGGCAGCAGAAGCTGTAGGTGATTTTCTAAACTGGGCACATAGGCGGCGTACTTTGACAAGCATTTCCGGCACCTCCAGGCAGGATTTGAGAAACCGTTGAGCCATGAGGTTAAGCACATGGGCCAGGCATGGTACATGTGTGAGCTCGCCTCGCCTCAGAGCCGCCACCAGGTTCTGGCCATTGTCACACACAACCATGCCTGGCTGTAGGTTCAGCGGTGTGAGCCACAGATCTGCCTGCTCTTACAGAGCTGTCCATAACTCATCAGCATTGTGTGGTTTGTCACCTAAGCATATTAGCTTCAGCACAGCCTGTTGCTGCTTGGCCGAGGCAGTGCTGCAGTGCTTCCAGCTTGTGACTGATGTGGTTATTTTGGAGATGGATGCTGAAGAAGAGGAGGAGGCACAGGAGCTGTAGAATGTGGGGGCAACCCTGATTGACCCAGGGCCTGCAATTCTCAGCGTTGGGAGGACTTGTTCCGGCCCACGGTCCGACTGGGTCTCGGCTTCCACTATATTAACCCAGTGTGCCGTCTTTGAGATTTACCGTCCCTGCCCACAAGCACTTGTCCACGTTTCTGTGGTTAGGTGGACTTTCCCAGTAACTGTGTTGTTGAGGGCACATCTAATGTTGTGGGAGACGTGCTCGTGTAATCTGGGGATGGCACACCGGAAAAAATAATGCTGGCAGGGGACCGAGTACCGAGGGACGGCCGCCGCCATCAGGTTGCGGAAAGCTTCCGTCTCTACGAGCCTAAAAGGCAACATTTTGAGCGCAAGCAGTCGCAAAATGTGTGAATTTAGTAGTGTGACCTCTGGGGCATTGGCTGCGTATTATACTTGCTTTCCAAGGACTGGGGTAGGGGCAACTTAACGCTGCGCTGGGACAAGGACATGGACGTGCTTGCTGATGGTGCTAGTTGAGAGTGTGCAACGACAGATGCAGGGCAGGAGGCATCTTCGCATGCACCATGGATTGGCTTGCACGCACAACAGCGGAAGAAGCAGTGGTGCCAACCGCAGACACTGTTGCTGGGCCCTGGAGATCGGCCCACTTTGTCGGGTGCTTTGCTGCCATGTGCCCGATCATGCTGGTGGTGGTCAGGCTGGTAGTTTTGCTACCCCTGCTGATGCTGGCCTGGCAGGTGGTGCAAATGGCCTTTTTGGGGTTATCGGCAGAGTCTTTGAAAAACAACCAGACTCGGGAAGACCTAACAGTTGTACTGGCAACTTCCGTCATGTTGATGTTACGGGGAACAGTTGCCCACCTTTTGTCTGTGGCCACCACACTGCTTCTTCCTGCCTGTTGTGGTCCTACACCTCCCTCCCCCGTGTGCTGCTGTCCTTGCTTTGTATGTCCCCCTGCCAGGTTGGGTCAGTTACTATATAATCCACCAACTTGTCTTCCACTTACGCACCCTGGTCCTCCTCCTGACTTTCTGGCAATTGTGTCTCATCATCATCCACCTCTTGTGACACTTTCTCACCGTCGCCTTCATGTGACCGTGGCTGCTCAAATATTTGGGCATCGCTACATGCGATCTCCTCTTGCTCTGCTTCAAGTGGACCAGGCGAGAGGCCCGAATCTATAAATGGAAAAGTGAATAGCTCTTCAGAGTGTCCAAGTGTGGGATCAGTTGTCTCCGGGCACTCGGCATGTTGGTAGGAAGGAGTATCAGGGTGAGGAACATGCAGTCCAGATTCACAGCTACTGAGACTTGTCCGTGTGGAAGACAGAGTGGTGGTGGTGGTGGTGGTGGCTAAGTGACTGGAAGCATTATCTGCTATCCAACCAATAACCTTTTCACTCTGCTCTGTGTTCAATAGTGGTGTTCTGTGGTCCCCTATTAATTGGTACAGGAAGGTCGAGCGAGAAGATGTGGATGTTTGTTGTGGCACAATTTCAGCTAGCCCACCGCTTCGGCCTTGTCCTCTGCATACACCATCATCACCATCACGTCTACTTCCCCGTCCCTTGCCACGCACCTTGCCCATTTTAAATGGAGGACAATATTTTCCACATTCATTAAAAATGGCTTGATTTGAACCGCAGTGATATGTGATACGTATGATGGAAAACAACAGTTTTAAATAGCTGGCCTGTAGGTAACTATTTTTAACAATGAACTGGTGTCAATAACTTCACTGACACACTGCAACAAAATTTCAATGGAGGCCAGAAATGGCCGAATTTTCAGTGCACTTATATGTGATCCGTGTGACGGACAAACCACAGTTTTAAATAGCTGGCCTCTAGGTAACTATTTTTAACAGCGAACTGGTGTCAATAACTTTGCTAACACACTGCAACAAAATTTCAATGGAGGCCAGAAATGGCAGAATTTTCAACGCACTTATATGTGATCTGTGTGACGGACAAATCACAGTTTTAATTAGCTGGCCTCTAGGTAACTATTTTCAACAGCGAACTGGTGTCAATAACTTCGCTAACAGACTGCAACAAAATTTCAATGGAGGCCAGAAATTACAGAATTTTCAGCGCAATTATATGTGATCCATGTGATGGACAAACCACAGTTTCAAATAGCTGGCCTGTAGGTAACTATTTTTAACAGCGAACTGGTGTAAATAACTTGGCTAACACACTGCAACGAAATTTCAATGGAGGCCAGACATGGCAGAATTTTCAGCGCAATTATATGTGATCCGTGTGATGGACAAACCACAGTATTAAATAGATGGATTTTTAGCGCTGTAATATGGAAAGGATCTGGCTGTATCCCGCAGTGCCAACAAGCAAATGGAGCAGAAAAACTGTCTTCTCTGGATTGCTTTTTAAGCAAATAATCAGGATTAAGATCCAAAAAAAATTTTTTCCTGGCCCCTGATACCTGAGGCTATTTCTAGAAATATCTGTAAAAGCACCAACAGCAGTCAGAACTGGAATGGACTCTCTTTCTATATGCACTGCAGTCTGCCACATACACTTCCTGCCTACCTAGCACTGATATCTATGCAGCTGGATTAGCCCTCAGAAGGACTGTTAGTTGAGATGGATATGTGTATAATATATGGTGGTATACCTACACTAACTAAGAAACAAGCAAATCTCTCCCTATCTCAGCAGCACCTCTCCCTACACTGCGTTATTCCTGAGTTGACTGTGACAAGCATGGCGGCACCAGGTCTGATATAGACCTGATGACGCTGCGCGGCCAGCCAATCACTGTAATGCCACAACCACCATGGCTGTATCATTTCAGTGTGTGGCAGGCAATCCCTGCATGTTCATTGTCTCTCTAAAGAGCACCATACATGCAGGGAGGGGACCCGAGCTCCCGCCGGGCGTCCGCCGAGCAACCCCGGAAATACTCGGCGAGTGCCGAGCATCTCGAGCACTGAAATGTCCGGTCGAGTACTAAGCAGTAATGAGCATGCTCGCTCATCACTAATGGAGAGGCATCTATAAGATGCTTCTCAATTACTAATCCTATAGTCAAATTGTTAAATAAAGACAAACACCCAGAATAAATTAATTGATTTGAAATAAATCACACACGCAGGTTTACTTTTTAAAATAATAAACACTGTTATACTCACCTAACACCTAATCCTGATGCCCTCGTCTCCTGTAAGAAACCAAAAATACAAAACACCAATATGCCTTACCTGTCCGAAGTTCTGTCCCACACAGTAATACAAGTCTGGGATAAATAGTTTTCAACTGTCATGGTGCCAAGAAGCGACCGTTACCGACTAAAAACCACTGAGGAATGAGCTGCTGCCGCTGCTGTGAGCTAAGCCTCAGTGACTAGCGGTGGCATCATAGAGTTCACCACTGGTCATTTAGTCTGCGTTCCCAGCTGGGCTGCTAGCAGTGATCTCACAGAGGTCACCTCAGTTCATTGCCTCGGGTGAGAACGCAGCCTCAATGACCGGCGGTGAACAGAAAAATTTATTCTGGGTGTTTTGTCTTTATTTAACAAGTTGACTATAGGATTAGTACTGGAGAAGCATCTTACAAATGGCTCTTCATTACTAACCCTTGGGGTTGATGTCAATGGACAATACAAAGGTGACATCAACCCCACAAATGTTACCCCACTTGCTACCTCCACAGGGCAGTGGGGAGAGCCAGGAAAAGCGACAGAATTGGCACATCTAATAGATTCAATATCCATGGCCCCTTACCAGCGTGAGAATACCAGCCCCTAGCTGTCTGCTTTAGCTTGGCTGGTTGTTAAAAATTGGAAGGGACCCCACGCCATTTTTTTTTAAAATTATTTATTTATATAATTAAAAAAACAATGTAGGGTCTCTCTATTCTTGATAACCAGCCTTGCTAAAGTTGACAGCTGAGGGTTACAGCCCGCAGCTGTCAGTTTTGCCAGGCTGGTTATCAAAAATAAGGGGGAACCCAAGCCAATTTCGTTTAATTTATTTATTTATTGTGCTGGCGCCAGGAGATGAATACTCCCATCAGCCGCATCTGATCTCACTGTTATCGGCGACAGCAGACATAAGCTCATGGGTGTAGTAGTCCCATCTGCCGCCGTCTGTGACCGGAGGTAAACTTTTTACCTGTGGTCACAGCTGCAGGCTCATGTTGCCATCTGACAGCATGAGAACTGCAGATGTCTGATCGGCGGTAATGATCTTACCGCCGATCATAGGCAGTGTTTGCCGCACTGTCATGCACACCATGATTGTACACCATGTGCACAATTATTAGTCAGTCTGTATTTTTGACGATTAATTTTATTATTGAACAACTATAGTGCTGTTGATGAATTCAAAAGGGTAATAAGCCTGAAACCTAAATATTTAAAAATGTAAAAGTAAAGTTTTGTCTTTCTCAGGAGAATATCTATGTGTGCATAATTATTATCCAAATATTAACATGCAGATATATTATACAACTTAATGAAAAACAATTGTTTTTTTTCATCTGTTAAAGTGAGAATAATAACCAAACTAGTAAAAATAAACAAAAATAGCCACCCTTCTTTTCAATAATAGTCATAAGCTTTCCATCCATGGAGTTTCTTAATCTGTGAACAATCAATTATTCATCACCAACCAAAACTTTCCCAACCAAAGCCCCCCAAACATTTTTCAGAGAGGTGTGCTGTTTTCCTCCACAGCATATCTTTTGTTTAAGAAGAGCTAACAAGGTTTAGGTCAGGAGAGCAATGGGGGCCATGTCATTATTCTTTTAAAACCTTTACTAGTTTTCTTGAAAGATGCTGACTTTTTCCTTTACCACTGCTTGAAGAAATTGTCTTCTAATAATAGGCAGGTTTAGGACTTGAGTTTGAGTCCATCTTTAGCCCAAAAATATCCAACTAGCTCATCTTTATTGATACCAGCTCATGGAAGTACCCCACCTCTACCTTGCTGGGGTCTCAGTCGAAGTGGAGGTCTGTGCCCATTACCGATCCAGCCACAACCCCATGCATATGGTTTGTGAAAAGTCGCTTTCATGTCATGAGTCTATAAAACCTTTGATAAATCTGTCTCCAGATATTTCTTGACCTAGACTTGACGTTTCAACTGTTGTTCCTTATTCAGTGGTCGGCGGGTTTCAGCCTTCGTTAATTTGACCATGTCTCTGAGCATTGAGCACCTTGCACTTCTGTGAACTCCGGGAGGTTGCAGTTCTAGAATATGACAGCATTGGAAGATAATGGGTTCCTGGTCACCTCATGTTTGATTCTTCTCAAATCATTGACAGTTAATGGCACCTTTTTTAACATTTTTTTTGGACCCTGCTGACTATTTCCTTCAAAGTCTTTGATTGTTCTATGATCAAGCCCTAATATCTTAGCAATTTCAAGAGTGCTGCATAACTTTGTAAGACTTAACAAATTTTGTCTTTCCAGAGTCAATGTTTGCCCACTTTGCTTGAGGTAAACAAGCTGCCTAATAACCAAGCCGACCTTTATAAAGGATGTTGATATCTTTAGACCACACCCTCCCCCATTGCACAAATACACATCACTTAATAATGGTTGTAGTGCTGCAATCAATTATTGTAATAGTAATATGTATTTGAAGTAAACTATCAATTATTTGTTTACAATCATAATCAGTGATAAAACTTTCTCTCATGAAATATATATTACATATTTACTATTTTTACACAGAATTTCATTATACAAGAATCTATTGGTTTATTAAATAGTATCCATTGGATCTGTGTAAATGTTGATGTCAAACTATTTTGAGGGTATTTTTTCCACAATATTTTATGTCATTTTGACTTCAAGTATTTCAAATATCCTTGCAAAATGCTATTATGACATATATTATTACATTGCACATGATTAGGATGGTAAAGTAAATAATTAATCACTCAGCTTATATTCACTAATGGAGAGGTGAAATCAGAGATGTGTAGCTGAAGCTGTGTAGTCAGACTTGGGAACAATGTCATGAAATAGCTTTGTTAGAAAAAATACAAAACTAAATACCTGCATTACATAGGTTTATTAAATGCATGTGCAAGCCATATTTACGTTTAATGAATACAGTTAGATAACTTGACTAAAGGCATAACATTTTGTAATAGAAATATTGCCATTGAGAATAAATAAGTTACCCTACAATAAATAAAGAACACTTGATTGTTTAAAAAAGAAAGATTAAGAACTGACCTTTTTCACCAAAAAAAAAGCTATTCTCATTAAAGGATACCTGTCATGTTTTACAAGTAGAGATGAGCGGTGTTCGACTAGAACTGTTCGCCAATCTCAAATTTGAGCTGTTTTGGGCGGTGTTCGAGTGGTTCGACGAACGCGAACGATTTGCAAAAAATTCGGCTGTTTGAGGTTATGTTCGATAACTGTTCGTGCACCAAAAGCGTGTCCTGCATGTCTGGCGCTATTTAGAGCACTAATCATGCAGGGATTGTCTGCCACTCACTGTAATGCCACAGCCATGGTGGTTGTGGCATTACAGTGGTTGCCCAAATCGATGGGAACAGTGCTCACAGTGAAACATGAAAAGCCGGCAATTCAGCAACGGCATACACAGGTACCCGACAATTTAGAACAGAAAGAATAGAGTATCACGCATAGATTAGATAGATAGAAACATGTCAGTCACATATATAAGAAGTACAGTGACAGTGTTGATTACTGTACTTGTCATTTAGTGTAAAGGATTTATTAAAAAAATATTAGTGTTTTCATGCACCTTCTCTTTAAAAAAGCCGGCCGGCAATTCAGCATCGGTACCCGACAATTTATAACAGAAAGATAGAGCATCACACATAGATTAGATAGATAGAAACATGTCAGTCACATATATAAGAAGTACAGTGATAGTGTTGATTACTGTACTTGTCATTTAGTGTTAAAATAAAGGATTTATTAAAAAAAAAAATTGGCGTGGGGTTCCCTGTAATTTTAGTCTCTAGCAGAGGTTAAGCAGACGGCTGGGGCAGATGTTTGAAGCTTGAGAAGGGGTTAATACCCACGGAGCTTCCCAGGCTACTAATATCAGCCCGCAGCTGAATACCTAGCCTTTACTAGCTATTAAAATGGGGGACCCCCAAAAAAATTACGTGGGGTTCCGCCTATTTTAATAGCTAGCAAAGGCTAGGCAGACAGCTGGAGGATGATATTAATAGCCCAGGAAGGGTGCCATGAATATTGGCCCCCTCCCAGGCTAGAAACACCAGCCCTCAGCCACCCCAGAAATGGCGCATCCATAGGATGCATGCATGTGCTCTGCAGTGTCTATGAATGATGGCATGCTGGATGGCAGCACTCAGCTGTGATCCAGCCTGTCATCTCAATGCCATCCCAGCGTGGGAGAATTCTCCTGCTCAAGCGCTGAGCGCTGAGAATTTTCCCACGCTGTCAGTGACGTGCATGAGGTGAGCTGAGTTCATTGGACATGAGCTCACCTCATGCAGGTCACTGACAGCGTGGGAAAATTCTCCTTCACTCACGGCATGCGCAGGAGAATTTTACCACGCTGTCAGTGACGTGCATGAGGTGAGCCGAGTTCATTGGACATGAGCTCACCTCATGCACATCACTGACAGCGTGGGAAAATTCTCCTGCACTCACCGCATGCGCAGGAGAATTTTCCCACGCTGTCAGTGACGTGCATGAGGTGAGCTGAGTTTATTGGACATGAACTCGGCTCATCTGGATGCCGTCACAGCCAGACACTGAGGAGCACAAGCATGCCTGCGATTCTCAGTGTCTGCCGCATGGCAAGCTGGATGGCAGCGTTCTGCTGCGGTCCAGCCTGTCATGTGAATGTAGCAGATCTGAAGCTGTCGTGGGAGCCATGGAAAGGTAAGGATGATGTTGCTTTATTATTTTTCTTTTATTGCAGGAGATCGTTGGCTTCAGCTGGAATGGGCGTGATGGTAAGTATGGTTTAATTTAGAACAATAAAGAATTGTGTCTTTATTTCAATTAAAGGACTTTATTCTGGGTGTTTGTGTTTTTTTGTAACTTTGACTATGGGGTTAGTAATGGGGGTGTCTTATAGACGCCTCTCCATTACTAAGCTGGGCTTGATGTCAGCTGGCATTATAAGCTGACATCAACCACAACCCTATTACCCCACTGCCACTGCTACAGGGCAGTGGGAAGATCGAGCCTAAGTGCCAGAATTGGCGCATCCTGTGGATGCGCCATTTCTGGGGCGGCTGACGGCTGGTGTTTCTAGCCTGAAAGGGGGCCAATATTCATGTCACCCTTCCTGGGCTATTAATATCAGCCCCCAGCTGTCTGCCTAGCCTCTGCTAGCTATTAAAATAGGGGGGACCCCACGTCATTTTTTTTGGGGTCCCCGATTGTAATAGCTAGTAAAGGCTAGGTATTCAGCTGGGGGCTGATATTAGTGGCCTGGGAAGCTCCGTGGGTATTACCCCCTTCCCAGGCTACAAACATCTGCCCCAGCCATCTGTTTAACCTTCGCTAGAGACTAAAATTACGGGGAACCCAACGCCAATTTTTTTTTTAATAAATCCTTTATTTTAACACTAAATGACAAGTACAGTAATCAACACTATCACTGTACTTCTTATCAATGTGACTGACATGTTTCTATCTATCTAATCTATTTGTGATGCTCTATTCTTTCTGTTATAAATTGTCGGGTACCGATGCTGATTGCCGGCCGGCTTTTTTAAAGAGACGGTGCATATAAACACTAATATTTTTTTTAATAAATCCTTTAACACTAAATGACAAGTACAGTAACCAACACTGTCACTGTACTTCTTATATATGTGACTGACATGTTTCTATCTATCTAATCTATGTGTGATGCTCTATTCCTTCTTGTCTAAATTATCGGGTACCGGTGTATGCCGCTGCTGAATTGCCAGCCGGATTTTTTAAATAGAGTGTCTTCTGAGCAGTTTGTCAGCTTTTGGACACCTTTGAACGTGTTTTCTATGTGTTTCTATGTGTTTTTGTTTGCCTGCCATTAGTTTCAACGGTGTTCGACGGTGTTCTAAGGTGTTCGACGAACATTTCCTCGAACATCCCGGTGTTCGACGAACCGAACCGAACCCGAACACTACGGGGGTGGCTCAACACTATTTACAAGAAGTATGTTCAGTGGACAGAAAAGGAAAAACTGAGTAGAATTCTATGTAGGTACATTGGAAAAGATTCACTATAACTTGTATTTTTTTCATTGAAATCCCTGATATTTGCATGCACATGTGTCCAGTTTTCTGTTCCTTCTAAGTGATTAACTACTATCTCTGCATGCACAGACAAACTGAGAAGTCAGTCAATCACTGAATAGAACCACGCACTGGACTCATATGCATGCAAACATGTTTCAATAAATAACATGCAAATATTATTGAAATTTTTCCTACAAAATATATATCAATCTGATAAGCTCCACCTGTTCTATAACATCCTGCCTTCACATTAGATAACTTTTTTAAGATAAAAGGTTCCCTTTAAGTTTCATAATCTCGTAAAAGTGTTTGTTTGATAGACTTAGAGCTTATACATGTAGCCACAATGACATAGACTTACCAATGCTTTCAGTTAATTTATTGCAAATGTAATGAAAAAGTATGATTTTTGTAACAAATTTGCATGGATTTATTTCATTCTACATCAACTAAGGAATATGGTCCTCAGAACTTTGGGGTCATCATAACAGTCCTTATCTATGAACCAATCCAATACATACAGCCAGAACTGTTTATCTTTCTCCCACAGTAATTGCTCTGCTTAACCTTACCTGTCTCATCTATTGCTTTATTTCTGTGTGCTAATGTGTATAAATATGTGACTCTTCAGATATTGGGTTATACTAGCCTGATGAAGAGGCCTGAGTAGCCTTGAAAGGTTGCATTCTTTACCATTTTTTCAGTTAGCTATTAAAAGGTATCAACCACTGAGGACTCTCAAATCTAAATATTTTTCTATCTATTGGCTAACACGGCACAAAAATATATTTATATTTTTCCCAGTAACAAATTCTAAATCTATAAAGGTTTGCCCAACATTTTGTTATGTGTGCTTGTGTGACAAAAATTGGGCATGACAAGTTTGCTAATGTTTTAAAGGGGTTATCCACTACTTGACAACCCTTTCTTAAATGCCAAAGTCGCCCAGATAAAATTCTAAATATATACTTACATACTGGACTGGCATCATTCCAGTGATGTCTTCTGAATGTTTTAAATGGTGCTGAAAAATGATTATGTTAACAAATTATCTAAAATTATTAAAGTAGCTGCATAAAATTAGTTAACCAAAGCCATAAATTTATATTTAAACAATCTTTGATTCGTTTTAGGAACCTTAAGAAAATGTTTCACTAGACCATTCAACTACCACTATTAAATATACACAGAAGGGCCTTCATTTTTTATATGATCGTGGCAAAACGCCAACTAAAAGATACATGGCTTATAATTACCACAAGCCTACTCAACATTAGATATAATAACAGGAGAAGCAGAGTACATATAGGCATAAAAACAATATAGCTTTATTAGATACCAAATATAAAAGCAGCCACAAAAAGTGGCGACATAGAATAGATAATAGGTTACAAAGTGCAGCACATAGTAATGTGTATACAGAGTATATATACCAGAAAAAATTCCCTCAAAGAGAAGGAAGAAGGAGAGGCAAGCACAAAGAGTACAAATGGCATACACCATACATATGCACAAGTCCGCACAGGTGTACAGGTGAGTATACAATGTCAATACAGATACAAATATCGCTTACCAATCACAAATATAGATGAAGGTAATAAATAGGCCAAGGGCCAGGAGAACTAAAGATACCAGGTGGCCCAAATAGAGCCTCGACGCGCGTTTCACCCCTTAGCTGAGGGCTTTCTCAAGAGGCATTAATTTTGAAGTGAAGTAAGCATGATGTGTCTTCCTTCTGCTCTTCTAAGTTTCCTTGGTCGACCATTGTACCTATTATCCTGAATATTGCCCATTTTTGGTGTCCTCAATGATGAAAAATACAAGATACTTTTTCAACAAGCACTATCTGTGACGCATATGATTGGCTCCAATTTTATTCTCAGCAATACAACAGCCCCAAACATACAGCCAATATTACTAAGAACTTTCTTCAGCATAAAGAAGAACAAGGAGTCTTGAAAGTGATGAAATGGCCCTCACACAACCATAACATAAACATAATCAAGTCTGTGTGCGAATTCTTGAAGAGACTGAAGGATTTATGCAAAACTACATTCACAGAAGACATATGATTTGTTCTCCAAGATGTTTGGAACAACTTTCTTGCAAAGTTCCTTCACAAACTTTATGCTTTGATGCTGTTTTGAAGGCAAAGGATGAATCATACCAACTATTGATTCAGTTTCGATTTCTCTTTTGTTCATTCTAATTGCATTTTGTTAATTGATAAAAATAAACTTAACACTTTTTTTTTTAAAGCATTCTTACTTGCAACACTTTTCCTTACCTGACTAATATGTTTGCAGAATACTGTATGTACCATTTCAAGTTACTTCAGAATTAGTTGTCATGAGTGTAAAGAGTAATACTGCTTCTGGCTATTATATGACTTGTATCCTGCATTTTTTACAGTTTTCCTCTCTGCATTCTCTATCTCCAACTTTCTTCTGTTTCTGAGCTAGTGGATGGACAGATCATGTTATAAGTACTAAAAATAGCATATTTTTCCAATCAGATGTGTTGCAAATGTTCCTTTTACAATACTGACCATTTAAAATAATTTCCATATTTTAACACAATTTACTTTTATGGTACACACATTCTGTGCTTACTGCAGCCCTTATCTGTATTTATAATGGATGGAGCTTTGTTTTTTGGATACAATTATTTTAATCCTGATCAATACGTCTCTACATATGATATCCAATGGAACAACAATAACTAAGCTGAGTTCATTAAGAACATTTGGATGCAGTCCATTTTAATTCAGGGCTTTTTCACATTTTATTCCATTCACCCTTTAACCACTGTAAAGGGATGTGGTTTTACAATGGGGTCCACTGGATTGCTTCCATGGAAGGGCTGCTGAATAGAGGAGCGAACCAGAGGCAAGAGGAGTCGTCACATAGGGTCAATGCAGAGAAGTCACATCAGGTACAAAATCATGAGGCGAGTAGGTGGTCAAATTCAAGCCCAGGTCAAACAACGGAAAATACTAAATAGCACACACAAGACCAACGTAACCAAGGTCTAGCTGAACTAACTAAATAACTGGCAGCTAGAGACTGTCTGCTGGGGTTCAAATAAAAAAGAGCCCCACCCATGACTCCCAACATGGAGCTAATTACATAAGATCTAACCACAGAGGGACAACTAGTTTCAGCAATTTACAAGTTAAACTTCCACATGCTGACAGCATCCAGCAGTAACCTTGGTACTGGTGTGGCAGTGCCTAGCAACCAGGGCTGGGGTTGCAGCAGTATGTTCACACATGGATGTGACAGTACCCCCTGTTAGGTGTTGGGCGTCTGCTGGATTTGAAATGGGTTCAGAGCCATCTGGGGTTTCTGTGGTCTCCCATTCTGCTCCAGCTGGGGCTGATGCTGCTCAGCATTTTCATCAGTCCCAACACCTAGCTGGTGCACGAGATGGACGAGTTGTTTCCCTGGTCTTTATCCCTAGCAACATGAAGCATAGGTTGCGGAGGGAAACACGGCTGCTACAGCCTAAGTCCAGGATTCTCTGCACTGAGCATGCCCGTGACATGGCGGACCGTGATTGGTGGTTTGGGAGTCAGCTGATCCGGTGACCTGATTGGTCGCGGGTGACATCACCAATGGTGCTACGGTGGGCAGGGCTTAATCTTTAAAAAGCCCGCCCACAAACATGGCGGCGCGCTCTGATCATTGAGCAGTGATGCTGTTGTGTGGACGCTTGGTCGTTTGAGCTCCACGTGTGCTATAGTTGAAATAGGCAGGTTAGTGGAAATAGGCAGGTAGTTTGGTCTGGCAGTCTGGCTCTTACAAGGGGGTCGCCATACACCCCGAGCAGTCTGCAGACGCCGTATTCCCGGTACCGCCTGTGAGCCACGTGGAGCGGTTCTCCTCAGTCCGGTAGCACGCCGGTTGAGAGCACGTATACCCGGTGTGTATCACACACACATCCTAGTGCTTACAGCGTAGTCCCTGTGTAGTTAACAGGGCTACAGCTACTTCCCTGGTCGCACATCTCCCGTGCCGTTAACGGAGATTGAGCGAACCGCTATACCCGTTCCCGTGTGCAGTAACACGGAAGGGTTTATCATTTAAGTTGGTTGTTTTCCTTCTCAACCAGAAGGTGTTCGGCAGCAGTCCACCAGGCTGCATTGTGGACCCCAGGGTCGGTTGCGTTCCATTATAATAAAGTTGTTTGCAACCGTCCCCTTAACAGTATCAGAGCGCCAGGGTCTTGCCGAACATGGCTGACAACCAGCAACTGCAGTGCTATATACAGCTGCTTGAGACCAGACTTTAGTACTCTGGAACAAGCTGACCCGGTATCTGATATCACTGCAGTAGCTACCCAGGCGGCTTCTCAAGCAGCCAATCTGGTTAACTCTGCTGCGATAAATGCTGCGGCAGCTGCAACTGCCCCATTACCCCATTTTGCTCTCCCGGAGAAATTTTCTGGAGACAGTAAATCCTGCATGGGTTTTATTAATTTATGCTCCATTCAGTTGGAGATGATGGAGGCACGGTTCCCCTCCGAAAGAGCCAAACTGGGTTATGTCATCTCGTTACTCTCCCACAGGGCTCTGGAGTGGGCTATTCCTCTGTGGGAGCGCAATGATCTGGCAGTGGCTAATGCGGGTCTCTTTCTTAATGCCCTAAAGAGTGTTTTCCTTGGTCCTCAGGTCACGCATGATACGGCTCTTAAGCTTCTTGCGTTGGTCCAGGGTTCGGTCACCGCCAGCCACTATGCCATCCAGTTCAGAACCTTAGCGGCTGAATTGGATTGGTTTGAGCGGTCTTTAATCCCGGTGTTCTGGAAGGGTCTGGCTGGGCATATTAAAAATGCTCTATCTACCAGAGAGATTCCAACCTCCCTGGAGGAGTTAATCTCTCTTGCTAACCGAATAGATTTGCGCCATGCAGAACACAAGTTAGAGCTGGAGGTCGCCAGACCTCAGTATCGGTTGTCACCATCCTTCTGTAGACCCATTTCCAAACCCGTGACTCCCGACCCGGAGCCTGAGGCTATGGATATATCCCGAAGTGAGTCTAGCTCTTCTCGTTTCCGACCTGCACATCTCTTGGAGTCCCCCCATTAATAAAGGTTTTTAAGCAGTCGGGAAAACGAGTGTGTCTAACCACCGTTGGAAGAGGTGTGTTAGATTCTGGGGCTTCTTCCTCCAAATTATTGTATAAGGTGACATTGTCCGTCGGAGCATCCGCGGTTACTGCCAAGGCGTGGGTGGATTCTGGCGCTGATGGCAATTTTTTGTCATCTACGTTTGCCCAGAGGCATGCCATCCGTATAGAGTTACTGCCAAGACCTATGAACATTAGGGTAGTCAATGGTTCACTCCTGGGCATGCCAATCACCCACCAGTCGATTCCCCTCACCATGTCATTTACTCAGGGTCACCAGGAGGTTATCTCCTTTCTTATTATTCCCGGTGGTTTAGATGAGGTGTTATTGGGTCTTCCATTGTTACGTTGTCACACTCCACACATTTACTGGAATACGGGGAGAATTTCTTCCTGGAGTGAGAATTGAGTGTCTCAGTGTATGGTGACAGTCACCCGGAGGGTAGTCTCTGACCCTTTTACCGAGGATGACTCCCGGCACAGACCCTCTGTCTGTCCCCAAGACCCAGGTCTTGTCAGATTATGTCAAAAGAACCCTCAGGTAGACCTCTTGTCCCGGTCCATGGATACGGCTGAGGGCAATGACGAGCCCAGGCTCATTCTTCCTCCTGGGAGGACGGTCGTTCCTCCTAGTCTACAAAATGAGGTGCTCTCCAGGGCACATGCCCCTAAGTCTGGAGGTCATTTTGGGGTCAAACGTACCGCTAAGTTCCTTCAACGATCGTATTGGTGGCCCCGGTGGCGCCAGGACGTTAAGGAATATGTTCTAGCGTGTCTCCTGTGCGAGAGATAAATCATCCCATCAAAGTCCGGTTGGTCCTCTCCATCCCTTACCTGTGGCGGATTCCAGAGTGTGGCTCACGGCTTGCAACATTTGCCCCTGGCTTTATTGGTGCTTTCAAAATTTTGGCCCAAGTAAACCCAGTAATGTACCGTTTACAATTACCACGACACCTGAGGAGTCACGACACTTTTCATGTGTCGCTCCTCAAGCCCGTTCGCCTGACAAAACTCGCTGAACCCCAACCTGCTACACACATCAGGGGTGATAATCTCGAGGTGTAGGCTATTATGGGGTCTAAAATGATTTGTGGGAAAAAATGGTTACCCGGTACACTGGAGGGGCCATGGATCTGAGGATTATTCCTGGGATCCAGTGGACCACATTCATGCTCCCCTGCTCGTTGAGGAATATGAACATCAAGTGGAAGGGGATAATGTTAAGCGTTTGCTGGATTTGAAATGGGTTCAGAGCCATCAGGGGATTCTGTGGTCTCCTATTTTGGTCCAGCCAGGGCTGATGCTGCTCAGCATTTTCATCAGTCCCAATGCCTAGCTGGTGCCCGAGATGGACTAGATGTTTCCCGGGTCTTTATCCCTAGCAACGTGAAGCGTAGGTTGCGGAGGGAAACAGGGCTGCTACAGCCTAAGTCCAGGATTCTCTGCACTGAGCATGCCCATGACATGGCGGACCGTGATTGGTGGTTTGGGAGTCAGCTGATCCGGTGACCTGGCGCGCTCTGATCATTGAGCAGTGATGCTGTTGTGTGGACGCTCGGTCGTTTGAGCTCCACATGTGCTATAGTTGAAATAGGCAGGTTTAGTGGAAATAGGCAGGTTAGTGGAAATAGACAGGTAGTTTGGTCTGGCAGTCTGACTCTTACAAGGGGTCGCCATACACCCCGAGCAGTCTGCAGACACCATATTCACGGTACCGCCTGTGAGCCACGTGGAGCGTTTCTCCTCAGTTTGGTAGCACGCCGGCTGAGTGCACGTATACCCGGCGTGTATCACACACGCATCCTAGCACAAAAAGTGTAGTCCCTGTGTAGTTAACAGGGCTACAGCTACTTCCCCGGTCGCACGTCTCCCATGCAGTTAACAGAGATTGAGCAAACCGCTATACCCGTTCCTGTGTGCAGTAACACGGAAGGGTTTATCATTTAAGTTGGTTGTTTCCTTCTTACCCAGAAGGTGTTCGGCAGCAGTCCACCAGGCTGCATTGTGGACCCCGGGGTCGGTTGCGTTCCATTATAATAAAGTTGTTTGCAACCGTCCCCTTAACAACCCCCTTTTACAACAGGATTTTTCAGGTAAAGACTGGTTAAACCGTCTGACTAAGGAATTACCTTTAAAGTTCCCGGCCGGGACACAAAATCTCTCCACTGGTCCATAAACTTTCCAATGCATTAAGTATTGTAGAGACCCTCTTACTGTCCATAAATCTAGAATTTTTTGAACATCATATTCCAGATTACCTTTTAACATAACAGGAGGAGGATTTCTAACAGGATGCAGGCAAGTGCGTTTATGTAAGCAGGGATTTGTTGAACACAATTGGATATCCAGAAGGAAGAGGAAGCTTCAAGCAGAAGGCCCCAAGATTAATAAACTCAGTTATCTCATATTGACCAACAAATTTGAGTCCTAGCTTAGTGAAAGGTATCTTAATTTTAAGATTTTTATGGATAACTGCACCTTGTTCCCAAACTCAAAAGTTTGTCCATTAGTACTTATTATATTAATGAGGCTCCATCGGTTTTGTATGGAGGATTTGGTGGATTTCACTGGATTCAGTTGGATTACGTCAGACTAGAGTGTGAACTTTTTTTTTAATAAAGTGGTGAACGAGGAAATGTGTCTATGTTTTATTTCTCTGTGTTTTGTGTGTATGCTCTTTTCAGGTTTCCATTCGCTGTACTAAGTTGGATTTGCTGGATTACTTCCGACCAGAGTGGGATTTTTTGTATTAATAAAGTGGTGAACAAGGACAAGCGTCGGGGAGTGTTTATTTAAATATTTTTTTGTGTGTTATTTTTTTTTTTCATGGGATAGTAATGGGGGTGTCTGACACCTCTCCATTACTAACACTAGAGCTTGATGTCAACTGTGTTTTGGATAACTCACAGCTAACACCAACCCCAAGCACCATTACCTCGACTGCTAATGCACCAAGGCAAACAGGAAGAGCCAAGGAGAAGCACCAGAAATGGAGCAGCTCATGCAATGCTCCACTTCAAGGGTGACTGCGGGCAGGTATTAAGCAGGGAAGTGCCCAATAGCCAGGAACCTTCTCAGCATGTTATAAGCTCTCAGCTGTCTGTTTTACCTTTACTAGTTACCAAAAATAAGGGCCACCCCACGTCATTTATTTCATTCATTTAATTATTTATTTATTAGGTTAATACATGTACAGTAAGCTACACATGCAAGCAAAAAATTATATATCTCATGGATATTTATATCTATCTATCTATCTATCTATTATCTATATATTTATCTATGTATTATGTATCTATGTATCAATCTATCTATATCTTTGCACATCTTTAACACACTGTGTTCCGGTACGTGTAACTTGGACGGCACATGGATGTCACACATATACACATTGATTGGCCAACAGAAAACCACACAGATGGTAAGAACGGACCATCTCACGTGTACGTTTTATTAAGCAGACGTGTGAAGGGGTCCTTATTGGGTATACACAGAGCTGAAGAATCTATTTAGTAATTCTGTCTTCTCTATAGGCTCAATGGCCAACTTCCCTTTGCTAATATTTAGGAGACCCACATGTGCTAAATTGATTTTTTTCATATTTATATTTACAGAAATTCTTGTGATTTATCTTTTTTTCCTTTGCTACCTGCAATTTATGTTTTACTTTTATTGATTTGATTGCTTTTTTTTATAGATTATATTCAGCTCCTTGTGTTTTTTAAAAGACTAGACTACAGATCAACCCTCATGTTTATATATTGTAAATGCTCTTTCATTCATTTAACAATAGGTGTAAGTCATGTGGAGTTAAATTTTTGTCATCTATATTTGTTACCTATAACAACAATATTACTAACAATTATAGTTTTCAGTCGGATTTATCAATATAGATTTAAAGTGCTCCCTTTTATCATTTGTATCACTATCAATATGTGAGAGTAACGGCTTCCAGTCAATGACTTAAAGTACAGCCGTCACTGTGGGAAATTGGCATTTTTTTAATTAAATATTTTATCCTCCCTATGTGTTTCAAGTTTAAGAAAAATTAAATTATATTTTGATCACTGGTATCAAATATTTCATGAAAAGTGACATTTCTAAGAAGCTCTGTATTGCTGTAAATGATCAGATTCAACAGAGCATTGTTTTTTGTCGGATCTTCCGCTAACTTGCCTATAAAATTTTCCTGCAACAAGCTGAGAAATTTTCTCCCCTTTGCAGTTGAAGCAGAATCATGACCCTAGTATAAATCTGGATTGTTAATATCTACCATACAGTGGTAAGTAAAAGTTTGGGCACTCCTGGTCAAAATTACTGTTGAGGATGAAATGATCTATTAAAGGCCTAAAGTTAAAGATGATACATTTCCTTTGTATTTTAGGCAAAAAACATATATATTTTCATCTTTTACATTTGAAAAATTACCAAAAGGAAAAGGGGCCGATGCAAAAGCTTGGACACCCTGCATGGTTAGTACCTAGTAGCACTACTTTTGAAAGTATTACAGCTTTTAAATGCTTTTTGTAGCCAGCCAAGAGTCAAACAATTCTTGTTTGACGGATTTTCATTCATTCTTCTTTGGAAAATTCTTCCAGTTCTGTGAGATTCCAGGGTCATCTTGCATGCACTGGTATTTTGAGGTCTAGCCACAGATTTCCAATGATGTTCATATCAGGAGACTGTGAGGGCCATTGTAAAACCTTCAGCTTGCTCCTTTTGAGGTGGCTCAGTGGTTAGCACTGCAGCCTTGCAGCGCTGGGGTCCTGGGTTCAAATCCCACAAAGGATAACATCTGCATGGAGTTTGTATGTTCTCTCCGTGTTTGTGTGGGTTTCCTCCGGGTTCTCCAGTTTCCTCCCACACTTCAAAGACATACTGATGGGAAATCAAGATTGTGAGCCCCAATGGGGACAGTGATGATAATATATGTAAAGCGCTGCGAAATATGTTGGCACTATATAAAAATAAAGATTATTATTATTATAGTCTATTGTGTATCCTGTGTTTAGGATCATTATCCATTTGAAGAAGCCATCCTCTTTTCAATTTCAGCTTTTTTACAGATGGTGTTATGTTTTCATCAAGAATTTTTTACATTTTATTGAATTTATTGCTCCCTCTACCCGTGAAATGTTCCCCAAGCCATTGGCTGCAGCACAACCCCAAAGCATGATTGACCCACCCCTGTGCCTAATGGTTGTCGAGATTTTCTTTTCCTGAAATTCTGTGTCCTTTTTTCTCCACACATACCTTTGATCATTGTGGCCAAAGAGTTCTATTTTAACCTCATCAGTCCACAGGACTTGTTTCCAAAATGCATCAGGCTTGTTTGCTTACTTCTGAACCTGAGTTTTAGGGTGAGGACGCAAGAGAGGTTTTCTTCTGATAACTCTTTCATGAAGGCCATATTTGTGCATGTGTCTCTGAACAGTAGAACAATGTTCCACAATTCCAGAGTCTGCTAAATCTAAAGATGGCCATATTTGTGCATGTGTCTCTGAACAGTAGAACAATGTTCCACAATTCCACAGTCTGCTAAATCTTTCTGAAGGTCTTTTGCAGTCAAGTAGGGATTCTGATTTGCCTATCTAGCTATCATATGAACCGCTCTCACTGAAATTTTGCTTGGTCTTCCAGACCTTATCTTGACCTTAACTGTTCCTGTTAACTGCTTCTTAATTACATTTCAAACTGAGGAAAGGACAACTTTAAAACACTTTGCTATCTCTTTATAGCCTTCTCCTGCTTTGTGGGTCTCCATTTTCATTTTCAGAGTGCTAGGCAGCTGCTTATAAGAACGCATGGCTGTTGTCTTTTGGCACAAGGTTAAAGAAGGCTGGGTTTTTATAAAGCTGGGAAATTTTCATCAGCTGGCATTTCCTAACGATGATAGTGAATAAGCCATAACCCTAAAAGGCCAAATAAGGTCTGAAACCTTGGTCAAAGTTATCTGAGCACACAAATTTTCAAGGGTGCCTAAACGTTTGCATTGGCCCGTTTTCATTTTTGTAATTTTTTAAATTTTACAAATGACAATATATATATATTTTTTGCCTAAAATACAAAGCAAATGTTCACAATCAAAGTAATTTTTACCAGGGGTGCCCAAACTTTTACATGCCACTGTATTCTCAACTGTACCAGCCTATGCAGTTCTCGCCATATGATTATGTAGCTCACTTTCTAACTTTCCAGTAATGTCTATAGATTACACCAAAAGTTAATTTTTTAGTGTTTACCACTTTATGTAATTCCACTCACAAGGTTAAAATTTTTCAAAATCTCTATCCCCACACTCCAATTGCCATGGTCACACTCACTTTCATATCACTCCTATCATACAGACAAACTCCTCCTCATTTGCCCTGTAATTCCAAAAGAGCATAAAACCAGGAAAATTTGCAGCCCAATCATGTGATGAACCCATACATGTATTAGCAACACCAACTACATCAATGTGTCCCTGTTGCACAAAGTCTTCTAGCTCTCCAATTTTGTTTGCTAGACTCCTGGCATTTGTGAACATACACTTCGAGCTCTCTCTACTACTTCTCTCTACTACCCTAGTCATGACCCCACAGTCCACTTTCCCACCCTTCAATAAAATCTGACTCCCCTTTAACCTGTCTAACCCGTTGTTTTTTGTATTGTCTTCCCCCTCATTCCAAGTTTTAATTCTCTACCCTTTGCTAGGATTCTCTTAACTAGCACATCAGATCCCCTTACATGCAGGTGCAATTTAGAGAGTATTTCAGAGAATACTTTCTTCAATTTGCAGCCTAATTCTTTACAATTATTCTTAAGGATCCCCCGCCTACCACTTACTCAGTCATTACATTTCAAGTGGACCATAACAGCTGAATCATTATCAACCCGTCACAGTGATATAGCATCCAGTTCTAATATGCATTTGGTTTATAAAATCTAGAAACATAAAATGTAGCTAGCAATGGATAGAAAAAGTTTGAAGCATGTTACCTTAATAGAGACTTACACACTGTGACTACACTTTTTACTAGTAACACAAAGTTTCACTTTAGTAAACTTGTCATAATTGACATCACATATTAATTTATTTTGCATAGTGTTTTTTTTAAGATAACACAGCTATATTAGTAAATATATGATAAGTGACAGTAGCAATGGTACTTCATGTTACACAACCTTTTAGAATTTAGCTAACCTTTCCTTGACATCTATTAGGAATCTGTCATATTTTGTGACCAGTAAACCTTAAAGTGGTTACAATAGATGCCTTCTGGTATAGAGATGATCCTTTGACTAGAGACAGTCACACGAGAATGACCCAGGTCACTGATTTTCTCAGAGCTTGGCTATAGCTACCTACAGCAAAATACAATACTATCCTAGGTTTCATTGTTCAGCTCTCCAGACAGTTATAGTATGTGTATAGCAATGATTGGAACCTCAGTGCTCTGCATGGGCACCTCTTCATGCATTAATAATACAAGTACTCAATAAAAACCTCATCTGCTTTCAGCTGACAATTGTTTAACTTTTCTTTACACAGAGGCTCATGTTCTTTTTGCGGTATGACAAAGCTTAATGGAGGTTGTTGTGAAATGTTTTAATTGAAGGACTCTTTTAATTATAGATGGCCTGAGTGACAAGTCCTTCTTTAGCATATGTTCCTACACTCCAAGTACACAGTGTAAATCAAGTATAAAATTAGATTGAGACATATTGTTTTACTCTGTCAAAAATTGTATTTTACAAATTGTGATAATTGTTTTCTTATATATCAAATTTTAGATTGTAATGTCAATGTCATATCAGCCCCCAGCTGAATACTTAGCCTTTACTAGCTATTAAAATGGGGGACCCCCCCAAAAAAATGACGTGGGGTCCCCCCTATTTTAATAGCTAGCAAAGGCTAGGCAGACAGCTGGGGGCTGATATTAATAGCTCAGGAAGGGTGCCATGAATATTGGCCCCCTCCAGGGCTAGAAACACCAGCCGTCAGCCGCCCCAGAAATGGCGCATCCATAGGATGCGCCAATTCTGGCACTTAGCCTCGCTCTTCCCACTGCCCTGTAGCGGTGGCAGTGGGGTAATAGGGCTGGGGTTGATGTCAGCTTATAATGCCAGCTGACATCAAGCCCAGGTTAGTAATGGAGAGGCGTCTATAAGACACCTCCATTACTAACCCCATAGTCAAAGTTAAAAAATACACAAACACCCAGAATAAAGTCCTTTAATTGAAATAAACACACAATTCTTTATTGTTCTAAATTAAACCATACTTACCGTCACGCCCATTCCAGCTGAAGCCAATGATCTCCTGTAATAAAAATAATATAATAAACCAACATCATCCTTACCTTTCCATGGTTCCCAGGACAGCTCCAGCTCTGCTACATCGAGATGACTGGCTGGACCGCAGCAGAACGCTGCCATCCAGCCTGTCATCCCACGGACACTGAGAAGCGCAGGCATGCTTGCGCTCCTCACTGTCTCGCTGTGACGGCATCCAGATGAGCCGAGGTCATGTCCAATGAACTCGGCTCACCTCATGCACGTCACTGACAGCGTGGGAAAATTCTCACGCTGAAGCGCTGAGTGCAGGAGAATTTTCCCACGCTGTCAGTGAGGTGCATGAGGTGAGCTGAGTTCATTGGACATGAGCTCACCTCATTCACGTCACTGACAGCGTGGGAGAATTCTCCTGCACTCAGCACTTCAGCGTGAGAATTTTCCCACGCTGTCAGTGACGTGCATGAGGTGAGCCGAGTTCATTGGACATGACCTCGGCTCATCTGGATGCCGTCACAGCGAGACAGTGAGGAGCGCAAGCATGCCTGCGCTTCTCAGTGTCCGCGGGATGACAGGCTGGATGGCAGCGTTCTGCTGCGGTCCAGCCAGTCATCTCGATGTAGCAGAGCTGAAGCTGTCGTGGGAACCATGGAAAGGTAAGGATGAGGTTAGTTTATTATTTTTCTTTTATTGCAGGAGATCATTGGCATCAGCTGGAATGGGTGTGATGGTAAGTATGGTTTAATTTAGAACAATAAAGAATTGTGTGTTTATTTCAATTAAAGGACTTTATTCTGGGTGTTGTGTTTTTTTTAAATACTTTACTAGAAATTCATGGCGGTCATGTCTAATACTGGCGTGACCCCATGAATTTTGGGCTTGGGGCCAGCTGATAATACCAAGCTGGCCCTAACCCCTTTATTACCCAGTGAGCCACCGCACCAGGGCCCTGGATGAGTTGGGTACAGCGCCAGAAGATGGCGCTTCTATGAACGCGCCATTTTCCGGGGTGGCTGCGGACTGCAATTTGCAGCGGGGGTGGCCCAGAAAGCTTGGGCCTCCCTGCGCTGCAGATTCCAGCCCCCAGCTGCTTAGTTGTACCTGGCTGGACACAAAAATAGGGCGAAGCCCCACGTATTTTTTTTTTAATTATTTCATGAAATTCATGAAATAATTAAGAAAAAAAGGCCTTCTCTATATTGTTGTGTCCGGCCAGGTACAAATAGGCAGCTGGTGGTTGGGGGCAGCCCGTTCCTGCCTGCTGTACCTGGCTGGACACAAATATAGTGCGAAGCCCCACTTCAATTTTTTTAAATTATTTCAGGAAATTCATGAAATAATTAAAAAAAAATTGACGTGGGGCTTCGCACTATATTTGTGTCCAGTCAGGTGCAGCAGGCAGGAACGGGCTGCCCCCAACCACCAGCTGCCTATTTGTACCTGGCCGGACACAACAATATAGGGAAGCCCTTTTTTTCTTAATTATTTCATGAAATAATTTAAAGAAAATTGACGTGGGGCTTCGCCCTGTTTTTGTGTCCAGCCAGGTACAACTAGGCAGCTGGGGGCTGGAATCCGCAGCGCAGGGAGGCCCAAGCTTTCTGGGCCACCCCCGCTGCAAATTGCAGTCCACAGCCACCCCGGAAAATGGCGCGTTCATAGAAGCGCCATCTTCTGGCGCTGTACCCAACTCATCCAGGGCCCTGATGCGGTGGCTCACTGGGTAATAAAGGGGTTAGGGCCAGCTTGGCATTATCAGCTGGCCCTAAGCCCGAAATTCATGGGGTCACGCCAATATTAGACATGACCACCATGAATTTCTAGTAAAGTATTTAAAAAAAACACAACACCCAGAAAAAAGTCCTTTAATTGAAATAAACACAATTCTTTATTGTTCTAAATTAAACCATACTTACCATCACGCCCATTCCAGCTGAAGCCAACGATCTCCTGAAATAAAAGAAAAATAATAAAGCAACATCATCCTTACCTTTCCATGGTTCCCATGACAGCTTCAGCTCTGCTACATCGAGATGACAGGCTGGACCGCAGCAGAACGCTGCCATCCAGCCTGTCATCCCGCAGACACTGAGAAGCGCAGGCTTGCTTGCGCTCCACAATGTCTCTCTGTGAGGGCATCCAGATGAGCCGAGTTAATGTCCAATGAACTCGGATCACCTCATGCATGTCACTGACAGCGTGGGAAAATTCTCCTGCACTCAGCGCTTCAGCGTGGGAGAATTCTCACACTGAAGCGCTGAGTGCAGGAGAATTCTCCCACGCTGTCAGTGACGTGCAGGAGGTGAGCTGAGTTCATTGGACATGAGCTCACCTTATGCACGTCACTGACAGCGTGGGAAAATTCTCCTGCACTCAGCGCTTCAGCGTGGGAGAATTCTCACGCTGAAGCGCTGAGTGCAGGAGAATTCTCCCACGCTGTCAGTGACGTGCAGGAGGTGAGCTGAGTTCATTGGACATGAGCTCACCTTATGCACGTCACTGACAGCGTCGGAGAATTCTCCTGCACTCACCGCTTCAGCGTGAGAATTTTCCCACGCTGTCAGTGACGTGCATGAGGTGAGCCGAGTTCATTGGACATGAACTCGGCTCATCTGGATGCCGTCACAGAGAGACGCTGAGCAGCGCAAGCAAGCCTGCGCTTCTCAGTGTCTGCGGGATGACAGGCTGGATGGCAGCTTTCTGCTGCGGTCCAGCCTGTCATCTCGATGTAGCAGAGCTGAAGCTGTCGTGGGAACCATGGAAAGGTAAGGATGAGGTTGCTTTATTATTTTTCTTTTATTGCAGGGGATCGTTGGCTTCAGCTGGAATGGGCGTGATTGTAAGTATGGTTTAATTTAGAACAATAAAGAATTGTGTCTTTATTTCAATTAAAGGACTTTATTCTGGGTGTTTGTGTTTTTTTTTAACTTTGACTATGGGGTTAGTAATGGGGGTGTCTTATAGACGCCTCTCCATTACTAACCTGGGCTTGATGTCAGCTGGCATTATAAGCTGACATCAACCCCAGCCCTATTACCCCACTGCCACCGCTACAGGGCAGTGGGAAGAGTGAGGCTAAGTGCCAGAATTGGCGCATCCTATGGATGTGGCATTTCTGGGGCGGCTGACGGCTGGTGTTTCTAGCCTGGGAGGGGGCCAATATTCATGGCACCCTTCCTGGGCTATTAATATCAGCCCCCAGCTGTCTGCCTAGCCTTTATTAGCTATTAAAATAGGGGGGACCCCACGTCAATTTTTTGGGGGGTCCCCCATTTTAATAGCTAGTAAAGGCTAGGCATTCAGCTGGGGGCTGATATTAGTAGCCTGGGAAGCTCCGTGGGTATTACCCCTTCCCAGGCTTCAAACATCTGTCCCAGCCGTCTGCTTAACCTCCGCTAGAGACTAAAATTATGGGGGATCCCACGCCAATTTTTTTTTAAATAAATCCTTTATTTTAACACTAAATGACAAGTGCAGTAATCAACACTGTCACTGTACTTCATATATATGTGACTGACATGTTTCTATCTATCTAATCTATGTGTGATGCTCTATTGCTTCCATCCTAAATTGTCGGGTACCGCTGCTGAATTGCCGGCCGGCTTTTTTAAAGAGACGGTGCATGAAAACACTATTATTTTTTTTAATAAATCCTTTACACTAAATGGCAAGTACAGTAATCAACACTGTCACTGTACTTCTTATATATGTGACTGACATGTTTCTATCTATCTAATCTATGTGTGATTCTCTATTCCTTCTATTCTAAATTGTCGGGTACCGCTGCTGAATTGCCGGCCGGCTTTTTTAAAGAGACGGTGCATGAAAACACTAATATTTTTTTTTATAAATCCTTTACACTAAATGACAAGTACAGTAATCAACACTGTCACTGTACTTCTTATATATGTGACTGACATGTTTCTATCTATCTAATCTATGTGTGATGCTCTATTCTTTCGGTTCTAAATTGTCGGGTACCGGTGTACCGCTGCTGAATTGCCGGCTTTTCATGTTTCACTGTGAGCACAGTTCCCATCGATTTGGGCAATCACTCTAATGCCACAACCACCATGGCTGTGGCATTACAGTGAGTGGCAGACAATCCCTGCATGATTGGTGCTCTAAATAGCGCCAGACATGCAGGACACGCTTTTGGTGCACGAACAGTTATCGAACATAACCTCGAACAGCCGAATTTTTTGCAAATCGTTCGGGTTCGTCGAACAACTCGAACACCGCCCAAAACAGCTCGAATTTGAGATTGGCGAACAGTTCTAGTCGAACACCGCTCATCTCTACTGTTAACAAGATGAATCCTGCTGTTAATCACTGACAGAGGGATTTAACATAGCTGGCAGGAAATCCGTCATTTATCCCACCCATCGGCACCCCTGTCATGAGATCATGGGGTCTCGATGGGTTGTCATGAAAGCCGGGGATCTGCTCATGATCCCTATGCCTTTCATTACAGTACTCATGTGAACACTGGCTCGAGGCCGGCATTCATAGGAGATTGTGATTTATTCTGTACATACAGTGGCATGTAAAACTTTGGGCACCCCGGGTAAGATTACTGTTATTGTGAACAGTTAAGCAAGTTGAAGATGAAACAATCTCTAAAAAGCCTAAAGTTAAAGATGACACATTTCCTTTGTATTTTAGCCAAAAAATATATATATATTTTAATTTTTTACATTTTAAAAATTATAAAACGTAAAATGGGCAGATGCAAAAGTTTGGGCACCCTGCATTGTTATTAGCTAATAGCACCTCCTTTTGAAACTATCACAGCTTGTACATGCTTTTTGTAGCCAGCCAAGAGTTTTCAACTCTTATTTGAGGGATTTTCATCCATTCTTCCTTGGAAAAGTCTTCTAGTTCAGAGAGATTTATGGGTCATCTTGCATGCACTGCTAGTCTGCTTGGTCTAGCCACAGATTTTCAATGATGTGCAGATCAGTGGATTATGAAGGCTATTGTAAAATCTTCAACTTGTGCATTTTGAGGAAGTCTATTGTGGATATTGATGTGTGTTTAGCATCATTATTAGTGATGAGCGAGCACTAAAATGCTCGAGTGCTCGAAGCTCGGATAGAGCACATTGGAATACTTGGGTGCTCGACCCGAGCAACGAGCCCAATGTAAGTATATGGGAAACTCGAGCATTTTTCTGGCGGTCCCCCCCGGCTGTCTGCAGAAGGTCCAAAATTGGCCAAATCGATGGGAACAGTGCTCAATTAAACATCAGGCAGGCAGAATATATAGGCAGACAGGCAGGCAGGGTATATAGGAGGGTGCATGAAAAACATAGCAGGGCACTTGGAACACACTAGTGCCCTCCGATTTTCATGCATCCTTCTCTTTAAAAAAGCCGTCAATTCAGCAGCGGCAGACACCGGTACCCGACAATTTAGAACAGAAAGAATAGAGCTTCACACATAGATTACATAGATAGAAACATGTCAGTCACATATATAATAAGTACAGTGACAGTGTTGGTTACTGTACTTGTCATTTAGTGTTAAAATAAAGGATTTAAAAAAAAAAAAAATTGGCGTGGGTTCCCCATAATTTTAGTCTCTAGTGGAGGTTAAGCAGATGGCTGGGGCAGATGTTTGAAGCCTGGGAAGGGGGTAATACCCACGGAGCTTCCCAGGCTACTAATATCAGCCCCCAGCTGAATGCCTAGCCTTTTCTAGCTATTAAAATGGGGGACCCAAAAAAAATGATGTGGGTTCCCCGTTATTTTAATAGCTAGCAAAGGCTAGGCAGACAGCTGGGGGCTGATATTAATAGCCCAGGAAGGGTGCCATGAATATTAGCCCCCTCCCAGGCTAGAAACACCAGCCATCAGCCGCCCCAGATATGGTGCATCCATCCTCTGCAGTGTCTCTGAAGCGCTACCTGAAGTGTCTCTGAAGCGCTGGATCGCTGAAGAGCACTATCATCCAGCTTGTCATTCTTCAGAGACACTGCAGAGCACAAGCATGCCTGTGCTCTGCAGTGTCTCTGAAGGATGACAAGCTGGATGGCAGCGCTCTGCTGCGATCCAGCCTGTCATCTCAATGCCATACCAGCATGGGAGAATTCTCCTGCTCAAGCGGTGAGCGCAGGAGAATTCTCCCACGCTGTCAGAGACATGAACTCGGCTCATCTGGATGCCGTCACAGCCAGACACTGAGGGGCTTCACTGAGGAGCTTCTCAGTTTCTGCGGCATGGCAAGCTGGATGGCAGCGTTCTACTGCGCTCCAGCCTGTCATGTCAATGTAGCAGAGCTGAAGCTGTCCTGGGAACCATGGAAAGGTAGGAAGAGGTTGGTTTATTATTTTATTTTTATTGCAGGAGATCGTTGGCTTCAGCTGGAATGGGCGATACGGTAAGTAGGGTTTAATTTATAACATTAAAGGAATGTGTCTTTATTTCAATTAAAGGACTTTATTCTGGGTGTTTGTGTTTTTTTTAAACTTTGACTATGGGGTTAGTAATGGGGGTGTCTTATAGACACCTTTCCATTACTATGCTGGGCTTGATGTCAACTGGCATTATAAGCTGATATCAACCCCAACCCTATTACCCCACTGCCACCGCTACAGGGCAGTGGGAAGAGCGAGGCTAAGTTCCAGAATTGGTATTCTTATGGATGCGCCATATCTGGGGTGGCTGACGGCTGGTGTTTCTAGCCTGGAAGGGGGTCAATATTCATGGCACCCTTCCTGGGCTATTAATATCAGCCCCCAGCTGTCTGCCTAGCCTTTGCTAGCTATTAAAATAAGGGGGACCCCACGTCATTTTTTTTAGGGTCCCCCATTTTAATAGCTAGTAAAGGCTAGGTATTCAGCTGGGGGCTGATATTAGTAGCCTGGGAAGCTCCGTGGGTATTACCCCCTTCCCAGGCTTCAAACATCAGCCCCAGCCATCTGCTTAACCTCCACTAGAGACTAAAATTATGGGGAACCCCACGCCAATTTTTTTATTAAATAAATCCTTTATTTTAACACTAAATGACAAGTACAGTAACCAACACTGTCACTGTACTTATGATATATGTGACTGACATGTTTCTATCTATCTAATCTATGTGTGATGCTCTATTCTTTCTTTTCTAAATTGTCGGGTACCGGTGTATGCCGCTGATGAATTGCCGGCTTTTCATGTTTCACTGTGAGCAGTGTTCCCATCGATTTGGGCAATCACTGTAATGTCAAAACCACCATGGCTGTGGCATTACAGTGAGTGGCAGACCATCCCTGCATGATTGGTTCTCTAAATAGCGCCAGACAAGCAGGACTGGGACCCGAGCTCCCGCCCAAGCATCTCAAAAGTACTCGGCGAGCTCTGAACATCTTGAGTACTGAGATGCTTGGGCGAGTAACGAGCAGTGGCGAGCATGCTTGCTCATCACTAATCATTATCCATTTGTAGAAACCATCCTCTTTTCAGCTTTAGCTTTTTTTTACAGATGGTGTTATGTTTGCATCAAGAATTTGTTGAAATTTCATTGAGTCCACTCTTCCCTCTACCTGTAAAATGTTCCCCAAGCCATTGGCTGCAGCACAACTCCAAAGCATGATTGATCCACCCCCATGCCTAATGGTTGGTGAGATGTTCTTTTCCTGAAATTTTGTGCCCTTAATTCTCTGCACATACCTTTGATAATTATGTCCAAAGATTTCTATTTTAACCTCATCGGTCCACAGGACTAGTTTCCAAAATGCAGCAGGCTTGTTTCCATGTTCTTTTGCATACTTCAGACACTGAATTTTATGATGAGGACAAAAGAGAGGTTTTCTTCTGATGACTCTTCCATGATGGCCATATTTGTGCAGGTGTCTCTGAAAACTAGAACAATGTACCACAACTCCAGAGTCTGCTAAATCTTTCTGAAGGTCTTTTGCAATCAAACAGGGTTTCTGATTTGCCTCTCTAGCAATCCTACAGGCAGCACTCTCTGAAATTTTGCTTGGTCTTCCAGACCTTATATTGACTGCCACTGTTCCTATTAACTGCCACTTCTTAATTACATTTTGAACTGTGAAAAGGGCACCTTTCATATCTCTCTCCTATCAACTGAATCCCTATATTGTTTGCATTCTACTACACTGATTGTCTTTAGTGCTGCAGCTGTACAACACACTACTGTCTGGAATATTTGTCTAATGTAGCTGAACTGGGAGCTCTGACAACCTATCAGTATCCAATATCACCTTAAAATGGCTGCTGCATTCAGTGTCTCAGCTTTTTAAACAGATTTTGATAGTCCCTCCTGATTGGATGCACTATACATTGTGGCATAATAGATGCAAGGTATTATTGGGATGCCCAAGTGATCACTCCTGTGCATGTTAGCTTTATGTGGCTGATAGAATCGTCTGCAATGTGTAAAATGAAAGTGGGTATTTTTTGGGTGACTGTTACCAATTGAATCAAAAATTAATCAAATTCACTGGGACCTGTGAATTTAATAAAAGTCTACATGAATTTGAATCACATCAAATCCATTTGTTCATCTTTACTTTTTAGGCTATATTCACATGCAGTATTTTTGCAGCATTTTTTATGCAAATAATAAGCTGTTTTTTTACAGCATCAGACAAAAAAACACCAAGGAACCGATGAAAAGTCAGTAAGTCGGTAAGTGGTTAAAAAATTAGATTTTATTATTCAATTATAAAAAAGTGGTGGGGGGGCACAAAAGCAAAAGGAGAAGGGTGCAACACACAGATAGGTTAATAAAATTGACATGTGCCAAGGGTAAAAACAAGGTGGGAGGAGACATGATACGCTGTAGTAACAATAATGCACATATAGTGTAGAACCAAGGTCCAATATATGAATTGATATACCTTAATTTACAGGTAATATTGATCGATATGATCCACAGCTGTAGTTGGCTGTGCAAGTGGAGGCACTAGTGTATGGCATTTTTTATACTAAAATCTCATGTTTTAACCACTTACCGATTTACTGACTACTTAGTGTTTTTTGTTTGTATCTGATTTACCGATTAGTCTTTTGACTATCACCCTTCAGACGTATGTGCATATTTGGTATTATTTTGAATATATAAATTTCCCTTTATCTATAACCTTCTATCTCCAGTACAGACCAAAAGTTTGGACTCGCCTTCTCATTTAAAGATTTTTCTGTATTTTCTTGACTATGGAACTTGCACAATCACACTAAAGGCATCAAAACTCTGAATTAACACATGTGGAATTATATACTTAACAAAAAAGTGTGAAACAACTGAAAATATGTCTTATATTCTAGGTTCTTCAAAGTAGCCACCTTTTGCTTTGATGACTGCTTTGCACACTCTTGGCATTCTCTTGATGAGCTTCAAGAGGTAGTCACCGGAAATGGTCTTCCAAAAATCTTGAAGGAGTTCCCAGAGATGCTTAGCACTTGTTGGCCCTTTTGCCTTCACTCTGCGGTCCAGCTCACCCTAAACCATCTCGATTGGGTTCAGGTCTGGTGACTGTGGAGGCCAGGTCATCTGGCGTAGCACCCCATCACTCCCCTTCTTGGTGAAATAGTCCTTACACAGCCTGGAGGTGTGCTTGGGGTCATTGTCCTATTGAAAAATAAATGATGGTCCAACTAAACGCAAACCGGATGGAATAGCATGCCGCTGCAAGATGCTGTGGTAGCCATGCTGGTTCAGTATGCCTTCAATTTTGAATAAATCCCCAACAGTGTCACCAGCAAAGCACCCCCACACCATCACACCTCCTCCTGCATGCTTCACGGTGGGAACCAGGCATGTAGAGGCCATCCTTTCACCTTTTCTGCGTCGCACAAAGACACGGTGGTTGGAACCAAAGATCTCAAATTTGGACTCATCAGACCAAAGCACAGATTTCCACTGGTCTAATGTCCATTCCTTGTGTTCTTTAGTCTAAACAAGTCTCTTCTGCTTGTTGCCTGCCCTTAGCAGTGGTTTCCTAGCAGCTATTTTACCATGAAGGCCTGCTGCACAAAGACTCCCCTTAACAGTTGTTGAAGAGATGTGTCTGCTGCTAGAACTCTGTGTGGCATTGACCTGATCTCTAATCTGAGCTGCTGTTAACCTGAGGCTGGTGACTCGGATAAACTTATCCTCAGAAGCAGAGGTGACTCTTGGTCTTCCTTTCCTGGGGCGGTCCTCATGTGAGCCAGTTTCTTTGTAGCGCTTGATGGTTTTTGCAACTGCACTTGGGGACACTTTCATAGTTTTCCCAATTTTTCAAACTGACTGACCTTCATTTCTTAAAGTAATGATGGCCACTCGTTTTTCTTTACTTAGCTGCTTTTTTCTTGCCATAATACAAATTCTAACAGTCTATTAAGTAGGACTATCAGCTGTGTATCCACCTGACTTCTGCACAAGACAACTGATGGTCCCAACCCCATTTATAAGGAAAGAAATCCCACTTATTAAACCTGACAGGGCACACCTGTGAAGTGAAAACCATTTCCGGTGACTACCTCTTGAAGCTCATCAAGAGAATGCCAAGAGTGTGCAAAGCAGTCATCAAAGCAAAAGGTGGCTACTTTGAAGAACCTAGAATATATGACATATTTTCAGTTGTTTCACACTTTTTTGTTAAGTATATAATTCCACATGTGTTAATTCATAGTTTTGATGCCTTCAGTGTGAATGTACAATTTCCATAGTCAAGAAAATACTGAAAAATCTTTAAATGAGAAGGTGTGTCCAAACTTTTGGTCTGTACTGTATGTGCATGTTGATTCTGTTGGTTCCCTGCCACCCTTTTCTCTTATCACAATTTCAGCAAAAGCTATGGGGCTTTCTTTTTTCTGACTGAATTTCAGAGCGTTTTTTAAAATTTGCAGCAAGTCAATTTTTTTTTAGCGCTTTTGGAGCGTTTGTTCACCCCCTAGATAGCAACAAGAAAGTGAAAAAAACTGCAAAAAATGCAACAAACGTTTTCCAGCATTTTTGTTGAGTAAAAGTACTTTAGTGATGTACTGTAGATAAAGCACATATGTAATCCCAAAAAGGAGCTGCAAAAATTGCAGAAAAAAAACACAGCAAAAACACTGTAAAAGCAGGTAAAATAATATACAAACACCAGCGCTCAAGGGTTTAGGAGTGAAAATAGCTGGATGCTGCTTATAGTGGAGTGGGTCCTGTGTGATGACCCGTAAAATGATAAAATTGCTAAATAATCGAGACTATTGTGCTAAATTGTCTGGTGTGAATGCAAGACAAGAATTGAAAAAGGTTTTGTTATAATGAGATAGATCGTTATGTTAGTACACATAGAACAATCAGAAAAAAAGCATTAATATATGCAAATAGCAGTTGAAACAATTAAACACAAAGGATAATAAAATGCGCACTGGTCAGAAAATATTGCTGACAGTCCTTAGACAAAAAAGGTCGATTGGTCCTTGGTACAGGAAAATAACAGTCTTAGATGTCCAAATAAATGTATAAAAATCAAGGTTAAAAAATGGAAAAAAAAGAGTAAAGTCATACTGTTTGGAGGGGTTGGATCCTCATTCTCCTGAGAAGGATAGGAGTGAATCAGCATCTTCAGCGCTTCTTCACGTGTTGAAGTCCAGGTGGTGCAGCGTAATGCTGGAAGATGTCCTAGGAAGCAATGAGACCAGGGTGTCCGGCCGGTAGTGTCCCTGGTAACCATGTGGCTGTAAGGGTAAGCAGCGTGTGACGTCAGCACTGTGGAGTATGGAGTCCTGTGGTGTTGAAATAATCAAAGTCAACGCGTTTCGAGGAATCACAGTTCCCCCTTCCTCAGGGTATGTTCTGTGAAAAACACATTGAAAATGCCTCAAAACGTGCACTTTGAATGCGGTGTTCATTCTGCCAAGAGAGCAAGTTTTGGCTGCATAAAACAATACTACCAAAACACTGCATGTGAACATAGCCTTACTCTTCTGTTTAATCTCCTAGATGCCCTTCTGAAACTTAACTTTCTATATCTGATTATTCTTTTTCCAGATGTCTCTGCTTAGCCCCCTGGATATTAACCAACATTCTGCCCTTGTACCTAATTTTGCTTCTGAGCAGGCTAGCTAACACCTCTTCTTTCAACTTACTCTACACTGTGAGCATAACATTGAGGCTTCTGTAGTAAAGACCTAATCCATATACAGGTAAAAGAGTGAATACCAGAGTACCATTGGGAGTTCCTCGCTTTAAGTCCCTCCATGATAGTCAAATTATAGTTCACGGTTTCAAAAATATAGTTATTGTATTATTTTCCCTATTTCCATTCACATACATTATCCTCTTTGTGTAATGTAAATTGCTCATGCTTACACAGAATATTATATATACGCAGAATTTTATATATACCGTACTAAAGAATAGTAGTGTTAATAGTTTATTCAAATCAATGTGATTCATATATATATATTTAGATAGATAGATAGACACATTATATATGTTTAATCAAATAGTGTTATCTATAGGGAATAAAAGAAAAAGTTTTGAAAAAATAAAAGTTTGAGCAAGATTAGGTTAACAAACTATTAGCCCTTGACAAAGTCGTGGGTGAACAAATAAGAGGCTTTGAATTCCCTAAGGATTAGAGAAAAGCAAAACTGACTTGTAGTTTTACATAATCTGTACTGCATGGAAGATCTTATCCATTCATGTTACTGGACCACGGTGTCTATTTTTTGTCTCACTCAATAGACACTTAAAAAAGGCACTGCAAAAACTAACACAGATAATGGATTTGAAGTCTGTGATATGCTCTAAGCTAGTTGAAAAAAAAGGAAAATATAGAAAGCATTGTGCAATTTACACATTTTGAAGTGGTGGTATTGATTCGTCACTGACTTTTTGTTTAGTGGAGCCAAAATGCAATGACCTGACTAGAGGAGTTTGTTCATACTTTCAAACAAATGCAGTATCCAGAGAGGAGAAGACATGACAGTTCTACTTGAAAATGTTCTTTTATGGTTCCTGTTTGTTAATCATCTGTGAAAATAAAGGGTGTGAAAATCTGCAAAAACATGCATGAAAATTGCAAGGTGTATTAAGGTGACTTTAAACAACCTTGAAGTAGAGGTTAAACATCTAGAAGGAAATGCTGAATCACAACAGATATTAAGTTTTATTTCTTAACGATGTATGGTTAAGTTATGAAGAGAAAAAACATCTAAACTAACAGACCAAAGAAAAAAGCATTCAATGGATTTTGATATGAAAAGTAGCAATGACTAGGCCTGAAAACAGATTTATGAAGATGTTAGTTTTTGATTCTGCTGGAAACTATAAAATTTGGCTTGAAACTTTGATTAACATGATTTTGTACTAGATTATCATTCCTAATAGGAATGTTTTGGATGCCCTCAAGGTTATATTTTTACATTTTCTTTATAGACTGTAGCAGGTTGAATATTTCTTTATATAATATAACCTTACTTCCTGGAATCTAATGCTTCATTTCTGTCTGCAATCAACATTTGCAGCCAAGGATGTGAGCAATGTCCACAACGTATCTCCGTGCGCTTTTGATTCTAATTACAACATACTCCATCACTTGCTTTATTATTATTATTTCTTACCTCTCTAAAAGAAATGCTGGAATATGGTGCTGTGTGTGGGTATTATGGAAAGTGATAAAAGTACACTGAATAACCCCTACTTAAATGCTATTTTTCTCATCATGGGCACATCAGCAAGAAGAGGAAGACCTGTAGCGAAAAAATCCCTTTATCATTGACGTTTAGGGATTCCATAAAGGTTTTGAGCACAATATTTTTATTATTTATTGATGTATCCTAAGGATGGCAAAACACACTATATGGCTGTCTGCCGAACTATGCTTCAGTTGATTATTCAGCTGACAGCTGACACTCCCATACACAGGTGCGCTTGTAAACTGACTTGTCGGCCAGTGGCCCATCTCTGAGAAAATAATGCAATCAGCAGTCAGAAATCAGACATGCATGACATCGACAACTCTCCCGACCATCATTCGGCTGGCCCCCACCATACACACTGGACAGTCAGCCAAACCCATCAATATCGGCAGGTTCAGCCAACATTGGTTTAATGTGAATGGGAGCCTTCAAAGTTAGATTTTGTTTATCCATGATACCGATGAAAATATTGTACCTTCTTTGTAAAGTAACATGAGATTTAGCAGAAGCATCTGTGAAGACACAGGGTCTTCTGTGGACATAATACTACTCCGACAACACAGGGTGAAGGTTAAACAGTATGGCAATACTTTATTGAAGCACCAAACAGACAAAAACATATAGAACAGTCCCAGCAAATCCCAAAGATGGTGCAAAAATACACAGTCTTACCCTTCCGCTGGCCCGCCGGGAATAGATCAGCTGCAACTTTGGGACTTGCAGAGAAAACTACCTTAACCAGTGGCATCCCGCTTTGGGTGGACACCCACAGAGAGGAGAAAGCGGCAAGCTTAGGAAGCTGACAGTCCATTGAGGTACTTCAGTGTGAATGTACAATTTTCATAGTCATGAAAATACAGAAAGATCTTTAAATGAGAAGGTGTGTCCAAACTTTTGGTCTGTACTGTATATATATATACAGTATATAGGTTTTTTTATTTATTTATTTTTCATATTAATCAAGACTAATACATAAATTGTCTTTTTTCATTTTTGTACATTAGGATTTTGCCAGAGAGTATTTCCTAATGTTTATGTTATGACAAGTCCACTTGTGTGAAAGCCAAGAACATCTGATCAAAAATCTGGACCTCCACACGGGATTCTCTGCACAATGATAATCTTACTTGTTAATTTTACTTCAGACTCATTTACAAGATAAATGTTCTTATGCAGCCTATTAAATTGAACTGGCCAGTACCCAATATGCTGAAGGTGGTTTAATTGGTGACAACAGCTTAAGAATGTGTTCCATGTTCTTTTTATCCTGTTTTAAGCACTTATTAAATCATTCTTCTCTCACAATATGGACAACAACCAGTGATTTACAGAAATCCACTAAAAACAGAATTATTTTCTAATTCAGTGCAGCTCTTTAAATTGCTTGGTATTAGAACTAAATATTACTGCTATCTAAATGTGAAAGACAATGGAGTACTATGGGCCCAAGTGCAAAATTTGGGCCTGGGCCCCCACCAGCAAGTTGTTCAGATGTACGGGCCCCTGTAGCATTCTAGATCTTATAATGACATTTGGTCACTCCCCCCGATTAAAAAAAGACTACAGATAAAATATATAAATCTCATAGAAAACACAGCAATAAGTTTCAGTCATACATTTACCAAATAACAACTATACCCATATTGTTACTGAACAAGTCCTCTATACCAAAACAAATACATCAATAATAACCATATAAAAGGCAAAAGTACTGCCACACAACAAACATATGTTAATTAACAAAATCCTCTATACCAAGACCAGCATACCAATAATTTCAAACATGTAACGGGAACAGTGGTGGAATCACTGTGCATTGGACCAAGAAGAGTCTGGAGGAGCGTAACTAGGCAAACACCTGACTCTTCGCTAGAGCCCCTGAAGGTGTGGCTAGATTTGGCTCCAGATGGACACCAGGTGCTACTCCAGAACAGACCTCGGACACACAGCAGCTGGCCCCCTAAAGGGGCTGGAAGCGGGAACGGCCAAGAAAGGGTACACTTGGCTATTTCAGGCAGGCACGACAGGTATACTGGAAGACAAGGCTGATGCAGGCTGGTACGGCTGGTATACAGACTGGCACAGCAGGTGCAGGCAAGTATGGGTGGTATACAGACTGGCACAGCAGGTGCAGGCGGGTAAGGCTGGTATACAGGCTGGAATGGCAGGTGCAGGCAGGTATACAAACTGGCATGACAGGTGCAGGCAGGTACTGGTAGACCAGACGGGTATACTGGAAGATACAACTGAAAGTGCTGAGGGCTGTGGCGGTGAGTGAGTCGTCTTCCCTGCCAGGCGAGAGGAGGATGGGAAGTGTGCAGGGATGCCAATGTTACACTACCCCCCTTAACGCCCCTTCTTCCTCAAGGTAGCAAGAAATTTCTCCAGGAGGAGGGGGGCATGGATGTTCTCCTTTGGTTCCCACGACCTCTCTTCAGGACTGAACCCTTTTCAATTTACTAGAAAAAAGGTTTTTCCTCTTACCCTTTTTGTAGCCAGAATATTCTCTACCTTGAAGACATCTCCAGAGCCAACTTGAACAGGAGTGGTATCTAGGGGACCGAGTAAACCAAGGACCTGCTTGTATGAAGGTAGCTTGAGCCAGACAAACTTAGAAGAAAGCTAAACCTTTTCCCCAGGACAAAAATGAGGTGGGTCCAGGTGCCTCTTGTCTGCGTGTCTCTTCATCCATTCAAAAGACTTCACCAATGTGGCCTTGGTGTCTTCCCAAATTCTAGAGAAGCCCTTGGTGAGGGTTTCACCATCAGGAACATCAGAGGTAGTATCTACAGGGAATGTAATATTGAGGTGCTGACCAAACACAGTAAAAGACGGAGATTTAGCAAAGGGCTCATTCATATGGTTATTGCTTGAGTATTCTGCCAAAGGCAGGAGTTCGGCCTAATCACTGTGGTGAGCATTGACAAAGTGCTGTAGGAAGTTAATAATATTATTATTTATTATTATAGCACCATTTATTCCATGGCGCTTTACATATGAAAAAGGGGTATACATACAAGAACAATTACAATAATCTTGAACAAAACATGACAGCGACTGGTACAGGAGGAGCGAGGACCCTGCCTGCGAGGGCTCACAGTCTACAAGGAATGGGTGAGGATACAGTAGGTGAGGGCAGAGCTAGTCGTGCAGCGGTATGGTGGAGCAAGGGTTACTGCACGTTGTAGGTTTGTCAGAGGAGGTGTGTCTTCAGGTTCATTTTGAAGGTTTCCACACAAGGCGAGAGTCTGATATGTTGGGGTAGAGAGTTCCAGAGTAGGGGGGATGCACGGGAGAAATCTTGTATGCGATTGTGGGAAGAGGAGATAAGAGGGGAGTAGAGAAGGAGATCTTGTGAGGATCGGAGGTTGCGTGCAGGTATGTATTGGGAGACTAGGTCACAGATATATGGAGGAGACAGGTTGTGGATGGCTTTGCATGCCATGGTTAGGGTTTTGAACTGGAGTCTCTGGGCAATGGGGAGCCAGTGAAGGGACTGACAGAGAAGAGAGGCTGGGGAATAGTGGGGGGACAAGTGGACTAGTCGGGCAGAAGAGTTTAAGATAGATTGGAGGGGTGCAAGAGTGTTGGAAAGGAGGCCACAGAGCAGGAGGTTGCAGTAGTTGAGGCAAGAGATGATGAGGGCGTGCACTAGTGTTTTTGCAGATTCGTGATTGAGGAATGTGCGGATCTGGGATATATTTTTGATTTAGAGTCGGCAGGACGTGGAAAGTGCTTGGATATGTGGTTTGAAGGACAGTTCAGAGTCCAGGTTTACACCAAGGCAGCGAGCTTGTGGGACTGGGTAGAGTGAACATCCATTGACGTTGATAATTAGGTCAGGTGGAGGGGGGTGAATGAGATGGTGGAAAGATGATGAATTCTGTTTTGTCCGTGTTAAGTTTTAGAAATCTAGCAGAGAAGAAGGAAGAAATAGCAGACAGACATTGTGGGATTTTGGTTAGTAGGGAGATGTCCAGTCCGGAGTGGTAGATCTGTGTGTCATCAGCATAGAGGTGATATTGAAAGTCGTGAGACTCTATGAGCTGTCCCAAGCCAAAGGTGTAGATGGAGAAGAGCAGGGGTCCTAGAACTGAACCTTGGGGGACACCAACAGATAGGGGGCGAGATGAGGAGGTGGTGTGTGAGTAGGAGACACTGAATGTCCTGTCTGTTAGGTATGAAGAGATCCAAGATAGGGCCAAGTCTGTGATGCCGTTAGATGAGAGAGTCTGTAGTGAGAGGGAATGGTCCACTGTGTCGAAGGCAGATTACAGGTCTAGGAGGAGGAGGACAGAGTAGTGTCGCTTGGATTTGTCAGTTACTCGGTTGTTGGTGACTTTAGTCAGGGCAGTTTCAGTGGAATGGTGATGTGGGAAGCCAGATTGGAGACAGCAGGAGGAGAGGTGGGAGGACAGTTCAAAGTGGACATGTTGTTCCAGTAGTTTTGTGGCATATGGGAGAAGTGATATAGGGCGATAGCTAGTCAGAGAGGATGGATCAAGGGAGTGCTTTTTGAGGATGGGTGAAGCATGAGGGGAAGACACCAGTTGTTAGTGACAGGTTGAAAAGGTGATTTAGGGTTGGGATGAGGATAGTGGTAATGTTGGGGATGAGGTGGGATGGGATTGGGTCAAGTTTACAGGCGGTGAGGTGTGATTTGGAGATTAATGAGGAAAGTTGATCCATTCCGTAATGGTGGAAAGGCTGGTTTTGGAGAAGGAGGATTGAGTAGGTGTGAGGAGGGGGGGACATTAGGCAAAAACTTTGTCTTATGGTGTCAATCTTCTGCTTGAAGAATGAGGCAAAGTGTTCAGCTGAGATGAGAGGAAATGGAGGAGGGTCTGGGGGCGGAGGAGAATAGTTGTTGAATAGTTGTTTAGGGTTGTGAGACAGAGAGGATATGAGAGATGAGAAGTAAGTTTGTTTTTCTGTAGTGAGTGTGGACTTGAAGGTAGTAAGGAGCTGTTTGAATGTGATGAATTTATCATTGGAGTAGGGCCTTTTCCATGTACTCTCAGCAACCCTGGAGGCCCGTCGCAGTTCCTTGGTTAGGCTGGTGTGCCAGATTGTGTGAGCTTTGGTATGTGTGAGAGGGGCAACCGAATTGAGAGATGCAGTTGTTATGGTGTTATATAATGTGGCAGCAACAAATTGGTCAGGATCTGGTTGACCCGCTTTACCTGGCCATTGGATTGGAGATGGTAGGCTGAAGAGAAATCCAGGGTTAAATTTAGCAGCTTACAGGTAGCTCTCCAGAACTGAGATGTGAACTGGATGCTTCTATCAGAAACAATATGGAGAGGTAACTTGTGACGATGCTGCATGAAGTTCTCAGCAAGCACAGGAGCGCAAGGAAGTCCAGACAAAGGAGTAAAGTAGGCCATCTTTGAGAAGTGGTCCACAGCTACCCAAATGATGGTACTTCCGGCAGAGAGTTGAAGATCGGTGATGAAGTCCATCATGATGTGCTACTAGGGAGCTGCCGGTATGGGCAGAGGAAGTAACCAACCAGACAGAAGCTGTTTCAGGGTCTTATTCTGAGCACAAGACTGACAGGCCTAGGCAAACTCTGCAATATCTTTGCGCAGGGATAGCCATCAATAATGTTAATAAATTAAAAGAGCCATCATCTTCTGTCCAGCATGACCGGCCAATTTAGATGAGTGACTCCATTGAAGAACCCACTTCCTGTTTGGTTCAGCGACGAAGGTCTTTTTGGAAGGGACCCAAGATAAGTCCAACGGAGCAATAGATTGCATTTTGGAGGACTCAATGATGCGCTGAGGCTCATTTTCCTGGTCAAAAGACAGAAAGGACCTGGAAAGCGCATCCGCCTTGATGTTATTGTCTGGCAGCCAGAAATGGAGATTAAAATCAAAGAGGGCAAAGAACAACGACCACCCGGCTTGACGCGGATTAGGCCGCTCTGCGGACTGCAGATAAGTTAAGTTCTTGTGGTCAGTATAGATAATTACAGGATGAACTGCTCCTTCAAACCCAATTTAATTGCCAACAGTTCTCAATTGCCTAACAAGTAGTTGCGTTCTGGAGCCGAGGAGGCTTTGGCAAAGAATCTGCAGGTCTTCATACATCCAGTAGGAGACTTCTGAGTAAGAATAACACCAGCCCCAGAGAAAGATGCATTTACTTCCAAACAGAACTGTTTATTACTGTCAGATCTGTGCAGCACTGGAGCTAAAGAGAAGGCCTGTTTCAAGGACGAAAAGGCACTTTCAGCCTCTGGAGTCCATACCCTTGGGTTAGCCAGCGTATAGATCAGGGCAGAAATTGGAGCGGTCTGAGAGGAGAAATGTGAGATGAACTGGCGGTAGTAATTTTTGAACCCCAGAAACTACAGGATGGCTTTCAGGCCATGAGGACAGGGCCACTTCAGGATTGTGGAGACCTCCTTGAGATCCATTCTCATCTGGTCTCAGAAATTATGTATCCTTGGAAAGGTAGAGAGGTCTGATCGAAGACATACTTATCAAACTTGGTGTACAAACGGTTCATCTGCAGGACTTGATGAACATTCCTCCTGTAAGTGAGTAGATCAGGGAAGAACACCAGTATGTCGTCCAGGTAAACCACCACACAAGAATAGATTAGGTCCCAGAAAATATAATTTACTAGTTCTTGTAAGACTGTTGGGGCATTGTAGAGCCAAAATGATGCCGTCATGCTATACTCGTAGTGGCCATCCCGGGTGTTAAAGGCTGTCTTCCATTTGCCATCCTGGCTTTTTCGAATCAGGTTGTATGCCCCCCACAGATCAAGTTTAGTAAAGACTCTGGAACCTCTGAGCTGCTCAAACAACTCAGAGATGAGGGGTAGAGGATACTTATTCTTGATCATTATCTGATTGAGGCCTCTATAGTAAATACAGGGACGGAGTGAGCTGACCTTCTTCTTAACAAAGAAGAACCTTGCTCCAGTTAAGGCGAAAGACTTGTGGGTAAATCCCTGGTCTAGGTTGTCCTTGATTTATTCGGACTTGGCTATGGTCTCAGTCTGAGACAGAGGACAAATGCGGCCTCGAGGAAGTGAAGAATTAGGAAAAAGGTCTATTGGGCAGTCATACGGCCAGTGTGGTTGTAGCGTCTTTTCCTCCTTCTTATCTAAAAATAACACAGGCAGGCACAGCAAATGCGGGTAGACAGGACAGTTATACTGAGATACAAGCACTGGGGATCTGAGAACAAGCAAGCATGCAGACAAATGACTAAACACATTGCACAGGCACCTCCCAAAAGGTGGAGTTGCCCTAAATAATAAGTGTCTCCCAGCTATTGGTTGGGGACACTTTAGGAAGACGCGTTTTCTCTTTAAGAGACGGGGAGCGCACGGGCGCCCTAGACGCAGTGCCCAGGGTTCTGCCAGGTGTGCGCAGACAACGGGCAGCAACAGGAAGAGGAAGTGTGCGCCAAGGGCCGGGATGATGAGTGAATCGGTATAAATACAAACACACAAAGACTGTATTACATATTAACCCTACATAGAGACCAAATAATAAAACCATACTGGTTATTAACAAAAAACAATTATACTTAAACTAATAATACCACCAGTGACATTATACTCAGGAACTTTGTAGATCATATATTTGTATATAGTACAGGTAAATCCAGTGACTTACCAGTATTGCATCCAAATAAAGTCATTCATTTTCAACTTTCCTCTTCATCCAGAGCAGGATCACTTCCGGCCAGCCCTTATCTGTGTAGAAAGTAACACACATACATTAATGACTGATCACTTATACAACACATTCCGCTCTTTTACCCCAAATTCTACACATTGTCAGATGAAGAAGAAATGTCAAATAGTACCACCCTGGTGTACTGCACAGTAACAGTACCTCCTTTTTTGTCCCCACCATGGTAACAGTATCCATAAAAATAAATTATATTACTGTAGTGATATCTCACTTTCTGACCCATCCTCCTTTATCGCCCCCAGACAATATTAATGCATATGTCCCCTTTTGTGACCAATGTGCAATAGTAAAATTTCCCTTTATATTCCCAAACAGTAGTAATGTCTGTATTTGTCCTCAAATACTATAGTAGTGCTCCCTCCCCAGCAGTAACAATACAGTAGTAATGTACACCATTTCTGCCTCTATACAGTAATGATGTCCATCTTTTATGCCTGAATGCAGTTGGATCATCCCATATTGTGGCTCCATAAATTAATAATTAATATTGCATGGGGTACAATGGGGAATATCATTAACGTCTCTCATTAATGTCTGCAGTCACACAGAGTAACTGCAGACATATTGATTTGGACTGGATAACCCATTTAATAGTGTCCCCTGTCAAGTCCACAATCCTGTAGTAATGTTCTCCATCCTGGCCCCAATCCTGTAATATTGTCTCCCATACTATAATAATGCCTCCCATCCTGGCCCCTTTTTTTAATAATGCTCTACATCCTGAACCCTTTCTTTAATAATATCCCCAATATCCCCTCTATTGGCCCCTTAATTTAGTATTGTCCTCTGTCCTGGCACCATTCTATAATAATGTCTTCCTTTCTGATCCCCATCCTGTAATGATCTCATCTCTCCTGGACCCATCCTGTAATAATATTCCCTGTCCTAAACCCCATTCTACGATAAAGTCCCCATCCTGGCCCCTATTCTGCAATATTGTCCCCATTCTGGCCCTCATTCTGTAATATAGTCCTATAATAATGGGCTCTGTGCTAAATCCCATCCCGCAATAATGCTCCCACCCTGTCCCCTATTCTGTAATAATGTCGCCTATCCTGTAATATTGTCCCTCATTCTGGTCCCTATCTTGTAATAATGTTTTTTGTCCCTGTCCCAGCCCCTAATAATGTCGCCCATCCTGACCCCTTTCTTTATTAATGTCCTCCGTCTTGGCATCGTCCTGTAATAACGTTTTCTATCTTGGCCCCGATCGTTTAATATTGCCCTCTGTAATAACGTGCCCCGTCCTGAAGTGCGTCTGGCAATAATGTCTCCATCCTGGACCCTATCCAGTAATTTTGTCCACTCATTCTGGCCCCTATCCTGTAATAATGTCCTTCTTGTTGACCCACATCCTGTAAAATGTTCCCCATCCTGTGTTAATGTCTCTGTCCTGGCCACAATCCGGTACTAATGTCCCTTAACTTGGCCCTCAACCTGTAATAATGTTCATCATTATAGTTCCCATCCTGTAATAATATCCTCTATCCTGGCCCTTTTTTAATAATGTTCCCCTCTAGAGATAAATGGATCCTTGGAAATTTGAATTTGCCCAAAAAAATTGATTCACCCAAATCTCAATGCTGGAAAAAATGTAATTACTCAAACATACAGTTGGGAAGAGAACCACATTGATCATAAGAGCTTACACTCTGCAGGACAGTATGAGACAGAGGATGCAGATGACCATGATAACTTACACTCTTCAGGAGAGAGAAAACCCAGCTGACCATAGGAGCTAACTCTCTACAAAAGAGAGGACCCTACTGATTTGAAGAGATTACACTCTACAGGCGAGAGAAACGTACCCAATGACTATATATAGAAAACAATTCTGGTGTTCAAACTGTGCTCCACTGGGAGACATTAATCTGTGATGGCCCAGCAGCAGCAAGTTATCCCATATCCTGTGCAATTTTATCATTCTTGGTTCTTTTCTTTTTCCTGTAGACACAATACAGTGTGCTGATCTAAATACTAGTGCATTTTTGCTGCTGCATAAAAGCACAGTTTCTTTTGTCTTTGTTACATGGTTATAATATAGTACTTATTTTAAAAGTTGTGTAATTACACTGGTATTTCAAAGCAGCATTCTTGTTTTTCTCTTTCACATAGATGCATTTCAGTTTTCAGAATTACTGAAATGTTGCTGTTATGTTAAAATCTATTTTTTAATTATTATTTATTTTTCATTTAAAAATGGCACAACAAGAGTCACCTTAATTTTTTTCAGTTGGTAACAGTATTTTCCTCTTCTGAATACTCTTAATTGTCGGCAACCAAAAAGAAGAGTCAAACTGAGTGAAGCATACCTTCTACAAAGTGGCAGCAAAGTTCTACAAACTTAGTTTGTATTCCTGAGAGAATTTTTGGATCAAAGCAAAACATTGGTTATGGTAGGGGGAAAAATTAGGCATATCGGTCTACTACTTGTACATAATTCTGTTATTCAGAAGGTTTTGACTGTTATTAAAATATCTCCCTGAATGTGTATTCATCTTAATAATTTCTGGAAAGTATTTGATTAAATCTTTCATACTAATTTTATGTACAAAAATAATAGTTAAATATAAATGTATATATTTATTTCTTATTTGAAGAAATGTCTTGAACAAGGAGGCCAAAGTTGAACTGTAGTAATTATTCATTATTTGTACAATGAAACAGGAGTAAAATCTGTCTGTCTAATACATTAATGACATAATAAATAACTTTAGTGTCCATCTTAAGATTTATTTTTTAACTGCTTGCAATTCTATTTATATATCAACAAAATGGAAACTATATGTTTCACACTATAATTAGTGGATTAATTGTATTCTTTCAAGTAAATAATTTGATCTGAGACAAAGTTGAGGTTTGTCTCTTCTTCTTTGAATTATAGCCTATTTAATGTGCTGGTGGATTAATTATATTTTATATGAAAAGGAATTAATGTATTTGTCATAAATTCCCCCAAGGTGTTTTTCCTTTTAACTACTGTAGGTATTCTTTGATACTAAACATGAAGGATTACATGAAGGTGACAGAGTAGGTAGCCGACATCTGTCAGGTGTTCATGAACAAGAGCCAAGAAAACTTAGTGAGTAACACTTGGGGCACATCTCTTTGAAAACCAGATCATTAATCAAAGTGCAGCTGCATATCTATCTATCTATCTATCTATCTATCTATCTATCTATCTATCTATCTATCTATCTATTCCATCTACCTATCTATCCATCTAACTATCTCCTATCGCTATTCATTTTTGGCAAATGCAATTTTAGACTATGTTTCTCTTTTATTATTGTTTAAAGTTATCTTATAGAGATATTTTGCCACCAGCTACACTATATCCTAGCTATATTGGAGACCACTACAAATAAAAAGTCAAAAAAGAGAGCCACCCTATTTAGTTAACACTGCTGGTGAGCTTTAACAAGGTAGGACATATTTTTCAATTTATGTGAACCTATTAGGCAGCAAGAAACAAAGGTAGGCTTTTTTGTTACAAACAACATGGTTTAATGCTTTAAGGACCAGGTGATATTCGTTTTTTGGGCTTCCAGACCCTTTTCCAAGATTTATAGCTTTTTTATTTGCATTGACATAGTTATAGGCTTGATTTGTTTGTGGGACATGCTGAATTTTTATTGACTACTTTAATTTTATCATACAATGAACTGGAAAACGTGGGAAAAAAATCCAATTGCTATGAAATGGTGAAAAAAATTCAGTTCATTATGTGGTCAAAATGAATTTGATTACAGTGATACCAAACTTGTATTTTTCTATTGTTTTAGTTATTAAAAAATCAGAACTTTATTAAATAAAAATCAGCTTCTGTTTCCATTTTCTGAGTTCTATAACTTTTATTATTTCTCTGTCATTGGAGCATTGTAAGGGCTTATTTTTCATTGTTGTGAGCCAATGTTTTTATTGGTACTATTTTAGTGTAAACATGTTGTTTTAATGGAATATTTTTAGAGAGATTCTGTGATTAAAAAAAAAACATCAATTCTGGCACTTTTTTTTCTCTTCGAGACTTTTACCAAATTGATTAAATTCCTATACATTTTAACAGTGTGAACTTTTATAAATGCAGCCCTACCAGATAAGTTTTTATTTATTTCATTTTTTTAAAACTGGGAAACTCAAATTGTTATATTTTTTAATTTAATTAATTTATTTGTTTACTTTTTTTAACTTTATTTTTTAGTCCCCTTAAGGGAATTAACTCCTTTCACAACCTAACATGTATAGGTACGTCATAGGATGCGTCCCGGCATTTCATGCGGTGCTTATTTGATCAGCTGTCATGTGCCCTTAACAGCCGCTGGTGGAATCGCGATCCACCCGCGGCTGTTAATACATTAAAGGCCACTGTCAATTTCTGGCAGCGGCATTTAACTCACACTTGCAGAAAGAGCATCACAAACCGTGCCCATCAGTGCCGCTGTCATATAATCGCGGGGCGCCGATGGGTTGTCATGATAACCAGAGGTCTCCAGAAGACCCCATGCTTGTCATTGCAGATCTCTTATGAACGCTGGCCCGTGAAGAGTAAATGCACCTTCTAATAAAATCAATGTTAAATCTTTGGACTTATTATTTTTCACTTATTTCATTATAGTAATAGCTAGAGATGAGCAGTTCAGGCAAAATTCAAATTTGCCTGCTTGCTCGGATTTTGCCAGGAAATTCAATTTGCAGAGACGTTATTCTCTGCAAATTTAATGTCTCTCAAGGCCCTAGAGCATAATAAACATAAGATGTAAAAAATAAAAAAAATACTTATACTCACCTCACTGCTCACCTCTTCCGTCCCTCCACTCCACACCATTATCTGTTTGGTTCTCATCATACCTTCTGCTTATTGTTGCGAGCTCTGAATCCCCATGCTTCCTCATCTTAGGTTGAGACCCCCAGCTCTGATGAGGCCCAGGATGGTACAGTGCAAGTGCACTTAAGGTCATGGAATCATGACATCATGATGTGCATTTTGGAGGTAAAACGCTCACAGTGGTGATCAGAAGATGTGACAAAGACAGGCTGGGTGATACTAAGCAGTGGAGGAGCTGCAGAGGTGAGCGGTAAGGTGAGTATAAGTATTTTTTTATTTTTCAACTCTTTGTTGGCCCCTTACGTTTCAGAAAAACTGCACTCACCAGTCATCATTGTGCTGAATCCTCACAAAAGCAGATTACAAAGAATTGGCAAATGTGTATTTTTTTAATATATGAATAAATTCAATTCCACTCTGGTAATCACACACAGACACCAAAGTAATAATGTATCCTTGGCTTCATTACACTTCACCAAAGGCATAATTCTAACAATGCAACCAATAGATTACAATTTATGAAAAAATTGTAATCAAAAAGTCATTATCTCAGTAAATTAAAATAATTAACATAAAACACCTGCAAAGGCTTCCTAAGGGTTTAAAAAAGGTCCTTTAGTCTGTTTCAGTAGGCTCCACAATCATGGGAAAGACTGCAGACTTGACAGATGTCCAGAAGGCAGTCATTGACACACTCCACAAGGTCCCAGAGTTCCAATTTTCATTTGGAAATCAAGGTCTCGGAGTCTAGAGGCTTCTATAACACTTCAGCAGTGCCACAGGCTGATCGCCTCCATGCCACACCGCATTGATGCAGTAATTGATGCAAAAGGATCCCCGACCAAGTATTGAGTGCATTTACTGACCATACATTTCAGTAGGCCAACATTTCAGATTTTAAAATAATTTTTCCAGCTGTTGTTATAAAGTATTCTAATTTACTGAGATAATGACTTTTGTGTTTTCATTGGCCGTAAGCCATAATCATCAAAATTAACAGAAATAAACACTTGAAATAGATCACTCTGTTTGTAATGACTCTATATAATATATGAGTTTCACTTTTTGTATTGAAGAACTGAAATAAATTAACTTTTTGATGATATTCTAATTTAGTGAGATGCACCTGTATCGATTATCTATCCATATCTCTATCTATCCATATATATTATGTATCTATCTTTCTATCTATCTATCTATCTATCTATCTATCTATCTATCTATCTAGCCATCCATATATATATATATATATATATATATATATATATATATATATATTATCTAACCTCCCGTATATCTATTGATCTATTTATCTAGCTATCCATATATCTATTATCTACACTGGGTACGGAAAGTATTCAGACTCCTTTAAATTTTTCATTCTTTGTTTCATTGCAGCCATTTGGTAAATTCTAAAAAGTTCATTTTTTTTTCTCATTAAAGTACACTCTGCACCACATCTTGACGGAAAAAAATACACAAATGTAGAAATTTTTGCAAATTTATGAAAAAAGAAAAACTGAAATATCACACGGTCATAAGCATTTAGACCCTTTGCTCAGTATTGAGTAGAAGCACCCTTTTGAGCTAGTACAGCCATGAGTCTTCTTGGGAATGATGCAACAAGTTTTTCACACCTGGATTTGGGGATCCTCTGCCATTCTTCCTTGCAGATCTTCTCCAGTTCCGTCAGGCTGGATGGTGAACATTGGTGGACAGCCATTTTCAGGTCTCTCCAGAGATGCTCAATTGGGTTTAGTTCAGGGCTCTGGCTGGGCCAGTGAATAATGGTCACAGATTTGTTCTGAAGCCACTTTGTTATTTTAGCTGTATGCCTAAGGTCATTGTCTTGTTGGAAGGTGAACCTTCAGCCAAATCTGTGGTCCAGACCAGAGCACTCTGGAAGAGGTTTTCATCCAGGATATCTCTGTATTTTGCCACATTCATGTTTCCTTCAATTGCAACCAGTAGTCCTGTCCCTGCAGCTGAAAAACACTCCCATAGCATGATACTACCTCTACCATGTTTCACTGTTGGGATTGTATTAGGCAGGTTATGAGCAGTGCCTGGTTTTCTCCACACATCCCGCTTAGAATTATCACCAAAAAGTTCTATCTTCATCTCATCAGACCAGAGAATCTTATTTCTCATAGTCTGGGAGTCCTTCATGTGTTTTTGAGCAAACTCTATGCAGGCTTTCATATGTCTTGCACTGAGGAGAGGCTTCTTTCGGGCTACTCTGCCATAAAGGCACGACTGGTGGAAGGCTGCAGTGATAGTTGACTTTGTGGAACTTACTCCCATCTCTCTACTGCATCTCTGGAGCTCAGCCACAGTGATCTTGGGGTTCTTCTTTACCTCTCTCACCAAGGCTCTTCTCCCACGATTGCTCAGTTTGGCTGGACGGCCATGTCTAGGAAACCTTCTGGTGGTCCAAAACTTCTTCCATTTAAGGATTATGGAGGCCAGTGTGCTCTTAGGAACCTTGAGTAATGCAGAAAATCTTTTGTAACCTTGGCCAGATCTGTACCTTACCACAATTCTGACTCTGAGCTCCTTGGGTAATTCCTTTGAGCTCATGACTCTCATTGGGTCTGACATGCACTGTGAGCTGTGAGGTCTTATATAGACAGGTGTGTGTGCCTTTCCAAATCAAGTCCTATCAGTTTAGTTAAACACAGCTGGACTCCAATGAAGGAGTAGAACCATCTCAAGGAGGATCACAAGGAAATGGACAGCATGTGACTTAAATATGAGTGTGTGAGCAAAGGGTCTGAATACTTATGACCATGTGATATTTCAGTTTTTCTTTTTTAATAAATTTGCAAAAATTTCTAAATTTCTGTTTTTTTTTCAGTCAAGATGGGGTGCAGAGTGTACATTAATGAGAAAAAAAATACTTTTTAGAATTTACCAATTGGCTGCAATGAAACAAAGAGTGAAAAATGTAAAGGGGTCCGAATACTTTCCGTACCCACTGTATCTATTTATAATCTATCTTAGATAGATAATTAGATAGGTCAGCAGATAATAGATATATTGATAGATAGATAAATAGACAATAGATCGATAGATAGATATATTGATAGCTAGGTATATAGATAATTGATAGATAGGTAATAGATAGATGGATATAAATATGTGATATATATAATCCGTGCTTTGCGTTTGTACCTGACTGTTCATGTAATTTATTAATAAATGAGTACATTTCTGGAAAAAAAGTGAGGTCCCCTGTAATTTTATTAACCAGCAGAGGGAAAGCGGACAGCTGGGGCAGATGTTTTTAGCCTGGGAAGTGGGTAATACCCATGGAGCTTCTCAGGCTACTAATGTCAACCCCCAGCTGTATACATAGCCTTTACTGGCTATTAAAATGGGGGATCCCCCCCAAAAAATGTCATGGGGTCCCCCTATTTCAACAGCTAGCAAATGCTATGCAGACAGCTGGGGCTGATATTAATAGTCTAGGAAGGGGCCATGAATATTGGCCCCCTCCGAGACTAGAAACAGGAGCCCGCAGCCGCCCTAGAAATGGCGCATCCATAAGATGTTCAACTCATTGCAAGCGTGGGAAAATACTCACTGCGCATGCGCAGACCTCATTTGCCAGGAATACACTGTCAGTGTATTGTCGGCAAATGAACAGAGCGGTCACATACAGTGTGGCCGTTCTGTTGATGGGATCTTCGTGGGACCTTCTTTATTTGGACTGCGTCGGAAAGGTAAGGATGAGGTTGGTTTATTATTTTAACTTTATTACAGGTGATTGTGGGCTTCGGGGATTAGGTGTAAGGTGAGTATTTGTTTTTTTTTATTCATTTTTTTTGCAGGGGCAGAGAACATCGGGGACAAGGTGTAGGTGAGTATAATGTATTTTATTTTAATATTTTTTTATTACTTTTAACATTTTTTTTTTACATTCAGCACAGCACAGGCATCAGCAGATGGGTGACTGCTGCTCTCCCATTCAGCGCCGCCTGTGATCACTGTTTCCTATGGCAGGAGGCACCTAGTACAATCAGCCGGCGCCTATGACTTGCGGTAAGCTTTTTACCACCGGGTCTCTGTCACAGCTGTGGCATCATGCTGACACCTGTCAGCATGATGCCACAGTGCTCTGATCGCGGTAATGTAATTACCGCCGATCAGAGTCTGTGTTTCCTGCGCTGAAACAGAGCAGATAGGAACTTCTAGGAGCCAAAACGCAGCCTGATATGCCAAACAGGGTACCAACATTCTGTTTTTGTGGATTTTAATACTTACAGTAAATAATAAGATGTTACTATCATATCAGTTCCTGATTTACAGCTTAGCAAGGTTCTGAGACGGTCCTTGCTCTTGGACTATGAAGTCTAGGCAAGCTGGAATTTTCTGTTATATGTCTTGAATGACATGTTGCTCCTATATACAGTATATGTAAAAGTACAGAGTGGTCAATCAAGATAAACCAGGCAATGTAAAGCCTTTGGAGAGCTGCCCCATCACTTTCCTTTCCTTTCTTTGATAAGTGAAGCATTTTCTAGGAAAATACTGTAACAAAGTAGCTTGTCTTTTACTGAAAGGGAATCTGTCACCAGATTTTTGCCACTTGATTTGAAAGCAGCATAATGTAGAGACAAAGACCCTGATTCCAGCGATGTGTCACTTATTGGGCTGTTTTATGCTGTTTTGATAAAATCACTGATATATGAGCAGGAGTTTATCACTAAAAGACTTGTTAACCTGCTGTCATGTAGTCAAGCTTAATCATGAGGTCTGTATAACCCTGCCACCACCACTGATTGGCACCTTTCTGTTTATACTGTACATGGGCTGAAAGCGGCTGTCAGATTAAATCTGCAGCAGATAAAACAATGATTTTATCAAAATGACAGCAACCAGCTCAGTAAGTCACACTTCACTGGAATCAGTGTCTCTGCCCCTACATTATGATGCTCTCGGATGGGGTAACAACAACCTGGTAACCGATTACTTTGAACCATGGGCAGCATGATTCTTTTCAGTTTTCAAAGGGATTTTGAGATTGTAGTACCTTTCTTTATTTAATTATTTTAGAACGTTGTATTTATTTCTATTTTATAGCATATCTAAAGAATTTTTTTCCCAGATAGAAAAAAAAAAACTTTCTCTTGTGTTGGGTGCAATATACCACTGGAATGTACCACGAAGTGCACCAAGGCACCAGAATAACCATCTCCACAATCAGTTAGCTACCAGCATCTGTTTAAGACATGAAAGCTTTCCCTGTTGTTTAAGGGCCTTGTTACAAAAATATAGCATTTGCATTTTTCAACCTGACAGCTTTCCTAAAATAACCTCTACTGTCAGATGAAACACTTAACTGACCTTTGTCATGGGAACCCATTGTCACCCTGTAATTGTTTTAAAGTTCACCCATGGTTATAAAAGGGGAAACCTCATCATCTGTCAAGCTGCTTAGATGTCAAAGTCGTTATTGAACATTTAAGTAGTGAAATCTTTCTAACCAGAGGTCTCTCTCATTTTGGCCGCCATAGTGGAGGTCGGAATTGTTTTGAGCAAAAGTACTGAACAAACATATAGAACTCACAAAATCCATTGTAAACACAGCCCAAGCATTCTGTCGTATGTGTATGGAATATGAGCGATGTTTGCTGCATGTTTCCGCTATGGGTGTAATATGTGAGCAATGTCTGCTGTCTGCATCTAAAATGTTAGAAGTGTGTGTGCTCGATGTGCGTCCAATATACGAGCAGTATATGCTTTATGAAACTAATATGTAAGACGTCTGTGTACTGTATCTAACAGTATGTGCTGTATGCATTTAACATGTGAACACTGTGTGTTCTGCGTATGACTCATGTGAGTACTGTGTGTACTCTGTGTGTAACATGTGAGTGGTGTATATAATGTATGTGACTTATGTGGTGGTTGGGTGTACTTCATGAATCCAATATGTGAGGGGTGTGTGTAATGCATGTGAGTGGTGTGCCTTTTATATGCAAGTAACATGTAAATGGTGTGTGTCATGCATGTGTCTAATTTGTGTGCAGTATGCGTGTAATATGTAATTGGTGTGTGCTGAACTGAATGTGTCTAACATGTGAGCAGCGTGTGCTGTATATGTCTAATATGTGAGCAGTGTGTGCAACATGTTCCTAATATGTGAGAAGTGTGTGCAACATGTTCCTAATATGTGAGCGGTGTGTGCTCCATGTGTCTAGTGTGTATATGCAGTGTGTACTGTATATGTACAAAATATTAGTGTGCTGTATGCATCCAATATGTGAGCAATGTTTGTGATGTATATGTCCAATAAGTGAAAGGTGTGAAGAGTATGAATTCAATACATAAGCAATTTGTGTACCGTATGCATTCAGCATATGTCTACTCTGTCTTTAGTATGTGAGTGATGAGTACTGTATGTGTTTAATGTACAAATGCTGTGGGTACTGTATGCGTCTATTATGTGAGTAGTGTGTACTGCATGTGTCTAATAAGCAAACGCTGTGTCTACTCTGTTTCTAGTATATGAAAGTGAGTATTGTGTGTGTCTAATGTACAAATTCTGTGTGTACTGTGTACATCTAATATGTGAGCAATATGTGCTGCATGTGTCTAATAAGTAAATTGTCAAGCAAGGTGTGGGAAAGACTAAGTGAAACACGAACGGAAGAGGGGGAGGAAGCGCAAACACTAGGGAAAGGAGGAGTGGAAACCCGTAGGCAGATCTAATATCACCCTGCCTACCCTACCGTCCCTATATAGGTTGCACACCTATTGCCGAGCAGGACCCAAAGCCCTGTATGACCCTAGAGCTTGGCTCTAGATAGGGAGGGGACGAGTGAGCACTGGTCAGGCTCCACTAAAAACTAAAGACAACAAGGTAGACTAACATAAGGGATTAACTTAGCTTGAGCAGACACCAGAGGAGTAATGCCAACTCTGCTTCAAGGGCACCAGAGAAGACGCTAGCCGACTGCTAGTTCTCCAAGCCTGTAAATAGAAGTATCACAGGTGATTGACTGGAGTAAACTGAGGGTTTTTAACTCTCATGCAAGGGTGTGACAATAAGCAGCAGGAGGGAGGTCGCCGCTGGGTCTTAAAGGAAGAAGAATTAAGAAGGTGTTTGCAATGCCAAGCGCAGTGACCTTTTACAGCTAGATCAAGAGCGACTGTCTGTTACACCTGACACAGCTGTGACAGTACCCCCACTTCTACGAGTGGCCTCCGGATACTCAGGACCAGATTTCTCAGGATAAGAGGTGTGAAATGCACGAACCAGCCTGGGGGCATTTACCTCTGATGCTGAAACCCACATCCTTTCCTCTGGTCCATAACCCTTCCAGTGCACCAAGTACTGTAGGGAACGACGCTGGAAACAAGAATCTACAATACACGAAATCTGAAACTCCGAATTACCATCAACCATGATTGGGGGCGGCAGTAGTGAAGAACACTCAAGAGGTTCTACATATTTCTTGAGCAGAGACCTGTGAAAGACATTGTGGATCTTAAGTTCCTGAGGTAGCTCAAGACGAAACGCTGCTGGGTTAATGACAGCGGTTATTTTATAGGAAGAGACCAATAAATCTAGGTCCCTTCAACCTGATATCAACTTGATATTCCTGGTAGACAACCACACAAAGTCATTCACACTCAGGTCCGGACCCGGCAAGCGTTTCCTGTCAACCATATGTTTGTACCTGTCTCCCATAATCTTCAAATTACTCAGAACCCCCCGTCACACAGAAGTGAGCAATGAAGCAAAACGTTCCTCCTCAGGAACTCCCAAAGCACCTCCCCCACTAAAAGTACCACACTGTGGATGGAAACCGTATGCACCAAAGAACGCTGACATGCCGGTAGACTCTTGGCGATAATTATTAATTGCAAATTCTGTATATATATACATTTTTGAATTTCTCAGAGGTCACAATATACATAAGAATCATAGGAGGACCTATAAAAATCTATAGAAGATACCTTTAAAAATAATCTGAAAAACCAAGACACGCTTGACACAAAAAAATGAAACATACCAACAAAAACACACAAAAGTTTAAAAAGCTGATGTCATGTATAAGTCTAACTGATGCTCTAGACTGATGCTCTAGACTAAACCTACCCTCTCCCTTCCTATTAGCTGAGGTTGGCAACCTAGGGGGAGCGTTGTTGCGCCCCCATTCCTCGGCGGCTAGCCCTAAAACAATCCTGTCCTGTCCCTAAAGTAAGGTGACCAAATGCAGACGACGCTTGGCTAATACATCAAGAATCCTCAATGCTAAGGGAGGTGTAGGAGTAGAAAATCAGTGCAAGTCTAGAATGATGCACAAATATTATCCACTGTGATTTGACAATGATGACATCCCATCTGAAAACCCCTTTTGGGACCGATTATTATCATAAATTGGTGATTATTAGTAATGAGCGAATGTGCTCGCCATCGCATGGTACTCGCCCGAGCATCACGGTGCTCGACAAGCTCAGCGCTCATTGAGTATTTCCGGGTTGCTCGGGAGGGAATTCCGGTCCCCTCCCTGCATGTTTGACGCTCTTTAGAGAGCCAATGAACATACAGATATTGCCTGCCACGCACTGTAATGCTTTAGCCATGTTGGTTGTGGGCATTAAAGTGATTGGCTGGCCGCACAACGTCATCAGGTCTATATAAGACCTGGCACTACTATGCTAGTCACAGTCTACCCCAGATTCAGGCAGAGTAGGGAGAGGTGCTGCTTCGTCAGGGAGAAATTTGCTTGTTTACAGTTAATATAGGTATTCCACAACACATATATATATATCCAACTGAACTAACAGTCCTTCTGAGGACTAATCCAGCTGCATATATTCAGTGGTGATAGCAGGAGTTAGGCTGGCAGGCACGGTATGTGGCAGACTGCAGTGCATATAGTGCAAGAGGGTCCATTCAACGTCCTGTTAGTATATGTATTCAACAACATATAAATATTTATATATATATATTTATATACATACAGTATATCCATCTGAACTAACAGTCCTTCTGAGGACTAATCCAGCTGCATATAATCAGTGCAAGGCAGGAGTTAGGAAGGCAGGCAGTGTTTGTGGCAGACTTCAGTGCATATAGCGCAAGAGGGTCCATTGAACGTCCTGTGTGCTGCTGGAATAATTACAGATATTTGTAGACATAGCAGTGGTATCAGCGTCTCTGCCTCCTGCTGGGCAGAGACGCCGTTCCCCTCACAGCCATGGCCCTGGTCTGGCGTCTTCCGTCTCCCATCCCTCAGCTACTGTGGCGCGCACTACGCGCAGCTTCCCATGCACTGTGCTTAGGGCGCGCACTCCCGCCCTCTTAAAGTGGCCGCGCGCGCCGTCCTAAAAAGTCCCCAGCCAATGGCCAGAGGACTTCCCCTATTTAAAGCACCTCCTGTGCAAGGTTGTTGTTCTGTGTGCTAACACTTGCTTCAGCCCTCAGGTCCTGCTGCCTGTCAGTCCTGCCTGCCAGTCTGGCTGTCAGTCCGGTCCACCAGTCTGCCTGCCAGTTACCTGCCATGCTCACCAGCCTTCCTACCTGGAAGCACTTTTGCCGTGCCCGCCAGCCTGCTTACCTGGAAGCACCAGCCTGTTACCTGTAGTGCATGCCAGCCTGCTTACCTGGAGCACCTGCCTGTTACCTGTCGTGCCTGGCGACCAGCCTACCTGGAGCACCTACCTGTTACCTGTTGTGCCCGCCAGCTTGCCTACCCGGAGCACCAGTCTGGCTATCTGCCGAACCAGTCTGCTTATCTATCCGGACCACCAGTTAGCCTTCCAGGCATGCTCATCCGCTGTACCGGTCAGTTCCTGCCATCTGATCCACGGGAGTCATCTGCTCTCACACAAGGTCGGTCCCAGAGTGGCATCTGGTCCCTCTGCTTGGTCCCTCCCTGGTTCACGGAGTAAACTGAGCCGCCGTGCAACCTTGGTCAGATCCGAGTAGGCACTTAGTCACACCCCTCTGGTCCCTCCTTGCACCGCCGCACTGAGGTTCCACCACCCGGACCCATAACAATAGCCCCAGATATCAGGGGTCAGGGCAATTTTTTTTTATCTTAATCCTGGTTATTTGCTTAAAAAGCAATCCAGGGTACACCATTTTTCTGCTCCATTTGCTTGTTAGCACTGCAGAATACAGCCAGATCTGTTCCATATTTCAGCGGTAAAAATCCAGAAATTTGAACTAAACGTGCAAAATATTGGCCTCCTTTTCCATTATGTTGCAGTGTGTCAGTCAAGCTATTCACGCTAGGTGTCTGTGAAGAATAGTATTAGTAAATTACAGGCCTGCTATTTAAAACCGTGGTTCTCTGTCAGACATATCACCTATAAGATTGTTACAAAATCAGCCATTTCTTCCATTTTCATTTCGTTGCAGCGTGATGGTCAAGCTATTCACACTAGGTCTCTGTGTAGAATAATATTAGTAAATTACAGGCCTGCTATTTAAAATTATGGTCCTCGTCAGACTTATCACATATAACTGTGTTCCAAAATCAGCCATTTTGCGTGAACGTGCAAAATATTGTCCTCCATTTAAAATGGGCAAGGTGCGTGGCAAGGGATGGGGAAATGGACGTGATGGTGATGGTGCATGCAGAGGCTAAGGACGTGGCTGTGGGCAAGCTGAAATTGTGCCACAACAAACACCCACACCTTCATGCTCGATATTCCTCTCCCAATTAATAGGGGACCTCAGAACATCATTATTAAACAAAGAGCAGTGTCAAAAGGCTGTTGGTTGGATAGCAGATAATGCTTCAAGTCACTTTGCCACCACAACCACCTGTCTTACACATGGTCAAGTCTCAATAGCCGTGAGTATGGACAGCATATTCCTCACCCTGATCCTCCTTTCTCCCACCATGCCGAGTGCCCAGAAACAACTGATCCCACACTTGGACACTTTGAAGAGCTGTTCACTTTTCCATTTGTAGATTCGGGCCACTCGCCAGTCAGCTTCAAGCGAGTCAAGAGGAGAACGCGTGTAGTGATGCCCAAATATTTGAGCAACCATGGTGACAAGAAGGCAATGGTGGGAAAGTGCAATTACTGTCGCATGAGGTGGATGATGATGATGATGAGACACAATTGCCATAAAATCAGGCAGCAGACCAGGTGGTGGATGATATTGCAACTGAGCCAACCTGGCTGGGGGACATACACAATGAGGACAGCAGCACACAGGGGGAGGGAGGTGTAGCACCACAACAGGCAGGAAGAAACAGTGTTGTGGCCATAGACACAAGCTGGGAAAGCGTTCCTCGTAACGCTAACACGACGGAAGTTGCCAGTACAACTGTTAATTATTCCCGAATATGGTTGTTTTTTAAAGGCTTTGCAGATAACCCCAGAAAGGCCATTTGTACCACCTGCCAGGCCAGCATCAGCAGGCGTAGAAAAACTAGCAGCCTGACCACCACCAGCATGATCAGGCGCATGGCAGCAAAGCACCCAGCTAAGTGGGCTGAACCCCTGGGTCCAGAAACAGTGTCTGCGGGTGATAGCACTGCTTGTTACGCTGTTGTGTGTGCACACCAATCCCCTGTACATGGCAAATGCCAAAATACCTACCGCCCTGTACGTGTCGTTGCACACTCTCAACCATCAGCCAGCACGTCCTTGCCCCAGCAAAGCGTTCAGTTGTTCCTATCCCAGTCCTTGGAACGCAAGTGCAAATACGCAGCCAACGCCCCACAGGTCACATTAGTAAATTCACACATTTCGCGAATGCTTGCTTTTGAAATGTTGCCTTTTAGGCTCGAGAAGATGGAAGCTTTCCGCAACCTGATGGCGACAGCCGGCCCTCGGTACTCGGTCCCTAGCCGCCACTATTTCTCCCAGTGTGCGTCACCGCATTACACGAGCACATGTCCCACATTAGCCGTGCCATCAACAACGCATTTACTGGGAAAGTCCACCTAACCACGGACACGTGGGCAAGTGCTTGTGGGCAGGGACTGTACATCTTGCTGACGGCACGCTGGGATAATATAGTGGAAGCTGGGACCCAGTCGGACATTGGGACGGAACACGTCCTCCCGAGGATTGCGGCCCTGGGTCAATCAGGGTTGCCTCCGCATTCTACAGCTCCTGCACCTCCTCATCCTCCTCCTCTTCAGCCTCCATCTCCGAAATGACCACATTAGTCGCAAGCTGGAAGCACTGCAGCACTGCCTCGGCCAAGCGGCAACAGGCTGTGCTGAAGCTAATATGCTTAAGTGACAAACTGCACAACGCTGAAGAGTTGTGGACAGCTCTGAAAGAGCAGGCAGATCTGTGGCTTACACCGCTGACCCTGCAGCCAGGCATGCTCGTGTGTGACAATGGCCGGAATCTGGTGGCGTCTCTGAGGCGAGGCGAGCTCACGCGCATAACATGCTTGTCCCATGTGCTTAACCTCGTGGTTCAGTGGTTTCTCAAAACCTACCCGGATTTGCTGGATCTGCTTGTTAAAGTATGCCGCCTGTGTGCCCATTTTAGAAAGTCAGATGCAACTTCTGCCACCATTGGCGTTCTTCAGCAGCGTTTGCAGCTTTCAGCTCACCGACTGATCTGCGATGCCTCCATGCGTTGGAACTCTACATTACAGATGTTGGAAGGATTTGTGAGTTGAAGAGGGCAGTTGTTGACTACCAGCATCAACAAGGCCATCGGCATTCAGTTCAGACTCCACACATAAGACCTCAGGAGTGAACATGGATGTCAGACATATGAACCATCCTCCAAAACTTTGAGGACTCCACCAAGATGGTGAGCGGTGATGACACCATAATTAGCATCACCATCCCGCTTCTCTGTCTTCTGAAACGCTCTCTGCTCACAATCAAAGAGGATGCATTGCAAACGGAGCGTGATGAGATGGAGCAAGGAACCATACAGGGTGATTCCACACAGCCCAGCCTCATCTCATCCCAACGTGGATTGGGTGACAATGAGGAAGAGGAGGAGGAGGAGGAAGAACAGGAGCTAGTTTCCAGCGCTATACACGGTACTACCTGCACAACTGTCATACGGTTTGTTCAAAGTGGATGGCCAGAGGACAGGGAGGAGAAGGAGGATGAGGAGGAGAGCATGGTCAGTCATCCTCTTGGTAAGGACACAGAAGTGACATGAAAGAAATGTTTATCAAATGGAAAGAGGGCGGCATATCTAAAGAAGATTATAATGCAGTCTGCAGATCCTGCAGGGCACGTATCAGGTTATCTAAAGCTGACAATGAATTAAGGCTTGCAAGAGATGTCAAAAGCAATAAAAAAGGATTTTGGGGGTATGTCAACAGTAAAAAAAAAGTCAAAGATGCTATAGGATTTTTACAGGATGAAAATGGTGAAATGGTAAGAAAGGATGTTGAGAAGGCCGAACTTTTTAATTCCTATTTTGCATCTGTTTTCTCTCAGAAAGAAAATGTAACATCAACTGATCTTCACTGTCCTATTAAAGGAATAGAAGAATCCAAGTTATCTGTAAACAGAGAGATTGTGAGGGAATATTTAGCTAACATAAATGAGTTCAAGTCTCCAGGTCCAGATGAATTACACCCCAGAGTACCGAAGGAGATCGTAGAAGATATTTTAGAACCACTCTCCATAATCTTTGAAAATTCTTGGAGAACAGAAGTCCCAGAAGACTGGAGAAGAGCAAATGTTGCTCCGATCTTCAAAAAGGGGAAGAAGGTGGACCCAGGGAAATATAGGCCGGTGAGTCTGACTTCTATACCAGGAAAGATCTTTGAACAAATTATTAAACAACATGTATGTAAGTACCTGGATAAGAATGAAGTGATTAACCAGAGTCAGCATGGGTTTGTAACTAACAAGTCATGTCAGACTAACTTAATTTCCTTCTATGACAGAATCACTGACTGGGTGGACCAGGGAAATGCTGTAGATATAGTATATCTTGACTTTAGCAAAGCATTTGACAAAGTATCTCACACCATCCTTATTGAAAAAATGACCAAGTATGGAATGGACAAGGAAACTGTTAGGTGTATTCATAACTGGCTTAGTGATCGGACTCAAAGAGTGGTCGTAAATGGCTTCACATCCAGTTGGATGAATATCTCAAGTGGGGTACCACAGGGCTCTGTCCTGGGACCTGTATTGTTCAACATCTTTATCAATGATTTAGATGAAGGGATTGAGGGTAAACTGATTAAATTTGCTGATGACACAAAGCAAGGAGGGATAGCTAATACTAGAGAAGAGAGAGAGAGAATTCAAAAAGACCTAAATAAACTGGAGCAGTGGGCAGTAACTAACAGAATGGTTTTTAACAGGGAAAAATGCAAAGTACTACATCTGGGCAATAAAAATGAAAAAAGCATATACAAAATGGGAGGAATAGAGCTAAGTAACAGTACATGTGAAAAAGACTTAGGTATACTAAGAGATCATATACTGAACATGAGTCAACAGTGTGATGCAGCAGCAAAAAAGGCAAATACAATTCTGGGATGTATTAACAGAAGCATACAGTCTAGATCACGTGAAGTCATTATCAGACTTTACTCCTCTTTGGTCAGACCTCATCTGGGATACTGCATCCAGTTTTGGGCACCACATTTTAAAAAAGACCGACAAACTGGAGCAAGTTCAGAGAAGAGCGACCAGAATGGTGACCGGTCTGCAAACCATGTCCTATGAGGAACGGTTACAGGATTTGGGAATGTTTAGCTTGCAAAAAAGAAGACTGAGAGGAGACTTAATAGCCATCTACAAATATCTCAAGGGCTGTCTCATTGAAGAAGGATCATCTTTATTCTCATTTGCACAAGGAAAGTCTAGAAGCAATGGAATGAAACTGAATGGGAGCAGACACAGATTAGATATTAGAAAAAACTTTTTGACAGTTAGGGTGATCAATGAGTGGAACAGGCTGCCACGAGAGGTGGTGAGTTCCCCTTCAATGGACGTCTTCAAACAGAGGCTGGACAGACATCTGTCTGAGATGATTTAGTGAATCCTGTTTTGAGCAGTGGGTTGGACCAGATGACCCAGGAGGTCCCCTCCAACTCTACCATTCTATGATTCTATTATTCTAAGTCTTGCCTGCTAGCAATCTGGCACGCATGGCTGAGTTTATGTTACGCTGCCTTTCCTGTGACCCTCGCGTTGTCCAAATTTTGGGTGACAGTCATTACTGGTTGCTGACACTTCTAGACCCATGCTACAAGGAGAACTTTCCATATCTTATTCCCGTGCAGGATAGGCCTAATAAAATGGTGCAGTACGAGAAGGCCCTTGTTGCAGAATTATTAAAAAAATTCCCATCTGAAACTGCTGGTGGCAAAGGTCACAGTTCGGAGTAAAGGCGAGAGAGACACAAATGCAATCCAGCAGAGGCAGGGGTACACTGTCAAAATTCTGGGACAGTTTTCTCAGACCCTCCCATCGCACAAGCCCTGAGGCGGGTTGTACTCTCTCAAGGAGGGAAAAGTTTTGGAAGATGGTGAGGGAGTACCTTGCTGACCGTACCAATGTCCTCCGTGATTCCTGTGTGCCTTATAATTACTGGGTATACAAGCTGGACACGTGGCATTAAATGTCTCTCTGCGCCTTGAAGTCCTGGCCTTCCCTTCCTCTAGTGCTTTGTCAGAGCGGGTTTTTAGTGCCGGCGGTAGAATTATAACTGATAGGTGCATCCACCTGTCAACTGAAAATGCTGACAGGCTGACTCTTATAAAAATGAACAACGGCTGGATTGGGCCAGATTTCTCAACACCACAGAATGATAGCTGCTTAACATAAACTCAAATACAGTGGTTTTTTTTGGAAGGACTAACTCTATTCCCCTGCATCTCTGCCTTCACACCCAGACATGGGTATATGCTTCCTCATTTTGTCTATTTTCTCTTGTCCTCCTCCTTTTCCTTCTCCTCCACATCCTCCTCCATATCACCACCATATCTACCATATCACCATATCTATGTCTCTTGCAATAGACATTGGAGTTCCTCCAAATTTTTGGCAGCCGTTGCATTCACGCATAGGCAAACAGTATACAGACTCACTTTCTAATAATGGGAACATTGTTTTCAGGAGGCCCTCCGACCTCTACGTCTCTTACAAGGAGGCATTGAAGTGCCTCCAAATTTTTGGCAGCCGTTGCATTCACTGCATAGGCAAACAGTATGGGAGACCAACTCCTTTTTAATGGGAACATGTCGTACTCGTTACTGTAGCCCAGCTCCATGTGTCTTTAAATTGTTAGTAGGGTTTTCCTATATTTTGGCAGTTGTTGGGCTTACTGCATACCCTATAACTGGATAGAAGACCCGCTCCTTTCTAATGGGAACATGTCATTTCTGAGGCCCGCCTCTATGTGTCTTTAAATTGTTATTGGGGTTTTTCCCAAATTTTGGCAGCAATTGCAGTCACAGCATGGGCATTACCACTATAGGAGACCCTCTTCTCTCTAATGGGAACCTGTCGTTACTGTGGCCCAGCTCTATGTGTGTTTAAATTGTTAGTGGGGTTTTTCCTAAATTTTGGCAGCCGTTGGACTCACTGCATACCCTATAACTGGATAGCAGACCCGCTCCTTTGTAATGGGATTATGCCATTTCTGAGGCCCACCTCCATGTGTCTTTAAATTGTTATTGGGGTTTTGACCAAATTTACGCAGCCCTTGCAGTCACTACATGGGGATTACCACTATAGAAGACCCACTGCTTTATAATGGGAACATTTTTTTTACTGAGACCCTCCTGTATGTATCTTCAAAGGGGTATTGAGGTGCGCCTAAATTTTTGGCAGCCCTTGCAGTAACTGCATACGCAATAACAGTATAGGAGACCCACTCTTTAATAATGTGAACAGCAAAGCATAGCCGACTGCTTGCCCTTTAAGAATAGTAAGGCTGTAAAAATAGTGATTGTGACTTTCACAATCCCTTCTTCATAAATAAAACAGGATGTGTCTGATGAGGTTTCACACACCACATGGCCAGATAAGGTTGTAAAATGTTAAAATGACATTTCCCGTTTAATTCATTTGTCTTGGTTGAAAGCAATGCAAACGTGCAAAAATGCATAAAAAATGCTATGTGTGAACATAGCCCAAGGTGTGGAGGAGCATTTTTGTTTTTGGTTATTTATTTTGCCTTATATACAAGTCATTACCCTGGAAAGGATATTCCTTAACATATTTCCCAGGAAAATCCATTTTGGTTTTGTTTTTGTATGTTTTATTGTGAGTCCGTTAAAGTGGCGTAATACCTCCGACAACGTTGTTGACAGCATTGACTTGGGAGTCAGAAATGCTTCCAGGGGTCGTCCCCATGCTGTCCCCACGTCATTTGAGCACTGTTTCCATAGATTTGGGCAATTTTTAGGCCCTCTGAAGACCACCAGGGGGAGCCGCCGGAAAAATGCTCGAGTTTCCCATAGACTTACATTGGGCTCATTACTCAGACCGAGCAGTCGAGCATTTCAATTTGCTTGAACCGAGCAACGAGTACCCGAGCATTTTAGTGCTCGCTCATCGCTAGTGATTATTAATTTTGCACATATAACATAGTAACATAGTAACATAGTTTGTAAAGCCGAATAAAGACTTGCGTCCATCAAGTTCGACCTGTTAGTTCTGTAATTGCTAAAGTTGATCCAGAGGAGGGCAAAAACCCCAAATGATTTGGCCAATCTTCACCTGAGGAAAAATTCCCTCCCGACTCTGAAACCAGCAGTCAGAATAAATCCCTGTATCAACCTACTATTTTATTTTATTTTTAAGTATATGCTGAAATCTGCCTGGTATCTAGAAATGCATCCAGTCCCCGCTTGAACTGGTGTAGTGAATCCAACATTACCGTCTCCTCACTCAGTGAATTCCATATTCTCACTGCTCTTACCGTAAAGAACCCCTTCCTATGCTGGTGCTGAAACCTTTTCTCTTCCAGTCTTAGTGAGTGCCCTCTTGTTACCGTAATATCCCTCCTTTTGAACAAATCCCGGGCAAGATCTCTATACTGTCCCCTAACATATTTGTACACATTTATTATGTCCCCCCTCAACCTTCTCTTTTCCAGGCTGAATAGTCCTAGTTTTGCCAACCTCTCTGGGTATTGCAGTCCCTCCATTCCCTTTATTAATTTTGTTGCCCTCCTTTGTACCTTTTCAAGCTCATTTATATCCTTTCTATATATTGGGGCCCATAACTGAGCACAGTATTCCAAGTGTGGTCTGACCAGTGCTTTGTACAGTGGAAGAACAATGTTCTCATCCTTTGCAGCTATACCTCTTCTGATACATCCCATTACCCTGTTTGCCCTTACAGCAGCGGCCTGACTTTGGGCACTCCAATTTAGTTTGCTATCAATCAAGATGCCCAAGTCCTTCTCCAGCTCTGAATTCCCCAATGATTTCCCATTCAGTGAGTACTGGTGACTTCCATTTTTCCTTCCCATATGTATGACCTTACATTTCTCCTCGTTAAACCTCATTTGCCATTTAATGCTCCACCTACCCAGCTTATCCAAATCCCTCTGTAGGTCTGCACTGTCCTCTTTTGTATTAATTGTTTTACATAACTTTGTGTCATCTGCAAATATTGATATTTTACTATTTATCCCGTTGACTATGTCGTTAATAAAGATATTAAATAACATTGGGCCTTGTACAGACCCCTGTGGTACCCCACTAGTGACGCTTACCCAATCTGAGTATATTCCATTTATAACCACCCTCTGCCTTCTATCCTTTAGCCAGTTAGCTACCCACTTGCAGACATTTTCCCCCAGCCCCATCATTCTCATTTTGTATACCAACCTATTATGTAGCACGTTATCGAACGCTTTTGAAAAGTCGAGATACACGACATCCACTGGTTCCCCCTGATCTACTTGAGAGCTAACCTCCTCATAGAAGTCAATCAGGTTTGTTTGGCAGGAGCGATTCCTCATGAATCCATGTTGGTTCGGGATTAAAAGATTATTAGCATCAAGATGCTCCGTAATTGCCTCTTTAATGAAGCTTTCAAAAATTTTGCCCACAACGGACGTCAGACTCACCGGCCGATAGTTTCCGGCGTCACTTTTCGCTCCCTTTTTGAATATTGGCACTACATTCGCCTGTCGCCAATCAAGTGGCACAGACCCAGTCTCAACAGAGTCCTTAAATATAAGATATAACGGTCTGTCTATCACATTACTTAGTTCCCTTAGTACCCGTGGGTGTATGCCATCAGGTCCTGGTGATTTGTTTATTTTAATGTTACTGAGGCGTTTCTGTACCCCAGCTTGGGTTAGATTTGTCATACTTAGTGGAGGATTAAGTTTGTCACTTCTCATTTCTCCTGTTAGTTCGATTTCCTTTGTGAAAGTTGTCGAAAAAAAATTATTTAATAGATTAGCTTTATCCTCATCTTTCTCTATGATTTTGCCTTCCTCACTTTTTATCGGTCCAATATTATCCGATTTAATCCTTTTACTATTTATATACGTAAAGAACAGTTTGGGATTTGATCTACTTTCCCTAGCAATACATCTCTCTGTTTCCTCCTTCGCTATTTTTATTTGTTTTTTACAGGTTCTCGTTTTTTCCTTGTAACACATTAGTGCCTCCTTACTGTTTTCCTGTTTTAATCTCTTGAATGCCTCTTTTTTGCTATTTAACGCCCCTTTTACGTTCTTGTTCAACCATATTGGTTTCCTCTTATTTCTGGCCCTTTTATTCCCATACGGTATATATCTCTCGCACTGAGTATTCAGAATTCTTTTGAAGGTTTCCCATTTACTATTCGTATTCCTTTGATTAAGAACTTTGTCCCAGTCAATAAGTTGAAGGCTTTCTTTCAGCTGATCAAACTTCGCCCTCCTAAAGTTTAATGTTTTTGTTGTTCCCTTATTGATAACCCTACTGAAGGGCATTTTGAAGTCGATAATATTATGGTCGCTATTACCTAGGTGCCCCCCTATCTGTACCTCAGTTATTCTATCAGGCCTATTAGTCAATATTAAGTCCAACACGGCCTTCCCTCTCGTTGGTTCCTGCACTAGTTGGGAGAGATAATTATCCTTAATATTTGTCAATAACCTTTTTCCTTTCTGAGATCTACAGGTTTCTGTTTCCCAGTCAATATCCGGGTAGTTGAAATCCCCCAACAAGCACAGATCCTAACAGAGTTATAGAGTGTCTTGGAATCTCATTCTATGCAAAACGTATATAGAAAAATACTCTGGATTCCAAATCTGTGCATTAGTTTAGCTTAGATATAGTGCACCGTGCTTGATTGCTGATAATACCTGGGATATGACAAAAGTAGGTCTACAGCATCAATGTATATACAGTGAAAGAAATAATCATTTGATCCCTTGCTGTTTTTGAAAGTTTTCCCACTCACAAAGACGTGAACAGTCTATAATTTTAAAGGTAGGTTAATTTTAACATTGAGAGATAGAATATCCCCAAAAAATCACATTGTATAAATTAGATAAATTTATTTGCATTTTGCAGTGAGAAATAAGTATTTGATTCCTCTGGCAAACAACACTTAATCCTTGGTGGCAAAACCCTTGTTGGCAAGCACAGCAGTCAGATGTTTTTTGTAGCTGATGATGAGGGTTGCGCACATGTCAGGAGGAATTTTGGTCCATTTCTCTTTACAGATCATCTCTAAATCATTCAGATTTTGAGGCTGTCGCTTGGCAACTCGGAGTTTCAACTCCCTCCGTAAGTTTTTTATGGTATTAAGGTCTGGAGACTGGCTAGGCCACTCCATGACCCTACGGTGCTTCAGGATTTTATGGTACACCCCCAAAACATGTTTCCACCTCCGTGCTTGACAGTGGGGACAGTGTTCTTTGGGTTATAGGCAGCATTTCTCTTCCTCCAAACACGGCGAGTTGAGTTCATGTCAAAGAGCTCAATTTTTGCCTCATCTGACCACAGAACCTTCTCCCAATAACTCACAGAATCATCCAGGTGTTCATTGGCAAACTTCAGATGGGCCTGCACATATGCCTTTTTGAGCAGGGGAGCCTTGTGGGCATTGCAGGATTTTAAACCTTTAAGGCGTAATGTGTTACCAATGGTTTTCTTGGTGACTGTGGTCCCAGCTGCCTTGAGATCATTAAAAAGTTTCCCCCGTGTAGTTTTACGCTGATCTCTCACCTTCCTCATGATCAAGGATACCCCACGAGTTGAGATTTTGCATGGTGCCCCAGATCGATGTCGATTGACAGTCATTTTGCATTTCTTCCATTTTCTTACAATTGCACCAACAGTTGTCTGCTTCTCCCCCAGTATCTTACGTATGGTTTTGCAGCCCATTCCAGCTTTGTGCAGGTCTATGATCTTGTCCCTGACATCCTTAGAAAGCTCTTTGATCTTGCCTATGTTGTAGAGGTTAGAGACTGACTGATTAATTGAGTCTGTTGGCAGGAGTCTTTTATACAGCTGACTATGTAATTCAGCTGTCTTTAATGCAGGTAACGAGTTGATTAGGAGCATCTAACTGGTCTGTAGGATACAGAACTCATAATGGTTTATATGGGATCAAATACTTATTTCTCACTGCAAAATGCAAATAAATTTATCTAATTTATACAATGTGATTTTCTTGATTTTTTGGGGATATTCTATCTCTCAATGTTAAAATTAACCTACCCTTAAAATTATATACTGCTCATGTCTTTGTCAGTGGGCAAACTTACAAAAACAGCAAGGGATCAAATAATTATTTCCTTCACTGTATATACACCTATACAGTATGATAAATACAATACACAGAAGCAAAGATTGGTAATCATACCTAAGATATTTCTACTGTGGATCTACAGCATCAATATATATACTGTATATGTACCCTTATACTGTATGATAAATCCAATACTCAGCAGCCAATGACCGATCACCATTATCACTCAACATTCAGTATGTTTAGTAGACCATGAATAGTCATTCCTCAGCAATAGTGCAATATGTCAGATTAGGTGAAGATGGTATACTCATCTAATGGGATGTGCCATGTGCCACACGGATGCCTCAAATGCCTCTACGCATTTTGCCCCCGTGGGCTCCTCGGGAGGCCCGATAATTCATGAAGTCCTTTCATGTATGTATCATGTAGATAAATATATCAGGCATTCTTTTAGCTTAGAATGAAATTCCAAGACACTCTATAACTCTGTTAGGATCTGTGCTTGCTATACATGTACCAAATGATTAATCACCAATTTATGTTGACAATAATCGGTCCCAAAAGGGCTTTTTAGATAGGGTGTCATCATTGCCAAGTAACAGTGGATAATATTTGTGCATCACTCTAGATTTGCGCTGATTTTCTACACCTACACCTTCCTTTGCGTTGAGGATTCTTGATGTATTAGCCCAGGGTCATCTGCATTTGGTCACCTTACTTTTGGGATAGGACCGGATTGTTTTAGGGCTAGCCGCCGAGGAGCGGGGATGCAACAACGCTCCCCCTAGGGTGCCAACCTCAGCTGAAAGGAAGGGAGAGGGTAGGTTGAGTCTAGAGCATCAGTTAGACTTACACATGACATCAGCTTTTTAAACTTTTGTGTGTTTTTGTTGGTATGTTTAATTTTTTTGGGTCAAGCGTGTCTTGGTCTTTCAGATTATTTATTAAAGGTATCTTCTATAGATTTTTATAGGTCTTCCTATGATTCTTATTTAATAGCAACTTCTGCCAGCGGTAAGTGAGATGCCCAATCCTCCTGGTTTTAGGAGACAAAACACCTGAGATAAGTTTCCAGATTCTGGTTAATGCGTTCGGTCTGCCCATTCGAATAAGGATGGAAGCAGAGGAAAAGGACAGTTGCACCCCCAGTGGAGAAGAGAAAGCATTCCAGAACTTGGAAACAAACTGGGTCCCCCCAATCTGACTTCACATTGGAGGGAACCTCGAGAAGCTTCACTATCTCACACACCTGAGCAAGAGTTTTGGCATTCTGAAGTGCCGGTAATGCGACAAAGTGAACCATTTAACTGAACCTATCTACAACCCCCAAAACCATAGTTTTGTCTGCAGATACCAGTAGGTCAGTAATAAAATCCAAGGACAAGTGTGTCCATGGCCTGCTAGGAATAGGTAGCGGAAGAAGAGTACCAGATGGACGGGTATGCGATACTTTAGAATGCGTGCAAATACTACAAGCAGACACGTGTTCAGCCACATCGCGATGCAACCCCGGCCACCAAAAACGATGAGAAGGGAGGTCCGCAGTTGCCTTACCACTTGGATAACCAACAAGCATAGAGTTGTGATGTTCCCTAAGTACTTTGCGGTGCAGATTAGATAGTACAAATAACCTTCCTCAAGGGCAGGAGGCAGGGGCGTCCCCCTGAGCCTCCAACTCCTAACCCTCCAGGTCAGGGTACAATGCTGAAATGACTACCCCCTTCTTCAAAATTAGGGCAAGGTTCTCATGGTCAACACCACCAGGGAGGCTCCAGGACAAAGCTCATGGACGCCATTTACCAGGGGACAGGCCCTGAAGCAACACTGCCCCAACCCCCACCTCCGACACATCAACTTCCACAATAAAAGATTGAGAAACATTGGGTCGACTGAGCATAGGTGCAGTGGCAAAACAGCTCTTTAGGGAGGAAAAAGCCTGCAGGGTGGCATCTGACCAATTAGAAAGATCATACCCCTTCCTTGTCATGTCAATGAGGGGTTTCACAATTACCGAAATATTTTGGATAAATTTCCGGTAAAAATTATTAAAGCCCAGAAAATGCTGTAGAGCCTTCAGGTTGTCCAGACAGTCCCAATCAAGGACAGCTTGGATCTTCTCGGGATTCATCTGAAAACCCGAAGATGACAACAGGTACCCCCAAAACTCCACCTCCTGGATGGTGAAAACACAATTTTCTAGTTTGACATATAATTTGTTAATATCTGAAGCACCTGTTTAACATGCCCCCGATGTGTCTCAAAATCAGGTGAGTAAACCAAAATATCATCCAGATAGACCACCACAAACCTACCCGCCAAATGATGGAAAATATCATTAATGAAATATTGGAACACAGCAGGTGCATTGGTCAAGCTGAAAGGCATAACCAGACTCTCAAATTGCCTTTCCGGGGTATTGAACACTGTTTTCCATTCATTCCCCTCTCTGATTCTAACCAGATTGTAGGCTTCCCTTAAATCCAACTTTGTTGAAGAAGGTGGGGATCTTACTTCTCTCAGGTAGATTAGGATGTCTTGAGATCTCAGGTAATGACGCTTCATAAGACAACTCACAAAAGACTGTCTCAAAAGAATGATCTGATTTATTATTATAAACCCCAAGGTTTTATACCTTTGTATCAGGGGGGTAGGATTATGTGAATTTGCATAAACAACATATGGTACTTGGCAGATATTTAGACAGACATTTGGGTTAAAGGAATTAATTGTGTAACTATTATCAGGTCTATTATCAGGTCTCTGTGATAGTGTGGGATACATCCTTTCACACACATAGAATCTTATTTTTGGTACATTCCAATCTTGGGGACATTTAGGGAGTTTTTCCTGGAATTGATGAGTGGAGAATAGAGATGATGATCTTTGTCACTTCTGGACAGATTTGGACAAGCATGATAATTATAGGTTTGCAAGCCAATTTGTAAGTAAGTATACAGGTCACTCTTGCAATCTTTTAGAAAAACAAAATGAGCTGTACTGAGAGAAGTATAATAAACTAATTTTCTTAAAGGTAATGCCTAGAGCTGAACCATTTCTTTAACAACTTAGAGAACACCTTAGCTCCCACAACCTGGCTGAACAAATCTGGAATCAGAGGAAGAGGGTATGGATCTTGGATGGTAATTTGATTTAATTTCTGGAAATCTAAACAGGGACGTAGACCGCCATCTTTTTCTTCACGAAGAAGAACGCTGCCGCCAAAGGCGAAGATGAGGGTCTGATATGTCCCTTCTCCAGACTTTCCGCAATGAAATCCTTCATGGCCAGAAAGACTATACAGTCTAAACTTTGGTAGTTTAGCTCCGGGGGTCAGGTTAATAGGACAGTCATATGCACAATGAGGAGGCAAATCCTGACACCCCCCCAGAAAAAAAAAGTCCTCAAAACCAGACAATAATGCAGGTAAGGTCTCTGTAGAGACTGTAGAAAGGGAAATGTTTAAACAGTTCTCATGGCAGTAATCTCCCCACTCAATGATCTCTCTGGATTGCCAATCCACCAATGGATTATGCTTCACCAACCAGGGTAGACCCAGTACAATTGGAGTGGGAAGACCATCGAGGACATAGAAAGGGATTATCTCACAATGAACCGACCCCACCCTCAGTCTTACATTATGTGCAATCTGAGTTAGAGCTTTCTGTGCTAGTGGTACTGAGTCGATGGTGAAGATGGGAATGGGCTTAGCAAAAGTACAGCAAGCAAGACCATGAGTTATCAAAAACTCAGCATCCACTATGCTGACTCAAGCTCCATTGTCAAGAAACACAGAAATGTTCTCAATCTTGCTCTCTAGCATCACCTCTGCTGTCAGGACAAACCGAGAACTGCTGGTTTATGATAAATTCACCCCTTGATTATCCAACTCCAGACTACCAAGGGTTAATCGTGTCTCCTTTTGCTTAGGAATCAAGGGACAGGCCCCAATAAAATGTTGCTTTTTTCAACAAAAAAACACATGCCCTTTTTTCTGCGGATCTCAGGGGAAATGTACAATGCAGAGGCTCCCCCTAACATCATGGGTTCTTCCACTACTGGTTCACCCACAGACCACTCCCCCCCAGCAAAGGGGCATTACCCTGGAAAGAGGGTTCCAGAGAAGGTGGTCTCAACCACCTATCCCGAAGGAGTCTATCAACACGTATGGCCAAAGACATGGCAGCCCCCAAGGACTCTGGGGTTTCATACACTGCCAACGCATCTTTCAACCTTTCAGTAAGGCCCTGACAAAATTGGCTTCTGAGAGCCGGGTAATTCCATTTTGTATCAGTTACCCATCACGGAATTCGGAGCTATATGTCTCTACTGACCGATTCCCCTGCTGAAGACGATGCAGCCTGGACTCAGCCAAGGAGATTCAGTCAGGGTCGTCATAGATGAGGGCTAGAGCCCTGAAAAACCCCTCCACAGACTGGAGACAAACCGAACCCTGCAGCAAAGGGAAAGCCCAGGATTGAGGAGCTCCTTGCAGTAGTGAGATCACACTCCCCACTCGCTGCTCCTCACCTCTAGAGGAGTAAGGATGAAGTTTAAAATACAGTTTGCAAGCTTCCGTGAACACATAAACTTGACCCTACCTCCTGAAAACCTGTGCGGGAGGACAACCTTGGGTTCAAGCTGGACCGGCCTACCCGCAGAGACCCCAACATTAGGGACCTTCAGCCACTGTTGCTGCTGTTGAACCTCATAGCAGAAGTCAGTCACCTCCAGAGACAGCCCACGCAGCTGCTCTGCCAGCTCTGCAACAGAATCCATGAACCAATCGCCGAGCAGGACCCTAATCCCCGGATGACCCTAGAGCTTGGCCCTAGATAGGGAGGGGGAGGGGTGAGCACTAGTCAGGCCCCATTACAAACTAAAGACAAGGTAGACAAGCAAAGGGGATTAACTTAGCTTGAGCAAACACCAGATGAGTAACCCCAACTGTCCTGAAAGGACACCAGAAAAGATGCTAGCTGACTGCTAGTGCTCCAAGCCTGTACATAGACGCGTCACCGGCGATTGCCTGGAGCAAACTGAGGGTTTTTAACTCTCATGCAAGCGTGTGTCAATCAGCAGCAGGAGGGAGGTCACTGCTGGATCTTAAAGGAAGAAGAACTAAGAAGATGTTTGCAATGCCAAGCACAGTGACCATCTACAGCTAGATCCAGAGCGTCTGTCTATTACACCTGACACACCCATGACATAAACCACTTACTCTATGTGTCTAGTATGTGAACAATTTTTACAACATGTGCCTAATGTGTACACGCTGTGTGAACTCTATTTGTCTAATATGTGATTCATGTTTGCTGTATATGTCTTATATGTGAGCAGTGTGTGTACTGTATATTTCAAACTTGTGAGTGGTGGGTGCTCTATGTTTCTAATGTGTAAATGCTGTGTCTACTCTATGTGCCTAGTATGTAAATGGGGTTTAAAGCATGAATCTAATGAGTAAACGCTGTGTATACTGTATTTGTCTAATATGTGAACCGTGTCTGCTGTATGTGTCGTGTGAGCAGTGTGTTTACTGTATGTGTCTAATATGGAAGGACAAGGGCCCCCAAATACTTTAACAGGCCTGTTTATGTGTACAGAGTAATGTTGGGACTTCTACTGTATTGTACTTTGTTCAGTGCAATATATTTGTCATTAGCTTCAAATCTGCCGATTCTGTCCGGAGCTACACGGCTAAGTTGACAAGTGACCTATGGAAAACAGGAAATGTTAGCATTTTGTGTCTAATCTTGTGGAAAATAGATTTGGAGGCTAGCAAGCAATGCATTGCCCTTTGCCACTAGTGATGGGATCCCATTTAAATCTTAACTATTGGGCTATCTAATTTCTATAGGCAGTAAACATTTTATCACATATTAGAACACTGACTTCAATTGTATTTTAAATCAAGACAGCAAGAATAAGGATGATTAAATCCTAATAAATTTGCTTTTTTCTATAATGGCAAACTTGTTTTATGCTCAAGGAATCTCAATTATCAGACTTAGGTACCTAATAATGTACTAATACATAATGTGGATAAAATATCTATGAATCACACTGTTTAAGTGAAACTAAACTTTGTGATTTGCGTAGTTGAACATCTTCTTTAAGTCTCATTACATAGTAAAGTAAAGTGATTTCCATTTCTGAGATGTGATTAAACTCAAATTTACGCTTTGGTTAAGGTTTAGCTTTTCTTTGAAGGAAAAAATAGACCTCAGAAGCAGGCAGTCTTGTGCTATGGCACTCTGTGAGACCATTAAATTTAATCCTTCCTTCAAACTCACTCCAGGGGTGATTTCAATTAAATTTGTTCAAAATTTATCAGTTTCCTGCATGTAGGCATAAATGATTCAAGGCCACTTACATATTCACTGAGTGGAATGCATTGAAGGGGATGTACAATTGTTATAACTTTCCACAGTTCCCTCATAAATTCACTTAATATGAGCTTTTTGATGTAAATGTTTTTCCTCTTGTATTATGATTTTTTTTTATTTCCAATGTATTCAAAATTTGTGTATTCCTAAACTAACCAAAAGTGTATTTTCAATTTTATCCTACGGGTATGTACATGCGACGTCTCTTTCAGGCCAGTATGCTCAATGAAAATGTACTAAATGAACTCAAAAAGAAATAAACATATGTACTGCAAAGTAAAATCACCTTGCTGTGCGTATTTTCTGTCTTTTGAGGTTCTTTTACCACTTCAAATGTGTAAAGACACCAAGTGGTTTAAAGAAGTTACCTGAGCACTCTTTATTGGCTTCTGCTTAGAAGCTTACCACTATTTTATAAATACAAGTAAAAAAAATAAACCTGTCCATAAAACCACCACAAAAAAAAATGAACTAGAGAATGCCAAAAAGATATACTTCAGAAAAATCACCACCGGTCTTTCACTTGCAAAACCCAGTGGATATTCCAGGATTTAAAAGTAAAAATGAACAGAAAAATTTGAATTTGCCTGTATACGTTTTTTCCCAGGAAATTTGATTTTATAATATTTCTTATCATGCTCTGGGGTCTCTTTAGGCTCAAAAGCATAATAATCATAACGTGTAAAAAGCAAAAAAAAAATTCTCATCAATCAACTCTCTGACCCCTCCACTACACACTGCCACCTGTCTGGTCCTCACCTCATCTTCTGATCTCACATAGCTTGCAATAGAATCTTTGATCCCCTCATGCTGCCCCCTATTTTTAGGTATCATGATGCCTGGGAAGATACCGAGTAGGTGCCTGGGAGGTCAACAGCGCATGTCGTGATGTCATGATACCATTAACCTACCGTGCGCCTTTGCAAAACCCTCCTGGGCACCATGAAACCCGATAGTCCCGTGCAGCGCGAGAGTACCAAAAATTCCAATTTGAGTGGTATGGGATTGGAAGACGCAGCGAGGACCAGATTTGTAGCAGGGAGTAGCAGAGAGAGGGGTCACAGAGGTGAGTGACGAGGTGAGTAAATGGAACTTTTAATTTTTTTTAAACATATAAGGGCATATTATGGTTCCAGAAAATGAGAGCCAGCAGTCGCCATTTTACTGAATCCACACAGAAGCGAATTACAAAAACTGCATTTTGACAAATGCGGATTTTAGGAAAGTTCAAGTAGAATTTAATTCCACTGGAATTTATTTGCTCATCTCTATCTAAAAGGCAATGTTAAAGGCGTCGTGGCCAGAGAAGTCGCCATTTTGGTCTGGGCCTGATGGAAAAGATGGGAAAAAAGAACGACTTCATAAGAAAGAACTTCAGCCGTAAGTCACCATCTATAACTGTACAGTAATCTCTTATTTGGTGGCCAGGACTGGTATCCACCACTATATGGTCACCGTATGTTGGTACATCACTGTATGTCTTTTTAAAGAGATATATTTTTAGTAAGAGTGCAGTCATCTGCTGAGGTTCCCCTAAACCCCCAATTTGGGTGAGTCACCATAGTTGTAATCAAGATTACCGGGTTAGGGGCCCACTCAGATGTTTTTCCCCCCTGAGCAGAACCCTTAGCTACCCCTCTGTAGCTGGCTTTAGGATGCTGTATAAGGTATCAACTGTGAGTATCCACAGTGAGTAGTTGTAACAATGCAGAGTAAGGATTGTTTTGAGAGCTTTCTAGATTCATATATAAAAAGGTCGGTCACTTTGTAATCAGCTAATACAGTATGTGCAAATATAAAAACATCAAAAACATCAAAAATGTCCAGACTCCAAACAGATGTTTCTGTGCATGAGCAAAAATGGGATGCACCTATGATTGAGATATCAGAATTGTTCTGGAATTATAAAACGAGAGCATGCTGTGAATCCATCACAGGGACAGGAAATTCAGATGATCACGTCAAATCAAAACCAGATTGACTGAACATCATTAGTAGAGATGAGTGAATGTTTCAATATTCGATTCGGATTACGATCATCGAATTTGCAATATTCGCCAATTTATTTGTCGAATGTTCGTCGAACATTACCGAACACCATAGGATTCAATGGGGGACAAAAAAAACACATACACAACACCTTCAAACGGGCCCAAAAGCTGCCAAGACACATCAAATTAGGGGTTGACACCTGGAAATTGCCATCAATTGACAACAAGTACTAATTATTATTACTATTACAGCTACATTTATTCTGTGGCACTTATATGTCTAAAGGGGTCACCGACTGGTACAAGAGGAGAGAGGACCCTGCCCGCGAGGGCGCACAAACAAAGGATGGGTGAGAGTACAGCAGGTCAGGGTTCAGCTAGTCGTGCAGCGGTATGCTGGAGCGAGGCTTGCACAGATTTTATTTTTTCACAAAAAGTGGATCTTCAGCTTCCTTTTCCAGGTTTCCACGGTAGGCGACAGTTTGATGTGTTGGGGTACAGCGTTAGAACCGTATGGGAGATGCACGGGACAAATCTGTTGAGAGCCTAAATCACGGTAAGCTTCCAGGAGCTCACAACTCAGCAGATTAACCCCTGCAGCGATTAATATGAAGGTGAAAGGCTTCTTTCTAATGACTGCAGGAGTGGGAGGAATCAGACGCTGCGGTCTTCTGGCTCCTCTCTGTCATGGTAAACCCGTGACACCTTGCAAGCTTCAACTCAATCTTCACAAGGTAGACAGCAGTGGTGTTCGGTCTCCTAGACAATGAGCTAACTCCTTTATGATGATAGAGGACAACATCTGCAAGTAGTTTGTATGTTCTCCCCGTGTTTGTGGGGGTTTCCTCCAAGATCTCCTGTTACCTCCTCAGTAAAAATGCAGCCATACAGGTGTGCTCACAGTTAAAAAAATTAGGGCCTGACACCACCATTTCTGTGACCAATAGATTGAAGATGTTGGATTTCCACCTCTTAGTTTTGTCATGTGTGGGAGGAAACAATCTTTTACATGACCACAACTGTGGGACTGAGAGCTGGCTGCAGTGCTGAGAGAGGGCAGAGTACGATGAAACAAACAAACTGCTGGACCATGAGTGAGGTGCAGGCGCAGATGTTACAGTGGATTGAGAAACATGTGGTGTGCTCAGTGAAACAAACATAGCAGGCATGTCTGCTTCTGTTACAGCTGATGGGCTCTCACTCAGCTTGACTGGAGCGGGTACAGAAGCAGAGGTTCTGCGGTGGGAGACCTGTGTGCCAATACTTGGTACAGTAACAAAGGAGGAGGAAGAAGCAGCGGATGTTGATGGCGCAGCTGATGGTTGTTGAGGTTCGATGGTCTGCATTTTATTGCAGTGAGACTGCAAGAGTAACCTTTGCGGTCTCAAAAAAGGCTCAGGCTAGGCAACCCTTGCAGCCCCTGCAAGCTGCAGACCCGTGACCTCTGCAGGTCACTGTCACGATTGTGGCTAAGGATGCAGTGCTCCTCGTGCTTGCATCACTCTGTGTCAGCGTAACCTCCTCGTCTTCCTCCTCCACCAACTCAGATGAGTGACTCAGCTGCGTGCCTCTGGGTTCACACCAAGTTGGATGTGCAACCTCATCATCATCCAATGAGTTATCCCATTCCTCAGCCTCAGAGTCACCCTCCTCCTCTTCTAGCCCTGACAGCACAGTACATTCGAGGGTCAGGAAGCTGCTTGGACCCAACCTTTTTTTCCCCCTGTATGGAGAACAATATCTGCCCCAAACAACTTTAAGTTGAGATGCAGTCTGCTTTATATACCCATTTTGAGTTTATCAGGTCTGTGTACCCCTGTGTGGAGAAGAATATCCGCCCCAAACAATTTTAAGCTGAGATGTATATCTATCTGTTCATATATCTATCTATAAATATATCTATATATCCATATACAGTGGGTACGGAAAGTATTCAGACCCCTTTACATTTTTCACTCTTTTTTTCATTGCAGCCATTTGGTAAATTCTGAAAAGTTCATTTTTTTCTCATTAAAGTACACTCTGCACCCCATCTTGACTGAAAAAAAAACAGAAATGTAGAAATTTTTGCCAATTTATAAAACAAGAAAAACTGAAATATCACTTGGTCATAAGTATTCAGACCCTTAGCTCAGACACTCATATTTAAGTCACATGCTGTTCATTTCCTTGTGATCCTCCTTGTGATCCTCCTTGAGATGGTTCTACTCCTTCATTGGAGTCCAGCTGTGTTTCATTAATCTGATAGGACTTGATATGGAAAGGCACACACCTGTCTATTTAAGACCTCACAGCTCACAGTGCATGTCACACCAAATGAAAATCATGAGCTCAAAGGAACTGCCCATGGGGCTCAGAGACAGAATTGTAGCAAGGCACAGATCAGGCCAAGGTTACAAAAGAATTTCTGCATTACTCAAGGTTCCTAAGAGCCTCCATAATACTTAAATGGAAGAAGTTTGGGACAACCAGAAGTCTTCCTAGACCTGGCCGTCCATCCAAGCTGAGCAATTATGGGAGAAGAGCCTTGGTGAGAGATGTAAAGAAGAACCCCAATATCACTGTGGGTGAGCTCCAGAGATGCAGTAGGGAGATGGGAGAAAGTTCCACAAAGTCAACTATCACTGCAGCCCTCCACCAGTCGGGTCATTATGGCAGAGTGGCCCAACGGCAGTGTCTCCTCAGTGCAAGACATATGAAAGCCTGCATAGAGTTTGCTTAAAAACACATGAAGGACTCCCAGACTATGAGAAATAAGATTCTCTGAGATGAAGATAGAACTTTTTGGTGATAATTCTAAGCGCTATGTGTGGAGAAAACCAGGCACTGCTCATCACCTGCACAATACAATCCCTCATGCTATGGGGGTGTTTTTAAGCTGCAGGGACAGGACAACTGGTTGCAATTGACGGAAACATGAATGCTGCCAAGTACAGAGATATCCAGAATGAAAACCTCTTCTAGAGTGCTCTTGACCTCAGATTTGACTGAAGGTTCGCCTTCCAACAAGACAATGACCCTAAGCACACAGCTAAAATAACAAACGAGTGGATTCAGAACAACTCTGTTACCATTCTTGAGTGGCCCAGCCAGAGCCCTGACCTAAACCCAATTGAGCATCTCTGGAGAGACCTGAAAATGGCTGTCCACCAACGTTCACCATCCAACCTGATGGAACTGGAGAGGATCTGCAAGGAAGAATGGCAGAGGATCCCCAAATCCAAGTGTGAAAAACTTGTTGCATCATTCCCAAGAAGACTCTTGGCTGTACTAGCTCAAAAGGGTGCTTCTACTCAATACGGAGCAAAGGGTCTGAATACTTATGACCATGTGATATTTCAGTTTTTCTTTTTTAATAAATTTGCAAAAATTTCTACATTTCTGTTTTTTTTCAGTCAAGAAGGGGTGCAGAGTGTACTTTAATGAGAAAAAAAATGAACTTTTTAGAATTTGGCTGCAATGAAACAAAGAGTGAAAAATTGAAAGGGGTCTGAATATACCCACTGTATATCCATTTTCAGTTTATCAGGTCTGTGTACTCCTGTGTGGAGAAGAATATCAGCCTCAAACAATTTTAAGCTGAGATGTAGTAAACCAATTTATATTTTATCATGTGTTCTCCTGTGAGAACAATATCTGCACCAAACAATTATTTTAAATTAAGTATAAGTATTATAATGGAGACTGACACCTCTTCCACTACAGCCAACCCAGCAGAAGGAACCACAATCAGGAGTGTTCACATTTAAAAAATAATTGCCTAACACCACCATTTCCGTCGCCAACAGATTGGAGAAGGTGGAGTTCAACCTCTTACTTTGTCATGTGTAGGATGAAGCAATCTTTTACGTGACCACAAATGCAGGACCGAGAGCTGGCTGCAATGCTGAAAGAGGGGGGAGTATGGTGAACCGAACAAACTGCTGGTCCGTGAGTAAGGTGTAGGAGGACATGTTAAGGTGGATTGAGAAAGATGTGGTGTGCTCGGTGAAACACACACAGCATTAGTGATAAGCGAGCATGCTCGCTACTGCTCGGTGCTCGCCCGAGCATCTCACTGCTCGAGATGCTCGGCGCTCGCTGAGTATTTCCAGGTTGCTCAGGCGGGAACTCGGGTCCACTCCCTGCATGTTTGGTGCTCTTTAGAGAGCCAATGAACATGCAGGGATTGCCTGCCATGCACTGTAATGCCGTAGCCATGTTGGTTGTGGGCATTACAATGATTCGCTGGCCTCACAGCGTCATCAGGTCTATATCAGACCTGGCGCCGCCATGCTCATCACAGCCACCTCGGATCAGACAGTGTAGGGAGAGCTGCTGCTGTGTCAGGGAGAGATTTGATCATGTATTAGGTAGTGTAGGGAGAAAAACCGTACATTACACATATCCATCTTAACAAACAGTCCTTCTGAGGACTAATCCACCGGCAGAGCTATCAGGCAGGGTGTATAGGCAGGCGGTGTATATAGCAGACTGCAGTGCATATAGCACAAGAGGCTCCATTCCAATTCTGCCTTCTGCTGCTGTTAGATATTTCTATACAAAGGCCCAGGTCTCAGGGGCCAGGAATACTTTTCTTTGGATCTTAATCCTCATTATTTGCTTAAAAAGCAATCCAGAGAACACCATTTTTCTGCGCCATTTGCTTGTTTTGGGAGAGGTGCTGCTGCGTCAGGGACAGATTTGCTTGTGTATTAGGTAGTGTAGGGAGAAAAACCGTACATTACACATATCCATCTTGACAAACAGTCCTTCTGAGGACTAATCTATCTGCAGAGATATCAGGCAGGCAGGGTGTATAGGCAGACAGTCTATATAGCAGACTGCAGTGCATATAGCTCAAAAGGCTCCATTCCAATTCTGCCTTCTGCTGCTGTTAGATATTTCTATACAAAGGCCCAGGTCTCAGGGGCAAGGAATACTTTTCTTTGGATCTTAATCTTCATTATTTGCTTAAAAAGCAATCCAGAGAACACCATTTTTTCTGCGCCATTTGCTTGTTGGCACTGCCAGGTCCTTTCCATATTAGAGCGCTAGAAATCCAGCTATTTAAAACTGTGTTTTCTCCGTCAAACGGATCACATATACGTTGTCAGAAAATACTGCCATTTCTGGCCTCCATTAAAAATTTCCTTTAGTGTGTCATTGAAGCAATTCACCGTAGTTTGTTGTTCAAACTACTTACCCTCAGGCCAGGTATTTAAAACTGTGTTTTCTCCGTCAAACGGATCACAGAAAACACTGCCATTTCTGGCCTCCATTAAAAATTTCCTTTAGTGTGTCATTGAAGCAATTCACTGCAGTTTGCTGTTCAAACAACTTACCTACAGGCCAGGTATTCAAAACTCTGTTTTCTCCGTCAAACGTATCACATATACGTTGTCAGAAAATACTGCCATTTCTGGCCTCCATTAAAAATTTCCTTTAGTGTGTCATGGAAGCAATTCACGGCAGTTTGCTGTTCAAACTACTTACCTACAGGCCAGGTATTTAAAACTCTGTTTTCTCTATCACACGGATCACATATAAGTTCGCTCCAAACTCAGTCATTTGTAGTGAGCGTGGAAGATACTGTCCTCCATTTAAAATGGGCAAGGCACGTGGCAAGGGACGGGGAACTGGACGTGATGGTAATGGTGCATGCAGAGGCCAAGGACAAGGCCGTGAGCAATCCGAAATGACAAACACCGACATCTTCTCGCCTAACCTTCCTGTCCCAATTTCTAGGGGACCGCAGCACACCACTATTGAACCCAGAGCAGTGTCAAAAGGTTGTTTGTTGGATAGCGGATAATGCTTCCAGTCACTTAGCCACCACCACCACCACCACCCTGTCTTCCACACAGTCAAGTCTCAGTAGCCATGAGTCTGGACCGCATATTCCTCACCCTGATCCTCCTTCTTCCCACCATGACGAGTACCCAGTGACAACTGATCCCACACTTGGACATTATGAAGAGCTGTTCACTTTTCCATTTATAGATTCGGGCCTCTCGCCCGGTCCACTTGAAGTGGGGTAAGAGGAGATCGCGTGTAGCGATGCCCAAATATTTGAGCAGCCACGGTCACACAAAGGAGACGGTGGGAATATGTCACAAGAGGTGGACGATGATGAGACACAATTGCCAGAAAGTCAGGAGGAGGACCAGGATGTGGAAGTGGAAGAGGAGGTGGTGGATGATATAGTACCTGACCCAACCTGGCAGGAGGACATGCAGAGCGAGGACAGCAGCACACAGGGGGAGGGAGGCAGAGCACCCCAACAGGCAGGAAGAAGCAGTGTGGTGGCCGCAGACAGAAGGCAGGCAACCGTTCCCAGAAACACCAACACGAAGGAAGTTGCTAGTACAACTGTTTTGTCTTCCCGAGTCTGGTTGTTTTTTAAAGACTGTAACAATAACCCCAAAAAGGCCATTTGCACCACCTGCCAGACCAGCATCAGCAGGGGTGACAGAACGACCAGCCTGACCACCACCAGCATGATCAGGCACATTGCAGCAAAGCACCCGACTTTTTGGGCCGAACCCCAGTGTCCAGATACAGTGTCTGCAGGTGGCACCATTGCTTCTTCCGCTGTTGTGCATGCAAGCCAATCCCCTGTCCATGGTGCATGCAAAGATGCCTCCTGCCTTGCACCTGTCGTTGCACACTCTCAAGCAGCAGAATCAGGAAGCACATCCATGTCCTTGTCCCAGCGCAGTGTTCAGTTGTCCATACCCCAGTCCTTGGAACACAAGCGCAAATATGCAGCCAAAGCCCCACATGCTACACTACTAAATTCTCACATTTCACAACTGCTTGCGCTCGAAATATTGCCTTTTAGGCTCGTGGAGACGGAAGCATTCCGCAACCTGATGGTGGCGGCCGTCCCTCGGTACTCGGTCCCCAGCCACCACTATTTCTCCCGGTGTGCCGTCCCCGCATTACACAAGCACGTGTACCAAAACATTAGCCGTGCTCTCAACAACGCAGTTACCGGTAAAGTCCACCTAACCACGGACATGTGGACAAGTGCTTGTGGGAAGGGACGGTACCTCTCACTGATTGCTCACTGGGTTAACATAGTGGAAGCCGCGACCCAGTCGGACCTTGGGACGGAACACGTCCTCCCAACACCAAGGATTGTGGGCCCTAGGTCAATCAGGGTTGACCCCATGGTCTACAGCTCCTGCACCTCATCCTCCTCAGCCTCCTTCTCCTGCTCTTCAGCCTCCATCTCCGAAATGACAACATCAGTCACAAGCTGAAAGCACTGCAGCACTGCCTCGGCCAAGCGGCAACAGGCTGTACTAAAGCTAATATGCTTAGCTGAAAGTTGTTGAGTACCAGCATCAACAAGGCTGTCAGTATTCAGTTCAGACTCCACACATAAGACCTCAGGAGTGGACATGGATGTCAGACATATGTACCATCCTCCAAAACTTTGAGGACTCCACCAAGATGGCGATCGGCGATGACATCATAATTAGTGTCACCATCCCGCTTCTCTGTCTTCTGAAACGCTCTCTGCTCACAATCAAAAAGGATGCATTGCAGGCGGAGCACGATTAGATGGAGCAAGGAACCATACAGGATGATTACACACAGCCAAGCCTCATCTCATCCCAATGTGGATTGGGTGACAATGAGGAAGAGGAGGAGGTGGAGGAAGGACAGGAGCTAGTTTCATGCACTATAGACGGTACTACCTGCACAGCTGTCATACTGTCTGTTCAGCGTGGATGGCCAGAAGACAGAGAGGAGGAGGAGAGCATGGTCAGTCATCCTCTTGGTGAGGACACGAAAGTCTTGCCTGTTAGTAGTCTGGCACGCATGGCTGAGTTTATGTTACGCTGCCTTTCCCATGACCCTCGCATTCTCAAGATTTTGGGTGAAAGTCATTACTGGTTGGTGACACTTCTAGACCCACGCTACAAGGAGAACTTTATATCTCTTATTCCTGAGGCGGACAGGTCTACAAAAATGGGGCAGTACCAGAAGGCCCTTGTTGCGGAACTATTAAACAAATTCCCATCTGAAAACGCTGGCGGCAGAGGGCACACTTCGTTGGACAACCAAGGAGCACAGGCGAGAGAGACACAACTTCAATTCAGCAGAGGCAGGGGAACACTGTCAAAGTTCTGGGAGAGTTTTCTCAGACCCTCCCATCGCACAGGCCCTGAGTGCAAAGTTTGTGAAGATGCAGAGGGAGTACCTTGCCGACTGTACCAACGTCCTCCGTGTTTCCTCTGTGCCTTATAATTATTGGGTATCCAAGCTGGATACGTGGAATGAACTGGCTCTCTATGCCTTTGAGGTCCTGGCCTGCCATGCCGCCAGCGTTTTATCAGAGCTGGTTTTTAGTGCCGCTGGTGGAATTAAAACTGATAAGCGCATCTGCCTGTCAACTGAAAATGCTGACAGGCTGACTCTTATAAAAATGAACAAGGGCTGGATTGGGCCAAACTTCTCAACAGCACCGAATAATAGCAGCGTAACATAAACTCAAATCCAGTGTCTTTTCTTGGGAGGTCTATTCCAATGCACCTTTTCACACCCACACATGGGTATACGCTTCCTGATTTTGTCTATTTGCTCTTGTCCTCCTCCTTCTCCTCAACCTCCACCACCATATCACCAGGGTGACCGTCCTCCTTGATGCAACACCCACATAATTTTTTTAAAGGGTGTTTATGATGCCCGTGAAAAATTTTTTTTATACAGTATGTTCATGTATACTCCCCAGGGGTAAATGTTTGTCAGCCCATACACTTAGTGAATGGGCATTACAAGTATAGGAGGCCAGCTCCTTTCTAATGGGAACATTTTTTTATGAGGCCCTCCTCCACATCTCTTCCAAGGGGCATTGTAGTGTCTCCAAATTTTTGGCAGCTCTTGCATTCACTGCATAGGCCAACACTATGGGAGACTCTCTCCTTTCTAATGGGAATATGTCGTTACTCTGGCCCTGCTCTGTGTGTCTTTAAATTCTTAGTGGGGTTTTTCCTAAAATTGGTCAGCCGTTGGACTCACTGCATACCCTATAACTGTATAGCAGACCCTCTCCTTTCTAATGGGAACATGTTGCATCTTGTTACTGTGGCCCTGCTCTATGTGTCTTTAAATTCTTAGTGGGGTTTTTCCTATAATTGGTCAGCCGTTGGACTCACTGCATATCCTATAACTGTATAGCAGACCCTCTCCTTTAATATGGGAGCATGTCATACCTTGTTACTGTGGCCCTGATCCATGTGTCTTTAAATTCCTAGTGGGGTTTTTCCTAAAATTGGTCAGCCGTTGGACTCACTGCATACCCTATAACTGTATAGCAAACCCTCTCCTTTCTAATGGGAACATGTCGTACCTTGTTACTGTGGCCCTGCTCCGTGTGTCTTTAAATTCTTAGTGGGGTTTTTCCTAAAATTGGTCAGCCGTTGGACTCACTGCATACCCTATAACTGTATAGCAGACCCTCTCCTTTCTAATGGGAACATGTCGTACCTTGTTACTGTGGCCCTGCTCTATGTGTCTTTAAATTCTTAGTGGGGTTTTTCCTAAAATTGGTCAGCCGTTTGACTCACTGCATACCCTATAACTGTATAGCAGACCCTCTCCTTTCTAATGGGAACATGTCGTACCTTGTTACTGTGGCCCTACTCCGTATGTCTTTAAATTCTTAGTGGGGTTTTTCCTAAAATTGGTCAGCCGTTGGACTCACTGCATACCCTATAACTGTATAGCAGACCCTCTCATTTCTAATGGGAACATGTCGTAACTTGCTACTGTGGCCCTGCTCTGTGTGTCTTTAAATTCTTAGTCGGGTTTTTCCCAAATTTTGGCAGCCCTTGCAGTCACAGCATGGGCACTACCACTATAGGAGACCCTATGGGAACATTTTTTTTACTGAGACCCTCCTCTATTTCTCTTCAAAGGGGTATTGGGTTGCGTTCAAATTTTTGGCAGCCCTTGCAGTCACTGGATACGCAATAACAGTATAGGAGACCCACTTGTTAATAATGGGAACAACAAAGGATAGCTGGCTGATGGCTCTCTAATAATAGCTACGGCCGACTGCAGGCCTTTTAAGAATAGTAAGGGCCGTCTGATGTCCCTTTAAAAATAGGCTTTATGACTTTCATAGTCCCTCCATCATAAATAAAAAAGGATGTGTCTGATGATGTGTCACACACCACATTGCCGGTGAATGCATTTGTCTTAAAAAATAACGTAAAAAAACAAAACAATAGCATCTTTCTTTAGTATAAAAAACAACGTCACCAATTTAACCTCAATGTAATCACATAGTTCAGCTCATGCACCTCCTCCTCCATCTCCGAAATGATCACATCAGTCACAAGCAGCACTGCCTTGGCCAGGCGGCAACAGGCTGTGCTGAAGATAACATGCTTAATGCTTAATTGACAAACCGCCCAGCGCTGCAGAGTTGTTGAAAGCTGTAACACAGCAGCCTGATCTGTGGCTCTCACCGCTGAACATACAGCCAGGCATGGTCATGTGTGACATTGGACGGAACCTGGTGACGGAGAAATGACAGCCGGGGTAGATACGGTTTCCCTCTATGCCAGCCCTTTCACTGAGCTAAAGAATAAGGCTGTGGTGAAATACAACTCCCACTGAGAAGCTGTTTCCGATTGAAAAACATTGTGCCCACCAGAGGATTTGATTCTGAGGGCTAACCTTTCTCACCCACTCAAGAGCCCCATAGCAGCTGCAAAGTTAGCGCTATCATGAACTCTCCTGAGGCACAACAGAGGATTCTCTGGAGGGACCGTCCAACCCTGCTGAGAAGCAGTCCTGGCTAAGAAAAGTGTGTGGGAAGGTTCCCGGACACTCTATGGCTGCTTTTTTACTGAGATGGAAACACACGCAAACACGGGGAGAACATACAAAGTCCTTTCAGATGTTGTCCTTGCTGGGATTTGAACCCAGGATCCCAGCGATGCAAGTCTTCAGTGCTAACCACTGATCCAATGTGCTTCCATTCACCCTCTAATATCTAACAGGCTGGAGAAACTTGCACCTGCTGCCACTCTATCTTCAGCTCCTTTGTGAGAAAATGTGTTTGGGCAGCCGCATTAAATTCTTGAGAAGGAAATTGGGGATGGCTTCGCTACTGGTACTGGGGGCAGTGCTAATACTATGGCGTCGTACCATAGCTTGCTGGAAATATTCCAGGCTGGTAGTAGGCAAGTAAATTCCCCCAGAAAAGTACCAGCAGTAATGTTCAGGGACCCGCGCTTGTAGAAGACGGAGACAACACCGGGAGAAATAGTGACGGCTGGGGACTGAGTATGGACACGTGGCATGAGGCATGTGGTTGTGAAAAGCTTCCACCTCCACAAGCCTAAAAGGCCACATTTCAAGTGCAAGCAGCTTTACAGGACTTCCTGTGAGAAATGACATGCAGGCTAGATAGGGTTTCCCTCTATGCCAGTCCTTTCACCGAGCTAAATACAACTGTCAGCAAAAAAAGTTGTGGACTGGCTCCATACCATCCCTAGCCACATTCACCTGTCCACGTGTTTGTTGTTAGGCTTTCCTTCCCAGTAAGTGCACTGGGGAGGGCACGGGTAATGTTGTGGGACCTGTGCTTGTGGAAGGCGGAGGCGATACCGGGAAATATATTGGCGGCTGGGGACCGAGTATGGACACCCGGCCGCCGGCATGAGGTTTTGAAAAGCTTCCGCCTCCACGAGCTTAAAAGGCCATATTTCAAGTGCAAAAAGTTGCCCAGAAATCTGGCAGTTTAGTGTTGCGGCCTGTGGGTGGGTGGCTGGCTGCATACTTGCACTTGCATCCCAAGTAACAGAAACCTAAGCAGATGGTGGCCTCTATCATCATCATGGCCTCACCTCGGCACTATGAACTCTCCTGAAGGAGAAGCCATGGCCCGCCGAAGGAGTCTCCGGTTCTCTGGTGGGCTCATCCAACCATGCCGAAAAGCAGCCTTGGCTAAGAAAAGTGTGGGGGAAGGTTCCCGGACATTCTATGGCTGCTTTTTTAATGTGGATTGGCCATGCTTATGCATGTTATTTCTCAAACCGCATTACAGATCAGTCCATTGTCCAACTCTGTATTCAAGAAATTAAATGCGCAAAGAAAGATGTGTGTGTGTGTAAAAGCACCACTGACAAGGGCGAGTTGATGTTGGAAGGGCTGCCATTGCTTCTGCAACAATCTGCATTACAGGACTTCCTGTGAGAAATGACATGCAGGGTAGATAGGGTTTCCCTCTATGCCAGTCCTTTCACCGAGCTAAATACAACTGTCAGCAAAAAAAGTTGTGGACTGGCTCCGTATCGACCCTGGCCACATTCACCTGCCCACGTGTTTGTGGTTAGGCGGTCCTTCCCAGTAAGTGCACTGGGGAGGGCACGGGTAATATTGTGGGACACGTGCTTGTCGAAGGCGGAGGCGATACCGGGAAATATAGTGGCGGCTGGGGACCGAGTATGGACATCCGGCTGCCGCCGGCATGAGGCAATGAAAAGCTTCCACCTCCACGAGCCTAAAAGGCCACATTTCAAGTACAAGCAGCTGTCAAAAATTTGGCAGTATAGTATTGCAGGCTGTGGGTGGGTGGGTGGCTGGCTGCCTGCTTACTTGCGCTTGCATTCCAAGGAATGGGGTAGGGACAACTGAACTCTGCAGTGGGACAAGGACGTGGACGGTGATTGTTGCAAGTCTGCAGCAACAGGTTCATGGCGGGAGGCATCTTCGCATGCGCCAAGGATCACTTATGATGGGCACACTTTTAGGCAGTGACCTAGGAGTCAGAGATGCTTCCAGAGGTCTCCCCCATGCTGTTCCCATGACTTTTCAGCACTGTATGCATGTGTCTGATAATGTGTCACACACCACATGGCCAGATAAGGTTGTAAAATGTTAAAATGATATTTCCTGGTGAATGCATTTGTCTTGGTTGAAAACAATGCAAAAGTGCAAAAACGCATCAAAAACGCTATGTGTGAACAAAGCCCAAGGTGTGGAGGAGTATTTTTGTTTTTGGTTATTTATTTTGCTTTATATACATTGTACATGTCATGGAAAGGATGTTCCTTAACATATTTCCCAGGAAAATCCATTTTGGTTTCGTTTTGGTATGTTTTATTGTGAGTCTGTAAAAGTGGAATAATACCTCTGTCAACGTTGTTGACAGAAGTGACCTGGGAGTCAGAAATGCTTCCAGGAGTCTTCCCCATGCTGTCTCCATGTCATTTGAGCACTGTTCACATCGATTTGGGCAATTTTTAGGCCCTCTGCAGATCGCCGGGGGGAGCCGCCTGAAAAATTCTCGAGTTTCCCATAGACTTACATTGGGCTCGTTGCTCGGGTCGAGCACCCGAGTATTCCAATTTGCTCGACCCGAGCAACAAGTACCCGAGCATGTTAGTGCTCGCTCATCACTATTAGTAAACTGTTGTAACAGGGTCATCACCATTCTGTGAGTGACTGTTAATTAATACAGCAACAACAGCACCTTTTTAGCTGTTTTTTGTCTTCACAGAGACAGCAAGTAAGGGTATCATTTAGCCACTTATTGCAGAATTTTTTCCTGAAAGATAAATCTTTCAAATTCTGATACGTAAACACAAATGTTTACCTAACAATTTGTTTAACCTATTTTAATGCTCCAATAGTGTAATATTAGACCTGTACATACCCCACCTGAAAGCAGCGGCCAGGTACAAGTGCTTGCTATTGGTACGTGATACTAGCTAGATTTCCTGGTCTTATTCTATTTGGTAAGGACACGAGGACTTTTTAAATTTTTTTTAAGAGAAAAAACTGCATAATCCAAAAGCATAAACACTATTGTTCACCCAGTATACTGTGTGCATTGCTTCAAACTACTTTTTGTGCCCTCTTCATTGCTCCAATTATTCTAATGGTAGACTTGTACATAAGCCACCTTAGTACAGTGGCCAGTTGCATGTGCTTACAGGAGGCAAGTGGTTCTATTTACATTATCTGGCCCAATCCAACTTGACAAAGGCACAAAGTCTTTTTTTTTTTCGCTTTAATACAAAAGTTCCCTTTATTTTTGGAATATATGTTCCAATTGTCGTCTACTTTAGACACTGTTCACACCACAGCTAATACTGCAGTTGTCACAACATATTTGATAGCAGTTGTAAACCTACATGTAGCAACTTCACAGTCTAGAATTTTATGTTCCTTTAACTTCCTTTTAATTTTGATTGAACATCATCATTCAAAAAATATATAAAAAAGAAACAATAAGAGGTTAAGGTTTTACAAATATTTGACTAATCGCATTTTACTATCATAGGTGCTACTGCCATGCCACTGGCCGTTGCCACAAATTACTTTCCATGCATGTACTTATGTGGAAATCTCGTTATTTAGGGTTACATTTTTTCAGCCAAAGGTGGGAGAATTTTAAACTAAAAATTGGATAAGTTTGTTTAAGTTTAGAAACAAATTAAGCATTATACATTTATCCAAAAGGTATGCTGCTAAACCCAAATATGGCAAAGTTGACAGGCGAGGCAGTATGGTAGAAAAAACTCCACTAACATTATGGATAATAGTATGGTTGACCCTAGCAGCAGCTCTAACACTACCAGTAGTGCTCGCAGCAACCATCCTGGCAGAAGTAGTACCAAACACAAGTCACATTTGACCTCTTTTGCCAAGCCTGGCAAGCACATTAGCAGGTAGGAAGTGGAGGATGCAATAGACGTTTTGTCCCATCGCTCATCTTAATCACAGCGTGAAAATGGAACCTTTGACAATGACACCAAAAGCTGGAGTCAGCGAATTACTCAGTAGACCCCTTTTGCCGCCATAACATAATGTTGTACAGAACAAAATTTCCATTTCCATTTCTTTCTATTCTGCCCCAAAGTCCCCTAACTCACAGCACCTTGAGGGATAAGAGACATACTACATCAGAAATTTTTTTTCCAGTTGATATTTTGGAAGACATAAACGTTCTTTGTTATCAGAAGACATGTTGCCAGAGGAGATGGACAATATGATTCTTCTAATACCAATCTTTGATGAATGATCTACGAGTCAAGATGGTAGGGACACTATCTATGGTAGCAGCACTTTGAGCCAGGGCAAACCTTGGGGTAAGAATCTGGTGAGAGAGCAAGGAGTACTGGCCATTTTACACACAGAGTCACCTATCTGCCAAATCATGGATGAAAAGGATGATAATGATGATAATGTGTTGAAAAAAGCTAAGAAACCAGACGAGAAGTTGAGATCATCAACAAAGGAGTTTTCTGGCATCGATGATAAACAGTGCAGGCAACATGCTTCAAAAACATCCTCTGGGATCAAATCAGCTTTTCCTGCAGTCAGCTCTGGAGCAATTAATGCCACCCTTCTGTTGATGGAGGAGCCTTTTTTATTATATCACACGGTGAACGGCATAGTAAAAAAAAAAAAAAAACAATTCCTGAATTGCTGGTTTTTGTTCTGCCTCCCAAAAAGACAGAAAATGGTACCAATAAAAGCATCAACTCATTCTTCAAAAATATATCCCTCACATTACTGTGGCATCCAAAATATAGAAAAATAATAGCTCTCAAAATATAGGGATGCAAAAACTAGTTTTTGCAAAAAAAGCTAATCGCTGTAATCGCACAGACCCGAAGAAAACACCCATTTAGTCAAAATCGTCACTACACCTGTAGATAAAATCCCAAAGGGATGTAAATTCCAAAATTGGGTCACTTGAGGGGTGATTCTTCTGTTCTTGAACATAGGGGCTCAGTATACGGAGTCCGCAAATTATTCTAGGAAAATCTGTACTCCAAGAGTCAAATAGCACTCCTATCCTCCCGAGTCTCCTGTGTGGCTAATCAGTACTGTACCGACACATATTGGGTATTGCCACGTTCATCAGAAATTGTGTGACAAATTTTGGTGCCATTTTTACCTGAGTGAAAATGTAAAATCTGGGGCTACAACTATTTTTTTGTTGTAATAATGTAATTATTTTTTCTTCACTGCCCAATGGTATAAGGTTTTGTGACACACCTATGATATCAATATGATCACTGCACCCTTAGATGAATTCATTGAGAGGTGTAGTTTGTAAAATGAAACTACTTATAAGATGGTTCTGCTGTACTGCCACTTCAGTGGCTCTGCCAATGTGACATGACGCCAACCATCCATAATTGCAAAATCTGCACTGTAATATGGCGCGTCTTCCCCTCTGAGTGTCGTACTGTGCCTCAAAAGTAGTTTTTGACCACATATGAGGTATTGGTGTGCAAAGGTGAAATTTTAAAACAAATTTCTCCATTTGTTTTCTTCTGTTTATTTTTGTTAAAATGAAAAATTTGGGGCTAAAACAAAATTTCTGTGTGAAAAATTTCATTCTTTATATTCACAGCTCATGTTATAAAATTCTGTGAAGCACCTGCATGTTTAAAATGCTCACCACACCTCTAGATAAATTCCTTGATGGGTGTAGCTTCCAAACTGGGGTCACTTATGGGGGGGTTTCAACTGTTTAGGCACATCAGGGGCTCTCCAAACTTAACATGGCAAACACAGACCATTCCATCAAAGTCTGCGCTCCTACCTTTCAGAGCTTGGCAGCATGCCTAAAGAGTAGTTTTCCATCACATCAGCTTACTTGCAAGAAATTGCACAACAATTGTATCGTCCATTTTGTCCTGTTATCCTTGTGAAAATGAAAAATTTGGGGCTAAAGCAACATTTTTTTGTTGAAAAATCTTAACTTCAATTATCACTGCTCAAAGTTATGAAATTCTGTAAGCACTTGTGGGTTCAAGATGCTCAAACCACACCTCAAAGATGCAACATGGTGTCCGCTATCTATTCTTAATTTTAATTTTTTCTTTCCATATTACTGTAATTCCTGTGAAGTACTTAAAGGGTTAATAACTTTCATGAATGTGGTTTCGAGCACTTTGAGGGGTGCAGTTTTTAGAATATTGTCACATAGACCCCTCAAAGTCTCTTCAAACTTGGGGTCCCTAAAAAATTGGTTTTGTAAATTTTGTTGGAATGAGAAATTGATGATAAACTTTTAACTCTTCTAACTTCATAGCAAAAAATAATTATGTTTCAAAAATGATGCTGATGTAAAGTAGACATGTGGTAAATGTTATTTATCAGCTATTTTGTGTGGAATAACTCTGGTTTAAGGGCATAAAATTTCAAAGTTTCAAAAATTGCAAAATTTTCTAATTTGTTTGTGAAATTTTTGATACTTTTGTAAATAAACGCCAATCATATCAACCTAAATTTACCACTAATATGAAATACAACATGTCAACAAAAAACAATCTCAGAATCACTGTCTAGTTCCAGTATAATGTCAGAGAGGGCTGGTGGATTGGCCACATAAAAGCAGACCATGCTATCTGTTATGAGCATGAAAAATCAAATATTTGTCATAATGAATCACGCATGAATCAAAGCAGACTTTCATGCACCATCAGCTTATGCCAATAATTAAATTGGCTATTTCATCTGTCTGTTTGTCTGTTCATTAACTGTTATCTACACATTCTGCTGCCACCAGGGCCGATGAACCACACTCTTCTGGACATTTCCTTTATGTCCATCATGTGATCTATACTGTCGTACTGCGGCTCTTGGCGCTGTTGTTGTTAACGCTAAACTTCCAAGCATTTTATGGTCTACACTTTTTTATCTCTCTACCATACTGCTTTGGCCGCAGACAGTTCACAGCCATACCAGCCACACACCTCCCGGCTGCCCACTGTGTATAGAGCTAATCTGTAATACTGATGCCGGAAAACATATTCTCATGTTTTCGAACCCCCAAGAAACAGCTTTGAAAATGGATCCAATTTTTTAAATGGATTGGTGACAATAATCAAGAACTTCTTCACATTCAAAGAAGTTCCATTGTTTTGTCACCGGAAAGAAAGGCATAATATTTGGATAGCTTCATAAATCACCTTTGTGAGTGCCTAATGATTTTGTAATTAGCAAACCAGCTGTTGACCCCCAAAAAGTTATATTTTTTTCTTTTATGGCTTGTACTTCTTCACGTTAAAAACAGTTATAGGGATAATTTTTGGATGGCTTATAAAAAAAGCTATCACATCTTCATCTTGCAAAGTGCAAAACTTCTTATTCTTCCCAGACAGAGATAATTGTTGCACTCGACCTTGTGAAAATGTCACAGATTCTTCTGTTTGCATCACCTGTATATAAACAACAGCAATGCATTCATTTGCTCCCTCCAAAAAAGGAATAATTTTTAGACCATTTATACAATTTAGGTAGCCTAAAAAGTCTGATACTGTAGTGTTTTGCTAAATACGCAATTGTTACCTAAAGTTACTATCCATTTTTCCCAACCAGATAGTTAATAGTCCTTGGATTTTAAAAAGCCTGTGTTTGCTTTACAGAGGCTCAAAATGTGTTCAATTGACTGACTCTTAGCAGAACTCACAATTAGTGTTGAGCCACCCCCGTAGTGTTCGAGTTCGGTTCGGTTCGTCGAACACCCGTGTGTTCGCCGAACTGTTCGTCGAACTGTTCGTCGAACACCTTCGAACACCGTTAAAACCAATGGTAGGCAAATAAAAACACATAGAAACACATAGAAAACACCGTCAAAGGTGTCCAAAAGCTGACAAACTGCTCAGAAGACATAACTAACACATGGAAAAGTGACAAGTACATATACAGTACAGACCAAAAGTTTGGACACACCTTCTCATTTAAAGAAATTTCTGTATTTTCATGACTATGAAAATTGTACATTCACACTGAAGGCATCAAAGCTATGAATTAACACATGTGGAATTATATACTTAACAAAAAAGTGTGAAACAACTGAAAATATGTCTTATATTCTAGGTTCTTCAAAGTAGCCACCTTTTGCTTTGATGACTGCTTTGCACACTCTTGGCATTCTCTTGATGAGCTTCAAGAGGTAGTCACCGGAAATGGTTTTCACTTCACAGGTGTGCCCTGTCAGGTTTAATAAGTGGGATTTCTTGCCTTATAAATGGGGTTAGGACCATCAGTAGTGTTGTGCAGAAGTCTGGTGGATACACAGCTGATAGTCCTACTGAATAGACTGTTAGAATTTGTATTATGGCAAGAAAAAAGCAGCTAAGTAAAGAAAAACGAGTGCCCATCATTACTTTAAGAAATGAAGGTCAGTCAGTCCGAAAAATTGGGAAAACTTTGAAAGTGTCCCCAAGTGCAGTTGCAAAAACCATCAAGCGCTACAAAGAAACTGGCTCACATGAGGACCGCCCCAGGAAAGGAAGACCAAGAGTCACCTCTGCTTCTGAGGATAAGTTTATCCGAGTCACCAGCGTCAGAAATCGCAGGTTAACAGCAGCTCAGATTAGAGACCAGGTCAATGCCACACAGAGTTCTAGCAGCAGACACATCTCTTCATCAACTGTTAAGAGGAGACTTTGTGCAGCAGGCCTTCATGGTAAAATATCTGCTTGTAAACAACTGCTAAGGACAGGCAACAAGCAGAAGAGACTTGTTTGGGCTAAAGAACACAAGGAATGGACATTAGACCAGTGGAAATCTGTCCAAATTTGAGATCTTTGGTTCCAACCAGCGTGTCTTTGTGCGACGCAGAAAAGGTAAACGGATGGACTCTACATGCCTGGTTCCCACCGTGAAGCATGGAGGAGGAGGTGTGATGGTGTGGGGGTGCTTTGCTGGTGACACTGTTCGGGATTTATTCAAAATTGAAGGCATACTGAACAAGCATGGCTACCGGCATGCTATTTTATCCTGTTTGCATTTAGTTGGACCATCATTTATTTTTCAACAGGACAATGACCCCAAACACACCCCCAGGCTGTGTAAGGGCTATTTAACCAAGAAGGAGAGTGATGGGGTGCTACGCCAGATGACCTGGCCTCCACAGTCACCAGACCTGAACCCAATCGAGATGGTTTGGGATGAGCAGAAACGCAGAGTGAAGGCAAAAGGGCCAACAAGTGCTAAGCATTTCTGGGAACTCCTTCAAGATTGTTGGAAGACCATTTCCGGTGACTACCTCTTGAAGCTCATCAAGAGAATGCCAAGAGTGTGCAAAGTAGTCATCAAAGCAAAAGGTGGCTACTTTGAAGAACCTAGAATATAAGACATATTTTCAGTTGTTTCACACTTTTTTGTTAAGTATATAATTCCACATGTGTTAATTCATAGTTTTGATGCCTTCAGTGTGAATGTACAATTTTCATAGTCATGAAAATACAGAAAAATCTTTAAATAAGAAGATGTGTCCAAACTTTTGGTCTGTACTGTAGTCATGCGAAAAGAAAAGAGGTGGAGGAGTAAAAGGAGGGGGAGACACAGATATAGGCATGTCATGCCCTTCTAAAATCCAAAAAGTGAGAAGCCGACACGGCCAGTCCGTTCCTGCCCGTGCCATCTCCGTTTCGCCGGGTTTGTGCCAGAGCCGCGGTGGACCCTGATGGCCAGCCCCCCTCTCCCAATACTGGTGCCTGTCCGCTGGTGGGTCGAGCGAGCCCCCCTGTGGTGGAGGCAGCTCTAAGCTTTTTAATTTAAATTTTCTCTCTAATTTGAATAAATACACTTTAAATCCTTTTACAAGGATCTATTGGAGGGCAAGTCTCATGCCAGCAGCTGCGTAATTCCAGCTCCAGTAGCGTCCACTAAAGCTGCTGCAGTTAAAAAGCTTTTATAAGGATCGAGCTCGGCTGTCCACCGCAAGGCATCCTACCGCCAGTCCCAGCTCCTATGCCTTGGGGTGCCTCCTGATGCTCTTCACTGAATATCCCGTGGTCCCGAAGCATTTCCTTTGAAAAAATTAAGTGTCCAAACTACAGGTGGTGTAGCTTGCTTAACAGCCGGGATAATCTGCTGACTAGCAGACACTGCTACTAGGCACAAAGTATTTCCTGGGCTAGATGCAGTTAAAAATTTGTAATTAGATACTCTCGTTGGATGCTGAGAAAGCATTCCATAGAGTCTCCTGGCACGCCATATATTATTCTCTTAAAAAGCTTGGGGTAGGGGTCTAGGGGACCCTTTTATAGCCAAAATCACGGCCCTGTATCGCAATACGTCACCTAGGCTGAAGATAAATGGAACTGTAGCACCCTGAGGGCTCGGTTGCTACAGAGGTATTGCACCTCACCCAGAGGTGTGATATCTCACTCTCAGTTAAGGATGGAGTGTGGATCAGGACCCGACACCTGCATGCATTACACCACATTGCCGTGGGGCAGTGCGACCAATATGCCCCTGAGATGGGCACGACAGTCCCTGTCCCTGGCTGGAGTGGGGGGAGGGAACACTGAGGAAGGGGAACCCTGTAGTGCAGGAGCAGGGAGGAAGCAGTTCCTGGGTGCATTGAGAAGGGAGTATAAAAGGTGGGCACCATCTTAGTTCAGTGCAGAGAAGTCTGAGCAGAAGTGACAGGGAGCAGGGGCTCTGCATGAGCTCTGCTCCGGAGGCTGGCCTAGTAACAGAGGCCCAGGACTGGAAGAGGGAGAAGGAAGGAATAGGAGCGGAGACGGCTCCAGGAACGAGGAACGAAGGGATCCCAAGGGTGCGGATGGGCGAGTCGCCACCGCATGCCCGAATCCACCTGCGTGGAGGGGTCAGGCCAAAGGGGTAAACTAGTGGAGGCGGGAAACGACCCTCAGCTAGAAACCGGAGGCTGTGACATTTTATGTGGCGCAGCCCCTCGCTACACCCGCTAGGAAGGTACCACATAGGGTCAGGGAAACTGGCGCCAAGTTTACCAAGAGGAGGCCCGAGGCAGCCGGACAGAAGGGTTGGTAAGAAAGGCCAGACAAAGGACACACAAAGGGGGTCCTGTGAAGCGCTCCAAAGTTATCTGGGAGTTGTCTGAGCCCCTCACCTGGTGAGCACAGTACGACATGGGCAGCCGTTACCTGCAGAAGTGGTCTGGATAATAAGAACTGTGAGTAAAGGCCCTGGACTGCATCACTGACTCCGTGTCGTTACTGCTGCTGCCCTGCACCATCACCCCCATCCTCCGCATACACTGCCCTGAGGCTATACTCCTCCCGTGGGGAGTTATACTACGCTCTGCTGCACCCACAACACCAGCCTCAGCGGTCTGCCCTGCAGCGACAGTTCACTCTGACCGCAATCCACGGGTGGCGTAGTCGGACATTTAAATATCAAAACCACATAAATAGTTCCGCCACTGGTTTGACCGCCCTGAGCCACGGAACCGGGTCGACGCCACGGAGACTACAACCACCAGCATCCACCAAAAAGGGTCCGGCTCCGGGTGTCACAAGGCCCAGGGGGCGCGTCAGAACATTTTTATCACCTTTCATAATCACCAATGGGACAAGGCAGGGATGTCCTCTGTTCCCTCTCTTATACATCCTAGTGACGGAGCACCTGCTCTCATCAATTCGCCATAACCCCAATATTAGGTGGATTGAGGTGGGAGGCACCGAGTACAATTGCTCTCTATTTGCTGATGATGTCCTAGTATATATCACTCAATCACATATATCCATCCCTGCTGTTATGGCTGAAATAGATCGCTTTGTTACATGGTCAAATTTTAAAATCAATGCAGCGAAGTCTGAGGCCCTCGATGTCTCCCTCCCCAAATCCATACAGGATTCCATCCAGTCCAACTTTCCCTTTGCCTGGCCGTCACATGGTATCAAATACTTAGGAATTCCTATTCATAGAGACCTCTCCGGTCTATGTTATCTTAATTTTGTGCCCTTTATTGAACAACTCCATACAGACCACGGTTGGCAAGTTAGAACTGTAAGATTCACTACGTGAACCACTGATGTTTTGTGGAAAAGCACATGTACACTGTGTTCCAAATTTTTATTCAAAAAGTGTTTAGGAGTGATAAGGGAAGAATTTGTTTGTTTGTCAGTTAAACTCATTGATGGTGATGTGTGTCAGGGCTCCTTATATCACTGTAAGCAATTGCAGACACCTGTGCTAATTAGTTTGGCAGGTGTGTCCAATGAAAGGCAAGACTACTTAAGAAGGCTGTCCCACATTATTAAGCAGCCTACATTTTCTGCCAAAATGGGAAAGAAAAAGGATGTGTCGGCTGCTGAGAAGCAACAAATTGTGGAGTGTTTAGGTAAAGGCATGACTACAATCAACATTGTGCGATGATCAGGATGAAGTGTCTTGGCAATCAAAAGTATGTAGCTGATTCACAGTACACACGTGTGCGTGCTGATAAGGGCAAATTGAGGACTCTTTCCTAGAGGCAATTACGTCAGGTTAAAAGAGCAGCGGCAAAAAAGTCTTGTCATAGCAGCAGACAAGTTTTTGAAGCTGCTGGTGCCTCCAACGTCCACCGAACAACAAGATGCAGGGTCCTTCAGAGGTTTGCAGCTGTGCATACGCTATCCTGTCGACCACCTCTATCCACTGCACACAAGCAGAAATGGCTCCAGTGTGCCAAACATTACATGAAGACTGATTTCAAAACTGTTTTGTTCACGGATGAGTGCCGTGCAACGCTCGAAGGTCCACATGGATGGAGTGGAGGATGGCTGGTTGATGGACACCCCAATCAAACACGGCTACAGCGTCAACAAGGAGGAGGTGGAGTATTGCTTTGGGCTGGAATCATGGGGAGAGAGATTGTTGGCCCCTTTAGGATCCCTGAAGGGGTAAAGATGAACTCCATAATGTATGTGGAGTTTCTCAAACAGCACTTCCTGCCATGGTTCAAGAAGAAGAACCGTGTATTCCACAGCAAGACCATTTTCATGCATGATAATGCACCGTCTCATGCTGCACATAACACATCTGCATCTCTGGCTGATATGGGCATAAAAGGGGACAAACTTATGGTGTGACCCCCATGCTCCCCTGACCTCTACCCTATTCAGAACCTCTGGAGCATCATCAAAAGGAGTGTCTATGATGGCGGGAGGCAGTTCACATCTAAGCAACAGCTCTGGGACAGTATTCTGTCCTCATGCAAAACAATTGAAGCAGAAACCATCCAAAACCAGACAAATTCAATGGACGAGAGAGTTCAGAAGCTCCTTTCGAACAAGGGCTCCTATGTGCAAATGTAACATCACCTAGAATAAAGTTTTGAGTTGAAAACTGTTTGATTTCAGTTTGTAATAACCTGCTAATGCTTAAAATTTCCAAAATGACAATTTTTTTGGTCTTTATTAAAATGAAAAGGTTGATCGAAGAGTGTGGGGGATCTAAGAGTGTGGCAACCCAGTAGTCAGGATTACTTCGAATTCTGACAATCTGAGGGTCATGTTGCAGGTAGTGCAGCAAGAAGGCACTTATGTGTCTTGCGCATCTCGGAGCCCCAAAATTATTTTCCGGGCTAGATGCAGCTAAAAATTATTATTAATTTTAAATCGGGTGGAGCTTAGTATAGATGGCCTAATAGAATCAGTACTGCACACTGCTACAAAGCCCAAATTATTTTCCAGCCAAGATACAGATAAACATGATTAGTAATTTTAAATCTGGTGGAGCATAGTATAGATGGCCTAATAGAATCAATGCTGCACACTGCTACAAAGCCCAAATTATTTTCCAGCCAAGATACAGAAAAACATGACTAGTAATTTTAAATCTGGTGGAGATTAGTATAGATGGCCTAATAGAATCAGTACTGCACACTGCTGCAAAGCCCAAATTATTTTCCAGCCAAGATACAGATAAACATGATTAGTAATTTTAAATCTGGTGGAGCTTAGTATAGATGGCCTAATAGAATCTGTACTGCACACTGCTACAAAGCCCAAATTATTTTCCAGCCAAGATACAGATAAACATGATTAGTAATTTGAAAGCTTAAAACGGTTGGTGAGGTGATTTTAACCAATCATCAAGCTTTTACTCTCCCCAGGATGACACAGGGGTAGAAAAGTCGTTTCGGATCCATGATTTGTTCATCTTTATGAACGTGAGTCTGTATACATTATCAGTGGAGAGCCGCATGCGCTTATCTGTCAGCACACCACCAGCAGCGCTGAACACACAGAACGCTGGCTGCGGGGCATGACAAGATCTCCAAGGTGTAAGTGGCTAGCTCCAGCCATTTATCCAGATTGGAAGCCCAAAAAGAGCAAGGGTCCAGTGACACAGTCATGGCTTCAATGTTTACTTGGAGATACTCCTGTACCATCGTCTCTAGGCGTTGACTATGTGTCAGACTTCTTGTCTCCTGTGGCCTTGCAAAGGATGGGCTAAAAAAGTGGTGAAATGATTCCGCAAAATTGATGTTGCCAGCAGATACTGTGTTTCTGTTATGGTTTGAGTGCTGAACACTCGACGGTCCCACGGTTGGCAAATTGGAACTGTGAGATTCACTACGTGCACCACTGGTGTTTTGTGGAAAGCACATGTAAGATTCTGCAACAGTCTCTGCTGATACTCCTGCATGCGTGCATCCCTTTCTATGGGAGGAATAATTTCTGCAAATTTACTTTTGTACCGGGGATCTAACAGTGTGGCAACCCAGTCTTCAGGATTTTTTCTAATTCTCACAATTCGAGGGTCATGTTGCAGGTAGTGCAGCAAGAAGGCACTCATGTGTCTTGTGTATCCAGGAGCACCAAGTCCCTGTTGTGTTGGTGGCAAGGTAACATTCATGCTTTCTTCCTCTGTCCTCTCCCCCCAACCTCGCACAACAGAAATGTGATCAAGTTCTCCCTCATCTGATGAGTCTTCCATCAGTTCGTCCTCCACTTCTTCCTGGGCTCCTGCACCTTCCTCACTAGTTTCGCTGCTACCATGCGCCCTGGTAAAACCATCTCCCCAACCCTCAAATGCCTGCCGCCTTGGTGCTGCCGACCGTCTGGACCTTGCAGATGTTAGCCCTTCTGCATACAACTTCTCCTCCTCTACTTCCTCCACCTCCTCTTGTGCCACCACCTGACTCCGAATTCTGTTTAACATGTGCTCCAGCATGTAAATCACCGGAATAGTCATGCTGATAATGGCTTCGTCAGCACTAAACATCTTCATCGCCATTTCAAAACTGTGCAGAAGGGTGCATAGGTCTCTGATCTGAGACCACTCCTCCAGCGTGATTTGCCCCTCCTCTGGATATCGTTGGCCCAGGCTATACGTCAGAACGTATTGCACCAGGGCTTGTTGGTGCTGCCACAGTCGCTGCAACATGTGCAGAGTTGAATTCCACCGGGTAGGCACATCGCATTTTAGCCAGTGAAGTGGCGGGCCCAATGACTTCTGTAGAGATGTAAGTCGCTGAGCTGTGGGATGCGAATGGCGGAAGTGAGCACACAGTGACCGTGCCCTCTGCAGAAGGCCATCTAGTCCGGGATAGTGGGCTAAAAATTGCTGGACAACCAGGTTCAACACGTGAGCCATACAAGGCACGTGTGTGACATTGCCCCGGCGAAGGGCCACACCCAGGTTTGCAGCATTGTCGCACACTGCCTTCCCTGGTTTCAAGTCCAGTGGAGACAACCATTCATGAAATTGGTTCTCCAGAGCTGACCACAACTCCTCAGCTGTGTGACTCACATTTCCATGACATTTCAAAGTAAAAACCGCCTGATGACGTTAAGCCCTGCTGCCAGCATAGTAAGGAGGTGTGCAGGATCCCTTCTGCGCAGTTAGAAAGCTTGTGGCATGACCAGACAGGCTTTGGGTGCAGGTGGAGGACCGAGAGGAGGTTGAGGAGGCAGCAGCAGTGGAGGAACTTTGAGATAAAGAGGATTGACGCACAGCTTGTGGGGACGGCAAGACTTGGACAGCAGCCCCTTGTCCTGCTGTCACCATAGTTACCCAGTGCCCAGTCAGCGACATGTAAAGCCCCTGTCCATGCCTACTCGTCCAAGTTTCTGTGGTGAAATGCACCCTGTCACACATAGAGATTCTCAAAGAAGCGGTGATGTTGTGTGCGACATACTGGTGGAGCGCAGGCACACCTTTCTTTGAGAAGTAGTGCAGACTGGGCATCTGGTACTGGGGCACTGTGACGGACATAAGGTCTCGAAAATCCTCTGTGTCCACCAGGCGGAAAGGCAGCATTTCTGTAGCCAAGAGTTTTCAGATGGTGAAATTCAACCTCTTAGCTTTCTCATGGCTTGGAGGAAATGGTCTTTTACTTGTCCACATCTGAGGGACCGAGGGCTGGCTGTTGTGCTTAGGCGGGATTGATAAGGGTGTCCCCGGCAAACTGCCGGTCTGTGAGGAAGTTGCAGGCGGACATGATAGGTTGCCTTGATCGAAGGTTGGTGCTATCGATGTCGGACAGCGCTCAACACCAGCTGGTGTTACCACCTCCAAAGAAAATGATGACCTGCCAATCACGCTGGCTGTTGCGGGTAAAGAGGTGGCAGGTCTGCGTCCCAAAACAGGTGTGACTGCTGTCCCCCCAGTCACAGAGGATGAAGAGGCCGCAGATGCACAAGATGTGGTAGACGGTGGTTGGCCCGGCCAGCTAGGCTGCATTGTAGCACAGTGAGCTTCCCACTGCAACTTATGCTTCTTGTCCATGTGCCGGTTCATGCATGAAGTACTCAAACTATGTATTTTTTGGCCTCTACTTAGCTTCTGCTGACAAATGTTACAGATAACACGAGTTGGGTCATCTTTATCGATCTGAAAAAATGCCCAGGCTATGCTAGGCTTAGCACCCATGCGACCTGAAGAGCCACCATGACTTGTGTTGAGAGGCAGAGTTGTGTTTCAGGATGCAGTTGTTGACGTGCTTCCAGTACTACGTCTCTGTCCAGGAAGGCGCAACCTGACCTCGTCGTCACTAGCATTCTCCTCCACCTCCTCTGCTGACCTCATCTCTTGGCTGACTGTGGGTTGACAGTAAGTGGGATCTCCAACCTCATCATCATCACCCTGTGCGTTATCACACCCGTCGTCCTCAGAGCCAACCTGTTCCTGCCCTGACAAAAAACTAAAGTTGTCGCTCCAATCAGGTATTTGAGTCTCATGATTGTCTTCCTCATTGTCTTCACCAACAGGAGTTACAGTTTGGGAATGAGGGTCTACATTATGGTCAGAACCTTCTGCGTCTGGTCCTGGATCCGACTCATAAAGATTCTGGGCATCAGTGCAGATCATTTCCTCGTCTGGATTCACAGAAGCGCTGGAGCCGACCTCTGATTCCCAGGTTATAGTATGAGTAAACAGCTCTGCAGACTCAACCATCTGTTCTACCTCAAACTCAGACGGGCAGCTGGAGATTTGGGAGCTGTGAGGAAGAAAGTGCGATTGGGGTGACACCTCTGAGGATTGGAGTATTTGTGATGTTGAAGTTGATGTGGAGGAGTGCCCACTTAAAGGAGCACTTGATATCCGTTGAAGCACCTGCTGTTTTTGTGCCTCATCTGGAATTTGTAGCGATTGGTGTGGCCGTAAGAAAGGGATCTTATCACATTGTCCGCTAAAAGAAGTAGACATTTTAGTTTGGCTGGAAGATGGTCTTTCTTCTGCAGATGTTACTGTTGCTTTAACACCTACCCCACGGACTCAACCTTTTTTCCCCTTCCCAACACGCCTATTCCCCTTTCCACCAGCAGCAGGCCTTTTTCCACTCATTTTGGTGGTTAACTAATTCACAACTCTGGAGTTGTTTGCACAAAAAAACAATGGATGGGAACCGAGCAGAGCTGAGTGGCCAAACTGTGGTATTTGGCCAAAACTATTGGCTGGGTTAGATGCAGAAAAAAATTATATTCAATTTGCAACCTGATGGAGGTCAGTATAGATGGACTAAAAGACCAAGTCACACACACTGCTAGAAGCCCAAATATTTTTTCAGAGCTAGATGCAGAAAAAAATTATATTCAATTTGCAACCTGATGGAGGTCAGTATAGATGGACTAATAGACCAAGTCCCACACACTGCTAGTAGCCCAAATATTTTTTCAGAGCTAGATGCAGAAAAAAATTATATTTAATTTGCAACCTGATGGAGGTCAGTATAGATGGACTAATAGAACAAGTCCCACACACTGGTAGAAGGCCAAATATTTTTTCAGAGCTAGATGCAGAAAAAAATTATATTAAATTTGCAACCTGATGGAGGTCAGTATAGATGGACTAATAGAACAAGTCCCACACACTGCTAGAAGCCCAAATATTTTTCAGAGCTAGATGCAGAAAAAAAATATTTTTAATTTGCAACCTGATGGAGGTCAGTATAGATGGACTAATAGACCAAGTCCCACACACGGCTAGAAGCCCAAATATTTTTTCAGAGCTAGCTGCAGAAAAAAATTATATTCAATTTGCAACCTCATGGAGGTCAGTATAGATGGACTAATAGACCAAGTCCCACACACTGCTAGAAGCCCAAATATTTTTTCAGAGCTAGATGCAGAAAAAAATTATATTCAATTTGCAACCTGATGGAGGTCAGTATAGATGGACTAATAGAACAAGTCCCACACACTGCTAGAAGCCCAAATATTTTTTCAGAGCTAGATGCAGAAAAAAATTATATTCAATTTGCAACCTGATGGAGGTCAGTATAGATGGACTAATAGACCAAGTCCCACACACTGCTAGAAGCCCAAATATTTTTTCAGAGCTAGATGCAGATAAAAATTATTTTTAATTTGCAACCTGATGGAGGTCAGTATAGATGGACTAATAGAATGATGATATGCCCAAAAGGTTTTACTTCACTAGGTGCAATAAAAAAATTGGTATTCTATACACAGGTGGTGTAGCTTGCAACACAGATAGGCTACTCCACTGACTAACACACTCTGCAATAGGCCAAAAAGGATTAGCTTTGCTAGATTTAGCCAAATGCTGTGAAAAAAACTTGCACAGCACTGGCACAGACCTGCCTGGCAAAAACTGATAGGAACTGATGTAACTTAGTCCTGAAAAGGACTGCAATTACAATTAGTCTTTACTCCCAACCTATCTATTTAAGAGCACAGACCTGCCTGATAAAAGTCGTAGGAAATGCTGTAACCTAGTCCTTAAAAGGACTGCAATCACAACTATTCCCTACTCCCAAGCTATCTGTAGATTTGTGCGAAAATTGGCTTGAAATTAACAAGGTATAGCGCACACAGCAACAGCGGTGCGGTCTAACACGCAGCTGCAGCAGTGAGAAAATGGTGGCGACGGGGAAAATGTCTGGGTCTTATAGGGCAAGGACATGTGACATACACTGCCAATGACACATGCCCTTGCTTGTGTGAAAAAAAGCACTTCTCTCCGTGTGTGCGCTGCTGATAGGCTGACAGATTGCACCTCCCCACTGTAAATGTGGGAAAGAGAAAAAAAAATGGAGATCTTCATTATTCCTGCAGAGATCCATCCCCTGCCCCTCCCCCCGCCCCGCTGTACACTCAAACTGCGTATTAACATTAATTTTCATCATTACTGAGAAAAAATCCAGTTATGATTTTGGTGCACGAACAGTTATCGAACATAACCTCGAACAGCCGAATTTTTTTCAAATCGTTCGTGTTCGCCGAACGGCTCGAACACCGCCCAAAACAGCTCGAATTTGAGATTGGCGAACAGGTCGAGTCGAACAACGCTCATCTCTACTCACAATATTGTACACATATTTTCCCAGCAATAAAGAGGGGTGACAAAGTATTTTCCATTGAGCCGGAGTGTACACAATTTTTTGAGAGAAGGCAATACAATCCAGGTGGTCTGGCACCATTTATGGTGATCTTTGACATATGGGAGTACAATTTCCATCGTGTTGGATGATTGAAGGAAAGTTTTTTGGGCACACAAAAGGAGAACTAATGATATAATGGTGGTAGAGGAGTAAGTGTGTTTAAAGCAGTAGGAGGATTATGATGAAGCTGATAGCAACGACAAGGCACCACTTGGAGGTGCAGATTGGTTAACAGAAAGATGATCATAAGAAGAGGAAGGAGATCAGAAGCTTCCTCCACATGAGCATTTTATGCTGTTTTATGTGCTGACAGAGTAATGCAGTTCCTTTTCGATGTGTGCCAGGATGTACCTGGCTTATTTTTCAACAGTACAGCCTGCACATTGCAATAGACTGGTCCACTAGCAACGTGGAAAATAAATTCCCACACACGAGATGCGAGCATGTATGACTCTGGACAACCCTGACTAGACTTTCTAGAAACTATTGAGCCTCCTCCACCAACAGCACATGTGGCATGTGGTAGAAGTCGTCCAGCTCAACTATATAATATCTTCAATTATATTTGTAAATAATTAAAACATCTCTACATGCATCATTAGTCATCAGATGGGAACATATATGCATTTTTGCTACACTCAGTAGCCTTACTCATGATTAGAGATGAGCGGTGTTCGACTAGAACTGTTTGCCAATCTCAAATTCGAGCTGTTTTGAGCGGTGTTCGAGTCGTTCGACGAACGCAAACGATTTGCAAAAAATTCGGCTGTTCGAGGTTATGTTCGATAACTGTTCGTGCACCAAAAGCGTAACTGGATTTTTTCACATCATGCAGGGATTGTCTGCCACTCACTGTAATGTCACAGCCATGGTGGTTGTGGCATTACAGTGGTTGCCCAAATCGATGGGAACAGTGCTCACAGTGAAACATGAAAAGTTGGCAATTCAGCAGCGGCATACACCGGTACCCGAAAATTTATAACAGAAAGAATAGAGCATCACACATAGATTAGAAAGAAACATGTCAGTCAAATATATAAGAAGTCTTAAGCAAGATAGTTAAAATGTAACATTTATTAGATATACATTAAAATTTTTCCTTCAAGTAAAAAAACCCAAATGGGCCTAATGGTGAACCCTGGGTCTTCTGAATTACCATTAATAACTTTTGATAGTGTATACATGCGAAGGATGCTTCCTTTTTTTTCTAAAAAGTTGAATTGCTATAAATTATCTGGTCCCATTGTCTGATATGTTGCTGCATGATTGTAGTGGCGAATATATCTGCAAATATAGGAGAGGAGGGTATTATACCTCCCAGTCTATGTGTCTGTAAGAGTGGTTTATTTTGTCTCTCCCTCCCTAATCGCCGCTGTGTGGGGTCCAGTTTTGGTTTGGTGGTTCTGGTTGTTTTGAAGCGCTAGTGTAAGTCCCTGAGATGCGCTTCATTTCTATATGCATGCGTTCCATTTACCGGAAACAGGAAGGACGTCACCAGATGTGACGTCGGCGGGATTCCATATGCGTTCCACCCGATGGTTTGCGTTCCAGATACCGGATATATCAGCCCACGTGACCGGAAGTGACATAGCGGCATGTCGTTTAGCGCGGCAGTTTAAAGGAGATACGGTGCAGGAAGTGACAGGTGGAACCCTGGGTCTTTTGAAAGGAGGATAAGGGCTGTTTGAAATGGTGGAGACCCTCAGCCCATCAGTCTCCCCTGATGAATCTACTTTAGGAGGAAACTAGTTGGGAGCAGGATACCTCCAGAATGTTTTGGTCATGAATAATAGGATGATATTACACCAGGATGAATCAAGCCATGATGTACTTTAGGATTGGGTGAGATTGTTTCATTTTGTTTTATATAACAATAACCCGAATGATTCTTTCAGTGGGGCTTCGTTGATTTTCTCTGACATAATCCACGGTACCTTATTGAATAGAGGTCATGTGGGATTTTACTGTATAGTCTATGGTGCCTTCTGTGTTTAAGGGGCATAAGGGAGTTTATTGTATACCTAATTTTTTGAGCGCACACATGGTATCCCTATATGATTGCTATAAAAAATGGCAACTAATAATAGCAAGGGTAGTATTTAATCCAATGCTGAGTTGAGGTTGATTTTTCTAAACCCCACGCACTTTGCATTTGATATGTTGAGGTGTGGTTCACATGTATACACTATCATAAGTTATTGATGGTAATGCAGAAGATCCAGGGTTCACCATTTGGCCCATTTGGGTTTTTTACTTGAAGGAAAAATTTTAATCTATATCTAATAAATGTTACATTTTAACTATCTTGCTTAAGAATTTTGATTAATCTGGTGGTTACCCCGATAGCTTGTTACACATTTATAAGAAGTACAGTGACAGTGTTGGTTACTGTACTTGTCATTTAGTGTTAAAGGATTTATTAAAAAAAATAATAGTGTTTTCATGCACTGTCTCTTTAAAAAAGCCGATGAACTTGGCTCACCTCATGCACGTCACTGACAACGTGGGAAAATTCTCCTGCTCTTGCGATTGCCGTGAGCGCAGGAGAATTCTCTCAAGCTCACCGCATGCGCAGGAGAATTCTCCCACGCTGTCAGTGACGTGCATGAGGTGAGCTGAGTTCATTGGACATGAACTCGGCTAATCAGGATGCCGTCACAGCCAGACACTGAGGAGCGCAAGCATGCCTGCGCTTCTCAGTGTCTGCGGCATGGCAAGCTGGATGGCAGCGTTCTGCTGCGATCCAGCCTGTCATCTCGATGTAGCAGAGCTGGAGCCGTCCTGGGAACCATGGAAAGGTAAGGATGATGTTGGTTTATTATTTTACTTTTATTGCAGGAGATCGTTGGCTTCAGCTGGAATGGGCGTGATGTTAAGTATGGTTTAATTTAGAACAATAAAGAATTGTTTGTTTATTTCAATTAAAGGACTTTATTCTGGTTGTTTGTGTTTCTTTTTAACTTTGACTATGGGGTTAGTAATGGGGGTGTCTTATAGATGCCTCTCCATTACTAACCTGGGCTTGATGTCAGCTGGCATTATAAGCTGACATCAACCCCAGCCCTATTACCCCACTATCACCGCTACAGGGCAGTGGGAAGAGTAAGGCTAAGTTCCAGAATTGGCTCATCCCATGGATGCTCCATTTCTGGGGCGGCTGACGGCTGGTGTTTCTAGCCTGGGAGGGGGCCAATATTCATGGCAGCCTTCCTGGGCTATTAATATCAGCCCCCAGCTGTCTGCCTAGCCTTTGCTAGCTATTAAAATAGGGAGGACCCCACGTCATTTTTTTGGGGGGTCCCCCATTTTAATAGCTAGTAAAGGCTAGGTATTCAGCTGGGGGCTGATATTAGTAGCCTCTGAAGCTCCGTGGGTATTACCCCCTTCCCAGGCTTCAAACATCTGCCCCAGCCGTCTGCTTAACCTCCGCTAGAGACTAAAATTACAGGGAACCCCACGCCAATTTTTTTTTTAATAAATCCTTTATTTTAACACTAAATGACAAGTACAGTAATCAACACTATCACTGTACTTATTATAAATGTGACTGACATGTTTCTATCTATCTAATCTATGTGTGATGCTCTATTCTTTCTGTTCTAAATTGTCGGGTACTGATGCTGAATTGCCGGCCGGCTTTTTTAAAGAGATTGTCTTCTGAGCAGTTTGTCAGCTTTTGGACACCTTTGAAGGTGTTTTCTATGTGTTTTTATTTGCCTGCCATTGGTTTTAATGGTGTTCGACGGTGTTCGACAGTGTTCTAAGGTGTTCGACGAACAGTTCCACGGACATCCCGGTGTTCGACGAACCGAACCCGAACACTAGGGGGGTGGCTCAACACTACTCATAATGTGGTGAAAGATTCTGAATGCATTAGAAAAGCATACAGATTCCTATCTATGAAATAATGATTCATGTGGATGTGTTTTTATCATATTCAAATAAAGTTGAAGATTTTATACTGTTGAGATGGTTTTATTGCACCACATTCTGATCATCGTTGTTGGTGGCAGCAACATTCATTCTGTGCTCCAGAGGGAGTAGACAACTGTGACTAGCTGGCTTTTTTCCATTTTCCAATGTGTGGCATTACCTGTTCAAGAACTGACCACAGGAAAAGCTGATTTGGACCCAAAGGATGCTTCTGTTGCATGTTGTCTGCGCTATCACTGATGCTAGCAACCTCATCCTCTGGTAATCTTAACTTCTCATCACCCTTGCCTGGTTCCCAGGTTTTGACCAACATAGAATCATCATCATCTTTATTGTCATAAATAATTTGGCTGACAGGTGCCTCTGTGTGTGAAATTGCCAGTACTCCTTGCCTCCCCTCCAGATTCCCAAACCAAGGTTTGCCTTGGCTCAGAATGCTTCTACCCCAAACAGTGTACCACAGACAGTGTCTGTACCACCTCTGCTCACAGAGCCTGCAACCCAGATTGGCATTAGAATCATGATATCCATCTCTCCCAGCAACATGTCTTCTCAGAACAAAGGCTGATGACTCCTGTTTTTCAAGATATCGAATGGAAGAAGTTTTTCTGGTGCAATATTGTCCTTAGTCCCCAGTGTGCTGTAAGTTAGAGAACTTTTGGACAGAATAGAAACAGGTCTCATTGAAAGATAATAAATTCCGCTATGTACAACATCAACTTTTATGGTAGTGTAGCAAGTGCACTGAGTAGATCGCTGACTCTTGATGATGGTGTCACTGTCAGAGGCTACATCATTCTTCTGTGATTGAGGTGAGGGTTGGGACAAAAAGTTCATTATGCCCTCTACTTCCTCCCTGCCAACGTGCTTGCCAAAGGATGCAACATCTGACTAGATTTTGATTCTATTACTGCTGGGATGGTTGCTGACATCATTACCTGTGGTGTTAGAGCTTCTGCTTTCAGCAACCTAAATCTTATCAGTCATATTAGGTTCTTTTCTATCACTCTGCCACCTCTACTCTTATGCCAGTGTTTTAATGTTGTGAGTTTTGATTGTAATTGCTTCAGGCACACCTCCATGACTGAAAGGTGGCGGCTCCTGGGAGAAATAAAGTTCATTTTCTCCTGAGTGCAGCACTTTTAGTGTGCTTTAAGTCTTGCAGGTGTGCCTGGATCAATTACAGTCACGACTAACAGCAATTTTAGTACAGTGTCCAGGCACTTTTGTAATGCTATTAACCTGCAGATTAACCCTAGATCTGCAGGTTAATAGCATTATAGAACACAACAGGTTCCCTTTAATTTAGTTTTATATAATATAGTCATTATGACTTGATAAAGCAGTTATATTTTAGAAATCTATAATACTGTTCTACTAACCTGCAACAATTTCATTGTGCCTTGGCATTCAATTTTGTGCAGAAAATCACACATTTTTTATCACACATTTATTCAGAATGTGTGAAAATGGGGATATGTGACATATGTATTTTGAAAAGCCTCGACAGAACTAATTTTAGTCAGTGCACGTACTCATGTAACCTTAATTTTAGACTTAAATTCAAATATGCAGGATGCTTTATCATTGTCCAAAATTGTGTAGTATTTGTGATACCTAGGGTGCTGCTTTCATCCCTATGTATGTATATACAATATAAATATATATATAATATTGGCATACAATAGAGGCTTTCATCTGAGTGTATGTTGAGGAGTACATACCGACTACATAAGCAAAAAGCTAGATGAATCTAGATATGAGATGAGACTTTTAATGGTTCCTTACTCACCCTACTGAGGTTCTGCCATGAGTCTCCTCTGCTGCACCCAGTGTCTGTTATTGTCTGCAGTGCTGATGTCACATCAACAGCACTACAACCAGCTAGCTCATTGGCTTGTACCGTCAACTTAGGCAGAGCCGCTGAGCTTAGTTACTGGCTGCAGCGCTCTCAACCTGAAATAACAAAACCCCTTTAATTACTGAAAGGAAAGTTAACCACAAATCTTTTTGATAGCCAAGTAGGTAACCAAGCAAATTATTATATTTTTTATTTATTTTTTACCACTTTTTCCTTTTTGTTATTTTATTGTACTTCCTGAACAGCAATTCTTTTAAAGCAGCAGTGCCTATGTCCCGAACATGCATAATACAAAGAATCTTACTCTCAATCTACTTATACAGACTAATCATTTACTCAGTACTGCATAAGAAATGGGAATAACTTCAAACTCTTTTGAGTACCTTATACAATAATTTCACTTCATCAATACTTCTTACATAGCTTTTACTGTTTAATGTTGAATATTAGAAATAAAAGCTGCATTTCCAAAATTTAGAAATATTTAGTCTAGCAACTCGGTTTAAGCATGCTGGGAAATAATTTAGTTTTCCATTTTCTATCTTAGACAATCAGCAAGGACTCAACAGAGATTGCTACAGGCAGTACCCCTAAGCATGTTTTCTGATCTTAAACTTTTTATTTAAAGTGCTGAATGTTAGAAAATTATACAGTTTAATGGCTGGCTAAGAGAAATGTGCACATATATTTTTTATTATACATGTAATATTTACTATATTTACTTTATTTATTTCATAAATTTGATTTACTTTGGAAGAGCTTAAGGACATTACCTATGTGAGTTTAATTTGCTGGATAGAGAATATGTATTGACTTTGTTGTGAATTATTCAAACACAAAATTGACTGTGATTACAATTAAGTTATTTCTAGATTTAAATATAAATATAATATAGAGAGCTAATGGAAATTAAGCTGGGACAGTGATGCTTCCCTGAGGCGTTACCTCTTGTTTTATAGCAATAATCTCTTCTGACAAGATTGTAACCATGAGCACTTGTATATGTTTATCCAATAAAAAGAGGAGCGTGCACCGACAAATGAATTTATTCCATTATGCAAATCATTAAAATGTTTACGAAGGTGAGAAATAATTTTAGCCTAGTACATGTAGCATAGCAAAAGCTAGTTTTCTATTAGGTTATAAAATTATTTATGTAGATATATTTTGTGTATTAGTAGCATGATCAGTAAATTCAATACAGCATTATATCTTCGCAAATCTTTCTATCCATATATCTTTATTTGCATTTTAAACTGTATATATTCCCTAAAATATATTTTGATGAAGATTGTGTTGCACAATTGATCTATTCATCTTATACTGTACATACATTTAAAGTGCTAGCGCTGTAATTATGAAATAAATGAGAGTTGAAGATGAATATCTGCAAGAATGAGTCAGATTTCAGGAACTATAGATATCAGAGTAGATTTAATATTACTTTTGGATGCACAAAATGGTGACATACAGTACAGACCAAAAGTTTGGACACACCTTCCCATATAAAGATTTTTCTGTATTTTCATGACTTTGAAAATTGTACATTCACAATTTCCGGTGACTTGAAGCTCATCAAGAGAATGCCAAGAGTGTGCAAAGCAGTCATCAAAGCAAAAGGTGGCTACTTTGAAGAACCTAGAATATAAGACATATTTTCAGTTGTTTCACACTTTTTTGTTAAGTATATAATTCCACATTTGTTAATTCATAGTTTTGATACCTTCAGTGTGAATGTACAATTTTCATAGTCATGAAAATACAGAAAAATCTTTAAATGAGAAGGTGTGTCCAAACTTTTGGTCTGTACTGTATATAGAAGTATAAATTTGTTATGTGGGTAATGACTGTCTTTAGAGTTGGGAAAATGTATTAGAATTTCACAAAAATTGTATTCTGCATAATAAAGATATTTTGTAATTCACTCCACTCAAACCCAGGAAGATGGCAACTGGCAGGTCATAGAGGACCAGCAAAATTAAAAAAAACAACTAATACTCACCACACCACTCACCTTCCAACAAGCTCTCATCCGTACGGTTCTCGCCACATCATCTTACCACCACACCAGGCCAGGATTTTAGGTCATAACCTCAGTACGTGTACTGCAACCTTATGATATGCACTCTAGGCAGGGTCGTACTGGTCTAAGCTTCAGCCAGAAGTCCCAGTTTACCTTGAAGATGCCCAGAGTTTCAGAACATGATGGTGGTAGGAAGGTGTGCCTAGGACTTTATGGTGGACAGAAGTCAACGGAGGCAAGGGGTGAGGTAAGTATTGGTTGCTGTTTTTATTTCCGTATCTTACGTTTATTAACAAATCCCATTTGCTAGAAATCATATTTACTGATGCTCTCTGACTTACTCTGAATGTCAGTTATGTCCAAAGGAAGTGAGGGTGAAGTGGTCGCTGATTGGCTACAGGGCTCCCTTGACATAACATCACGCAAGCCTCAAAAGAGCAAGTATCATCATTATTGGAATGGCACCGGCTCCGGAAGAAGTTCAGGCTGCTTCTATTTTAAGGTGGGAATATAGCAATTGAGTAGAGGCTGTGCAAGTAGTAATTCAAAAGTAAAACCGACAAAATTTTGTACTGCCATATATGTGACTCCACTTTACCTTTACACCACTGCTGTCTCTCCAGTTCCTCTCTACGTGTCCTCAAAGGAGTGGGGGGCACCACTGGCTTTTTCTGGCTACAGTCTTCTTCTCCTTAGGCTTTCCTCTTCAGTGCCTCTAGAGCTGAATGGGTCTCACAAGGCACCGAAGAGTAGACTGAAGTGAAGAAGACCTCTGCCCGAAGGAGAGCCATGAAAGACTACAGCTGCGGTAGCAGGACAAGTGAGGGAGTATGTGAGCATAATATTTTTTTATTTTCTAAACATTTTTTGCCTCAATTTTGGCACATTCAAATCATATCAAATAAATTTGATGCAAATTGAATTTCCTAGTAATTTGAGGAATTCACATAGATTCAAATTTTAGATGAGATATTTATGGGTCCAATTATTTCAATTTCCACTGTTTGACACAACAGCATTTATTTATTTTACTCACTTATATATATTTATTTCACTCATTTATATAATTCCATAATGTTTTATAGACATCAGCATTGCTGTTCCCATTGGGGCTCACAATCTAAATTTCCTAGCAGTATGTCTTTGGAGTGTGGGAGAAAAACCGGGCGCCCTCATACAAACTCCTTGCAGATGTTGTCCTTGGTAGGATTTGAACTCGGGACTCTAGTGCTGCAAAGCAACAGTGCTCAAATATATTTAATCATTTGATATAAAAAAGAATACAAATATAACAATCATTTCCTTAATGTAGTAAGTTAGTCATATTCAATTCTCATACCTCCGAAAAACAGGATACTATTTTCAGGTCATACTTGCAAAATCTATGAGGCTTAAAGCTCCATGGTGTATTAGTATCCTGGAGGTCTTTGTGTTGTCACAAGATGTGAGGCTTCAATGAAAGCTTTGCATTAGTTTTCTAGCACTTCTGTGAATCAGAGTTAAGCGAAAAAATTAGATATTCCTTACAGAAGATTAATGCAGTGCCTCACTTAATACCTTCTTGTGGAAATGCTAATATAAAACATCTAATAGAACCAAAGAGATTGGTGAATTTTGAAGACAAAACAGTTTGTGTTATAAACTAATTATTAAAGATCTCCACATCAATTTCCCTAATTAAGTTAAAATTTGATCACAGTTATATCTCATAGGCAGAAGAAACACTGTTTTGTAATGATTAACAAAAAAAATGATCATAATGGACATAAATGTGGGACATGTTGAAGACAATGCTTAAGTGCTCACATTTTTCAAGGTCATTTAGACAACTTTCCTGGGAACTAAAATTAATAAAAGGACAAGTAAATGCCTTTAGTTATATTTTCTGAGTGGCTTTTCTAATGTGCACAATGTTTTCCTGAATGCTGAATAATCTTGTAGTCTTGCTATGAAGAGAAAAAAATGCTGAAATACTATTAATTGATAGGAAAATTCATCATGCTCAATGCATAACAGATGTAATGTGCTCTAGATTATGCATCACATTAATTTTTTTTATTATTTAACTTATTTTTCATAGCAACATAAATTCCACATCACTTTTAGGACATTATCATCCTTGTCCCCATTGGGGCTCACAATGTAAATTCCCTTACAGTATGTATTTTTCAATTAAAATAACGTAAAGAAAAAGGCCCCTCTTTCTAGATAGTGATGTTACATATTTGTTATGATGGTTGTAGCATTTTTATAATTCCCTTTTCAGAATGCAAAACTAATCTGTCTAGGTTCAGGAGCCATATGTGTTGGTAATTCCACTGCTTGGCTTCTCTTGAACATGTATGTTGAAGTGATGTGATATTTTTCCGGCCAGCCTATATGAGTCTGGGGATAAGAAATGACTTGTTGTCATTACTTAACAAACATTAGATGAGTATTCTGCATAGGAGTCTCAAAACACTAAAGCCATATCAATATTGTTGTATGTTGTAGGAATATATAGATAGGAGCATTTTTTATGGTAATTTTATTGAAGTAAAGAAACCTCTGTAAGTGACATTGGCTCAAGCGCTGAACACATGTAATGGAATTTCATGTACAAGCTGCTGCATACAAGCCCACTATCACCTTGTGCAATGCCAATAATCCGCAGCAGTATTGTAAAGCATGTCACTATTGGACTCTCGAGCAGTGAAAATGTCCTTTGGAAAGATGAATTTATTTCACTATTAGGCAGTCTGAAGGAAAAACCTAAATTTGGCAGATGCATGAAGAATTCGGCTAACCAGAATGCTTAGTTCCTACTGTAAAATTTAGAAGAAGAGGCATTATAGTACAGTCATGGCCAAAAGTTTTGAGAATGAAACCAAAATTATATTTTCACATGATCTGCTGGCCTCTGGCTTTTATTAGTGTTTGTCTGATGTTTATATCACATACAGGAATATAATTGCAATCATATTATGAGTACTAATAGGTTATATTGACAGTTAGAATGAGTTAATGCAGCAAGTCAATATTTGCAGTGTTGCCCCTTCTTCTTCAAGACCTCTGTAATTCTCCCTGGCATGCTCTCAATCAACTTTTGGACCAAATCCTGACTGATAGCAGTCCATTCTTGCATAATCAATGCTTGCATTTTGCCAGAATTTGTTGGTTTTTGTTTGTCCACCCGTCTCTTGATGATTGACCACAAGTTCTCAATGGGATTAAGATCTGGGGAGTTTCCAGGCCATGGACCCAAAATCTCTATGTTTTGTTCCATGAGCCATTTAGTTATCACCTTTGCTTTATGGCAAGGTGCTCCATCATGCTGGAAAAGGCATTGTTGGGCGCCAAACTGCTCTTGGACGGTTGGGAGAAGTTGCTCTTGAGGACATTCTGGTACCATTCTTTATTCATGGCTGTGTTTTTAGGCAAGACTGTGAGTGAGCCGATTCCCTTGGCTGAGAAGCAACCCCACACATGAATGGTTTCAGGATGCTTTACAGTTGGCATGAGACAAGACTGGTGGTAGCGCTCACCTCTTCTTCTCCGAATAAGCTGTTTTCCAGATGTCCCAAACAATCGAAAAGGGGATTCATCAGAGAAAATGACTTTGCCCCCGTCCTCAGCAGTCCACTCCCTGTACATTTTGCAGAATATCTGTCGGTCCCTGATGTTTTTTCTGGAGAGAAGTGGCTTCTTTGCTGCCCTCCTTGAAACCAGCCCTTGCTCAAAGATTCTCCGCCTCACAGTGCGTGCAGAAGCACTCACACCAGCCTGCTGCCATTCCTGAGCAAGCTCAGCACTGCTGGTAGTCCGATCCCGCAGCTGAAACAGTTTTAAGATACGGTCCTGGCGCTTGCTGGTCTTTCTTGGGCGCCCTGGAGCCTTTTTGACAACAATGGAAGCTCTCTCCTTGAAGTTCTTGATGATGCGTTAGATTGTTGACTGAGGTGCAATCTTTGTAGCTGCGATACTCTTCCCTGTTAGGCAAGTTTTGTGCAGTGCAATGATGGCTGCACGTGTTTCTTTAGAGATAACCATGGTTAACTGAAGAGAAACAATGATACCAAGAACCAGCCTCCTTTTAAAGTGTCCAGTGATGTCATTCTTACTTAATCATGACTGATTGATCGCCAGCCCTGTCCTCATCAACACCCACACCTGTGTTAATGGATCAATCACTAAAACAATGTTAGCTGCTCCTTTTAAGGCAGGACTGCAATGATGTTGAAATGTGTTTTGGGGGTTAAAGTTCATTTTCAGGGCAAATATTAACTTTGCAAGTACAGTAATTGCTGTTAAGCTGATCACTCTTTGACATTCAGGAGTATATGCAAATTGCCATTACAAAAAATGAAGCAGTAAACTTTGGAAAAATTACTATTTGTCTCATTCTCAATACTTTTGGCCATGACTGTACAGAGGTACAAAGACATTTTAGTCAATTGTATTCTTCCAGTTTTATAGCAACAGTTTAAGTAAGGCTCTTTTCTGTTGCATGCTAAACCTTTCTTGTCCCAAATAAGTGCTTGACCTTACAAATACTCTTCTGACTGAAATGTCACAATAAGGGGCCCAAATACCTAATAACACCCAGAATTTTTTTAAAGGGATGTCCAATAAGCTCATGTAGATGTGATGATCTGAGGTCCAAATACATTGGGCCAAATAGTGTGTGTGATATATACAGACGGAAATCATTGACAAAAAAAAATCTTTTTACAGATTTTCTATATACAGTTATAAAATACTTCAAATACTTTACAATGTCAGTAGAGATGAGCAAACCCAAACTGTAAACTTCGAGGTTCATACCATGTCCGATGCTTAACTCCGAACACGGACATCTCATGGAAGTCAATTTTACAGTTCGGGAGTCTAGAGAGGAGAGATAGAGAGAGAGAGACAGAGAGATTTTCCAGCTCCAAAGTTCGGGTCCCCATTGATTTTAATGGGGCTTTGGTTCAGGCTCAAATTTGGGTAAAGTTCTGGTACCTAAACTGAACTTTGGACTAAAGTTCGGCTGGGTAACAGAACCCGAACTTTCACGGGTCCGCTCATCCCAATTGGTCAGTGATATCAATTTGTCCCATCAATGATTTCAAACATTAACCTTTATAAATAAAGTAGTGGTCCTTTTCCGATTTTCACTGTATGACACTTCTTATACTTTACACATTTATTTATATATTTTATCATGCAAAACTCCGAAGTTTGGGAATTACATGTACTTATGTGTACATTACTTTCATCACTTTAGTAAAGACTTAAAGCGAAAACCGTATAAAGAACATTTCCAGCTAACTTGCTATATTTACAATCAAGTGGCATGGCATCCAGACCATTACTTATCAACTCATCATTAAACATTAATGGATTAATCATTAATTATTGAGGAATTAATGTTGAGATCCAGCTGTGTTGTCCCAGTTCACTTCACAAGCCTGGACAGAGATACTTTAAGGCCGATGCTGTTCAGTGTTTAGTTTCTCTCTTGTTACTTCCTCTCACCTCTTAGTTTCATGAAGCAGAAACATGAGTGTTTAGTTGCTCTTCATTTCCCTTTGAATTTGAGTTGGTGGCTGAAAAAGTAAATTGCAATGCAATATTATTAGCCTATAGCCAAAATATTATCTGGTGTTATATCCACTGTATTATATACAGTGGCTATAAAAATTCTACACACCCCTGTTACAATGCCATGTTTTTGTCATGAAAAAAAATGAAGGAAAAAGAATCATTCCATATACTTGTCCACCTTTCATGTCATGCATAATCTGTGCAATTCAATTGATAAATAAACCAAAATCATTTGGAGGGGATAAATAAAAATAATAAAGCTATTAAGTATTGTAATTGGATGTGTATTATCCAATCAAATTTAAACTCATATTAAATAGTAGTCAGTACACACCTGCCATAATTTAACCCCTTAATGTCAAAAAATGTTTTCACCTTCCTGAAAGAGCCTTATTTTTCAAATATGACATCTGTCACTTTATATGGTAGCAACTTTGGAATACATTTACATATCCTAGTTATTTTGAGACTTTATTTTTCTATGATATATTAAACTTCATTATAGTGGTGAATTTTGCAGATAAAACTTGCATTTGTTTATGAAAATATAATTTTGGGGTGTGAAATTTTTTTTCCGGTTCACAGATGCTTTACGAAAGTTAATAACATTGGGTCATCAATATGAAAAAATGATTTTTACAAAAATATTTTAGCTCCAGCTTTCTCCTTTTCACAAGGGTATCAAGAGATAACAGATCACACAATGTGTAAAGCAATTTGTAAAGCAAAATTTGGTAGGCAACTACTATTTGGGCCCATGGCATGGCACAGAAGGAAATTGCACTATTTGACTTTTGGAGCTCAATTTTGCTTTGAATAAATTGTTGACGCCATCACATTTACACAGCCCCGAAAGTGCCAAACTGTAAAAAAAAACATGAATGACTCTAGTTTTAAAACTGAAAAAAATAATCTTTTCTGACTCCAAGGTACTTTACAAAAGTTTATAACAGTGGAACATGAAAATGAAAATTAGGATAAAGTGTCTTGCATAATTTGTAAGATAATTTTTACTGAGTGCGACAATACCCCATTTGTGGTCAGAAGCTACTATTTGGGCACACAGCATGGCTCAGGAGGAAAAGTGCACTACTTGACATTTGGAGCACAATTTTGGTTTGAAAAGACTGTAGACAATATGTCAAATTTGTAGAGGACCCAAGGTAGCAAAACAGCAGAAATCGCCACAAATAAACCAATTTGATTACTACACCCTCCAAGGAATTCATTTTGGAGTGTAATGACCTTTTCGGACTCACAAGTGCTTCACAAAAGTTTCTAATATTGGGACCTGCAAATGAAACATTATGTTTTTTCCACAAAAATGTGGTTTTAGCCCCAAGTTTTTCATTTTTGTAAGGAATTATAGAAGGAAGTGGAAATCAATATTATAAAGCAATCTCTTCCAAATACGACCATACCCAACAAATGGTTAGAAACTACTATTTGTGTACATGGCAGGGCTCAGAAAGGAAGAATTGCTATTTGGATTTTGGAGTATAAATTTGGCAGTAATAGTTTGTAGGCGCCACTTGGCTGACCACAACTTGCCACAAGCAGCAGAAAACCACAACAACCTACCCCATTTGGAAACTACACCCCTCAAGGAATTCATCCAGCGGTGTAATAAGCATCTTTATCCCATAGGTATTTCACCAATTTCTTTACCATTGGGCTGTGCAAAGATGAAAAATGTTGTTTGTTATAATAATAAATAGATTTAGATCAAAGTGTTCCATTTTTTCCATGGCTACACAATGTTATTACGCTATTTATCCCAAGTACAGCGATACCCTATATGTGGTCATACTCTTCTGTTTGGGCACATGGTATGGTTTACAAGAGAACAAGTGCTGTTTGGCTTTTAGAGTTTCCTGGAGTAGTTTGTGGGAACCATTTTCAAAAACCTTAAGCTTCCAAAACAGCAGAACTACCCAAAAAGTGACCCTATATTGCAAATTACAATCAGGGAAATAATTCAGATATTAGTGCGCAATGGATGCTGCTTATTGAAAACTGCAAATATACCATTTTACAAATAGTGCCCAGCTTGTGCTTCTGGAGAAATGTATCCCATTAATTGTTAAAATGGCTGTCAATGACCTAACAATTGACGACACTCTCAAAATAAGATCAGTGGGGGTCTGACACTTCCATGATCAGCTGAAACTGCTCTAGCAGTAGCTCATAATAAGGCTAGGTTCGCACTGTGCCTTTGGATGCATACTCTCAGAGGTATGCGACCAACAGTGTACAGTATCAGGATTAATCCCGAATCATCCATCTACCAAAGGAATTCAATTTAAAGAAGCATATACCGCTTGTTGTGCTTTCCTATACATTTACACAAGTGCATGCCGCCAAGACGGAGGCTGAAAGAACACACTTTCAGCATGCATCTGGTGAATGATCACCTATGGCGATGATACATTATATGTCTGGAAAAGTTTCCAGACGTACACTGTAGATACTTACACTGACGCATTGTGCACCTAGCATATGCCATGTATGAAAAAATGTTTTTGAGAAATGCATACTGCTTACAGTGAAACATGGTGGTGGCAGTGTACTTATGTGAGGCTATATGAGTGCTGCTGGTTTCAGGGAGCTACATTTATTGAGGTTTTATGATTTCACACATGTACTTCTCCATATTGAAAGAGAATATGCTAGCATCACTGCATTCCCTTAATAGATATTCTCTTTTCCAAAAAGACAATGATCCAAAATCTATTGCGCTTCTGAAGAATGACAAGGTGAAAGTTATTATCATATATAATCGAGTAAAAGCCAAGCCGAGTATAAACTGAGGTACCTAATTTTACCCCAAAAAACTAGGAAAACTTATTGACTGAAGTATAAGCCTATGGTGGGAAATCCAGCACCTACTGGTAAATTTCCCCATCCTGGTATGCATTGCCCCCTCATCCCCAATCCTGGTATGCATGGTCCCCTCATCCCCAATCCTGGTATGCATGGCCCCCTCATCCCCAATCCCGGTATGCATGGCCCCCTCATCCACAATCCTGGTGTGCATGGCCACCTCATCCCAATCCTGGTATGCATGGCACCCCTCATCCCCAATCCTGGTATGCATGGTCCCCTCATCTCCAATCCTGGTGTGCATGGTCCCCTCATCTCCAATCCTGGTATGTATTGCACCTTCATCGACAATCTTGGTATGCATGGTACCCCTCACCCCCCAATCTGGGTATGCATGGCCTCCTCATCCCCCAATCCTGGTATGCATGGCCTCCTCATCCCCCAATCCTGGTATGCATAGCTGCATCATCCCCCAATCCTGGTATGCATGGCCCCCCCATCACTGCACATATAAAAAAAAAACTTATACTCACCTTCCTTCCTCCCCTCTGCTCCAGTGCTGCTGTGTCCTGTCTGCCAGCAGCTGGTGTCAGCATCTGAGCAGCACATGGAGTCACAGCCAGACTCTGATTGTGAGCTGCTGCTGGCACATTCACTCCTCTCCACGCCGGGACTATGGGCATGGAGAGGGGTGAATATGCATTCTCTTTAGTAGCAGGCACTGTCAGCAAGAGCCGCGGCTCAGCGCTCCTCCGTGCTCGCTACTAGAGAGAAATGAATATTCCCTCTTCTCCACGCCCATGGGTGTGGAGAAGAGGGAATATTCATTTCTCTTTAGCAGCTGGCACACGTGGTAGCTGCAGCAGCGATTCCACCGCCGCAACTCCCCCCACCACTATCCACCAACGGAATTGCCATATACTCGGGTATATACCCAAGTATATGCCGAGGGGGGCTTTTTCAGCACAAAAAGTGTACTGAAAAATTCGGCTTATACTCGAGTATATACCGTAAATTGGCCAAGTATGTCTGTTGATCTGAACCCAATCAAAACACCTATGGGGAATTCTGAAGAGACAAGTTGAGCATCACTCTTCATCGAGCATCCAGGTTCTAGAAGAATGGAAAAAGATAGATGGATGCAATATATCGACAACTTGCTCTTTCCATGCCTAGAAGACTTTGTCCTTAAAAATCATGAAGGTCATAAAAAAATTTTAAATTTAATAGTTTTTGATGTTAGGTGAGTTCATTTTTGCATCAATTAGTTTAATTAGAAGTGAAGATTTTGAAATTAAAGTTACATTATTAACCTTACTTCCATGTTATGGGTTTAAAAAATGTTCTATGAAACTCAGCCTTGTGAACATTTTGGAAATTGTTGTGTTCTGTGAGCTATTGATTAAAATCTTACTTTTCAAAGGAGGTGTACTCATTTATGCTAAGCACTGAATATTATTGCAGGCTGTAGGCTTTCTTGAAGAGAAGAGTTTTAAGGTTGCTTCTGAAGATTTCAATTTTGTGGGACAATCTCATGTGTTGAGTAGTGAATTCTAAAAAATGAGGGATGCTCTGGAAAAATCTTGTAGATAACTGAGTCAGAAATGTACAAGAGTGAAGAAAAATTGAGATCTCGTAAAGACTGTACATTAAGTTCCCAGTTCATCATTTGCATTTTTTAAGTCATTTTTTTTGCCCTGTGGTATTAGTTGCCATTTTTTGGAGCCAAATTCTTTAAAATGGTGCACGTGTTTCATGAATTTGGTGTAAAGTTAAAGGTAGTCTTTTTTCTGCCTTGAGCTGTTTTTGAAACTTTTTTGGCACCAAAAATTCACAAAAATTGCATAGTTAAACTACATTAGAAGAGGGGATGGATTGATGTTGTGCAAAATTTTGCAACTTTTTAAAAAATTGCCATTAACGAATCGGCCGAAAAAAACTGAAAGTGCTCATCTCTGTCCACAAAGTGGAAAACCAAAAAAATAACAAATGAGCACATATAAAATAAACCTGAAAAAAAAGGTGCAATCAGAATATTTTATTGGGTACAAGCATAAAATAAGGCAGAAAAAAAACACAATACTTGGCAGAATAAACAGGTACAAAGAAATGATGAATTGTGACCTCAGTGTGGGAAGTTATCGGAGATTAGTTTAGACATGTAAGTACAGCCTTGTATATCACTATTTGCAATTTAAACTGTATTTTCTGGGCAACTGGAAGCCAATGAAAGGATTGGCAAAGGTGGAGAAGGATCGAGATTATATATACATTATTTGGGCAGTATTGTTAAGGGTAGATTGGAGGTGTGCGAGAGTGTTTGTTTGGAGGCCACAGGAAATATATTGGAGTATTGAAGGTGCGAGATGATATAATAATAATAATAATAATAATAATAATAATAATGATAACATGTATTAACATTTTTGTGAACTTAAGCGTAAGGAAAGGGTAGATTCTAGAAATATTTTTAAGTTGAGAGTGGCAGGAGGTAGTATAAGCTTTGCTCTTTGGTTTGAAGGATGGAGCAGAGTCAATGGATACACCCTGGTAGCGGTCTTGTGATACAAAGTAAAGATTGATGTAATTTTATGGATATATCTAGAATTGGGGATAAGTAAAATGAAGGAAAGATAACTAGTTAAGTTTTATTCACAATGCGTTTGAGAAAGTTTGATGAGACAGCAGAGAGATAACAACTGGGACAGAGAATCAAATGTCAAATGTGAGTGTCAGCATATAAGAGGTAAAGGGAGACATAGTTTCTTATGAGTTGTTCCAGTTCAAAGATATAAAAGGGGAAAAAGTGTGACCCAGGAAAGAGCCTTGAGGAAAAACAACAAAGTTAGAGCAGGATGAGGAGATAGTGTGGGAATGGGAGACATTAAATGTTTGATTAGTGAGGTATGAGGATATATCCAGGAAAAGGCAAGATCGAGGATTCCAAGGGATGAGATGATTTGAAGTAGGATGAAGTAGTCAACTGTGTTGAAGGCAGAGGACAGGTCTAGGAGGATGAGTATAGAGTACTGTCTATTGGCTTTGGCAGTTAGCAGTTCATTTGCAACTTTGCTTAAAGCAGTTTCAGTAAAGTGGTGGGGTGGAAGTAGTTGTTCAAAGGTATGCTTGATGAAAGGTGGGAAGAGAGATCAATGCAAATATGCTGTTCAAGGAGTCTAGAGGTAAAGGAAGTAGTCATGTGGGATGATAGATGTGCAGTACATAGAAGTTTGGTCAAAAGATGGCTTCTTCAAGAGTTGTGTGATGATTGCATGTTTGAAAGAGGAAGGGAAGTTAATGATAAATTGAAAAGATGGATTAGGGCTCAGATTAGCATGGTGGTAAAGTTGAAGAGAGGAGATCGGATCAAGCAGGCAAGTGGTGAGCTGTGACCCAGGAGGAAAGGCATTGGTGTGTGGAATGCAGAGGGGATGTGATGTTGTCTGTCTTGTCTTGGAAACATTAGAAAAAGTATTCTGTTGAAATGAGGGAGGAAAGATGGGTCAATAGGGATTAGAGGAGCAGATTAAACATCTTTAGTAACTGTTTGGGGATGTGTGATACCGAAGATATGATAGTTGTGAAGTATTCATGATTAGCAGGGATGAGAGCTTACTTGCATTTGAAAACTGCATGATTGAATGTGATAAAGTCTTCCTGTGAGTGTGTTTTCTTACAGTGCCGCTCTGTAAAACTGAAGATTTTGGCCCTAGCTTTTTTGTGATGTTAGTGTACCAAGGTAAGTCACCAGCAGTAAGGAGCATTAAAGATAGGAAAGTAGGTGTGAGAAGTAGAGTACATGGCTTGGTCTTGTTTGTTGTAAACAAAAGAAATTATGGTTTAGGTGTGTATATGTATATATACAGTGGGTGAAATAAGTGTTGAACACATCACTAATTTTCTAAGTAAATATATTTCTAAAGGTGCCATTGACATGAAATTATCACCAGATGTCGATAACAGCCTATCCAGTCCACACAGGCAAAGAAATCAAATTATAGATGTCCATAAATTAAGTTATGTCTAATTATTTTTATCGATTATCAAAATGCAAAGTGAATGAATAGGTAGGAAATCTAAATCATACCAATTTTGGCTTGACCACCCTTTGCATTTAAAATGTCATCAAAACATCAGATTTTCTAGGCATGTTTGCAAACAGTTTTTGAAAGAACTCAGCAGGGAAGTTGTTCCATTTTTTCTAATGTTATGGAGAACTAAGCACAGATCATCTGTGAATACACTTGTCCACCAATACAATCTGGAAGGAGTTTGATTAGCTCCAAATTTAAAATGCAGCAGGACAATGAATCCAAACATACAGTTAATTTTATTATGACCTATCTTCAATGTAAAGAAGAACAAAGAGTACTAGAAATGATGATATGACCTCCACAGATCCCTGATCACAACATCTTTGATAGTGTCTGGGATTACATGAAGAGACAGAAGAATTTGTGCAGGCCATCATCCACAGAAGATATGTGATTTGTTCTCCAAGATGTTTTTGAACAACCTAGAGAAATTGATGCTTTGATGATGTTTAAAAAGCAAAGGGGGATTTGATTAAGATTTCTCTTTTTCTGCCACCAACTTTGCATTTATAAAAATGAATACTTCTATTTTTGATAGCATTCTTACCATGCAGCATTTTTTTCAACACTTGCCTTGCTTATCTATCTATCTATCTATCTATCTATCTGGACATACTGTATATAAAACAAAATTTGCCATTATCTATAATGATAAATATGCAGGGGTCATTTTATGCTAAGTGTGTTAAGCTACAGTGCTTTAATTGTTAAGTGTTACATTTTAATGGCAGGAACACAATCCTACTCACGTAAACTCACATTTCTCTTCTTGAGAAATAATTTATTAGCTGCTGTTTATACAACAAAATCAACATTGAAAATAAAAAAAAGCCTATTATGGACTGTGCAGTTTACAAAGTATTAGTGAGAAGTAATCCCCATAATACAGTACAGGTTCCAGTTTCCAAGGCTTATTATATGCACCTAGACATATTTACTGTGCTACGTGATATGGACATTAACACCAACATATTGATTACAAAATACTGTACCTGTTCTTAACACCCTGCAACAGATATCCAACAAGATAATAGAAGGCCTGATGAAGACTACATGTTCTTGTTTCACAACTAATTATAACATTTAAAAGGAAAAACTCCCAGGCCCATAAGGTGAACACCATTTCAATTCACTACAACACAGTGTCATTATTATGAGATGCTTTCAATTACTTTGCCTTTGCCAGCTTGACCTGTCTGACATTGCACACGTTTAATGTTACTCTCTGTGAGTTTTCTTTTGAATTGGAGCCTAGTATAATCAAGGGCCTTCTAGATTTACACCAGCAAACATAAAATTGAAATTCTGTACTACATGATTGATGTGAAGAAGCCATTTCAAGGACTAACTAGAGCTTTACTTGCTAAAATACTATTGTTGGGCAACCTGCATTCATTCTAAGTAAGACAATCCGAGACAATAGGATCGCTAGCTTATTTTTCCTTGCACTTTGTATTATGCTACATTGTCTGCCATTCACACAGAAAAAAGAAAAGGATGCCACTGACATGTTGTTGAAAGAAGCCACCCCGCATTACAAGTTCAAACAAATTCCGGGAACAGCTCTACCGAGCTGTTAAAAAAAAAAATACAGTACTGTTATGAATCTTGACAGATCTATATAAAGTATTTCAAGATGACTTCATATTTACTTTTTTGTTTTTATTTTCTTTATGTGTTTTGATCATAAGCAAAGAAATCTCTAAGATGCACACTCTCTTTGCAGGAGTCCAAAAGTTATGTTGCAGCTTTGACTTTGATTAGCTGTCTTGCTTATATTTGCACTCTGATGTTTTGTTTACCTGTAACTATCGCTTTCATTATTTAAACATCTGTAGTAGCCATGGAAAATATCTTTGAACAGAAGCATATTATTGACAATCATTTGAGCAATCAAAGTATCCTTTCAACACAATGGGGAAATTTGCCAATGCCTTAATGACCACAGAAAAAGACAATCGAAGTAGATATATTGAGGACATAATTTCTAATGCAATTTTTCCTTAACCCCATAATGCCTGCAGCAATATTTTTTTATGCTGTTCATTAAGATAACTTCTTCTGATGTGACAATTCTTGAAAAGAAGATTGGGTTGCTGTGTACTTCATAATCCTACTGCCTAAGAAACCTTAAACATCAAGTAATGATCGGAGACCAATAAACTTTTAATCTCTTACATGTCATTGTCTATAGCAGTGTTCCCGAACTCCGGTCCTCAAGAACCACCAACAGATCATGTTTTCAGGATTTCCTTAGTATTACACAGGTGATGGAAGTATTGCCTGTGCAGGTGATGCAATCATCATTTGGGCAATACTAAGGAAATCCTGAAAACATGACCTGTTGTTGCCTCTTGGGGACCAGAGTTGGGGAACACTTTTCTGTAGCATCAGTTGCTAACTTTTTGCAGTATCACTCGTCAAAAAAATGTAAAAAAATCATTAAAATATATGTAGCTCAAAATAATGCCACTAAATAAAACGTTAATCTTTCACAATAAAAAATAAGCCTCAATATGGCTACACTGTTGGAAAAATTAAAATAAATAAAAATGTATGGCTTTGGGAATGCAGGTACCCAAAAACTGTTTGATTCTCAAAAAAAACATATTTTTATTGTGCAAAGACTAATAAAAGGCAAACACAAGTAAAACTAACTTTGTATCGCCATATTCCTGACTACCACAAAATACATTTAAAGGGGTTGTTCCCTTTCATAAAATCTTGGTCCCTGATTTCAGAATTGTTTTAAAAAACAAACCACGTTCTTCTCACCATCTCGAGTCTCCACCATTGCTCCTGGTGGCCAATCAGTCAGCTCAGCATGTCTGCTCATGTAGAATTATGCTACATTGTTAGTACTGTACCGTACAGTACCTTCAGAGCCGCTAAACAAACTGTTTAGCTGCCAACATGATGTAAGAACTGCAGCCAATACCAGACACTGGGAGCAGAAGCCGAGAAGACTCTGGACCTGGGGACTGGAAGTAATGCTCAGATTGATTTTTTGTAACAAACTGTGCCCATGGACCAAGATCTTATGAAAGTAAAGGGGACAATCCCTTTAAATTGTTACATCAACCACTTTGTCAGCTCGTTCAGCCAGCAGCCATGTCCTCCTGAGTCTTCCATACACAGGAGCACTTGCTCTACCAAGAACTTCTGTGTTCTCTATGGGATAGCCGCTGCCATAAATCTCTGGCAATATATCTCTGGGAGAACAAAAGGATTGGCAGTTTGAAATCGCACATGCCAGATTCTTAACTCCTCCAACAATTTTCTGTCCGGAGACCCCATACATATTAGACTGTTGACTGAACCCATTGATATCAAGTTCCCTTAAGTGATGAAAGTAGATTTATAATGGTTTAGGATATCGACTAATCCATTAAAGGTAGGACCCCAGCCTTTCAACTATGGTAGGGAGGTCTTTGAATGAAGTGGCAATGCAAATTCTTGACCACAATTCATTTATACTTCTCACCAAGGTTATGGAATTGGGGCAGGGACATAAAAGTCTCTATATTCTAGTGATCTGTAAGGGTCCCAATAATCAGATTAAACATGAATAATGTATCGAGCGGATTGGTGACAACTGTTTTTGATCAGAATCCCCATTTAAACGTTTGTTTCTTATCTCTTTATCCTGATGGTGGCCATTACAGGGGACAGATACAGACTCAGATTTGTTTCGACAGGCACTCTAAAAATAGACCAAATGGGCACACCAACATTTGCTGGACTAGATATTTGCCCAATGCACACATGACCAAAGTATCCATATAAAACAAAAAATAACTTTGTATCTTGAACTGTTATCTGATCACCTCTTTTTCACAAAGTTGGACCTGACTTGTAAATGAGCAAAAGATTTTTCACTAGTATTGTTTGCTCTTTTAAAAAACAGCTGCATTATAAATTAACTATTTCCTACTCTTCTATAAAAACTTCACTGTAAAGCATAACTCCAGCGTTTTTGTTTTTTTTATTTTACAGCTGTGGTGGTGCCATTAATCTAAGTTTCCTACCGCTAGTATTATACTCACTAGCCGCTGTCTTCATCTGTTATCTGCGACGCTTTGGTCATCCTCTGCAGGTTGCAACCTACCGGATATCTGTACTGTTTGCTGGCTGAGCCGGAATTCACTACTCTGTGTAAGTCTATGATAGCAGAATGAGGCTCTCATAGACTTACATTGAGAGCTTGTGACAATTACCTCTGATTTCCAGTCAGTAAGAAGTTGCTGTCACAAGATGGCAGTGGGGGACCGGTGCGCTACCAAGAAGAGCAGAAGACAGCGGTTGGTAGGTACAGGTGCATCTCACTAAATTAGAATATCATCAAAAAGTTAATTTATATCAGTTCTTCAATACAAAAAGTGAAACTCATATATTATATAGAGTCATTACAAACAGAGTGATCTATTTCATGTGTTTATTTCTGTTAATGTTGATGATTATGGCTTACAGCCAATGAAAACACAAAAGTCATTATCTCAGTAAATTAAAATAATTAGCAAAAAACACCTGCAAAGGCTTCCTAAGCATTTAAAAAGGTCCCGTAGTCTGTTTCAGTAGGCTTCACAATCATGGGGAAGACTGCTGACTTGACAGATGTCCAGAAGGAAGTCATTGACACAATCCACAAGGTCCCAGAGTTCCAATTTTCATTTAGAAATCAAGGTCCCAGAGTCTGGAGGAAGAGTGGAGAGGTACACAATCCAAGCTGCTTGAGGACTAGTGTAAAGTTTCCACAATCAGTGATGGCTTGGGGAGTCATGTCATCTGCTGGTGTAGGTCCACTGTATTTTATCAAGACCAAAGTCAGCGCTGCTGTCTACCAGGAAATTTTAGAGCACTTCATGCTTCCCTCTGCTGACACGCTTTTTGGAGATGGAAATTTCATTCTCCAGCAGGACTTGGCACCTGTCCACACTGACAAAAGTACCCATACCTGGTTTAAAAACAACAGTATCACTGTGCTTGATTGGCCAGCAAACTCACCTGACCTTAACCCCATAGAGAATCTATGAGGCATTATCAAGAGGAAATGAGAGACACCAGACCCAACAATGCAGACAAGCTGAAGGCTGCTGTCAAAGCAACCTGGGCTTCCTTAACACCTCAGCAGTGCCACAGGCTGATCACCTCCATGCCACGCCGCATTGATGCAGTAATTGATGCAAAAGGAGCCCCGACCAAGTATTGAGTGCATTTACTGAACAGAAATTTCAATAGGCCAACATTTTGGATTTTAAAAACATTTTTCAAGCTGTTGTTATAAAGTATTCTAATGAATTTTGTGTTTTCATTGGCTGTAAGCCATAATCATCAACATTAAAAGAAATAGATCACTCTGTTTGTAATGACTCTATATAATATATGAGTTTCACGTTTTGTATTGAAGAACAGAAATAAATTAACATTCTGATGATATTTTAATTTAGTGAGATGCACCTGTTTATTACTAGGGGCAGGGAGTTTTTATCAGTAACTGTACTCCAGCATAAAATTGAAAAAAAAATGCTGGAGTTGTGCTGTAAATATATTATCTTTTGATGCTATACTTGAAAGCAAATCCATTATAGCATTATTGTAAACTGCATACATTAATATTACATTTATAAGTCAAGCATATTAAAACAATTCAAGCTCTATGTTCCTTTAAATGCATCCTCTAAAGGCAGATTAAGAGTCTTAATCCTTTCTGTTAATAACTTGGTTAGCCATTTATGTCAATTAAATGTGTCTTAAATAATAAGTATCTGCAATCAATTTCAAGTGACATTGAATTATATACACTGTGTAAGTCAATATACTACAACAGTATAGAGTTCAGAGTGTGCATGAAAGATTTCCTTGGCATTGATTTACAGTAAAAATGTTATTGTAGTACATTATCGGAATTCAAGAGAAGGTATTTTAGAATTGGGAATAGTATTGTCATTCCAATTATAAAAGTATAAACTATTAAAGAATATAGGGCAACTTACATCTTGAATTTTAGATACAAGCCTGACACTGATTTAACTTCCCTTAGCCCCTTCATAAGGCCATTTTCTGTTTTTTGTTGTAGATTTTTTCTCCCCTTCTTCCAAGAGTGATAACTTTTTTATTCTTCTATCAATATAGGCATATGAGGATGTGATTTATGTGGGACGAGTTGTACTTTTGAAAATGTGCCCAAATCGATGGTAACAGTGCTGAAATTACATGGGAACAGCATGGGGAAGACCCCTGGAAGCATATCTGACTCCCAGGTCACTGCTGTGAACAATGTTGTCAGAGTATTAGGCCACTTTTACAGACTCATAATAAAACATACAAAAAGGAAACCAAAATGGATTTTCCTGGAAAAAAATGCTAAGGAACATTCTTTCCAGGGTAATGACTTGAATATAAGGCAAAATAAATACCCCCCCCCAAACAAATGCTCCTCCACACTTTAGGCTATGTTCACAAGTAGCGTTTTTGATGCGTTTTTGCACTTTTGCATTGCTTTCAACGGTGAAAATTACGTTCAACAGTAAATGTAATTTTAACATTTTACTACCTTATCTGGCCATGTGGTGTGTGAGACATGACACATCCATACAGTGCTGAAATGACATGAGAACAGCATGGGGAAGACCCCTGGAAGCATCTCTGACTCCCAGGTCACTGCCTAAAACCGTGGTCATCAGTTGTGATTCTATATTATTGCGGTAATAATACAGACATTTTTAGCAACGTGACAAATATTAAACTCCATTTAAAATGGACAAGGAGCGAGGCAAGGTACGGGGAAGTGGACATAATGGTGATAGGTGCACACAGAGGCCAAGGCCTTAGGCAAGTAGAAACTGTGCCTGCTGAGGGAGCACAACAAGGACCCACATCATGTCAACCTAGCTTCCTGTCCCACTTTCTAGGGGGATGCGGAATACCACTCTTGAAGCCAGACCAGTGTGAAAAGGTTGTTGGTTGGATAGCAGATAAATAGATAATGCTTCCAGTCAGTTTGAAACCACCACCACCCTGTCTTCCACACGGTCCAGTATCAGTAGCCATGAGTCTGGACCACATTATCATTATTATAGCGCCATTTATTCCATGGTGCTTTACTTGTGAAAAAGGGGTATACATAGCAAAACAATTACAATAATCTTGAACAAAAACGTGTCGGCAACTGGACAGGAGGAGAGAGGACCCTGCCTGTGAGGGCTCACAGTCTACAAGGGATGGGTGAGGAATAGGATACGAAAGGTCAGAGTAGAGCTGGTGGTGCAGAGGTATGGTGGAGCGAGAGTTACTGCAGTTTGTACGCTTGTCTGAAGAAGTGGGTCTTCAAGTTCCTTTTGAAGGTTTCAACAGTAGGCGAGAATCTGATATGTTGGGGTAGAGAGTTCAAGAGTAGGGGAAATGCATGGGAGAAATCGTGTATGTGATTGTGGGAAGAGGAGATAAGAGGGGAATAGAGAAGGAGATCTTGTGAGGGTTGGAGGTTGGGTGCAGGTAAGTACCTGGATACTAGGTCACAGATGTATGGAGGAGACAGGTTGTGGATGGCTTTTCATGCCAAGGTTAGGGTTTTGAACTGGAGCAATGGGGAGTCAGTGAACGGATTGACAGAGAGCAGAGGCCGGGGAATAGCGGGGGGATAGGTGGATTTTAGTACAGCAGAGTTTAGGATAGATTGGAGGGGTGCGAGAGTGTTAGAAGGGAAGCTACAGAGCAGGAGTTTGCAGTAGTCGAGGCAGGAGATGATGAGGGCATGCACTAGTATTTTTGCAGATTCTTGTTTGAGGGATGTGCAGATCCAGGAGATATTTTTTACTTGGAGTCGGCATATTCCTCACCCTGATCCTCCTTCCTCCCACAATGCCGAGTGCCCGCAGACAACTCATTCCACACTTGGACACTCGGAAGAGCAGTTCTGTTCATCTTTCCATTTATAGATTCTGCCCTCTGGCTCAGTCCACTTCAAGTGGGGCAGCAGAAGATCGCGTGTAGTGATGCCCAAGTATTTGAGCAGCCATGGTCACCTGAAGGTGATGGTGGGAAAGTGCAATTAATGTTGCAAGAGATGCATGATGATGAGACACAATGGACAGAAAGTGAGGAGGAGGACCAGGGTGCAGAAGTGTAAGACGTGGTGGTGGACGATGAAGTCCATGGGCCGAACGCCAGGGTCGAGAAACAGAGTCTGCAGGTGACACCACTGCCTCTTCCCCTGTTGTACGTGCATGTCAAGCCTCCGTCCATGATGCAAGCTAAGATGCCTCCCACCCTGCACCTGTCATTGGACACCTGCAACCATCACCGTCAGCAACCACGTCCATGTCCTTTTCCCAGCTCAGAGTTCAGTTGTCCCTACTCCAGTCCTTTGAGCGCAAGCGCAAATACGCAGCCACCTACTCACAGGCCACAATACTAAACTGCCACATTTCTCGACTGCTTGAACTAGAAAATTAGCCTTCTAGGCTCGTGGAGGCAGAAGCTTTCCACAACCTCATGGCGGCGGTTGTCCCTTGATACTTGGACCCAAGCCGCCACTATTTCTCCCGGTGTGGCGTCCCCACATTACATGAGCACTTGTCAAAGAACATTTCCTGTGCCCTCACCAACACAGTTACTGGGAAGAACCACCTAACCACAAACACGTGGACAAGTGCTTGTGTCCAGGGACGGTACATCTCACTGACGGCACACTGGGTTAATATTGTGGAAGCCGGGATACAGTCTGACCCTGGGACGGAACACGTCCTCCCGATGCAGAGGATTGCGGATCCTGGGTTAATCAGGGTTGCCCCCACATTCTACAGCTCCTGCACCTCCTCCTACTCCTCTTCAGCCTCTATCTCCATCACTTGATTCATTTATTACAGGATATATTCCAGATTATGTACTTAAACTTCATGGGTTCCAATAACAATGAGCAGGACTGTATGCTTAGGCGACAAACGACCCACTGCTGCAGAGTTGTTGAAAGCTTTAACAGAGAAGGCAGATCTGTAGCTCTCACTGCTGAGCCTACAGCCAGGCATAGTCATGTATGACAATGGCCGAAACCTGGTGGCGGCTCTGAAGCTAGTCAAGCTCGCACACGTACCATGCCTGGCCCATGTGCTCAACTAAGTGGTTCAGCAGTTTCTCAAAACCTACCCTGATCTGCCAGAGATGCTTCTGAAAGTACCCAAAATGTGTTCCCATTTCAGAAAGTCAGTTACAGCTTCCGCTGCCCTGGCAGTGCTTCAGCAGCATTTGCAGCTTCCTGCTCACTGACTGGTGTGCTATGTGACCACTCATTGGAAACCAATGTTGCAGATGTTTAGAATGATTTGTGAGCAGCACAAGGCAGTTGTTGAGTACCAGCTTCAACACACCTGTCAGAATTCAGGTCAGCTTCCGCACATAAAAGCTGATGAGTGGGCATGGATGTCTGACATCAGTGCTGTCTTGAAAAACTTTGAGTACTCCACGAAGATGGTGGGCATTGATGACGCCAAAATTAGCATCACCATCCTGCTTCACTGTGTACTGAAACACTCGCTGCTCACAATTAAAGAGGAGCCAATGTAGGCAGAGCATGATGAGATGAACAAAGAACTATACAGGGTGATGCTACACAGTCCAGCCTCATCTCAACGCAAATTGGGTGATGATGAGGAGGAGGAGGAAGAGGAGGAGAACATGGACAGTCGTCCTCTTGGTAAGGACAGGGAAGTCTTGGCTGTTGGCAGTCTGGCACATATGGCTGACTTTCTGTTCCGCTGCCTTTACCGTGACCCTCACGTTGTACGCATTTTGGGCATTGCAGAAAACTGGCGCGGCACGAGAGAAGTCTTGGAGACGGAGGTGTGAGGTTCGGATTAATGAGGATGTCAGTCTTAGATCAGTAGCAGAAAGGGCCACGTGAGGGGTGATACACAGAAATGAGGGATGAGATATAGGGCGGTGCAGAACTGTGGAGAGCTTGATGGTTGAGAGAGATGAGTTTCTATTGTATTCTGTAGTAAATGACTGGCACAGAGTAGAGGCGTTGGTCCTCTATGATTCCTCTCTGATTCCTTACAACTGTTAGGTATCCAAGCTGGACATGTGGCATGAACTGTCTCTGTATGAAAATGCTGACAGGCTTACTCTTATAAAAATTAATAAGGTTGGATTGGGTCAGACTTTTCAACACCACCACATGATAGCATCGAAAATCAAATTAAGTATTTTTTTTTTTTGGGGGGGGTCTATTCCCATGCACCCCTTCATACCCAGACATGGGTACTATATGCGCCTCAGGATTTCTTCTATTTTATGTCGCCCTCCTCTTTCTCCTCATCCCACTCCTTGATTATAGAAAATCAATTTTTAACTGTGGCCCTCCACTACTGTGACGAAACAGCTTATAATCTTAATCAGCCAGACGGTTAGATGTTTTAAGCCAAGAGAAATACAATACTGTGTTTGTGTTGACTTGTGAATGTTTATGTATTTCTATGGTGGGTCAAGAAGGTCAGACCAGAATTTGTATAACCCTGATTGTTGTCATCTCTTGGTTCTGAAACAATTATGGTTGTTTCTATGCTAATTGCATATTTTGCTAAAGCCAGCTAGATGTTAATTCACAAGAGCCACCTGCTACACCAACTATATAAATTGGTTAAATGCTAAAACAATAAGACCTGAGCCCTGTGGAATAATACCCTCCCTAATCCTTGACCTGTGGGTGTGTACTTGAAAGGACAATTGAACTATTTAATGAACACATGCCTCTGTAGCAGGAGATTAGAGACAGAGAATTGAAAGAGACTTTACAAGGATAATCAAAGATCAGACTCTGTGCAGACCATCAGCTTGGTAGTATGGCTTTATCCAAGAGAGACACAGACACTGCAGGATAGGAACCATGAAGCAGAAGGGAGCAGCCAGTGCAGCCTGCGAGCCTCAGATATGGCTCAACTCTGTGAACAGGGAAAAAAATCTGGACTCATTGAGTGGATGAGGAGCTCTAAGGTATCACTGGTGCAAGAGAATGGACAAAGAAAATATAGTGGCCCCCCTCCAGGTTGGGTTGGAGAAGCTCTTCCACATGGTTCTTAAATTTTTATTGGCAATATTCCTCAGGAGATCTATGAAGATGCATTGATACCCCTCTTTCAGTCTGTGGGAATGCTGTATGAGTTTCACTTAATGATTAGAGATGAGCGTTGTTCTACTCGAACTGTTCGCCAATCTCAAATTCAAGCTGTTTTGGGCGGTGTTCGAGCCGTTCGGCGAACACGAACAATTTGAGAAAAATTCGGCTGTTTGAGGTTATGTTCGATAACTGTTCGTGCACCAAAATCATAACTGGATTTTTTCTCAGTAATGATGAAAATTAATGTTAATACGCAGTTTGAGTGTACAGCGGGGTGGGGGGAGGGGCAGGGGATGGATCTCTGCAGGAACAATGAAGATCTCCATTTTTTTTTCTCTTTCCCGCATTTGCAGTGGGGAGGTGCAATCTGTCAGCCTATCAGCAGCGCACACACGGAGCGAAGTGCTTTTTTTCACACAAGCAAGGGCATGTGTCATTGGCAGTGTATGTCACATGTCCTTGCCCTATAAGACCAAGCCATTTTCCCCGTCGCCACCATTTTCTCACTGCTGCAGCTGCGTGTTAGACGGCACCGCTGTTGCTGTGTGTGCTATACCTTGTTAATTTCAAGCCAATTTTCGCACAAATCTACAGATAGCTTGGGAGTAGGGAATAGTTGTGATTGCAGTCCTTTTAAGGACTAGGTTACAGCATTTCCTACGACTTTTATCAGGGAGGTCTGTGCTCTTAAATAGATAGGTTGTGGGAGTAAAAACTAGTGTTGAGCCACCCCCGTAGTGTTCGAGTTCGGTTCGGTTCGTCGAACACCCGTGTGTTCGCCGAACTGTTCGTCGAACTGTTCGTCGAACACCTTCGAACACCGTTAAAACCAATGGCAGGCAAACAAAAACACATAGAAACACATAGAAAACACCTTCAAAGGTGTCCAAAAGCTGACAAACTGCTCAGAAGACATAACTAACACATGGAAAAGTGACAAGTACATATAGTCATGCGAAAATAAAAGAGGTGGAGGAGTAAAAGGAGGGGGAGACACAGATATAGGCATGTCATGCCCTTCTAAAATCCAAAAAGTGAGAAGCCGACACGGCCAGTCCGCTCCTGCCCGTGCCACCTCCGTGTCGCCGGGTTTGTGCCAGAGCCGCGGTGAACCCTGACGGCCAGCCCCCCTCTCCCAATACTGGTGCCTGTCCGCTGGTGGGTCGAGCGAGCCCCCCTGTGGTGGAGGCAGCTCTAAGCTTTTTAATTTAAATTGTCTCTCTAATTTGAATGAATACACTTTAAATCCATTTACAAGGATCTATTGGAGGGCAAGTCTCATGCCAGCAGCCGCGGTAATTCCAGCTCCAGTAGCGTCCACTAAAGCTGCTGCAGTTAAAAAGCTTTTATAAGGATCGAGCTTGGCTGTCCACCGCAAGGCATCCTACTGCCAGTCCCAGCCCCTATGCCTTGGGGTGCCTCCTGATGCTCTTCACTAAGTATCCCATGGTCCCGAAGCATTTCCTTTGAAAAAATTAAGTGTCTAAACTACAGGTGGTGTAGCTTGCTTAACAGCCGGGATAATCCGCTGACTAGCAGACACTGCTACTAGGCACAAAGTATTTCCTGGGCTAGATGCAGTTAAAAATTTGTAATTAGATACTCTCGTTGGATGCTGAGAAAGCATTCCATAGAGTCTCCTGGCACGCCATATATGATTCTCTTAAAGAGCTTGGGGTAGGGGTCTAGGGGACCCTTTTATAGCCAAAATCACGGCCCTGTATCGCAATACGTCACCTAGGCTGAAGATAAATGGAACTGTAGCACCCTGAGGGCTCGGTTGCTACAGACGTATTGCACCTCACCCAGAGGTGTGATATCTCACTCTCAGGTAAGGATGGAGTGTGGATCAGGACCCGACACCTGCATGCATTACACCACATTGCCATGGGGCAGGGTGACCAATATGCCCCTGAGATGGGCACGACAGTCCCTGTCCCTGGCTGGAGTGGGGGGAGGGAACACTGAGGAAGGGGAACCCTGTAGTGCAGGAGCAGGGAGGAAGCAGTTCCTGGGTGCATTGAGAAGGGAGTATAAAAGGTGATCACCATCTTAGTTCAGTGCAGAGAAGTCTGAGCAGAAGTGGCAGGGAGCAGGGGCTCTGCATGAGCTCTGCTCCGGAGGCGGGCCTAGTAACAGAGGCCCAGGCCTGCAAGAGGGAGAAGGAAGGAAGAGGAGCGGAGAAGGCTCCAGGAACGAGGAATGAAGGGATCCCAGGGGTGCGGACGGGCGAGTCGCCACCGCACGCCCGAATCCACCTGCGTGGAGGGGTCAGGCCAAAGGGGGAGACCGGTCCCCGAACTAGTGGAGGCAGGAAACGACCCTCAGCTAGAAACCGGAGGCTCTGACATTTTATGTGGCGCAGCCCCTTGCTCCACCCGCTAGGAAGGCACCACATAGGGTCAGGGAAACTGGCGCCAAGTTTACCAAGAGGAGGCCCGAGGCAGCCGGACAGAAGTGTTGGTAAGAAAGGCCAGACAAAGGACACACAAAGGGGGTCCTGTGAAGCGCTCCAAAGTTATCTGGGAGTTGTCTGAGCCCCTCACCTGGTGAGCACAGTACGACGTGGGCAGCCGTTACCTGCAGACGTGGTCTGGATAATAAGAACTGTGAGTAAAGGCCCTGAACTGCATCACTGACTCCGTGTCGTTACTGCTGCTGCCCTGCACCATCACCCCCATCCTCCGCATACACTGCCCTGAGGCTATACTCCTCCCGTGGGGAGTTATGCTACGCTCTGCTGCACCCACAACACCAGCCTTAGCGGTCTGCCCTGTAGCGGCGGTTCACTCTGACCGCAATCCACGGGTGGCGTAGTCGGACATTTAAACATCAAAACCACATAAATAGTTCCGCCACTGGTTTGACCGCCCTGAGCCACGGAACCGGATCGCCGCCACGAAGACTACAACCACCAGCATCCACCAAAAAGGGTCCGGCTCCGGGTGTCCCAAGGCCCAGGGGGTGCGTCAGAACATTTTCATCACCTTTCACAATCACCAATGGGACAAGGCAGGGATGTCCTCTGTCCCCTCTCTTATACATCCTAGTGACGGAGCACCTGCTCTCATCAATTCGCCATAACCCCAATATTAGGTGGATTGAGGTGGGAGGCACCGAGTACAAGTGCTCTCTATTTGCTGATGATGTCCTAGTATATATCACTCAATCACATATATCCATCCCTGCTGTTATGGCTGAAATAGATCACTTTGTTACATGGTAAAATTTTAAAATCAATGCAGCGAAGTCTGAGGCCCTCGATGTCTCCCTCCCTAAATCCATATAGGATTCCATCCAGTCCAACTTTCCCTTTGCCTGGCCCTCACAGGGTATCAAATACTTAGGAATTCCTATTCATAGAGACCTCTCCCATCTATGTTATCTTAATTTTGGGCCCTTTATTGAACAATTCCATACAGACCACGGTTGGCAAGTTAGAACTGTAAGATTCACTACGTGAACCACTGGTGTTTTGTGGAAAAGCACATGTACACCGCGTTCCAAATTATTATGCAAAAAGTGTTTAGGAGTGATAAGGGAAGAATTTGTTTGTTTGTCAGTTAAACTCATTGATGGTGATGTGTGTCAGGGCTCTTTATATCACTGTAAGCAATTGCAGACACCTGTGCTAATTAGTTTGGCAGGTGTGTCCAATGAAAGGCAAGACTACTTAAGAAGGCTCTCTCACATTATTAAGCAGCCTACATTTTCTGCCAAAATGGGAAAGAAAAAGGATGTGTCGGCTGCTGAGAAGCAACAAATTGTGGAGTGTTTAGGTCAAGGCATGACTACAATCAACATTGTGCGATGATCAGGATGAAGTGTCTTGGCAATCAAGAAGTATGTAGCTGATTCACAGTACACACGTGTGCGTGCTGATAAGGGCAAATTGAGGACTCTTTCCTACAGGCAATTACGTCAGGTTGAAAGAGCAGCGGCAAAAAAGCCTTGTCATAGCAGCAGACAAGTTTTTGAAGCTGCTTGTGCCTCCAACGTCCCCCGAACAACAAGATGCAGGGTCCTTCAGAGGTTTGCAGCTGTGCATACGCCATCCTGTCGACCTCCTCTATCCACTTCACACAAGCAGAAACGGCTCCAGTGGGCCAAACATTACATGAAGACTGATTTCAAAACTGTTTTGTTCACGGATGAGTGCCGTGCAGCGCTCGATGGTCCAGATGAATGGAGTGGAGGATGGCTGGTTGATGGACACCCCACGCAAACACGGCTACAGCGCCAACAAGGAGGAGGTGGAGTAATGTTTTGGGCTGGAATCATGGGGAGAGAGATTGTCGGCCCCTTTAGGATCCCTGAAGGCGCTAAAGATGAACTCCATAATGTATGTGGATTTTCTCAAACAGCACTTCCTGCCATGGTTCAAGAAGAAGAACCGTGTATTTCACAGCAAGATCATTTTTCTGCATGATAATGCACCATCTCATGCTGCACATAAAACATCTGCATCTCTGGCTGATATGGGCATAAAAGGGGACAAACTTATGGTGTGACCCCCATGCTCCCCTGACCTCTACCCCATTCAGAACCTTTGGAGCATCATTAAAAGGAGTGTCTATGATGGCGGGAGGCAGTTCACATCTAAGCAACAGCTCTGGGAGGGTATTCTGTCCTCATGCAAAACAATTGAAGCAGAAACCATCCAAAACCTGACAAATTCAATGGACGAGAGAGTTCAGAAGCTCCTTTCGAACAAGGGGTCCTATGTGAAAATGTAACATCACCTAGAATAAAGTTTTGAGTTGAAAACTGTTTGATTTCAGTTTCTAACAACCTGCTAATGCTTATAATTTCAAAAATGACCATTTTTTTGGTCTTTATTAAAATGAAAAGGTTGATCGAAAAGTTTGGGGGATCTAAGAGTGTGGCAACCCAGTAGTCATGATTACTTCGAATTCTGACAATATGAGGGTCATGCTGCAGGTAGTGCAGCAAGAAGGCACTTATGTGTCTTGCGCATCTCGGAGCCCCAAAATTATTTTCCGGGCTAGATGCAGCTAAAAATTATTTTTAATTTTAAATCTGGTGAAGCTTATTATAGATGGCCTAATAGGATCAGTGCTGCACACTGCTACAAAGCCCAAATTATTTTCCAGTCAAGATACAGATAAACATGATTAGTAATTTGAAAGCTTAAAACGGTTGGTAGGGTGATTTTAACCAATCATCAAGCTTTTACTCTCCCCAGGATGACACAGGGGTAGAAAAGTCGTTTCGGATCCATGATTTGTTCATCTTTATGAACGTGAGTCTGTCTACATTATCAGTGGAGAGCCGCGTGCGCTTATCTGTCAGCACACCACCAGCAGCGCTGAACACACGTTCAGACAGAACGCTGGCTGCGGGGCATGACAAGATCTCCAAGGCGTAAGTGGCTAGCTCCGGCCATTTATCCAGATTGGAAGCCCAAAAAGAGCAAGGGTCCAGTGACACAGTCGTGGCTTCAATGTTTACTTGGAGATACTCCTGTACCATCGTCTCTAGGCGTTGACTATGTGTCAGACTTCTTGTCTCCTGTGGCCTTGCAAAGGATGGGCTAAAAAAGTGGTGAAATGATTCCGCAAAATTGATGTTACCAGCAGATACTGTGGTTCTGTTACGGTTTGAGTGCTGAACACTTGACGGTCCCACGGTTGGCAAGTTGGAACTGTGAGATTCACTACGTGCACCACTGGTATTTTGTGGAAAAGCACATGTAAGATTCTGCAACAGTCTCTGCTGATACTCCTGCATGCGTGCATCCCTTTCTATGGCAGGAATAATTTCTGCAAATTTACTTTTGTACCGGGGATCTAACAGTGTGGCAACCCAGTAGTCAGGATTATTTCTAATTCTCACAATTCGAGGGTCATGTTGCAGGTAGTGCAGCAAGAAGGCACTCATGTGTGTTGCGCATCCAGGAGCACCAAGTCCCTGTTGTGTTGGTGGCGAGGTAACAATCATGCTTCCTTCCTCTGTCCTCTCCCCCCAACCTCGCACAACAGAAATGTGATCAAGGTCTCCCTCATCTGATGAGTCTTCCATCAGTTCGTCCTCCACTTCTTCCTGGGCTCCTGCACCTTCCTCACTAGTTTGGCTGCTACCATGCGCCCTGGTAAAATCATCTCCCCCACCCTCACATGCCTGCCGCCTTGGTGCTGCCGACCGTCTGGACCTTGCAGATGTTAGCCCTTCCGCATACAACTCCTCCTCCTCTACTTCCTCCACCTCCTCTTGTGCCACCACCTGACTCCAAATTCTGTTTAACATGTGCTCCAGCATGTAAATCACCGGAATAGTCATGCTGATAATGGCATCGTCAGCACTAAACATCTTCGTCGCCATTTCAAAACTGTGCAGAAGGGTGCATAGGTCCCTGATCTGAGACCACTCCTCCAGCGTGATTTGCCCCACCTCTGAATCTCGTTGGCCCAGGCTATACGTCAGAACGTATTGCACCAGGGCTTGTCGGTGCTGCCACAGTCGCTGCAACATGTGCAGAGTTGAATTCCACCGGGTAGGCACATCGCATTTTAGCCGGTGAAGTGGCAGGCCCAACGACTTCTGTAGAGATGTAAGTCGCTGAGCTGCGGGATGCGAACGGCGGAAGTGAGCACACAGCGACCGTGCCCTCTGCAGAAGGCCATGTAGTCTGGGATAGTGGGCTAAAAATTGCTGGACAACCAGGTTCAACACGTGAGCCATACAAGGCACGTGTGTGACATTGCCCCGGCGAAGGGCCGCACCCAGGTTTGCAGCATTGTCGCACACGGCCTTCCCTGGTTTCAGGTCCAGTGGAGACAACCATTCATGAAATTGGTTCTCCAGAGCTGACCACAACTCCTCAGCTGTGTGACTCACATTTCCCAGACATTTCAATGTAAAAACCGCCTGATGACGTTGAGCCCTACTGCCAGCATAGTAAGGAGGTGTGCAGGATCCCTTCTGCGCAGTTAGAAAGCTTGTGGCATGACCAGACAGGCTTTGGGTGCAGGTGGAAGACCGAGAGGAGGTTGAGGAGGCAGAAGCAGTGGAGGAACTTTGACATAAAGAGGATTGACGCACAACTCGTGGGGACGGCAAGACTTGGACAGCAGCCCCTTGTCCTGCTGTCACCATAGTTACCCAGTGCCCAGTCAGCGACATGCAACGCCCCTGTCCATGCCTACTCGTCCAAGTGTCTGTGGTGAAATGCACCCTGTCACACACAGAGTTTCTCAAAGAAGCGGTGATGTTGTGTGCGACATGCTGGTGGAGCGCAGGCACACCTTTCTTTGAGAAGTAGTGCCGACTGGGCATCTGGTACTGGGGCACTGCGACGGACATAAGGTCTCGAAAATCCTCTGTGTCCACCAGGCGGAAAGGCAGCATTTCTGTAGCCAAGAGCTTGCAGATGGTGAAATTCAACCTCTTAGCTTTCTCATGGCTAGGAGGAAATGGTCTTTTACTTGTCCACATCTGAGGGACCGAGGGCTGGCTATTGTGCTTAGACGGGGTTGATAAGGGTGTCCCCGGCAAACTGCCGGTCTGTGAGGAAGATGCAGGCGGACATGTTAGGTTGCCTTGATCCAAAGGTGGTGCTATCGATGTCGGACAGCGCTCAAGACCAGCTGGTGTTACCACCTCCAAAGAAAATGATGACCTGCCAATCACGCTGGCTGTTGCGGGTAAAGAGGTGGCAAGTCTGCGCCCCAAAACAGGTGTGACTGCTGTCCCCCCAGTCACAGAGGATGAAGAGGCCGCGGATGCAGAAGATATGGCAGACGGTGGTTGGCCCGGCCGGCTAGGCCGCATTGTAGCACACTGAGCTTCCCACTGCAACTTATGCTTCATGTCCATGTGCCGGTTCATGCATGAAGTACTCAAGCTATGTATTTTTTGGCCTCTACTTAGCTTTTGCTGACAAATGTTACAGATAACACGAGTTGGGTCATCTTTATCGATCTGAAAAAATGCCCAGGCTATGCAAGGCTTAGCACCCATGCGACCTGAAGAGCCACCACGACTTGTGGTGAGAGGCAGAGTTGTGTTTGAGGATGCAGTTGTTGACGTGCTTCCAGTACTACGTCTCTGTCCAGGAAGGCGCAACCTGACCTCGTCGTCACTAGCATCTTCCTCCACCTCCTCTGCTGACCTCATCTCTTGGCTGACTGTGGGTTGACAGTAAGTGGGATCTCCGACCTCATCATCATCACCCTGTGCGTTATCACACCCGTCGTCCTCAGAGCCAACCTGTTCCTGCCCTGACAAAAAACTAAAGTTGTCGCTCCAATCAGGTATTTGAGTCTTATCATCGTCTTCCTCATTGTCTCCACCAACAGGAGTTACAGTTTGGGAATGAGGGTCTACATTATGGTCAGAACCTTCTGCGTCTGGTCCTGGATCCGACTCATAAAGATTCTGGGCATCAGTGCAGATCATTTCCTCGTCTGGATTCACAGAAGCGCTGGAGTCGACCTCTGATTCCCAGGCTATAGTATGAGTAAACAGCTCTGCAGACTCAACCATCTGTTCTACCTCATACTCAGACGGGCAGCTGGAGATTTGGGGCTGTGAGGAAGCAAGTGCGATTTGGGTGACACCTTTGAGGACTGGAGTATTTGTGATGTTGAAGTTGATGTGGAGGAGAGCCCACTTAAAGGAGCACTTGATATCCGTTGAAGCACCTGCTGTTTTTGTGCCTCATCTGGAATTTGTAGCGATTGGCGTGGCCGTAAGAAAGGGATCTTATCACATTGTCCGCTAAAAGAAGTAGACATTTTAGTTTGGCTGGAAGATGGTCTTTCTTCTGCACCTACCCCACGGACACAACCTTTTTTCCCCTTCCCAACACGCCTATTCCCCTTTCCACCAGCAGCAGGCCTTTTTCCACTCATTTTGGTGGTTAACTAATTCACAACTCTGGAGTTGTTTGCACAAAAAAACAATGGATGGTAACCGAGCAGAGCTGAGTGGCCAAACTGTGGTATTAGGCCAAAACTATTGGCTGGGTTAGATGCAGAAAAAAATTATTTTTAATTTGCAACCTGATGGAGGTCAGTATAGATGGACTAATAGACCAAGTCCCACACACTGCTAGAAGCCCAAATATTTTTTCAGAGCTAGATGCAGAAAAAAATTATTTTTAATTTGCAACCTGATGGAGGTCAGTATAGATGGACTAATAGACCAAGTCCCACACACTGCAAGAAGCCCAAATATTTTTTCAGAGCTAGATGCAGAAAAAAAATATTTTTAATTTGCAACCTGATGGAGGTCAGTATAGATGGACTAATAGACCAAGTCCCACACACCGCTAGAAGCCCAAATATTTTTTCAGAGCTAGATGCAGAAAAAAATTATATTCAATTTGCAACCTGCTGGAGGTCAGTATAGAAGGACTAATAGAACAAGTCCCACACACTGCTAGAAGCCCAAATATTTTTTCAGAGCTAGATGCAGAAAAAAATTATTTTTAATTTGCAACCTGATGGAGGTCAGTATAGATGGACTAATAGAACAAGTCCCACACGCTGCTAGAAGCCCAAATATTTTTTCAGAGATAAATGAAGAAAAAAATTATTTTTAATTTGCAACCTGATGGAGGTCAGTATAGATGGACTAATAGACCAAGTCCCACACACTGTTAGAAGCCCAAATATTTTTTCAGAGCTAGATGCAGAAAAAAATAATTTTTAATTTGCAACCTGATGGAGGTCAGTATAGATGGACTAATAGACCAAGTCCCACACACCGCTAGAAGCTCAAATATTTTTTCAGAGCTAGATGCAGAAAATTTTTTTATTCAATTTGCAACCTGATGGAGGTCAGTATAGATGGACTAATAGACCAAGTCCCACACACTGCTAGAAGCCCAAATATTTTTTCAGAGCTAGATGCAGAAAAAAATTAATTTTAATTTGCAACCTGATGGAGGTCAGTATAGATGGACTAATAGACCAAGTCCCACACACCGCTAGAAGCTCAAATATTTTTTCAGAGCTAGATGCAGAAATTTTTTTTATTCAATTTGCAACCTGATGGAGGTCAGTATAGATGGACTAATAGACCAAGTCCCACACACTGCTAGAAGCCCAAATATTTTTTCAGAGCTAGATGCAGAAAAAAATTATTTTTAATTTGCAACCTGATGGAGGTCAGTATAGATGGACTAATAGACCAAGTCCCACACACCGCTAGAAGCCCAAATATTTTTTCAGAGCTAGATGCAGAAAAAAATTATATTCAATTTGCAACCTGCTGGAGGTCAGTATAGAAGGACTAATAGAACAAGTCCCACACACTGCTAGAAGCCCAAATATTTTTTCAGAGCTAAATGAAGAAAAAAATTATTTTTAATTTGCAACCTGATGGAGGTCAGTATAGATGGACTAATAGACCAAGTCCCACACACTGCTAGAAGCCCAAATATTTTTTCAGAGCTAGATGCAGAAAAAAATTATTTTTAATTTGCAACCTGATGGAGGTCAGTATAGATGGACTAATAGAACAAGTCCCACACGCTGCTAGAAGCCCAAATATTTTTTCAGAGATAAATGAAGAAAAAAATTATTTTTAATTTGCAACCTGATGGAGGTCAGTATAGATGGACTAATAGACCAAGTCCCACACACTGCTAGAAGCCCAAATATTTTTTCAGAGCTAGATGCAGAAAAAAATTATTTTTAATTTGCAACCTGATGGAGGTGAGTATAGATGGACTAATAGACCAAGTCCCACACACCGCTAGAAGCTCAAATATTTTTTCAGAGCTAGATGCAGAAAAATTTTTTATTCAATTTGCAACCTGATGGAGGTCAGTATAGATGGACTAATAGACCAAGTCCCACACACTGCTAGAAGCCCAAATATTTTTTCAGAGCTAGATGCAGAAAAAAATTATTTTTAATTTGCAACCTGATGGAGGTCAGTATAGATGGACTAATAGACCAAGTCCCACACACTGCTAGAAGCCCAAATATTTTTTCAGAGCTAGATGCAGAAAAAAAATATTTTTAATTTGCAACCTGATGGAGGTCAGTATAGATGGACTAATAGACCAAGTCCCACACACCGCTAGAAGCCCAAATATTTTTTCAGAGCTAGATGCAGAAAAAAATTATATTCAATTTGCAACCTGCTGGAGGTCAGTATAGAAGGACTAATAGAACAAGTCCCACACACTGCTAGAAGCCCAAATATTTTTTCAGAGCTAAATGAAGAAAAAAATTATTTTTAATTTGCAACCTGATGGAGGTCAGTATAGATGGACTAATAGACCAAGTCCCACACACTGCTAGAAGCCCAAATATTTTTTCAGAGCTAGATGCAGAAAAAAATTATTTTTAATTTGCAACCTGATGGAGGTCAGTATAGATGGACTAATAGAACAAGTCCCACACGCTGCTAGAAGCCCAAATATTTTTTCAGAGATAAATGAAGAAAAAAATTATTTTTAATTTGCAACCTGATGGAGCTCAGTATAGATGGACTAATAGACCAAGTCCCACACACTGCTAGAAGCCCAAATATTTTTTCAGAGCTAGATGCAGAAAAAAATTATTTTTAATTTGCAACCTGATGGAGGTCAGTATAGATGGACTAATAGACCAAGTCCCACACACCGCTAGAAGCCCAAATATTTTTTCAGAGCTAGATGCAGAAAAAAATTATTTTTAATTTGCAACCTGATGGAGGTCAGTATAGATGGACTAATAGACCAAGTCCCACACACCGCTAGAAGCCCAAATATTTTCTCAGAGCTAGATGCAGAAAAAAATTATATTCAATTTGCAACCTGCTGGAGGTCAGTATAGAAGGACTAATAGAACAAGTCCCACACACTGCTAGAAGCCCAAATATTTTTTCAGAGCTAAATGAAGAAAAAAATTATTTTTAATTTGCAACCTGATGGAGGTCAGTATAGATGGACTAATAGACCAAGTCCCACACACTGCTAGAAGCCCAAATATTTTTTCAGAGCTAGATGCAGAAAAAATTATTTTTAATTTGCAACCTGATGGAGGTCAGTATAGATGGACTAATAGACCAAGTCCCACACACCGCTAGAAGCCCAAATATTTTTTCAGAGCTAGATGCAGAAAACTTTTTTATTCAATTTGCAACCTGATGGAGGTCAGTATAGATGGACTAATAGACCAAGTCCCACACACTGCTAGAAGCCCAAATATTTTTTCAGAGCTAGATGCAGAAAAAAATTATTTTTAATTTGCAACCTGATGGAGGTCAGTATAGATGGACTAATAGACCAAGTCCCACACACTGCTAGAAGCCCAAATATTTTTTCAGAGCTAGATGCAGAAAAAAATTATTTTTAATTTGCAACCTGATGGAGGTCAGTATAGATGGACTAATAGACCAAGTCCCACACACTGCTAGAAGCCCAAATATTTTTTCAGAGCTAGATGCAGAAAAAAATTATTTTTAATTTGCAACCTGATGGAGTTCAGTATAGATGGACTAATAGACCAAGTCCCACACGCTGCTAGAAGCCCAAATATTTTTTCAGAGATAAATGAAGAAAAAAATTATTTTTAATTTGCAACCTGATGGAGGTCAGTATAGATGGACTAATAGACCAAGTCCCACACACTGCTAGAAGCCCAAATATTTTTTCAGAGCTAGATGCAGAAAAAAATTATTTTTAATTTGCAACCTGATGGAGGTCAGTATAGATGGACTAATAGACCAAGTCCCACACACCGCTAGAAGCCCAAATATTTTTTCAGAGCTAGATGCAGAAAAAAATTATATTCAATTTGCAACCTGCTGGAGGTCAGTATAGAAGGACTAATAGAACAAGTCCCACACACTGCTAGAAGCCCAAATATTTTTTCAGAGCTAAATGAATAAAAAAATTATTTTTAATTTGCAACCTGATGGAGGTCAGTATAGATGGACTAATAGACCAAGTCCCACAAACTGCTAGAAGCCCAAATATTTTTTCAGAGCTAGATGCAGAAAAAAATTATTTTTAATTTGCAACCTGATGGAGGTCAGTATAGATGGACTAATAGAACAAGTCCCACACGCTGCTAGAAGCCCAAATATTTTTTCAGAGATAAATGAAGAAAAAAATTATTTTTAATTTGCAACCTGATGGAGCTCAGTATAGATGGACTAATAGACCAAGTCCCACACACTGCTAGAAGCCCAAATATTTTTTCAGAGCTAGATGCAGAAAAAAATTATTTTTAATTTGCAACCTGATGGAGGTCAGTATAGATGGACTAATAGATCAAGTCCCACACACCGCTAGAAGCCCAAATATTTTTTCAGAGCTAGATGCAGAAAATTTTTTTATTCAATTTGCAACCTGATGGAGGTCAGTATAGATGGACTAATAGACCAAGTCCCACACACTGCTAGAAGCCCAAATATTTTTTCAGAGCTAGATGCAGAAAAAAATTATTTTTAATTTGCAACCTTATGGAGGTCAGTATAGATGGACTAATAGACCAAGTCCCACACACTGCTAGAAGCCCAAATATTTTTTCAGAGCTAGATGCAGAAAAAAATTATTTTTAATTTGCAACCTGATGGAGGTCAGTATAGATGGACTAATAGACCAAGTCCCACACACCGCTAGAAGCCCAAATATTTTCTCAGAGCTAGATGCAGAAAAAAATTATATTCAATTTGCAACCTGCTGGAGGTCAGTATAGAAGGACTAATAGAACAAGTCCCACACACTGCTAGAAGCCCAAATATTTTTTCAGAGCTAAATGAAGAAAAAAATTATTTTTAATTTGCAACCTGATGGAGGTCAGTATAGATGGACTAATAGACCAAGTCCCACACACTGCTAGAAGCCCAAATATTTTTTCAGAGCTAGATGCAGAAAAAATTATTTTTAATTTGCAACCTGATGGAGGTCAGTATAGATGGACTAATAGACCAAGTCCCACACACCGCTAGAAGCCCAAATATTTTTTCAGAGCTAGATGCAGAAAACTTTTTTATTCAATTTGCAACCTGATGGAGGTCAGTATAGATGGACTAATAGACCAAGTCCCACACACTGCTAGAAGCCCAAATATTTTTTCAGAGCTAGATGCAGAAAAAAATTATTTTTAATTTGCAACCTGATGGAGGTCAGTATAGATGGACTAATAGACCAAGTCCCACACACTGCTAGAAGCCCAAATATTTTTTCAGAGCTAGATGCAGAAAAAAATTATTTTTAATTTGCAACCTGATGGAGGTCAGTATAGATGGACTAATAGACCAAGTCCCACACACTGCTAGAAGCCCAAATATTTTTTCAGAGCTAGATGCAGAAAAAAATTATTTTTAATTTGCAACCTGATGGAGGTCAGTATAGATGGACTAATAGAACAAGTCCCACACGCTGCTAGAAGCCCAAATATTTTTTCAGAGATAAATGAAGAAAAAAATTATTTTTAATTTGCAACCTGATGGAGGTCAGTATAGATGGACTAATAGACCAAGTCCCACACACTGCTAGAAGCCCAAATATTTTTTCAGAGCTAGATGCAGAAAAAAATTATTTTTAATTTGCAACCTGATGGAGGTCAGTATAGATGGACTAATAGACCAAGTCCCACACACCGCTAGAAGCCCAAATATTTTTTCAGAGCTAGATGCAGAAAAAAATTATATTCAATTTGCAACCTGCTGGAGGTCAGTATAGAAGGACTAATAGAACAAGTCCCACACACTGCTAGAAGCCCAAATATTTTTTCAGAGCTAAATGAAGAAAAAAATTATTTTTAATTTGCAACCTGATGGAGGTCAGTATAGATGGACTAATAGACCAAGTCCCACACACTGCTAGAAGCCCAAATATTTTTTCAGAGCTAGATGCAGAAAAAAATAATATTCAGTTTGCAACCTGATGGAGGTCAGTATAGATGGACTAATAGAATGATGCTATGCCCAAAAGATTTTACTTCACTAGGTCCAGTAAAAAAATTGGTATTCTATACACAGGTGGTATATCTTGCAACACAGATAGGCTACTCCACTGACTAACACACTCTGCAATAGGCCAAAAAGGATTAGCTTTGCTAGATTCAGCCAAATGCTGTGAAAAAAACTTGCACAGCACTGGCACAGACCTGCCTGGCAAAAACTGATAGGAACTGATGTAACCTAGTCCTGAAAAGGACTCCAATTACAATTAGTCTTTGCTCCCACAATCTATCTATTTAAGAGCACAGACCTGCTTGATAAAAGTCGTAGGAAATGCTGTAACCTAGTCCTTAAAAGGACTGCAATCACAACTATTCCCTACTCCCAAGCTATCTGTATATTTGTGCGAAAATTGGCTTGAAATTAACAAGGTATAGCGCACACAGCAACAGCGGTGCCGTCTAACACGCAGCTGCAGCAGTGAGAAAATGGTGGCGACGGGGAAAATGGCTTGGTCTTATAGGGCAAGGACATGTGACATACACTGCCAATCACACATGCCCTTGCTTGTGTGAAAAAAAGCACTTCGCTCCGTGTGTGCGCTGCTGATAGGCTGACAGATTGCACCTCCCCACTGCAAATGCGGGAAAGAGAAAAAAAAATGGAGATCTTCATTGTTCCTGCAGAGATCCATCCCCTGCCCCTCCCCCCGCCCCGCAGTACACTCAAACTGCGTATTAACATTAATTTTCATCATTACTGAGAAAAAATCCAGTTATGATTTTGGTGCACGAACAGTTAACGAACATAACCTCGAACAGCCGAATTTTTCTCAAATTGTTCGTGTTCGCCGACCGGCTCGAACACCGCCCAAAACAGCTCGAATTTGAGATTGGCGAACAGTTCGAGTAGAACAACGCTCATCTCTACTAAAGACTAATTGTAATTGGAGTCCTTTTCAGGACTAGGTTACATCAGTTCCTATCAGTTTTTGCCAGGCAGGTCTGTGCCAGTGCTGTGCAAGTTTTTTTCACAGCATTTGGCTGAATCTAGCAAAGCTAATCCTTTTTGGCCTATTGCAGAGTGTGTTAGTCAGTGGAGTAGCCTATCTGTGTTGCAAGATATACCACCTGTGTATAGAATACCAATTTTTTTACTGCACCTAGTGAAGTAAAATCTTTTGGGCATAGCATCATTCTATTAGTCCATCTATACTGACCTCCATCAGGTTGCAAATTAAAACTAATTTTTATCTGCATCTACAGTACCTCTGAAAAAATATTTGGGCTTCTACCTGTGTGTGGGACTTGTTGTATTAGTCCATCTATACTGACCTCCATCAGGTTGCAAACTGAATATATTATTTTCCTGCATCTACCTCTGAAAAAATATTGGGCTTCTAGCTGTGTGTGGGTCTTGTTCTATTAATCCATCTATACTGACCTCCATCAGGTTGCAAACTGAATATAATTTTTTTCTGCATCTAGCTCTGAAAAAATATTTGGCCTTCTAGTAGTGTGTCGGACTTTCTCTATTAGTCCATCTATACTGACCTCCATCAGGTTGCAAACTGAATATAATTTTTTTCTGCATCTAGCTCTGAAAAAATATTTGGCCTTCTAGTAGTGTGTCGGACTTTCTCTATTAGTCCATCTATACTGACCTCCATCAGGTTGCAAATTAAAACTAATTTTTATCTGCATCTACAGTACCTCTGAAAAAATATTTGGGCTTCTACCTGTGTGTGGGACTTGTTGTATTAGTCCATCTATACTGACCTCCATCAGGTTGCAAACTGAATATATTTTTTTCCTGCATCTACCTCTGAAAAAATATTGGGCTTCTAGCTGTGTGTGGGTCTTGTTCTATTAATCCATCTATACTGACCTCCATCAGGTTGCAAACTGAATATAATTTTTTTCTGCATCTAGCTCTGAAAAAATATTTGGCCTTCTAGTAGTGTGTCGGACTTTCTCTATTAGTCCATCTATACTGACCTCCATCAAGTTGCAAACTGAATATAATTTTTTTCTGCATCTAGCTCTGAAAAAATATTTGGCCTTCTAGTAGTGTGTCGGACTTTCTCTATTAGTCCATCTATACTGACCTCCATCAGGTTGCAATTTAAAACTAATTTTTATCTGCATCTACAGTACCTCTGAAAAAATATTTGGGCTTCTAGCTGTGTGTGGGACTTGTTGTATTAGTCCATCTATACTGACCTCCATCAGGTTGCAAACTGAATATACTTTTTTCTGCATCTACCTCTGAAAAAATATTGGGCTTCTAGCTGTGTGTGGGACTTGTTGTATTAGACCATCTATACTGACCTCCATCAGGTTGCAAACTGAATATATTTTTTTCTGCATCTACCTCTGAAAAAATATTGGGCTTCTAGCTGTGTGTGGGTCTTGTTCTATTAATCCATCTATACTGACCTCCATCAGGTTGCAAACTGAATATAATTTTTTTCTGCATCTAGCTCTGAAAAAATATTTGGCCTTCTAGTAGTGTGTCGGACTTTCTCTATTAGTCCATCTATACTGACCTCCATCAGGTTGCAAACTGAATATAATTTTTTTCTGCATCTAGCTCTGAAAAAATATTTGGCCTTCTAGTAGTGTGTCGGACTTTCTCTATTAGTCCATCTATACTGACCTCCATCAGGTTGCAAATTAAAACTAATTTTTATCTGCATCTACAGTACCTCTGAAAAAATATTTGGGCTTCTAGCTGTGTGTGGGACTTGTTGTATTAGTCCATCTATACTGACCTCCATCAGGTTGCAAACTGAATATATTTTTTTCCTGCATCTACCTCTGAAAAAATCTTGGGCTTCTAGCTGTGTGTGGGTCTTGTTCTATTAATCCATCTATACTGACCTCCATCAGGTTGCAAATTCAAAATAATTTTTTTCTGCATCTAACCCAGCCAATAGTTTTGGCCTAATACCACAGTTTGGCCACTCAGCTCTGCTCAGTTACCATCCATTGTTTTTTTGTGCAAACAACTCCAGAGTTGTGAATTAGTTAACCACCAAAATGAGTGGAAAAAGGCCTGCTGCTGGTGGAAAGCGGAATAGGCGTGTTGGGAAGGGGAAAAAAGGTTGTGTCCGTGGGGTAGGTGTTAAAGCAACAGTAACATCTGCAGAAGAAAGACCATCTTCCAGCCAAACTAAAATGTCTACTTCTTTTAGCGGACAATGTGATAAGATCCCTTTCTTACGGCCACGCCAATCGCTACAAATTCCAGATGAGGCACAAAAACAGCAGGTGCTTCAACGGATATCAAGTGCTCCTTTAAGTGGGCTCTCCTCCACATCAACTTCAACATCACAAATACTCCAGTCCTCAAAGGTGTCACCCAAATCGCACTTGCTTCCTCACAGCTCCCAAATCTCCAGCTGCCCGTCTGAGTATGAGGTAGAACAGATGGTTGAGTCTGCAGAGCTGTTTACTCATACTATAGCCTGGGAATCAGAGGTCGACTCCAGCGCTTCTGTGAATCCAGACGAGGAAATGATCTGCACTGATGCCCAGAATCTTTATGAGTCGCATCCAGGACCAGATGCAGAAGGTTCTGACCATAATGTAGACCCTCATTCCCAAACTGTAACTCCTGTTGGTGGAGACAATGAGGAAGACGATGATAAGACTCAAATACCTGATTGGAGCGACAACTTTAGTTTTTTGTCAGGGCAGGAACAGGTTGGCTCTGAGGACGACGGGTGTGATAACGCACAGGGTGATGATGATGAGGTCGGAGATCCCACTTACTGTCAACCCACAGTCAGCCAAGAGATGAGGTCAGCAGAGGAGGTGGAGGAAGATGCTAGTGACGACGAGGTCAGGTTGCGGCTTCCTGGTCAGAGACGTAGTACTGGAAGCACGTCAACAACTGCATCCTCAAACACAACTCTGCCTCTCACCACAAGTCGTGGTGGCTCTTCAGGTCGCATGGGTGCTAAGCCTTGCATAGCCTGGGCATTTTTTCAGATCGATAAAGATGACCCAACTCGTGTTATCTGTAACATTTGTCAGCAAAAGCTAAGTAGAGGCCAAAAAATACATAGTTTGAGTACTTCATGCATGAACCGGCACATGGACATGAAGCATAAGTTGCAGTGGGAAGCTCAGTGTGCTACAATGCGGCCTAGCCGGCCGGGCCAACCACCGTCTGCCATATCTTGTGCATCCGCGGCCTCTTCATCCTCTGTGACTGGGGGGACAGCAGTCACACCTGTTTTGGGGCGCAGACCTGCCACCTCTTTACCCGCAACAGCCAGCGTGATTGGCAGGTCATCATTTTCTTTGGAGGTGGTAACACCAGCTGGTGTTGAGCGCTGTCCGACATCGATAGCACCACCTTTGGATCAAGGCAACCTAACATGTCCGCCTACATCTTCCTCACAGACCGGCAGTTTGCCGGGGACACCCTTATCAACCCCGTCTAAGCACAATAGCCAGCCCTCGGTCCCTCAGATGTGGACAAGTAAAAGACCATTTCCTCCTAGCCATGAGAAAGCTAAGAGGTTGAATTTCACCATCTGCAAGCTCTTGGCTACAGAAATGCTGCCTTTCCGCCTGGTGGACACAGAGGATTTTCGAGACCTTATGTCCATCGCAGTGCCCCAGTACCAGATGCCCAGTCTGCACTACTTCTCAAAGAAAGGTGTGCCTGCGCTCCACCAGCATGTCGCACATAACATCACCGCTTCTTTGAGAAACTCTGTGTGTGACAGGGTGCATTTCACCACAGACACTTGGACGAGTAGGCATGGACAGGGGCGTTACATGTCGCTGACTGGGCACTGGGTAACTATGGTGACAGCAGGACAAGGGGCTGCTGTCCAACTCTTGCCGTCCCCACGAGTTGTGCGTCAATCCTCTTTATGTCAAAGTTCCTCCACTGCTTCTGCCTCCTCAACCTCCTCTCGGTCTTCCACCTGCACCCAAAGCCTGTCTGGTCATGCCACAAGCTTTCTAACTGCGCAGAAGGGATCCTGCACACCTCCTTACTATGCTGGCAGTAGGGCTCAACGTCATCAGGCGGTTTTTACATTGAAATGTCTGGGAAATGTGAGTCACACAGCTGAGGAGTTGTGGTCAGCTCTGGAGAACCAATTTCATGAATGGTTGTCTCCACTGGACCTGAAACCAGGGAAGGCCGTGTGCGACAATGCTGCAAACCTGGGTGCGGCCCTTCGCCGGGGCAATGTCACACACGTGCCTTGTATGGCTCACGTGTTGAAACTGGTTGTCCAGCAATTTTTAGCCCACTATCCCAGACTAGATGGCCTTCTGCAGAGGGCACGGTCGCTGTGTGCTCACTTCCGCCGTTCGCATCCCGCAGCTCAGCGACTTACATCTCTACAGAAGTCGTTGGGCCTGCCACTTCACCGGCTAAAATGCGATGTGCCTACCCGGTGGAATTCAACTCTGCACATGTTGCAGCGACTGTGGCAGCACCGACAAGCCCTGGTGCAATACGTTCTGACGTATAGCCTGGGCCAACGAGATTCAGAGGTGGGGCAAATCACGCTGGAGGAGTGGTCTCAGATCAGGGACCTATGCACCCTTCTGCACAGTTTTGAAATGGCGACGAAGATGTTTAGTGCTGACGATGCCATTATCAGCATGACTATTCCGGTGATTTACATGCTGGAGCACATGTTAAACAGAATTCGGAGTCAGGTGGTGGCACAAGAGGAGGTGGAGGAAGTAGATGAGGAGGAGTTTTATGCGGAAGGGCTAACATCTGCAAGGTCCAGACGGTCGGCAGCACCAAGGCGGCAGGCATGTGAGGGTGGGGGAGATGGTTTTACCAGGGCGCATGGTAGCAGCCAAACTAGTGAGGAAGGTGCAGGAGCCCAGGAAGAAGTGGAGGACGAACTGATGAAAGACTCATCAGATGAGGGAGACCTTGATCACATTTCTGTTGTGCGAGGTTGGGGGGAGAGGACAGAGGAAGGAATCATGATTGTTACCTCGCCACCAACACAACAGGGACTTGGTGCTCCTGGATGCGCAACACACATGAGTGCGTTCTTGCTGCACTACCTGCAACATGACCCTCGAATTGTGAGAATTAGAAATAATCCTGACTACTGGGTTGCCACACTGTTAGATCCCCGGTACAAAAGTAAATTTGCAGAAATTATTCCTGCCATAGAAAGGTATGCACGCATGCAGGAGTATCAGCAGAGACTGTTGCAGAATCTTACATGTGCTTTTCCACAAAATACCAGTGGTGCACGTAGTGAATCTCACAGTTCCAACTTGCCAACCGTGGGACCGTCAAGTGTTCAGCACTCAAACCGTAACAGAACCACAGTATCTGCTGGTAACATCAATTTTGCGGAATCATTTCACCACTTTTTTAGCCCATCCTTTGCAAGGCCACAGGAGACAAGAAGTCTGACACATAGTCAACGCCTAGAGACGATGGTACAGGAGTATCTCCAAGTAAACATTGAAGCCACGACTGTGTCACTGGACCCTTGCTCTTTTTGGGCTTCCAATCTGGATAAATGGCCGGAGCTAGCCACTTACGCCTTGGAGATCTTGTCATGCCCCGCAGCCAGCGTTCTGTCTGAACGTGTGTTCAGCGCTGCTGGTGGTGTGCTGACAGATAAGCGCACGCGGCTCTCCACTGATAATGTAGACAGACTCACGTTCATAAAGATGAACAAATCATGGATCCGAAACGACTTTTCTACCCCTGTGTCATCCTGGGGAGAGTAAAAGCTTGATGATTGGTTAAAATCACCCTACCAACCGTTTTAAGCTTTCAAATTACTAATCATGTTTATCTGTATCTTGACTGGAAAATAATTTGGGCTTTGTAGCAGTGTGCAGCACTGATCCTATTAGGCCATCTATACTAAAGCTTCACCAGATTTAAAATTAAAAATAATTTTTAGCTGCATCTAGCCCGGAAAATAATTTTGGGGCTCCGAGATGCGCAAGGCACATAAGTGCCTTCTTGCTGCACTACCTGCAGCATGACCCTCATATTGTCAGAATTCGAAGTAATCATGACTACTGGGTTGCCACACTCTTAGATCCCCCAAACTTTTCGATCAACCTTTTCATTTTAATAAAGACCAAAAAAATGGTCATTTTTGAAATTATAAGCATTAGCAGGTTGTTAGAAACTGAAATCAAACAGTTTTCAACTCAAAACTTTATTCTAGGTGATGTTAAATTTTCACATAGGACCCCTTGTTCGAAAGGAGCTTCTGAACTCTCTCGTCCATTGAATTTGTCAGGTTTTGGATGGTTTCTGCTTCAATTGTTTTGCATGAGGACAGAATACCCTCCCAGAGCTGTTGCTTAGATGTGAACTGCCTCCCACCATCATAGACACTCCTTTTAATGATGCTCCAAAGGTTCTGAATGGGGTAGAGGTCAGGGGAGCATGGGGGTCACACCATAAGTTTGTTCCCTTTTATGCCCATATCAGCCAGAGATGCAGATGTTTTATGTGCAGCATGAGATGGTGCATTATCATGCAGAAAAATGATCTTGCTGTGAAATACACGGTTCGTCTTCTTGAACCATGGCAGGAAGTGCTGTTTGAGAAAATCCACATACATTATGGAGTTCATCTTTAGCGCCTTCAGGGATCCTAAAGGGGCCGACAATCTCTCTCCCCATGATTCCAGCCCAAAACATTACTCCACCTCCTCCTTGTTGGCGCTGTAGCCGTGTTTGCGTGGGGTGTCCATCAACCAGCCATCCTCCACTCCATCCATCTGGACCATCGAGCGCTGCACGGCACTCATCCGTGAACAAAACAGTTTTGAAATCAGTCTTCATGTAATGTTTGGCCCACTGGAGCCGTTTCTGCTTGTGTGAAGTGGATAGAGGAAGTCGACAGGATGGCGCATGCACAGCTGCAAACCTCTGAAGGACCCTGTATCTTGTTGTTCGCGGGACGTTGGAGGCACAAGCAGCTTCAAAAACTTGTCTGCTGCTATGACAAGGCTTTTTTGCCGCTGCTCTTTCAAACTGACGTAATTGCCTGTAGGAAAGAGTCCTCAATTTGCCCTTATCAGCACGCACACGTGTGTACTGTGAATCAGCTACATACTTCTTGATTGCCAAGACACTTCATCCTGATCATCGCACAATGTTGATTGTAGTCATGCCTTGACCTAAACACTCCACAATTTGTTGCTTCTCAGCAGCCGACACATCCTTTTTCTTTCCCATTTTGGCAGAAAATGTAGGCTGCTTAATAATGTGAGAGAGCCTTCTTAAGTAGTCTTGCCTTTCATTGGACACACCTGCCAAACTAATTAGCACAGGTGTCTGCAATTGCTTACAGTGATATAAAGAGCCCTGACACACATCACCATCAATGAGTTTAACTGACAAACAAACAAATTCTTCCCTTATCACTCCTAAACACTTTTTGCATAATAATTTGGAACGCAGTGTACATGTGCTTTTCCACAAAACACCAGTGGTTCACGTAGTGAATCTTACAGTTCTAACTTGCCAACCGTGGTCTGTATGGAGTTGTTCAATAAAGGGCCCAAAATTAAGATAACATAGATGGGAGAGGTCTCTATGAATAGGAATTCCTAAGTATTTGATACCCTGTGAGGGCCAGGCAAAGGGAAAGTTGGACTGGATGGAATCCTATATGGATTTGGGGAGGGAGACATCGAGGGCCTCAGACTTCGCTGCATTGATTTTAAAATTTTACCATGTAACAAAGTGATCTATTTCAGCCATAACAGCATGGATGGATATATGTGATTGAGTGATATATACTAGGACATCATCAGCAAATAGAGAGCACTTGTACTCGGTGCCTCCCACCTCAATCCACCTAATATTGGGGTTATGGCGAATTGATGAGAGCAGGTGCTCCGTCACTAGGATGTATAAGAGAGGGGACAGAGGACATCACTGCCTTGTCCCATTGGTGATTGTGAAAGGTGATGAAAATGTTCTGACGCACCCCCTGGGCCTTGGGACACCCGGAGCCGGACCCTTTTTGGTGGATGCTGGTGGTTGTAGTCTTCGTGGCGGCGACCCGGTTCCGTGGCTCAGGGCGGTCAAACCAGTGGCGGAACTATTTATGTGGTTTTGATGTTTAAATGTCCGACTACGCCACCCGTGGATTGCGGTCAGAGTGAACCGCCGCTACAGGGCAGACCGCTGAGGCTGGTGTTGTGGGTGCAGCAGAGCGTAGCATAACTCCCCACGGGAGGAGTATAGCCTCAGGGCAGTGTATGCGGAGGATGGGGGTGATGGTGCAGGGCAGCAGCAGTAACGACACGGAGTCAGTGATGCAGTTCAGGGCCTTTACTCACAGTTCTTATTATCCAGACCACGTCTGCAGGTAACGGCTGCCCACGTCGTACTGTGCTCACCAGGTGAGGGGCTCAGACAACTCCCAGATAACTTTGGAGCACTTCACAGGACCCCCTTTGTGTGTCCTTTGTCTGGCCTTTCTTACCAACACTTCTGTCCGGCTGCCTCGGGCCTCCTCTTGGTAAACTTGGCGCCAGTTTCCCTGACCCTATGTGGTGCCTTCCTAGCGGGTGTAGCGAGGGGCTGCGCCACATAAAATGTCAGAGCCTCCGGTTTCTAGCTGAGGGTCGTTTCCTGCCTCCACTAGTTCGGGGACCGGTCTCCCCCTTTGGCCTGACCCCTCCACGCAGGTGGATTCGGGCGTGCGGTGGCGACTCGCCCGTCCGCACCCCTGGGATCCCTTCATTCCTCGTTCCTGGAGCCTTCTCCGCTCCTCTTCCTTCCTTCTCCCTCTTCCAGGCCTGGGCCTCTGTTACTAGGCCCGCCTCCGGAGCAGAGCTCATGCAGAGCCCCTGCTCCCTGCCACTTCTGCTCAGACTTCTCTGCACTGAACTAAGATGGTGCCCACCTTTTATACTCCCTTCTCAATGCACCCAGGAACTGCTTCCTCCCTGCTCCTGCACTACAGGGTTCCCCTTTCTCAGTATTCCCTCCCCCCACTCCAGCCAGGGACAGGGACTGTCGTGCCCATCTCAGGGGCATATTGGTCACCCTGCCCCACGGCAATGTGGTGTAATGCATGCAGGTGTCGGGTCCTGATCCACACTCCATCCTTACCTGAGAGTGAGATATCACACCTCTGGGTGAGGTGCAATACGTCTGTAGCAACCGAGCCCTCAGGGTGCTACAGTTCCATTTATCTTCAGCCTAGGTGACGTATTGCGATACAGGGCCGTGATTTTGGCTATAAAAGGGTCCTCTAGACCCCTACCCCAAGCTTTTTAAGAGAATCATATATGGCGTGCCAGGAGACTCTATGGAATGCTTTCTCAGCATCCAACGAGAGTATCTAATTACAAATTTTTAACTGCATCTAGCCCAGGAAATACTTTGTGCCTAGTAGCAGTGTCTGCTAGTCAGTGGATTATCCCGGCTGTTAAGCAAGCTGCACCACCTGTAGTTTAGACACTTAATTTTTTCAAAGGAAATGCTTCGGGACCATGGGATACTTAGTGAAGAGCATCAGGAGGCACCCCAAGGCATAGGGGCTGGGACTGGCAGTAGGATGCCTTGCGGTGGACAGCCGAGCTCGATCCTTATAAAAGCTTTTTAACTGCAGCAGCTTTAGTGGACGCTACTGGAGCTGGAATTACCGCGGCTGCTGGCATGAGACTTGCCCTCCAATAGATCCTTGTAAATGGATTTAAAGTGTATTCATTCAAATTAGAGAGACAATTTAAATTAAAAAGCTTAGAGCTGCCTCCACCACAGGGGGGCTTGCTCGACCCACCAGCGGACAGGCACCAGTATTGGGAGAGGGGGGCTGGCCGTCAGGGTTCACCGCGGCTCTGGCACAAACCCGGCGACACGGAGGTGGCACGGGCAGGAGCGGACTGGCCGTGTCGGCTTCTCACTTTTTGGATTTTAGAAGGGCATGACATGCCTATATCTGTGTCTCCCCCTCCTTTTACTCCTCCACCTCTTTTATTTTCGCATGACTATATGTACTTGTCACTTTTCCATGTGTTAGTTATGTCTTCTGAGCAGTTTGTCAGCTTTTGGACACCTTTGAAGGTGTTTTCTATGTGTTTCTATGTGTTTTTGTTTGCCTGCCATTGGTTTTAACGGTGTTCGAAGGTGTTCGACGAACAGTTCGACGAACAGTTCGGCGAACACACGGGTGTTCGACGAACCGAACCGAACTCGAACACTACGGGGGTGGCTCAACACTATTAATGATGACCTTCAATGGCATAAACCGTGGCTTTGCTCATGCACGTTATTTTTTAAAAGGCATTGTAGATAAGGCCATTGCCCAACTGTGTAGTCATGCAATTCAAGGTGTAAAGAAAGAGATCTTTGTGTGTCGAAGCTCTGAGAAGTGTGAGCTAATGTTGGACGGTCTGTCATTGCTTATGGAACAAGCTGCATTAGAGGACTCCCTGGGAGAAATGTCAGCCGGAGTAGATACGGTTTCCCTCTACGCCAGTACTCTCACCGACCTAATGAATATGGCTGTGGTGAAATACAACTTTCACCGAGAAGCAGGCCTGACTAAGAAAAGTCTGTGTGAAGGTTCCCGGACACTTTATGGCTGCTTTTTTTTACTGTGGACTTGTTCCAGCAATCAATAAGACTTAAATTGCTAATTGGCACCTTGGCCAGGCCCAACTCTATTCTCCCTCTGATATCTTACAAACAGGTCATGCTGGAGAAACTTGCAACTACCGCCACTCAGTGTCTTCAGCTCCTTTGTGAGAAACTAATATTTGGGCAGCAAGTTTACCAAATAAAATTCCTGAGATAGAAAAATTGTGGATGGCTTTGCTTCTGGTACTGGGTGCCAACACCAAACCATGGTGGACCACTCATGGGATATTCCTGGCTGGTTGGAGACAAGCTCATTCCCACAGAAAAGTACCAGCAAGCTAAGGAGATGGTGGCCTCTATCATCAAGAAGGAGTTTGCTCGTTGTCTAGGGGACCGACCACCGCTGCTGTCTACCTTGTGAACATTGTGTTGAAGCTTGCAAGCATTAAGAGGTACACTGGCGAGTCTGGTTTTCATACTAAAGATCCTGCTGTGTTTTTATATATATTTTTTATATTTATTTGACCTTATATGCAAGTCATGACCCTGCAAAGAATGTTTATTAACATTTCTTTCAGGAAAATCCATTTTAGCTTAGTTTTTGTATGTTTTATTGTCAGTCTTTAAAAGTGTCGTAATACTCTAACAACATCGTTCACAGATATGGTGCATACTTTAAATGGAGTACAATATCTGACACTTTCCTTAAAAATTTCAGTATTACTACCGCAGTAATATCTGATACGTCTGACGACAATGGTTTTGGCCACTGGCCTTGTAGTACACTTAGTACTGGTCAGCGACCAACTGTGAATAGGTTTGAACACACAACTGGCATAATTTAAACGGAGTATAATATTTGACACGTTGCCTAAAAATGTCAGTATAACTATCACAGTAATATCTGTTATGTCTAACGACCACGGTTTTAGCCACTAGCCTTGTAGTACACTTAGTATTAGTCAGTAACCAGGTGTGAAGAAGTTCAACAGCACACAGCAGCCATACTTTAAATGGAGTATAATATTTGACACGCTCTCAAAAATTTCAGGATTATTACCGCAGTAATTTGGGATCACGTCTGATGACCACGGTTTTAGGCACTGGCCTTGTAGTATGGTATTTGTCAGCGCCCAAGTGTGAATAATTTGGAACAACACAGAACTGCTATACTTTAAATGGAGTATAATATTTGACACCCTCTCAAAAATTTCAGGATTATTACTGCAGTAATTTAGGATCTCGTTTGATGACCACGGTTTTAGGCACTGGCCTTGTAGAATGGTATTTTTCAGCGCCCAAGTGTGAATAATTTGGAACAACACACAACTGCCAGACTTTAAATGGAGCATAATATTTAACATGTTCCCAAAAATTTCAGGATTATTACCACAATAATATGGGATCACATCTGATGACCACAGTTTTAAACACTGGCCTTGAAGTATGATATTTGTCAGCGACCAAGTGTGAATAGTTTGGAACTACACACAACTGCCAGACTTTAAATGGAGTATAATATTTGACACGCTCCCAAAAATGTCAGGATTATTACTGCAATAATATGGGATCATGTCTGATGACCACAGTTTTAGGCAATGGCCTCTGTAATGCAGCGACATGCTGGCATTATGGTAATGGTCCAGGATGTGTTTTACCTGACCATGTACCTTCCCCCCTCAGGTGACTGGTCACACGACTGTGACATAGCACAGGTCCTGCGCGCACAGAATGTCTGTCTGATCACATGACTGTGGCATCAGCAAGGTCCTGTCAGTATGTGTGTGTGTGTGCACGGGATGCATATATAAACCCTGCTTGATGGGAGTCAGCTGTGTTCTGTGAGAGAGGTGTAAGGCCTGTTCCCATGTGTGTGGGACACTGACCGTGTGAGGCCTAGTGAGGCCGAGTGAAGCCTGGTGCCTGAAAGGTCGAGACTGGATCCTGTGTGGATGCTAGTGGCCTTGGAAGGCAGAGGCTTGAGGAAGAGTCCTGAAAGGCAAAGCCTGGATCCTGTGTGGATGTCAGTGGCCTTTGAGGGAACGACGGCTAGAGACCCCCACCTGGGAAGCCGCAAAGCCACAGTGGAGGCAGAGTAATGGACTGAGACAGCTAAACCCGGCAAAGGTAATACCCTGTGTTATATGGACATTAATATGGACATTGCTATGTTATTACCTTGCTGAAGGCTGTACCTGGATACCTGGAGCAAGTGGGCCTGTGTGTCACTTGGCTCATGAGCATTATATATATATGTGTGTCGGCGTGCCACTGAGTTGGACCCGGTGAACTGTGGTTTATGAAGTGCAATAAACTGCAGCATTGTGAAATACCGGAAGGACATTGCTGGTGTGCTTTGATTTACCCGGTGCAGCGAGTATCCCCCATTATGATGACTAGTGCTGCCTTACATATGGTTCGAGAGTACGGGCAGCTGCAGTCTGGTTGCTAGCGGCAACGACAGCCCGGTTGCTAGGGGCAACGGCACAGGATGAGTGTGGATTAAAGCATCTGGCTGCAACTTGGTGGGGTTGCGAAGATTGGCGTCGCACTCAAACCTGGTTTGCTGTGGCTCGGCGGGGCTCACGAAGTTTAAAGCATCTGGCTGCAACTCCGCGGGGGTTGCGAAGGTTGTCATCGCACTCAAATCCGGTTTTGCTGTGGCTCGGCGCTCATCACTATTTATAATTCCTGTCACTGAGTTTCCTATTAATTTTCATTGATTCATTTTCATATGATATAGTTGAACTGCAATTTCTTTTTGCTCTTGTGAGTTCACCTATTGGGATCAATTTGATAGTATGAATGGGGAGGTCACTGCTAGCACGCATAGATAGTATTTCCCACTGTCTCTTTCCTAAAAATTTCTGTAATGATTGCTTGACCATCAATACCTGTTAGTTTTAAATCCAGATATTCAATGTTGGTTTTCTGTACATTGAAAATAAATTTTTGATTAAATGGATTCATATTCATAAGTCAATGAATGACAGTATGGCAGATTCATCGGATGTCCAGATGAAGAGCAAATCATTGATGAATCTGCCATACCAGAATATAAAGTCCAGGAAAGCATTGGTGACGCTAAAGATATAGCACTCCTCCCACCAACTCAAGGTTAAGTTGGAGACATACGGTGAGTACTTGGCACTAGAGATGAGCGGTGTTCGACTCGAACTGTTCGTCAATCTCAAATTCGAGCTGTTTTGGGCGGTGTTCGAGCCGTTCGGCGAACACGAACGATTTGAAAAAAATTCGGCTGTTCGAGGTTATGTTCGATAACTGTTCGTGTACCAAAATCATAACTGGATTTTTTCTCAGTAATGATGAAAATTAATGTTAATACGCAGTTTGAGTGTACAGCGGGGCGGGGGAGAGGGGCAGGGGATGGATCTCTGCAGGAATAATGAAGATCTCCATTTTATTTTCTCTTTCCCACATTTACAGTGGGGAGGTGCAATCTGTCAGCCTATCAGCAGCGCACACATGGAGTGAAGTGCTTATTTTCACACAAGCAAGGGCATGTGTCATTGGCAGTGTATGTCACATGTCCTTGCCCTATAAGACCCAGCCATTTTCCCCGTCGCCACCATTTTCTCACTGCTGCAGCTGCATGTTAGACGGCACCGCTGTTGCTGTGTGTGCTATACCTTGTTAATTTCAAACCAATTTTCGCACAAATCTACAGATAGCTTGGGAGTAGGGAATAGTTGTGATTGCAGTCCTTTTAAGGACTAGGTTACAGCATTTCCTACGACTTTTATCAGGCAGGTCTGTGCTCTTAAATAGATAGGTTGGGAGTAAAGACTAATTGTAATTGCAGTCCTTTTCAGGACTAAGATACATCAGTTCCTATCAGTTTTTGCCAAGCAGGTCTGTGCCAGTGCTGTGCAAGTTTTTTTTCACAGCATTTGGCTAAATCTAGCAAAGCTAATCCTTTTTGGCCTATTGCAGAGTGTGTTAGTCAGTGGAGTAGCCTATCTGTGTTGCAAGCTACACCTCCTGTGTATAGAATACCAATTTTTTTACTGCACCTAGTGAAGTAAAACCTTTTGGGCATAGCATCATTCTATTAGTCCATCTATACTAACCTCCACCTGTTTGCAAATTGAATGTAATTTTTTTCTGAATTTAGCTCTGAAAAAATATTTGGGCTTCTAGCAGTGTGTGGGACTTGGTCTATTAGTCTATCTATACTGACCTCCATCAGATTGCAAATTGAATATAATTTTTTTCTGCATCTAGCTCTGAAAAAATATTTGGGCTTCTAGCAGTGTGTGGGACTTGTTCTATTAGTTCATCTATACTGACCTCCATCAGGTTGCAAATTGAATATAATTTTTTTCTGCATCTAGCTCTGAAAAAATATTTGGGCTTCTAGCAGTGTGTGGGACTTGGTCTATTAGTCTATCTATACTGACCTCCATCAGATTGCAAATTGAATATAATTTTTTTCTGCATCTAGCTCTGAAAAAATATTTGGGCTTCTAGCAGTGTGTGGGACTTGTTCTATTAGTCCATCTATACTGACCTCCATCAGGTTGCAAATTGAATATAATTTTTTTCTGCATCTAGCTCTGAAAAAATATTTGGGCTTCTAGCAGTGTGTGGGACTTGGTCTATTAGTCCATCTATACTGACCTCCATCAGGTTTCAAATTGAATATAATTTTTTTCTGCATCTAGCTCTGAAAAAATATTTGGGCTTCAAGCAGTGTGTGGGACTTGTTCTATTAGTCCATCTATACTGACCTCCAACAGGTTGCAAATTCAATATCATTTTTATCTGCATCTAACCCAGCCAATACTTTTGGCCTAATACCACAGTTTGGCCACTCAGCTCTGCTCGATTCCCATCCATTGTTTTTTTGTGCAAACAACTCCAGAGTTGTGAATTAGTTAAAAAAAAAAACCTGCTGCTGGTGGAAAGGGGAATAGGCGTGTTGGGAAGGGGAAAAAAAAGGTTGTGTCCGTGGGGTAGGTGTTAAAGCAACAGTAACATCTGCAGAAGAAATACCATAGAATCATAGAATCATAGAATCATAGAATGGTAGAGTTGGAAGGGACCTCCTGGGTCATCTGGTCCAACCCCTTGCTCAAAGCAAGATTCACTAGATCATCTCAGACAGATGTCTGTCCAGCCTCTGTTTGAAGACGTCCATTGAAGGGGAACTCACCACCTCTCGTGGCAGCCTGTTCCACTCATTAATCACCCTAACTGTCAAAAAGTTTTTTCTAATATCTAATCTGTGTCTCCTCCCATTTAGTTTCATCCCATTGCTTCTAGTCTTTCCTTGTGCAAATGAGAATAAACATGATCCTTCTACAATGTGACAGCCATTGACATATTTGTAGACAGCTATTAAGTCTCCTCTCAGTCTTCTTTTTTGCAAGCTAAACATTCCCAAATCCTGCAACCGTTCCTCATAGGACATGGTTTGCAGACCAGTCACCATTCTGGTCGCTCTTCTCTGATCTTGCTCCAGTTTGTCTATGTCTTTTTTAAAATGTGGTGCCTAAAACTGTACACAGTATTCCAGATGAGGTCTGACCAAAGAGGAGTAAAGACCGATAATGACTTCACGTGATCTAGACTGTATGCTTCTGTTAATACATCCCAGAATTGTATTTGCCTTCATCCATCCAAACTAAAAGGTCTACTTCTTTCAGCGGACAATGTGATAAGATCCCTTTCTTACGGCCACGCCAATCGCTACAAATTCCAGATGAGGCACAAAAACAGCAGGTGCTTCAACGGATATCAAGTGCTCCTTTAATTGGGCTCTCCTCCACCTCAACTTCAACATCACAAATACTCCAGTCCTCAGAGGTGTCACCCCAATCGCACTTGCTTCCTCACAGCTCCCAAATCTCCAGCTGCCCATCTGAGCATGGGGTAGAACAGATGGTTGAGTCTGCAGAGCTGTTTACTCATACTATAGCCTGGGAATCAGAGGTCGGCTCCAGAGCTTCTGTGAATCCAGACGAGGAAATGATCTGCACTGATGCCCAGAATCTTTATGAGTCGGATCCAGGACCAGACGCAGAAGGTTCTGACCATAATGTAGACCCTCATTCCCAAACTGTAACTCCTGTTGGTGGAGACAATGAGGAAGACGATCATGAGACTCAAATACCTGATTGGAGCGGCAACTTTAGTTTTTTGTCAGGGCAGGAACAGGTTGGCTCTGAGGACGACGGGTGTGATAACACACAGGGTGATGATGATGAGGTTGGAGATCCCACTTACTGTCAACCCACAGTCAGCCAAGAGATGAGGTCAGCAGAGGAGGTGGAGGAGGATGCTAGTGACGACGAGGTCAGGTTGCGACTTCCTGGAGAGAGACATAGTACTGGAAGCACGTCAACAACTGCATCCTCAAACACAACTCTGCTTCTGACCACAAGTCGTGGTGGCTCTTCAGGTCGCATGGGTGCTAAGCCTTGCATAGCCTGGGCATTTTTTCAGATCGATAAAGATGACCCAACTCGTGTTTTCTGTAACATTTGTCAGCAAAAGCTAAGTAGAGGCCAAAAAATACATAGTTTGAGTACTTCATGCATGAACCGGCACATGGACATGAAGCATAAGTTGCAGTGGGAAGCTCACTGTGCTACAATGCGGCCTAGCCGGCCGGGCCAACAGCCGTCTGCCACGTCTTGTGCATCCGCGGCCTCTTCATGCTCTGTGACTGGGGAGACAGCAGTCACACCTGTTTTGGGACTCAAACCTGCCACCTCTTTACCCGTAACAGCCAGCGTGATTGGCAGGTCATCATTTTCTTTGGAGGTGGTAACACCAGCTGGTGTTGAGCGCTGTCCGACATCGATAGCACCACCTTTGGATCAAGGCAACCTAACATGTCCCCCTGCATCTTCCTCACAGACCGGCAGTTTGCCGGGGACACCCTTATCAACCCCGTCTAAGCAAAACAGCCAGCCTTCGGTCCCTCAGATGTGGACAAGTAAAAGACCATTTCCTCCTAGCCATGAGAAAGCTAAGAGGTTGAATTTCACCATCTGCAAGCTCTTGGCTACAGAAATGCAGCCTTTCCGCCTGGTGGACACAGAGGATTTTCGAGACCTTATGTCCGTCGCAGTGCCCCAGTACCAGATGCCCAGTTGGCACTACTTCTCAAAATAAGGTGTGCCTGCGCTCCACCAGCATGTCGCACACAACATCACCGCTTCTTCGAGAAACTCTGTGTGTGACAGGGTGCATTTCACCACAGACACTTGGATGAGTAGGCATGGACAGGGGTGTTATATGTCGCTGACTGGGCACTGGGTAACTATGGTGACAGCAGGACAAGGGGCTGCTGTCCAAGTCTTGCCGTCCCCACGAGTTCTGCGTCAATCCTCTTTATCTCAAAGTTCCTCCACTGCTTCTGCCTCCTCAACCTCCTCTCGGTCCTCCACCTGCACCCAAAGCCTGTCTGGTCATGCCACAAGCTTTCTAACTGCGCAGAAGGGATCCTGCACACCTCCTTACTATGCTGGCAGTAGAGCTCAACGTCATCAGGCGGTTTTTAGTTTGAAATGTCTGGGAAATGTGAGTCACACAGCTGAGGAGTTGTGGTCAGCTCTGGAGAACCAATTTCATGAATGGTTGTCTCCACTGGACCTGCAACCAGGGAAGGCCATGTGCGACAATGCTGCAAACCTGGGTGCGGCCCTTCGCCGGAGCAATGTCACACACGTGCCTTGTATGGCTCACGTGTTGAACCTGGTGGTCCAGCAATTTTTAGCCCACTGTCCCGGACTAGATGGCCTTTTGCAGAGGGCATGGTCGCTGTGTGCTCACTTCCGCCGTTCGCATCCCGCAGCTCAGCAACTTACATCTCTACAGAAGTCGTTGGGCCTGCCACTTCACCGGCTAAAATGCGATGTGCCTACCCGGTGGAATTCAACTCTGCACATGTTGCAGCGACTGTGGCAGCACGACAAGCCCTGGTGCAATACGTTCTGACGTATAGCCTGGGCCAACGAGATCCAGAGGTGGGGCAAATCACGCTGGAGGAGTGGTCTCAGATCAGGGAACTATGCACCCTTCTGCACAGTTTTGAAATGGCGACGAAGATGTTTAGTGCTGACGATGCCATTATCAGCATGACTATTCTGGTGATTTACATGCTGGATCACATGTTAAACAGAATTCGGAGTCAGGTGGTGGCACAAGAGGAGGTGGAGGAAGTAGAGGAGGAGGAGTTGTATGCGTGCGGAAGGGCTAACATCTGCAAGGTCCAGACGGTCGGCAGCACCAAGGCTGCAGGCATGTGAGGGTGGGGGAGATGGTTTTACCAGGGCTCATGGTAGCAGCCAAACTAGTGAGGAAGGTGCAAGAGCCCAGGAAAAAGTGGAGGACGAACTGATGGAAGACTCATCAGATGAGGGAGACCTTGATCACATTTCTGTTGTGCGAGGTTGGGGGGAGAGGACAGAGGAAGGAAGCATGATTGTTATCTCGCCACCAACACAACAGGGACTTGGTGCTCCTGGATGCGCAAGACACATGAGTGCCTTCTTGCTAGACTACCTGCAACATGACCCTCGAATTGTGAGAATTAGAAATAATCCTGACTACTGGGTTGCCACACTGTTAGATCCCCGGTACAAAAGTAAATTTGCAGAAGTTATTCCTGCCATAGAAAGGGATGCACGCATGCAGGAGTATCAGCAGAGACTGTTGCAGAATCTTACATGTGCTTTTCCACAAAACACCAGTGGTGCACGTAGTGAATCTCACAGTTCCAATTTGCCAACCGTGGGACCGTCGAGTGTTCAGCACTCAAACCATAACAGAAACACAGTATCTGCTGGTAACATCAATTTTACGGAATCATTTCACCACTTTTTTAGCCCATCCTTTGCAAGGCCACAGGAGACAATAAGTCTGACAAATAGTCAACGCCTAGAGACGATGGTACAGGAGTATCTCCAAGTAAACGTTGAAGCCATGACTGTGTCACTGGACCCTAGCTCTTTTTGGGCTTCCAATCTGGATAAATGGCCGGAGCTCGCCACTTACGCCTTGGAGATCTTGTCATGCCCCGCAGCCAGCGTTCTGTCTGAACGTGTGTTCAGCGCTGCTGGTGGTGTGCTGACAGATAAGTGCACGCGGCTCTCCACTGATAATGTAGACAGACTCATGTTCATAAAAATGAACAAATCTTGGATCCGAAATGACTTTTCTACCCCTATGTCATCCTGGGGAGAGTAAAAGCTTGATGATTGGTTAAAATCACCTCACCAACCGTTTTAAGCTTTCAAATTACTAATCATGTTTATCTGTACCTTGGCTGGAAAATAATTTGGGCTTTGTAGCAGTGTGCAGTAATGATTCTATTAGTCCATCTATACTAAGCTCCACCAGATTTAAAATTACTAATCATGTTTATCTGTATCTTGGCTGGAAAATAATTTGGGCTTTGTAGCAGTGTGCAGTACTGATTCTATTAGGCCATCTATACTAAGCTCCACCAGATTTAAAATTAATAATCATGCTTATCTGTATCTTGGCTGGAAAACTATTTGGGCTTTGTAGCAGTGTGCAGTACTGATTCTATTAGGCCATCTACACTAAGCTCCACCAGATTTAAAATTAATAATCATATTTATCTGTATCTTGGCAGGAAAATTATTTGGGCTTTGTAGCAGTGTGCAGTACTGATTCTATTAGGCCATCTATACTAAGCTCCACCAGATTTAAAATTACTTATCATGTTTATCTGTATCCTGGCTGGAAAATTATTTGGGCTTTGTAGCAGTGTGCAGTACTAATTCTATTAGGCCATCTATACTAAGCTCCACCAGATTTAAAATTACTAATCATGTTTATCTGTATCTTGGCTGGAAAATTATTTGGGCTTTGTAGCAGTGTGCAGTACTGATTCTATTAGGCCATCTATACTAAGCTCCACCAGATTTAAAATTAAAAATAATTTTTAGCTGCATCTAGTCCGGAAAATAATTTTGGGGCTCCTAGATGAGAGCCTTCTTGCTGCACTACCTACAACATGACCCTCAGATTGTCAGAATTCGAAGTAATCCTGACTAGTGTTGAGCCACCCCCGTAGTGTTCGGGTTCGGTTCGGTTCGTCGAACACCGGGATGTTCGAGGAACTGTTCGTCGAACTGTTCGTCGAACACCTTAGAACACCGTCGAACACCGTTAAAACCAATGGCAGGCAAACAAAAACACATAGAAACACATAGAAAACACCTGCAAAGGTGTCCAAAAGCTGACAAACTGCTCAGAAGACACTCTCTTTAAAAAAGCCGGCCGGCAAATTCAGCAGCGGCATACACCGGTACCCGGCAATTTAGACAAGAAGGAATAGAGCATCACACATAGATTAGATAGATAGAAACATGTCAGTCACACATATAAGAAGCACAGTGACAGTGTTGGTTACTGCACTTGTCATTTAGTGTAAAGGATTTATTAAAAAAAATATTAGTGTTTTCATGCACCGTCTCTTTAAAAAAGCCGGCCGGCAATTCAGCATCTGTACCCGACAATTTATAACAGAAAGAATAGAGCTTCACACATAGATTAGATAGATAGAAACATGTCAGTCACATATATAATAAGTACAGTGATAGTGTTGCTTACTGTACTTGTCATTTAGTGTAAAGGATTTATTTAAAAAAATAATAGTGTTTTCATGCACTGTCTCTTTAAAAAAGCCGGCCGGCAATTCAGCAGCGGTACCCGACAATTTAGAACAGAAAGATAGAGCATCACACATAGATTAGATAGATAGAAACATGTCAGTCACATATATATGAAGTACAGTGATAGTGTTGGTTACTGTACTTGTCATTTAGTATTAAAATAAAGGATTTATTATTAAAAAAATTGGCGTAGGGTTCCCCTTAATTTTAGGCTCTAGCGGAGGTTAAGCAGACGGCTGGGGCAGATGTTTGAAGCCTGGGAAGGGGGTAATAGCCACGGAGCTTCCCAGGCTACTAATATCAGCCCCCAGCTGAATACATAGCCTTTACTAGCTATTAAAATGGGGGACCCACCAAAAAAAATGACGTGGGGTCCCCCCTAATTTAATAGCTAGCAAAGGCTAGGCAGACAGCTGGGGGCTGATATTAATAGCCCAGGAAGGGAGCCATGAATATTGGCCCCCTCCCAGGCTAGAAACACCAGCCGTCAGCCGCCCCAGAAATGGCGCATTCATAGGATGCGCCAATTCTGGCACTTAGCCTCGCTCTTCCACGCTGCCCTGGTGCGGTGGCAGGGGGTAATAGGGTTGGGGTTGATGTCAGCTTATAATGCCAGCTGACATCAAGCCCAGGTTAGTAATGGAGAGGCGTCTATAAGACACCCCCATTACTAACCCCATAGTCAAAGTTAAAAAAAACACAAACACCCAGAATAAAGTCCTTTAATTGAAATAAAGACACAATCCTTTATTGTTCTAAATTAAACCATACTTACCGTCACGCCCATTCCAGCTGAAGCCAACGATCTCCTGCAATAAAAGAAAAATAATAAAGCAACCTCATCCTTACCTTTCCATGGTTCCCACGACAGCTTCAGCTCTGCTACATCGAGATGACAGGCTGGACCGCAGCAGAACGCTGCCATCCAGCCTGTCATCCCGCAGACACTGAGAAGCGCAGGCTTGCTTGCGCTGCTCAGCGTCTCTCTGTGACGACATCCAGATGAGCCGAGTTCATGTCCAATGAACTCGGCTCACCTCATGCACGTCACTGACAGCGTGGGAAAATTCTCACGCTGAAGCGCTGATTGCAGGAGAATTTTCCCACGCTGTCAGTGACGTGCAGGAGGTGAGCTGAGTTCATTGGACATGAGCTCACCTCATGCACATCACTGACAGCGTGGGAGAATTCTCCTGCACTCAGCACTTCAGCGTGAGAATTTTCCCACGCTGTCAGTGACGTGCATGAGGTGAGCCGAGTTCATTGGACATGACCTCGGCTCATCTGGATGCCGTCACAGCGAGACAGTGAGAAGCGCAAGCATGCCTGCGCTTCTCAGTGTCTGCGGGATGACAGACTGGATGGCAGCGTTCTGCTGCGGTCCAGCCAGTCATCTCGATGTAGCAGAGCTGAAGCTGTCGTGGGAACCATGGAAAGGTAAGGATGAGGTTGGTTTATTATTTTTCTTTTATTGCAGGAGATCGTTGGCTTCAGCTGGAATGGGTCTGATGGTAAGTATGGTTTAATTTAGAACAATAAAGAATTGTGTCTTTATTTCAATTAAAGGACTTTATTCTGGGTGTTGTGTTTTTTTTAAATACTTTACTAGAAATTCATGGCGGTCATGTCTAATACTGGCGTGACCCCATGAATTTTGGGCTTGGGGCCAGCTGATAATACCAAGCTGGCCCTAACCCCTTTATTACCCAGTGAGTCACCGCACCAGGGCCCTGGATGAGTTGGGTACAGCGCCAGAAGATGGCGCTTCTATGAACGCGCCATTTTCCGGGGTGGCTGCGGACTGCAATTTGTAGCGGGGGGGGGGGCCCAGAAAGCTTGGGCCTCCCTGCGCTGCAGATTCCAGCCCCCCGCTGCCTAGTTGTACCTGGCTGGACACAAAAATAGGGCGAAGCCCCACGTACTTTTTTTTTAATTATTTCATGAAATTCATGAAATAATTAAGAAAAAAAGGCCTTCCCTATATTGTTGTGTCCGGCCAGGTACAAATAGGCAGCTGGTGGTTGGGGGCAGCCCGTTCCTGCCTGCTGTACCTGGCTGGACACAAATATAGTGCGAAGCCAAACTTCAATTTTTTTCAATTATTTCATGAAATTCATGAAATAATTAAGAAAAAAAGGGCTTCCCTATATTGTTGTGTCCGGCCATGTACAAATAGGCAGCTGGTGGATGGGGGCAGCCCGTTCCTGCCTGCTGTACCTGGCTGGACACAAATATAGTGCGAAGCCCCACTTCAATTTTTTTAAATTATTTCAGGAAATTCATGAAATAATTTAAAAAAAATTGACTTGGGGCTTCGCACTATATTTATGTCCAGCCAGGTACAGCAGGCAGGAACGGGCTGCCCCCAACCACCAGCTGCCTATTTGTACCTGGCCGGACACAACAATATAGGGAAGCCCTTTTTTTCTTAATTATTTCATGAAATAATTTAAAGAAAATTGACGTGGGGCTTCGCCCTGTTTTTGTGTCCAGCCAGGTACAACTAGGCAGCTGGGGGCTGGAATCCGCAGCGCAGGGAGGCCCAAGCTTTCTGGGCCACCCCCGCTGCAAATTGCAGTCCGCAGCCACCCCGGAAAATGGCGCGTTCATAGAAGCGCCATCTTCTGGCGCTGTACCCAACTCATCCAGGGCCCTGATGCGGTGGCTCACTCGGTAATAAAGGGGTTAGGGCAAGCTTGGCATTATCAGCTGGCCCTAAGCCCGAAATTCATGGGGTCACGCCAATATTAGACATGACCACCATGAATTTCTAGTAAAGTATTTAAAAAAAACACAACACCCAGAAAAAAGTCCTTTAATTGAAATAAACACACAATTCTTTTTTGTTCTAAATTAAACCATACTTACCATCACGCCCATTCCAGCTGAAGCCAACGATCTCCTGAAATAAAAGAAAAATAATAAAGCAACATCATCCTTACCTTTCCATGGTTCCCATGACAGCTTCAGCTCTGCTACATCGAGATGACAGGCTGGACCGCAGCAGAATGCTGCCATCCAGCCTGTCATCCCGCAGACACTGAGAAGCGCAGGCTTGCTTGCGCTCCACAGTGTCTCTCTGTGAGGGCATCCAGATGAGCCGAGTTAATGTCCAATGAACTCGGCTCACCTCATGCACGTCACTGACAGCGTGGGAATATTCTCCTGCACTCAGCGCTTCAGCGTGGGAGAATTCTCACACTGAAGCGCTGAGTGCAGGAGAATTCTCCCACGCTGTCAGTGACGTGCAGGAGGTGAGCTGAGTTCATTGGACATGAGCTCACCTTATGCACGTCACTGACAGCGTGGGAAAATACTCCTGCACTCAGCGCTTCAGCGTGGGAGAATTCTCACGCTGAAGCGCTGAGTGCAGGAGAATTCTCCCACGCTGTCAGTGACGTGCAGGAGGTGAGCTGAGTTCATTGGACATGAGCTCACCTTATGCACGTCACTGACAGCGTGGGAGAATTCTCCTGCACTCACCGCTTCAGCGTGAGAATTTTCCCACGCTGTCAGTGACGTGCATGAGGTGAGCCGAGTTCATTGGACATGAACTCGGCTCATCTGGATGTCGTCACAGAGAGACGCTGAGCAGCGCAAGCAAGCCTGCGCTTCTCAGTGTCTGCGGGATGAGAGGCTGGATGGCAGCGTTCTGCTGCGGTCCAGCCTGTCATCTCGATGTAGCAGAGCTGAAGCTGTTGTGGGAACCATGGAAAGGTAAGGATGAGGTTGCTTTATTATTTTTCTTTTATTGCAGGAGATCGTTGCCTTCAGCTGGAATGGGCGTGACGGTAAGTATGGTTTAATTTAGAACAATAAAGGATTGTGTCTTTATTTCAATTAAAGGACTTTATTCTGGGTGTTTGTGTTTTTTTTAACTTTGACTATGGGGTTAGTAATGGGGGTGTCTTATAGACGCCTCTCCATTACTAACCTGGGCTTGATGTCAGCTGGCATTATAAGCTGACATCAACCCCAACCCTATTACCCCCTGCCACCGCACCAGGGCAGCGTGGAAGAGCGAGGCTAAGTGCCAGAATTGGCGCATCCTATGAATGCGCCATTTCTGGGGCGGCTGACGGCTGGTGTTTCTAGCCTGGGAGGGGGCCAATATTCATGGCTCACTTCCTGGGCTATTAATATCAGCCCCCAGCTGTCTGCCTAGCCTTTGCTAGCTATTAAATTGGGGGGATCCCACGTCATTTTTTTGGGGGGGTCCCCCATTTTAATAGCTAGTAAAGGCTATGTATTCAGCTGGGGGCTGATATTAGTAGCCTGGGAAGCTCCGTGGGTATTACCCCCTTCCCAGGCTTCAAACATCTGCCCCAGCCGTCTGCTTAACCTCCGCTAGAGCCTAAAATTAAGGGGAACCCCATGCCAATTTTTTTAATAATAAATCCTTTATTTTAATACTAAATGACAAGTACAGTAACCAACACTATCACTGTACTTCATATATATGTGACTGACATGTTTCTATCTATCTAATCTATGTGTGAAGCTCTATTCTGTCTGTTCTAAATTGTCGGGTACCGCTGCTGAATTGCCGGCCGGCTTTTTTAAAGAGACGGTGCATGAAAACACTATTATTTTTTTTGATAAATCCTTTACACTAAATGACAAGTACAGTAAGCAGCACTTTCACTGTACTTCGTATATATGTGGCTGACATGTCTATATCTATCTAATCTATGTGTGAAGCTCTATTCTTTCGGTTCTAAATTGTCGGGTACCGGTGTATGCCGCTGCTGAATTGCCGTCATTTCATGTTTCACTGTTGGCACTGTTCCCAATCGATTTGGGCAATCACTGTAATGCCACAACCACCATGGCTGTGGCATTACAGTGAGTGGCAGACAATCCCTGCATGATTGGTGCTCTAAATAGCGCCAGACATGCAGGACAAGCTTTTGGTGCACGAACAGTTATCGAACATAACCTCGAACAGCCGATTTTTTTGCAAATCGTTCGGGTTCGTCGAACAACTCGAACACCGCCCAAAACAGCTCGAATTTGAGATTGGCGAACAGTTCTAGTCGAACACCGCACATCTCTAATCCTGACTAATGGGTTGCCACACTCTTAGATCCCCCACACTCTTCGATCAACCTTTTCATTTTAATAAAGAACAAAAAAATTGTCATTTTTGAAATTATAAGCATTAGCAGGTTATTAGAAACTGAAATCAAACAGTTTTCAACTCAAAACTTTATTCTAGGTGATGTTACATTTGCACATAGGACCCCTTGTTCGAATTGAGCTTCTGAACTCTCTCGTCCATTGAATTTGTCAGGTTTTGGATGGTTTCTGCTTCAATTGTTTTGCATGAGGACAGAATTCCCTCCCAGAGCTGTTGCTTTGATGTGAACTGCCTCCCGCCATCATAGACACTCTTTTGATGAAGCTCCAGAGGTTCTGAATGGGGTTGAGGTCAGGGGAGCATGGGGGTCACGCCATAAGTTTGTCCCCTTTTATGCCCATATCAGCCAGAGATGCAGATGTGTTATGTGCAGCATGAGACGGTGCATTATCATGCATGAAAATGATCTTGCTGTGGAATACACGGTTCTTCTTCTTGAACCATGGCAGGAAGTGATGTTTGAGAAACTCCACATACATTATGGAGTTCATTTTTACCCCTTCAGGGATCCTAAAGGGGCCGACAATCTCTCTCCCCATGATTCCAGCTCAAAACATTACTCCACCTCCTCCTTGTTGGCGCTGTAGCTGTGTTTGCTTGGGGTGTCCATCAACCAGCCATCCTCCACTCCATCCATCTGGACCATCGAGTGTTGCACGGCACTCATCCGTGAACAAAAGAGTTTTGAAGTCTGTCTTCATGTATTGTTTGGCCCACTGGAGCCGTTTCTGCTTGTGTGCAGTGGATAGAGGAGGTCGAAAGGATGGCGTACGCACAGCTGCAAACCTCTGAAGGACTCTGCGTCTTGTTGTTCGGGGGACGTTGGAGGCACCAGCAGCTTCAAAAACTTGTCTGCTGCTATGACAAGGCTTTTTTGCCGCTGCTCTTTTAACCTGACGTAATTGCCTGTAGGAAAGAGTCCTCAATTTGCCCTTATCAGAATGCACACGTGTGTACTGTGAATCAGCTACATACTTCTTGATTGTGCGATGATCAGGATGAAGTGTCTTGGCAATGTTGATTGTAGTCATGCCTTGACCTAAACACACCACAATTGTTGCTTCTCAGCAGCCGACACATCCTTTTTCTTTCCCATTTTGGCAGAAAATGTAGGCTGCTTAATAATGTGGGAGAGCCTTCTTAAGTAGTCTAGTCTTTCATTGGACACACCTGCCAAACAAATTAGCACAGGTGTCTGCAATTGCTTACAGTGATATAAAGAGCCCTGACACACATCACCATCAATGAGTTTAACTGACAAACAAACAAATTCTTCCCTTATCACTCCTAAACACTTTTTGTATAATAATTTGGAACACAGTGTACATGTGCTTTTCCACAAAACACCAGTGGTTCACGTAGTGAATCTTACAGTTCTAACTTGCCAACCGTGGTCTGTATGGAGTTGTTCAATAAAGGGCCCAAAATTAAGATAACATAGACAGGAGAAGTCTCTATGAATACAAATTCCTAAGTTTTTGATACCCTGTGAGGGCCAGGCAAAGGGAAAGTTGGACTGGATGGAATCCTGTATGGATTTGGGGAGGGAGATATCGAGGGCCTCAGACTTCGCTGCATTGATTTTAAAATTTGACCATGTAACAAAGTGATCTATTTCAGCCATAACAGCAGGGATGGATATATGTGATTGAGTGATATATACTAGGACATCATCAGCAAATAGAGAGCACTTGTACTCGGTGCCTCCCACCTCAATCCACCTAATATTGGGGTTATGGCGAATTGATGAGAGCAGGTGCTCCGTCACTAGGATGTATAAGAGAGGGAACAGAGGACATCCCTGCCTTGTCCCATTGGTGATTATGAAAGGTGCTGAAAATGTTCTGACGCGCCCCCTGGGCCTTGGGACACTCGGAGCCGGACCCTTTTTGGCGGATGCTGGTGGTTGTCGTCTCCGTGGTGGCGACCCGGTTCCATGGCTCAGGGGGGTCAAACCAGTGGCGGAACTATTTATGTGGTTTTGATGTTTAAATGTCCGACTACGCCACCCATGGATTAAGGTCAGAGTGAAACGCCGCTCCAGGGCAGACCGCTGAGGCTGGTGTTGTGGGTGCAGCAGAGCGTTGTATAACTCCCCACAGGAGGAGTATAGCCTCAGGGCAGTGTATGCGGAGGATGGGGGTGATGGTGCAGGGCAGCAGCAGTAACGACACGGAGTCAGTGATGCAGTCCAGGGCCTTTACTCACAGTTCTTATTATCCAAACCACTTCTGCAGGTAACGGCTGCCCACGTCGTACTGTGCTCACCAGGTGAGGGGCTCAGACAACTCCCAGATAACTTTGGAGCGCTTCACAGCACCCCCTTTGTGTGTCCTTTGTCTGGCCTTTCTTACCAACGCTTCTGTCCGGCTGCCTCGGGCCTCCTCTTGGTAAACTTGGTGCCAGTTTCCCTGACCCTATGTGGTGCCTTCCTAGCGGGTGTAGCGAGGGGCTGCGCCACATAAAATGTCACAGCCTCCGGTTTCTAGCTGAGGGTCGTTTCCCGCCTCCACTAGTTTCGGGGACCGGTCTCCCCCTTTGGCCTGACCCCTCCACGCAGGTGGATTCGGGCGTGCGGTGGCGATTCGCCCGTCCGCACCCCTGGGATCCCTTTGTTCCTCGTTCCTGGAGCCTACTCCGCTCCTCTTCCTTCCTTCTCTCTCATCCAGGCCTGGGCCTCTGTTACTAGGCCCGCCTCCGGAGCAGAGCTCATGCAGAGCCCCTGCTCCCTGTCACTTCTGCTCAGACTTCTCTGCACTGAACTAAGATGGTGCCCACCTTTTAAACTCCCTTCTCAATGCACCCAGGAACTGCTTCCTCCCTACTCCTGCACTACAGGGTTCCCCTTCCTTGGTGTTCCCTCCCCCCACAACAGCCAGGGACAGGGACTGTCGTGCCCATCTCGGGGGCATATTGGTCGCCCTGCCCCACAGCAATGTGGTCTAATGCATGCAGGTGTCGGGGTCCTGATCCACACTCCATCCTTACCTGAGAGTGAGATACCACACCTCTGGGTGAGTTGCAACACCATTGTAGCAACCGAGGCCTCGGGGTGCTACAGTTCCATTTATCTTCAGCCTAGGTGACGTATTGCGATATAGGGCCGTGATTTTGGCTATAAAAGGGTCCTCTAGACCCCTACCCCAAGCATTTTGACAGAATAATATATGGCGTGCCAGGAGACTCTATGGAATGCTTTCTCAGCATCCAACGAGAGTATCTAATTACAAATTTTTAACTGCATCTAGCCCAGGAAATACTTTGTGCCTAGTAGCAGTGTCTGCTAGTCAGCGGATTATCCCAGCTGTTAAGCAAGCTACACCACCTGTAGTTTGGACACTTAATTTTTTCAAAGGAAATGCTTCGGGACCCCGGGATACTCAGTGAAGAGCATCGGGAGGCTCCCCAAGGCATAGGGGCTGGGACTGGCGGTAGGACTCCTTGCGGTGGACCGCCGATCTCGATCCTTATAAAAGCTTTTTAACTGCAGCAGCTTTAGTGGACGCTACTGGAGCTGGAATTATGTGGCTGCTGGCATGAGACTTGTCCTCCAATAGATCCTTGTAAAAGGATTTAAAGTGTATTCATTCAAATTAGAGAGACAATTTAAATTAAAAAGCTTAGAGCTGCCTCCACCACAGGGGGGCTCGCTCGTCCCACCAGCGGACAGGCACCAGTATTGGGAAAGGGGGGCTGGCCGTCCGGGTCCACCGCGGCTCTGGCACAAACCCTGCGACACGGAGGTGGCACGGTCAGGAACGGACTGGCCGTGTCAGCTTCTCACTTTTTGGATTTTAGAAGGGCTTGACATGCCTCTATCTGTGTCTCCCCCTCCTTTTACTCCTCCACCTCTTTTCTTTTCGCATGACTATATGTACTTGTCACTTTTCCATGTGTTAGTTATGTCTTCTGAGCAGTTTGTCAGCTTTTGGACACCTTTGAAGGTGTTTTCTATGTGTTTCTATGTGTTTTTGTTTGCCTGCCATTGGTTTTAACGGTGTTCGAAGGTGTTCGACGAACAGTTCGATGAACAGTTCGGCGAACACAAGGGTGTTCGACGAACCGAACCGAACTCGAACACAACGAGGGTGGCTCAACACTACTTGGCACCCATAGAAACGCCTACAGCTTGTATATAAAAGGTACCGCTGAAATTAAAAAATATATTTTTAATCAAAAAGCTCACAGTATCCTTGATGAATTCCTAAAGTATAGATGAATAATTGCTATATTTGGCAAAGTGGTAATTAAGTGCATAAATAGCAACTGAAGGGGGGAATCAAGGTGTATAGTTTCTTAACATCACACCCCACCCAAGTAAAATGTTTATGCCAGGTTATATCTTTCACTGATAGTAATACATCTTTTGTATCCTTCAAGAAGCCTGACCCTTTGTATTAATGGCTGTAGGAGATGGTCAATCCATTCTATTCTTTCTCCTAGGGAACCAAAGCCTAATATTATGGGATGCATGGGTAAGGGTGATAACCCTTTGTGTATTTGTGTATTTTGGGTAACGGATGCAAGATGAGGATGATTGGGTCTGAAGCTTTAAAAATTTCTGCCTCCTTCTTAGTTATGATACCCAGGGAGAGACCATCATCAATTAATTTAAAGAGATTTTCTTTACACAGTGAAGTTGGATTACTGGACAAAGGCCAATAAATAATTGAATTAGATAACATGTCTGTGATCCACTCAATGCAATCAGTGGTGTTCATTATCACAATTGAGTGCCTTTGTCAGACTTTTTAAACGTGATGTCAGGATTATTTTTTAACTCAGATATTGCTTTATTCAATGGGGCGGATAGATTGTGATGATGAACACCACCGGTGTGACCAGTGGTGGAGAGTTCTTTAAAGTCAAGCTCCATTTTGGTTTGGAATCTATCCATAGCCTCATTCCTAGTTTGAGTAGGATAGTTATGGGGGTTGGGTATTTGAAGATGAAGATCAGATTTCTCTATTAAGTTTGGATCAGGGACATTCTCCATTTGAAGGTCACTGAGACATCGAATGGAGACCTGTTCATTAAACATTTTGCTGGAGAAGACATTTACAACATATTTATTGTTGACATTAAGTTCATCATTATTTTCTGCTCCAGCAAAATGTTGTTTCACAGTGAGATTTCAGATGAATCTATTTATCACAAATAAGTCAAAATTTTTAGTCAGGGCAAAATTCAGCCCCCTAGATAGAACTTCACGTTGTTCTTTAGTAATGATAATATCTATATCACAAAGTATTAATTGATTCATGACGGCTCTGTCATTTTTGTTGTTTAAATGCTGCTTTTTATCCCTTTGGGCATTCTGGGGTTAATGTCAGTCTTCCAGGCCTAGCTTGATGTGTTGATTGTTCAGCTGATGTGGGTGGGACCTCTTTCTCCACTTTATAAATAGTCTCATGCCCCTTAAGCTGATGTTGGTGATGTTCTGCCTAACCTGGAGTGAGGAGAAGGAGTCTGTTGTCTGGAGTAGTTTGAGGTTTATCTTGGGATTGTTGCTTGCTGTTTGGCTGAGTGTTTTCTTACCCTCTGTCCCATTTAGTTTTCCTACCTACTCTTTCCCTGTGCTTACCTTTGGGGCTGCGAGCGTATTTTTTGGTGAGCTTGCTATTTCTGTTTGCCCTGTCTGTTTACTCTGTCTAGTCACAGTATCATTCTATTTGTACTGCCTCCTCCCTGGCAGTACTGGTAGGGTCTGGGCAGAAGATAGGGAGACTCTGGCGGCTCAGTCCTCCTCACCATAAGAGGTACCCCTGAGATACGGGAAATTCAGGGCCCCCCTAGTGTGGTAGGGACAGGTCCGGATCCCAACTCTCAGCCATTTCCCGTTTTCACCACTTACGGCGTGACAATCTATTTTTTATTTATTTATTTTACTCACTTATATAGCACTTAATTCCATATCGCTTTACATACATTATTGGCACTGTCCAAAAGATAAATTGATGATATTCCTTATTTTTTATTCCTAAGAAAATATTTAATTGTGGATTGTGCTGCATTAATGCACTGACAGTGTTTCCTATGCGGCATTAATGCACTAACAGTGTTTATGGAGCTGCAATCATGTACTGACTGTGGTTCTGATGCTGCATTCATGCACTGATGGTGTCTCTGGTGCTGAATTCATATAATGATGATGTTTATTTTTCTGCATTCAAGTACTGATGGTGGTTCTGGTGGTGCATTCATATTCTGATGGTGATTCTGAGCTTATACCTATGTAGCAATCCATAATGTGCTTTTTGGCTATGTTAAAACTTAAAACGCACTAAAACTTATAGATTTGAGATTATAAGGAGGATTTGGCAAGTTTCTGCTCCAAAAAACTCCCTTTCAGTTAGTATGTGTTCACCGTGATTTTTTTTGTAGCAGAAACTCTCCAAATCCTCAAAATTTGCTTCTGGTGATGCATTAATGTACTGATGGTGTTTTTAGTGATGTATTCATGTATCTTCATTCACGCATCTGCAGTTGGGATCAGTTAAGGATAACAATGTGTCCCTTGGACCTAAAAATGTTCTGCACCCCTGGGTTGAGGGAGTATATTAGCATGATTTCACATCCCAAACTATCTACCGATGCTGACCCATGCTTCATGCTGTGTGATTTCAGGTAAAGGGGCCGTCATTCAAGCAGTAAGAGGAATAGAACTGGAGTGGCAGATACTTCAGAGCAACCATATCGATCTGCTTACAGTTGAAACCAGAAGTTTACATGCACTATATAAAAAGACACATATGCATGTTTTTCTCAATATCTGACATGAAATCATAATAAACCTCTCCCATTTTAGATCAATTAGGATTACCATAATTTTTAATATTTGCCAAATGCCAGAATAATGAGAGAGAGAATGTTTTAAGGCATTTTTATTACTTACTGCAAAGTCAAAAGTTTACATACACTATGATTACTATGCCTTTAAACAATTCTGGACTGCCCGTATGATGATGTCATGTGTTTGGAAGCTTCTTTTTTTTGCGCTTTTTGGCAACATCTGAGTTAATTAGAGACACACTTGTGGATGTGTTTTAATGCCCACCTGAAACACACTATTTCTTTGTGTAGCATCATGGGAAAGTCTAAAGAAATCAGCCAAAATATCAGGAAGAGAACTGTGGACATGTACAAGTCTGGTTTATCCTTGAGTACAATTTCAAGACACCTGAAGGTGACTCGTTCATCTGTACAAACAATTATACACAAGTGCAAACAAGATGGGAATGTCCAGCCATAATACTGCTCAGGAAGGAGATGGGTTCTGTGTCCCAAAGATGAATGTGCTATTGTCTGACTTGTGCATATCAACCCAAGGACAAAAAGCAAAAGACCTTGTGAAGATGATGGCAGAAGCTGGTAAGATTGTGTCAATATCCACAGTGAACAAGTACTGTATCAACATGGGCTGAAAGGCCACTTTGCCAGGAAGAAGCCATTACTCCAAAAGAAACATAAAAAAGCCAGATTCATGGTTGCAAATGCACACAGGATCAAAAACCTTAATTTTTGGAGACATGTCACGAGGAAACTAAAATTTAACTGTTTGGGCATAATGACCATCGTTACGTTTGGTGGAAAAGGGAGAAGCTTGGAAGCCTAAGAACACCATCCCAACTGTGAAACACGGGGGTGGCAGCATCATGTTGTGGGGTTGTTTTGCTGCAGGTGCACTTAGCAAAATAGAATGAGAAAAGAGAAAATGGAGTTTTGTTGGAAAAATAAATAAAATCCATTATTTTATTAATCACATATAAATTCATAAAAGTACAATATATAAATGCCAGACATGTGTAGGGGGACAGGGATGAGCAAACACATAATGGCAGCAAGGACATCAGCAACCCAGGGAGCCTTAAGAAATTAGGGTCATCGCGGTCGGACAATTTCAGAGGGCCAGGAGTATTTGCTCCTCCATTCAGAGGTTTGAAGTGCAGGCATCCGACCCTCGAACCAGATTCGAGCAGCGGGGCTATAGTCAATGCTCCATTAGGAAGAGCTATAACCAGGGCACAAGCAACCCCACAAGCAATTGTTACATGGCAATGAAAGAAAAACTTAGTTGTCTCAAAATCAGACACGTTTAATTTCCACATATAACACCCAGTGGAATGAAATGAGGGCCATCCTAATGAATCATTGGCCAATTCTTCATACGGAGCCTTCTCTTGCCAGGTCTTTGGGTGAGCTTCCTTCTATGACCCCAAGAAGAGCGGAAATCTGAGTGACTTTATTGTCAGGAGTCATTATGTTCCTGCAAATAATACCACACTTTTGTCTTCGTTCCAACCTATTGTGGGATGTTTTCCATGTGGCCATTGTTTGCCTTGTACCAATGTCCTGCGTACCCGAGCCTTCAACTCTGTCGTAGGAGATCATCAATTTAAAATCCAACATTGGATCTCCAGAAGTACCAACAATGTCATTTATTATGCCCCTGTTGTTGCCCACTTGTTTATATTGGTCTTACCTTTAGGAAGCTCAGAGTCAGGGTTCGGGAGCACGTTAGGAACATTGCTGCTACCAAATCTGTTACCGACCCATCTGAACTTAAATCTCTCCCACGGCACTTCCATCAGTTCCACAACTGTGATGCTAAATCTTTATTAGTCCAGGGTATTGATGTCGTTCACCTTGGAGCTAGGGACGGTAATGTTAAATGTCTCTTGGCACAATGAGAGGCTCGTTGGATCATGACCTTGCACACGATGGCCCCTAAGGGACTGAATGAGTCTCTAAGTTTTTCTTCTTTTCTATGATTTTTGCATTCCCTGTGTGCGCCTCCTCCTCCTTTTTGCTTTTAATGGGATAATATTGCATGTCATTTATTGCAGCCTGATTTATTTTTTTTAATGTCTATTGCAGTTGTCAGTTCTTCCCTTGAGAAAGCAGGAAAATCTGCATGTGAAACGCTCGTCGGGAAGCAGCACGGGTCTTACCCATTACCTTGGGCTTCAGTCTCTCCCAGGGTGAGTCTCTGAACTATTTTGAGTTTTTTTTTTTCAGGTTTTTCCCCTCAGAAATGTCTTGAGAATTCCTGACCCCAGCACACTACTTACCTCAGCCGTTACCTTCGTCGGTCATGAGATTTTTCCGAGTTGTTAGTTGACTGTTAGTTAACTCTTTTTGGGGTTTTTCTGTTTTATGCTCATGTTACCTAATCTCATAAACCCTCTAATGGGTTCTTAAGGCTCCCTGGGTTGCTGACGTCCTTGCTGCCATTATGTGATTGGTCATCCCTGTCCCCCTACACATGTCTGTCATTTATATATTGTACTTTTATGAATTTATATGTGATTAAAAAAATTATTGATTTTATTTATTTTTCCAACAAAACTCCATTTTCTCTTTTGTTGTTCTATATGCTCTGGAGTGGTCTCTTAGTAGTGGCTTATACCCATGTTACGGATTGATGTGCCATCTATCATTATGATTTGGGGTTTTAGTAATACTTAACAAAATAGATGTCATCATGAGAAAAGAAGATTATGTGGCAATACTGAAGCAACATGTAAAGACATCAACCAGTAAGTTAAAGCTTGGACGGAAATGGGTCTTCCAAATGGATAATGTCCTGAAGCATACTGCCAAAATGGTAACAAAGTGGCTTAAGGATAGTAAAGTCAAAGTTTTGAAGTGGCCATCACAAAGCTCTGATCTCAATCCTATTGAAAATTTATGGGCAAAGCTGAAAAGGCAGGTGCGAGCAAGGCGACCTACAAACCTGGATCAGTTACACCAGTTCAGTCATGAGGAATGGGCCCAAATTCCGTCCAACTATTGTGAGAAGCTTGTGGACGGATATCCCAAACGTTTGACCCAAGTCATTCAGTTTAAGGGCAATGGCACCAAATACTAATGAAATGTATGTAAACTTTTGACTTTGCAGTAAGTAATAAAAATGCTTAAAACATTCTCTATCTCTCATTATTCTGGCATTTGGCAAATATTAAAAATTATGGTAATCCTAATTGACCTAAAATGGGAAAAGTTTATTCTGATTTTATATCAGATATTGAGAAAACATGCATATGTGTCTTCTTACATAGTGTATGTAAACTTCTGGTTTCAGCTGTATCTATTCAAAAACTGATTTCTCAGTACGTGAGCATCGGATTGGCCATATTTAGCACTGTACTTGTCTTTGAAAGAGTTACATGTGCATATAAATAATTTGGGGTATGAAATCCTGCTGACAGATTCCTATGATTTGGTCATATCAAATTCGGACTCTACCATTAATTGGACATGAACTAAATATTACTCCTTTGTGCCACTCAACATACACTTGGAGATTAGAAATATCCAAAACAGATTAAATCTGTAAATATATATATATATATATATATACACTGTATATATACTGCTCAAAAAAATAAAGGAGACACTCAAGTAACACATCCTAGAACTGAATGAATGAAATATTCTCATTGAATACTTTGTTCTGTAGAAAGTTGAATGCACTGACAACAAAATCACACAAAAATCATCAATGGAAATCAAATTTATTAACCAATGGAAGCCTGGATTTGGAGTCACCCCCAAAATTAAAGTGGAAAAACACTACAGGCTGATCCAACTTTGATGTAATGTCCTTAAAACAAGTCAAAATGAGGCTCAGTATTGTGTGTGGCCTCCACATGCCTGTATGACCTCCTTACAATGCCTGGGCATGCTCCTGATGAGGTTGCGGATGGTCTCCTGTGGGATCTCCTCCCAAACCTGGACTTAAGCATCCGCCAACTCCTGGACAGTCTGTGGTGCAATCTGACATTGGTGGATGGAGCGAGACATGATGTCATAGATGTGCTCAATCGGATTCAGGTCTGAGGAACGGGCGGGCCAGTCCATAGCTTCAATGCCTTCATCTTGCAGTAACTGCTGACACACTCCAGCCACATGAGGTCTGGCATTGTCCTGCATTAGGAGGAACCTAGGGCCAACAGCACCAGCATATGGTCTCACAAGAGGTCTGAGGATCTCATCTCGGTACCTAATGGCAGTCAGGCTACCTAAGGAGAGCACATGGAGGGCTGTGCGGCCCTCCAAAGTAATGCCAACCCACACCATTACTGACCCACTGCCAAACCGGTCATGCTGAAGGATGTTGCAAGCAGCAGATCGTTCTCCACAGCATCTCCAGACTCTGTCACGTCTGTCACATGTGCTCAGTATGAGTCTGCTTTCATCTGTGAAGAGCACAGGGCACCAGTGGCGACTTTGCCAATCCTTGTGTTCTGTGGCAAATGGCAAGCATCCTGCATGGTGTTGGGCTGTCAGCACAACCCCCATCTCTGGACGTCGGGCCCTCATACCACCCTCATGGAGTCGGTTTCTAACCGTTTGTGCAAACACATGCTTATTTGTGGCCTGCTGGAGGTCATTTTGCAGGGCTCTGGCAGTGCTCCTCCTGTTCCTCCTTGCACAAAGGCAGAGGTAGCGGTCCTGCTGCTGGGTTGTTGCCCTCCTATGGCCCCCTCCACATCTCCTGGTGTACTGACCTGTCTCCTGGTTTCGCCTCCAGCCTCTGGACACTACGCTGACAGACACAGCAAACCTTCTTGCCACAGCTCGCATTGATGTGCCATCCTGGATGAGCTGCACTACCTGAGTAACTTCTGTGGGTTGTAAAATCCGTCTCATGCTACCACGAGTGTGAAAGAACAAGCAACATCCAAAAGTGACCAAAACATCAGCCAGAAGCATTGGTACTGAGATGTGGTCTGTGGTCCCACCTGCAGAACCACTCCTTTATTGAGGGTGTCTTGATAATTGCCAATAATTTCCATCTATTGTCTATTCCATTTGCACATCAGCATGTGAAATTGATTGTCAATCAGTGTTGCTTCCTAAGTGGACTGTTTGATTTTCACAGAAGTTTGATTTACTTGGAGTTATATTCTGTTGTTTAAGTGTTCCCTTTATTTTTTTGGGCAGTGTATATATTACTATAAACAGCGATTGCCCATACTTATAAACTAGATGTAGGATTGCTCTTATACTGAAAGATCAAGTGCAAAGCAGAACAAAGTGCTTATGGGTCACTGGATATAGTACATCATAAAATATGCTTAGATGCCGATTCTGGTGCTTGTTTAGCAAATGCTGCCTTATGGTATGTGTTCTCTATGTTTGTTCTATTGTAGATGTCTAAATATAGTGAGCAGAGCAGCTTTATGAAAATAGAATAATAAAATAACTAAGACACCGGCGTGTGTAAACAGATATAGGAGTAAACAAATTATTGGAACAATTATGCATATTTTATACATTATTGGTACATCACTGTTAGGCTATGTGCACATTGCATTTTTGAGGCGTTTTCGCTGCTTTTTTTTCAGGCGGAAATGCACCAAAAACGCTAGGTAATCAGTGTGCCAGCTAATGCAATGACAATGCTGATGTGCTGTGCACATGATGTGGAATTTTCCACTCAGAATTGTCTTTGCATTTAAATCCGCAGCATGTCCATTCTTTGTAGCGTTTCTGCAGTGTTTCCCGCCCATTGACTTCAATTGAACCACAGCAAACCCAGTATAAATATATTTGCAGATTTTCTGCGGATGTTTGCTGCACATTTGACTGACTCAATTGAAGTCAATGGGTCAAATATGCTGCAAAAACGCACAAAGAATGGTTCCCAGGTTGGGGAAGAAGACTACTTCTCCCATCATCCGACTGCCACTCCCGCTGATAATAGCGAGAGCGGCGTAGCTGAAGGGAGATGTAATCTCCTCAGCCGAGGCGGTCGATGTGCGTGGTGTAAAAAAAAAGTAAAAATCAATATTAAAATAAAACACCTTTTATTCTCATCTGTCCTGCATCCTCCTGGTGTCCCCAATCATCCCGGCGGCCGATGGTACAGTGATGGAAGTGTGCTCACTCTCGGCAGTGTACATCGTTGCGCTACCGGCTGGGGTCACGTGAGTACATAAGCTGGAGATCAGCTGAGAGCTCCGGGACCTCACTTTAAGGCACCGGTGCTGCTGCGGTACCACTGATGCAGTATGAGGTCACCAGAGCTGATCAGCTGATCTTCAGCTGATGAACTCACTTGACCTCAGCCTGCAGCACAGTCATATACACTGACAGGAGTGATTTTACACTCCTTTCAGTGTACAGTGCTGTCTTCTACAGCAGTCACATCAGTGATTGCTGGTGTGACTGCTGTAGGTGACCACGATTGCCGTAGGACACTTGGATTACTTCATGATGGTGGACAAATGAGAGATATAGTTGTTTATTTATTTATTTTTTTCAGGAGACTATGGATTCTGGGATTAAGAGAACAATAAAAAAAATATTAAAACCATGTGTAATTTTATTTCAGTAAAAGACATTATTCTGGCCATGTCTTTATTGAAAAAGCGTTGTAAACCTCACTACGGGGTTAGTAATGGGGGCGTCTTATAGACATCTCTCCATTACTAACCAGGGCTTCACGTCAGCCGCCAAAACAAGGCTGACATGAACCCCAACCTTATTACCCACTCGCCACAGCTACATGGCAGTGGGAAGAGCGGAGGCTAAGCGCCAGATTTGGCGCATCTTATGGATGCGTAATTTCTGGGACTGCTGAGAGCTGATATTATTAGCTGCAGAGGGGGCCAGGAACCATGGCCCCTTCCCTGGCTATTAATATCAGCCCACAGCTGTCTGTTTTTTGTTTTTTAGGCTATGTGTCCACAATCTGGACATAGCAGCGCTTTGGATGCAGCATATTTATGCTGCGTCCAAAACACTGTGTTTTATTGAACGCAGGTAAATCCACATGTGTTCACTGAACCATGCGGATTTATCGCATTCAATACATTTTAGTGGTAAAATTTCTGTTGCTGAGACTAGTGACTCCACAAGAGAATTTGACATGCTGTGGTCCTGAAAGACGTGCTGCATGTCAGTGTCCACGGGTGATCTGCAGCCTCAGATGCATGCATAGTGGACATGGGATTTCTAGAAATTCCATCCACTATGCTGTAACATCTGGACGCTGCGAGTTCAATGTTGTATAAACACGCAGCTTCAAACCTGCATCAGCTCCTGATCATGGGCAAATACCCAAACTCACCGACAGCATGTCATTTTCTGTAGTGGAGACACTAGTCTCCGCTGCAGATTTTGACCGATTGAAATGTCATTATATGCGATGGATCCACAAGTATTGACAACAGTAGAACACTGTTTTGGACATTGTGAAAATACGCTGCGTCCAAAGTGCTGCTGGTTGCGGATCAGGGGGACATAGTGGCTAACGAAACAGCTGTGAGCTGTTATTAATAACGAGGGAATATGTTTGCCTAATGGCACCTTCCTAGGCTAAAAATAGCAGTTCTCAGCTGCCTCACAAATTACATGAGTGAAAATGCTAATGAGATTGGTTTAGCTGACACCTAGCCCTTTTGTTTGGTGATGACAAGTTGTCAATCAGACCCTTTCATTACTACACCTAAGTAAACTAAAGTAAAGAGTTAAATAAACACACAGAGTAAACACTTTATTTGAAATACAACAGACACATTCTTTAATCATTTAAATTAACCAATAAACTCACCCCAGGTCTGAGGGTATTCCAAGGGTTAAAGCGATGTTACACGTTTCTTTTTTCAAATATCTTTATTTAGATCCAAAAAGCATTCATTGATGTACAAAAATGCATCAAAAAATGCATTTAAAAACACATTAAAAATGCATCAAAACAAGTCAAAATCACAGCAAAATGCGTGTTTTTTCAGCAGCGTTTTTCCTGCCAAGAGATGCTGAAACGATTTGCAGGACCCTAGTCCAGCGGCCACTATGATAGCCTGCAGCTGCCAGACAATATCTATATAGTCTATATCGGACTACAGATGTAATCACTGGACGAATGTCCTGCAAATTTTTTTGCTCAACTCTAATTACTATACACCACGTATAATCATAAACTAACCTATAATATTTATGATATGCATATTATAGCTCAACTTGGACTGTGACATTATGATAAACAGGACTTGGATGTCATCACTTGAGCAACGCAAGTCATAATGTCATGACGTCACAACATGCGCCTTGCCATGACTTGGAATGAAGAGGCTGAAGAGAATTCACGTGACTAGGTAAAGGTAAAAGAAGAGATGCAGTGGACCGCATGGAGAGCTGATGGTGTACTGGAACAAGTTGGGTCCTCCCAACATAGGGACCTAACTAGGGATGAGCGAGCACTAAAATGCTCGTGTACTCATTGCTCGAGTCGAGCAAATTGGAATACTCGGGTGCTCGACCCGAGCAACGAGCCCAATTTAAGTCTATGGGAAACTCGAGCATTCTTCAGGCGGCTCCCCCGGGCGGTCTGCCGAGGGTCTAAAAATTGCCCAAATCGATAGGAACAGTGCTCAAATGACATGGGAACAGCATGGGGAAGACCCCTGGAAGCATTTCTGACTCCCAGGTAACTGCTGTCAACAATGATGTCAGAGTATTACGCCACTTTTACGGACTCACAATAAAACATACAAAAACTAAACCAGAATCTATTTTCCTGGGAAATAAATTAACGAACATCCTTTCCAGGGTAATGACTGGTATATAAGGCAAAATAAATAACCAAAACCAAAAATACTCCTCCACACCTTGGGCTATGTTCACATGTAGCGTTTTTGATGCGTTTTTGCACTTTTGTATTGCTTTCAACAAAGACAAATGCATTCACTGGGAAATGTAATTTTAACATTTTAAAACCTAATCTGGCCATGTGGTGTGTGAAACATCATCAGACACATGCATACAGTGCTGAAAAGACATGGGAACAGCATGGGGAAGACCTCTGGAAGCATCTCTCACTCCCAGGTTACTGCCTTAAAGGGTGCCCATCATAAGTGATCCTTAGCGCATGCGAAGATGCCTCCCGCCATGCACCTATCATTGCAGACTTGCAACAATCACCGTCCACATCCTTGTCCCACAGTAGCGTTCAGTTATCCCTACCCCATTCCTTGGAATGCAAGCGCAAGTATGCAGCCAGCCGAAACAGGCTGCAATACTATACTGCCACATTTGTTGGATAGATGCTTGCACTTGAAATGTGGCCTTTTAGGCACGTTGAGGTGGAAGCTGTCCACAACCTCATGCATGCGGTGGCCGGATGTCCATACTCAGTCCCAGCCTCCACTATTTCTCCCAGTGTCGTCTCCGACTTCTACAAGCACGGGTCCCACAACATTACCCGTGCCCTCCCCAGTAGACTTACTGGGAAGGACTGCCTAACAACAAACACGTCATCAAGTGAATTTGTCCAGGGACGGTGCGGAGCCAGTCAGCAGCTTTTTTTGCTGAGAGCTACATTTCACCACATCCATATTCTTTAGCTCGGTGAAAGGACTTAGGAAACCGTAACTACTCCAGCTGTCATTTCTCCCAAGAAGTCCTCTAAAGCTGCTTTCACTTAAAATGTGGCATTTCAGGCTTGTGGAGGTGGAAGCTGTTCACAACCTCATGCCGGCGGCGGCTGGGCGTCCATATTCGGCCCCCAGCTGCCACTATTTTTCCCAGTATCGTCTCCGCCTTCCACAAGCAAGGGTCCCTGGAAATTACTGCTGTTACTTTTCTGTAGGAATCTGCCTGCCTCCTACCAGCCAGTGAACTATGGTACGACGCCATGGTATTAGTACTGCCCCCAGTACCAGTAGTGAAGCCATCACCAATTTCCTTCTCAGGAATTCTATTTGGTAGACTGAGTGGCTGCCCAAATACATTAGTTTCTGACAAAGGAGCTGAAGATAGAGTGGCAGAAGGTGCAAGTTTCTCTAGCCTGTTAGATATCAGAGGGTGAACGGCAGCTTATTGGCTCAGTGGTTAGTACTGAAGCCTTCCAGGGCTGGGATCCTGGGTTCAAATCCCAGCAAGGACAACATCTGCAAGGATTTTGTATGTTCTCCCCGTGTTTGCGTGGGTTTCAACTCAGTAAAAAAGGAGCAATAGAGTGTCCGGGAATGTTCCCACACCCTTTTCTTAGCCTGGACTGCTTCTCTGCAAGGTTGGACAGTCCCACCAGAGAACCCTCGCATGGGCCTTGGCTTCTCTATCAGGAGAGTTCATGAAAGCACAAACTTTGCAGCAGCTATGGGGCTCTTGAGTGGGGGAGAAAGGCGAGCCCTCAGAATCAAATCCTCTGGTGGGTCCAATGTTTTTCAGTTTGAAACTGCTTCTCAGTGTAAGTTAAATTTCACCACAGCCATATTCTTTAGTTCGGTGAAAGGACTGGCATAGAGGGAAACCGTATCTACTCCGGCTGTCACCAAGTTTTGCCCATTGTCACACATGACCATGCCTGGCTGTATGTTCAGTGGTGAGAGCCACAGATCAGGCTGCTGTGTTACAGCTTTCAACAACTCTGCAGGGCTGGGCGGTTTGTCACCTAAGCATTAAGCATATTATCTTCAGCACAGCCTGTTGTCGCTTGGCTAAGGCAGTGCTGCAGTGCTTTCAGCTTGTGACTGATGTGGTAATTTCGGAGATTGAGGCCAAACTGGAGGAGGAGATGCAGGAGCTGAACAATGTGATTACATTGAGGTTACATTGGCGACTCTGGTTTTTATACTAAAGAAAGATCCTACTGCGTTATTTTTACGTTATATTTTAAGACAAATGCATTCACCGGGAAATGTTATTTTAACATTTTATAACCTTATCTGGCAATGTGGTGTGTGACACATCATCAGACACAGACACATCCTGTTTCATTTATGATGGAGGGACTCTGAAAGTCGCAAAGCCTATTTTTATAGGGCCATCAGGTGGCCCTTAATATTCTTAAAGGGCCAGCAGTCGGCCTTTGCTATTGTTAGAGAGCCATCAGCCGGCTATGCTTTGTTGTTTCCATTATTAAGGAGTGGGTCTCCTATACTGTTATTGCATATGCAGTGACTGCAATGGCTGCCAAAAATTTGGGCGCAACCCAATACCTCTTTTAAGAGACATAGATGAGGGTCTCAGTAAAAAAAATGTTCCCATTATAAAGGAGCGGGTCTCCTATAGTGGTAGTGCCCATGCTGTGACTGCAAGGGCTGACAAAATTTGGGAAAAACCCCACTAACAATTTAAAGACATATAGAGCAGGGTGACAGTAACGAGTACGACATGTTCCCATTAGAAAGGAGAGAGTCAGCTATTCAGTTATAGGGTATGCAGTGAGTCCAACAGCTGACAAAATTTGGAAAAATCCCACTAACAATTTAAAGACACGTAGAGCAGGGCCACAGTAATGACATATTCCCATTAGAAAGGAGTGGGTCTCCCATAGTGGTTGCCTATGCAGTGAAGCAACGGCTGACAAAAATTTAGAGGTACTCCAATGGCCCTTACAAGAGACATAGAGGTCAGAAAGCCTCCTTAAAACAATGTTACCATTATTAATAAGTGGGTCTCCCATAGTGTGTGCCTATGCAGTAAAGCAACGGCTGCCAAAAATTTGGAGGCACTCCAATGCCTTTTGTAAGAGACGTAGAGGTCGGAGGGCCTCCTGAAAACAATGTCCCATTATAAGGAAGTGGGTCTCCCATAGTGTTTGCCTATGCAGTGTAGCAACAGCAGCCAAAAATTTGGAGGCACTCCAATGCCCCTTGGAAGAGACGTAGATGTCAGAGAGCCTCCTTAAAACAATGTTCCCATTATTAGGAAGTGGGTCTCCCATAGTGTTTGCCTATGCAGTGAAGCAATGGCTGCCAAAAATTTGGAGGAACTCCAATACCCCTTGCAAGAGATGTAGATATGTACTTGATATGGTACATATGGTGGTGGAGGATGAGGATGCAGAGAAGGAGGAGGACAAGAGCAAATAGTCAAAATCAGGAAGGGTATACCCATGTCTGGGTGTGAAGACAGAGGTGCATGGGAATAGAGTTAGACCTCCCAAAAAAAGACATTGTATTTGAATTTATGTTACGCAGCTTTCATTCGGTGGTGTTGAGAAATCTGGCCCAAACCAGCCCTTGTTCATTTTCATAAGAGTCAGCCTGCCAGAATTTTCAGTTGGCAGGCGAATGCACCTATTGGTTATAATTCCACCACTGGAACTAAAAACCCACTCTGACAAAATGCTAGTGGCAGGGCAGGCCAGGACCTTCAGGGCATAGAGAGCCAGTTCTTTCCACCTGTCCAGCTTGGGTACCCAATAATTATAAGGCACAGAGGAATCACAGAGGACATTGGTACGGTCGGCAAGGTACTTCCTCGCCATCTTCCAAAACTTTGCACTCCTTGTGAGAGTACCCCGTGCCTTAGAGCCTGTGCGATGGGAGGGTCTGGGAAAACTGTCCCAGAACTTTGACAGTGTTCCCCTGACTCTGCTGGATTAAATTTGTGGCTCTCTCGCCTGTACTCCTTGGTTGAACTGTGACCTCTGACATCAGCATTTTCAGATGGGAATTTTTTCAATAATTCTGCAACAAGGGCCTTCTTTACTGCCCCATTTTATTAGGCCTGTCCTGCAAAAGAATAAGAGACATAAAGTTCTCCCTGTAGCGTGAGTCTAGAAGTGTTACCAACCAGAAATGACTGTCACCCAAAATTTGGACAACGCAAGGGTCACGGGAAAGGCAGCGTAACATAAACTCAGCCATGTGTGCCTGACTGCAAAAAGGCAAAACATCTGTGTCCTCACCGAGAGGATGACTGACCATGCTCTCCTCCTCATCCTGCTCCTCCTCCTCTTCCTCCCTGTCCTCAGGCCATCCACGCAGAACAGACGGTATGACAGTTGTGCAGGTAGTACCATCTATAGCGCAGGAAACTAGCTTCTGTTCTTCCTCCTCCTCCTTCTCTTCCTCATTGTCACCGAATCCACATTGGGATGAGATGAGGCTGGGCTGTGTGTAATCACCCTGTATGGTTCCTTGCTCTGCCTGCAATGCATCCTCTTTAATTGCGAGCAGGAAACGTTTCAGAAGACAGAGAAGCGGGATAGTGAGTGGTGATGCTAATTATGGCGTCAGAACCGCTCACCATCTTGGTGGAGTCCTCAAAGTTTTGGAGGATGGTTCATATGTCTGACATCCATGTCCACTCCTGAGGTTTTATGTGTGAAGTCTGACCTGAATACCGACGGCCTTGTTGATGCTGGTAGTCAACAACTGCCCTCTTCTGTTCACAAATCCTTCCCAACATCTGCAATGTCATGTTCCAATGCGTGGGGACAGCGCAGATCAGTCGGTGAGCTGGAAGCTGCAAACGCGCTAAAGCACGACAAGGGCAAGGAAGCTGTAGTTGACTTTCTAAAATTGGCACAAAAGTGGTGTACTTTGACAAGCAGATACAACAGATCTGGGTGGGTTTTGAGAAACCGCTGAACCATGAGGTTAAGCACATTGGCCAGGCATGGTGTGTGTGTGTGAACCTGCCTCGCCTCAGAGCGACCACCAAGTTCAGGCCATTGTCACACATGACCATGCCCGGCTGTAGGTTCAGCGGTGTCAGCCACAGATCTGCCTGCTCATTCAGAGCTGTCCACAACTCTTCAGCATTGTGCGATTTGTCACCTAAGCATATTAGCTTCAGGACAACCTGTTGCGGCTTAGCTGAGGCAGTGCTGCAGTGCTTCCAGCTTGTGACTGATGTGGTCATTTCGGAGATGGAGGCTGAAGAGGAGGATGAGGAGGAGGAGAATGAGGTGCAGGAGCTGTAGAATGTCGGGGCAACCCTGATTGACAGGACCCGCAAAACTCGCAGTCGGGGGACGTGTTCCATCCCAATGTCTGACTGGGTACCAGCTTCCACTATGTTAATCCAGTGTGCAGTCAGCAAGATGTATCATCCCTTGTCCACGTGTCCGTGGTTAGTAGAGATGAGCGTTGTTCTACTCGAACTGTTCACAAATCTCAAATTCGAGCTGTTTTGGGCGGTGTTCGAGCCGTTCGGCGAACACGAACAATTTGAGAAAAATTTGGCTGTTCGAGGTTATGTTCGATAACTGTTCGTGCACCAAAATCATAACTGGATTTTTTCTCAGTAATGATGAAAATTAATGTTAATACGCAGTTTGAGTGTACAGCGGGGTGGGGGGAGGGGCAGGGGATGGATCTCTGCAGGAACAATGAAGATCTCCATTTTTTTTTTCTCTTTCCCGCATTTACAGTGGGGAGGTGCAATCTGTCAGCCTATCAGCAGCGCACACACGGAGCGAAATGCTTTTTTTCACACAAGCAAGGGCATGTGTCATTGGCAGTGTATGTCACATGTCCTTGCCCTATAAGACCAAGCCATTTTCCCCGCCGCCACCATTTTCTCACTGCTGCAGCTGCGTGTTAGACGGCACCGCTGTTGCTGTGTGCGCTATACCTTGTTAATTTCAAGCCAATTTTCGCACAAATCTACAGATAGCTTGGGAGTAGGGAATAGTTGTGATTGCAGTCCTTTTAAGGACTAGGTTACAGCATTTCCTACGACTTTTATCAGGCAGGTCTGTGCTCTTAAATAGATAGATTGTGGGAGTAAAGACTAATTGTAATTGGAGACCTTTTCAGGACTAGGTTACATCAGTTCCTATCAGTTTTTGCCAGGCAGGTCTGTGCCAGTGCTGTGCAAGTTTTTTTCACAGCATTTGGCTGAATCTAGCAAAGCTAATCCTTTTTGGCCTATTGTAGAGTGTGTTAGTCAGTGGAGTAGCCTATCTGTGTTGCAAGATATACCACCTGTGTATAGAATACCAATTTTTTTACTGCACCTAGTGAAGTAAAATCTTTTGGGCATAGCATCATTCTATTAGTCCATCTATACTGACCTCCATCAGGTTGCAAATTGAATATAATTTTTTTCTGCATCTAGCTCTGAAAAAATATTGGGCTTCTAGCTGTGTGTGGGACTTGTTGTATTAGTACATCTATACTGACCTCCATCAGGTTGCAAACTGCATATGTTTTTTTCTTCATCTACCTCTGAAAAAATATTGGGCTTCTAGCTGTGTGTGGGACTTGTTCTATTAATCCATCTATACAGACCTCCATCAGGTTGCAAACTGAATATATTTTTTTCTGCATCTACCTCTGAAAAAATATTGGGCTTCTAGCTGTGTGTGGGACTTGTTGTATTAGTCCATCTATACTGACCTCCATCAGGTTGCAAACTGAATATATTTTTTTCTGCATCTACCTCTGAAAAAATATTGGGCTTCTAGCTGTGTGTGTGACTTGTTGTATTAGTCCATCTATACAGACCTCCATCAGGTTGCAAACTGAATATATTTTTTTCTGCATCTACCTCTGAAAAAATATTGGGCTTCTAGCTGTGTGTGGGACTTGTTGTATTAGTCCATCTATACTGAACTCCATCAGGTTGCAAACTGAATATATTTTTTTCTGCATCTACCTCTGAAAAAATATTGGGCTTCTAGCTGTGTGTGGGACTTGTTCTATTAATCCATCTATACAGACCTCCATCAGGTTGCAAACTGAATATATTTTTTTCTGCATCTACCTCTGAAAAAATATTGGGCTTCTAGCTGTGTGTGGGACTTGTTGTATTAGTCCATCTATACAGACCTCCATCAGGTTGCAAACTGAATATATTTTTTTCTGCATCTACCTCTGAAAAAATATTGGGCTTCTAGCTGTGTGTGGGACTTGTTGTATTAGTCCATCTATATTGACCTCCATCAGGTTGCAAACTGAATATATTTTTTTCTGCATCTACCTCTGAAAAAATATTGGGCTTCTAGCTGTGTGTGGGACTTGTTCTATTAATCCATCTATACAGACCTCCGTCAGGTTGCAAGCTGAATATATTTTTTTCTGCATCTACCTCTGAAAAAATATTGGGCTTCTAGCTGTGGGTGGGACTTGTTGTATTAGTCCATCTATACTGACCTCCATCAGGTTGCAAACTGAATATATTTTTTTCTGCATCTACCTCTGAAAAAATATTGGGCTTCTAGCTGTGTGTGGGACTTGTTCTATTAATCCATCTATACAGACCTCCATCAGGTTGCAAACTGAATATATTTTTTTCTGCATCTACCTATGAAAAAATATTGGGCTTCTAGCTGTGGGTGGGACTTGTTGTATTAGTCCATCTATACTGACCTCCATCAGGTTGCAAACTGAATATATTTTTTTCTGCATCTACCTCTGAAAAAATATTGGGCTTCTAGCTGTGTGTGGGACTTGTTCTATTAATCCATCTATACAGACCTCCATCAGGTTGCAAACTGAATATATTTTTTTCTGCATCTAGCTCTGAAAAAATATTTTGCCTTCTAGCAGTGTGTGGGACTTTCTCTATTAGTCCATCTATACTGACCTCCATCAGGTTGCAAATTGAATATAATTTTTTTCTGCATCTAACCCAGCCAATAGTTTTGGCCTAATACAACAGTTTGGCCACTCAGCTCTGCTCGGTTCCCATCCATTGTTTTTTTGTGCAAACAACTCCAGAGTTGTGAATTAGTTAACCACCAAATTGAGTGGAAAAAGGCCTGCTGCTGGTGGAAAGGGGAATAGGCGTGTTGGGAAGGGGAAAAAAGGTTGTGTCCGTGGGGTAGGTGTTAAAGCAACAGTAACATCTGCAGAAGAAAGACCATCTTCCAGCCAAACTAAAATGTCTACTTCTTTTAGCGGACAATGTGATAAGATCCCTTTCTTACGGCCACGCCAATCGCTACAAATTCCAGATGAGGCACAAAAACAGCAGGTGCTTCAACGGATATCAAGTGCTCCTTTAAGTGGGCTCTCCTCCACATCAACTTCAACATCACAAATACTCCAGTCCTCAAAGGTGTCACCCCAATCGCACTTGCTTCCTCACAGCTCCCAAATCTCCAGCTGCCCGTCTGAGTATGAGGTAGAACAGATGGTTGAGTCTGCAGAGCTGTTTACTCATACTATAGCCTGGGAATCAGAGGTCGACTCCAGCGCTTCTGTGAATCCAGAAAAGGAAATGATCTGCACTGATGCCCAGAATCTTTATGAGTCGGATCCAGGACCAGACGCAGAAGGTTCTGACCATAATGTAGACCCTCATTCCCAAACTGTAACTCCTGTTGGTGGAGACAATGAGGAAGACGATGATAAGACTCAAATACCTGATTGGAGCGACAACTTTAGTTTTTTGTCAGGGCAGGAACAGGTTGGCTCTGAGGACGACGGGTGTGATAACGCACAGGGTGATGATGATGAGGTTGGAGATCCCACTTACTGTCAACCCACAGTCAGCAAAGAGATGAGGTCAGCAGAGGAGGTGGAGGAAGATGCTAGTGACAACGAGGTCAGGTTGCGCCTTCCTGGACAGAGACGTAGTACTGGAAGCACGTCAACAACTGCATCCTCAAACACAACTCTGCCTCTCACCACAAGTCGTGGTGGCTCTTCAGGTCGCATGGGTGCTAAGCCTTGCATAGCCTGGGCATTTTTTCAGATCGATAAAGATGACCCAACTCGTGTTATCTGTAACATTTGTCAGCAAAAGCTATGTAGATGCCAAAAAATACATAGTTTGAGTACTTCATGCATGAACCGGCACATGGACATGAAGCATAAGTTGCAGTGGGAAGCTCAGTGTGCTACAATGCGGCCTAGCTGGCCGGGCCAACCACCGTCTGCCATATCTTGTGCATCCGCGGCCTCTTCATCCTCTGTGACTGGGGGGACAGCAGTCACAACTGTTTTGGGGCGCAGACCTGCCACCTCTTTACCCGCAACAGCCAGCGTGATTGGCAGGTCATCATTTTCTTTGGAGGTGGTAACACCAGCTGGTGTTGAGCGCTGTCCGACATCGATAGCACCACCTTTGGATCAAGTCAACCTAACATGTCCGCCTGCATCTTCCTCACAGACCGGCAGTTTGCCGGGGACACCCTTATCAACCCCGTCTAAGCACAATAGCCAGCCCTCGGTCCCTCAGATGTGGACAAGTAAAAGACCATTTCCTCCTAGCCATGAGAAAGCTAAGAGGTTGAATTTCACCATCTGCAAGTTCTTGGCTACAGAAATGCTGCTTTTCCGCCTTGTGGACACAGAGGATTTTCGAGACCTTATGTCCGTCGCAGTGCCCAAGTACCAGATGCCCAGTCGGCACTACTTCTCAAAGAAAGGTGTGCCTGCGCTCCACCAGCATGTCGCACACAACATCACTGCTTCTTTGAGAAACTCTGTGTGTGACAGGGTGCATTTCACCACAGACACTTGGATGAGTAGGCATGGACAGGGGCGTTACATGTCGCTGACTGGGCACTGGGTAACTATGGTGACAGCAGGACAAGGGGCTGCTGTCCAAGTCTTGCCTTCCCCATGAGTTGTGCGTCAATCCTCTTTATGTCAAAGTTCCTCCACTGCTTCTGCCTCCTCAACCTCCTCTCGGTCTTTCACCTGCACCCAAAGCCTGTCTGGTCATGCCACAAGCTTTCTAACTGCGCAGAAGGGATCCTGCACACCTCCTTACTATGCTGGCAGTAGGGCTCAACGTCATCAGGCGGTTTTTACATTGAAATGTCTGGGAAATGTGGGTCACACAGCTGAGGAGTTGTGGTCAGCTCTGGAGAACCAATTTCATGAATGGTTGTCTCCACTGGACCTGAAACCAGGGAAGGCCGTGTGCGACAATGCTGCAAACCTGGGTGCGGCCCTTCGCCGGGGCAATGTCACACACGTGCCTTGTATGGCTCACGTGTTGAACCTGGTTGTCCAGCAATTTTTAGCCCACTATCCCAGACTAGATGGCCTTCTGCAGAGGGCACGGTCGCTGTGTGCTCACTTTCGCCGTTCGCATCCCGCAGCTCAGCGACTTACATCTCTACAGAAGTCGTTGGGCCTGCCACTTCACCGGCTAAAATGCGATGTGCCTACCCGGTGGAATTCAACTCTGCACATATTGCAGCGACTGTGGCAGCACCGACAAGCCCTGGTGCAATACGTTCTGACGTATAGCCTGGGCCAACGAGATCCAGAGGTGGGGCAAATCACGCTGGAGGAGTGGTCTCAGATCAGGGACCTATGCACCCTTCTGCACAGTTTTGAAATGGCGACGAAGATGTTTAGTGCTGACGATGCCATTATCAGCATGACTATTCCGGTGACTTACATGCTGGAGCACATGTTAAACAGAATTCGGAGTCAGGTGGTGGCACAAAAGGAGGTGGAGGAAGTAGAGGAGGAGGAGTTGTATGCGGAAGGGCTAACATCTGCAAGGTCCAGACAGTCGGCAGCAGCAAGGCGGCAGGCATGTGAGGGTGGGGGAGATGGTTTTACCAGGGCGGATGGTAGCAGCCAAACTAGTGAGGAAGGTGCAGGAGCCCAGGAAGAAGTGGAGGACGAACTGATGGAAGACTCATCAGATGAGGGAGACCTTGATCACATTTCTGTTGTGCGAGGTTGGGGGGAGAGGACAGAGGAAGGAAGCATGATTGTTACCTCGCCACCAACACAACAGGGACTTGGTGCTCCTGGATGCGCAACACACATGAGTGCCTTCTTGCTGCACTACCTGCAACATGACCCTCAAATTGTGAGAATTAGAAATAATCCTGACAACTGGGTTGCCACACTGTTAGATCCCCGGTACAAAAGTAAATTTGCAGAAATTATTCCTGCCATAGAAAGGGATGCACGCATGCAGGAGTATCAGCAGAGACTGTTGCAGAATCTTACATGTGCTTTTCCACAAAATACCAGTGGTGCACGTAGTGAATCTCACAGTTCCAACTTGCCAACCGTGGGACCGTCAAGTGTTCAGCACTCAAACCGTAACAGAACCACAGTATCTGCTGGTAACATCAATTTTGCGGAATCATTTCACCACTTTTTTAGCCCATCCTTTGCAAGGCCACAGGAGACAAGAAGTCTGACACATAGTCAACGCCTAGAGACGATGGTACAGGAGTATCTCCAAGTAAACATTGAAGCCACGACTGTGTCACTGGACCCTTGCTCTTTTTGGGCTTCCAATCTGGATAAATGGCCGGAGCTAGCCACTTACGCCTTGGAGATCTTGTCATGCCCCGCAGCCAGCGTTCTGTCTGAACGTGTGTTCAGCGCTGCTGGTGATGTGCTGACAGATAAGCGCACGCGGCTCTCCACTGATAATGTAGACAGACTCACGTTCATAAAGATGAACAAATCATGGATCCGAAACGACTTTTCTACCCCTGTGTCATCCTGGGGAGAGTAAAAGCTTGATGATTGGTTAAAATCACCCTACCAACCGTTTTAAGCTTTCAAATTACTAATCATGTTTATCTGTATCTTGGCTGGAAAATAATTTGGGCTTTGTAGCAGTGTGCAGCACTGATTCTATTAGGCCATCTATAATAAGCTCCACCAGATTTAAAATTACTAATCATGTTTATCTGTATCTTGACTGGAAAATAATTTGGGCTTTGTAGCAGTGTGCAGCACTGATCCTATTAGGCCATCTATACTAAAGCTTCACCAGATTTAAAATTAATAATTATTTTTAACTGCATCTAGCCCGGAAAATAATTTTGGGGCTCCGAGATTCGCAAGACACATAAGTGCCTTCTTGCTGCACTACCTGCAGCATGATCCTCATATTGTCAGAATTCGAAGTAATCATGACTACTGGGTTGCCACACTCTTAGATCCCCCAAACTTTTCGATCAACCTTTTCATTTTAATAAAGACCAAAAAAATAGTCATTTTTGAAATTATAAGCATTAGCAGGTTGTTAGAAACTGAAATCAGACAGTTTTCAACTCAAAACTTTATTCTAGGTGATGTTACATTTTCACATAGGACCCCTTGTTCGAAAGGAGCTTCTGAACTCTCTCGTCCATTGAATTTGTCAGGTTTTGGATGGTTTCTGCTTCAATTGTTTTGCATGAGGACAGAATACCCTCCCAGAGCTGTTGCTTAGATGTGAACTGCCTCCCGCCATCATAGACACTCCTTTTAATGATGCTCCAAAGGTTCTGAATGGGGTAGAGGTCAGGGGAGCATGGGGGTCACACCATAAGTTTGTCCCCTTTTATGCCCATATCAGCCAGAGATGCAGATGTTTTATGTGCAGCATGAGATGGTGCATTATCATGCAGAAAAATGATCTTGCTGTGAAATACACGGTTCTTCTTCTTGAACCATGGCAGGAAGTGCTGTTTGAGAAAATCCACATACATTATGGAGTTCATCTTTAGCGCCTTCAGGGATCCTAAAGGGGCCGACAATCTCTCTCCCCATGATTCCAGCCCAAAACATTACTCCACCTCCTCCTTGTTGGCGCTGTAGCCGTGTTTGCGTGGGGTGTCCATCAACCAGCCATCCTCCACTCCATCCATCTGGACCATCGAGCGCTGCACGGCACTCATCCGTGAACAAAACAGTTTTGAAATCAGTCTTCATGTAATGTTTGGCCCACTGGAGCCGTTTCTGCTTGTGTGAAGTGGATAGAGGAGGTCGACAGGATGGCGTATGTACAGCTGCAAACCTCTGAAGGACCCTGCATCTTGTTGTTCGGGGGACGTTGGAGGCACAAGCAGCTTCAAAAACTTGTCTGCTGCTATGACAAGGCTTTTTTGCCGCTGCTCTTTCAACCTGACGTAATTGCCTGTAGGAAAGAGTCCTCAATTTGCCCTTATCAGCACGCACACGTGTGTACTGTGAATCAGCTACATACTTCTTGATTGCCAAGACACTTCATCCTGATCATCGCACAATGTTGATTGTAGTCATGCCTTGACCTAAACAATCCACAATTTGTTGCTTCTCAGCAGCCGACACATCCTTTTTCTTTCCCATTTTGGCAGAAAATGTAGGCTGCTTAATAATGTGAGACAGCCTTCTTAAGTAGTCTTGCCTTTCATTGGACACACCTGCCAAACTAATTAGCACAGGTGTCTGCAATTGCTTACAGTGATATAAAGAGCCCTGACACACATCACCATCAATGAGTTTAACTGACAAACAAACAAATTGTTCCCTTATCACTCCTAAACACTTTTTGCATAATAATTTGGAACACAGTGTACATGTGCTTTTCCACAAAACACCAGTGGTTTACGTAGTGAATCTTACAGTTCTAACTTGCCAACCGTGGTCTGTATGGAGTTGTTCAATAAAGGGCCCAAAATTAAGATAACATAGATGGGAGAGGTCTCTATGAATAGGAATTCCTACGTATTTGATACCCTGTGAGGGCCAGGCAAAGGGAAAGTTGGACTGGATGGAATCCTATATGGATTTGGGGAGGGAGACATCGAGGGCCTCAGACTTCGCTGCATTGGTTTTAAAATTTGACCATGTAACAAAGTGATCTATTTCAGCCATAACAGCATGGATGGATATATGTGATTGAGTGATATATACTAGGACATCATCAGCAAATAGAGAGCACTTGTACTCGGTGCCTCCCACCTCAATCCACCTAATATTGGGGTTATGGCGAATTGATGAGAGCAGGTGCTCCGTCACTAGGATGTATAAGAGAGGGGACAGAGAACATCCCTGCCTTGTCCCATTGGTGATTGTGAAAGGTGATGAAAATGTTCTGACGCGCCCCCTGGGCCTTGGGACACCCGGAGCCGGACCCTTATTGGTGGATGCTGGTGGTTGTAGTTTCCGTGGCGGCAACCCGGTTCCGTGGCTCAGGGCGGTCAAACCAGTGGCGGAACTATTTATGTGGTTTTGATGTTTAAATGTCCGACTAGGCCACCCGTGGATTACGGTCAGAGTGAACCGCCGCTCCAGGGCAGACCGCTGAGGCTGGTGTTGTGGGTGCAGCAGAGCGTAGCATAACTCCCCACGGGAGGAGTATAGCCTCAGGGAAGTGTATGCGGAGGATGGGGGTGATGGTGCAGAGCAGCAGCAGTAACGACACGGAGTCAGTGATGCAGTCCAGGGCCTTTACTCACAGTTCTTATTATCCAGACCACGTCTGCAGGTAACGGCTGCCCACGTCGTACTGTGCTCACCAGGTGAGGGGCTCAGACAACTCCCAGATAACTTTGGAGTGCTTCACAGGACCCCCTTTGTGTGTCCTTTGTCTGGCCTTTCTTACCAACCCTTCTGTCCGGCTGCCTCGGGCCTCCTCTTGGTAAACTTGGCGCCAGTTTCCCTGACCCTATGTGGTGCCTTCCTAGCGGGTGTAGGGAGGGGCTGCGCCACATAAAATGTCACAGCCTCCTGTTTCTAGCTGAGGGTCGTTTCCTGCCTCCACTAGTTTCGGGGACCGGTCTCCCCCTTTGGCCTGACCCCTCCACGCAGGTGGATTCGGGCGTGCGGTGGCGACTCGCCCGTCCGCACCCCTGAGATCCCTTCGTTCCTCGTTCCTGGAGCCTTCTCCACTCCTCTTCCTTCCTTCTCCCTCTTCCAGGCCTGGGCCTCTGTTACTAGGCCCGCCTCCGGAGCAGAGCTCATGCAGAGCCCCTGCTCCCTGCCACTTCTGCTCAGACTTCTCTGCACTGAACTAAGATGGTGCCCACCTTTTATACTCCCTTCTCAATGCACCCAGGAACTGCTTCCTCCCTGCTCCTGCACTACAGGGTTCCCCTTCCTCAGTGTTCCCTCCCCCCACTCCAGCCAGGGACAGGGACTGTCGTGCCCATCTCAGGGGCATATTGGTCGCCCTGCCCCACGGCAATGTGGTGTAATGCATGCAGGTGTCGGGTCCTGATGCACACTACATCCTTACCTGAGAGTGAGATATCACACCTCTGGGTGAGGTGCAATACCTCTGTAGCAACCGAGCCCTCAGGGTGCTACAGTTCCATTTATCTTCAGCCTAGGTGACGTATTGCGATACAGGGCCGTGATTTTGGCTATAAAAGGGTCCCCTAGACCCCTACCCCAAGCTTTTTAAGAGAATCATATATGGCGTGCCAGGAGACTCTATGGAATGCTTTCTCAGCATCCAACGAGAGTATCTAATTACAAATTTTTAACTGCATCTAGCCCAGGAAATACTTTGTGCCTAGTAGCAGGGTCTGCTAGTCAGCGGATTATCCCGGCTGTTAAGCAAGCTACACCACCTGTAGTTTGGACACTTAATTTTTTCAAAGGAAATGCTTCGGGACCACGGGATACTCAGTGAAGAGCATCAGGAGGCACCCCAAGGCATAGGGGCTCGGACTGGCAGTAGGATGCCTTCCGGTGGACAGCCGAGCTCGATCCTTATAAAAGCTTTTTAACTGCAGCAGCTTTAGTGGACGCTACTGGAGCTGGAATTACGCGGCTGCTGGCATGAGACTTGCCCTCCAATAGATCCTTGTAAATGGATTTAAAGTGTATTTATTCAAATTAGAGAGACAATTTAAATTAAAAAGCTTAGAGCTGCCTCCACCACAGGGGGGCTCGCTCGACCCACCAGCGGACAGGCACCAGTATTGGGAGAGGGGGGCTGGCCGTCAGGGTTCACCGCGGCTCTGGCACAAACCCGGCGACACGGAGGTGGCACGTGCAGGAGCGGACTGAACGTGTCGGCTTCTCACTTTTTGGATTTTAGAAAGGCATGACATGCCTATATCTGTGTCTCCCCCTCCTTTTACTCCTCCACCTCTTTTCTTTTCGCATGTCACTTTTCCATGTGTTAGTTGTGTCTTCTGAGCAGTTTGTCAGCTTTTGGACACCTTTGAAGGTGTTTTCTATGTGTTTCTATGTGTTTTTGTTTGCCTGCCATTGGTTTTAACGGTGTTCGAAGGTGTTCGACGAACAGTTCGACGAACAGTTCGGCGAACACGCGGGTGTTTGACGAACCGAACCGAACTCGAACACTACGGGGGTGGCTCAACACTAGTGGTTAGGTGGACTTTACCAGTAACTGCATTGTTGAGGGCACTGCTAATGGTGTGGGACACGTGCTTGTGTAATACGGGGACGACACACCGGGAGAAATAGTGGCAGCTGGGGACCGAGTATCGAGGGATGGCAGCTGCCATCAGGTTGCGGAAAGCTTCCGTCTCTACGAACCTAAAAGGCAACATTTTGAGCGCAAGCATTCGCGAATAGTGTGACTTTAGTAGTGTGTCCAGAGGGGCGTTAGCTTTGTATTTGAGCTTGCATTCCAAGTACTGAGGTAGGGACAAGTGAACACTGCGCTGGGACAAGGACGTGGACGTGCTTGCTGATGGTGCTAGTTGAGAGTGTTCAATGAGAGGTGCGGGGCGGACGGTATCCTGGCATGTGTCATGAACAGGGGATTGGCATGCACGCATAACAGCGGAACAAGTAGTGGTGTTACCCGCAAACACCGTTGCTGGACCCTGGGGTTCGGCCCACTTAGTCGGGTGCTTTGCTGCCATGTGCCAGATCATGCTGGTGGTGGTCAGGCTGCTAGTTTTGCTACCCCTCCTGATGCTGGCCTGGCAGGTGGTGCAAATGGCCTTTTGGGGTTATCGGCAGAGTCTTTAAAAAACAACCAGACTCGGGAAGACCTAACAGTTGTACTGGCAATTTCCGTTGTGTTGGCATTACGAGGAGCGATTTCCCTCCTTGTGTCTGTGACCACCACACTGCTTCTTCCTGCCTGTTGTGGTGCTACGCCCCCCTTTCCCTGTGTGCTTCTGCCCTTGCTCTGTGTGTTCCCCTGCCAGGTTGGGTCAGTTACTATATCATCCACCACCTAGTCTTCCACTTCCGCACCCTGGTCCTCCTCCTGACTTTCTGGCAATTGTGTGTCATCATCTTCCACCTCTTGTTACAGTTTCCAACCGTCACTTTCATGTGACCGTGGCTGCTCAAATATTTGGGCATCACTACATGCGATCTCCTCTTGCCCCGCTTCAAGTGGACTGGATGAGAGGCCCAAATATGTAAATGGAAAAGTGAACAGCTTTTCGGAGTGTCCAAGTGTGGGATCAGTAGTCTCCAGGCACTCGGCATGGTGGGAGGAAGGAGGATCAGGGTGAGCAATATGCAGTTAAGACTAGAGATGAGCGGTGTTCGACTCGAACTGTTCGCCAATCTCATATTCGAGCTGTTTTGGGCGGTGTTCGAGCCGTTCGGCGAACACGAACAATTTGAAAAAAATTCGGCTGTTCGAGGTTATGTTCGATAACTGTTCGTGCACCAAAATCATAACAGGATTTTTTCTCAGTAATGATGAAAATTAATGTTAATACGCAGTTTGAGTGTACAGCGGGGCGGGGGGAGGGGCAGGGGATGGATCTCTGCAGGAACAATGAAGATCTCCATTTTTTTTCCTCTTTCCCGCATTTACAGTGGGGAGGTGCAATCTGTCAGCCTATCAGCAGCGCACACACGGAGCGAAGTGCTTTTTTTCACACAAGCAAGGGCATGTGTCATTGGCAGTGTATGTCACATGTCCTTGCCCAATAAGACCAAGCCATTTTCCCCGTCGCCACCATTTTCTCACTGCTGCAGCTGCGTGTTAGACGGCACCGCTGTTGCTGTGTGTGCTATACCTTGTTAATTTCAAGCCAATTTTCGCACAAATCTACAGATAGCTTGGGAGTAGGGAAGAGTTGTGATTTCAGTCCTTTTAAGGACTAGGTTACAGCATTTCCTACGACTTTTATCAGGCAGGTCTGTGCTCTTAAATAGATAGCTTGGGAGTAAAGACTAATTGTAATTGCAGTCCTTTTCATGACTAAGTTACATCAGTTCCTATCAGTTTTTGCCAGGCAGGTCTGTGCCAGTGCTGTGCAAGTTTTTTCCACAGCTTTTGGCTAAATCTAGCAAAGCTAATCCTTTTTGGCCTATTGCAGAGTGTATTAGTCAGTGGAGTAGCCTATCTGTGTTGCAAGCTACACCACCTGTGTATAGAATACCAATTTTTTACTGCACCTAGTGAAGTAAAACCTTTTGGGCATAGCATCATTCTATTAGTCCATCTATAATGACCTCCATCAGGTTGCAAATTGAATATAATTTTTTTCTGCATCTACCTCTGAAAAAATATTTGGGCTTCTAGCAGTGTGTGGGACTTGGTCTATTAGTCCATCTATATAGACCTCCATCAGGTTGCAAAATGAATATAATTTTTTTCTGCATCTAGCTCTGAAAAAATATTTGGGCTTCTAGCAGTGTGTGGGACTTGTTCTATTAGTCCATCTATACTGACCTCCATCAGGTTTCAATTTGAATATAATTTTTTTCCGCATCTACCTCTGAAAAAATATTTGGGCTTCTAGCAGTGTGTGGGACTTGGTCTATTAGTCCATCTATACTGACCTCCATCAGGTTGCAAATTAAAAATATTTTTTATCTGCATCTAGCTCTGAAAAAATATTTGGGCTTCTAGCAGTGTGTGGGACTTGGTTTATTAGTCCATCTATACTGACCTCCATCAGGTTGCAAATTGAATATAATTTTTTCTACATCTAGCTCTGAAAAAATATTTGGGCTTCTAGCAGTGTGTGGGAATTGGTCTATTAGTAGATCTATACTGACCTCCATCAGGTTGCAAATTGAATATAACTTTTTTCTGCATCTAGCTCTGAAAAAATATTTGGGCTTCTAGCAGTGTGTGGGACTTGTTCTATTAGTCCATCTATACTGACCTCCATCAGGTTGCAAATTGAATATAATTTTTTCTGCATCTAGCTCTGAAAAAATATTTGGGCTTCTAGCAGTGTGTGGGAATTGGTCTATTAGTAGATCTATACTGACCTCCATCAGGTTGCAAATTGAATATAACTTTTTTCTGCATCTAGCTCTGAAAAAATATTTGGGCTTCTAGCAGTGTGTGGGACTTGTTCTATTAGTCCATCTATACTGACCTCCATCAGGTTGCAAATTGAATATAATTTTTTTCTGCATCTAGCTCTGAAAAAATATTTGGGCTTCTAGCAGTGTGTGGGACTTGGTCTATTAGTCCATCTATACTGACCTCCATCAGGTTGCAAATTAAAAATAATTTTTATCTGCATCTAACTCTGAAAAAATATTTCGTCTTCTAGCAGTGTGTGGGACTTGGTCTATTAGCGCATCTATACTGACCTCCATCAGGTTGCAAATTAAAAATCATTTTTATCTGCATCTAGCAATGAAAAAATATTTAGGCTTCTAGCAGTGTGTGGGACTTGGTCTATTAGTCCATCTATACTGACCTGCATCAGGTTGCAAATTGAATATAATTTTTTTCTGCATCTAGTTCTGAAAAAATATTTGGGCTTCTAGCATTGTGTGGGACTTGGTCTATTAGTCCATCTATACTGACCTCCATCAGGTTGCAAATTGAATATAATTTTTTTCTGCATCTAGCTCTGAAAAAATATTTGGGCATCTAGCAGTGTGTGCGACTTGTTCTATTAGTCCATCTATACTAACCTCCACCAGCTTTGAAATGAATATTAATTTTTAGCTGCATCTAGCCCTGAAAATAATTTTTCTTCCCAATAGTGGCAGCAATAGAAATATGGGGCGTGTGCCTGGCTATCAAAAATATACGCTTCATAACAAAAAACACCAGCCTAGTGCACTGCATTAATAAGATGGCATCATCGTCTCTCCCAATGCTAGGCCTACTATGCAGGCTAGCATTCCTGTGCCTAAAACACAATGTATGGGTCTGCGCTAGCCACAATGCTGAGGGGTCTAAAGCTGCTGCTAACGCTTTATAACAATTCAATTGTCAGATTTTCACAGAGCTCTTCCACAACGCCCACCCATCGGGCAACAGTTGCCCACCCTCCCTATGGGATCTAGTGGCGAATAGTTGATGCCATTAATCAGAGCGTCAGTTGCCCCGTCGACGTGGCAAGCATACGGTAAGGCATGGGAAGAGTGGACACGACTAGTAGCAGGCAGACGGGTTGACCAATGTGAACAAGCCAGATCACAAGTCACCATAGAATTTCTCCACCAGCTAATGATGAGGGGCATATCAGGGGCATCAGCGCAGTGGTGTTCTGACCGGAGTAGCATTTCACTTCCAACTACTGAATTGGGGAGATGTGACAAAGATTCGTCATCAGACAATCCATAAAAGGGTGGAAAAGGGGTCAGCCAAGTCAGGAGTGTAGACGTCCCGTCCCGTGTCACTAAAACTGATTTCTCGCATCATATCCCTAACACCATTAACATGACACTCACAATTTGAAGCAACACTACTGTCTACTGCATTTGAGATCGCCTTCTTCGGGGCGCTATGCATAAGCGAATTAGTCCCTCAATTCAAAATTACCACCAGTGGAGGCTTATTACACCAGGACGTAGTCATAGCCAATAATGCAATACGTCTACGCATACACCAATCGAAAACTGTTCCAGCGGCAGGGGCACTTGGGTACTTCTACAACCCACAAACGGTACACTGAGTCGGGTAACAATAGTAAAAACACATCTAACCATCAGATCACAAATTAATTTCTTCCTATCACACATTGATGGAACGCCATTATCAAGATACCAGTTCCAAGCTATATTTAATAAATGCATAACATCGGCAGGGAACCACCCCAAAGATTAATGGACACACTCATTCCGCATAGGCGCGGCCACGGAAGCAGCAAGAGCAGGACTGTCAGAAACAGAAGTTCAGAGGATAGGGAGATGGTGATCCACGTGTTTGGCGAGATACATAACACCGGACTTGTTATCCTAACGTGGTTTGTTTCTTTTACAAGTGACGCTAAGCCAACAGTGTGGGTGATAGGCCACTCGTATCTATATTGGGCAGAAAAAAGGGCAAAAGTCCGCCCAGGCGGGAGGAAATTAGAGTTTCATAACACATATTTCAACTGGAGAGGTATTAGAGGCCTGCTATGGCCACAGGTACTAATGGAGGTAATCAAAGTAGGGAGAGAGGCAAGAGGTCCGGTCATCTTAGTTATACAGGCCGGGGGAAACAACTTAGGTCATCACAAGAGCGCATAACTAATGGCAATAATGAAACTAGACACTGAGCGCTTCAGAGAATCTTTCGCAAAACTAGCTATAGTATGGTCAGAGATTGTGCCGATAGCGGTATGGCAAGGTGCGCGAGACATCACGGCCATCGAACGGACAAGGCGGGTAATAAATATTCGGATGGCAAAATTTAAAAGAGACAGAGGCGGTGTAGTGATACGACACCGACAACTGGAAGGAGATAAAGCAGGCCTCATACGGCCCGACGGTGTTCACTTAATGGATATTGGACTGGACATATTCCTGTCAGGACTCCAGGACAGAGTGGAACAAGCGTTAAGAGTGATGGGTGGGGGTCAGAGTCCTGCATACGAGTACGCAGGATCCTCCGTGGCCTGGAAATAGAAAGGACATGTTGGAGAGTTACACTTGTTGGCCAACTTGCCGGAGTGGAGACACAGGGCATGCTGCAACAAGCTGAATTATTTTAGAAATAAAATGCCTTTCTAATGGAATGAGTATAAAGAGTTAATAAAGCTGTGACTGATCCTCACCCATCCAGTTGTAAGAGTTACATTATTGTTTTGTCAAGGAAAAGGGGGCGGTAGAGGGGCTGAGTGTCTGGGTTTGGTTGGGGGTCCCCACAGTCTTCCTAGGCTAGATGCATTTAAAAATTCTTATTAGATACACAGGTGGTGCAGCTTGCTTCACAGCTGGGCTTCTACGCCCAAAGTATTGCCTATCCTAGATGCAGTTAAAAATTCTACGCTGACTAGCAGACACTGAAGATTTGGAGCAGACCTCTGAGTAAAGAGCTCTTCAGACTCAACCATCTGTGTTACCCCAAGCCATAGTGTATGTAGTTTCTTACAGTTAAAAGGGGGGGGGGAGCGACCCAACCCACCTGGAATTGACGATGCCAACGTCACGTAAGAGACAGCAAGGGGACTCCAAAAAGAGTCTCCATTTTTTCCCAAAATTGTGGCACAGACACCACTTAAACCTTGAACGCATGCCTGGGGCCTCGCAGGCCCGCCCTGTTAAATGTTTTCTATTTTCTGCAAGATTACTTTAGTTAGAATTTTGAAACTCTAGGTATTCTTCATGTATATAGTTGTTTGTCATTTGAGTTTGAGTTATTCCATGTTATTTGCACACGGGCCTAAAAGGCCCCAGGTATGTGAAAGTGTAGATTTTTATGGTCATGCATTCTAGGGTTAAGTGGCATCAATTGCCCCACAGTTGCTTAAAACGGTTTGTGAGGTGATTTTACCAAATCCTCAAGCTTTTAGTCTCCCAAGGATGACACAGGGGTAGAAAAGTCCTTGCGAATCCATGATTTGTTCATCTTTATGAACTTGAGTCTGTCTACATTCTCAGTGGACAGCCGCGTGCGCTTATCTGTCAGCACACCACCAGCAGCGCTGAACACACGATCAGAGAGAACGCTGGCTGCACGGCATGACAAGATCTCCAAGGCGTGAGTGGCGAGCTCCGGCCATTTTTCCAGATTGGAATACCAAAATGAGCAAGGGTCCAGTGACACAGTCATGGCTTCGATGTTCACTTGGAGATACTCCTGTACCATCCTCTCTAGGCATTAACTATGTGTCAGACTTCTTGTCTCCTGTGGCCTTGCAAAGGAAGGTCTAAAAAAGTGGTGAAACGATTCCACAAAATTGCTGTTACCAGCAGATACTGTGTTACTGTTACGGTTTAAGTGATGAAGACTCGACAGTCCCATGGTTGGCAAGTTAGAACTGTGAGATTCACTACGTGCACCACTGGTGTTTTGTGGAAAAGCACATGTAAGATTCTGCAACAGCGTCTGCAGATACTCCTGCATGCGTCAATCCCTTTTTATGGCAGGAATTATTTTGGCAAATTTACTTTTGTACCGGGGATCTAAGAGTGTGGCAACCCAGTAGTCGGGATTACTTCGAATTCTGACAATCCGAGGGTCATGTTGCAGGTAGTGCAGCAAGAAGGCACTCATATGTCTTGCGCATCCAGGAGGACCAAGTCCTTGTTGTGTTGGTAGCGAGGTAAGAACCATGCTTCCTTCCTCTGCCCTCTCCCCCCAACCTCGCACAACAGAAATGTGACCAAGGTCTCCCTCATCTGATGAGTCTCCCATGCCCATTGCCAGATCGTCCTCCACTTCTTCCTCAGCTCCTGCACCTTCCTCATCAGTTTGGCTGCTACCATGCGCCCTGGTTAATCCCTCTCCCCCACCCTCCCATGCCTGCCGCCTTGGTGCTGCCAAGAGTCTGGACCTTGGAGATGTTATCCCTTCCGCATACGACTCCTCCTCTACTTCCTCCACCTCCTCTTGTCCCACCACCTGACTCTGAATTCAGTTTAATGTGTGCTCCAGCATGTAAATCACCAGAATAGTCATGCTGATAATGGCATCGTCGTCAGCACTAAACATCTTCGTCGCTATTTCAAAACTGTGCAGAAGGGTGTGTGGCGCCATTGAGGGTTCAGTCGCAACAGAGTTACTGCATCTCACCCAGAGGTGTGGTATCTCACCCTCAGGTAAGGAAGGCGTATGGCTCGGGACCCTAACACCTGCATCCAACACATACCCGCAGTGGGGGTATGGCGAGATTGCTCCTAAGGGAGAGCACAGTCCCAGGTCCCTAGCTGGTTGGAGGGTCCTATGTAGTGGGTGCTTAGGGGAGCAGCTTAGGGGAGCACATGACAGGGAGAGTATAAATAGGAAGCCATCTTAGAAAGAGCAAGCCAGTCAGAGGAGGAAAAGTGACAGGAGCAGAGGCTCGGCATGAGCTCTGCTCCGGAGGCGGGCCTAGCCTGGGAGGCCCAGGACTGAAGGAGAGAAGAGAGGAGTGGGAGCAGGAAGGTTCCAGGAACCGAAGGGACCCTAGGGCTACGGGCCGTGCAGAAGGCCACCCGTACTCCCGCTGCTACCAGGAGGTAGAGAGGTCAGGCCAGATAAGGGGAACCGGTCCCTCAACTAGCGGAGATACAGCAAGGCTCAACTAGAAACCGGAGGCTGCAGCATTTCATGTACTGCAGGCCAAAGTCCACACCAGTCTCACTAAGAAGATAGCCACATAGGACCCAGGGGATGGAACACACATCACCCGCCAAGGCCCGAGGATACCGGATAGAAGTGTCACTGGGTGTGAGGTGCAGGGAGAAGGCCAGTGAAAGGACACACAAAAGGGGGTCCTGCTAAGTATTCCGGAGCTATCTGGGGGTGGACTGAGCCCCTCACTGAGTACGCACAGCACGACGGGGGAGATTGCTCTGGTACCTGTAATCTGGACTGCAACAACTGTGAGTAAAGATCTTGGGACTGCATCACACGGACTCTGTGTTCATTACTGACTCCCTGCACTACAACCACCATCATCCACCCACACAGCCCTGAAGCTACACTCTTCCTGTGTTGTGTAATAATACCATTGCTGCAAAACCACCAGCTTCAGAGGACTGTTCCGCAGCGGTGGCCCCTTTGGCCGCACTCCACAGGTGGCGTAGTCAGACATTATAAAATCCATATATACAAATTACCATTGGATTGACCGCCCTGGGTCACGGACCGGGTCACCGCCACAGTGACTACAACCCCCCAGCGTCTACCGGCCCGGCTCAGGGTACCCCACGGCCCAGGGGGCACATCAACTTCATAGGTCCCTGATCTGAGACCACTCCTGCAGCGTGATTTGCCCCACCTCTGGATCTCGTTGGCCCAGGCTATATGTTAGAACGTATTGCACCAGGGCTTGTCGGTGCTGCCACAGTCGCTGCAACATGTGCAGAGTTGAATTCCACCATGTCGGCACATCGCATTTCAGCCGGTGAACTGGCAGGCCCAACGACTTCTGTAGAGATGTAAGTCGTTGAGCTGCGGGATGCGAACGGCGGAAGTGAGCACACAGCGACCGTGCCCTCTGCAGAAGGCCATCTAGTCCGGGATAGTGGGCTAAAAATTTATGGACAACCAGTTTCAACACGTGAGCCATACAAGGCACGTGTGTGACATTGCCCCGGCGAAGGGCCGCACCCTGGTTTGCAGCATTGTCGCACACGGCCTTCCCTGGTTGCAGGTCCAGTGGTGACAACCATTCATGAAACTGGGTCTCCAGAGCTGACCACAACTCCTCAACTGTGTGACTCACATTTCCCAGACATTTCAAAGTAAACACTGATGCCGTTGAACCATGCTGCCAGCATAGTAAGGAGGTGTGCAGGATTCCTTCTGCGCAGTTAGAAAGCAGGTGGCATTACCAGACAGGCTTTGGGTGCAGGTGGAGGACCGAGAGGAGGTTGAGGAGGCAGAAGCAGTGGAGGAACTTCGAGATAAAGAGGATTGACGCACAACTCGTGGGGACGGTAAGACTTGGACAGCAGCCCCTTGTCCTGTTGTCACCATAGTTACCCAGTGCCCAGTCAGCGACATGTAACGCCCCTGTCCATGCCTACTCGTCCAAGTGTCTGTGGTGAAATGCACCCTGTCACACACAGAGTTTCTCAAAGAAGTGGTGATGTTGTGTGCGACATGCTGGTGGAGCGCAGGCACACCTTTCTTTGAGAAGTAGTGCCAACTGGGCATCTTGTACTGGGGCACTGCGACGGACATAAGGTCTCGAAAATCCACTGTGTCCTCCAGGCGGAAAGGCAGCATTTCTGAAGCCAACAGCTTGCAGATGGTGAAATTCAACCTCTTAGCTTTCTCATGGCTAGGAGGAAATGGTCTTTTACTTGTCCACATCTGAGGGACCGAGGGCTGGCTGTTGTGCTTAGACGGAGTTGAGTAGGGTGTCCCCGGCAAACTGCTGGTCTGTGAGGAAGATGCAGGCGGACATGTTAGGTTGCCTTGATCCAAAGGTGGTGCTCTCGATGTCGGAGAGCGCTCAACACCATCAGGTGTTTCCACTTCCCAATGAACTGAAGAGGTGGCAGGTCTGCGTCCAAAAACATGTGTGACTGCTGTCCCCCCAGTCACCGAGGATGAAGAGGCTGCGGATGCACAAGATGGGGCAGGCGGTGGTTGGCCCTGCCCACTAGGCCTCATTGTAGCACAGTGAGCTTCCCACTGCAACTTATGCTTAATATCCATGTGACGGTACATGCATGAATTACTCAAACTATGGATTTTTTGGCCTCTACTTAGCTTTTGGTGACAAATATTACAGATAACATGAGTTGGGTCATCCTTATCGATCTGAATAAATGCCCAGGCTATGCAAGGCTTAGAGCCCATGCGACCTGAAGAGCCACTACGACTTGTGGTCAGAGGCAGAGTTGTGGTTGAGGATGCAGTTGTTGACGTGCTTCCAGTACTCCGTCTCTGTCCAGGAAGGCGCAACCTAACCTCGTCGTCAATAGCATCTGTGACGCCCCGCTGTGCTTGGTATCACAGATCCTAGAAGAGTGCATTGATGGAATCCTCCACAAGAGGCCCCCATAAACATTCACACATCTCCACCTTCCACTTCAGATCAGCAGAGGGAGCCCGTTAGGGACATAAATAGGGAAGGTGGAGCTAGGCAGTTCAGTTCCTCTGAAGAGTTCCTGCAGTAGAGAAGCCTAAGAGAGGTCAGTCTGCAGTGGAGCTTAGTCTAGTCTAGAGAACTCAGTTAATAGTTCAGCAGTGGAGCACGAGGCTCCTGCTAGCTAGATTCAGGCAGCCAAGATAGAGCTTAAGATATGCCAGCGCCATAAGATCGGTGAAGCGTGACAAGCTGCCGTTAGTGTGTATAGCCTAGTGAGGGCCCGAGTAGGCCGAAGGCGAGTGGCGAGTTAGTATATAAGGGGCAGAGGAGCTTAACCAGCTCACCCCGAAGCATTTACCGGACACCGGATCCGAGCTTACCGGGATCTCTATGACCCAGTAAGGCATAACCGGAATCCCTGGAGAACTACAAGTCCCAGGATCGCTAAGGTGCTGATACGTAACAGAGCCACGCTCCCCACATACTGGGAGCGTGAGCGCCAAGAGAAGGCCCTACCACAAGGTCAGCCAGCGCAGGACAGAGACAAAGTTAGGCCTAGCTCCAGGCAGGTCAGAAACTTACTACGCAGAGGCAAGAAACAGGAGGCCCTACACCCGCTCATTGGGGAAGATCCTGATATGCACCTTTCACCCTACAGTGCTCCGGGATGTGCCTGAATTTCCACCAGTAAAAGGTACTGAAGTGACTACCGTGTCCGTTCCCGTTCTTGCTCTGACCCAGCTGGGTCTCGCCTGTCCTGCATTCCCTCTGCATACGCTGCCCTGAGACCTAGCTCCACCTGTGGGGAGCTATACCATCGAGCTGCCTTATCACCGGCCTCAGTGGACTGCTGCAGCGCTGGTGCTTCTCACCAGATACCACAGGTGACGTCACGAACTCTTATAAAATTAACAATTATCCACCCTTTTAAAGAGTGACCCCAGGGTACGGGCCAGAGAGCCGACCACTGCGACATCCCCAAGGCCAGGCAAAGGCCCGGGTACCGATTCATCCCCGTCCCCTGGGATAGTCACATCCTCCTCCACCTCCTCTGCTGACCTCATCGACTGGCTGACTGTGGGTTGACAGTAAGTGGGATCTCCAACCTCGTCATCATCACCCTGTGTGTTATCACACCCGTCGTCCTCAGAGCCAACCTCTTCCTGCCCTGACCTAAAAGTCAAGTTGTCGCTCCAATCAGGTATTTGAGTCTCATCATCATCTTCTCCACCAACAGGAGTAACAGTTTGGAACGAGGGTCTACATTATGCTCAGAACCTTCTTCATCTGGTCCTGGATCCGACTTATAAAGATTCTGGGCATCAGTGCAGATCATTTCCTCGTCTGGATTAACAGAAGCTCTGGAGAAGACCTCCGTTTCCCAGGCTATAGTATGAGTAAACAGCTGTGCAGACTCAACCATCTGTGTTACCCCATACTCAGACGGGCAGCTGGAGACTTGGGAGCTGTGAGGAAGCAAGTGCGATTGGGGTGACACCTCTGAGGACTGGAGTATTTGTGATGTTGAAATTGAGGTGGTGGAGAGCCCACTTGAAGGAGCACTTGATATCCATTGAAGCACCTGCTGTTTTTGTGCCTCATCTGGACTTTGTAGCGATGGGCGTGTCCGTAAGAAAGGGATCGTATCACATTGTCCACGAAAAGACGTCGACATCTTAGTTTGGCTGGAAGATGGTCTTTCTTCTGCAGATTTTACCCCCCCCCACCGCGGGGGGGCTCGACCCTCCAGCGGACAGGCACCAGTATTGGGAGAGGGGGGCTGGCCGTCAGGGTCCACCACGGCTCTGGCACAAACCCGGCGACACGGAGGTGGCACGGGCAGGAACGGACTGGCCGTGTCGGCTTCTCACTTTTTGGATTTTAGAAGGGCATAACATGCCTATATCTGTCTCTCCCCCTCCTTTTACTCCTCCACCTCTTTTCTTTTCGCATGACTATATGTACTTTTCACTTTTCCATGTGTTAGTTATGTCTTCTGAGCAGTTTGTCAGCTTTTGGACACCTTTGAATGTGTTTTCTATGTGTTTCTATGTGTTTTTGTTTGCCTGCCATTGGTTTTAACAGTGTTCGAAGGTGTTCGACGAACAGTTCGACGAACAGTTCGGCGAACACAAGGGTGTTTGACGAACCGAACCGAACTCGAACACTACGGGGGTGGCTCAACACTAGTTAAGACTCATGGCTACTGAGAGTTCACCGTGTGGAAGACACGGTGGTGGTGGTGACTAAGTGATTGGAAGCATTATCTGCTATCCAGCCAATAACCTTTTCACACTGCTCTGTGTTCAATAGTGGTGTTCTGCGGTCCCCTATTAATTAGGACAGGAAGGTCGAGCGACAAGATGTGGATGTTTGTTGTGGCACAATTTCAGCTTGCCCACGGTCTTTGCTTCGACCTTGTCCTCCATCACCATCACGTCCACTTTCCTGTCCCTTGCCACGCGCCTTGCCCATTTTAAATCGAGGACAATATTTTCCACGTTCACTGCAAACGGCTGGATTTGAACTGCAGTGATATGTGATACGTGTGACGGAAAACAATAGTTTTAAATAGCTGGCCTGTAGGTTGCTATTTTTCACAGCTACCTGGTGTCAATAACTTCACTAGCACACTGCAACAAAATTTAAATGGAGGCCAGAAATGGCTGAATTTGGAGCACACTTATATGTGATACGTCTAACGGAAAACCACAGTTTTAAATAACTGGCCTGTAAGTTATTGTTTTTCGCAGCGACCTGGTGTCAATAACTTCACTAACACACTGCAACAAAATTTAAATGTAGGCCAGAAATGGCTGAATTTGGAGCGAACTTATATGTGATACATGAGAAGGAAAAAACACAGTTTTAAATAGATGGCCTGTAGGTTACTAATTTTCTCAGCTACCTGGTGTCAATAACTTCACTAGCACACTGCAACAAAATTTAAATGGAGGCCAGAAATGGCTGAATTTGGAGCACACTTATATGTGATACGTCTAACGGAAAACCACAGTTTTAAATAACTGGCCTGTAAGTTACTATTTTTCACAGCTACCTCATGTCAATAACTTCACTGACACACTGCAAGAAAATTTAAATGGAGGCCACAAATGGCTGAATTTGGAGCAAACTTACTGTATATGTGATACTTGTGACGGAAAACCACAGTTTTAATTAGCTGGCCTGTAGGTTACTATTTTTCACAGTGACCTGGCGTCAATAACTTCACTAACACTTCACACTGCTGCAAAATTTAAATGGAGGCCAATATTTTCCACGTTCACTACAAATTTCTGGATTTTTATTGCTGTAATATGGAAAAAATCTGGCTGTATTCTGCAGTAGCAACTAGCAAATGGAGCAGAAAAACAGTGTTCTCTGGATTGCTTTTATAGCAAATAATCTGGATTAAGATAAAAAAAATATCCCTTGCCCCTGATACTTGGGACTATTTCTAGAAACAGCCCCTGTAACAGCAGCTGCAGCTGACAGAACTGGAATGGAGCCTCTTGTGATGTATTATACACTGCAGTCTGCCACATACACTGCCTGCCTAGCTCTGATATATATATATTAAATATATATATATGTTGTGGAATACCTAGACTAACAGGACTTTCAATGGACCATCTTGCTATATGCACTGCAGTCTGCCACATACACTGCCTGCCTGCCCATCTCCTGCTGTCACCACTGAATAGATGCAGCTGGATTAGCCCTCAGAAGGACTGTTAGTTCAGATAGATATTATAGATATATGTTGTGGAATATCTATATTAACTCTAAACAAGCAAATCTCTTCCTGACACTTCCTGACACAGCAGCAGCTCTCCCTACTCTGCCGGATTCTGGGGTAGACTGTTACTCGTGTGACACCCCAGGGGTCTGGTTGCCACAGTCGTAGAAATACCATGTCTGAGAGCGAGCATGGGTTTTCCTGCTCAGGAGCACATTTGCAATCAACACCTCCTGCCCCAGTCCAGGGAGGGTAGGAACCTGCCCTTTATAAACTGGATCTGGGGCGGGGTTAGTCAGTCAGAGAGAGAAGGGACAGAGCAGCAGCAAGGAGCTCTGTAGGAGCCAGGAGCTGAAGACCAGGGACTGGAGCAGAGCTCGTCCTGGCAGAAGACGCAGAGAAACGGACACCGGAGTCCGAGGCTATAGGGATATCTACATCCAGCAGCAGAAACCACCTGGCAGGGGATTTCAGGTCCTCTGGCCATAAAAGCCCGGAGGCTCAGTCACACGCAAGTGACCAGCACTGCCATCGAGGAGCGGAAGGCACCAAAGGCCCCAAGTCACCAGCCATACGCGTGAGCACCACATGGTACACTCAGGGACGTGGGCTACTACACGACTACAGCAGGGTAGCCAGGAAGAGTGTAGTCAGACAAGAAGGCCTATACCTCCACCTGGCCAGGGGGACTCTTGTTCGCTCATAGACTGACCAGGCCTCTAATGTTAGCCAGTACTCCCGGCAGGGCCTTCTTTATTACCAACAGTAAAGACCCTGAACTGCACTGCACGGACTCTGAGTCATTTCTGCTGCGCCCACGCACCACAACCCTCACCATTTACAGACGCTGCCCTGAGGCTATACTCCTCCCATGGGGAGTTATACTACCCTCTGCTGCGCACAACACACCAGCCTCAGCGGTCTGCCACGCAGCGGCGGTTCTCAGTGACCGCAATCCACGGGTGGCGTAGTTGGACATTTAATCATAAAAAACACATAAATAGACTGCCACTGGTTTGACCACCCTGAGCCACAGGACCGGGTCGCCGCCACGGAGACTACAACCCCCAGCATTATACAGAGACCCTGCTCCGGGTATTTCCCCTACACACACGGCCCAGGGGGCGCGTCACTCGCATGGCGGCTCCCGGTCTTATATACACCTGATGCTGTGCGGCCAGTCAACCACTGTAATGGCCAAAACCAACATGGCAATGGCACTACAGTGCGTGGCAGGCAATCCTTGCATGTTCATTGGCTCTCTAAAAGGCACCAAACATGCAGGGAGGATACCTGAGCTCCTGCCCGAGCAACCTGGAAATACTCATCGAGCGCCGAGCATCTCGACCAGTGAGATGCTTGGCGAGTACTGAGCAGTTGCGACCATGTTTGCTCATCACTAATTATGAGTCCATACTTTATTTTGAAAGGTAAGAAATATATAATTTGGTGGATGCAGAAGAATTGGGTCTGTCTCGTATGCTTCCAGTATATCTTCCAGCAAGTCTTTGTTATGGATCACCCCCAGGAAGTTGAACTCAAGCAGATAAGTTGTTGGTGGTGCTGCTGTAGAAGGATCTTTGGAGAAGATCCCAGATAAAGCATCAGCCTTACCGTTACGGGAGCCAGGTCTGTAAGAGATAACAAAGTTGAATAGGTTAAGAAAGAGATTCCATCAAGCTTAGTGGGGGGACAAACATTTGGCAGACCTGATAAATTCAAGGTTACAATGGTCAGTTAGAGCAACAATTTGTTGAGCTGCTCCTTCTAGATGATGTCTCCATTCCTTTAAAGCAACAATGATACCTAAGAGCTCTTTGCTCTCCACATCATAATTCTTCTCTGATACGGTCAAACTTCTGGAGAAATAAGCACAAGGATGTAGCAAATCTTTTGTTCCTTTTCTTTGTGATAGAATGGTCCTTACTGCACCGTTTAAAGCATCCACTTCTATAATAAAGGCATGTTCAGGATTGGGATGAATTAGTATAGGAGCTGTGGTGAACTTCGTCTTCAGGCAAGAAAAAGCATCTAGTGCTTGAGGAGACCAAACAAATAATATGCCTGTCTTTGTTAATTCAGTGATTGATGCAATTATACCTGAAAAATTCTTAATGAAACATCTGTAAAAATTGGCTAAACCCACAAATTGTTGGACTCATTTCATGTTTTTGTAATTTACGACTCAGTGATAGCTTTAATCTTGCTAGAGTCCATTTGCAATCCTTGAATAGAGATTATATAGCCCAAGAACTGGATCTCTGTTTAATGGAACTTACATTTTCCATCTTAATATAAAGATGATGGGTTTTTAGATGCTCTAGCACAGTTTTCACATGATTCTGATGCTCTTCTGCAGAATTAGAAAAGATTAGTATATCATTTAGATAAATGACTACAAATTGATCAAGCAAGTCTCTGAAAATGTCCTTGCCGAAATGCTAAAATGTTGCAGGAGCATTGCACAGTCCAAACTACATGACTAAGTACTCATAGTGTCTATAACATGATCTGAATGACATTTTCCATTCATCACCTGGTCTAACACGAACCAAGTTGTATGCCCCTTGAAGATCCAGTTTTGTGAACAACTTTGCATGAGGAACTCTGTCCAGCAATTAAGGCATCAAAGGCAGAGGGTAACAATTCTTTATAGTAATTTAATTCAATTCTCTGGAATACTCTTTCTTTTTAACAAAAAATATAGGCGCACCTGCTGGTGATGAAGTCTTTCTTTTACAAAAAATATAGGCGCACCTGCTGGTGATGAAGATGGATGAATAAACCTTTTAGCTAAATTTTCATCTATGTATTCCTTGAGTGTCTTTAATTCCTGGTCTGCCAGTGGGTAAATGCTTCCAAAGGATATTGCTGCACCAGGAAATAGATCAATTGGACAATCATATCGCTTATGAGGAGGGAGTTTGTCTGTGTTTTTCTTATCACATGCATCATCAAATTCCTTATACATAGATGGTAGTTTAGAAGATTGTTCAGGATCCTCTACAAACTGTTCATTTGGTGAAGCCTGTGTGAAGTGTATAGTAGATGGAAAAGAAACTTCTTTGTTTTCCCAATTGATTGAGGGATTTTGAGTCTATAGTCATGGAAACCCCAGGATTATTGGAAAATGTGGAGATGAGATTAGTAGGAAGAATAAAACCTCTTGATGGTTTGGTTCCATAACTACAGTATCTCTAGGGGTTTTGTCTCTTGATTAATTGGTCCTGAATTTAGTGGAGATCCGTCAACAGTTTCCATGATAATAGATGAAGTCTGTTTTGAATTTTTACCCCATGTTTCTTGGCGAAAGAGATGTCCATAAAATTTCTGTTTTCTCCTGAATCAACCATGGCAGATGTGGAAATCCATTGAGAATCAACTTGAAACTTGATAAAAATTAAGCAATGAGAGTCACTGTTTTCTTTTTTAAAGTTGGGTGCAATAGAAGAAATTGAATGGATGACAGCATTTACTGAAAGCGCTGGTGCAGACAAGACTGATTCTTCGTCGGAAAAGTTGGGATCCGCTAGCACTGCCACTGTTTTACGTAGTCGAGAAGGACAATTGACGAGAAAGTGGTCAGTATGCCACAGTAAAAACACTGAGTTTCCCAAAGTCTTCATTCTTTTCTCTCAGCACTTTCACATTGTAACAGGCTGTCGACATGCATAGATTCAACTTCAGATATGTGAGGGCTCTTTATCTCAAAGTCTCGGGGACTGGTGGTTGAAACAGGTGGATATGATTACTCTTACGGGACCAATTTGAATTACACTTTTCCAATCTTCTCTCTGATCGTTTGTCTATACAAATACAATGGTGAATGAAATCATCAAAATTTGTGGGAGCATCGGCCTGGGATAGTTCATCTTTGAGTGCGTTGGAGAGTCCGTTCTTAAAAAAAGATAATTTTACAGCATTATTACATTCGGTATCAATTACTCACTGTCTGAATTCTGTGGTGTACTGCAACAGAGCGTTTACCCTGACATAGCACCATTAGTGCAGCTAAAGCTATTGCACAACTATTAGGGTCATCAAACATTGGGCTCATGGCTGCTAGGAAAGCCTCCAGATCATTAAGTCAATCATCATAAGTTTCAATAAGGGGGCTGGCCCAAGCCAAATCTTTATGTGTCAGTAGCATAATGATACACAATACTTTTGATCTGTCAGTATGGAAGTGAGCAGGGTGTGCATCATAGTACAATCTGCACTGGTTGATGAATCTATAAAATTTGTCACAGTCTGCACCAAACCTGAAAGGTGAGAGTGGAAGGGTGGGTGGAGGGGCCGAAGCAATATGTTGTTTATGTAATTGAAAGATCTGTTCAAACTACAGTACAATCTTATTGCTTAGATCTTGCACAATATTTTGTAAAGCCTGTGTAGCTTGTCCAAAAATTTGAGCGATATGAGATGTCTGGGTTTCAAATGCCTCGTATTTTGTTTTTAGTGTTTTCATATTTACATAGATGTTGGTAAGTAAACAGTTCATCTTATTTACACGAACCTCCAAATTTCCCTCGGTGGCATGCATGATGAAAGCTTGAGTATCCTCAGTGGCCGGAGGAGCACGAGCAGGAACAGCAAGTGGTAGTAAAAGTTCTTGGAGTGAGCAAAAGGAGACGTAGGAAACAATCCGTAGATAGGTGAGAACTCTCTGGGTAAGAATGTTCAGGAGCTGGAGACTGGAACTTGGCTAACAGCTAGACTCAATACTCAAGTAATTAGTGAGAGATCCATGTGGCTTTAAGCTGGCCCAAACAGGAAACAATATAGATGCCACAGGTTCAAAAACTGCCATCTAGTAAAGGGCAATTGCAGAACAAAACAGCAGCCTCCAGTGGTAAGGAGTTGGATTGCAGCACAATTGTTAAGGTGAACAATAGCAGCCACTAGTGGTCAAATTTTAGAAGAACAACAGCTATTCTGACAACATTCTAAAAATAACAAGGAAAAACATGGTATGAACAGGACTGTCCCAACTTTTGACCAGTGCTGTATTTTTTATTTCAGCCTGGATGTAAGCATATTCTTGAGTTTAGTTTGTCAGTTTTTTTTATTTTTTTTATTGCCCAAATTTCCTACAACTCTTATGCAAAACTCTTCCAACCCCCTATCAAATAAAAAAATAAATATATCTAAGTCTATGTGCCCACGAAGCAGAAATGCTCAGGATTTTTTCCTGAGCATTTCTGCATCTCCCTGGCAGAAAAAAATGCATGCGGATTGTACATGTGTTTACCTGCCAGGGACATGCGGAAAGGGAGCGTTATTCACTGACATTTCTGCATGCGGATTGACAAGCGCTTTCCAAGCGATTAGCATCACTTGGAAAGTGCTTGTGACAACTAGGTCACACTATATAAATCCATGCAAACTGCATGGATTTATATAGTGTGACCGAGAGAGTGGTTAAAAATAAAATAATAAATGTATACTTACCCTCCGATGGCCCCCGGTGTCCTGCTTTACACTCCGTTCTCCCTTGCCAACAGCGGTGGATTGAAAGACTTGCCGACGTCAGCGTCGCGTGACCCGTCACATGACTCTGACGTCAGCGCAGGTCCTTCAATCCACTGCAAAGTGCCGGGAAGCAAGGAGGAGCGCACCGCTGGCCGCCAGAAGGTAAATATACATTTATTTTTTATTTTATTCTTTTTTTACAGATTTTTTAATGGTACCTGGGTGTGGATGAGACTCTCCTCTCATCTACACCCGGGTACCATCCACACATTAGAACGCTTGGATTACGCATCTACATATACAGTGATGCGTAATCCATGCGGTCTAATGCAATCAATGGCGGCGAAGACGCAGCAATTCCGCAAAATAATTGGTAGTGCAGCGTTTTTTTCCGCAATGATAATCCGCAGCGGAAATTTCCGCAGCATGTGCACAGCACATGCGGATTATCATTGGGGAACATGGCAGGCCTTCTACCATGCGTTTTTAATGCGTTTCCGCAGCAGCAAAAACGCTGCAGAAACGCATTAAAAACGCATCGTGGGCCTTACTGTGTCTACAAGAAGGTAGCTAAATTTACTAAGATTAACTCTATAGTAATAGTCATTGCATCTGATCTTCTGTTTCGTTCCATTCTACTAGTATGAATAAGCAGTAAGTCTCCTCTTCAGCAATGCACTTTAATTTGAAAAGTATCCATGATATTAGCTATAGTGAAATGTTAAGGTCTAGCATGCAGAAGACATATGTACCATCATTTGATTCCTGAACCCATGGATACAACATCATTGACTTTGCATCTTTCAGTACACCTAAGGTTTACCTCGAAGTTATTGAGATTTTAGTGACATTTATATTGTAACGTTTAACAATTTTTTTTCTTTAAACCTATATATTTGAACTATAAATATTAATAAATATGCAAAGTGCATAATTACTGTGCATGAACTTAGACTTGTAGCTATGTATGGTATTATAACATAGTTTCAGTGGCATTGTACAAAACAATTGTTTTGGCATAGTTCACTTGACCCTTTGATTTTTTACCACCCATTGTTTTCTGATTCATTTCCAGTTTGGAGCACCTGCCTAGATAAAACAGATGACTTTCTGGACCCGTTTCTGCTAACAGCAGGTTAGAGCAGTGGTGACTGATTGGCTGAAACATGAGGATTAATGGGTATTTATATTTCATTAAATTTTATGCTCACTGGAGAATAATGTATCACTCGCAGATATTGAAACATATGTCAACCCTATCCACTTACATATAATTCAATTTGACTTAAATGCATTGATCAAATTTTATTAAAGTCCAATAGATCTTCTAAAAAGGCCTACTAACATAATATTGCTGCTTCACATTCATCAGATAAAAGGGGGCAATTGTGTTGTAATTCTATTTATACCATTTTTCGAGAAAAGAGAGATTATGGTGGAGAGAATACTCATTACAAGGTGACTGGAGCTGTCTGAAGGACTTCACATTGAAATGATGAACAGAATTCTCAATTGGTGGCTTTCTTGTTAGTACTAGAATCAGAATGTACAGTGTTACAGGGTGGTCAGTATTTAATGATGGCATCGCCCTATGCATTTACATATATACAAGCATTAAACCAGGAAAGTAATAGTTTATATTTTACTCATTTACATTCTATTTAAAGTGAAGCTGATGTTTGTAGCTGCACTAAAGTTTATGATAGTGAGCTAGTATAATAAAGCAACATTTAGCATAATTGTACAGAATGCACATTCCCTGTCCTGTGCCCTGCAGATGCCATCAGTAGAATGCATGTGCCATTTACTGAGTCTGTTGTGATGCCCAGCAGGACATTATGAGAATACCAATTCCCTAATATAATTAACAAAGTGACTACATGTACAGCTCAAAATTATTATTATCGGTCAAATTGTTTGTTTTATGCTTTATAAGTCTTTCAAATATTTATGCTGTTTTTGATTTATATTTGAATTGTATCAAATTTATTTATAAGTAATTGCTAAAACCTTTAGTATAGAAGAGTTTATCGCAAACAGCTATGAGTATAGCCCTTCCTAAATTTTGAATACAATGTTCTAATGCATTAAGCAGAGAGTAGTACTCAAACTTTTTATACTGTATGCTTGAAGTGGGAAAGAAGACAGTTACATTTTATACAGTATTGATGGGTCCACTACATTAGAAGTCATTGATATGAATGCGGTGAATTAAATTTTATGGGTGTACATAGAATTCTTAGGACCCCATAACAAAACTCAGGATGCATCTTGTCACGGTGGTAGCTCGCACGCCTCACCAGCGCTCCTCTACTCGCCATGCAGTTTCTCCCGTCAGGCTGTTCCACTAATCTGCCTCATGCAGCGGCTGCTGCATCTGCTTGCTGCATTCATGTAACTTTATATGGGCGTGGCCGGTTCTACAGGAATTTAACCCTGCTAGGTCCTGCAGAGATTTGGTTCCCCAGCTTATCCTGTGCGAGCAGGGCCTTTTTTAGGCAGCACCTCTTTCCAATCCCCACCTGAATGTTGGTTCCTTCCCTGTTAGTCCATGTTTATGTTTGCATTTGTAATCCGCAATCCGTTACCGACCCGGCTAGTTTTCCCATCCTGTCTGACCTCTCCGTTCCTGACCTCGGCTACACTTTCTGACCCTGTGCTGCTTAGCCTGGACTCAGATTGACTGACCACATCTTGTCTTTGCCCTCCTGTATTGCATATCCGTTCCTCTGGCCCTGCAGTCAGCTGCTGCAGTCCCTGGTACCGCCGTGGAGTAGTATCTGGTGACCACCAGAGGTTGTAGCGAAAACCAGGTAGTTGCTTAGTCACACCTCTCCAAGGTAAAACCGGCCCATGGTGCAGTGGGTCCACATCTAAAAGCATTACATATCTGGCTTTCCACTATGAAATCTGAAAAAAATGTATAGTAATAACAGGATATTCTAATCTCATTAAGTGATGACATATTGCCAGGATATGTCACCACTTAAAGCATGACTCCAGGTTTTTTTTTATTGCAGCGCTGGAGTGGTGCAACTAGTAATATACATAGCAGTTGTCATCTTCATCTTCTATTGGCACCGCTCTAGTCGGATCTTCTGCAGTGTTTGGTGGAGCGATTTGAAAGTCACAACTTAATGTAATTCTATGAGAGTCAGAACAAGGCCAGAATGAGGCTCTCATAGACTTACATTGAGAGCTTGTGACCTCTACCTCTAACTTCAGGTCAGTCAGAAGTTATAGTCACAAGATGGTGGGGTGGGAACGTAGCTGGTGCTGGACCAGAGCGGCTTTGGGAACAGCTGGAGATGATGGCTGGTAAGACTAACACTAGGGTCAGGGAACTTAGATTAGTTGTACCAAACCAGCTCTGAAATAAAAAAAATGGGGGTGGTTTAATAATCACTGGGATTTTGACCTCTGGGACCTCAAAGATTCTGGGAATGATGGATGAAATGCTAAATTAATGCTATTCCCCTTTGCAGTTTATCAGGTCACCTAGCTCTGCAATTGAAACAAGCAATGCTGCAGGGAGTGGCAAGGAATGCCATGAGCAAAGGAAAACTTGTTTAGGAGCTCATGCTCATCATTTCCTGCCCCTTCATTTTAAGGAAATGTTGGGTCCCAGGTATTAGATCCCTCAGTGATTATTAATTTATGGCATATCATAGTGATATGCCATTACTTACCAAGATGGGAAAAAAGCTTTTAAATAGATCATAAAGTTTTTCAAACATTAAATTCAATATCACCTGCTATCAGCCATATACAGTAGTCAAAATTTAAGAGTAATATAAATTCCTTCCTGCCTGCAGACCCCAAATATAAAAATCTGTATGCATTAAGCTCCCTCTATTGAGAGCTGTATGCTGTTATGATTGAGAGAAAGCAAAATATTTCAATTTGTTTTGTGCACCCTTTCACCACTTATCAAATACAATAGGGAAAATATGTATTTGATACACTGCAGATTTTGCAAGTTTTCCCACCTACAATAAATGGAGAGGTCTGTAATTTTATCGTAGGTACACTTCAACTGTGAGAGACAGAATCTAAAAATAAAAACCAGAAAATCACATTGTATATTTTTTAAATAATTGCATTTCATTTTATTTCATCAAAGCAGTATTTGATCACCTACCAACCAGCAAGAATTCTGGCTCTCACAGACCTGTTAGTTTTTCTTTAGGAAGTGCTCCTACTCTGCACTCATTACCTGTATTAATTTCTCCTGTTTGAACTTGTTACCTGCATAAAAGACACCTGTTCACACACTCAATCAATCACACTCCAACCTGTCCACCATGGCCAAGACCAAAGAGTTATATAAGGACACCAGGGACAAAATTGTAGGCCTGCACAAGGCAGGGATGGGCTACAGGACAATAGGTAAGCAGCTTATTGAGAAGGCAAGAACTGTTGGCACAATTATTAGAAAATGGAAGAAACACAAGATGACTGTCAATCTTCCTTGTTCTGGGGTTCCATGCTAGTTCTCACCTCATGGGGTAAAGATGATTCTGAGAAAGGTCATCAATCAGCCCAGAACTAGATGGGAGAACCTAGTCAATGACCTGAAGAGAACTGAGGCCACATTCTCAAATAATACATTAATAATACACTATGCCGTCATGGATTAAAATCCTGCAGGGCATGCAAGGTCCTCCTGCTCATGCCAGCACATGTCAGGCCCGTTTAAAGTTCAACAATGACCATCTGGATGATCCAGAAGGTTATGTGGTCAGATGAGACCAAAATAAAACTTTTTAGTATCAACTCCACTCGCCAAGTTTGGAGGAAGAAGAAGAATGAGTACAACCCAAAGAACACCGTCCCAACAGTGAAACATGGTGGGGAAACATCATAGTTTTGGGGTGCTTTTCTGTAAATGGGACAGGAAGAGTGCACTGTATTGAAGGGAGGGTGGATGGGGTCATGTATCGCAAGATTTTGGTCAACAACCGCCTTCACTCAGTAAGAGCATTGAAGATGGGTCATGACTGGGTCTTCCAGCATGATAATGACCCAAAACACACAGCCAGAGCAACTAAAGTGAGGCTCCAAGAATTTCAAGGTCCTGTAGTGGCTTAGCCAGTCTCCAGACCTGAACCCAATAAAAAATCATTGGAGGGAGCTGAAACTCAATGTTGCCCAGCGACAGCCTCGAAGCCTGAAAGATCTGGAGAAGATCTGTATGGAGGAGTGGGAAAAAATCCCTGTTGCAGTGTGTGCAAACTTAGTCAAGAACTACAGGAAAAGTCTGACCACTGTAATTGCAAACAACGCTTTCTATACCAAATATTAAGTTCTTTTTATCTATTGTATCAAAAACTTATTTCATGTAATAAAATGCAAATTAATTATGTAAAAATCAAACAAAGTGATTTTCTGAATTTTTTTTTGATTCTGTCTCTCACAGTTGAAGTGTACCTACGATAAAAATTACAGTCCTCTCCATTTTTTGCAGGTGGGAAAACTTACAAAATCGTTAATCTATCAAATACTCATCTTCCCCACTGTAACAGTCTTTTAAGTCTGTATCTATGATAGGCATTTTACTGTTGTCTTTTTGTAAAATAAAAAAAATATTAAATGAGATCCTGTAGATAAACTTGAAAAAGTCACTAGTTAGACTAGCTTCCATTAGCTATATTGTTAAATACTACCATAAATTAAGCCTTTTGTGTTTTTTCTATATCTAGGTCTATATGTGATGAGATGGACTCATAAAGACCTCATGTTTGTGAGGCCTTGTGATGGCATGGGTGCTCATATTGCATACCAAATATCAATACACAGACCTAATGGCATAACATGAAGGGGTCCGCAGGAGTGGTTACTCTGAGTGCATAAAAATCTTTGAGGTCACAAAATTTGCTCCTAACCATCATTATTGCTTCTTGTAGTGTTGCAAGGCTGGAGTGAATGCCCACCTGGCAGCCATCAAAGTAGATGAACCAGAGGCTACTTTGACATCTCGATAAGTACCACAGATACTTTTGCAAAGCTCAGCAGTCAAGATGAGTTCGTCACCAGCTGCAGCAGTCTATGTAGTCAGTGATCAAGATAATATAGCTTCCAGTGTAATATAATGAACCTTGTCATCTCTACAGCAGATATCAAAATCATATGGTTGCACTGTGCAACCTGCCTCACTTTCACTGTGCAACCTGCCTCACTTTCACTGTAATTTTGTAAGAGGAAAGATAGAGGAAGGTGTCCCAAATTTAAAACAGTATCCCCCTATAAAAAAACGCTGTTGCCATTTTGCTGAATCATAGGGGTCATAGAGGGCCACAGAAAGATTAAAAATATATATTAAAAAGTAATAGAGACCTGACAGCTCACCCCCTTACACTTCCGCTCCTTGCTCTTTCCCATAGATTCTTAGGGCTCATGCAGACAACTGAATGTTCTGTTCGAATGCGATACGACACAACATTGCATCGCACTCCGACCAATGTTATTTTATGGGGCAGTGCACATATCACATGCTGAGAGAAAAAATTGCAGCATGACCAAGTTATATTCGATCGGATGTGACACAGGTACTTTAGACAGGCAGTGACACAGAAACACAGAGCAGCCAGTACAGGGTTAATAAACAGGAGGGGGGAATTATTGTAACAGGGTCAATCTCCACACAGGGAGTAACAGGAGAAATATGGGGACAACAAGAGGAGTAGCAGGTAAAAGGCTATAACCGACAATTCACAGTTTGACTAGCTGTAGCAGAGACGAGACTGTTGTAATTGGCAGTTTTACACTTAGCTGACTCTTGTTCCCCCCAAGGCCGTTGCCGGCTGATGCCGGTGTTGCTTTCTTCTGGCTTCCCCGCCTAAACAATGCTCCGTCTTCTGGCGGCAGTGGGAGGTCTCCGGTTTGACCCGCTGAGCTCCTAGTCCATAACACTGCACCTCACTTGCTCGGCTCCAATGCTCCATCTTCTGGCGGCAGCGGGCGGTCTCCAGTTTGACCTGCTGAGCCCCTAGTCCATAACATTGCACCTCACTTGCTCAGCTCCACGGACCCTGCGTGTCTTCTCCCTCTAGTTGGGCTTGACTCCAACTGTCAACTCCCTGCTTTCCCACGCAAAACTCCTTTTTCTCCCTCTTACTAGACACGCCCCCAGCTCCCCGGTCACCTGACCCCTGAGCTCTGGCTCTGGACATGCCCCCAGCTTCCCGGTCACCTGACCCCTTAGCTCGCAGTCTGTCTTCTCCCTGCAACCAGAGGCACGGTCTCGGCAGTTCCGGATCCCTTGTTCTGAAAGTACTTACACCCCAATCTTCCCCCTTACACTCCCGCTCTCCTTTAACTCTCCATTCCACGGGCAAGAGTTCCTTCACCAAACGTTCACATTCTTGGACTTCCTAGATAATACGTTGCCATATAAACTGATCTTGTTCGTAAAGGTGAGGAGGCACTCCTGCTGTTGTCCATTCTGACCGGCGTAACTCAGTTTGACTGATGGGTGGTGCAGAGTCACTTGGATTCCTAACCTCCGCCTGCCCGGTGGCTTCAACCGATGGTGTTCCCTCGCTGCCTGCACTGGGGACTACAGGTAATGGAGTGCTGAGGCTCGGAGGTAGAATCAACAATTCTTCTTCATCCACATCGTGGCTTGGGGCAACTGTGACAGGACCCTCTCTAGAAGCAGGTGATCCTTCTTAATCTTCATCATCTTGAGACCGACAGGGCTGCAGCATACTACGATGAACCACTCTGGTAGGGGCTCCTTCAGCCCCCTCGGGTTGAACTTCATACACAGGTCCTTCAGCACCAGCCCTGCACTTCACTCGGTGCGTGGTCCATTCCCACCGCCTACTCAATTTGCCCCGGGGCCACCTGTCTCGAGCCAACACCAGCTCCCTGGGCCTCAGAGCTGTCCCTTGAAGGGGCAATGTCTCATGATGTTTGAGCTCTCAAAACTTTTGTTGTACCAACCGTCGGAGGATCTGCAGTCGATGCCGGTGTTCCCGGACCCAGGAAGACATCCCCGGCCATGGGTAGTCCTCCTCGGGGTCCAGCTCTAACTTGGTAATCTCTCGCCCCTTTTGCCCGAACAGTAAGGTATAAGGAGTGAACCCCGTAGTACTATTCACTCGGTTGTTGTAGACCCACACCAGCTCGGCCACAAGCTCAGGCCATCGTACCTTCCGATGATCCTCCAACATTCGGAGCATTTGGATCAGTCTCCGATTAAAGAGCTCACAGGCCCCATTTCCTTGAGGGTGGTAAGGAGTAGTCCGTGACTTCTCAATCCTGTACAACTGGTGCAGCTCTTCCATCACCCGGCCCTGGAAGCAGGCGCCTTGATCGGAATAGATCCTCTTTGGGCAGCCGTACACCCAAATGAAGTCTCGGCAGATTGCCTGCACAGCTGATTCGGTGGTCTGGTCTCTGGTCGGGGTCACCACCGCAAACTTTGTGAAGTGGTCTGTCATCACCGGGCAATGTTAATACTCAAGATGCGCCGGTCCAACAGTCAAATAGTCAATCATCAGCACGTCCAAGGGGGCAGAAGTCACCATGGTTTGTGTGGGGACCCGCTGCTCCAGGGGCTTAACCAGCTCACAGCTCCAACAAGTGTCTTCTATTGTTGCTCGCAGTCGAAGGTGATACACCAGGCTCTGCAACCACTGAAATGTCTTCTCTGTTCCGAAGTGAGCCCCTCGTTCATGAGCCTCCTGAGCCACTACTCTGACCATCTTCTCTGAGATCACCACTTGCCAGGTGATCCCGAACTCTCACAGTAGCTGTACCCGTTGGTACAGCAGCCTGTCTCACAAACAAAGTCTCTCCCATTGTCCCAGCATTTTCAGCGCCCCTGGGGACCAGGTACTCCTCTTCTCAACTGGGGAATAGTCTCAAAGCCACCCATTGACGTAATTGGGCAACTTCTTTATCAGTCTGTTGAAGTCAGACCCAGTCATCTCTTGGCTGCCCTAGCACTTGTTCTTCCGACGTCTCTCCGATCTGTCCCTGCGCCGCGACCAGCGGTCCCACGAAACTTCGGAAGCCAGTGACCTCATCCGCCTCCAAATTTTCATGATCAGGTCGTTCATATGTCACTCTAGAGAGGGCATCGGAGTGAGTATTCTCTGCCTTAGACCAGTAGGCAATCTTATACTGGTACCTGGCCATGCGGGCCACCCATCGCTGCTCCACGGCCTCCAATTTCGCATTCTCCAGGTGAGCCAGCGAGTTGTTATCTGTTCTCATCTGTACTTCGGACCCGGACAAATACTCTGCAAATTTTTCGGTCATTGCCCAAACCAGAGCCAGCAACTCTAATTTGAAAGAGCTATAATTATCTGGGTTCCCCTCAGAGTCGTGAAGGGAGCGACTGGCGTATGCAATCATGCACTCTTTCTCCTCCTGTACTTGGGATAACATGGCTCCCAGACCATGTGGGCTTCTATCAGTGTGGAGTATGGATGGTTGGCAGAAATCTGCATAGGCAATTATTGGGGCCTCGGTCAGGGCCATTTTTAGGGCATGGAAGGCCTCTTCCTGGCTGCTTCCCCACTGAATCGCCCAATTCTTGGAGCCCACTGGCACTCCCTTAAGTAGCTCCAGCAATGGGTTGGCTATGCGGGTGAAGTTCTTCACGAATCTTCGGTAGTACCCGGCAAGTCCCAGGAAGGCCCAAATGTCCTTCACTGTCTTCGGGGTAGGCCACTCCTGTACGGCAGCCACTTTTTCCCGGGTGGGCCTGACTCCTTCACCGGACACAGTATGACCGAGATACTCGATCTGTTTGCGTAACAGGTGGCACTTCTGGGGCTTCACCTTTAGGCCATGACTCTGTAGGCGACTCAGTACTTGCTCCAGTCGCTGGATGTGCTCCTCGAAGGTGGCGGCATAGACAATTATGTTGTCAAGATAAATCAGTGTCGCTTCGAAGTTCAAATTGCCCAAGCACCTCTCCATCAGACGCTGGAACGTCCCGGGGGCGTTAGTCAGGCTGAAGGGCATCCGATTAAACTTGAACAGTCCCATAGGTAATATGAACGCCGTCTTCACACGGTCATGTTCGGTCATGCTCCATCTTCTGGCGGCAGCGGGCGGTCTCCGGTTTGACCCGCTGAGCCCCTAGTCCATAACACTGCACCTCACTTGCTCGACTCCATGGACCCTGCGTCTCTTCTCCCTCTAGTCGGGCTTGACTGCAACTGTCAACTCCCTGGTTTCCCATGCAAAACTTATTTTTCTCCCTCTTAGACACGCCCCCCCAGCTCCCCGGTCACCTGACCCCGGAGCTCTGGCTCTGGACACGCCCCAAGCTTCCCGGTCACCTGCCCCCTGAGCTCGCAGTCTGTCTTCCCCTTGCAACCCAAGGCACGGCCCCGGCAGTTCCGGATCCCTTGTCTGTGGAAAACATCGGACACACTCGGATGACATCTGAGTGCAGTACGAATTCCACAAACTGACAGAATTGAGAAAATAGAGACATTTTTTCTCCATTGCCTCCTCATCCAAAAAAATCGTATCATACTATGTTCACATTTTATCAAACTCTGATTAAAGTGGGATTAGCATAATCGACCCAATTCTGTCCAATGAGAAAATATAAGGTCATCGGCATTTTCCCTTATACGGGATCATTTTATTTCTGCTATTGTGATCCCAAAATTGATCTAAAAGCATAAATTCCTACAGGACATGTGAACAGAACCTAACAATTTTGTGCAACATCTTCCAAGATCTCTCTTTAATTCCTTTCCTGATTTGGACAGCAATATATCTAGAATAGTCACCGTACTAGGGTGGTCTCAAAAATGTATTTATTTTGAAAGGGTCCCGGTGTTCTGAAGATTGTGACACATGATGTCTGCAATATAATATATTAGGCTGCTTGGGTGTGCAAATGTTATGCGCTCCGCAGAGGGACCTAGCAAGACTGGCACCAAACCAGAAAAGGCGCAGCCAGAGACGCACTTGGCACAAGCTGCCCAGCTAGACGAGCTCTTAAATGCCAGGAATACTCTTCACCAGCTCCCAGTAAATGAAAGGGGGACTTTGGCAGAGCCCTTTCCAGGTCCGCTGACACCGGACAGCTGGCATCTGCTAACGTGGCTGGTGCCTAGTCTAGCACCATGTGAGTACCTTTGCAAGATCCCCAGGAAGTGAAACCAGAAGTGAAAATGAGAAAACACCAGAAAAGATAGCAAAACCTAATGTTAACGCCACTCAAAACCAAGCACATAGAGAACTGTAAACTGCAATAAACAGCAAAAGATGGAGCAGGGAGAAGGGTAAAATAGCCCGCCTAATGAACAGGTGTTGATTACCTCCCAATCAACCCTAGACAGCCACTCCTTGCTAGCTTCAGCAGCAGACTGAACATAATTCCACCATTGGTCAATACCAGACACAACAGCATCCTGCATCCTCACACATCCCACAACACCAGAACGCGATGCTCCACAAGATTGGGACTGTTTCTCTGCACGCATAGTAGCTCCACCTCCAGGGTCAGGACAATGGCGGCACTTGTGACCGAAGTAGTGTAGCACCTGACCAGCTCCATTCCCAAGTGGGAGCGATTCGTAATAGCAAATAAACCAATGCAAGCAGTCTAATTATTACATTGCTTGCATATCTTTTATTTACACACAAAAGCACTACTTTCATGCTTTGGAGAGGACCTCTTGGACACTCTAAATTGTGCAAGAAATAGGCAGAAGCACAGCACGCTGCACACAAAGTTTCCAAACGCATTGCTCATTTATGTACTGTATAACTTGTAAAGCACTGTGTGGAAAAGTGTACCAGTAAGTTCATCAAAGGGCTGATATGACACAAATCTAAGTGAGTCTCTAACCCAGGTTTTGCAGAAACCTGAATGTACAATATAAGTTTGTACCATGTGAATCTACACGTCCCTTAAAATTTATCAGTAAATGCTGGAAGTTGTTGAGTTGTTGATATTGAGCAAAATTATGTTCAGTTGCTTAGTTTAGCCCTTCACAACAGTAATGTTTAGAGATGGGCAAACGTACACAGTAAAGTTCGGGGTCCGCACTGAACACCTAGTGTTCGGGCACGGACCACGAACACGGACTTCCTAAATTATTGCACCTGCACTTTCATATTGATTTATCCTATGTATTTTTTGGTTTGAGTATAACGCGCCCCCTGGGCCGTGGGGTACTCGGTGCCGGGCCGGTCGTTGCTATGGGAGATGTCACACTGGCGGTGACCCGGTCCATGACCCAGGGCAGTCAATCAAAAGGCGTGACATTAACAGGGGATTTATAGTTTTTATATACAGTTTGTGACGCCACCTGTGGTATGCGGCTAAAGGGAGCAGGTCCTCTGGAGCTGATGTGGATGCAGCAGAGTTGGTTTAGCTCTCCACAGGCAGAGCTTAGCTCCAGGGCAGTGTAGAAATGTTGTAGATGTTATAGGTGATGCTGGGCATTGTAGTGCAGGGGTGATAGCGAGGCAGCAATAACGGACAGAGGCAGTGTGGTGCAGTCTTCAGGGTTTTTACTCATGGCTGTTGCAATCCAAGTTACAGGCACCAGTGTAACTTCCCTCGTCGTGCTGCTCTTACTCAGGGAGGGGTTCAGCCAACCCTCAGATATCTCCGGAGTACTTAGCGGGACCCCCTTCTGTGTGTTCTCTCTCTCTCTGGCCGTCTTCCTACCCCTCACACCTAGTGTCCCAATCCAGTACCCGCAGGCCTTGTCAGGCGACGTCTGTTCCATCCTCTGAGTTCTCTATGGCTACCTTCTTGGTGAGACTGGTATGGACTGTTGGCTGCAGGACTTGAAATACTGCAGCCTCCGGTTTCTAGTTGAGACATAAAGTACTCTGCTAGTTGAGAGACCGGTCCCCTTTGTGCGGCCTGACCCCTCCACCTCCTGGTAGATTCGGGCATACGGGTGGCCTCCAGCCCTGCCCGTACCCCTGGGGTCCCTTCCTAGTTCCTGGAGCCTTCCTCCTGCTTCTCTTTCCTTCACAGCCTTGGGCCTCTTCACTAGGCCCTCCTCCTGAGCAGAGCTCCTGCTGAGCTCCTGCTCCACACACTCTCCTCCTCTGACTGATCTGTCTTTCCAAGATGGTTCCCTGTTTTATATCACTTCCTTTCCTGTGCTCCCCTGAACTACGTCCTCCACCCACACCCACTACATAGTTCCACCCTTCAGCTAGGGACCAGGAACTGTGCTCTCCCTTAGGAGAAATCTCGCCCTGCCCCCACTGAAGTGGAATGTGTTGGATGCAGGTGTTAGGGTCCCGGGCAGCACTCTATCCTTACCTGAGAGTGAGATACCACACCTCTGGGTGAGATGCAGTACTGCTGTAGCGACTGAACCCGCAGGGGTGCCACATACCCCCTTGGTAAAACACAGCACGTCCGCAGGCTGGAACAGAGTAAAAACATTAAATATTTTAAAGACATGCAATTTTTATAATGCATTCGCATAGAAGATATTAAACTTTTTCTTCCCTTTATGGGAGGCACATTACTTGAACGTTACATGTTTCCTTAGCAGCTTTCAACACATTGCAAAACATTCTCCAAGTAGATAAAACATTTCTCATATCGAAAATTTTTAGTAGGCTACAGCACAATATGCAACCGGCTGTCCATTCTTTTCAACAAGGTGCAATCTAGCAAACATGAGCATGAGGGACCCGTCTGAAAACCATCAACGTAGGCCCTGGGTGTAGCTGCAGGGCATAGGCGATTCAGGTGTTGGACCACGTCTTCGGCCACGCCAAACGGGTTTTTGTTCTGAGGTCATCTTTGTTGCATAAAACCAATAAGGGGCACTTTAAGAAGTGCAACTATTTACAAGGTCAGTTCTTGGCTGCTCACAGTCCTCAGCCTGTCAGTTTGTATACCCTTACAGGGTAATTATGGAAACACACACATAACACTTTTTCAGTTCACACCAACATTGCTGTACCCTTCCGGGTAGCTAACTATATACAGTACAGTTCCACCTACTGCTCAGTAGTGGTGCTTCTTCGGGGAAACAACTCCTGTCCACTATAGGCTGGCCCAGCCGGGTCATCAGCTTCAGATGGCGAGGGCTCACTCTCCTCCACCACCATGTGGACATTCAGGGCATACCAGCCCCTCTCACCTCTATGCCTGGTGTAGGTGATGTAATCACCAGGGTAGAGATTCCGTCTGGATGTCCTTCCATTAGGTGGGACTTCACGTCCCTCCTGTTGACGAAGAGATCCGTCTCGGTGTGTTGATCCCGGTTTAATCCCCATCCTCCATCCAGGTTAAACTTCACTACAGTCCCCTCGGCACGGGGACCGTGTGCGGCCTCCTTGTTTCTGCGGGCGCGGGCCTTCTCCTCCATATTCCGGGCCTCCATCCTCTCCCAGCACTCCCGCCGGATGCGCCGCTCCTTCTCCAACTGCTCGAGCTCCCTCTTACAGTGCTCCACCCAGCGCGCAGCTTCTGCTTTGGTCTCCCGGGGAAATCCCATGAGGTCCCCCCCAGGGTTCTCCCACAGGAACTGGCCCACCTCACTCCTGAAGATGGCTGAGGGCTCAGGAATGGGTACTAGTGGGAGGCTACGGTCCTCCACCTCTGCGGACCAGTCCCAAGGCAGGCGCCCGTACACACACTCAGGTGTCAGGGGAGGTGGCTCTTGCAGGGGGCCCAGGAGCATATCGGCATCGCTAGCGCCCGGGGTTGGTGGTTCCGGGCCCAGGAGTAGGTCTAGGGCGTGCCCGCCCGGAGATGGAGGATCCTGAAAGAGGGCTAGGAGCGGATCTGCACTTTCCGCGCCCATTGACAGAGGGCTCTGCAGGGGGACCAGGAGCGGGCCTGCGTCGACAGTGCCCGGAGTTAATGGCTCTGGCAGGGGGTCCAGGAGCAGGTCAGCGCTTTCAGCGCCCAGGACAGGGAGACTCCTCTTACCTGCTCCCACGCCCGCTCCTGTGCTGCACTCTGCCTCCTGGCGCTGGTCCGGCTCCGCCAAGGCAGCGACGCTGCCTGTTGATTGCAGCGCTGGCTGCTGCCTGTTCGCCATCCTCTCCATCATCTCTTTTTTCCAGCTGGCGATGGCATCCTGCTGGGCCCTCTCCATCCGCTGGCTGAGGTCCTTTATCCCGGTGTAGAGAAACTCTGAATCCTCCCGGGACAGCTTGGATACCATCTCCTCCAAGGTGAGGGGTGTCTCAGGCTGCTGCAGGCCACTGGCGGAAACTCCTGTCTCACCTCCCTCCATCTTGCCTGCCGGGTGCGGTCTGTCTAGATTGCTTGAGACCACAACCCATCTCCCAGTTTTCTTCTTTTTTCCTCTCCCCTTTCTAGGGCGGTCCCATGGCTGCTTGCTGTCGGCCACACCTGGGGGCAGCTCGCCCACCTTCATGGACACATCTACGTGCATGGTTACTGCTGCTTGGGGCGTGCTCCGCTTTTGGCGCCATTCTGGGACCCGGCCCACGATGGGAGGTTCTATGTTGTCCTTCATAACGCACATAATGGCGCCCATTTTTCTAGGGCGGGCGCCACATTCAGTATAGAACAGTCTCTAAGCGCACAATACCCGGTGATAACGGGTGGGTTCATATCCTGTTCGTGACGTCAAAGATGATGCGCCCCCTGGGCCGTGGGGTATTCAGTGCCGGGCCGGTCGTTGCTAGGGGAGATGTCACGGTTCGTGACCCAGGGCGGTCAATCAAAAGGGGAATATTTACAGGGGATTTATAGTTTTTATATACAGTTCGTGATGCCACCTGTGGTATGCGGCTAAAGGGAGCCTCCTCTGCGGAGCAGGTCCTCTGGAGTTGTTGTTTATGCAACAGAGTTGGTTTAGCTCTCCACAGGTAGAGCTTAGCTCCAGGGCAGTGCTGAGATGTTATGAATGTTGCTGTGTAGTGTAGGGGTGATGGCACAACAGTAATTCACGGAGACAGTGGGGTGCAGTCTTCAAGGTTTACTCACAGTTGTTGCAATCCAAGTTACAGGTACCGGTGTAACTTTCCACGTCATCCTGTGCTTACTCAGGAAGGGGTTCAGCAATCCCTCAGGTAATTCAAGAGCACTTAACGTGACCCCCTTCTGTATGCCTTTCTCAGTCGTCTTCCTGCACTGGCTCTCACTCTCCTGCCCTGCGCCTCCCAATCAGTGTCCCAAGCCGGTAGCCTCGGGTCCTGTGGGGCGACATGCTGTCCCCTGGACCCTCTGTGGCCACCTTTTCGGCGATGTAATTGTGGCTGTGGCAACTGCACCCTAAAAGTACAGAAGCATCCGGTTTCTAGCTGAACGTTGCAATTCTCACTAGTTAGGGGCCGGTGCCCTCTACGGCTTGATCCTTCCACGTCCTGGTAGATCCGGGCATACCGGTGGCCTCCAGCACTGCCCGTACCCCTAGGATCCCCTCGTTCCTCCTGGAGCCTTCTCTCCTGCTCCTCTCTTATTCCTCCTCTCCTTCACAGTCTTGGGCCTCTCTGCTAGGCTCTCTTCCTGAGCAGAGCTCCTGCTGAGCTCCTGCTCCACACACTCTCCTCCTCTGACTGACCTGTTGACTTGTGGTTCCACCCTTCAGCTAGGGACCAGGGCTACCACAGGGCTACCACAGCATCTTGCAGCGGCATGCTATTCCATCCGGTTTGCGTTTAGTTGGACCATCATTTATTTTTCAACAGGACAATGACCCCAAACACACCTCCAGGCTGTGTAAGGGCTATTTGACCAAAAAGGCGAGTGATGCGGTGCTATGCCAGATGACCTGGCCTCCAGAGTTACCAGACCTGAACCCAATCTAGATGGTTTGGGGTGAGCTGGACCGCAGAGTGAAGGCAAAAGGGCCAACAAGTGCTAAGCATCTCTGGGAACTCCTTCAAGATTGTTGGAAGACCATTTCCGGTGACTACCTCTTGCAGCTCATCAAGAGAATGCCAAGAGTGTGCAAAGCAGTCATCAAAGCAAAAGGTGGCTACTTTGAAGAACCTAGAATATAAGACATATTTTCAGTTGTTTCACACTTTTTTGTTAAGTATATAATTCCACATGTGTTAATTCATAATTTTGATGCCTTCAGTGTGAATGTACAATTTTCATAGTCATGAAAATACAAAAAAATCTTTAAATGAGAAGGTGTGTCCAAACTTTTGGTCTGTACTGTATATTATTATGTTCTCTCATGTGGCCTCTTTGGAAATATAATTGTCCACTCATGGTCTAGATAATCTATTGGTCAAATGGTAAAACAGAATTTGCTATATGTGGTCATTTAATAACTATTAAAGCTTTTACATTTTGACCTCAATTGTCACAAACTGTCTTTGAAATAATACTTTCTTTTGTGATGATTAACAATATTTACATAACAAATTGAGTGTGCTCAAACCAATGGACAAGATCCTCTTAAAGCTTCAAAAGGATTGTCCAGGACTTAATTTATTACCTTTCCTTAGGGTTGGTCATCAATATGAAATTGGTGAGAGTCCGACACTCAGCACCATCACCGATCAACTGGAATATGGTCTGAGAACAGCTACTTACAAGCTATGTATGGGGTGTAACAGTAAATAAATGAGAAAGAAATCCCTATTCACTTGAATGTGAGATCTACTTTAGTTTTTGGCAGCAGTCACTAAGCAATGCATGGTGTTGCTGTGTTCAGCTCCTTAAATCATTTATATCTGATTTCTGACAGAGCATATTTTAGCTGAATGGCGTGGGTGCCAGTTTTTGGACCCAGACCGATCTCATATTGATAATCATCAACAGTTGATTCCTTGATAACCACTTTAAAGTTTTCTTAGGGATTGGGTCTACGCAGAAATGTGGTCAGCTGTGCAAAAAACAGCTTTTTATCTAAAGCAGTTTAAGGGAACCTGTCAATTTAAGAAATGCTATATACCTGCAGGTATAGTGGTAATTTGCAGGTAAACAACATTTAATCCCTCTCTAGCTTGTTTACAGGAAGTACGGCTACAGGAAAACTGTGATATTTTATTCTCCCTTCAGCCTCTCGCTAGTCATTGGGGTGGTGCAAGGAGTGGCTACTGTCACCTCTCACTACACAGTGAGTGTCACTATAATCTCTCCCCAGCATATCGATTGGCAATCTACTCTGCAGCAAATGTGTGCAGAGCAGGCTGTCAAACTGATTACAGCCACAATAACTGTAGTAAATGGCAAATGTAAAAGCTTCCTGCACAGCTTCAATGACTGGAGGTGAGCCACTACAGTGAGAATAAAAGCTTAATTTTCTCTGTGTAGTGACACTCCAGTAAACAGGCTACAGAGGGATTAAATGTTATTTACCTGCAAATTACCAGTATGCCTGCAGGTAAATAGCATTTATCGAGGTGACAGGTTCCCTTTAAGGGGTGGTAACATATTATCTGGGGCAGCTAATGAGGTAATGTTAGCATCGTTGGTTGTCTTAGGAAGTGAAAGGAGTAATAATAACTTTGGCAGTTAATGGTGGTGTTGTAGGGCAGTAAAATGGTAATATTCATGGTCATCTAGGGTAATATATCAAACAATAATACCATCACTGATGGTCAGGACAGTTAACAGGTTAATGAAAACATACTCAGTGAGTTTATGTAGAGAAGGAGTTATTGATAAGATTGTCAATAGGCTAGAACCAGTGTCAATTTTCATCAACTATAATATTAAATATTCTGTAGTCTGAAATAAAAATAGTATAGCGTCCCATAATCTTGCTTTCTTTTGTGCATTAGAGCTGATAGTAGGTCACTATGCCTTGAACAGCGATGGGCAATTAATTTTCCTGAGGGGCCACATGAGGGACTGTGACTGCTGTGGAGGGACAAAGCAACAGACTGAAATTAATTCTTATAAATTTTAACATATTAGTTATAATTAGTATTATTTTCTATTCATTTTATCACTTAATATTGAGCTGAATTAAATATGGCGACTCGCTTCTACTGATAATGCATGTTATGATAAGGCCTATTGTAACACGCATTCTTACCACTAGCAGCTAATTTACTGCTTTTTATACGTTTTTAGATTATATCCTCCTGTTATTCAGCCCTTGCAGCTTGATCAACAGTCTTCCCCACACAGTAGGATGAACCTTCAGCCACACACAGTATTAAGATACCTCACAGCCCTTCATAGAGTGTAATGTCCCTTCAGCTCTCCCCACACACAGTATGATACTCTAAAAGTCCTCAATACAGTATGATGGACTCCATAGGATCCCATACCCAGTATCATTCCTCCACAGCCACTCAACATAGTATAACACAATTTGATGGCCACACATTTCCCCACACAGTATGATGGACCACAAAGCAACCCACTCAAAGTAGATTGTATCCCTAAGCATCCCATTCACAGTATTATAGTCATTAAAGCCCACAATACATTGTATGATGTTCCTCACAGTCCCACATGCATGATTTTATGGTCCTCACAGCCCATCACATATAATGATGGCCCTCATAACCTTCCACATAGTACAATAAACACCATAGCCCCACACAGACAGCATGATAGCTCTGATTGCCTCCTTTGTGTTCGCCGAACTGCTCGTCGAACTGTTTGTCGAACACCTTTGAACACCGTTAAAACCAATGGCAGGCAAACAAAAACACATAGAAACACATAGAAAACACCTTCAAAGGTGTCCAAAAGCTGACAAACTGCTCAGAAGACACAACTAACACATGGAAAAGTGACAAGTACATATAGTCATTAGAGATGAACGTTGTTCTACTCGAACTGTTCGCCAATCTCAAATTCGAGCTGTTTTGGGCGGTGTTCGAGCCGTTCGGCGAACACGAACAATTTGAGAAAAATTCGGCTGTTCGAGGTTATGTTCGATAACTGTTCGTGCACCAAAATCATAACTGGATTTTTTCTCAGTAATGATGAAAATTAATGTTAATACGCAGTTTGAGTGTACAGCGGGGTGGGGGGAGGGGCAGGGGATGGATCTCTGCAGGAACAATGAAGATCTCCATTTTTTTTTTCTCTTTCCTGCATTTACAGTGGGGAGGTGCAATCTGTCAGCCTATCAGCAGCGCACACACGGAGCGAAGTGCTTTTTTTCACACAAGCAGGGGCATGTGTCATTGGCAGTGTATGTCACATGTCCTTGCCCTATAAGACCAAGCCATTTTCCCCGTTGCCACCATTTTCTCACTGCTGCAGCTGCGTGTTAGACGGCACCGCTGTTGCTGTGTGCGCTATACCTTGTTAATTTCAAGCCAATTTTCGCACAAATCTACAGATAGCTTGGGAGTAGGGAATAGTTGTGATTGCAGTCCTTTTAAGGACTAGGTTACAGCATTTCCTACGACTTTTATCAGGCAGGTCTGTGCTCTTAAATAGATAGATTGTGGGAGTAAAGACTAATTGTAATTGGAGTCCTTTTCAGGACTAGGTTGCATCAGTTCCTATCAGTTTTTGCCAGGCAGGTCTGGGCCAGTGCTGTGCAAGTTTTTTTCACAGCATTTGGCTGAATCTAGCAAAGCTAATCCTTTTTGGCCTATTGCAGAGTGTGTTAGTCAGTGGAGTAGCCTATCTGTGTTGCAAGATATACCACCTGTGTATAGAATACCTATTTTTACTGCACATAGTGAAGTAAAATCTTTTGGGCATAGCATCATTCTATTAGTCCATCTATACTGACCTCCATCAGGTTGCAAATTGAATATAATTTTTTTCTGCATCTAGCTCTGAAAAAATATTGGGCTTCTAGCTGTGTGTGGGACTTGTTGTATTAGTCCATCTATACTGACCTCCATCAGGTTGCAAACTGAATATGTTTTTTTCTGCATCTACCTCTGAAAAAATATTGGGCTTCTAGCTGTGTGTGGGACTTGTTCTATTAATCCATCTATACAGACCTCCATCAGGTTGCAAACTGAATATATTTTTTTCTGCATCTACCTCTGAAAAAATATTGGGCTTCTAGCTGTGTGTGGGACTTGTTGTATTAGTCCATCTATACTGACCTCCATCAGGTTGCAAACTGAATATATTTTTTTCTGCATCTACCTCTGAAAAAATATTGGGCTTCTAGCTGTGTGTGGGACTTGTTGTATTAGTCCATCTATACAGACCTCCATCAGGTTGCAAACTGAATATATTTTTTTCTGCATCTACCTCTGAAAAAATATTGGGCTTCTAGCTGTGTGTGGGACTTGTTGTATTAGTCCATCTATACTGACTTCCATCAGGTTGCAAACTGAATATATTTTTTTCTGCATCTACCTCTGAAAAAATATTGGGCTTGTAGCTGTGTGTGGGACTTGTTCTATTAATCTATCTATACAGACCTCCATCAGGTTGCAAACTGAATAAAAAAAATTTCTGCACCTACCTCTGAAAAAATATTTGGGCTTCTAGCTGTGTGTGGGACTTGTTCTATTAGTCCATCTATACTGACCTCCATCAGGTTGCAAATTGAATATAATTTTTTTCTGCATCTAACCCAGCCAATAGTTTTGGCCTAATACCACAGTTTGGCCACTCAGCTCTGCTCTGTTCCCATCCATTGTTTTTTTGTGCAAACAACTCCAGAGTTGTTAATTAGTTAACCACCAAAATGAGTGGAAAAAGGCCTGCTGCTGGTGGAAAGGGGAATAGGCGTGTTGGGAAGGGGAAAAAAGGTTGTGTCCGTGGGGTAGGTGTTAAAGCAACAGTAACATCTGCAGAAGAAAGACCATCTTCCAGCCAAACTAAAATGTCTACTTCTTTTAGCGGACAATGTGATAAGATCCCTTTCTTACGGCCACGCCAATCGCTACAAATTCCAGATGAGGCACAAAAACAGCAGGTGCTTCAACGGATATCAAGTGCTCCTTTAAGTGGGCTCTCCTCCACATCAACTTCAACATCACAAATACTCCAGTCCTCAAAGGTGTCACCCCAATCGCACTTGCTTCCTCACAGCTCCCAAATCTCCAGCTGCCCGTCTGAGTATGAGGTAGAACAGATGGTTGAGTCTGCAGAGCTGTTTACTCATACTATAGCCTGGGAATCAGAGGTCGACTCCAGCGCTTCTGTGAATCCAGACAAGGAAATGATCTGCACTGATGCCCAGAATCTTTATGAGTCGGATCCAGGACCAGACGCAGAAGGTTCTGACCATAATGTAGACCCTCATTCCCAAACTGTAACTCCTGTTGGTGGAGACAATGAGGAAGACGATGATAAGACTCAAATACCTGATTGGAGCGACAACTTTAGTTTTTTGTCAGGGCAGGAACAGGTTGGCTCTGAGGATGACGGGTGTGATAACGCACAGGGTGATGATGATGAGGTTGGAGATCCCACTTACTGTCAACTCACAGTCAGCCAAGAGATGAGGTCAGCAGAGGAGGTGGAGGAAGATGCTAGTGACGACGAGGTCAGGTTGCGCCTTACTGGACAGAGACGTAGTACTGGAAGCACGTCAACAACTGCATCCTCAAACACAACTCTGCCTCTCACCACAAGTCGTGGTGGCTCTTCAGGTCGCATGGGTGCTAAGCCTTGCATAGCCTGGGCATTTTTTCAGATCGATAAAGATGACCCAACTCGTGTAATCTGTAACATTTGTCAGCAAAAGCTAAGTAGAGGCCAAAAAATACATAGTTTGAGTACTTCATGCATGAACCGGCACATGGACATGAAGCATAAGTTGCAGTGGGAAGCTCAGTGTGCAACAATGCGGCCTTGCCGGCCGGGCCAACCACCGTCTGCCATATCTTGTGCATCCGCGGCCTCTTCATCCTCTGTGACTGGGGGGACAGCAGTCACACCTGTTTTGGGGCGCAGACCTGCCACCTCTTTACCCGCAACTGCCAGCGTGATTGGCAGGTCATCATTTTCTTTGGAGGTGGTAACACCAGCTGGTGTTGAGCGCTGTCCGACATCGATAGCACCACCTTTGGATAAAGTCAACCTAACATGTCCGCCTGCATCTTCCTCACAGACCGGCAGTTTGCCGGGGACACCCTTATCAACCCCGTCTAAGCACAATAGCCAGCCCTCGGTCCCTCAGATGTGGACAAGTAAAAGACCATTTCCTCCTAGCCATGAGAAAACTAAGAGGTTGAATTTCACCATCTGCAAGCTCTTGGCTACAGAAATGCTGCCTTTCCGCCTGGTGGACACAGAGGATTTTCGAGACCTTATGTCCGTCGCAGTGCCCCAGTACCAGATGCCCATCGGCACTACTTCTCAAAGAAAGGTGTGCCTGCGCTCCACCAGCATGTCGCACACAACATCACCGCTTCTTTGAGAAACTCTGTGTGTGACAGGGTGCATTTCACCACAGACACTTGGACGAGTAGGCATGGACAGGGGCGTTACATGTCGCTGACTGGGCACTGGGTAACTATAGTGACAGCAGGACAAGGGGCTGCTGTCCAAGTCTTGCCGTCCCCACGAGTTGTGAGTCAATCCTCTTTATGTCAAAGTTCCTCCACTGCTTCTGCCTCCTCAACCTCCTCTCGGTCTTCCACCTGCACCCAAAGCCTGTCTGGTCATGCCACAAGCTTTCTAACTGCGCAGAAGGGATCCTGCACACCTCCTTACTATGCTGGCAGTAGGGCTCAACGTCATCAGGCGGTTTTTACATTGAAATGTCTGGGAAATGTGAGTCACACAGCTGAGGAGTTGTGGTCAGCTCTGGAGAACCAATTTCATGAATGGTTGTCTCCACTGGACCTGAAACCAGGAAAGGCCGTGTGCGACAATGCTGCAAACCTGGGTGCGGCCCTTCGCCGGGGCAATGTCACACACGTGCCTTGTATGGCTCACGTGTTGAACCTGGTTGTCCAGCAATTTTTAGCTCACTATCCCAGACTAGATGGCCTTCTGCAGAGGGCACGGTCGCTGTGTGCTCACTTCCGCCGTTCGCATCCCGCAGCTCAGCGACTTACATCTCTACAGAAGTCGTTGGGCCTGCCACTTCACCGGCTAAAATGCGATGTGCCTACCCGGTGGAATTCAACTCTGCACATGTTGCAGCGACTGTGGCAGCACCGACAAGCCCTGGTGCAATACGTTCTGACGTATAGCCTGGGCCAACGAGATCCAGAGGTGGGGCAAATCACGCTGGAGGAGTGGTCTCAGATCAGGGACCTATGCACCCTTCTGCACAGTTTTGAAATGGCGACGAAGATGTTTAGTGCTGACGATGCCATTATCAGCATGACTATTCCGGTGATTTACATGCTGGAGCACATGTTAAACAGAATTCGGAGTCAGGTGGTGGCACAAGAGGAGGTGGAGGAAGTAGAGGAGGAGGAGTTGTATGCGGAAGGGCTAACATCTGCAAGGTCCAGACGGTCGGCAGCACCAAGGCGGCAGGCATGTGAGGGTGGGGGAGATGGTTTTACCAGGGCGCATGGTAGCAGCCAAACTAGTGAGTAAGGTGCAGAAGCCCAGGAAGAAGTGGAGGACGAACTGATGGAAGACTCATCAGATGAGGGAGACCTTGATCACATTTCTGTTGTGCGAGGTTGGGGGGAGAGGACAGAGGAAGGAAGCATGATTGTTACCTCGCCACCAACACAACAGGGACTTGGTGCTCCTGGATGCGCAACACACATGAGTGCCTTCTTGCTGCACTACCTGCAACATGACCCTCGAATTGTGAGAGTTAGAAATAATCCTGACTACTGGGTTGCCACACTGTTAGATCCCCGGTACAAAAGTAAATTTGCAGAAATTATTCCTGCCATAGAAAGGGATGCACGCATGCAGGAGAATCAGCAGAGACTGTTGCAGAATCTTACATGTGCTTTTCCACAAAATACCAGTGGTGCACGTACTGAATCTCACAGTTCCAACTAGCCAACCGTGGGACCGTCAAGTGTTCAGCACTCAAACCGTAACAGAACCACAGTATCTGCTGGTAACATCAATTTTGCGGAATCATTTCACCACTTTTTTAGCCCATCCTTTGCAAGGCCACAGGAGACAAGAAGTCTGACACATAGTCAACGCCTAGAGACGATGGTACAGGAGTATCTCCAAGTAAACATTGAAGCCATGACTGTGTCACTGGACCCTTGCTCTTTTTGGGCTTCCAATCTGGATAAATGGCCGGAGCTAGCCACTTACGCCTTGGAGATCTTGTCATGCCCCGCAGCCAGCGTTCTGTCTGAACGTGTGTTCAGCGCTGCTGGTGGTGTGCTGACAGATAAGCGCACGCGGCTCTCCACTGATAATGTAGACAGACTCACGTTCATAAAGATGAACAAATCATGGATCCGAAACGACTTTTCTACCCCTGTGTCATCCTGGGGAGAGTAAAAGCTTGATGATTGGTTAAAATCACCCTACCAACCATTTTAAGCTTTCAAATTACTAATCATGTTTATCTGTATCTTGACTGGAAAATAATTTGGGCTTTGTAGCAGTGTGCAGCACTGATTCTATTAGGCCATCTATAATAAGCTCCACCAGATTTAAAATTCCTAATCATGTTTATCTGTATCTTGACTGGAAAATAATTTGGGCTTTGTAGCAGTGTGCAGCACTGATCCTATTAGGCCATCTATACTAAAGCTTCACCAGATTTAAAATTAATAATAATTTTTAGCTGCATCTAGCCCGGAAAATAATTTTAGGGCTCCGAGATGCGCAAGACACATAAGTGCCTTCTTGCTGCACTACCTGCAGCATGACCCTCATATTGTCAGAATTCGAAGTAATCATGACTACTGGGTTGCGACACTCTTAGATCCCCCAAACTTTTCGATCAACCTTTTCATTTTAATAAAGACCAAAAAAATGGTCATTTTTGAAATTATAAGCATTAGCAGGTTGTTAGAAACTGAAATCAAACAGTTTTCAACTCAAAACTTTATTCTAGGTGATGTTACATTTTCACATAGGACCCCTTGTTCGAAAGGAGCTTCTGAACTCTCTCGTCCATTGAACATTGAATTTGTCAGGTTTTGGATGGTTTCTGCTTCAATTGTTTTGCATGAGGACAGAATACCCTCCCAGAGCTGTTGCTTAGATGTGAACTGCCTCCCGCCATCATAGACACTCCTTTTAATGATGCTCCAAAGGTTCTGAATGGGGTAGAGGTCAGGGGAGCATGGGGGTCACACCATAAGTTTGTCCCCTTTTATGCCCATATCAGCCAGAGATGCAGATGTTTTATGTGCAGCATGAGATGGTGCATTATCATGCAAAAAAATGATCTTGCTGTGAAATACACGGTTCTTCTTCTTGAACCATGGCAGGAAGTGCTGTTTGAGAAAATCCACATACATTATGGAGTTCATCTTTAGCGCCTTCAGGGATCCTAAAGGGGCCAACAATCTCTCTCCCCATGATTCCAGCCCAAAACATTACTCCACCTCCTCCTTGTTGGCGCTGTAGCCGTGTTTGCGTGGGGTGTCCATCAACCAGCCATCCTCCACTCCATCCATCTGGACCATCGAGCGCTGCACGGCACTCATCCGTGAACAAAACAGTTTTGAAATCAGTCTTCATGTAATGTTTGGCCCACTGGAGCCGTTTCTGCTTGTGTGAAGTGGATAGAGGAGGTCGACAGGATGGCGTATGCACAGCTGCAAACCTCTGATGGACCCTGCATCTTGTTGTTCGGGGGACGCTGGAGGCACCAGCAGCTTCAAACACTTGTCTGCTGCTATGACAAGGCTTTTTTGCCGCTGCTCTTTCAACCTGACGTAATTGCCTGTAGGAAAGAGTCCTCAATTTGCCCTTATCAGCACGCACACGTGTGTACTGTGAATCAGCTACATACTTCTTGATTGCCAAGACACTTCATCCTGATCATCGCACAATGTTGATTGTAGTCATGCCTTGACCTAAACACTCCACAATTTGTTGCTTCTCAGCAGCCGACACATCCTTTTTCTTTCCCATTTTGGCAGAAAATGTAGGCTGCTTAATAATGTGAGACAGCCTTCTTAAGTAGTCTTGCCTTTCATTGGACACACCTGCCAAACTAATTAGCACAGGTGTCTGCAATTGCTTACAGTGATATAAAGAGCCCTGACACACATCACCATCAATGAGTTTAACTGACAAACAAACAAATTCTTCCCTTATCACTCCTAAACACTTTTTGCATAATAATTTGGAACACAGTGTACATGTGCTTTTCCACAAAACACCAGTGGTTCACGTAGTGAATCTTACAGTTCTAACTTGCCAACCGTGGTCTGTATGGAGTTGTTCAATAAAGGGCCCAAAATTAAGATAACATAGATGGGAGAGGTCTCTATGAATAGGAATTCCTAAGTATTTGATACCCTGTGAGGGCCAGGCAAAGGGAAAGTTGGACTGGATGGAATCCTATATGGATTTGGGGAGGGAGACATCGAGGGCCTCAGACTTCGCTGCATTGATTTTAAAATTTGACCATGTAACAAAGTGATCTATTTCAGCCATAACAGCATGGATGGATATATGTGATTGAGTGATATATACTAGGACATCATCAGCAAATAGAGAGCACTTGTACTCGGTGCCTCCCAACTCAATCCACCTAATATTGGGGTTATGGCGAATAGATGAGAGCAGGTGCTCCGTCACTAGGATGTATAAGAGAGTGGACAGAGAACATCCCTGCCTTGTCCCATTGGTGATTGTGAAAGGTGATGAAAATGTTCTGACGCGCCCCCTGGGCCTTGGGACACCCGGAGCCGGACCCTTTTTGGTGGGTGCTGGTGGTTGTAGTCTCCGTGGCGGCGACCCGGTTCCGTGGCTCAGGGCGGTCAAACCAGTGGCGGAACTATTGATGTGGTTTTGATGTTTAAATGTCCGACTACGCCACCCGTGGATTGCGGTCAGAGTGAACCGCCGCTCCAGGGCAGACCGCTGAGGCTGGTGTTGTGGGTGCAGCAGAGCATAGCATAACTCCCCACGGGAGGAGTATAGCCTCAGGGCAGTGTATGCGGAGGATGGGGGTGATGGTGCTGGGCAGCAGCAGTAACGACACGGAGTCAGTGATGCAGTCCAGGGCCTTTACTCACAGTTCTTATTATCCAGACCACGTCTGCAGGTAACGGCTGCACACGTCGTACTGTGCTCACCAGGTGAGGGGCTCACACAACTCCCAGATAACTTTGGAGCGCTTCACAGGACCCCCTTTGTGTGTCCTTTGTCTGGCCTTTCTTACCAACCCTTCTGTCCGGCTGCCTCGTGCCTCCTCTTGGTAAACTTGGCGATAGTTTCCCTGACCCTATGTGGTGCCTTCCTAGCAGGTGTAGCGAGGGGCTGCGCCACATAAAATGTCACAGCCTCCTGTTTCTAGCTGAGGGTCGTTTCCTGCCTCCACTAGTTTCGTGGACCGGTCTCCCCCTTTAGCCTGACCCCTCCACGCAGGTGGATTCGGGCGTGCGGTGGCGACTCGCCCGTCCGCACCCCTGGGATCCCTTCGTTCCTCGTTCCTGGAGCCTTCTCCGCTCCTCTTCCTTCCTTCTCCCTCTTCCAGGCCTGGGCCTCTGTTACTAGGCCCGCCTCCAGAGCAGAGCTCATGCAGAGCCCCTGCTCCCTGCCACTTCTGCTCAGACTTCTCTGCACTGAACTAACATGGTGCCCACCTTTTATACTCCCTTCTCAATGCACCCAGGAACTGCTTCCTCCCTGCTCCTGCACTACAGGGTTCCCCTTCCTCAGTGTTCCCTCCCCCCACTCCAGCCAGGGACAGGGACTGTAGTGCCCATCTCAGGGGCATATTGGTCGCCCTGCCCCACGGCAATGTGGTGTAATGCATGCAGGTGTCGGGTCCTGATCCACACTACATCCTTACCTGAGAGTGAGATATCACACCTCTGGGTGAGGTGCAACACCTCTGGGTGAGGTGCAATACCTCTGTAGCAACCGAGCCCTCAGGGTGCTACAGTTCCATTTATCTTCAGCCTAGGTGACGTATTGCGATACAGGGCCGTGATTTTGGCTATAAAAGGGTCCCCTAGACCCCTACCCCAAGCTTTTTAAGAGAATCATATATGGCGTGCCAGGAGACTCTATGGAATGCTTTCTCAGCATCCAACGAGAGTATCTAATTACAAATTTTTAACTGCATCTAGCCCAGGAAATACTTTGTGCCTAGCAGTAGTGTCTGCTAGTCAGCGGATTATCCCGGCTGTTAAGCAAGCTACACCACCTGTAGTTTGGACACTTAATTTTTTCAAAGGAAATGCTTCGGGACCACGGTATACTCAGTGAAGAGCATCAGGAGGCACCCCAAGGCATAGGGGCTGGGACTGGCAGTAGGATGCCTTGCGGTGGACAGCCGAGCTCGATCCTTATAAAAGCTTTTTAACTGCAGCAGCTTTAGTGGACGCTACTGGAGCTGGAATTACGCGGCTGCTGGCATGAGACTTGCCCTCCAATAGATCCTTGTAAATGGATTTAAAGTGTATTCATTCAAATTAGAGAGACAATTTAAATTAAAAAGCTTAGAGCTGCCTCCACCACAGGGGGGCTCGCTCGACCCACCAGCGGACAGGCACCAGTATTGGGAGAGGGGGGCTGGCCGTCAGGGTTCACCGCGGCTCTGGCACAAACCCGGCGACGCGGAGGTTGCACGGGCAGGAGCGGACTGAACGTGTCGGCTTCTCACTTTTTGGATTTTAGAAGGGCATGACATGCCTATATCTGTGTCTCCCCCTCCTTTTACTCCTCCACCTCTTTTCTTTTCGCATGACTATATGTACTTGTCACTTTTCCATGTGTTAGTTGTGTCTTCTGAGCAAATTGTCAGCTTTTGGACACCTTTGAAGGTGTTCTCTATGTGTTTCTATGTGTTTTTGTTTGCCTGCCATTGGTTTTAACAGTGTTCGAAGGTGTTCGACGAACAGTTCGACGAACAGTTCGGCGAACACACGGGTGTTCGACGAACCGAACCGAACTCGAACACTACGGGGGTGGCTCAACACTAATAGTCATGCGAAAAGAAAAGAGGTGGAGGAGTAAAAGGAGGGGGAGACACAGATATAGGCATGTCATGCCCTTCTAAAATCCAAAAAGTGAGAAGCCGACACGTTCAGTCCGCTCCTGCCCGTGCCATCTCCGCGTCGCCGGGTTTGTGCCAGAGCCGCGGTGAACCCTGACGGCCAGCCCCCCTCTCCCAATACTGGTGCCTGTCCGCTGGTGGGTCGAGCGAGCCCCCCTGTGGTGGAGGCAGCTCTAAGCTTTTTAATTTAAATTGTCTCTCTAATTTGAATGAATACACTTTAAATCCATTTACAAGGATCTATTGGAGGGCAAGTCTCATGCCAGCAGCCACGTAATTCCAGCTCCAGTAGCGTCCACTAAAGCTGCTGCAGTTAAAAAGCTTTTATAAGGATCGAGCTCGACTGTCCACCGCAAGGCATCCTACTGCCAGTCCCAGCCCCTATGCCTTGGGGTGCCTCCTGATGCTCTTCACTGAGTATCCCGTGGTCCCGAAGCATTTCCTTTGAAAAAATTAAGTGTCCAAACTACAGGTGGTGTAGCTTGCTTAACAGCCGGGATAATCCGCTGACTAGCAGACACTGCTACTAGGCACAAAGTATTTCCTGGGCTAGATGCAGTTAAAAATTTGTAATTAGATACTCTCGTTGGATGCTGAGAAAGCATTCCATAGAGTCTCCTGGCACGCCATATATGATTCTCTTAAAAAGCTTGGGGTAGGGGTCTAGGGGACAATTTTATAGCCAAAATCACGCCCTGTATCGCAATACGTCACCTAGGCTGAAGATAAATGGAACTGTAGCACCCTGAGGGCTCGGTTGCTACAGAGGTATTGCACCTCACCCAGAGGTGTGATATCTCACTCTCAGGTAAGGATGTAGTGTGGATCAGGACCCGACACCTGCATGCATTACACCACATTGCCGTGGGGCAGGGCGACCAATATGCCCCTGAGATGGGCACGACAGTCCCTGTCCCTGGCTGGAGTGGGGGGAGGGAGCACTGAGGAAGGGGAACCCTGTAGTGCAGGAGCAGGGAGGAAGCAGTTACTGGGTGCATTGAGAAGGGAGTATAAAAGGTGGGCACCATGTTAGTTCAGTGCAGAGAAGTCTGAGCAGAAGTGGCAGGGAGCAGGGGCTCTGCATGAGCTCTGCTCTGGAGGCGGGCCTAGTAACAGAGGCCCAGGCCTGGAAGAGGGAGAAGGAAGGAAGAGGAGCGGAGAAGGCTCCAGGAACGAGGAACGAAGGGATCCCAGGGGTGCGGACGGGCGAGTCGCCACCGCACGCCCGAATCCACCTGCGTGGAGGGGTCAGGCCAAAGGGGGAGACCGGTCCCCGAAACTAGTGGAGGCAGGAAACGACCCTCAGCTAGAAACAGGAGGCTGTGACATTTTATGTGGCGCAGCCCCTCGCTACACCCGCTAGGAAGGCACCACATAGGGTCAGGGAAACTGGTGCCAAGTTTACCAAGAGGAGGCCCGAGGCAGCCGGACAGAAGGGTTGGTAAGAAAGGCCAGACAAAGGACACACAAAGGGGGTCCTGTGAAGCGCTCCAAAGTTATCTGGGAGTTGTCTGAGCCCCTCACCTGGTGAGCACAGTACGACGTGGCAGCCGTTACCTGCAGACGTGGTCTGGATAATAAGAACTGTGAGTAAAGGCCCTGGACTGCATCACTGACTCCGTGTCGTTACTGCTGCTGCCCTGCACCATCACCCCCATCCTCCGCATACACTGCCCTGAGGCTATACTCCTCCCGTGGGGAGTTATGCTACGCTCTGCTGCACCCACAACACCAGCCTCAGCGGTCTGCCCTGGAGCGGCGGTTCACTCTGACCGCAATCCACGGGTGGCGTAGTCGGACATTTAAACATCAAAACCACCTCAATAGTTCCGCCACTGGTTTGACCGCCCTGAGCCACGGAACCGGGTCGCCGCCACGGAGACTACAACCACCAGCATCCACCAAAAAGGGTCCGGCTCCGGGTGTCCCAAGGCCCAGGGGGCGCGTCAGAACATTTTCATCACCTTTCACAATCACCAATGGGACAAGGCAGGGATGTTCTCTGTCCCCTCTCTTATACATCCTAGTGACGGAGCACCTGCTCTCATCAATTCGCCATAACCCCAATATTAGGTGGATTGAGGTGGGAGGCACCGAGTACAAGTGCTCTCTATTTGCTGATGATGTCCTAGTATATATCACTCAATCACATATATCCATCCATGCTGTTATGGCTGAAATAGATCACTTTGTTACATGGTCAAATTTTAAAATCAATGCAGCGAAGTCTGAGGCCCTCGATGTCTCCCTCCCCAAATCCATATAGGATTCCATCCAGTCCAACTTTCCCTTTGCCTGGCCCTCACAGGGTATCAAATACTTAGGAATTCCTATTCATAGAGACCTCTCCCATCTATGTTATCTTAATTTTGGGCCCTTTATTGAACAACTCCATACAGACCACGGTTGGCAAGTTAGAACTGTAAGATTCACTACGTGAACCACTGGTGTTTTGTGGAAAAGCACATGTACACTGTGTTCCAAATTATTATGCAAAAAGTGTTTAGGAGTGATAAGGGAAGAATTTGTTTGTTTGTCAGTTAAACTCATTGATGGTGATGTGTGTCAGGGCTCTTTATATCACTGTAAGCAATTGCAGACACCTGTGCTAATTAGTTTGGCAGGTGTGTCCAATGAAAGGCAAGACTACTTAAGAAGGCTGTCTCACATTATTAAGCAGCCTACATTTTCTGCCAAAATGGGAAAGAAAAAGGATGTGTCGGCTGCTGAGAAGCAACAAATTGTGGAGTGTTTAGGTCAAGGCATGACTACAATCAACATTGTGCGATGATCAGGATGAAGTGTCTTGGCAATCAAAAAGTATGTAGCTGATTCACAGTACACACGTGTGCGTGCTGATAAGGGCAAATTGAGGACTCTTTCCTACAGGCAATTACGTCAGTTTGAAAGAGCAGCGGCAAAAAAGCCTTGTCATAGCAGCAGACAAGTTTTTGAAGCTGCTGGTGCCTCCAACGTCCCCCGAACAACAAGATGCAGGGTCCTTCAGAGGTTTGCAGCTGTGCATACGCCATCCTGTCGACCTCCTCTATCCACTTCACACAAGCAGAAACGGCTCCAGTGGGCCAAACATTACATGAAGACTGATTTCAAAACTGTTTTGTTCACGGATGAGTGCCGTGCAGCGCTCGATGGTCCAGATGGATGGAGTGGAGGATGGCTGGTTGATGGACACCCCACGCAAACACGGCTACAGCGCCAACAAGGAGGAGGTGGAGTAATGTTTTGGGCTGAAATCATGGGGAGAGAGATTGTCGGCCCCTTTAGGATCCCTGAAGGCGCTAAAGATGAACTCCATAATGTATGTGGATTTTCTCAAACAGCACTTCCTGCCATGGTTCAAGAAGAAGAACCGTGTATTTCACAGCAAGATCATTTTTTTGCATGATAATGCACCATCTCATGCTGCACGTAAAACATCTGCATCTCTGGCTGATATGGGCATAAAAGGGGACAAACTTATGGTGTGACCCCCATGCTCCCCTGACCCCTACCCCATTCAGAACCTTTGGAGCATCATTAAAAGGAGTGTCTATGATGGCGGGAGGCAGTTCACATCTAAGCAACAGCTCTGGGAGGGTATTCTGTCCTCATGCAAAACAATTGAAGCAGAAACCATCCAAAACCTGACAAATTCAATGGACGAGAGAGTTCAGAAGCTCCTTTCAAACAAGGGGTCCTATGTGAAAATGTAACATCACCTAGAATAAAGTTTTGAGTTGAAAACTGTTTGATTTCAGTTTCTAACAACCTGCTAATGGTTATAATTTCAAAAATGACCATTTTTTTGGTCTTTATTAAAATGAAAAGGTTGATCGAAAAGTTTGGGGGATCTAAGAGTGTGGCAACCCAGTAGTCATGATTACTTCGAATTCTGACAATATGAGGGTCATGCTGCAGGTAGTGCAGCAAGAAGGCACTTATGTATCTTGCGCATCTCGGAGGCCCAATATTATTTTCCGGGCTAGATGCAGCTAAAAATTATTATTAATTTTAAATCTGGTGAAGCTTTAGTATAGATGGCCTAATAGGATCAGTGCTGCACACTGCTACAAAGCCCAAATTATTTTCCAGTCAAGATACAGATAAACATGATTAGTAATTTTAAATCTGGTGGAGCTTATTATAGATGGCCTAATAGAATCAGTGCTGCACACTGCTACAAAGCCCAAATTATTTTCCAGCCAAGATACAGATAAACATGATTAGTAATTTGAAAGCTTAAAACGGTTGGTAGGGTGATTTTAACCAATCATCAAGCTTTTACTCTCCCCAGGATGACACAGGGGTAGAAAAGTCGTTTCGGATCCATGATTTGTTCATCTTTATGAACGTGAGTCTGTCTACATTATCAGTGGAGAGCCGCGTGCGCTTATCTGTCAGCACACCACCAGCAGCGCTGAACACACGTTCAGACAGAACGCTCGCTGCGGGGCATGACAAGATCTCCAAGGCGTAAGTGGCTAGCTCCGGCCATTTATCCAGATTGGAAGCCCAAAAAGAGCAAGGGTCCATTGACACAGTCATGGCTTCAATGTTTACTTGGAGATACTCCTGTACCATCGTCTCTAGGCGTTGACTATGTGTCAGACTTCTTGTCTCCTGTGGCCTTGCAAAGGATGGGCTAAAAAAGTGGTGAAATGATTCCGCAAAATTGATGTTACCAGCAGATACTGTGGTTCTGTTACGGTTTGAGTGCTGAACACTTGACGGTCCCACGGTTGGCAAGTTGGAACTGTGAGTTTCACTACGTGCACCACTGGTATTTTGTGGAAAAGCACATGTAAGATTCTGCAACAGTCTCTGCTGATACTCCTGCATGCGTGCATCCCTTTCTATGGCAGGAATAATTTCTGCAAATTTACTTTTGTACCGGGGATCTAACAGTGTGGCGACCCAGTAGTCAGGATTATTTCTAATTCTCACAATTCGAGGGTCATGTTGCAGGTAGTGCAGCAAGAAGGCACTCATGTGTGTTGCGCATCCAGGAGCACCAAGTCCCTGTTGTGTTGGTGGCGAGGTAACAATCATGCTTCCTTCCTCTGTCCTCTCCCCCCAACCTCGCACAACAGAAATGTGATCAAGGTCTCCCTCATCTGATGAGTCTTCCATCAGTTCGTTCTCCACATCTTTCTGGGCTCCTGCACCTTCCTCACTAGTTTGGCTGCTACCATGCGCCCTGGTAAAACCATCTCCCCCACCCTCACATGCCTGCCGCCTTGGTGCTGCCGACTGTCTGGACCTTGCAGATGTTAGCCCTTCCGCATACAATTCCTCCTCCTCTACTTCCTCCACCTCCTCTTGTGCCACCACCTGACTCCGAATTCTGTTTAACATGTGCTCCAGCATGTAAATCACCGGAATAGTCATGCTGACAATAGCATCGTCAGCACTAAACATCTTCGTCGCCATTTCAAAACTGTGCAGAAGGGTGCATAGGTCCCTGATCTGAGACCACTCCTCCAGCGTGATTTGCCCCACCTCTGGATCTCGTTGGCCCAGGCTATACGTCAGAACGTATTGCACCAGGGCTTGTCGGTGTTGCCACAGTCGCTGCAACATGTGCAGAGTTGAATTCCACCGGGTAGGCACATCGCATTTTAGCCGGTGAAGTGGCAGGCCCAACGACTTCTGTAGAGATGTAAGTCGCTGAGCTGCGGGATGCGAACGGCGGAAATGAGCACACAGCGACCGTGCCCTCTGCAGAAGGCCATCTAGTCTGGGATAGTGGGCTAAAAATTGCTGGACAACCAGGTTCAACACGTGAGCCATACAAGGCACGTGTGTGACATTGCCCCGGCGAAGGGCCGCACCCAGGTTTGCAGCATTGTCGCACACGGCCTTCCCTGGTTTCAGGTCCAGTGGAGACAACCATTCATGAAATTGGTTCTCCAGAGCTGACCACAACTCCTCAGCTGTGTGACTCACATTTCCCAGACATTTCAATGTAAAAACCGCCTGATGACGTTGAGCCCTACTGCCAGCATAGTAAGGAGGTGTGCAGGATCCCTTCTGCGCAGTTAGAAAGCTTGTGGCATGACCAGACAGGCTTTGGGTGCAGGTGGAAGACCGAGAGGAGGTTGAGGAGGCAGAAGCAGTGGAGGAACTTTGATATAAAGAGGATTGACGCACAACTCGTGGGGACGGCAAGACTTGGACAGCAGCCCCTTGTCCTGCTGTCACCATAGTTACCCAGTGCCCAGTCAGCGACATGTAACGCCCCTGTCCATGCCTACTCGTCCAAGTGTCTGTGGTGAAATGCACCCTGTCACACACAGAGTTTCTCAAAGAAGCGGTGATGTTGTGTGCGACATGCTGGTGGAGCGCAGGCACACCTTTCTTTGAGAAGTAGTGCCGACTGGGCATCTGGTACTGGGGCACTGCGACGGACATAAGATCTCGAAAATCCTCTGTGTCCACCAGGCGGAAAGGCAGCATTTCTGTAGCCAAGAGCTTGCAGATGGTGAAATTCAACCTCTTAGCTTTCTCATGGCTAGGAGGAAATGGTCTTTTACTTGTCCACATCTGAGGGACCGAGGGCTGGCTATTGTGCTTAGACGGGGTTGATAAGGGTGTCGCCGGCAAACTGCCGGTCTGTGAGGAAGATGCAGGCAGACATGTTAGGTTGCCTTGATCCAAAGGTGGTGCTATCGATGTCGGACAGCGCTCAACACCAGCTGGTGTTACCACCTCCAAAGAAAATGATGACCTGCCAATCACGCTGGCTGTTGCGGGTAAAGAGGTGGCAGGTCTGCGCCCCAAAACAGGTGTGACTGCTGTCCCCCCAGTCACAGAGGATGAAGAGGCCGCGGATGCACAAGACATGGCAGATGGTGGTTGGCCCGGCCGGCTAGGCCGCATTGTAGCACACTGAGCTTCCCACTGCAACTTATGCTTCATGTCCATGTGCCGGTTCATGCATGAAGTACTCAAACTATGTATTTTTTTTCCTCTTCTTAGCTTTTGCTGACAAATGTTACAGATAACACGAGTTGGGTCATCTTTATCGATCTGAAAAAATGCCCAGGCTATGCAAGGCTTAGCACCCATGCGACCTGAAGAGCCACCACGACTTGTGGTGAGAGGCAGAGTTGTGTTTGAGGATGCAGTTGTTGACGTGCTTCCAGTACTACGTCTCTGTCCAGGAAGGCGCAACCTGACCTCGTCGTCACTAGCATCTTCCTCCACCTCCTCTGCTGACCTCATCTCTTGGCTGACTGTGGGTTGACAGTAAGTGGGATCTCCAACCTCATCATCATCACCCTGTGCGTTATCACACCCGTCGTCCTCAGAGCCAACCTGTTCCTGCCCTGACAAAAAACTAGAGTTGTCGCTCCAATCAGGTATTTGAGTCTTATCATCGTCTTCCTCATTGTCTCCACCAACAGGAGTTACAGTTTGGGAATGAGGGTCTACATTATGGTCAGAACCTTCTGCGTCTGGTCCTGGATCCGACTCATAAAGATTCTGGGCATCAGTGCAGATGATTTCCTCGTCTGGATTCACAGAAGCGCTGGAGTCGACCTCTGATTCCCAGGCTATAGTATGAGTAAACAGCTCTGCAGACTCAACCATCTGTTCTACCTCATACTCAGACGGGCAGCTGGAGATTTGGGAGCTGTGAGGAAGCAAGTGCGATTGGGGTGACACCTTTGAGTACTGGAGTATTTGTGATGTTGAAGTTGATGTCGAGGAGAGCCCACTTAAAGAAGCACTTGATATCCGTTGAAGCACCTGCTGTTTTTGTGCCTCATCTGGAATTTGTAGCGATTGGCGTGGCCGTAAGAAAGGGATCTTATCATATTGTCCGCTAAAAGAAGTAGACATTTTAGTTTAGCTGGAAGATGGTCTTTCTTCTGCAGATGTTACTGTTGCTTTAACACCTACCCCACGGACACAACCTTTTTTCCCCTTCCCAACATGCCTATTCCCCTTTCCACCAGCAGCAGGCCTTTTTCCACTCATTTTGGTGGTTAACTAATTCACAACTCTGGAGTTGTTTGCACAAAAAAACAATGGATGGGAACCGAGCAGAGCTGAGTGGCCAAACTGTGGTATTAGGCCAAAACTATTGGCTGGGTTAGATGCAGAAAAAAAATTTATTCAATTTGCAACCTGATGGAGGTCAGTATAGATGGACTAATAGAACAAGTCCCACACACAGCTAGTAGCCCAAATATTTTTTCAGAGGTAGATGCAGAAAAATTTTTTATTCAGTTTGCAACCTGATGGAGGTCTGTATAGATGGATTAATAGAACAAGTCCCACACACAGCTACAAGCCCAATATTTTTTCAGAGGTAGATGCAGAAAAAAAATATATTCAGTTTGCAACCTGATGGAGGTCAGTATGGATGGACTAATAGAGAAAGTCCCACACACTGCTAGAAGGCCAAATATTTTTTCAGAGCTAGATGCAGACAAAAAATTATTTTGAATTTGCAACTTGATGGAGGTCAGTATAGGTGGACTAATAGAACAAGTCCCACACACTGCTAGAAGGCCAAATATTTTTTCAGAGCTAGATGCAGAAAAAAATTATATTCAGTTTGCAACCTGATGGAGGTCTGTATAGATGGATTAATAGAACAAGTCCCACACACAGCTAGAAGCCCAAATATTTTTTCAGAGGTAGATGCAGATAAAAATTATTTTTAATTTGCAACCTGATGGAGGTCAGTATAGATGGACTAATAGAGAAAGTCCCACACACTGGTAGAAGGCCAAATATTTTTTCAGAGCAAGATGCAGATAAAAATTATTTTTAATTTGCAACCTGATGGAGGTCAGTATAGATGGACTAATAGAGAAAGTCCCACACACTGCTAGAAGGCCAAATATTTTTTCAGAGCTAGATGCAGATAAAAATTTTATTCAATTTGCAACCTGATGGAGGTCAGTATAGATGGACTAATAGAACAAGTCCCACACACAGCTAGAAGCCCAAATATTTTTTCAGAGGTACTGTAGATGCAGATAAAAATTATTTTTAATTTGCAACCTGATGGAGGTCAGTATAGATGGACTAATACAACAAGTCCCACACACAGCTAGAAGCCCAATATTTTTTCAGAGGTAGATGCAGAAAAAAATATATTCAGTTTGCAACCTGATGGAGGTCAGTATAGATGGAGTAATAGAACAAGTCCCACACACAGCTAGAAGCCCAAATATTTTTTCAGAGGTAGATGCAGATAAAAATTATTTTTAATTTGCAACCTGATGGACGTCAGTATAGATGGACTAATAGAGAAAGTCCCACACACTGCTAGAAGGCCAAATATTTTTTCAGAGCTAGATGCAGATAAAAATTATATTCAATTTGCAACCTGATGGAGGTCAGTATAGATGGACTAATAGAGAAAGTCCCACACACTGCTAGAAGGCCAAATATTTTTTCAGAGGTAGATGCAGAAAAAAATATATTCAGTTTGCAACCTGATGGACGTCTGTATAGATGGATTAATAGAACAAGTCCCACACACAGCTAGAAGCCCAATATTTTTCCAGAGGTAGATGCAGAAAAAAATATATTCAGTTTGCAACCTGATGGAGGTCAGTATAGATGGACTAATACAACAAGTCCCACACACAGCTAGAAGCCCAATATTTTTTCAGAGGTAGATGCAGAAAAAAATATATTCAGTTTGCAACCTGATGGAGGTCTGTATAGATGGATTAATAGAACAAGTCCCACACACAGCTTGAAGCCCAATATTTTTTCAGAGGTAGATGCAGAAAAAAATATATTCAGTTTGCAACCTGATGGAGGTCAGTATAGATGGACTAATACAACAAGTCCCACACACAGCTAGAAGCCCAATATTTTTTCAGAGGTAGATGCAGAAAAAAATATATTCAGTTTGCAACCTGATGGAGGTCTGTATAGATGGATTAATAGAACAAGTCCCACACACAGCTAGAAGCCCAATATTTTTTCAGAGGTAGATGCAGAAAAAAATATATTCAGTTTGCAACCTGATGGAGGTCAGTATAGATGGACTAATACAACAAGTCCCACACACAGCTAGAAGCCCAATATTTTTTCAGAGCTAGATGCAGAAAAAATTATATTCAATTTGCAACCTGATGGAGGTCAGTATAGATGGACTAATAGAATGATGCTATGCCCAAAAGATTTTACTTCACTAGGTGCAGTAAAAAAATTGGTATTCTATACACAGGTGGTATATCTTGCAACACAGATAGGCTACTCCACTGACTAACACACTCTGCAATAGGCCAAAAAGGATTAGCTTTGCTAGATTCAGCCAAATGCTGTGAAAAAAACTTGCACAGCACTGCCACAGACCTGCCTGGCAAAAACTGATAGGAACTGATGTAACCTAGTCCTGAAAAGGACTCCAATTACAATTAGTCTTTACTCCCACAATCTATCTATTTAAGAGCACAGATCTGCCTGATAAAAGTCGCAGGAAATGCTGTAACCTAGTCCTTAAAAGGACTGCAATCACAACTATTCCCTACTCCCAAGCTATCTGTAGATTTGTGCGAAAATTGGCTTGAAATTAACAAGGTATAGCGCACACAGCAACAGCGGTGCCGTCTAACACGCAGCTGCAGCAGTGAGAAAATGGTGGCGACGGGGAAAATGGCTTGGTCTTATAGGGCAAGGACATGTGACATACACTGCCAATGACACATGCCCCTGCTTGTGTGAAAAAAAGCACTTCGCTCCGTGTGTGCGCTGCTGATAGGCTGACAGATTGCACCTCCCCACTGTAAATGCGGGAAAGAGAAAAAAAAAATGGAGATCTTCATTGTTCCTGCAGAGATCCATCCCCTGCCCCTCCCCCCACCCCGCTGTACACTCAAACTGCGTATTAACATTAATTTTCATCATTACTGAGAAAAAATCCAGTTATGATTTTGGTGCACGAACAGTTATCGAACATAACCTCGAACTGCCGAATTTTTCTCAAATTGTTCATGTTCGCCGAACGGCTCGAACACCGCCCAAAACAGCTTGAATTTGAGATTGGCGAACAGTTCGAGTAGAACAACGCTCATCTCTAGTGGCTATAGGTGGCCGCCGCTGCTGATAGAGATCGTTGGGGCTGTTGTTGACACAGTTGCGATGGATCTTCTCACCATGGGTGGAGCAGGGCCCCAGGGCTACCGGTACGGTTTATGTAGGGGATTGTGGATGTTGGGGTGCAGGACTGAGGGTGCAGATAATGACCAGATGACACAGGAATGGTGGTTTCCAGTACCTTTACTTGATGTTTGATGGTGCAGACCGGGGCACTGGTAATAGAAGGTAATGGAGATCCGGGCAGCCTAGAAGCAATTTGGGATCCACCTCGCCAAATGGGGTTGTAAGCCTTCCTTCTGCGCTGTCCTCTTTGGCCCTGCTGCCTAAAGCTATGCTGAGGCCCTCTTTTGTAAGGGATCGTTAAATCCTAGCCCATATGGCAGGCAGCTTGAGCCTTTTACAGGTGTTGCTCCTTCGTGGCGGCTCCGGGCTCTAGTATGCTGCTGAGCCACCGGGTGGTTGGTGGGGCCAGGAGACCTGCAGTATTATGCCCTCCAGATTTAGCTGCCAGGACCTCAGTACCCGAGCAACCACTCAGCAGACTCAGGTGTCTAGTTTCTGGAGCTTTTCTCTGGGGCAAGCTTGGTCACAGCTCCCCTCCCCAAGTTCACCCTCGTCTTTAACTCACTCTCCTCCTTCCCCAATTGACTCTCCTCCATCTCCAACTGACTCTTCTAACCCCCGCCTCCAGGCCCCAATTTAAAGGGGAAGCTCCCTGAAACCAGGTTAGCGCTCCCCCTTCTGGTCTGGAGCCAAGAAAAGTGTTGAATGCTGGTGTTACCTGATAAGGGGACCCCTCCTTGCTTCCAGGCAAGGAATCACCCCCTGTAAGGGAGGCAATGCCAATGTGGCAACCGGACTCCTGGGGTGCCACATTCCCCCCTAGTTAAATTCAGTACTCCCTGACTGAGGACACCTTTAGAGTTAAACAATTAACAATAATAACAATTTATATTATCAAAAATTAACAAAGTCTCAAAAAGGCAAAAACCAAACAAAAATTTGGAGCAGTCATTGTGGCGCTTATTCTTTACGCCACTATCCGGGAATTGTCTTTTTCTGGGTACCTGGAGGTTGGTTGGTGGGAACCGCCTTAACCTACTTCGTGTATTGTTCCTGGGCGTGGCTTCAGGGCACTCTGTTGGTTGGGCCTGGTTTTCAGCCATGCCTGCGGTTTATTTTCAAGGCTAACAATTAACTTTACTCAATATTATTCTGACCACATCTAGTCCTGTGGTCCATTTGTCCATAAATATAATAACTATATGCACTCACGATTGCTTAAAAGTTCTTAAAGTAAGTCTCTGTAGGCTCTCATGCTTAACAGTTGCAATTATATACTATACACTATTATCTTATTACACCTTACTTCCGGTAACGGGCAGGGAGCTGACCTCTGGTATGAGGGGTTGATCTACGCAGTACAGTTATTGCTAATGACCTACCCGGGTCTCTAGTGTCTACTGCTGGTGCGGTGGGTGCAATATTCATTACCCTACTTGTGGACCTACGTAGTACTGATATGCCTGATTGCTTTCTGCGAACTCCCAAACTCACCATGGGACTAACAGATTCACCGCTAGCAGGGGGTAGATTCACTCGTTCCACTGCGGTTGTGGCATCTGTTTCTGGGGCCGTCTGGTCTCCCAGCTGTTCTAGAGTTTCTGCGGCTTCTGGTAAGGCTGCTTGGGGAAAGGTCAGGACAGGTACCATGATTGTTTCGTTCACCTGCATCCAAGACCGGGGAAATTTTCCAAGGATGGTTTGGACCATCTCTTCCGCCTTTTCTGTTTGCTGGGGGCTGTTTTGGTCTTCCTCTTGGTGTCTCAATTGATCAGGGCATATCTTTAGGTGGTCTCTTGAGACTGCCACCAAATTCTCTCCTCTATCTTTACTGATGAGGCATACCTTGGTGTTGTCGAAATTTGAAGGTAAGACGGTGTATGTCTCAACCTCCCACTGATATTCTAATTTGTGAACTCGTGTCTTCCTTTTGAGTACCTGTTCTCCAGGTGACAAGGGAACTGCAGGTGCATGCTGATTATAAGTTCTTTCCTGCCTCTGTCTCACCTGGGACAAACTTCTCTCTATACATTCTTGCACCTTGCAGTGTTGTTGCTGCCCCTCCGCATCCTAGTCTGCATCTGGTGATGTCATCTCTGGTGTTAAAACTCCCATGTCTAAGTGAATGGGCAACTTGCCAGGTCTTGCCCTCATCAGGTAGGCGGGTTGTACAGTTGGTGGAGTCCACCGGGATGTGTTTATATAGGTCTACCAAATCCGGCAACTTCTATGGCCACAGGCTACGCTCTTCAAGGGGCAGCGTCTTCAACAGGTCTATTAATACCTGGTTCATTTTCTCGCATATCCCGTTGGTTTGGGGATGATACGGCATCATCCTTGTTTTCTTGCAGCCGTACAAGTTACAGAACTCCTGAAACACATCTGCTTCAAAGGCTGTACCTTGGTCGGTAAGCACTCATTCAGGGTAACCATGCGGGCGACAAAAGTGTTGTTGAAACGCTTTGGCTGCCATCTTAGCCGTCTGATCCTTCGCTGGCGCTACTACCAGGAGCTGGGAGTAGTGGTCTACTATGGTGAGAGCGTAGACATAGCCTGACCGGTTTGGGGCTAGCTTCACGTGGTCCAAGGCTACCAGTTCAAGTGGTTGTTTGGTTACTATGGGCTGCAGGGGAGCCCTCTTGACACAATCTTTCGATTGCTTTCCTCATGCCAACCCAGTAGAATCGATAACGTAGCAGGACTTTCAACTTCTTCCACCCGACGTGTCCTGCTCCATCGTGGTATGCCTCTAAGACCATTGGCGCATCCCGCTTCAGGACTACCACCTGCCAGACCAGTTCGTGTGTCTGGGAGTTGATGCTTCTCCGACACAGCTTTCCCTCGTAGATGAACAGCTTGCCCTTCTCCTTCCACAACTGTTGGGTCTCCTGTGGAGCATCTGGACCAGGGTGTGAGTCAGCTTGTGTCAGCAACTCTTTTATAAGGCGGGCTGCCGAGTCGCTATCCTGCGTCTCTGCTCATCCATGGTGGGGCAATGGGTTAAACTTGGCCTCTCTGTTGGCCGAGAGCTTGTCCTTCACACAGTGGGAGTAGTGGGTCACCCCGTGATGATGGAAAACAGGTAGCTCTATCTCCTCCAGCTCTTCTGGGTCTTCTCCCACTTCTGGCAAGTTGGGCATCCTGGACAGCGCATCAGCATTAGCGTTTTTATGCCCCGCCCGATACTTGATGGTAAACTCATAGTTGGACAGCCGGGCCATCCATCGCTGCTCCAGCGCACCTAGCTTCACCGTTTCAAGGTGGTTCAGCGGATTATTGTCTGTGAAAATGGTAAACTTCACTGAAGCCAGGTAGTGTTTGAAGCGCTCCGTTACAGCCCAGAATATGGTTAGAAACTCCAACTTAAAGGAACTATAGTTGTCGGGGTTCCTTTCCATGGGATGGAGCTTCCTGCTGGCGTAGGCAATCACTCTCTCTGCCTTCTGTACCTGGGACAGCACCGTTCCCAATCCCACGTTGCTGGCATCCGTATAGAGTATAAAGGGTTGGCCATAGTCGGGGTAGGCCAGGACTTCGTCTCCTGTAAGAGCCACCTTCAGCCGAGTGAAGGATTCTTCTTCTTTTTTCCCCACTCGAATGGAGGATTCGTGTTCTTGGCCTTCTTGGACTGGCCCACTAAGAGGTTGTGCATGGGTGCCACTATCTTGGAGAAACCCTTGATGTATCTCCAGTAGTAGCCTACCAGCCCGAGGAACTGCCGCACTTCCTTGATAGTGGAGGGTCTTGGCCAGTCCTTGATCATGATGACTTTTTCAGGGACTGGTGCTACACCTACGGCTCTTACCTCACTGCCTAGGTACTGCACCTTGGGCTTCAACAGGTGGCACTTGGACGGCTTTACTTTCAGGCCAAAACTGGATAAGGCCTTGTGCACCTTGGCCAGGTGCTCCAGGTGGTCTTCGTATGTCTTTGGTACAACAGAACGGTTTCAAAGTTTTTGTGTCCTAGGCAACACTCCAATAACCACTGGAATGTTTCCGGTGCATTGCAGAGCCCAAATGGCATGCAGTTGAACTCATTGGTGTCGTAAACGCGGTCTTCTCTCTGTTTGCCTCTGCCACGGGAACCAGCCAATACCCACTGGTGAGATCTAGTTAGCGGATCTCAGTGCAGCTGATTCCTCAATTCTGGGTAAAGAGTAGGCGTCCTTATGTGTAATGTGGATAATCTGCCTATAATCAACACACATCCTCATTGTCCCATCTTTCGTTCTAACGAGAACTAATGGAGCTGCCAGAGGCTACAACTATCTCTGTTCACCCCAGCCTCATTCATCTCCCATAACATTCCCTTGGCACATTGATAGTGAGCTGGGGGTACAGGCTGGTACCTCTCTTTAATGGGCGGATGATCTCCTGTGGGGATATGATGTTGGGCCCCTTTTACCTGCCCAAAGTCTAGTGGGTGTTTGCTAAAGACTCGCTCATATTCTTGGACCACCCGGTACACCCCATGCTTTTGGTGCGAAGGGGTGGAGTCAGTTCCTACTTGTAGCTTCTGACACCAATCCTCCATTTGCCCCATGAAGCCATTGTCCTTCGCCTGTTTGGGTGGAGGCAAGGGTTCCATTGCCTTTATTGCCTTGTTACTGACAGTGAACAGCTTTTCAAGGGTGGCATACTGGGGTAAATGGACCTCTTCCTCCCCACAATTCAGGATGCATATCGGTACTTTCCCCTTGCGGACATCGACTACCCCCCTGGCCGTCAAGATGGCGGCCCTACTATCTGAGTGCACGGGTTCTCTCAGGGCCTGATAATCTTGACCCCTGAGACCTATTGCTGCCCGACCCCATATTAACATTTCACTCCTAGGGGGTATTGCAATGGGGAATGGATTACTCACTCTGACACTGCCGACTTCTCCACTAGACAGCTCTACCTGTTGTCTCTGCATCAGGGCTTTGATGTCCTTCTGCAGAACTCGCTGCTGACTAGAACTGGCAGTCTCTGCGACCTATTGCAGCAAAACTATAATTTCCCCAAGACAATTATCTATCACATTGGTGCCTAAGGTTATCATAGGATGGCTTTTTCGGACATCAATATCTACAATAATCAACTTTTGCGATGTCAATTCTACTCGGCCAACCTTTATGGTCACCTCTTTATAGCCCACCTGAGACAAGGGCTGACCATTGCTGGCAAAGTTGTTAAAGTGTTCATTTGGACTGCGGGTAATGTCTGAATCAGCCCAGTATCATTTAAAAAGGATATTTGACATCGTTCTCACCTGGGAACCGGTGTCCAGTAATGCGTTTACCGGGATGCCATCAAGCACGACAGGCAGGACCGGTCGTCCTTCTACTTACTTGTCTCACCAGCTTTGTGGGCCTGGTCTTCTTACTCCTGGGGGTTGACCCTCTGTCCCAGGGGTTGCTCGTTTAAATTGCAGAATCTTGCGGTGTGCCCCGCCTTTTGACAGCGGCGGCAGATGGGTTGTCCATTCTGGTCATAGCAATCACTGTCTCTCCCTCTGGTTAGTGGAATTCTTCTCTGCCGTCGTCACGGGACATCATCTGGACTGGAAGCCAACTGGATCCTTTCCTTTGGAGGCAGTTGCATGGCCTGCACGGTTTTGGTTAGTGTAGCCACATTTTTGGTCAGCTCCTGGAACTGAAGGCGTAGGTCTGCAGAGGGGTCATTATCTGGGGTCTGCGCATCAGCCTCCACAGGTGCCGGAGAAAAGGATGCTGCCTCCTGGTGGTATGCGATAGCTGGACGCCGGAGGGTTGCAGTGTCACTTGGGGTTGATTCGGATGGCCCGGTCTTTAAATTGCCTAAAAGTCTAGATCAGGGTTTTGCAGAGCCATAATGAGCAGCTGTGTCCGGTGAGTGTTAGACAGGAGCCCCTCAATAAACTGTTCAGTTAGCAATCTGTCCTCGTCTCGCACACTGTCGGAGTCTACCTGTTTAATGTCCCGCAGTGCCTCCTGCAGGTTTAGAGCATAGTCCTGTACACTGTCCTGCACCCTTTGTTTGCACCCGTAGAAATTCATTTTAATCTCCGCTGCTGTGCGGGTGTCAAAGGTATCCTTCAACTGGGCCAGAATTTGCTTAACAGTTCTTTAGTCCCTGCCCGGCCAGGAATTCACCTCCCTCTGGGCTGCACCAATTAGCTAGCCTCTAAGGATGCTGACTTTTTGCTTCTCAGACAGAGGGTACACTTCAAACAAACTATGCAGTCTCTCCTCAAATTCGCTCAGGGTGTGCGACTTCCCTGAGGCAACCACGCCGCCCCTGGGATATGCGGCATAGATAAAGGCATTACAGTTGCTGCGGCCGTGCCCGCAGCTGGATCCTCTTCTAAGTTGGGGATCTTCCTCTACTGGCGTACCAGTCTGCTGCTCTGCAGGCGACAGGGATTGCTTTCCCGGCAGTTCCGGATCGGGGCCTCCTGCTTCCCCCTGGCTGACATCAAATGACATGATTATACAGTTCAACAAAGTCTATGGCACACAGTACCCGGTTATACCGGGCTACGAAAATCCTGTTTGTGACTCCAAAAATGACGTGCCTCCTAGGACCGTGGGGTACTCGCCACCAGGTCGGTCTGTTCCTTGGGATAGTCACGGGGCCATGACCCGGTCCGGGGCCCTGGGCGGTAAATAAAAAGGTACAGTTTACTTAGGGGAAAAGTTTTGTGACGCCACCAGTGGTGTGCAGCTTTAGGTGGCCGCCGCTGCTGAAAGAGACCACTGAGGCCATTGATAACGCAGCTGGGATGGATTTGCTCCCCACAGGTAGAGCATGGCCCCAGGGCTACCAGTATGGCTTTTGTAGGGGATTGTGGATGTTGGGGTGCAGGACTGAGGTTACAGATAATGACCAGACGACACAGGAATGGTGGTTTCCTCTACCTTTACTTGATATTTGATGGTGCAGACCAGGTCACTGGTAATAGAAGGTAATGGAGATCCGGGCAGCTTAGAAGCAATTTGGGATCCACCTCGCCAGGTGGGGTTGTAGGCCTTCCTTCTGCGCTGTCCTCTTTGGCCCTGCTGCCTAAAGCTATGCTGCGGCCCTCTTTTCTGAGTGAATGTTAAATCCTAGCCCATATGGCTGGCAGCTCGAGCCTTTTACAGGTGTCGCTCCTTCGTGGCGGCTCCGGGCTCTAGTATGCTGCTGAGCCGCCGGGTGTTTGGTGGAGCCAGTAGACCTGCAGTCTTATGCCCTCCGGATTTAGCTGCCAGGACTTCAGTACCCAAGCAACCACGCTCTCCGGTGTCCAGTTTCTGGCGCTTTTCTCTGGGGCAAGCTTAGTCACAGCTACCCTCCTCAGGTTCTCCGTCGTCTTTCACTCACTCTCCTCCTTCCCTAATTGACTCTTCTCCATCTCCAACTGACTCTCCTAACCCCCACCTTAGGCCCAAATTAAAAGGGGAAGCTCGCCTGAAACCGTGTTAGAGCTCCCCCTTCTGGTCTGGAGCCAGGAAAAGTGTTGGATGCTGGTGTTACCTGATAAGGGGACCCCTCCTTGCTTCCAGGCATGGTATCACCCCCTGTGAGGGAGGCAATGCCAATGTAGCAACCGGACTCCTGGGTGCCACATTCCCCACAGCCATCCTGTGATGCGAGTCACTACAGTAATAACAGTCTCAGAAAAGGAGAGAAGAGACTAATATTACTGAAAGAAATATTATGTAAGTGCTACTTACTGGATAAATAAAGGGAGGTCAAACAATCCAAAGTCAAGTCCAGGAAAATGGCGCAGTACAAAGGGAGCAGACAAAAGAGTAGTCAGATAACCGGCAAATGGTCAAAGTCCAGGTAAGGGAAAATAGGAAAATAATCAGGGTGGGTCAGGCACAGAGCACAGAGAGATCAGTCCTACACAGGCAACAGCAAGTGTACAATTGACACTGGGTGAAGGAGCTAGCATGCTTAAGTGGAAGACTAATCAAGGGAAGTGAACACAGATGATTGCAGAAACGGTCCAGCAAAACCAAAACAGACTGACAGCCTCCACACAAAAGTAACATAGCAGACAAGGAAAGTGTGGAGACCGTGACACATCCATTCAGTATGATGGCCTCACAGTCCACCACGCTCTATATATTACTTCCACAGCCAACAAACACAGTATGATGGTCCCCACAGTCCCCCACCATTAAATTCATTGGTATCGGCATCTTGATCTGAAAGTATTCTAGAAATGACTCATGAACAGCTTTTTCTATCCTATGTATCAATTTCCTGTAACACTTTGGGTCAAATCATAAAGCATTTTTCACAAGAATTCTGACATAAAACTACTTGAAATTTAACAAATTTTTTGGGCAACTCAAAGTTGAGCAAAAAAATGTGACTTTTGTCGTTTTTATGCCAGCCATGGTAAACTGTACCAGTTTTTTTAAAATTTCTCAGAGCTCAAGCGGGACATGGAATGACAAAGCACACCCAATAAATTCATCATAATTTATGACACAAAAGTAACATACATTTTTGAAAGGTGCAACAGATTTATTAAAGAGGCACATGTCTCTTAATGAAATCAACGCATCTTACTTCTGCACTCCCATAAGCGAGGCAGGTGTACAAATCACCAGTCTTAATGAATCGAGGTCGATGTGTCTCATGTATCTAAGCAGTCTAGCAGCCTTCATATGCTGTATATGAAGCTGACTATATATTAACTACTATTTTATTAAGTAAGTGAATTTTGGTAATAATTCAATACTACAAAATGTTTTTTTAAGACTACACCTGACCAAAAGGGTTATTCATATGTGCTGTGCTATTATTACTGCTTTAATTACCATGTACTGCTGTCTAAGCTGTGTGCCCACTATGCGTTTTTTAAGCGTTTCCGCAGGGGCAATTCCGCTGCAGAAACTCTTAAAAAATGTTTGGTAGAAGGTCTGCAATGTTCCGCAATGATAATCCACATGTGCTGTGGATTATTATTGCGGAAAAATCCGCAGTACTACTAATTATTTTGCGCAATCGCGGCGTTTTCGCCGTTATTGACTTGCATTGAATCGCTTAATATCTGCATGACTACATGTGCACATGCGGATATTAAGCGATTCAATGTGCCGATGGTACCCGTTCTGGAGAAGAGGAGACTGTCCTCCAGACCCGGGTACCATAGTACCTGTAAAAAAAAAGAATTAAAATAAAAAATATACATTATACTCACCTTCTGATGGCCCCCGGTCTCCATAGCGATGCGTCCTGGCTTCCCGGCAGCTCGCAATGGTGTAAAAGGACCTGCCATGACGCCATTTAGTCATGTGATGTTGGCGGTCGCGTGATCTGTCACATGACTAAATGACATCATGGAAGGTCCTTTTACACAACCGCGAGACACCGGGAAGACCGGACGCATCGGATAAGGAGACTGAGGGCCATCGGAAGGTGAGTATATGTTTTTAATTCTTTTTTTTTAACTAACTTGGTCACACTATATAAAATCCATGCCAGTTGCATGGATTTATATAGTGTGACCAAGTTGTCAAGCACTTTACAAGTGATGCTAAAATCTCTTGGAAAGCGCTTGACAACCCGCATGCGGAAATGCATGTGAAGAACGCTTCACATCCGCATGTCCCTGGCAGGAAAAACACATGTAAAATCCGCATGTACAATCCGCATGCGTTTTTTCTGCCAGGGAGATGCAGAAACGCTCAGGAAAAATCCGGAGCATTTCTGCATCGTGTGCACTTAGCCTTAATATAGCTATGTATTACAAAGTATATATAATGTTAATTGTGCCATCTTTATGACTATTACCTTTAAAGTGACCATATTGTGAGAAATATTTAATATCACATTTGATTGAGAAGATAGCAGCATCAGATAACATATGCTCCCATCATTTCAGCTAAATCTGACCCTTAAAATAGTAAGCAATTTTTACAAAATGATCTTTATTCTATGAAAAGAAAGAAATGTTCAAATGTTTGTTTTTTATTTCAATTCTGCAAAAAAGGAATTAATTGCTTTACCATCAATTGCCTATCAATTATGCAGTGAATTTTAACGTTCACTAACAGACCACTATGTGCTATGTGCAACATACCTCTACAGTAATGCTTGTCCAACTGTTAAGGAAACAAACTGCCTGGATATTTAACTCTAGTGGTACCTAATCGGACGCTATCAATTTTTTATTGTAAGAGAATACATAAATTACCTACTAATAAGTCCTTTGGTTTAGTAGAACAGCATAATGATCAAAGACACACAATAGAAATGTATTTGCTTCTGTAGAAAGCTTATTCCCTTAGCTCTCCATCTGTGGTGATGGACAGGCAGTAAGCTGTCAGGTTTTGTTCTGTCTGTCACACTACACTTACCTCCTGATGTTTTAAGTAATCAATATGGGGGCTGAAATCACCTACCGCTACCTCTGCTACCTCCTATTTTGTCCACTCATAAATTATGAATCCCTGCACAACATCAAGTCTACAATTTCGATTGCATTTGCTAATCATTGATCAATAATTCAGAGGTTCTTCTTCAAGGGTCCCTGGTTTCCTGGAACATATGGCACAAAGCTGACAGCATTCACATGACTATTCCCTTATCACAAAAAGCAGCCAGGGAAAACAAGTTGTTTAAAGTAGTTTCTTCTCTTTTATACGCCAGACTTTGTACTTTTTTTTTCTTTTTGTTCCCCTTGCTTGTTACACTTAATGACTGCACAACCACGGCAGCTACAGAGTGAAGTACCAGCCAGTATAATTTACAGTCTGGATAGACATGGTACTTATCTACAAACCTGCATGTCATTTTTTATTTCGTATGATTGCATCTTTTTCTCTTTCTTTTTCCTCCTTCTTTTTGGCAGAGGAGGGTGTTTTGATTTTCTCTGGTTTTATTGCATTATTTATTAGACTTGTGCGGACACAAATACTAAGATAAAAAGCTTTGCTTTACACACGCATAAGGCTGTTGACTATGACGAAGACAGCCAAAGGTATTTATAGTGTTTACAAGCCCCGGATTTGAAGTTTCGAGATGAAATGACAACCTAGCAAACTGCTCCACTTTCTGTATTTTCCATCCATAGTGACCGCATTAGAGTTACATTTTTTCTACATTTTTTTACTTTCAGTTAATCACACTTAAATGAATAGTAATAATTAATAAATAAAATATAAATATATATGAAAGTCGCTTATGTCATTATTTCTATAGTTTATTACCATTTTGAAATTATGGCAGGAATGGAAAAGTGTCATAATCACAAGTCTTAATAATACTATTTCCACTTTTGTCTTCTGGTAAGTCTCATTAAGGATGGTTTTACACATAGCAATTTTGCTGCAATTTTTCTGGCATTTTTTTTATTTTTTTTTGTGGCAAAATACATTGCAGCCAGATATTGATTTTGAGTCAATAGTAAAGTGTAAAATATATTAGAAATAGTGCACGGTTTGATAGTCTTATTTTGTTTTTTGTAAGACTTTTGGATGCCTAACTTTTTTATACATAGCATGCTATTGATGCATTTTTGTGTGTTTTCCATTGAATTCTCTTCTTTGTTATGTTAAAGTAAAAATAAAAACATAAAATAAATGCATAAAAATCATCATATTTTTACAAGCCAGATAGAAACTACAGTATGCGTATGAGCTAGTTTACATGATCTTATTTTCGGTCCAAGTGTTGACCGTGAAAAAAATGGACAGCACTCGGACCACTGTTACTCAAAGGGACAGTGCAGATGAACAATTTTTTTCACTGAACAAATTTATGAATAAAAAAATCATAGCATGCACTATCTTTTTCCGTAAATCAAATGAGACTCCTCCTTTCAAGTCTACCGGTGCATAAAAAATATTGGATGCCATACAGGTAGTATGCTGTTGACTGTGTAAGTAAAGAATTCTTAAGCAAAGAAAGTGAAAACTAAATTCTAATTCCATGTAAAGCTGTGAAATATTTTGCCCATTTATCGTAATTGAATTATATATTTAAAAAAGTTTTACAAATGACAAGACAACTATTTTCATCAAAGCTTTGTGCTTGTACACACTTATGAGACGGTATAATTTTCTTTACGTCTATTTTACCTCTTAAGTTTAATGGATCATTGATGACAAAAAGAGCAACACTGTTCTTTTTGATTTTTTATATACTATCTTATACACTTTTTCTTTTATTTTACACTTATTTTCATAAGTGACATCACTGGAATGCTAGGTGAAAAAAAGACCACCAGCATCATTAAGTTCCTATTATCCACAAAAGATAAAAACATGTAATGTTTAAGGTTTATAAGTTTTATTAGATCTGATAGAATAATGGATAACATAGTTTTCTAAAAAAAAATCTAGCTGAAATCCACGAGATTAATTTTCATATATTCCAGCATTTGTTGGTTAAAAAGGCATCTCAAATAGATTGGAGATTGTTATATCTTTTAATAAATTCTTATATAAGGAAATATTTCCTATGTAGAAAATACTGATGAAACTTTAATGGTAAAAACTGCCAAACTGATCAAACACTGATGAAAATCCGATCAAAAACACTTATGATAAACGGTCAGCTTTTTGCAAAGGAGAAAAATCCTAACAATAACTTACTGTCTGAAATTGAATTAAAGGCAATTAAATCAGTGATGGCAATAAAAATCTAATTTATAAAAATACAAACTATTTTAAACTGTCCATTTATAAAATAAAGACCATGTGGGAAATTGCAAGGTGTGACAATAGTCCAGTAAATTCACAAACAGATCTGAATGAAGTTAAAAAATCTCACTCTATAGTGAGGACAAATTATAGTTGAACCATATGTTAAGCAGTCTTGAATGGCCGGACTTTCTCAGTGGAATAGTATGCAGCTAATTCTTCTCCAGCTGGAGAGGCATTCACTTTATACAACGTCTTCAAACAGTAATACTGATTTCAAACGTCTGTATTTCATGGTTTGTATTCTGCTGGTCTACTGACCTAAACCAGCAATGTCATATAAGCTTATGAGGTTGAGGAGGAGGCCTTTCTAAGCTTTTCAGCTGAGATACTTTGGCGAAAACCCAGAACTCCAGCACCTTCCAGCAGGGCACATTCTAACCACATGTTATGTCCATGATTTTTGCATGCTACCATACAGATGTGTTATTTGGGGGATTTTGTCTTTTATATTCTCAATCCAGTGGAAGAAAAAAGCTGTTTCCTGGTCCAAAGTGCACAAAATATGGGAAATATCCACTAATCACACATAAATAATATTGGTAACATATAGTCCCTACCCACTGGGTTCTTATGACTGGAGACCTTTGCATTGCATTGCACTCTGTGCAAAACCTGTATTGGAAAAAATGCATTAACTGCATAAAAATCTAGGAGTATCCTATCTTCTTGTGGAAAGTGCTAAGCCAGTGCAAGGAGCCTTATAGACCAAGCCAAGCTCCTCTAGTATCTCCAACTGGAAGCAGAATTTCTAAAAGGCAATATTGACTCTTTAAGGAGCTTTGTCACATGACTAAAGATAAAAGCCAAACCTGACACCCTATTTGCAGACGTGTATTTCAGGGTGTTTGCTTATTCTCAGTGCAAAGCGAAAGGTCTGATTTGACTGCAATAGACTGTCTAAAAAGAAACATCTCTCCTTGTGGAGAGTGGCAAACCATGGTAAGGAGACTTATAGGCCATTCAAATTAAATGTGCAAATTGTTTCTTCAAAGAGAAAGAGGACTTGAACTCTAAAACCACCTATTGCTAGTAGCAATCCTGAAAGTCAATATTGACCATTTTTTGAGCCTTGCCACATGACTTTGAATAAATCCCACCAGAAAGAATGGGGAAATGTGTTTCACATTACACGTAACTTAATTTTTTAATTACTCTCTTTCCCACTTTACACAAAGAACATTTTCTGGGTGAAAAGACTAACACGTTTATTGATAGAGTGGAGAATATTAAAGGTGTCTCACATAAATTTTTTTCAGCCAATAAAAAATATACTTTATTAACACTTTATTAAAAAAGGAAACTACATATATGTTCCGGGTCAAAAATGAATAATCATAGATATATACAGTACAGACCAAAAGTTTGGACACACCTTCTCATTTAATGATTTTTCTGTATTTTCATGACTATAAAAATTGTACATTCACACTGAAGGTATCAAAACTATGAATTAACACATGTGGAATTATATACTTAACAAAAAAGTGTGAAACAACTGAAAATATGTCTTATATTCTAAGATCCTCAAAGTAGCCACCTTTTGCTTTGATGACTGCTTTGCACACTCTTGGCATTCTCTTGATGAGATTCAAGAGGTAGTCACCAGAAATGGCCTTCCAACAATCTTGAAGGAGTTCCCAGAGATGCTTAGCACCTGTTGGCCCTTTTGCCTTCACTCTGCGGTCCAGCTCACCCCAAACCATCTCGATTGGGTTCAGGTCTGGGGACTGTGGAGGCCAGGTCATCTGTCGTAGCACCCCATCACTCTCCTTCGTGGTCAAACAGCCCTTACACAGCCTGGAGGTGTGTTTGGGGTCATTGTCCTGTTGAAAAATAAATGATGGTCCATCTAAACGCAAACCGGATGGAATAGCATGCTGCTGCAAGATGCTGTGGTAGCCATGCTGGTTCCATATGCCTTCAGTTTTGAATAGATCCCCAACAGTGTCACCAGCAAAGAACCCCCACACCATCACACCTCCGCCTCCATGCTTCACGGTGGGAACCAGGCATGTAGAGTCCATCTGTTCACCTTTTCTGCGTGGCACAAAGACACGGTGGTTGGAACCAAAGATCTCAAATTTGGACTCATCAGACCAAAGCACAGATTTCCACTGGTCTAATGTCCATTCCTTGTGTTCTTTAGCCCAAACAAGTCTCTTCTGCTTGTTGCCTGTCCTTATCAGTGGTTTCCTAGCAGCTATTTTACCATGAAGGCCTGCTGCATAAAGTCTCCTCTTAACAGTTGTTGTAGAGATGTGTCTGCTGCTAGAACTCTGTGTGGTATTGACCTGGTCTCTAATCTGAGCTGCTGTTAACCTGCGATTTCTGAGGCTGGTGACTAGTGTTGAGCCACCCCCGTAGTGTTCGAGTTCGGTTCGGTTCGTCGAACACCCGTGTGTTCGTCGAACTGTTCGTCGAACACCTTCGAACACCGTTAAAACCAATGGCAGGCAAACAAAAACACATAGAAACACATAGAAAACACCTTCAAAGGTGTCCAAAAGCTGACAAACTGCTCAGAAGACACAACTAACACATGGAAAAGTGACAAGTACATATAGTCATGCGAAAAGAAAAGAGGTGGAGGAGTAAAAGGAGGGGGAGACACAGATATAGGCATGTCATGCCCTTCTAAAATCCAAAAAGTGAGAAGCCGACACATTCAGTCCGCTCCTGCCCGTGCCACCTCCGCGTCGCCGGGTTTGTGCCAGAGCCGCGGTGAACCCTGACGACCAGCCCCCCTCTCCCAATACTGGTGCCTGTCCGCTGGTGGGTCGAGCGAGCCCCCCTGTGGTGGAGGCAGCTCTAAGCTTTTTAATTTAAATTGTCTCTCTAATTTGAATGAATACACTTTAAATCCATTTACAAGGATCTATTGGAGGGCAAGTCTCATGCCAGCAGCCGCGTAATTCCAGCTCCAGTAGCGTCCACTAAAGCTGCTGCAGTTAAAAAGCTTTTATAAGGATCGAGCTCGGCTGTCCACCGCAAGGCATCCTACTGCCAGTCCCAGCCCCTATGCCTTGGGGTGCCTCCTGATGCTCTTCACTGAGTATCCCGTGGTCCCGAAGCATTTCCTTTGAAAAAATTAAGTGTCCAAACTACAGGTGGTGTAGCTTGCTTAACAGCCGGGATAATCCGCTGACTAGCAGACACTGCTACTAGGCACAAAGTATTTCCTGGGCTAGATGCAGTTAAAAATTTGTAATTAGATACTCTCGTTGGATGCTGAGAAAGCATTCCATAGAGTCTCCTGGCACGCCATATATGATTCTCTTAAAAAGCTTGGGGTAGGGGTCTAGGGGACCCTTTTATAGCCAAAATCACGGCCCTGTATCGCAATACGTCACCTAGGCTGAAGATAAATGGAACTGTAGCACCCTGAGGGCTCGGTTGCTACAGAGGTATTGCACCTCACCCAGAGGTGTGATATCTCACTCTCAGGTAAGGATGTAGTGTGGATCAGGACCCGACACCTGCATGCATTACACCACATTGCCGTGGGGCAGGGCGACCAATATGCCCCTGAGATGGGCACGACAGTCCCTGTCCCTGGCTGGAGTGGGGGGAGGGAACACTGAGGAAGGGGAACCCTGTAGTGCAGGAGCAGGGAGGAAGCAGTTCCTGGGTGCATTGAGAAGGGAGTATAAAAGGTGGGCACCATCTTAGTTCAGTGCAGAGAAGTCTGAGCAGAAGTGGCAGAGAGCAGGGGCTCTGCATGAGCTCTGCTCCGGAGGCGGGCCTAGTAACAGAGGCCCAGGCCTGGAAGAGGGAGAAGGAAGGAAGAGGAGCGGAGAAGGCTCCAGTAACGAGGAATGAAGGGATCCCAGGGGTGCGGACGGGCGAGTCGCCACCGCACGCCCAAATCCACCTGCGTGGAGGAGTCAGGCCAAAGGGGGGACCGGTCCCCGAAAGTAGTGGAGGCAGGAAACGACCCTCAGCTAGAAACAGGAGGCTGTGACATTTTATGTGGCGCAGCCCCTCGCTACACCCGCTAGGAAGGCACCACATAGGGTCAGGGAAACTGGCGCCAAGTTTACCAAGAGGAGGCCCGAGGCAGCCGGACAGAAGGGTTGGTAAGAAAGGCCAGACAAAGGACACACAAAGGGGGTCCTGTGAAGCGCTCCAAAGTTATCTGGGAGTTGTCTGAGCCCCTCACCTGGTGAGCACAGTACGACGTGGGCAGCCGTTACCTGCAGACGTGGTCTGGATAATAAGAACTGTGAGTAAAGGCCCTGGACTGCATCACTGACTCCGTGTCGTTACTGCTGCTGCCCTGCACCATCACCCCCATCCTCCGTATACACTGCCCTGAGGCTATACTCCTTCCGTGGGGAGTTATGCTACGCTCTGCTGCACCCACAACACCAGCCTCAGCGGTCTGCCCTGGAGCGGCGGTTCACTCTGACCGCAATCCACGGGTGGCGTAGTCGGACATTTAAACATCAAAACCACATAAATAGTTCCGCCACTGGTTTGACCGCCCTGAGCCACGGAACCGGGTCGCCGCCACGGAGACTACAACCACCAGCATCCACCAAAAAGGGTCCGGCTCCGGGTGTCCCAAGGCCCAGGGGGCGCGTCAGAACATTTTCATCACCTTTCACAATCACCAATGGGACAAGGCAGGGATGTTCTCTGTCCCCTCTCTTATACATCCTAGTGACGGAGCACCTGCTCTCATCAATTCGCCATAACCCCAATATTAGGTGGATTGAGGTGGGAGGCACCGAGTACAAGTGCTCTCTATTTGCTGATGATGTCCTAGTATATATCACTCAATCACATATATCCATCCATGCTGTTATGGCTGAAATAGATCACTTTGTTACATGGTCAAATTTTAAAATCAATGCAGCGAAGTCTGAGGCCCTTGATGTCTCCCTCCCCAAATCCATATAGGATTCCATCCAGTCCAACTTTCCCTTTGCCTGGCACTCACAGGGTATCAAATACTTAGGAATTCCTATTCATAGAGACCTCTCCCATCTATGTTATCTTAATTTTGGGCCCTTTATTGAACAACTCCATACAGACCACGGTTGGCAAGTTAGAACTGTAAGATTCACTACGTGAACCACTGGTGTTTTGTGGAAAAGCACATGTACACTGTGTTCCAAATTATTATGCAAAAAGTGTTTAGGAGTGATAAGGGAAGAATTTGTTTGTTTGTCAGTTAAACTCATTGATGGTGATGTGTGTCAGGGCTCTTTATATCACTGTAAGCAATTGCAGACACCTGTGCTAATTAGTTTGGCAGGTGTGTCCAATGAAAGGCAAGACTACTTAAGAAGGCTGTCTCACATTATTAAGCAGCCTACATTTTCTGCCAAAATGGGAATTAAAAAGGATGTGTCGGCTGCTGAGAAGCAACAAATTGTGGAGTGTTTAGGTCAAGGCATGACTACAATCAACATTGTGCGATGATCAGGATGAAGTGTCTTGGCAATCAAGAAGTATGTAGCTGATTCACAGTACACACGTGTGCGTGCTGATAAGGGCAAATTGAGGACTCTTTCCTACAGGCAATTACGTCAGGTTGAAAGAGCAGTGGCAAAAAAGCCTTGTCATAGCAGCAGACAAGTTTTTGAAGCTGCTGGTGCCTCCAACGTCCCCCGAACAACAAGATGCAGGGTCCTTCAGAGGTTTGCAGCTGTGCATATGCCATCCTGTCGACCTCCTCTATCCACTTCACACAAGCAGAAACGGCTCCAGTGGGCCAAACATTACATGAAGACTGATTTCAAAACTGTTTTGTTCACGGATGAGTGCCGTGCAGCGCTCGATGGTCCAGATGGATGGAGTGGAGGATGGCTGGTTGATGGACACCCCACGCAAACACGGCTACAGCGCCAACAAGGAGGAGGTGGAGTAATGTTTTGGGCTGGAATCATGGGGAGAGAGATTGTCGGCCCCTTTAGGATCCCTGAAGGCGTTAAAGATGAACTCCATAATGTATGTGGATTTTCTCAAACAGCACTTCCTGCCATGGTTCAAGAAGAAGAACCGTGTATTTCACAGCAAGATCATTTTTTTGCATGATAATGCACCATCTCATGCTGCACATAAAACATCTGCATCTCTGGCTGATATGGGCATAAAAGGGGACAAACTTATGGTGTGACCCCCATGCTCCCCTGACCTCTACCCCATTCAGAACCTTTGGAGCATCATTAAAAGGAGTGTCTATGATGGCGGGAGGCAGTTCACATCTAAGCAACAGCTCTGGGAGGGTATTCTGTCCTCATGCAAAACAATTGAAGTAGAAACCATCCAAAACCTGACAAATTCAATGGACGAGAGAGTTCAGAAGCTCCTTTCGAACAAGGGGTCCTATGTGAAAATGTAACATCACCTAGAATAAAGTTTTGAGTTGAAAACTGTTTGATTTCAGTTTCTAACAACCTGCTAATGCTTATAATTTCAAAAATGACCATTTTTTTGGTCTTTATTAAAATGAAAAGGTTGATCGAAAAGTTTGGGGGATCTAAGAGTGTGGCAACCCAGCTGTCATGATTACTTCGAATTCTGACAATATGAGGGTCATGCTGCAGGTAGTGCAGCAAGAAGGCACTTATGTGTCTTGCGCATCTCGGAGCCCCAAAATTATTTTCCGGGCTAGATGCAGCTAAAAATTATTATTATTAATTTTAAATCTGGTGAAGCTTTAGTATAGATGGCCTAATAGGATCAGTGCTGCACACTGCTACAAAGCCCAAATTATTTTCCAGTCAAGATACAGATAAACATGATTAGTAATTTTAAATCTGGTGGAGCTTATTATAGATGGCCTAATAGAATCAGTGCTGCACACTGCTACAAAGCCCAAATTATTTTCCAGCCAAGATACAGATAAACATGATTAGTAATTTGAAAGCTTAAAACGGTTGGTAGGGTGATTTTAACCAATCATCAAGCTTTTACTCTCCCCAGGATGACACAGGGGTAGAAATGTCGTTTCGGATCCATGATTTGTTCATCTTTATGAACGTGAGTCTGTCTACATTATCAGTGGAGAGCCGCGTGCGCTTATCTGTCAGCACACCACCAACAGCGCTGAACACACGTTCAGACAGAACGCTGGCTGCGGGGCATGACAAGATCTCCAAGGTGTAAGTGGCTAGCTCCGGACATTTATCCAGATTGGAAGCCCAAAAAGAGCAAGGGTCCAGTGACACAGTCATGGCTTCAATGTTTACTTGGAGATACTCCTGTACCATCGTCTCTAGGCGTTGACTATGTGTCAGACTTCTTGTCTCCTGTGGCCTTGCAAAGGATGGGCTAAAAAAGTGGTGAAATGATTCCGCAAAATTGATGTTACTAGCAGATACTGTGGTTCTGTTACGGTTTGAGTGCTGAACACTTGACGGTCCCACGGTTGGCAAGTTGGAACTGTGAGATTCACTATGTGCACCACTGGTATTTTGTGGAAAAGCACATGTAAGATTCTGCAACAGTCTCTGCTGATACTCCTGCATGCGTGCATCCCTTTCTATGGCAGGAATAATTTCTGCAAATTTACTTTTGTACCGGGGATCTAACAGTGTGGCAACCCAGTAGTCAGGATTATTTCTAATTCTCACAATTTGAGGGTCATGTTGCAGGTAGTGCAGCAAGAAGGCACTCATGTGTGTTGCGCATCCAGGAGCACCAAGTCCCTGTTGTGTTGGTGGCGAGGTAACAATCATGCTTCCTTCCTCTGTCCTCTCCCCCCAACCTCGCACAACAGAAATGTGATCAAGGTCTCCCTCATCTGATGAGTCTTCCATCAGTTCGTCCTCCACTTCTTCCTGGGCTCCTGCACCTTCCTCACTAGTTTGGCTGCTACCATTCGCCCTGGTAAAACCATCTCCCCCACCCTCACATGCCTGCCGCCTTGGTGCTGCCGACCGTCTGGACCTTGCAGATGTTAGCCCTTCCGCATACAACTCCTCCTCCTCTACTTCCTCCACCTCCTCTTGTGCCACCACCTGACTCCGAATTCTGTTTAACATGTGCTCCAGCATGTAAATCACCGGAATAGTCATGCTGATAATGGCATCGTCAGCACTAAACATCTTCGTCGCCATTTCAAAACTGTGCAGAAGGGTGCATAGGTCCCTGATCTGAGACCACTCCTCCAGCGTGATTTGCCCCACCTCTGGATCTCGTTGGCCCAGGCTATACGTCAGAACGTATTGCACCAGGGCTTGTCGGTGCTGCCACAGTCGCTGCAACATGTGCAGAGTTGAATTCCACCGGGTAGGCACATCGCATTTTAGCCGGTGAAGTGGCAGGCCCAACGACTTCTGTAGAGATGTAAGTCGCTGAGCTGCGGGATGCAAACGGCGGAAGTGAGCACACAGCGACCGTGCCCTCTGCAGAAGGCCATCTAGTCTGGGATAGTGGGCTAAAAATTGCTGGACAACCAGGTTCAACACGTGAGCCATACAAGGCACGTGTGTGACATTGCCCCGGCGAAGGGCCGCACCCAGGTTTGCAGCATTGTCGCACGCGGCCTTCCCTGGTTTCAGGTCCAGTGGAGACAACCATTCATGAAATTGGTTCTCCAGAGCTGACCACAACTCCTCAGCTGTGTGACTCACATTTCCCAGACATTTCAATGTAAAAACCGCCTGATGACGTTGAGCCCTACTGCCAGCATAGTAAGGAGGTGTGCAGGATCCCTTCTGCGCAGTTAGAAAGCTTGTGGCATGACCAGACAGGCTTTGGGTGCAGGTGGAAGACCGAGAGGAGGTTGAGGAGGCAGAAGCAGTGGAGGAACTTTGACATAAAGAGGATTGACGCACAACTCGTGGGGACGGCAAGACTTGGACAGCAGCCCCTTGTCCTGCTGTCACCATAGTTACCCAGTGCCCAGTCAGCGACATGTAACGCCCCTGTCCATGCCTACTCGTCCAAGTGTCTGTGGTGAAATACATCCTGTCACACACAGAGTTTCTCAAAGAAGCGGTGATGTTGTGTGCGACATGCTGGTGGAGCGCAGGCACACCTTTCTTTGAGAAGTAGTGCCGACTGGGCATCTGGTACTGGAGCACTGCGACGGACATAAGGTCTCGAAAATCCTCTGTGTCCACCAGGCGGAAAGGCAGCATTTCTGTAGCCAAGAGCTTGCAGATGGTGAAATTCAACCTCTTAGCTTTCTCATGGCTAGGAGGAAATGGTCTTTTACTTGTCCACATCTGAGGGACCGAGGGCTGGCTATTGTGCTTAGACGGGGTTGATAAGGGTGTCCCCGGCAAACTGCCGGTCTGTGAGGAAGATGCAGGCGGACATGTTAGGTTGTCTTGATCCAAAGGTGGTGATATCGATGTCGGACAGCGCTCAACACCAGCTGGTGTTACCACCTCCAAAGAAAATGATGACCTGCCAATCACGCTGGCTGTTGCGGGTAAAGAGGTGGCAGGTCTGCGCCCCAAAACAGGTGTGACTGCTGTCCCCCCAGTCACAGAGGATGAAGAGGCCGCGGATGCACAAGATATGGCAGACGGTGGTTGGCCCGGCCGGCTAGGCCGCATTGTAGCACACTGAGCTTCCCACTGCAACTTATGCTTCATGTCCATGTGCCGGTTCATGCATGAAGTACTCAAACTATGTATTTTTTGGCCTCTACTTAGCTTTTGCTGACAAATGTTACAGATAACACGAGTTGGGTCATCTTTATCGATCTGAAATAATGCCCAGGCTATGCAAGGCTTAGCACCCATGCGACCTGAAGAGCCACCACGACTTGTGGTGAGAGGCAGAGTTGTGTTTGAGGATGCAGTTGTTGACGTGCTTCCAGTACTACGTCTCTGTCCAGGAAGGCGCAACCTGACCTCGTCGTCACTAGCATCTTCCTCCACCTCCTCTGCTGACCTCATCTCTTGGCTGACTGTGGGTTGACAGTAAGTGGGATCTCCAACCTCATCATCATCACCCTGTGCGTTATCACACCCGTCGTCCTCAGAGCCAACCTGTTCCTGCCCTGACAAAAAACTAAAGTTGTCGCTCCAATCAGGTATTTGAGTCTTATCATCGTCTTCCTCATTGTCTCCACCAACAGGAGTTACAGTTTGGGAACGAGGGTCTACATTATGGTCAGAACCTTCTGCGTCTGGTCCTGGATCCGACTCATAAAGATTCTGGGCATCAGTGCAGATCATTTCCTCGTCTGGATTCACAGAAGCGCTGGAGTCGACCTCTGATTCCCAGGCTATAGAATGAGTAAACAGCTCTGCAGACTCAACCATCTGTTCTACCTCATACTCAGACGGGCAGCTGGAGATTTGGGAGCTGTGAGGAAGCAAGTGCGATTGGGGTGACACCTTTGAGGACTGGAGTATTTGTGATGTTGAAGTTGATGTGGAGGAGAGCCCACTTAAAGGAGCACTTGATATCCGTTGAAGCACCTGCTGTTTTTGCGCCTCATCTGGAATTTGTAGCCATTGGCGTGGCCGTAAGAAAGGGATCTTATCACATTGTCCGCTAAAAGAAGTAGACATTTTAGTTTGGCTGGAAGATGGTCTTTCTTCTGCAGATGTTACTGTTGCTTTAACACCTACCCCACGGGCACAACCTTTTTTCCCCTTCCCAACACGCCTATTCCCCTTTCCACCAGCAGCAGGCCTTTTTCCACTCATTTTGGTGGTTAACTAATTAACAACTCTGGAGTTGTTTGCACAAAAAAACAATGGATGGGAACCGAGCAGAGCTGAGTGGCCAAACTGTGGTATTAGGCCAAAACTATTGGCTGGGTTAGATGCAGAAAAAAATTATATTCAATTTGCAACCTGATGGAGGTCAGTATAGATGGACTAATAGAACAAGTCCCACACACAGCTAGAAGCCCAAATATTTTTTCAGAGGTAGATGCCGAAAAATTTTTTATTCAGTTTGCAACCTGATGGAGGTCTGTATAGATGGATTAATAGAACAAGTCCCACACACAGCTACAAGCCCAATATTTTTTCAGAGGTAGATGCAGAAAAAAAATATATTCAGTTTGCAACCTGATGGAGGTCAGTATAGATGGACTAATAGAGAAAGTCCCACACACTGCTAGAAGGCCAAATATTTTTTCAGAGCTAGATGCAGAAAAAAAATTATTTTGAATTTGCAACCTGATGGAGGTCAGTATAGGTGGACTAATAGAACAAGTCCCACACACTGCTAGAAAGCCAAATATTTTTTCAGAGCTAGATGCAGAAAAAAATTATATTCAGTTTGCAACCTGATGGAGGTCTGTATAGATGGATTAATAGAACAAGTCCCACACACAGCTAGAAGCCCAAATATTTTTTCAGAGGTAGATGCAGATAAAAATTATTTTTAATTTGCAACCTGATGGAGGTCAGTATAGATGGACTAATAGAGAAAGTCCCACACACTGCTAGAAGGCCAAATATTTTTTCAGAGCTAGATGCAGATAAAAATTATATTCAATTTGCAACCTGATGGAGGTCAGTATAGATGGACTAATAGAGAAAGTCCCACACACTGCTAGAAGGCCAAATATTTTTTCAGAGCTAGATGCAGATAAAAATTATATTCAATTTGCAACCTGATGGAGGTCAGTATAGATGGACTAATAGAACAAGTCCCACACACAGCTAGAAGCCCAAATATTTTTTCAGAGGTACTGTAGATGCAGATAAAAATTATTTTTAATTTGCAACCTGATGGAGGTCAGTATAGATGGACTAATAGAGAAAGTCCCACACACTGCTAGAAGGCCAAATATTTTTTCAGAGCTAGATGCAGAAAAAAATTATATTCAGTTTGCAACCTGATGGAGGTCAGTATAGATGGACTAATAGAGAAAGTCCCACACACTGCTAGAAGGCCACATATTTTTTCAGAGGTAGATGCAGAAAAAAATATATTCAGTTTGCAACCTGATGGAGGTCTGTATAGATGGATTAATAGAACAAGTCCCACACACAGCTAGAAGCCCAATATTTTTTCAGAGGTAGATGCAGAAAAAAATATATTCAGTTTGCAACCTGATGGAGGTCAGTATAGATGGACTAATACAACAAGTCCCACACACAGCTAGAAGCCCAATATTTTTTCAGAGGTAGATGCAGAAAAAAATATATTCAGTTTGCAACCTGATGGAGGTCTGTATAGATGGATTAATAGAACAAGTCCCACACACAGCTAGAAGCCCAATATTTTTTCAGAGGTAGATGCAGAAAAAAATATATTCAGTTTGAACCTGATGGAGGTCAGTATAGATGGACTAATACAACAAGTCCCACACACAGCTAGAAGCCCAATATTTTTTCAGAGGTAGATGCAGAAAAAAATATATTCAGTTTGCAACCTGATGGAGGTCTGTATAGATGGATTAATAGAACAAGTCCCACACACAGCTAGAAGCCCAATATTTTTTCAGAGGTAGATGCAGAAAAAAATATATTCAGTTTGCAACCTGATGAAGGTCAGTATAGATGGACTAATACAACAAGTCCCACACACAGCTAGAAGCCCAATATTTTTTCAGAGCTAGATGCAGAAAAAAATTATATTCAATTTGCAACCTGATGGAGGTCAGTATAGATGGACTAATAGAATGATGCTATGCCCAAAAGATTTTTCTTCACTAGGTGCAGTAAAAAAATTGGTATTCTATACACAGGTGGTATACCTTGCAACACAGATAGGCTACTCCACTGACTAACACACTCTGCAATAGGCCAAAAAGGATTAGCTTTGCTAGATTCAGCCAAATGCTGTGAAAAAAACTTGCACAGCACTGGCACAGACCTGCCTGGCAAAAACTGATAGGAACTGATGTAACCTAGTCCTGAAAAGGACTCCAATTACAATTAGTCTTTACTCGCACAATCTATCTATTTAAGAGCACAGACCTGCCTGATAAAAGTCGTAGGAAATGCTGTAACCTAGTCCTTAAAAGGACTGCAATCACAACTATTCCCTACTCCCAAGCTATCTGTAGATTTGTGCGAAAATTGGCTTGAAATTAACAAGGTATAGCGCACACAGCAACAGCGGTGCCGTCTAACACGCAGCTGCAGCAGTGAGAAAATGGTGGCGACGGGGAAAATGGCTTGGTCTTATAGGGCAAGGACATGTGACATACACTGCCAATGACACATGCCCTTGCTTGTGTGAAAAAAAGCACTTCGCTCCGTGTGTGCGCTGCTGATAGGCTGACAGATTGCACCTCCCCACTGTAAATGCGGGAAAGAGAAAAAAAAATGGAGATCTTCATTGTTCCTGCAGAGATCCATCCCCTGCCCCTCCCCCCACCCCGCTGTACACTCAAACTGCGTATTAACATTAATTTTCATCATTACTGAGAAAAAATCCAGTTATGATTTTGGTGCACGAACAGTTATCGAACATAACCTCGAACAGCCGAATTTTTCTCAAATTGTTCGTGTTCGCCGAACGGCTCGAACACCGCCCAAAACAGCTCGAATTTGAGATTGGCGAACAGTTCGAGTAGAACAACGCTCTTCTCTACTGGTGACTCGGATAAACATATCCTCAGAAGCAGAGGTGACTCTTGGTCTTCTTTTCCTGGGGCAGTCCTCTTGTGAGCCAGTTTCTCTGTAGCGCTTGATGGTTTTTGCAACTGCACTTGGGGACACTTTCAAAGTTTGCCCAATTTTTTGGACTGACTGACCTTCATTTCTTAAAGTAATGATGGCCACTCGTTTTTATTTACTTAGCTGCTTTTTTCTTGCCAAAATACAAATTCTAACAGTCAATTCAGTAGGACTATTAGCTGTGTATCCACCTGACTTCAGCACAGCACAACTGATGGTCCCAACCCCATTTATAAGCCAAGAAATCCCACTTATTAAACCTGACAGGACACACCTGTGAAGTGAAAACCATTTCCGGTGACTACCTCTTGAAGCTCATCAAGAGAATGCCAAGAGTGTGCAAAGCAGTCATCAAAGCAAAAGGTGGCTACTTTGAAGAACCTCGAATATAAGACATATTTTCAGTTGTTTCACACTTTTTTTGTTAAGTATATAATTCCACATGTGTTAATTCATAGTTTTGATGCCTTCAGTGTTAATGTACAATGTTCAAAGTCATGAAATTACAGAAAAATCTTTAAATGAGAAGGTGTGTCCAAACTTTTGGTCTGTACTGTATATTGTGGCATTTGTCTGTATGCAATACTGCATGCAGACACACAGCCACATGTAAGACAAACAGGGCTTTAAAGTATGCAGGGAGGTTACTACGGTTAATTACAGGCTGAGAATTACTGCAATTATTATGTATCTATTACTCACATTTTCATTGTAGAACGGAGCTTGTTCCCTATGGGATATGTTAGACTATGTTTTCCTATGGGATATGTTGCCTATATTAGACAGCCGCAACACATGCAGGGTTGCCTGCTAGTTAGGCAATCCTGCATGTGTTGCAGCTGTCTAACAGGCGTGAGACATGTAGTCGCAGTGACCTGAACATAGTATTCGAGCACGCCTATGCTACTTGGTTAGCACCCGAGCATGCTCGGATACTCCCTTATCCAAGCACTTTTGCCCATCACTAATTGCTATCTATGCTCGTCTTATGCACTGTCACATTATTTTGGGTCACCTTTTTGGTGTTTCTGTGTATTGTACACCAAATGCTGACTTGCACATACTTTCTTCTCTTGTGAGGGTTTCTAGTATCTAGGATCATTTAGGGTTTACCAAGGCAAGCTGATGGTGAGCTGCGATGCCATAATTTGCATGCTTTATTAGGGTGCCATCTCTACAGTTTGGTAGGGACTAGTGATGAGCGAGCACTAAAATGCTCGGGTGCTCGAAGCTCGGGTCGAGCACATTGGAATACTCGGGTGCTCGACACGAGCAACGAGCCCAATGTAAGTCTATGGGAAACTCGAGCATTTTTCTGGTGGTCCCCCCGGCTGTCTGCAGAAGGTCAAAAATTGCCCAACGGTGCTCAATTAAACGTCAGGCAGGCAGGGTAAATAGGAGGGTGCATGAAAAACATAGCAGGGCACTTGGAACACACTAGTGCCCTCCGATTTTCATGCACCCGTCTCTGTAAAAAAGCCAGCCTGCAATTCATCAGCGGCATACACTGGTACCCGACAATTTAGAACAGAAAGAGTAGAGCATCACACATAGATTAGATAGATAGAAACATGTCAGTCACATATATATGAAGTACAGTGACAGTGTTGGTTACTGTACTTGTTATTTAGTGTTAAAATAAAGGATTTATTAAAAAAAAAATGGCGTGGGGTTCCCCGTAATTTTTTTTCTCTAGCGGAGTTTAAGCAGATGGCTGGGGCAGATGTTTGAAGCCAGGGAAGGGGGTAATACCCACGGAGCTTCCCAGGCTACTAATATCAGCCCCCAGCTGAATACCTAGCCTTTACCAGCTATTAAAATGGGGGACCCCAAAAAAAAATGAGGTGGGGTCTCCCCTATTTTAATAGCTAGCAAAGGCTAGGCAGACAGCTGGGGGCTGATATTAATAGCCCAGGAAGGGTGCAATGAATATTGGCCACCTCCCAGGCTAGAAACACCAGCTGTCAGCCGCCCCAGAAATGGCGCATTCATAGGATGGCCAATTCTGGCACTTAGCCTCACTCTTCCCACTGCCCTGTAGCGGTGGCAGTGGGGTAATAGGGCTGGGGTTGATGCCAGCTTATAATGGCAGCTGACATCAAGCCCAGGTTAGTAATGGAGAGGCGCCTATAAGACACCCCCATTACTAACCCCACAGTCAAAGTTAAAAAAAAACACAAACACCCAGAATAAAGTCCTTTAATTGAAATAAACACACATTTCATGAAATGTTTCATTGAAATAAACATTTCATGAAATAATTTTAAAAAAATTGACGTGGGGCTTCGCCCTATTTTTGGGTCCAGCCAGGTACAGCATCCAGGATCGGGCTGCCCCCAACCACCAGCTGCCTATTTGTACCTATCCGGACGCAACAATATAGGGAAGCCCTTTTTTTTATTATTTCATGAATTTCATGAAATAATAAAAAAAAAATGTAATGCAATGTAATGTAATTGTAAAAATTGGATGTCATACCGATGGTACGTAAGGCATGTGATTTTTTTTTCTCACACCTATCCGATTTTAGAGTGAATTGGGATTATTTTTTCCTCATCCCAATTCCAGCTGAGAAAAAACTCATAGATGAACACTGCCTCATTGAATAATATTGATGAGAGTGTAATGTGATTTTTTTATCGCATGGCAAACGGTGAATTTACAGTGGCTTGCGAAAGTATTCAGCCCTCCTGATGTTTTGTGTTTTGCTACCTCACAACCTGCAATTCCACTGTTTTTTTTCCGAGGGTTTGCATCAGTTCATGTAAAGAACATGCCTACAACTGTGAACATTTTGTTTTCTTTTTATTGTGAAGCAAATTACAAATAGAACAAAATTACTGAAACCTTCAGTGTGCATAACTATATATCCCTCTAAAGTCAGTACTTTGTAGAGCCTCTTTTTGTGGCAATTACAGTGGAAAGTTACTTTAGATAAGTCTCAATGAGCTTTCCACATCTTGCCACTGGGATTTTTGTCCATTCCTTAAGGAAAACTGCTCCAGCAGTTTCCTCTGTTGAGCAGCTATCTTCAAGTCTGACCACAGATTCTCAACTGGATTAAGATCTGGACTTTGATTAGGCCACTCCAAAACATTTACACGTTTTACATTAAACCAATGTTCCCCAACTCCAGTCCTCAAGGCCCACCAGCAGATCATGTTTTCAGGATTTCCTTAGTATTGCACACGTGATAATTACATCACCTGAACAGGCAATAATGGATGGAATTATTGCCTGTTCAGGTGATGTAATTATCACGCGTGCAATACTAAGGAAATCCTGAAAACATGTCCTGTGGGTGGGCCTTGAGGACTGGAGTTGGCAAACCATGCTTTAAACCACTCGAGTGTTGCTTTAGCAGTATCTTTTGGGTCATTGTCTTGTTGAAAGGTGAACCCCATCTCAGTCTCAAATCATTGACAGACTTTAACAGGTTTTGCTCAAAAATATCCCTGCATTTTGCAACATCCATCTTCCCTTTGACTTGGACCACTTTCCCTGCCCCTGCTTCCAAAAAACATCCCAAAGAATGATGCTCCCACAACAGGTCTTTTGGCAATCTGAAAACGAGCATTACAGTTTTGTATGTATTTTTTTTGCCCATCTTCCATAAAGGCCAACTCTATGGAGTGTATGGCTTATTGTGGTCATCTGGACAGATACTCCAGTCACTGCTTGGGAACTCTGCAGTTCTTTTAGGGTTACCTTTAGACTCTGTGCTGCCTCACTGATTAATGCCCTCCGTGTCCGGCCTGAGAGTTTTTGTGGGTATCCCTCTTTTGGCAGGCTTTCTATGGTACCATGTTCTTTCCACTTGATGATGGATTTGATAGTGCTCTGGAGGATCCTCAGAGATTGGGACATTTTTTATAACTCAACCCTGACTTGTACTTCTCAACAACTTTGTCCCTTACTTGTTTGAAGATCTCCTTGGTCTTTATAGTGTTGTTTGGTTAGTGGTGCCTCTTGCTTAATGGTGTTTCATCCCCTGTGGCCATTCGGAAAAAGTGTGTATATACTGACAGACCACGTGACACTGGGATTGCACACACATGGACTTCTTTTCACTAAGCAGGTGACTTATTGAGGTAATTGCTTGCACCAGAAATTTTTAGGGGCTTCATCGTAAAAGGGGTGTATAAATGAAGCACATGTCAATTTTTAATTATTTGATCCCTTAAATTGAATTTTTGCCTATATTTTTTCACTTCACTTCACCAACTTAGACTATGTAGTGCTGATGCATCACACACAAATCGAATTTCAAAAATATTTAAACACAGGTTGTAATGTAACAAAATAGATACAAAGCCAAGAGGGTTGAATACTTTTACATGCCACTGTATACACAAGTGGGAGCGAGGCCTAACTCAGCACTACAGATGAGAGGATCTTTTGAAATTTCGAATTCACCAGGTTTTCTGAATTTTTCCTCTAAAATTTGATTTGTGTGAATCTCAATGCTAGAAAGAATGTAATTGCTCAAAAAATACATGTGGGGGAGAGGAGAGAAAAAAGACTCCACTGACCGTAAGAGCTTACACTCTACAAAAGAAAGAGAGAGAAGACCCCACTGATTATAAGAGCTTTACAGGAGAGACTTACCGAGTGACTCTAGAGGTGCAAAAATGACACTGCTGTACAAATTGTGCTTTGCTGGGAACCGCTAATCTATGATGGCCCAGATACTGACCACCGCTGTACAAGGTATGATAATCTGCTACATGACATATCTACAGTGTAATATAGGGAAGACCACGTAGCAACGCAAAAATATATTTGCCTTCACTCTGATGCTTCAACAGTGTGGGAAACGGTACCAGGCAAGGTTTTTCTTTCTTTTGTGAACTGAGAACTGCTGAATTTTAAAGTTTTTTAAATTCACACGAAACATTGAATTACAGGAAATTTGACTCAAACGCGATCCTTTGCGGATTGATCCACTCATCTCTACTTGGCACCCCTGGTTTCTCAAGTTTTAGATCAGAAAGACATGATACACAGCAATGTGAGCAGCCTCTTCTTTCCTCAGCCCCCCTTATATAATCAATGTTAGATTAGAAAGACAAGGTGGACAGTAATGTAAGCCTTTTCTTATCTCAACACCTCTGCTATTTCTAGTATTTGATCATGAAGAAAAGGTGAACAGCAGACTGTTCTTACCTCACCATTCCAGGAACCACAAGTATTAGATCATATAGAAAGTGTGCACACCAGTGTAACAGCTTCTTCTTACCTCAGCACTCTTAGTATCCACAATATTAGATGATAAAGACATAGTAGACAGAAGTGTGAGCAGCCTCTTCTGACTTCAGCACCCATATTATCTCAAGTTTTAGATCAGAATATCTACTGGAGTATATCTTACTACACATGAAAAGAGAGTATCAGCAACTTGTGTAGGACACATAAATCCAAAACACAACAAATGAGTAATAGGTTTAAAATATAATGTATTTATTAGATATTCTTTAAAATAAAGGTATAAAAGCAGATAAATACCCGTACTACAAACATGGGGGGTCAAACCATGAACCATTCAAAAAATATATATATGGGTAACACATATGTTATAACACCATAGCATATTCAACTCTGTTAATATGTAAAATATCCTATATAATAGGTAGATAGCCAATCCGCATCACAGGATATATAAATGAATCACATTAGACAGAAAACATCATTACCTCACACAGTTGTAAATAAGGATGAAGGCATGGGGACCACCACCGTTCCGACGTGCATTTCGACACCTTTTTCAAGGAGCGCTGCGTCTAATATAATTCATTTATATATCCTGTGACTCCTCAATCCTCTCCTGGATCCCCCAAAATGTATCCATGTCTCTCTGATGGTTAATGGAGCAGATCCATATCTTTCCAGTCAGGGCTGGTAACCTTAGACTAGAATCATATAGAATACCAATCTGTGTCTCTTTGGATGCCATGCAATCCATCTACTTTCCTGAAGGATGTCTCTCATACACCTTCTAAGGTCTTTCTGATGTTCCTTGATTCTCTGTCCCAAGTCTCATTCTGTCTCCAGCACTACAGACATCCCTGTTTATATTTACATCTGTGTGAGGTCATCAGGCACAGGCAAGAGATAAAGGTGCAGGGCTCATTTACTATTGTTTGAGCTAATCTATTTACATAGTTGGTATCACAGGGGCTCCCGTAAATACACATCATTGTTTCAGAATCAAAGAGCAGATAATGTTCAGGGTTATACAAATAATAGTCTGTGTTAATCAACTAAGGAAGAACACAGATTAAAGAGTCAACATAAAAATAAAGATATGCTGCTCTTGCCATCAGAAAGTATGTCTGGCATAATTAAGATTTTACTCTGTATCGTGACAGATGTATATACAGTGGCATGTAAAAGTTTGGGCACACCAGGTCAAAATTACTGTTATTGTGAACAGTTAAGCAAGTTGAAGATGAAATGATCTCTAAAAGGCCTAAAGTTAAAGATGACACATTTCCTTTGTATTTTAGGCAAAAAAAATATATAAATATTTTCATCTTTTACTTTTTACAAATTACAAAAATGAAAATGGGCCAATGCAAAAGTTTGGGCATCTTGGAGATTTATGTGCTCAGATAATTTTGACCAAGGTTTCAGATCTTGATTATTGATGATGTTACTACTAGCAACTGCTTTTCGAAGTTTGTGCTAGTCTTGAGCATAGTCAACTTTGTTGCACATCATCAATACCAACAAACATCACATGCCTCACCAAAAAAGATGCAGTTCCATCACATTGGGAGTGGTGGGGGTGAATTAATTATTTGACCAAATATAGCAGAGTCATTTTAAAGTTTATAATTCTGTATAGCCAATGACTTTTGTTACAAATAACCAAATAGCCCTTAATAGAAGAAAGGTTTCTCACTCTCCTCTAAAGCATGGAGTCTGCAAGTGGCACATGGTTGCTAGTTAAGTTACCAACCCCCTTGAGACTGCAGGGTGGCCGGTAATCTAGGCACTAAGTTGTACTATAAAATGTAAAACCTCTACTTTTTTAAAAAAGATTGTTTTTTTGTTTTTACAAGCACTTTGCAATTTTAACTATTTAAGAACTTGAGACAACACCATTAACAATTTAATTTTTTTGTAGGTGGTAATTGATACAGATTATAATGGGTCATCAGGTACTATCTGTTTTATATAAAAGTTTAGAAAAAAGTATCTTATTTAGCCTCATAATGTTAGGTATATGTTACATATGATGCATAATATTCTACTACAATTAAATATTGAATTGAGGTAGTATAAGAAGAGTACAGGAAAATATAAATAATTAAAATGCAGTCCCGTTGTGCATATTATAGAGATCATATTGTATATGGTACAAAGCTAGATGTTGGTATTATATAAATAGCAGGAATAAATTAGTAAAATATACACTGCTCAAAAAAATAAAGGGAACACTCAAATAACACATCTTAGATCTGAATGAATGAAATATTCTCATTGATTACTTTGTTCTGTACTAAGTTGAATGTGCTGACAACAAAATCACACAAAAATCATCAATGGAAATCAAATTTATTAACTAATGGAGGCCTGGATTTGGAGTCACCCCCAAAATTAAAGTGGAAAAACACACTACAGGCTGATCCAACTTTGATGTAATGTCCTTAAAACAAGTCAAAATGAGGCTCAGTATTGTGTGTGGCCTCCACATGCCTGTATGACCTCCCTACAATGCCTGGGCATGCTCCTGATGAGTTTGCAGATGGTCTCCTGTGGGATCTCCTCTCAGACCTGGACTAAAGCATCCGCCAACTCCTGGAGAGTCTGTGGTGCAACGTGATGTCGGTGGATGGAGCGAGACATGATGTCCCAGATGTGCTCAATCGGATTCAGGTCTGGGGAATGGGCGGGCCAGTCCATAGCTTCAATGCCTTCATCTTGCAGGAACTGCTGACACACTCCAGCCACATGAAATCTGGCATTGCTCTGCATTAGGAGGAACCTAGGGCAAACCGCACCAGCATATCGTCTCACAATGGGTCTGAGGATCTCATCTCGGCACCTAATGGCAGTCAGGCTACCACAGCCGAGCACATGGAGGGCTGTGCGGCCCTCCAAAGAAATGCCACCCAACACCATTACTGACCCACTGCCAAACCGGTCATGCTGAAGGATGTTGCAGGCAGCAGATCGCTCTCCACAGCGTGTCCAGACTCTGTCACGTCTGTCACATGTGCTCAGTGTGAACCTGCATTCATCTGTGAAGAGCACAGGGCTCCAGTGGCGACATTACTAATCCTGGTGTTCTGTGGCAAATGGAAAGCGTCCTGCACGGTGTTGGGCTCTGAGCACAACCCCCATCTGTGGATGTCGGGTCCTCATATTACCCTCATGGAGTCAGTTTCTAACCGTTTGTGCAGACACGTGCACATTTGTGGCCTGATGGAGGTCATTTTGCAGGGCTCTGGCAGTGCACCTCCTGTTCCTCCTTGCACAAAGGCAGAGGTAGCGGTCCTGCTGCTGGGTTGTTGCCCTCCTATGGCCCCCTCCACGTTTCCTGGTGTACTGGCCTGTCTCCTGGTAGCGCCTCCAGCCTCTGGACCCTACGCTGACACACACAGCATACTTTCTTGCCATAGCTCGCATTGATGTGTCATCCTGGATGAGCTGCACTACCTGAGCAACTTCTGTGTGTTGTAGAGTCCGTCTCATGCTACCACGAGTGTGAAAGCATAACCAACATTCAAAAGTGACCAAAACATCAGCCAGAAAGCATTGGTACTAAGATGTGATCTGTGGTCCCCACCTGCAGAGCCACTCCTTTATTGAGGGTGTCTTGATAATTGCCAATAATTTCCATCTATTGTCTATTCCATATGCATAACAGCATGTGAAATTGATTGTCAATCAGTGTTGCTTCCTAAGTGGACAGTTTGATTTCACAGAAGTTTGATTTACTTGGAGTTATATTCTATTGTTTAAGTGTTCCCTTTATTTTTTTGAGCAGTGTATAAGGCCACATTCACACGTTCAGTATTTGGTCAATATTTTACATCAGCATTTGTAAGCCAAAATCTGGAGTGGAAGAATCAGAGGAAAAGTATAATAGAAACACGTCACCACTTCTGTATTTATCACCCACTCCTGGTTTTGGCTTACAAATAATTGAGGTAAAAAACTCGCCAAATACTGCATGTGTGAACATGGCCTAAAACTTCTAAAAAAATGAAAACAGGCTAGAGCCAGTATGTTAGGAGGGCGGTTGCAAACAACTTTATTATAACGGAATGCAACCGACCCCGGGGTCCGCGATGCAGCCTGGTGGACTGCTGCCGAACACTTTCCGGGTGAAAAGGAAAGCAACCAACGTAAATGATAAAACCTTCCGTGTTACTGCACACGGGAATGGGTATAGAAATTCGCACAATCTCCGTTAGCAGCACAAGAGATGAGCAGTGAAAAAGTATCTGTAGACCTGTTACTGCACAGGGACTACTCTGGCGGTGCAAGGATGCATGTGTGACTACGCCGACGGGTACACGTGCCTCCAGCCGGCGTGCTACCGGACTGAAGGGTACTAATCCACGTGGCTGACAGGCGATAGCCGTGGATAGGATGTCTGCAGGCTGCTCGGGGTGTTAGGCGACCCCTTTGGCAGAGCCAGACTGCAAGACGAAGCTACCTGCCTATTTCCACTAGCCTGCCTATTTCCACTAAACCTGCCTATGGAAACTACGTGGAACACACAACAGCATCACATGCTCTATGATCAGAGAGCACCGCCATGCTTGTGGGCCGGCCTTTTAAAGACTAAGCCCTGCCCACCGTCGCACCATTAGTGACGCCACCCGTGCACCAATCAGGCGGTGCCAGGTCACCGGGTCAGGTGGTTGCCAAACCACAAATCATGGTCCGCCAGGTCATGGGCATGCTCAGTGCGGCGAATCCTGGACTTAGACTCCAAGAGCCCTGTCTCCCTCCGCAACCTATGCTTAATGTTGCTAGGCACAAATATCCAAGAGACAATCTGTGCATCTCGTGGAGCAGGTAGGCGTTGAGGCTGACGACGATGTTGAGCAGCATCAGCCCCGGCTGGACTGGAATGGGAGACCACAGATGGTTCTGGACCCATTTTGAATCCAGCAACAGCCCGACGCCTAACATTATCCCCCCTTCTAACATCCCCCTCCACTTGACGCTCATTTTCTCAACGAGCAGGGGAGCATGAATGTGGTCCACCGGGTCACAGAGAACATTCTCAGAACTGTGAGCCCTCCGGTGTACAGGGTACCCTTTTTTTAAGCGGGGGGCAAACTTAGCAGACTCCCCGTATACTTTAGTATTGCGAGCCATGAGCCTCACTCTGTCGCCCGGATAGCATACGGGGGCAGGACGACGAGAAGTGACAACCGACTCTCTATGTGTGGAGTCCGTCACGGGTGACAGATGGAGAAGACCAGCCAGACTTTGACGGAAAGATTTATCTCTCGCACCGACGGGACGCGCGAGAACAAAGTCCTTGACGTCCTGGCGCCACCGGGGCCACCCATAGGACCGTTGAAGGGACTTAATGGTACGTTTGACCCCCAGATGAGCTCCGATCTTAGGGGCATGAGCCCAGGAGAGCACCATATTTTGTAGTTTAGGGGAAACAAACGTCCTCCCCGACGGAACCTGGTTAGAGGACACTGCAGCCACCCTCTCTACCTGAGAGTTCTTTTTGACATAGTCTGACAAGGCCCGGGTCCTGGGGACAGACTAAGAATCTGTACCGGAAGCCACAATGGTAGAGGAATCAGAGACTACCCTCCGGGTGATTGTGACCATACACTGAGACGCACAATTCTCACTCCAGGAAGAAATTCTCCCCGTATTCCAGTCAATGTGTGGGGGATGACAACGTAGCCAGGGGAGACCCAATAACACCTCGTCTAATCCACCGGGAATAATAAAGAAGGAGGTGACCTCCCGGTGGCCCTGAGGAAATGACATGGTGAGGGGAATTGACTGGTGGGTGATTTGCGTGTCCAGGAGTGAACCATTGACTACACTGATGTTCATTGGTCTTGACTGTAACTCTATAGGGATGGCGTGCCTCTGGGCAAACGCAGATGACAAAAAATTGCCATCAGCACCAGAGTGCACACACACCTTGGCAGTAACTGCAGATGTACCAAAGGACAATGTCACATTATATAACAATTTGGAGGAAGAAGTCCCAGAATCTAATACACCTCCTCCAACGGTTGTAAGACCTACTCGTTCTCCCGACTGCTTGAAACCCTTATTTACAGGGTTCTCCAAGAGATGTACAGGTCGGGAATGAGAGGGGCTAGAGTCAGTCCGGGATATATCCATAGCCTCAGGCTCCGGGTCGGGAGTCGCGAGTTCGGAAATGGGTCTAGAGAAGGATGATGCCAATCGATACTGAGGTTTGGCGACCTCCAGCTGTAACCTATGTTCTGCATGACGCAAATCAATTCGGTTTGCAAGAGATATTAACTCCTCCAGGGAGGTTGGAATCTCTCTGTTAGATAGAGCATTTTTAACATGACCAGCCAGACCCTTCCAGAACACCGGGATAAGCGACCACTCAGACCAATCCAGTTCAGCCGCTAGGGTTCTAAACTGGATGGCATAGTTGCTGGCGGTGGCCGAACCCTGGACTAACACAAGAAGCTTAAGAGCCGTATCATGCGTGACCTGACGACCAAGGAATATACTTTTTAGAGTCTTAAGAAAAAGACCCGCATTTGCTACAACCGGATCATTCCGCTCCCATAGAGGAGTAGCCCACTCCAGAGCCCTGTGGGAGAGTAATGAGATGACATAACCCACTTTGGCTCTTTCGGAGGGGAACCGTGCCTCCATCATCTCCAAGTGAATGGAGCATAAATTAATAAAACCCCTGCAAAATTTACTGTCCCCAGAAAATTTTTCCGGGAGAGCAAAATGGGTTAATGGAGCACTTGCAGTGGTCACATTATTCGCCGCAGCCGAGTTAATAATATTGGCTGCTAGAGAAGCTGCCTGGGTAGCTACTGCAGTGATATCAGTGACCCCTTTGGCAAAGCCAGACTGCAAGACGAAGCTACCTGCCTATTTCCACTAGCCTGCCTATTTCCACTAAACCTGCCTATGGAAACTACGTGGAACGCAGTCATCCACACAACAGCATCACATGCTCTATGATCAGAGAGTACCGCCATGTTTGTGGGCGGGCCTTTTAAAGACTAAGCCCTGCCCACCGTCGCACCATTGGTGACGCCACCCGTGCACCAACCAGGCGGTGCCAGGTCACCGGGTCAGGTGGTTGCCAAACCCCAATTCATGGTCCACAAAGTCACGGGCATTCTCAGTGCGGCAAATCCTGGACTTAGACTCCAAGAGCCCTGTCTCCCTCCGCAACCTATGCTTAACATTGCTAGGCACAAATACCCAAGAGACAATCTGTGCATCTCGTGGACCAGGTAGGCGTTGAGGTTGATGATGATGCTGAGCAGCATCAGCCCTGGTTGTACTGGAATGGTTCTGGACACATTTCGAATTCAGCAATAGCCCGACGCCTAACACACTGCTTAAATTTGTGTCTTAATGATTCTGTTTGGGAACTTTGTGTAGTGCAGCATAGAAGGGAATAAATGTCTAATTGTGTGTTACAAAAACAGTCTAATTATGAACTCTGAATGTTGACAACCATCTTTGATGACAAGTCTCAGTTCTTTTACATCTGCAACATGTTTTCTATAGCATGGAGAATAAAATTAGCTCCCAATGTACCCTATTGACTTAAATTAGATTCCTTCAGGTTCCACTGAGGTTTTTTATTTTTTTCACTGAAACAGTATTGCTTTATGCAGAATTATTCTTCCTATTTAATATGGTGGAATCTGCAACACAAGCTTAAAACAAAGCCTCTGATGCAGATGTGATCAAAGCCTTAGGCTGGGATAACACATAGTTTTTGGTTTATGTTTTTGAAGTTAGGCTCTACATTTATTGGGAATTTGTCCCTGTGATCTGCATCTAACCTGCCAGTAATCTTTTATAAGTAAACATATGCCAGTGTCAGTGTTAGAAACCACGATCTACATGAAATTAAATATAAATGTTTGAGATTTCAACCGAATGGATATGAATTTAGTGGCTCCAATGATCCAAGTTCTAGCTTTTAGACTAACCAACAAAAGTTTCTTTAATGATATGGAAGTTTATCTGTCAGCATCATCTTTTGATGAAAAAATAAATGAACATTATAGTTATCAATGCACAAAGTTTGAAAATAAAATAAGATAAATTTGAGCAAAAAGAAAACAAGAAATATGTTCCAGATAATAAATTTTACAGTGAACATGATTGTTAACAATCCATTGTAATTAGTTCATTTTCCTGATCTGCTCAAAAGCCATCTAGGAATGAAAATGTTCTGCAACTTGATTTTTAGCTTTCAGTTAATTCAAATGAAGGAGCCTCAAATGGTTTAGTTAGAAATTAAGTTAATTGGGTTTGGTATAAGGTTGGTGTACTTCCTGCTGGAAAGTTTCCCATGTTTTCTTCAGTGTAAGTAGTGACTGAGCTCCCATGTCACCCTGTTAGCCCAGACTTTAATTAGATCTGGCATTCCCCTCATAATGATAAATGCTGCGATGATGAATGGAAATGCAAATGAGTGTGAAGTGGCTCAGCCATCAGAGCTGCATATCATTAACACCTTCCTACTGTTAAATCGATCAATGTCATCTTCAGATCCCTGTGTTCAGCGGGTGCAGGTGGCGGTTCACAAGAATGCCTTCCACAATATTGGCTGTCCAAACTTTGTAGGTTTTTCCTCCCCATATGCTTTTATTCATCTTCTGTTAAATATTTTCCTGGCTCATGTCTACTTCCAGCTGAGAAGCAAAGCATTTATGTGAATAGGGAAATAGTAGCATGATAAAATCTCATCATAAGTCTCAAGACGTTGTCATTTATTCAAAGGAAATTGAGCAGTGACACTATCACAACTGTTTTAACTCATAAATAATAACAAACATTTTGCTTAGTCTCAAAAGATTTTATTCCTACAGTGCCCATTAGCTTTGGAGAACATGGGATTATTGCACACGATAAAAGGACTTTAAGCCTCATATTATACTGTATTACATTATAATTGAATTAAAATGAAATTTTCAAAGTTTTGCTATTCTCAAATGAAGCAATTTTTATGCACTTGCATGACATTTTTAAGTTGGGAAATCTCAACCCTTTATTCTGTAAAACCCATACAATCTTACTCCTACCATTTATTTCATTTTTCTTCCCACTAGTAACCTACTAAGTTAATCCTGCCCAATATCTTTTCCAGTAGTTCTTCAGGTTGGTCTATTCCTTCTGGGTGAGCATAAATGAATAGAAATGTGGGGACAAATAGGAAAAATCATGGTCCAAGAGATGTAAGACTGAGGAATTATTTAATCATTCATTGTAAATAACAAAAAATTAAACACTATAAACGCTGAAGTCAAATGGAATAAAAGTATAGTGATTAATTTTTTTTAAAAAAAAATATAACATTGCTGATCAAATCAGCTGTCATGTGTAGGGAAAGATGTGAGCTCAGCGCCAGAGCCCGTATCAAAGACCGGGAGATGACCTTGGACATGCCTATACGTTTAAGTTCGCTAAGGGGTTAATATCAAAGGATACCAGGCAGTGTGCAGCCCAACAAGGCAGACATTCCTCTCACTGTGTCACCATGATTTTCTATTGTGATTGTTCTGGAGATGGTACCTGAGAATTCTCTTCAAAAATCCATACTACTATGAGGGGTACTTTAATGTGTTTAAATACTGGAAGTTGTAGCTTCATTTCTTTGCTTTGGCATTATCCACTACAGTATAGATATAATTGATTTATTCATTAATAATTTTTTTACATTAGAGATTTTTTTCTAAATCATTCTTAGCCATTTTAAATATATTTTTAGAAATTGCAATAAATTGCATCAGTCATCAGCTAAGAATAGTTTGTATCCCTATTAAAGCAGGGCATATTGTAGCTCTCTGTCAGCCAGAACATGTTAACCTTTAGTATCAAAGAAAGACTATCACCCAACCTAATAAGTTCTTTAGTTGGTGCTCAAACCACTCATTAACAAGTAATTGGATCAAAAGTTCAGTGGACATTATTGCTCTGTCATTTAGACAGCATTGGCTTCTAAGGTTGAAACCAAATGAGCTGGTCACTAAGTTATAAATAATTTACATGGGGTACTCCGTTTACCTGAGCCTGTTTACAAAGAGGACATAACTCTTTCTGTCTGTATTGCTCAGTTATTTTTAAAACATGTTTAATATGTGTCGATTAATTGATACAACTCCCATTAAAAAAAAATGTTGGCTTCATGAAACGTACCGCAACCAAACAAAAGTAATATATTTTGTTTATAACCACATGTTCTTCCAGATCAAGTAATGGAAAAATTTAGAGAATCACTCAATGTTGATAAAAAAAAATTGTGGAATAAATTCTGAAGCAAATTCCAGCACAAGTCTAAAACTTCTGCAATAGGGCCAACAGGAGATGAGTTCTTCACCCCTAACCCCTGCCTGTTGTTATGGACTTTACACAGGATATACCCAGATTGCTACTCCAGAAATAATTGAAGAAAAAGGAAGGGCAAGGGTAGATAGTTAACTACCTGTGTCTGATATAGAATATTATTTTATATACATTTTTCAGTTTTATTTGTAGTATGAAAAAAATAGCCATAAGACAAAGCAAAGAATAAAAGGTGAAATACTTAGATTTTTTTTAAACGTATCCATTTTCAATGCTTATTGTTTCTTTAACTTTCTAATGCTAATATTTCACAATTTTACCTCCCGCCAGTGCAAATAAATTGAGAGGCGATGGGATATTTGTAGAAATGTTAATTCTTTATATGGTATCAATATAAGATTAAGTATTTAAGAAATGGCTAGAATAATACAAATGTATTGCATTGCTTTAAAAATTATCTTTAGCTATCTATTATTGCTTACAACCTAAAATATTTCTAATAATAATAAAATGATAGTATAGTCACTGGAAATATTATAACTGTGTGTTTAATTTGAAACTATATTTGTACTCATAAAACTTAGTCATTCCCCTGGGCCTTGAATAAGGGACTCAGAAGAATTTGCTTATTCACGTGGTTTAAATTTTTAATATTAAAATGCACTGAGATTTGCTATACACATGCTTCAAGATGTATTGCCTCAAGCAAAACAGTGTTTTATAGGTGGACATGCAATTGTGTTAGTTTCATTATAGACCACAGATTTTAGAGTGATAATCAGAAGTGTTTGCATTTCATAAAAAAGATGACAAGATGACATTGTGAGACTTTTTAAAATCTTCGTGTAATGAATAAAATAAATTATTGAAATGACTTGCGAGAGGGTTTTAGTCATACAAATACAAAGTCAAAAACTTCATGAAAAAGGAAAGTCTGAAATGTATTTTACATTTGAAGTTTATTTTGTTTCATGTAAAAGTACGCTTTGCTGTAATATCCACAGTACAAATAGCACACATTACAGATCTGTCACTTGTATGAAACAAAGAATCGGGACTGGGTAGATCTCCTATTAGCCAAAATGGCACAGATGTCATGAGTAAAGCAAGTAAATGACAATTTGAGGAAAAAATGCCTCAGCTTAATTATGTCTGACAGGATTCATCTGATAGCGGTATAGAGGTCTGCAGTGATGCACAGTTGGAGCAAGGGTTCTTCTGTGTCCTTGTAAGAGATAATACTTTTACTTGCTTGTGGCAGGGTTGGGGAAGAGGGCAGCATGTAGTCTACATTAGAATGGCTGTCCATACAACTGGTAATTTAACAAGGTTCGTAAAAAAAAGTCCTGTTTTCTGTAAGTGAAGACCAGATAGTTTGGCAAGATGATGAAAAGCAGTGGAGCCCAGTAGAAAGTGTCTGCTGTATAACTAGCTAAAAGTAGGACAAAGTACCATGGTCTTTACAGTCATGGCCAAAAGTGATAGTACCCTTGACATTGTTCCAGAAAATGAAGTATTTATCCCAGAAAATTATTGCAATTACGCATGTTTTGTTATACACACATTTGCTTCTTTTGTGGTTTATTGGAACAACACAAAAAATGAAAAAAAAGGCAAATTGTACATAATTTCACCCAAAACCCCAAAAATGGGCTAAAGAAAATTGTTGGCACCTTCTCAAAATTGTGGGTAAACAACTTTGTTTTAAGCATGTGATGCTCATTCAAACTCACCTGTGGCAAGTAACAGGTGTTGGCAATATGAAAATTACACCTGAAACCAGATAAAAAGGGGAAAAGTTGAATATTTGCATTGTGAGTCTATGTGTGCCAGACTAAGCATGGAGAACAGAAAGAGAAGACAACTGTCTGAGGACTTGAAAATCCAAATTGTTGAAAAATATCAACAATCTCAAGGTTTGAAGTCCATCTCCAGAGATATTGATGTTCCTTTGTCCATGGTGCGCAACATAATAAAGAACTTTACAACCCATGGCACTGTAGTTTATCTCCCTGGACATCTACAGCAGAGAAAATTTGGTGAAAGGTTGCAACGCAGGATAGTCCAGATGGTGGATAAGCAGCCCCAATCATGCTCTAAAGAAATTCAAGCTGTCCTTAGGCTCCAGGTGCTTCAGCTATAGCAAGTATAGCTAGAGACCCAGGAGGATTCCACTGCTCACACAGAGACATAAAAAAGCTAGACTTCAGTTTGCCCAAATGTACATGAGTAAGGCTAAATCCTTCAAGGAAAGCGTCTTATGGACAGATGAGACTAAGTTAGAGCTTTTTGGCAAAGCAAATCATTCTACTGTTTACCAAAAACAGAATGAGGCCTGCAACAAAAAGAACACAGTACCTACAGTCAAATATGGTGGAGGTTCAAAGATGTTTTGGGTTTGTTTTCCTGACTCTGGCACTGGGTGCTTTGATTCTGTGCAAGGCATCATGAAATCTGAAGATTATCAAAGGATTTGGGGTCGCAATGTAGTGCCTAGTGTCAGAAAGCTGAGTTTGCATCCTAGGCCATGGGTCTTCCAGCAAGACAATGACCTCAAACATACTTAAAGAAGCACCTAGAAATAGATGGAAACAAAGTGCTGGAGAGTTCTGAAGTAGCCATCAACAAGCCCGGATCTAAATCCCATTGAACGCCTGTGCAGAGATCTTAAATTGATGTTGGGAGAAGGCACCCTTCAAATATAAGAGACCTGGAGCAGTTTGCAAAAGAAGAGTGGTCCAAAATTCCAGTTGAGAGGTATTAGAAGCTTGTTGATGTTTATAGGAAGCGATTGATTGCAGTTATTTATTCCAAAGGGTGTGCAAATAAATTTTAAGCTGAGGGTGCCAACAATTTTGTCTGGCCCATTTTTTGTGAAATGATATTCAATTTGCCTTTTTTTGTCAGTTTTTTTTGTGTTGTTCTAATACACATAAAGGAAATAAACATATGTATTACAAAACATGTGTAATTGCAATAATTTTTTGGGAGAAATACCTTATTTTCTGGAACAATTTCAAGGGTGTCAACACTTTTGGCCATGACGGTAAACCATTCCATTCTAGATCTGGTAGTATGTTTAATGTCATTGTCCTGCTTGAAGGTGAACATACACCACAGTCTCAAGTCTTTTTCAGCCTCTAACATGTTTTCCTCCCTAATAACCCTGTATTTAGCTCCATCGATCTTCCCATCAACTCTAATCTTTTTTCCTGTCCCTGCTGGAGAAAAGTATCCCCACAGCATTATGCTGCCATCACCATGTTTGACAGTGGGAATGGTGTTTTCAGGGTGATGTGCAGTGTTAGTCTTCAGCCACACATAGCATTTTGCATTTAGCCCAAAAAGTTCTACTTTGGTGTCTTATGACCAAAGCACTTTCTTCTACATAATACAGTAGCTATGTCCCCTACCTGGCTTTTTGCAAACTGCAAATGGGACTTCTTATGCCTTGCTTTCAAAAATGGCTTTCTTCTTGTCACTCTTCCATAAAGGCCAGATTTGTGGAGTATACAATTAAAAATTATTTTGTGAACAAATTCTTTAGCCTGAGCTGTGGATCTCTGCAGCTCCTCCAGAGTGACCGTGGGTCTCTATGGCTGCTTCCCTAATTAGTTCTCCCCTTGCTTGGGATATCAGTGTAGGTGGACGGCCATGTCTTGGTAGATTTGCCGATGTGCCATATGACTTCCATTTTTGGATGATGGATTGAACAGGATTCCGTGAGATGTTCAGAGATTTGGCATTTTTTTTATAACCTAACTTTGCTTTCTCCACAACTTTATCCCTGATCTGTCTGGTGTGTTTCTTGGTTTTTATGAAGCTGTTTGATCTATCTTGTTGTCAAACAAACATCTGAGGCTTTCACAGAATAGCTGTAGTTATACTGAGAATAAATTACACACATTGTTTGCTAATAATGTGAGTTTTTAATCGCTCAGGATTTTTAAGGGCATGAGACTGCAGGGAGCTGAATACAAATGCATGTCCCAATTTCCACATTTATATTTTTAAAATATTTAAAGAAAAGTATAAATTCCTTTACACTTCACAAATATTTGCTACTTTGTGTTGGTATATCATATAAAATCCCAATAAAATACATTTAATTTTGTGGGTGCTATGTGGAAAAACATGAAAAACTTTACAAGGTATGAATACTTTTTCAAGGCACTGTATCCGAAAAAGCTAATCCTATTTTTACACAGACCAAGCCATTAACTAAAAAGCAACTCAACCAAAAAACCTTTAAGTCATGTCTTTACCTTGTACCAATGCAATAACAATATATTTTCAAAAAGTAAATTAACTGGAAAACCTCTTGATTTTTTTTTATTGTATCTACTTCATAGTGTTCAGCATGTCAGAACAAATACAGTAGTCCTCAATAACATATTCCGACATAAAATGCTCATGCAATAAACTTTCAAATGAATACCATATACAAAACAATTACATGTACTTAAGAATTCATGAGAAGCATAAAATGTTCAAAATGTAATAAAAAGAGAAAATAAGAATGATCTGATCAGCTTTACAGTAATAACTGTGACTTGGTACTAAGTAATTTCTCAGATGTTTAAATGCTTAAAATCACAGTAGGCAATTTTGATAATGCAATATGTTTTCCACATTAAAAGGGGTAAAGGCTGAATATCAGACTATGCTATCATAATAAAAGCAGAAATAATAAATATGTATTTCATAATAAACTGTACATGTGCTTATCCTATTAGGATTTGCATGATACAATTTTTAGCTTTCATTCTGTATTCCCTAAAAGAAGCCACTGGTGGGCAGCAGTTAAATGCATTAAAATTGTATCTGTAAACAATATCAGGCAGCATTGTGAAGCCATTACCACATCTTACATTCAGAGCGCAGTCTATGGAACACTTCCAGTGACCTGTATTTGTAGTGTAGCTAGTTCAAGGTTAGAGTTCGCACTGCGTTCCTATGCATCATACAGAAATGTTTCTGCACACATCATTGATAACTTTTAGCAGGGCTTTAATTATGTGTCACAAACATGTTATTAGTGGCTCATGCTTTGTTTGCTTTTCAAAGAACAGAAACATTTTACAACAAGTTATTATAAGGAATTCTTCAGAATCATTGCTCTGTATCAATCAGCAAGTCTCCATGTCCGTTATCTCTCAGACTCTCTTTTGTACTATGATTTGCTAAACAATCACTGTGGTGGTCAAAAAGTTAACATTTTGATGGAAATCAGTTAATCATAGTGCTTTCTGCCTTCACAATATTTATATCATGGGTAATTGATAAAATGTCAATCAACACAATGATCTCTATCTGCTGGACAAACATTAAAACTGAGTGAGACTGTACATAGTAATCACATCAATATTGCTTGTATATGCACAGTGTTATGAAAAAGTAGTTATCCATTTTCTTTTTTTTGCATATTTGTAACCAAATGGTTTTCACAGCCTTTAACAACAAAAAAATAAATAATTGTAAACCAGAATGAATACAGTTACCTAACACCCAAATAATGTGAGCAATTAAGGATTAATTCCCACAATGAGTTTTTGGTGAGTTTTTGACCCTGCATATTTTTTAAAAAATGCAAATAACCTATCTTACATAATGGGTACAGGAAATCTGCAACATCAAAAAGTTGCCAAAAAGTTCATTGTGGGAACATAGTCTAAACAGTGGGAAAAGTTAAGTAGTTTAAAGAGTAACATTCATTTTTTATTTTTTTTTATTTCATAAATTAAATGTACACAAGAGATTATGAAACTTTGTAATACATCTTATTAGAGAAATCCCTTCTGGACTGATCATTCATTCTCAAAATTTTTAATTCACAGGTAAAATTTGGCTTCAGTAAATACAGGTTTTCCCATTATTGAGATAAGAGGTGACAGTTGGTGCTTATAAAGTTCAATATAACTAGCTGTAACATTTTGTTGTCTGCCTCTAGCTTCTCGCCATCTTCTCCTTTGCATATAATTTTAAAAGCACTAATTGTCATCTATTGTCTCAGTAATGGGAATATTTGTCTTCACTCATTACAGATATGACCCATAAATCGAGAATGATAAACCTGGAAGGAGAAAGAAGCAAACTTCTATGATAAGATATGTTACAAAGTTGCTTATTTTCATGTGAACTATTGATTTATGAAATAAAAATTTAAATAACGGATACTCTTTAACCCCTTAAGCCCCGAGGGTGGTTTGCACGTTAATGACCAGGCCAATTTTTACAATTCTGACCACTGTCACTTTATGAGGTAATTACTCTGGAACACTTCAACGGATCCCCCTGATTCTGAGAAAGTTTTTTCGTGACATATTGTACTTCATGATTATGGAAAAAATTCTTCGATATCACTTGCGTTTATTTGTGAAAAAAACGGAAATTTGGCAAAAATTTTGAAAATGTTGCAATTTTCAAAATTTGAATCTTTAAGCCCTGAAATCAGAGAGATATGTCACACAAAAGAGTTAATAAATAACATTTCCCACATGTCTACTTTACATCAGCACAATTTTGCAACCAAAATTTTTTTTTGCTAGGGAGCTAAAAGGGTTAAAAGTTGACCAGCGATTTCTCATTTTTCCAACAAAATTTACAAAACCATTTTATTAGGGAACACATCACATTTGAAGTCACTTTGAGGGGTCTTTATGACAGAAAATACCCAAAAGTGACACCATTCTAAAAACTACACTCCTCAAGGTGCTCAAAACCACATTCAAGAACTTTATTAACCCTTCAGGTGCTTCACAGGAATTTTTTGAATGTGGAAGAAAAAAATGAACATTTAACTTTTTTCACAAAAATGTTACTTTAGACCCAATTTTTTTTATTTTCACAGGGGTAACAAGAAAAAATGGACCCCAAAATTTGTTGTGCAATTTCCCCTGGGCACGCAAATACCCAATATTTGGGGAAAAAACACTGTTTGGGCGCACGGCAGGGCTCGGAAGGGAAGGAGCGCCATTTGACTTTTTGATTGTAAAATTTGCTTGAATAATTAGCGGACGCCATGTTGTGTTTGGAGAGCCCCTGTGTGCCAAACTTTGGAGCTCCCCCACAAGTGACCCCATTTTGGAAACTAGACCCCCCAAAGCACTTTTCTAGATGCATAGTGAGCACTTGGAACCCCCGGGTGCTTCACAAATCGATTCGTAAAAATGAAAAAGTGAAAAAAAAAAACACTTTTTCATTTTTATGAATCAATTTGTGAAGCACCTGGGGTTCCAAGTGCTCACTATGAATCTAGATAGGTGCCTTGGGGGGTCTAGTTTCCAAAATGGGGTCACTTGTGGGGGAGCTCCAATGTTTGGGCACACAGGGACTCTCCAAATTTAACATGATATCCGCTAACAAAATGTCGGCTCAAATTGTTAGCGGACACCATGTTGCGTTTGGAGAGCCCCTGTGTGCCCAAACTTTAGAGCTCCTCCACAAGTGACCCCATTTTGGAAACTAGACCCCCCAAGGCACCTATCTAGATGCATAGTGAGCACTTGGAACCCCCAGGTGCTTCACAAATTGATTCGTAAAAATGAAAAAGTGAAAAAAAAAACACTTTTTCATTTTTATGAATCAATTTGTGAAGCACCTGGGGTTCCAAGTGCTCACTATGAATCTAGATAGGTGCCTTGGGGGGTCTAGTTTCCAATATGGGGTCACTTGTGGGGGAGCTCCAAAGTTTGGGCACACAGGGGCTCTCCAAACGCAACATGGTGTCCGCTAACAATTTGAGCCGACAATTTGTTAGCGGATATCATGTTGAATTTGGAGAGTCCCTGTGTGCCCAAACATTGGAGCTCCCCCACAAGTGACCCCATTTTGGAAACTAGACCCCCCAAGGCACCTATCTAGATTCATAGTGAGCACTTGGAACCCCAGGTGCTTCACAAATTGATTCATAAAAATGAAAAAGTGTTTTTTTTTTCACTTTTTAATTTTTACGAATCAATTTGTGAAGCACCTGGGCGTTACAAGTGCTCACTATGCATCTAGATAGGTGCCTTGGGGGGTCTAGTTTCCAAAATGGGGTCACTTGTGGGGGAGCTCCAAAGTTTGGGCACACAGGGGCTCTCCAAATGCAACATGGTGTCCGCTAACAATTTGAGCCGACAATTTGTTAGCGGATATCATGTTGCATTTGGAGAGTCCCTGTGTGCCCAAACATTGGAGCTCCCCCACAAGTGACCCCATTTTGGAAACTAGACCCCCCAAAGCACCTATCTAGATTCATAGTGAGCACTTGGAACCCCAGGTGCTTCACAAATTGATTCATAAAAATGAAAAAGTGTTTTTTTTTCACTTTTTCATTTTTACGAATCAATTTGCAAAGCACCTGGGGGTTCCAAGTGCTCACTATGCATCTAGATAGGTGCCTTGGGGCGTCTAGTTTCCAAAATGGGGTCACTTGTGGGGGAGCTCCAATGTTTAGGCACACAGGGGCTCTCCAAACGCAACATGGCGTCCGCTAACAATTTGAGCCGATTTTCCATTCAATTCGTTAGCGGACACCATGACGCGTTTGGAGATCCCGTGATGTGCCTAAACAGTGGAGCTCCCCCACAAGTGTCCCCATTTTGGAAACTATACCCCTCAAGGATTTTATTAAGGTGTATAGTGAACATTTTGAACCCAGAGGTACGGCACAGAATTTGTTTACATTAGGTCATCATATTGAATAAGTTGTCATTATTCTTGAGCGCAAGTGCTCGCTACTTGAGTTTGCATCGGGTACTCAGGTATGCACCATGTACAGCGTATGCTCGAGTGACATGCTGGAGTCCCTGCTCCGCATGTTTCACGGTTATTAGACACCCAAAAAAAAACATGCGGGGATCGCTCGTGCATGGCAGGCAATCCCCGTAAAGTTTTTTTGGCCATGAAGCAAATGGGGCGGAGACTCGAGCATGTCACTCAAATACCCACGATACTCAATGCATACCAGAGCACCCGATGCAAACTCAAGTAGCGAGCACTTGCGCTCAACACTAGTCGCCATATCGTCATCTTTTTTTCTTACTTTTGAAAAAAATCCCAACCCCAGCCCTAACCCTAGCACAACCCTAACCATAGCACAACCCTAGCCCTAGCACAACCCTAGCCCCAGCACAACCCTAGCCCCAGCACAACCCTAGCCCCAGCACAACCCTAGCCCCAAACCCAGCCCTAACCCTAGCCCAATCCTAACCCAAGAGTTTATTTTTGACGCCGTTCCTTGTGCGGTATAAGTGATTAGACGACTTTATTCTTCAGGTCGGTGTGATTACAGCAATGCCAGAATCATATGGGGTTTTTATGACTGACAGCTGTCACACACTAAAAGACGCATTTTTTGTAAAATCTAGATTTTGCATCGCCATATTTTGAGAGCTATAATTTTTCCAGATTTTGGCAGACAGTCATGTGACGGCTCGTTTTTTGCGGGATGACTTGATGTTGTTATTGGTGCCATTTTCAGGCACGTGACATTTTTTGATCGCTTTCTATTCCGATTTTTGGGAGGCAGAATAAACAAAAACCAACAATTCAGGAATTTTTTTTTTTTTTTTTTTTTTTATTCTGTTCCGCGTGTGATAAAATTGATGAGGTAGCTTTATTCTTCGGGTCAGTACATTTACAGCGGTACCACATTTGTTTCATTTTTCTATGTTTTGGCGCTTATACACAATAAAAGCTATTTTATAGAAAAAAATATTTTTTAGCATCGCTTTATTCTGAGAGCTATAACTTTTTTATTTTTCGGCTGATGGAGCTGTATGGTGGATTGTTTTTTGCGGAACGTGATACCGTTTTCAGCGGTACCATTTTTATTTATCTGCGTCTTTTTGATCGCGTGTTATTCCACTTTTTGTTTGGCGGTATGGTGATAAAGCATTGTTTTTTGCTTCGTTTTTTTTTTTTTTTTTACCGTGTTCACTGAAGGGGTTAACTAGTGTGACAGTTTTATAGGTCAGGTTGTTCCGGACGCGGCGATACCAAATATGTGTACTTTTATTGTTTTTTTTTTTTTTATAATAATATTTATTGATGGGTACATTATATTTTTATTTTTGGTGGATTATTTTTTTTATTTTTTTTTTATATTTTTGCAATTTTTTTTTTTTTTTTTTCCACTTTCAGACAGTTTATACACTTTATTACTTTGTCCCACTCTGGGACTTTCAGTTTTTTTTCTCTGATCGCCTGCATGGCATAGGAATGCAGCACCATCCCTATGCCATGCAGGCTGTCAGCGGTGCACAGTGTGAAGATTGTTTGGAGATGCACTGCGCATGTCCAAACAATCTTCCTGCTGTCTGATGACCCGGATGTTGTCATGACGACATCGGGTCATGATGGCAACACCCGGGAAGCCTTTGCAGACTGCGCTGGAAGCCGGAAGAGGAGGTGAGTATCGGCGATCACCTCCCCTTGCCCCCGCAATGCCGCGATCGACTTCGATCGACTTCGATCGCAGCATCGCAGGGGTTAATGTGCTGGGAGCGGTGCAGGACCGCTCCCTGCACATAGTACTGGGTGTCAGCTGTGACAATCAGCTGACACCTGGCGGCGATCGCGCCCGCACAGCCTGTGTGCGCGCGCGATCGCGATGACGTACTAATACGGGTCTGGCTCTTAAGTCCCAGGGCACAGACGCGTATTAGTACGTCAGATGTTGTTAAGGGGTTAATCATACCAGGGTTGATAGTGATGCTCAAGATGCACAATTTTTAAACCTCACACTGCTATATGACTGGGCGTTGTTCGTTTAATCTAAGCTTTTAATTGATAACTCTAGCCATCGACTAGTAGACTATTAGAAGTATTACATAAGACGAGAAGGAAGGTGCTGGCAAGTGTTCACTGTTGAGAGTAGTGTTGAGCCACCCCCGTAGTGTTCGAGTTCGGTTCGGTTCGTCGAACGCCCGTATGTTAGTCGAACTGTTCGTTGAACACCTTCGAACACCGTTAAAACCAATGGCAGGCAAACAAAAACACATAGAAACACATAGAAAACACATAGAAAACACTTCAAAGGTGTCCAAAAGCTGACAAATTGCTCAGAAGACACAACTAACACATGGAAAAGTGACAAGTACATATAGTCATGCGAAAAGAAAAGAGGTGGAGGAGTAAAAGGAGGGGGAGACACAGATATAGGCATGTTATGCCCTTCTAAAACCAAAAATGTGCGAAGCCGACACGGCCAGTCCGTTCCTGCCCTTGCGACCTCCGTGTCGCCGGGTTTGTGCCAGAGCCACGGTGGACCCTGACAGCCAGCCCCCCTCTCCCAATACTGGTGCCTGTCTGCTGGTGGGTCGAGCGAGCCCCCCTTCGGTGGAGGCAGGTCTAAGCTTTTTAAATAAAATTGTCTCTCTAATTTGAATGAGTACACTTTAAATCCTTTTACAAGGATCTATTGGAGGGCAAGTCTCATGCCAGCAGCCACAGTAATACCAGCTCCAGTAGCGTCCACTAAAGCTGCTGCAGTTAAAAAGCTTTTATAAGGATCGAACTTGGCGGTCCACCGCAAGGCGTCCTACCACCAGTCCCAGCACCTGTGCCTTGGGGTGCCTCCCCGATGCTCTTCACTGAGTGTCCCGGGGGCCCGAACCATTTCCTTTGAAAAAATTAAGTGTACAAACTACAGGTGGTGTAGCTTGCTTAACAGCTGGGATAATCCGCTGACTAGCAGACACTGCTACTAGGCACAAAGTATTTCCTGGGCTAGATGCAGTTAAAAATTTGTAATTAGATACTCTCGTTGGATGCTGAGAAAGCATTCCATAGAGTCTCCTAGCATGCCATATATTATTCTCTTAAAAAGCTTGGGGTAGGGGTCAAGGTGTCACGGGTGTGTCGCCACGAAGATCGTCACGATTACACAGCCTGACTTCTCGCAGCTGACTTTTTGGTGCTTTGTGTTTTCGGCAGTGAGGGAGTTAATTCTCTCTCTCTCTGTGCTAGACGAGGTCCAGCCTCGCCCAGCTGCAATCAATGCTGCTGTAGTGAGTCTCCTTCAAATGCCTGCTGGTCTGTTTGGGAAGTGTCGGTGAAAGCATTTCATACAGACTTACAGAGCGGATCGTGGTACTTGGAGTTTCTGAGATAAGTGTATTTGGAGTGTTTTTTCCCTTCCTCGCTTTATCATTTATCTCCTTTCCCGTTGGTGTTCCCTCTGTTGTAGTTGTGTAGTTTTTGTATGCAAGGTGGTTTTGGTTTTTCCATTGTACTGTCTCGTTCGTCTAAGTACTGTGTGTGGGCATATTATTACTTGTCCTCTTTTGTTGTGATCGGGGTCCTTCTCAGGACTAGATTACTTAGGTGCAGGGATCCTCAGGAGGTAGGGGTTACGCTGGCGGCCTGGACCTCTGTACCTTTAACAGTACCTCCAGGTTGAGGGATTAGTCAGGGCCCCAGCTTAGGGTCAGCTTAGGCCCCCTACCTCCAGTATACAGAGACAGCGTGACATTTTCACCGACCCACTTAGTTTTTCTCCAGCTACCATGGATCCAGTAGCCGGTCTAGCTCGGCAGTTGCAGAGTTTGTCCATGGAGCTGGCGGACGTTAGGTCCAAGGTTTTGCATCCTCAGGAGCAAGCCGGACCAGAACCTAAAGTAGCTCTCCCTGACAGGTTCACTGGGGGGCGGGACAAGTTTTTTGTTTTCCGGGAGGCATGCAAATTGTACTTTCGGCTGCGGCCTCGGTCATCGGGGAGTGGAGAACAAAGCGTGGGAATTGTCATCTCGCTCCTACAAGGGGACCCACAATCTTGGGCGTTCTCTCTTCCCCCGGGCTCCCCGGCTCTCCAGTCAGTGGATAGGTTTTTCGCTGCTCTGGGACTCGTATATGATGACCCAGATCGGATCTCCCTTGCTGAGTCTAAGTTACGTAGGATCCAGCAGGGAGATCGTCCGGCGGAGGAATTCTGTTCGGAGTTCCGTAGGTGGGCCACGGACACCCAGTGGAATGACCCGGCTCTTAGGAGCCAGTTTTGTCAAGGTTTATCCGACAAATTACAGGATGTGTTGGCACAGTATGACTCTCCCGCGTCACTGGAAGCCGCTATGGCCCTGGCTATTCGCGTTGACAGACGGCTTCGGGAGAGGTGCGGGATAACTCGACCCCCTGTGATGACTCCACCTCCTACAAGGTCCCCTCATATGGTGGTTCCCCTGGTCAGTCCAGAGGAGCCTATGCAATTAGGAGGGACATCATTTCGGGGGAGGGGACCGGTGGTGCACCATAAGACAGGAAGGTGTTTCTTCTGCGGGAGAAAGGGACATTTTATTGGGGGGTGTCCATCCCGTCCCTTGCAGAGTGAAGAGTCATCGGAAAACTGTTGATCCCAGGTTGTGTGGTGGACGGCAATCTGGGAGTAGGTATTTCGTCCCTAGGTTCGTCTCAGTTTCTCGTACCGGCGGAGGTGGTGGTGGGTACGAGAACTGAGAGGATATCTGTTCTTCTGGATAGTGGGGCCGGGGCTAATCTGGTTGATGCTCGGTTTGCCCGGGTTCAAGGTATGCGATTGAGTGAGTTGGCTAAACCCATCCCCATATTCTCGATCGATGCCAGGCCTCTCGGTCAGGGAAGTTTTTTGCAAGCTGTGCATGACGTAAAACTTCAAGTGGGGGCGATACATAAAGAACTGTTTTCTTGCTACGTGTTGGAGGGTCTTCCCACTCCTATAGTGTTGGGCCTTCCTTGGTTAACTAAGCATAACCCAGTTATTAATTGGCAAACCAGAGAGATAAGCCAATGGAGTAAATTCTGTAATAAAAACTGCATGAACACGGTCATCGGTGCGGTTACTCCTTGGGTCTTACCTCCATTTCTGGCGGACTTTGAGGATGTATTCTCGGAGAAAGGGTGTCAGGAACTACCTCCTCATCGCGAGTATGACTGTTCTGTAAAACTGCTCCCTGAGGCCAAGTTACCTAAAGCTAGGTTGTATAACCTTTCTGGTCCTGAGAGGCAGGCCATGAAGGATTATATTTCAGAAAGTCTGGCTAAGGGGCATATTAGACCTTCATCTTCACCGGTGGCTGCGGGGTTCTTCTTTGTTAAGAAGAAAGATGGAGGCCTACGCCCTTGCCTGGATTTCCGTGAACTTAATCGGATTACGGTCCGAGATCCGTATCCACTCCCACTTATTCCCGATCTCTTTAATCAGATCGTGGGCGCCAAATGGTTCTCTAAGTTGGATCTCAGGGGGGCGTACAATATGATTAGGATGAAGGAGGGGGATGAGTGGAAGACGGCGTTTAACACTCCGGAGGGGCATTATGAGAACCTTGTCATGCCATTCGGTCTGACTAATGCCCCGGCGGTGTTCCAACACTTTGTTAATGACATTTTTCGCCGCCTGGTGGGACAGTTTGTTGTCATATATCTGGATGATATCTTAATTTACTCGCCGGATCTGGTGTCTCATCAGGAGCACGTTAGGCAGGTGTTACAGATCTTGCGGGATAATAAACTGTATACCAAATGGGAAAAGTGTGTGTTCGCCGTACAGGAACTCCAGTTTTTAGGCTTCCTGGTTTCAGCGTCCGGTTTTCGTATGGACCCTGGGAAAGTGCGGGCAGTTCTTGAGTGGGATCGGCCAGAGAATCTTAAGGCACTACAACGTTTCCTGGGGTTTGCTAATTATTACCGGAAGTTCATTCGTAATTTCTCGTCCATGGTTAAGCCTCTCACAGACATGACTAAAAAGGGGACGGATTTTTCTAGGTGGTCTGACAAGGCTTGTCAAGCATTATCCTGCTTGAAAAAATGTTTTGCCTCGGCACCCATACTCATTCAACCTGATGCGTCACAGCCATTCATTGTAGAGGTAGACGCTTCCGAGGTAGGGGTGGGAGCAGTATTGTCACAAGGTTCGTCCCCTGGTAAGTGGCATCCGTGCGCCTTTTTCTCTAAAAAATTGTCGTCCGCTGAGAGGAATTACGATGTCGGCAATAGGGAACTCTTGGCCATTAAGTTAGCTTTTGAGGAGTGGCGCCATTTTTTGGAGGGGGCAGTCCATCCGGTCACCGTCATCACCGATCACAAGAACCTGCTATATCTGGAGTCCGCGAAACGTCTGAATCCCAGACAAGCTAGGTGGTCATTGTTTTTTACCAGGTTTAATTTTGTCGTTACATATCGTCCTGGGTCAAAAAATGTAAAGGCGGATGCCTTATCTCGCAGTTTCCCTGGGGCCGGGAATACGGACGACCCGATTCCTATCCTTCAGGAGGGGGTGGTGGTTTCGGCAGTATGCTCTGAGCTGGAGGAGGAGGTATTGGAGGCTCAGGGGGACGCCCCTGTTGGACCTCCGGGGAGACTGTTTGTTCCAGATCAGTTGCGACAAAAGGTGATCGAGGCACACCATAACTCAGTTTTGGCAGGACACCCGGGGAGTAAAGCAACTGTGGATCTCCTCTCGCGTCGGTTTTGGTGGCCTAACTTACATAAGGAGGTGGTAACTTTTGTCGCGTCCTGTGGGGTTTGTGCGCGCTCTAAGACCTCACATACCCATCCGTCTGGGGCCCTCTTACCTTTGAAGATCCCGGAGCGTCCTTGGACTCATCTGTCTATGGACTTTATTACGGACCTCCCTCCGTCTTCGGGTAAAACGGTCATACTCGTTGTAGTGGACAGGTTCAGCAAGATGGCACATTTTATCGCTCTTCCGGCTCTCCCTAATGCTAAAACTCTTGCGCAGGTGTTCATTGGGGAGATTGTGAGGCTTCACGGGGTACCCTCCGATGTGGTGTCTGATCGGGGGTCTCAGTTTGTGTCCAAGTTCTGGAAGGCGTTTTGTGCACGGCGGGGGATGCATTTGTCATTCTCATCGGCTTTTCACCCTCAGACCAATGGTCAGACGGAACGTATGAACCAGAACTTGGAGACATATCTCCGGTGTTTTGTGTCAGAGAACCAGGAGGACTGGGCTTCTTTCTTACCTCTGGCAGAGTTTGCTCTTAATAATAGGCAGAGCGAGTCCACTGGTAAGTCCCCGTTTTTTGGGGCATATGGTTTTCACCCCCAGTTTTGTACTTTCAGTAGGGGGGGCTCTTCGGGGGTTCCTGAGGAGGAACGATTTTCCTCATCACTCGCTTCAGTATGGAGAGGGGTGCTGAAGAATCTGAATACTATGGGGAACCGATACAAACGTATGGCTGATAGGAGGAGAGTGTCTGGTCCGGACCTAAGTGTGAACGATCGGGTATGGTTGTCTACCAGGAATATTAAACTTAAGGTTCCCTCCTGGAAACTGGGTCCCAGGTTCATCGGGCCGTACAGAATCAGTTCTATTATTAATCCGGTGGCATTCCGTCTTGACCTCCCCCCTACGTTTAAAATTCACAACGTGTTCCACAGATCGTTGCTTAAGAGGTATGTGGCGCCGGTGGTACCGTCACCTTTACCTCCCCCTCCAGTGGTGGTCAATGGTAAATTGGAGTTCCAGGTATCAAGGGTCATCGATTCACGTTTTAATCGCCGGTCCCTTCAGTACCTGGTTCATTGGAAAGGGTATGGTCCTGAGGAGAGGATGTGGGTTCCTGCATCAGATATTAACGCAGACCGATTAGTTCGGGCCTTCCACACGACTCACCCGGATAAACCTGGCCCTGAGGGTCCGGAGGCCCCTCGTAGAAGGGGGGGTACTGTCACGGGTGTGTCGCCACGAAGATCGTCACGATTACACAGCCTGACTTCTCGCAGCTGACTTTTTGGTGCTTTGTGTTTTCGGCAGTGAGGGAGTTAATTCTCTCTCTCTCTGTGCTAGACGAGGTCAAGCCTCGCCCAGCTGCAATCAATGCTGCTGTAGTGAGTCTCCTTCAAATGCCTGCTGGTCTGTTTGGGAAGTGTCGGTGAAAGCATTTCATACAGACTTACAGAGCGGATCGTGGTACTTGGAGTTTCTGAGATAAGTGTATTTGGAGTGTTTTTTCCCTTCCTCGCTTTATCATTTATCTCCTTTCCCGTTGGTGTTCCCTCTGTTGTAGTTGTGTAGTTTTTGTATGCAAGGTGGTTTTGGTTTTTCCCTTGTACTGTCTCGTTCGTCTAAGTACTGTGTGTGGGCATATTATTACTTGTCCTCTTTTGTTGTGATCGGGGTCCTTCTCAGGACTAGATTACTTAGGTGCAGGGATCCTCAGGAGGTAGGGGTTACGCTGGCGGCCTGGACCTCTGTACCTTTAACAGTACCTCCAGGTTGAGGGATTAGTCAGGGCCCCAGCTTAGGGTCAGCTTAGGCCCCCTACCTCCAGTATACAGAGACAGCGTGACACAAGGGGACCCTTTTATAGCCAAAATCACGGCCCTGTGTCGCAATACATCACCTAGGCTGAAGATAAATGGAACTTTTTCATCACCTTTCATAATCACCAATGGGACAAGGCAGGGATGTCCTCTGTCCCCTCTCTTAAACATCCTAGTGACGGAGCACCTGCTCTCATCAATTCACCATAACCCCAATATTAGGTGGATTGAGGTGGGAGGCACCGAGTACAAGTGCTCTGCATTTGCTGCTGATGTCCTAGTATATATCACTCAATCACATATATCCATCCCTGCTGTTATGGCTGAAATAGATCACTTTGTTACATGGTCAAAATTTAAAATCAATGCAGCGAAGTCTGAGGCCCTCGATGTCTCCCTCCCCAAATCCATACAGGATTCCATCCAGTCCAACTTTCCCTTTGCCTGGCCCTCACAGGGTATCAAATACTTAGGAATTCGTATTCATAGAGACCGCTCCCGTCTATTTTATCTTAATTTTGGGCCCTTTATTGAACAACTCCATACAGACCACGGTTGGCAAGTTAGAACTGTAAGATTCACTCTGTGAACCACTGGTGTTTTGTGGAAAAGCACATGTACACTGTGTTCCAAATTATTATGCAAAAAGTGTTTAGGAGTGATAAGGTAAGATTTTTTTTGTTTGTCAGTTAAACTCATTGATGGTGATGTGTGTCAGGGCTCTTTATATCACTGTAAGCAATTGCAGACACCTGTGCTAATTTGTTTGGCAGGTGGGTCCAATGAAAGACAAGACTACTTAAGAAGGCTGTCCCACATTATTAAGCAGCCTACATTTTCTGCCAAAATGGGAAAGAAAAAGGATGTGTCGGCTACTGAGAAGCAACAAATTGTGGAGTGTTTAGGTCAAGGCATGACTACAATCAACATTGCCAAGACACTTCATCCTGATCATCGCACAATCAAGAAGTATGTAGCTGATTCACAGTACACACGTGTGCGTGCTGATAAGGGAAAATTGAGGACTCTTTCCTACAGTCAATTACGTCAGGTTGAAAGAGCAGCGGCAAAAAAGCCTTGTCATAGCAGCAGACAAGTTTTTGAAGCTGCTGATGCCTCCAATGTCCCCAGAACAACAAGATGCAGGGTCCTTCAGAGGTTTGCAGCTGTGCGTAAGCCATCCTGTCGACCTCCTCTATCCACTGTACACAAGCAGAAATGGCCCCAGTGGGCCAAACAATACATGAAGACTGACTTCAAAACTGTTTTGTTCACCGATGAGTGCCGTGCAATGCTCGATGGTCCAGATGGATGGAGTGGAGGATGGCTGGATGATGGACACCAAATGCAAACACGGCTACGGCGCCAACAAGGAGGAGGTGGAGTAATGTTTTGGGCTGAAATCATGGGGAGAGAGATTTTCGGCCTCTTTAGGATCCCTGAAGGGGTAAAGATGAACTCCATAATGTATGTGGAGTTTCTCAAACAGCAGTTCCTGCCATGGTTCAAGAGGAAGAACCGTGTATTCCGCAGCAAGATCATTTTCATGCATAATAATGCACCGTCTCATGCTGCACATAACACATCTCTGGCTGATATGGGCATAAAAGGGGAAAAACTTATGGTGTGACCCCCATGCTTCCCTGACCTCAACCCCATTAAGAACCTCTGGAGCATCATCAAAAGGAGTGTCTATGATGGCGGGAAGCAGTTCACATCTAAGCAACAGCTCTTGGAGGGTATTCTGACCTCATGCAAAACAATTGAAGCAGAAACCATCCAAAACCTGACAAATTCAATGGACGAGAGAGTTCAGAAGCTCCTTTCGAACAAGGGGTCCTATGTGCAAGTGTAACATCACCTAGAATAAAGTTTGGAGTTGAAAACTGTTTGATTTCAGTTTCTGATAACCTGCTAATGCTTATAATTTCAAAAATGACCATTTTTTTGTTCTTTATTAAAATGAAAAGGTTGATCGAAGAGTGTGGGGGATCTAAGAGTGTGGCAACCCAGTAGTCAGGATTATTTTGAATTCTGACAATCTGAGGGTCATGTTGCAGGTAGTGCAGCAAGAAGGCACTGATGTGTCAAGCGCATCTAGGAGCCCCAAAATTATTTTCCAGGCTAGATGCAGCTAAAAATTATTATTAATTTGAAAGATGGTGGAGCTTAGCATAGATACCCTAATAGAATCAGTACTGCAAACTGCTACAAGGCCCAAATTATTTTCCAGCCAAGATACAGATAAACATGATTACTAATTTTAAATCTGGTGGAGTTTAGTATAGATGGCCTAATAGAATCAGTACTGCAAACTGCTACAAGCCCCAAATTATTTTCCAGCCAAGATACAGATAAACATGATTAGCAATTTTAAATCTGGTGGAGTTTAGTATAGATGGCCTAATAGAATCAGTACTGCAAACTGCTACAAGGCCCAAATTATTTTCCTGCCAAGATACAGATAAACATGATTCGTAATTTTAAATCTGGTGGAGTTTAGTATAGATGGCCTAATAGAATCAGTACTGCACACTGCTACAAGGCCCAAATTATATTCCAGCCAAGATACAGATAAACATGATTAGTAATTTGAAAGCTTAAAACGGTTGGTGAGGTGATTTTATCAAATCATCAAGCTTTTACTCTCCCCAGGATGACACAGGGGTAGAAAAGTCGTTTCGGATCCATGATTTGTTCATCTTTATGAACGTGAGTCTGTCTACATTATCAGTGGAGAGCCGCGTGCGCTTATCTGTCAGCACACCACCAGCAGCGCTGAACACACGTTCAGACAGAACGCTGGCTGCGGGGCATGACAAGATCTCCAAGACGTAAGTGGCTAGCTCCGGCCATTTATCCAGATTGGAAGCCCAAAAAGAGCCAGGTTCCAGTGACACAGTCATGGCTTCAATGTTTACTTGGAGATACTCCTGTACCATCGTCTCTAGTCGTTGACTATGTGTCAGACTTCTTGTCTCCTGTGGCCTTGCAAAGGATGGGCTAAAAAAGTGGTGAAATTATTCCACAAAATTGATGTTACCAGCAGATACTGTGTTTCTGTTACGTTTTGAGTGCTGAACACTCGACTGTTATGTTCTGCTACCAGAGCTAAGGAAAGAGAGGAGATCTGTCCCTACGATAGAACTCAGCTGAATCCCTACGATGTAACAGGGAACCTGATCCTGCGATCAGACCTGCTAAAGTCCTAAGCTAGTCTGTACGAAGACCTATAGATGTGGGGGAGGAATCCCTACAAGTACTAAGGACTGGGAGGAATATGGGACACCTACTAACTGAAATAGTAGCAGACAGACGAACAAACAAAATATAAAGAACATAGAGGTCAGTAAACCAAGCAAACTAACAGAGCAAGACACAGAGCACAGGCTAGCTAGAAAGTAGATATACAATGAAGTCCAGCAAAGCCAGAAGGGCGGAGCAGGATTAAATAGGCCAACAAGGTCATGTGACCAGCAAAGGAAAAAAAACCTAACAGCAAGGTTCTAACAGTACCCCCCCTTCTAAGAGGATCCTCCGGATCCCCTAGGACCAGGCTTATCAGGAAATCTCCTGTGAAACGCTCTGATAAGTCTGGACGCGGAAACATCATCTGACCTCACCCAAGAGTTATCCTCGGGTCCGAAACCTTTCCAGGCCACAAGATACTGCAAACTACCTCTATACCGTCTAGAGTCAAGGATGCGAGAAATTTCATATTCCCCGTCCTCCACCACCGGAGGAACAGAGGCAGAGGCGTCACCATCCGACACAACAGCTTTTTTTAACAGAGAGACATGAAAGACCGGATTAATTCTCCAGGAGGTAGGAACCTCCAACCTAACAGCAGATTGGTTGACAACCTGAAGCACCTTAAAGGGCCCTACAAACTTGGGACCCAATTTCTTAGAAGGAATCCTCAACCGCAGATTCCTAGAGGACAACCAAACCATGTCACCAACAGCGAACAAAACCTCCTGTCGTTTCCTATCAAAGTAGTCTTTAGATTTTCTGTTGGCCTCCTGAAGATTACCACGCACATCCGTCCAAACTCTTTCCAAATCACCGGAAAAATTCTCCTCCTCAGGCACGGCAGATCCCAACTTGGAGAACGACCCAAACGACGGATGTCTCCCAGAACAACAAAAAAAAGGCGAACAACCAGCAGAAGAAGATGTATGATTGTTCAGAGCAAATTCGGCAAGTGGCAGAAACTCAGACCACCCCTCTTGATTGTCTGCCACAAAACAACGCAAGAACTGCTCAACATCCTGGTTTTTCCTTTCTGTCTGGCCATTAGATTCAGGATGATATCCGGACGAAAACGACAAATGAATTCCCAACCTGTCACAAAAGGCACGCCAAAAACGAGCCACGAACTGAGGACCCCTATCAGAAACAATGTCAGTAGGAACGCCATGAAGTCTGACAATTTCCTTGACAAAGGCCTTAGCGAGAGTTTTAGCGCAGGGCAGTTTGATGAAGGGAACCAAGTGACACATCTTACTAAAACGGTCCACGACCACCCAGATGACAGTAAAACCCTCAGAGGGGGGAAGGTCAGTTATAAAGTCCATAGCCAAATGTGTCCAAGGAGCACTGGGGACCTCCAAAGGACAAAGCAACCCCGCAGCAGGAGTATGTGAGGACTTAGATCTAGCACATACAGTACATTGGCGTACCCACTTAATGACTTCCTTCTGCCATCCAGGCCACCAAAAACTGCGACCCACCAGTCTCTTGGTCTCAGAGATTCCGGGATGACCTGCCAACCGAGATTCGTGACACTCAACAAACAAATCTCTCCTAAAGGTCCCAGGCACAAACAACCTCCCATGAGGAGTGTTAGATGGGGCATTCTCCTGAGCTTTAAGAATCTCATCTTCCAAAACGGAGTCTAAAGCAGCTATCACAACACCTTCTTGTAAAATGTTTTCCTCTTTCTCAGCACCGACTATGGGAGAAAAACTGCGAGACAAGGCATCCGCCTTAACATTCTTAGTACCAGGGATGTAAGTAACGGAGAAATTAAACCGCGAGAAAAACAGTGCCCACCTAGCCTGACGGGCATTCAGGCGCTTGGCAGCGTCAAGATATATCAGATTTTTATGATCCGTAAGAACCTGAACGGGAAATTCCGCACCTTCCAAGAAGTGGCGCCAGTGTTCAAATGCGAGTTTAATAGCCAATAATTCCCGATTACCAATATCGTAATTCAATTCAGTCTCCGAAAATTTTTTTGAAAAAAAGGCACAGGGATGTAATCCATCCCCGTTATCCTGAGACAATACTGCGCCAACCCCCACAGAGGAAGCATCAACCTCAACCAAAAACGGCCTAGTAACATCAGGCTGCATAAGGATGGGAGCAGAGGTGAACCTCTCCTTGAGATACACAAAAGCTTCAATGGCCTCAGAAGACCACTGAACCGCATCAGCACCTTTCCTGGTGAGATCAGTCAGAGGTTTGACAATACTAGAAATTTTTTTTATGAATTTTCTATAGTAATTGGCGAAACCCAAAAACCTCTGTATCGATTTCAAACCAATAGGCCTAGGCCATTCCTGCACAGCCTGAACCTTAACCGGATCCATCTCAAAACCTTTGCTGGAGATAATGTAGCCCAAAAAACTAATTCTCTGTACAGCGAACTCACATTTCTCCAGCTTAGCAAAAAGCGAATTGTCCATTAATAACTGTAATACCTCACGCACGCTCCGCCAATGAGACTCCAGATCTGGCGAATAAATCAAAATGTCATCCAAATACACAACCACATTTTTACCGATCAAAGGTCTAAGGATGTCATTAATCAGATTCTGAAAAAATGCAGGAGCATTAGTAAGACCAAAAGGCATAACCAGATTCTCAAAATGACCCACAGGAGTGTTAAAAGCAGTCTTCCATTCATCACCCTCCTTCATGCGCAACAGATTGTATGCCCCCTTAAGGTCAATTTTAGAGAACCACTTGGCCCCCAATAACTGGTTAAACAGATCAGGAATCAATGGCAGTGGGTAAGGATTGCGTACCGTAATTTTGTTAATCTCACGAAAATCCAGACAAGGACGTAAACCGCCGTCCTTTTTTTTTACAAAAAAAAATCCAACCGCCACAGGAGACTTAGAGGGCCTAATGTGACCGGCGGCCAAACTTGTCTGTATGTATTCCTCCAAAGCCTTCCTCTCAGGAATAGTAAGGTTAAATAAACGACTTTTAGGAAGAGTCGCTCCAGGGACAAATTCAATAGAACAATCATAGTCTCTATGGGGAGGCAAAACCTGCGATTCCTTCTCAGAAAAAACTCTCCAAAAATCCTGAATAGGAACAGGCAATTCTCCCCTATCCAAAGCTGCAATACGCCCGTTACAACACTTGTCATAACATTTATGGCTCCAGGATTTAATTTCACTGGTAGACCAATCCAGTACAGGATTGTGACATTTTAACCAAGGCAATCCCAATATTACTGGAGAAGGCAAGTTATTCAACACTACCAAATCCAATTTCTCATGGTGAACACCATTAATAGTGAGAGGAAATTCACAGACCTTGAGAGTAATATTCTTCAAAGGGGAGCCATCCACAGAAACCACAGCAATGGGGGATGATAAAGGTTCAGGTTTTAAATTGAGTTTTTCCACGAATCCCCCATCAATTACATTCAGTGTAGACCCGCAATCAACAAACACCCGAAATTCCATTAATTTTTCCTGAGCAATCGTGGAAGCAGCTAAAAATATACCCTTGGAATTTAAACAGGCAATACGGGCGTGACTGACCATTTTTTTTTTTTCTTTCTTCATACGAAGCTCACAGCCTTTAATCAAATGACCAGATTTTCCGCAATAGAAACACAAGCCTTTCGAAAAACGACGGTCTTTTTCTTGAGAGCGAGGTGCCACCGATCCAATCTCCATCGGTTCACCACTGTTAGTACACACATTATCATAACCAGAAACTGACATAGCAGAGGATTTGCTCTCATTAACCCTAGCACGCAGTCTTCTATCCACCCGTATAGCTAATTGCATAGCCTGTTGCAAATCCTCAGGTGTAGGATAAGCAATTAGCAGGTCTTTAACCCTTTCACTGAGCCCAGCAAGAAATAGACTTTTCAGAGCAGAATCGTTCCACCCTGTTTGAGTGGACCAACGACGAAAATGTGTACAATATTTTTCGACATTACCTGATCCTTGTTTTAAACGTCTCAACTCAGTCTCAGCTGATGCGACACGGTCAGGATCATCATATAATAGTCCTAAAGCAGAAAAAAAACTATCCACTGATCTGAAGCATGTATCACTAGGTTGCAAAGAAAAGGCCCACTCCTGAGGCTCTTTGCGCAAAAGTGACATTATGAACCCTACGCGCTGGGATTCATCCCCAGAGGACTTGGGTCTCAAACGAAAATACAATAAGCAAGCATTTTTAAATGAAAAAAATTCTCGATGTTCACCAAAAAATAAATCCGGCAAACATACCTTAGGCTCCAAGAAATGTGCTCCAGAACAGTTACTCACGTGCTGACGGAGCTCGGTCACTTCCAGAGAGAGTCCCTGCAGGCGATGAGCCAAATCCTGAACCGACACCATGATGGAACAGAAAAATCTTTCCTTAGAGAATTTGCTGGCTGGACTTACTGTTATGTTCTGCTACCAGAGCTAAGGAAAGAGAGGAGATCTGTCCCTACGATAGAACTCAGCTGAATCCCTACGATGTAACAGGGAACCTGATCCTGCGATCAGACCTGCTAAAGTCCTAAGCTAGTCTGTACGAAGACCTATAGATGTGGGGGAGGAATCCCTACAAGTACTAAGGACTGGGAGGAATATGGGACACCTCCTAACTGAAATAGTAGACGAACAAACAAAATATAAAGAACATAGAGGTCAGTAAACCAAGCAAACTAACAGAGCAAGACACAGAGCACAGGCTAGCTAGAAAGTAGATATACAATGAAGTCCAGCAAAGCCAGAAGGGCGGAGCAGGATTAAATAGGCCAACAAGGTCATGTGACCAGCAAAGGAAAAAAAACCTAACAGCAAGGTTCTAACATCGACGGTCCCACGGTTGGCAAGTTGGAACTGTGAGATTCACTACGTGCACCACTAGTGTTTTGTGGAAAAGCACATGTAAGATTCTGCAACAGTCTCTGCTGATACTCCTGCATGCGTGCATCTCTTTCTATGGCAGGAATAATTTCTGCAAATTTACTTTTGTACCGGGGATCTAACAGTGTGGCAACCCAGTAGTCAGAATTATTTCTAATTCTCACAATTCGAGGGTCATGTTGCAGGTAGTGCAGCAAGAAGGAACTCATGTGTCTTGCGCATCTAGGAGCACCAAGTCCCTGTTGTGTTGGTGGCGAGGTAACAATCATGCTTCCTTCCTCTGCCCTCTCCCCTCAACCTCGCACAACAGAAATGTGATCAAGGTCTCCCTCATCTGATGAGTCTTCCATCAGTTCGTTCTCCACTTCTTCCTGGCTCCTGCACCTTCCTCACTAGTTTGGCTGCTACCATGCGCCCTGGTAAAACCATCTCCCCCACCCTCACATGCCTGCCGCCTTGGTGCTGCCGACCATCTGGACCTTGCAGATGTTAGCCCTTCCGCATACAACTCCTCATCCTTTACTTCCTCCACCTCCTCTTGTGCCACCACCTGACTCCGAATTCTGTTTTACAGTGCTCCAGCATGTAAATAACTGGAATAGTCATGCTGATAATGGCATCGTCAGCACTAAACATCTTCGTCGCCATTTCAAAACTGTGCAGAAGGGTGCATAGGTCCCTGATCTGAGACCACTCCTCCAGCGTGATTTGCCCCACCTCTGGATCTCGTTGGCCCAGGCTATACGTCACAACGTATTGCACCAGGGCTTGTCGGTGCTGCCACAGTTGCTGCAGCATGTGCAGAGTTGAATTCCACCGGGTAGGCACATCGCATTTTAGCCGGTGAAGTGGCAGACCCAACGACTACTGTAGAGGTGTAAGTCGCTGAGCTGTGGGATGCGAACAGTGGAAGTGAGCACACAGCGACAGTGCCCTCTGCAGAAGGCCATCTAGTCTGGGATAGTGGGCTAAAAATTGCTGGACAACCAGGTTCAACACGTGAGCCATACAAGGCACGTGTGTGACATTGCCCCGGCGAAGGGCCGCACTCAGGTTTGCAGCATTGTCGCACACGGCCTTCCCTGGTTTCAGGTCCAGTGGAGACAACCATTCATGAAACTGGTTCTCCAGAGCTGAACACAACTCTTCAGCTGTGTGACTCACATTTCCCAGACATTTCAAAGTAAAAACCGCCTGATGACGTTGAGCCCTGCTGCCAGCATAGTAAGCAGGTGTGCAGGATCCCTTCTGCGCAGTTAGAAAGCTTGTGGCATGACCAGACAGGCTTTGGGTGCAGGTGGAGGACAGAAAGGAGGTTGAGGAGGCAGAAGTAGTGGAGGAAGTTCGAGATAAAGAGGATTGACGCACAACTCGTGGGGATGGCAAGACTTGGACAGCAGCCCCTTGTCCTGCTGTCACCATAGTTACCCAGTGCCCAGTCAGCGACATGTAACGCCCCTGTCCATGCCTACTCATCGAAGTGTCTGTGGTGAAATGCACCCTGTCACACACAGAGTTTCTCAAAGAAGCGGTGATGTTGTGTGCGACATGCTGGTGGAGCGCAGGCACACCTTTCTTTGAGAAGTAGTGCCGACTGGGCATCTTGTACTGTGGCACTGCAACGGACATAAGGTCTCGAAACTCCTCTGTGTCCACCAGGCAGAAAGGCAGCATTTCTGTAGCCAAGTGCTTGCAGATGGTGAAATTCAACCTCTTAGCTTTCTCATGGCTAGGAGGAAATGGTCTTTTACTTGTCCACATCTGAGGGACCGAGGGCTTGCCGTTGTGCTTAGACGGGGTTGAGAAGGGTGTCCCCGGCAAACTGCCATTCTGTGAGGAAGATGCAGGCGGACATGTTATGTTGCCTTGATCCAAAGGTGGTGCTATCGATGTCGGACATCGCTGAACACCAGCTGGTGTTTCCACCTCCAAAGAAAATGATGACCTGACAATCACGCTGGCTGTTGCGGGTAAAGAGGTGGCATGTCTGCGTCCCAAAACAGGTGTGACTGCTGTCCCCCCAGGATGAAGAGGCCACGGATGCACAAGATGTGGCAGACGGTGGTTGGCCCTGCCGGCTAGGCCGCATTGTAGCACAGTGAGCTTCCCACTGCAACTTATGCTTCATATCCATGTGCCGGTTCATGCATGAAGTACTCAAACTATGTTTTTTTTGGCCTCTACTTAGCTTTTGCTGACAAATGTTACAGATAACACGAGTTGGGTCATCCTTATCGATCTGAAAAAATGCCCAGGCTATGCAAGTCTTAGCACCCATGCGACCTGAAGAGCCACCACGACTTGTGGTCAGAGGCAGAGTTGTGTTTGAGGATGCAGTTGTTGACGTGCTTCCAGTACTACGTCTCTGTCCAGGAAGGCGCAACCTGACCTCGTCGTCACTAGCATCCTCCTCCACCTCCTCTGCTGACCTTATCGACTGGCTGACTGTGGGTTGACAGTAAGTGGGATCTCCAACCTCGTCATCATCACCCTGTGTGTTATCACACCCGTCGTCCTCAGAGCCAACCTCTTCCTGCCCTGACAAAATACTCAAGTTGTCGCTCCAATCAGGTATTTGAGTCTCATCATCATCTTCCTCATTGTCTCCACCAACAGGAGTTACAGTTTGGGAACGAGGGTCTACATTATGGTCAGAACCTTCTGCGTCTGGTCCTGGATCCGACTCATAAAGATTCTGGGCATCAGTGCAGATCATTTCCTCGTCTGGATTCACAGAAGCTCTGGAGCCGACCTCTGATTCCCAGGCTATAGTATGAGTAAACAGCTCTGCAGACTCAACCATCTGTTCTACCCCATACTCAGACGGGCAGCTGGAGACTTGGGAGCTGTGAGGAAGCAAGTGCGATTGGGGTAACACCTCTGAGGACTGTAGTATTTGTGATATTGAAGTTGAGGTGGAGGAGAGCCCACTTAATGGAGCAGTTGATATCCATTGAAGCACCTGCTGTTTTTGTGCCTCATCTGGAATTTGTAGCGATTGGAGTTGCTGTAAGAAAGGGATCTTATCACATTGTCCACTAAAAGAAGAAGACATCTTAGTTTGGCTTGAAGATGGTCTTTCTTCTGCAGATGTTACTGTTGCTTTAACACCAACCCCACGGACACAACCTTTTTTTCCCTTCCCAACACACCTATTCCCCTTTCCACCAGCAGCAGGCCTTTTTCCACTCATTTCGGTGGTTAACTAATTGACAACTCTGGAGTTGTTTGCACAAAAAACAATGGATGGGAACCGAGCAGAGCAGAGTGGCCAAACTGTGGTATTAGCCCAAAAGTATTGGCTGGGTTTGATGCAGTAAAACAATTTTATTACATACACAGGTGGTGGAGGTTAGTATAGATGGACTAATAGAACAAGTCCCACACACTGCTACAAGCCCAAGCCCAAATATTTTCTCAGAGCTAGATGCAGATAAAAATTATTTTGAATTTGCAACCTGGTGGAGGTTAGTATAGATGGACTAAAAGAACAAGTCCCACACACTGCTACAAGCCCAAGCCCAAATATTTTTTCAGAGCTAGATGCAGATTAAAATTATTTTCAATTTTCAACCTGGTGGAGGTTAGTATAGATAGACTAATAGAACAAGTCCCACACACTGCTACAAGCCCAAGCCCAAATATTTTTTCAGAGCTAGATGCAGATAAAAATTATTTTGAATTTGCAACCTGGTGGAGGTTAGTATAGATGGACTAATAGCACAAGTCCCACACACTGCTACAAGCCCAAGCCCAAATATTTTTTCAGAGCTAGATGCAGATAAAAATTATTTTGAATTTGCAACCTGGTGGAGGTTAGTATAGATGGACTAATAGAACAAGTCCCACACACTGCTACAAGCCCAAGCCCAAATATTTTTTCAGAGCTAGATGCAAATAAAAATTATTTTGAATTTGCAACCTGGTGGAGATTAGTATAGATGGACTAATAGAACAAGTCCCACACACTGCTACAAGCCCAAATAATTTTTCAGAGCTAGATGCAGATAAAAATTATTTTGAAGTTGCAACCTGGTGGAGGTTAGTATAGATGGACTAATAGAACAATTCCCACACACTGCTACAAGCCCAAATATTTTTTCAGAGCTAGATGCAGATAAAAATGATTTTGAATTTGAAACCTGGAGGATGTTAGTATATATGGACTAATAGAATGATGCTATGCTCAAAAGGTTTTGCTTGGCTAGGTGCAGTAAAAAAAATGTATTCTATACACAGGTGGTGTAGCTTGCAACACAGATAGGCTACCCCACTGACTAACACACACTGCAAGAGGCCAAAAAGGTTTTGCTTAGCTAGATATAGCCAAATGCTGTGAAGAAAACTTGCACAGCTCAGGCACAGACCTGCCTGGCAAAAAGTGATAGGAACTGATGTAATCTAGCCCTCAAAAGGACTGCAATTACAATTAGTCTTTACTCCCAACCTATCGATTTAAGAGCACAGAGCTGCCTGATAAAGGGGATAGGAACTGATGTAACCTAGCCCTCAAAAGGACTGCAATTTCAATTAGTCTTTACTCCCAACCTATCTATTTAAGAGCACAGATCTGCCTGATAAAAGTGATAGGAACTGATGTAACCTAGCCCTCAAAAGGACTGCAATTACAATTAGTCTTTACTCCCAACCTATCTATTTAAGAGCACAGACCTGCCTGATAAAAGTCGTAGGAAATGATGTAACCTAGTCCTCAAAAGGACTGCAATCACAACTATTCCCTACTCCCAAGCTATCTGTAGATTTGTGCGAAAATTGGCTTGAAATTAGCATTCAAAGTATAAAGCACACAGCAACGCAGCTGCAGCAGTGAGAAAATGGTGGCTACGTGGAAAATGGCTGTGTCTTAAAGGGCAAGGACATGTGATATACACTGCCAATGACACATGCCCTTGCTTGTGTGAAAAAAAGCACTTCGCTCCGTGTGTGCTGCTGATAGGCTGACAGGTTTCACCTCCCCACTGTAAATGCGGGAAAGAGAAAAAAAAATGGAGATCTTCATTATTTATAGAGATCCATCCCCTGCCCCTCCCCCCGCCCCTCTGTACACTCAAACTGCGTATTAACATTAATTTTCAGCATTACTGAGAAAAAATCCAGTTATGATTTTGGTGCACGAACAGTTATCGAACATAACCTCAAACAGCCGAATTTTTTTCAAATCATTCGTGTTCGCCGAACGGCTCGAACACCGCCCAAAACAGCTCGAATTTGAGATTGGCGAACAGTTCGAGACGAACACCGCTCATCTCTAGTTGAGCGCTCAGGACACTTAACAAGAAGAGAATGCCACTGACGACCTGAGGTGACAGCACAAGAAAGATTAAAATGTGTTTTCTTTGATCATGCAACCAGAATGATCATCAATGTTGGTAAGTTTGAACTGCTGTATCGTACAGCAGTCAAGTGTTGTCAGCTGCGCAAAAGTCCCGTTCGTAGTAAAAAGGGTGCAAAACAGTCAGCATTATGATTTCTTGGACATCCTCACAAGCCAAACAAGTCAAAGTGGAGGAGATTGTCTGAGCTGTTTGTACAAAATTAAATCTGCGAGGCTCTTAGATACATTTTGACTAGTGCTGAGCGAATTTGTTCGAAATTCGAACTTACAACTTAAATTCGACACGAATATGTCACATTCAAATTCGTGATCAGAAAGGCAAGCAAATTTTCTTGAATTCGGGAAAAATCGGCAACGTTCGGTGAATAAATGCAGGACCGTGATTGCAGGCGAATGCAGCGTTTTTAACAGTTTTGCTAGCATACTGCTTGTGTATGATGAGCAGGGGGACATGGTAGATGTGTGGGGGGTCTGGTGATAGCTCAGAACAGGTCAGATCAGCGGCGCGCTTGTAATTTTTTTTCTTCCTGTAGGCGATAACTTTAAGTCAGGAAAGCGCGGCTAGCTAATCAGAGTGCATGAAGCATCCACACTGTCCAGACGCAAGGACTTCTGCCATTGACAGCTGAAATCACATGTCCTGTCTATATAAAAAGTGGCCATGTTCCCTCAGCGCCATTTTATCCATGTCACTGCTGCAGACAGATGCTGCTGAGTGAGCGCCTATGTACTGAGAGATATTAGCTAGATAGATGGGCGCTTGTTTGGAAGTCAGATAGTGTAGATAAGTCATGTGCTGTGTACCTGTTCAATCGACCTTGCAGCACATTTTTTTTCTTGCGCAATTACTGAGATTTTGACAGAAAGAGCATGGCCCATGCCATAGACCAGTGTTGTGCACCGGTTGTATTGTGCTCCATGCACGAGTATACCTTCAATCTATTTTTGCACTTGCTAATGTGATAAACCAAGCAAGCAAGCCCTTATAGGCCACTTTTTGATTTTGTGGGTCTGAAATTCAGCTATGTGCAGATTCCGCAGAGCTTCTGAGTGCAGAGCACAGAAAACTTTTTTTTTTCATTTGCTAATGTGATAGTGCAAGCTGTGTTAGCCCAGTATGTCATTTTTTTGGTGGGTGAACATCAGCTGTATGCACAGTAAAACAAATATATTTTTTTCTGTTGGCAGGCAGAGTCCACAAAAGATTTCTTTATGTCGCAAACGTGATACACTCTGTTAAAAGCCACCTACTACATTAGTGGCGTTGAAGTTCAGCTGTTTTCAGAGTTAAAAAAAAAAAAAATTTTGTTGCTAGGCAGAGTCCACAAAAGATTTTTTTTGTGTCGGAAACATGATACACTCTGCTAAAAGCCACCTACTATTTTAATGACTTTGAAGTTAATCTGTTTTCAGAGATAATGCAGAGTAAAAAAATCTATTTTTACTGTGACTAATGTGATACAGCAGGCTAGATCTGAGTTTGAAATATCTTGGAGCATATATTTTATGTTATACAGGCCTCATCCACATTCAAATAATACTTTTGTCTGTTACCAATGTGATACAGTAGAGGACATCTCAGTTTGAAATTGTTCGTAGCATATCTCCTATGTTATACAGGCCTCATCCACACAAAAAAATACTTTCTTCTGTTACTAACGTCATACACTAGGGGACATCTCAGGGTGACAAGGGAGGGTGGTTGTAACGGGTCTGGGAGGCGGAACCTCTGAGCTACTATACAAGGGGGCAGTCCTTGTAAGGGAGCGGGTGGCGACCAGGGAAGACGGGCAGGAGGTCACAGCAGGTGACCGGGACAGTCTCTGAGTGAACGGGCTGGAGGTCACGGCAAGTGACCGGGGCAGTCTCTGAATGAACGGGCAGATGATCACGGCAAGTGACCGGGGCAGTCTCTGGATGAACGGGCAGATGGTCACGGCAAGTGACCGGGGCAGTCTCTGGATGAACGGGCAGATGGTCACGGCAAGTGACCGGGGCAGTCTCTAGGTAAAGGGTTGGTACGACCTGTGGCGGCTGATGATAGACGTGAGCTCCCAGGTGAGCAGGCGAGAGTCTCTGGATGAACGGGTGGTCACAGCATGTGACGGCGGAGCCTCCAGGAAGACCAACGGACAGGCGGCAGATGAGCGCTCCCAGGTGAGCGGGCAGAAGTCTCTGGACAGGCGGGTGGTCACAGCACATGACGGCAGAGCCTCCAGGTAGGCTAGCGGACAGGCAGCAGATGAGCGCTCCCAGGTGAGCGAGCAGGAGTCACTGGACAGGCAGGTGGTCACAGCACGTGACGGCGGAGCCTCCAGGTAGACTAGCAGGCAGGTAGCAGGTGTGTGCTCCCAGGTGAGCGGGCAAGCTGGTCCATAGACAGACTGACAGGAGTTGGTAGGCAGACCGTCGGACCTCAGGCAAGCAGGCAGGTGTCTGATGTGCACTCCCAGGTGAGCGGGCAGGCTGGTCCTTAGACAGACTGACAGGAGTAGTAAGGCAGACCGTCGGACCTCAGACTAGCAGACAGGTAGCAGATAATCAGGCAGGAATCTGGCAGGTAACTGGCAGGTAACTGGCAACGGGACCTGAGGGCTGAAGCAGAGTAGTGAACAGTGCAACAACATTGCTCGGGCACCTCCATTTTGGAGGAGGTGCCTTATATATGGTAAAGTCCTCCGGCCATTGGCCGGGGACTCCTTAGGACGGCGCGCGCGGCCCCTTTAAGAGGGAGGGAGGGCGCGCGCGCGCGCCCTAAGCACAGTGGCCGGGAAGGAGTGCGCGCTGCCAGCAGAGCGGGAGAGGGACGCCGGGCACGGAGCAGAGCGGTGAGGGGAACAGCGTCCCTGCCTAGCAGAGGGCAGGGACGCCGGCACTACAGTACCCCCCCCTTTAGGCCCCCCCTTTTTTAGGCCAGATAGAAATTTAGCTAGGATGAGAGGGGCATGGATGTTCTCCCGGGGCTCCCACGTTCTCTCCTCAGGACCAAACCCCTTCCAATCTACCAGAAAAAAGGTCTTTCCTCTTACCCTTTTGGTGGCAAGAATGTTCTCTACCTCAAACTCGTCCTCAGCAGAAACCGGAGCAGGAGGCGTACCTGTAGACTTGGAAAAAGAGTTAAGCACCACGGGTTTGAGGAGAGATACATGGAAGGAGTTAGGGATCCGTAAGTTGGCCGGGAGTTTCAATTTATAGGCCACCGGGTTGATCTGACTGATGACCTCCAGAGGACCGATGAACCGAGGCCCTAACTTGTAAGAAGGTATCTTGAGTCGAACATATTTAGATGAGAGCCAGACTTTATCTCCTGGACGAAATTGTGGAGGATCCAGGCATTTTTTGTCAGCGTGTCTTTTCATACGCTCGGATGACAGAAGGAGTGCGGACCGGGTACTCTCCCATATGGAGGAAAATTTGCTAACGAGAGATTCCGCAGCCGGGTTGTCCACAGAGGTGGAGACAGGAAAAGGAATCCGAGGATGCTGACCAAAGACTACAAAAAACGGGGATTTGGAGGAGGATTCGCTCTCGTGATTATTATAAGAGAACTCGGCCCATGGTAGGAGATCCACCCAGTCAGAATGGTGGGCATTAACGAAGTGCCGGAGGTAACTGGTCAGGTTCTGATTGATCCGCTCCACTTGACCATTGGACTGTGGGTGGTAAGCGGAAGAGAAGTCCAGGGTGACGTCTAGTAGTTTACAAGTGGCTCTCCAGAAACGTGAGGTGAACTGTACCCCACGATCCGACACGATGTGGAGGGGCAGGCCATGAAGACGGAAGATGTGGCGGATAAAGTCTTTAGCCAGCTCGGGTGCAGACGGAAGGCCTGGCAGGGGAATAAAGTGAGCCATCTTGGAAAAGCGGTCAGCGACCACCCAAATGACCGTACAACCGGCAGAGACGGGGAGATCAGTTATAAAGTCCATTGCTATATGCTGCCAGGGGGCAGCAGGTACAGGAAGCGGAAGGAGGCGTCCGGCTGGCAGATGTCTCGGGACTTTGTTGCGGGCGCAGGACACACAGGCAGAAACAAAGTCTATTATGTCCTTGTGCAGGGTAGGCCACCAATAGTGCCAGGCAATAAGCTGGAGGGTCTTTTTCTGACCGGCGTGGCCAGCTAGTTTAGACGAATGGCCCCAGTGTAGGATCTTCTCCCGATCAGGTACTGAAACAAACGTCTTACCGGGAGGGAGACGATTTAGACTCACGGGAGCCACCTGCATTACTCTGGCGGGATCGATGATATGTTTAGGTTCTTCCTCGAGATCGGACACCAGAAAGGATCGGGACAAGGCGTCTGCTTTGACGTTTTTGTCAGCCAGGCGAAAATGAAGAACAAAATCAAAGCGAGCAAAAAACAAGGACCACCGGGCTTGGCGCGGGTTAAGTCTCTGGGCATGCTGGAGGTAAGCCAAGTTCTTGTGGTCAGTGTAAATTATTACCGGATGAAGAGCCCCCTCGAGTAGGTAACGCCACTCCTCCAACGCCAGCTTGATGGCCAATAACTCTCGGTCTCCTATGGAATAGTTGCGCTCAGAAGAGGAGAAGAGTTTGGAGAAGAAGCCACAAGTTACCATTCTCCCGGAAGATGATTTTTGAGTAAGTACCGCTCCGGCTCCAGAGGAGGAGGCGTCAACTTCCAGGAAGAACTGCTTGTTGCCGTCCGGGCGATGCAGCACCGGGGCGGAAGAGAAGGCCTGTTTTAGGGAAAGAAAGGCCTCCTCTGCTTCGGGAGGCCACTCTTTGGGATTAGTACCCTTATGGGTGAGCGCGGAAATTGGGGCAGTCCGGGAAGAGAAGTGCGGGATGAAGAGGCGGTAATAGTTGGCGAAGCCCAGGAACCGTTGAATAGCCTTCAACCCCTCTGGTCGGGGCCATCTCTCGATGGCAGACAGTTTCTCAGGATCCATTTGTAGGCCGGTCTGAGAGATAATGTAGCCCAGAAACGGAAGCGAGGTCTGCTCAAAGAGGCACTTCTCATATTTAGCGTAGAGATGGTTCTGCCTGAGCCTGAGCAGGACCTGACGAACATCCCTCCGGTGAGTCTGGAGATCCGGAGAGAAGACCAAGATGTCGTCCAGGTACACCACTACGCAGGAGTAGAGAAGGTCCCGGAAGATGTCATTGACCAACTCTTGAAAGACGGCAGGAGCGTTACAGAGGCCAAAGGGCATTACCAGATATTCATAGTGGCCGTCCCGGGTGTTGAATGCCGTCTTCCATTCATCCCCCTGACGGATACGAACCAGGTTGTACGCCCCACGGAGGTCCAGTTTGGTGAAGATTCTAGCCCCCCTCAGACGATCAAATAACTCCGGAATGAGCGGAAGGGGGTACTTATTCTTCACCGTGATCTGGTTAATGCCTCTATAGTCTATACAGGGACGGAGAGAGCCGTCCTTCTTTTTGACGAAAAAGAAGCCTGCTCCCGCCGGGGAGGTAGATTTCCGGATGAATCCCCTGGCCAGATTCTCCTCAATATATTCGGACATCGACCGGGTCTCAGCAGCGGATAATGGATAAATACGCCCACGGGGAGGAGAAGTACCAGGTAACAGGTCGATAGGGCAGTCGTATGGTCTATGAGGGGGTAGTGTCTCTGCCTCCTTTTTATTAAAGACATCAGCATAAGACCAATAAGGAATCGGAAGTCCAGGTAGATTAGCTGGGGTAGGAGAAGGACGGACGGGATGAACGGGAACCAGACAGGTCTTTTGGCAGCCCTGTCCCCAGCGAAGGACTTCTCCGGTCTGCCAGTCAAGAACGGGTGCATGTTTCTGGAGCCAAGGTAGGCCTAGCAAGAGGGCGTGAGAGAGTCCAGGCAGAACATGGAAGGAGATACTTTCAGAATGCAGCATTCCCACCTGCAGAGTAATGGATTCGGTGATGAGTTGGATGGGGCGTGGTAAGAGCCCCCCATCCACGGCAGCAACAGACAAGGGTACAGCCAGAGGTTTGGTGGGGATGCGTTATTTCTCTACCAGGGACTGTGAAATAAGATTCCCGGCTGCTCCAGAGTCCAGTTGGGCTAGTTCGAAATAACGGTTCTCCCCGTAGACGATTGAAACTGACAACAGCAGGGATGGAGAGGATTTATTCTTGTCTAGGTGGACCTCTCTGAGCGAACCTAGACACAGGCGTTTCCCGACCTCTCCGGGCAGGCACGGATCCGGTGCTCCTTACTGCCACAGTAGAAGCAGGTCCCCTCGGCACGGCGTAAGTCCTGACGGGTCTTGACCATCTTGGTCTGGTCGACCTGCATAGGCTCAGGAGGGTGTACCTGGTTAGAGACAGAAGGAGTGACGGGTTTCTGAAAAGTAGGAGCTAGACGTGGTAACCTCCTCTCACGGGTGACCTCTCTGGCACGCTCCTGGAACCGTAGGTCAATCCGGGTGGCAAGAGTTATTAAGTCATCGAGAGTGGTAGGAATGTCCCGACCGGCAAGTTCATCTTTAATACGGCCGGACAGACCCTCCCAGAAGACGGAAACCAGAGCGTCGTTATCCCAGGCCAGCTCCGAGGCAAGGGTACGGAACCGTATGGCATATTGGCCCACGGTGAGACTTTCCTGACGGAGGCGTAGCAACGATGATGCGGATGAGGTCTTCCGTCCGGGTTCGTCGAAGACTTTCCGGAAAGCCGTGAGAAAAGCAGGCAAGTTGGACACCAGGGGGTCTCCTCTCTCCCATAGAGGATTTAGCCAGGCCAGGGCCTCCCCGGTGAGATGGGACATGATGAATGCAATTTTGGCTCGGTCGGAGTTAAACTGGTGGGACAATAGTTCAAAGTGCAGGGTGCACTGATTTATGAAGCCCCGAGCCTGGGCTGAGTCGCCTCCGAAGCAAGGAGGTGCAGAAAGCCGAGGTCCGGGGTAGGATATCATGGTGTTAGTGGACAGCGGAGCTGCCGGATTGCGAGACATGGCACTGGCGGAGGTTGTTGGTGGAGCAGTCAGAGTGTCCAGGCGAGTATTGACATTCCGCAGGTGACCCAGGATGGACTCCTGTTGGGACCTTTGACGGGACAGTTCATGACACAGGTCCGAGAGCGAGGGAGCTTGGGTGCCACCGGGTTCCATGGCCCGAGCAAACTGTAACGGGTCTGGGAGGCGGAACCTCTGAGCTACTATACAAGGGGGCAGTCCTTGTAAGGGAGCGGGTGGCGACCAGGGAAGATGGGCAGGAGGTCACAGCAGGTGACCGGGACAGTCTCTGAGTGAACGGGCTGGAGGTCACGGCAAGTGACCGGGGCAGTCTCTGAATGAACGGGCAGATGATCACGGCAAGTGACCGGGGCAGTCTCTGGATGAACGGGCAGATGGTCACGGCAAGTGACCGGGGCAGTCTCTGGATGAACGGGCAGATGGTCACGGCAAGTGACCGGGGCAGTCTCTAGGTAAAGGGTTGGTACGACCTGTGGCGGCTGATGATAGACGTGAGCTCCCAGGTGAGCAGGCGAGAGTCTCTGGATGAACGGGTGGTCACAGCATGTGACGGCGGAGCCTCCAGGAAGACCAACGGACAGGCGGCAGATGAGCACTCCCAGGTGAGCGGGCAGAAGTCTCTGGACAGGCGGGTGGTCACAGCACGTGACGGCAGAGCCTCCAGGTAGGCTAGCGGACAGGCAGCAGATGAGCGCTCCCAGGTGAGCGAGCAGGAGTCACTGGACAGGCAGGTGGTCACAGCACGTGACGGCGGAGCCTCCAGGTAGACTAGCAGGCAGGTAGCAGGTGTGTGCTCCCAGGTGAGCGGGCAAGCTGGTCCATAGACAGACTGACAGGAGTTGGTAGGCAGACCGTCGGACCTCAGGCAAGCAGGCAGGTGTCTGATGTGCGCTCCCAGGTGAGCGGGCAGGCTGGTCCTTAGACAGACTGACAGGAGTAGTAAGGCAGACCGTCGGACCTCAGACTAGCAGACAGGTAGCAGATAATCAGGCAGGAATCTGGCAGGTAACTGGCAGGTAACTGGCAACGGGACCTGAGGGCTGAAGCAGAGTAGTGAACAGTGCAACAACATTGCTCGGGCACCTCCATTTTGGAGGAGGTGCCTTATATATGGTAAAGTCCTCCGGCCATTGGCCGGGGACTCCTTAGGACGGCGCGCGCGGCCCCTTTAAGAGGGAGGGAGGGCGCGCGCGCGCGCCCTAAGCACGGTGGCCGGGAAGGAGCGCGCGCTGCCAGCAGAGCGGGAGAGGGACGCCGGGCACGGAGCAGAGCGGTGAGGGGAACAGCGTCCCTGCCTAGCAGAGGGCAGGGACGCCGGCACTACAGTGGTACACTGCGATCGATACCAGAAAAACTGTAAGTGAAGTTGTTAGTGAAGGCGAGGAACAAATGGAAGAGGAAGAAGTGATGGGCGAGCAACAGTCAGAACATGATAAGGATAATCATCCCCTCTCTGTTTGTGTTTGGCGGGAGGGGCGGGAGGTGACGGAGGAAACAAGTATGAGAATTACCCAGCCACCAACACAGCATGGGATTGAACCTCATGAAGGAGCTCGACATATGAGTGCGTTCTTGCTGCATGATCCCTGAGTAGTTATGATTCAAAATAGTGTTGACTACTGGGTTGCCACTCTGTTAGATCCCCATTATAAGAGTAAATTTTGCCAGATGCTTCCCGCCCTGGAAAGGGACCCATGAATGCTGGAGTATCAAAACTTGCTTTTAACCTTAACATAGGTTTTCAGCAAGCCGTGAGGCACACAGAGTGCATCACAGCTCTACATTTCCAACCTCCAGCATGTTAATTTCTCAACGCCAAAATATTAGCAGCAGCAGTAGTGTAGGTGGCAAAAGCAGTTTCTGTGAGTCCTTTCACACATTTTATAGACCAGCTCGTGCACCTGCACAACAGAATATAAGTCTGACTCATGGTGAACGAATGGAGATGATGGTGCACTCCTGATTGAGTCTTAATCTGCTGGGTTGGCTGTAGTAGAAGAGGTTTTGGTCCTTAATTGTGCAATTTCTACTGTAGTAAAATTGATGCCACTTTGCTGGTGTCTACCACTAATTTTTGTAAATGTGGAGAATCTTGATTGGGTCTCCATCTATTGTGTTGGCTGTAGTGGAAGAGGTTTTGGTCTTCATTATACTTATTCTACTATAGTGAAATTCAAGGCACTTTGTTGGTGTTAGGTCCTAATTTAGGGAAATGTGAACACCCCTGGTTAGGTCTCCTTCTCCTGGGCTGGCTATAGTGGAGGAGGTTTTGGTCTCCATCCATTAGTATAGTTATACTGTAGTGAAATTAGTTATTTGGTACAGATATTGTTCTCCACAAAGGGGTACACAAACATGATAAACTCAAAATTGGTTTTCAATAAACAACCATCAGCCGCCCCATCTGCTACTTCTTCCTCCTCCTCTGTTACTGTGCCAAGAATTGTCACTCAGGTCTCTGACCGCAGAACCTACAGTTGTATACCCGCTCTAGTCAGGCTGAGAGAGAGCTCGTCAGTTTTTACAGAAGCGGATATGCAGGCTGTGTTTGTTTCACTGAGCATACCACATGTTTCTCAATCCACTGTAACATCTCCGCCTGCACCTCACTTACTTTCTAGCAGTTTGTCCATTTCACCATATCTCTTTCAGCACTGCAGCCAGCCCTCAGTCCCACAGTTGTGGTCACATAAAAGATTGTTTACTCCTACACATGACAAAGCTAAGAGGTTGAACTCCACCATCTCCAATCTGTAGACCATGGAAATGGTAGTCTTAGTGTTAGGCGTCGGTCTGTGGCAGGATTCGAAATGGGTCCAGGACCTTCTGTGGTCTGCCATTTTGGACCAGCTGGGGCTGATGCTGCTCAGCATAGCTTAGCCCCAACGCCTAGCTGGTCCACGAGACGTACAGATTGTCTCCCGTGTATTGGTACCTGGCAAGGTTAAGCATAGGTTGCAGAGGGAGACAGGGTGCTTGGAATCTAAGTCCAGGATTCGTCGCACTGAGCATGCCCGTGACCTGGCGGATCGCGATTGGTGGTTTGGCACCCACCTGACCCGGTGACCTGGCACCGCCTGATGGGTCCACTGGTAACGTCACCAATGGCGCATCGGTGGGCAGGGCTTAGTCTTTAAAAGGCCCACCCACAAACATGGCGGCGCGCTCTGATTATTTGAGCAAGTGATGCTGCTGTGTGGACAACTGTGTTCCACGTGCTCCCTAGCTGTTCGCTCCGTGACCTGCCGATGCCAGAGTTCGCTCGGCTAATTAGCACAGGTCGCTTAGGCAGGCTAGTTCCATAGAGGCAGGCTAGTTCCATAGAGGCAGGTAGTTTCATCTAGCAGTCTGGCTCTGCCAAAGGGGTCGCCTAACACCCTGAGCAGCCTGCAGACATCCTATCCTCGGCTATCGCCTGTCAGCCACGTGGATTAGTACCCTTCAGTCCGGTAGCACGCCGGCTGGAGGCACGTGTACCCGTTGGCATAGTCACACATGCATCCTAGCGCCGCCACTGTAGTCCCTGTGCTGTAACAGGACTACAGATAGTTTTTCTCCGCCTATCTCCCGTGCTGTTAACGGAGATAGTGCGATTTGCTATACCCATTCCAGTGTGCAGAAACACGGAAGGGTTTTACATTTAAGTTGGTTGCTTTCCTTTCCACCCGGAAAGTGTTCGGCAGCTGTCCACCAGGCTGCACCGCAGACCCCGGGGTTGGTTACGTTCCATTATATTAAAGTTGTCAGCAACCGCCCTCCTAACACTTAGGCCCTAATTTTTTTAAATGTGAATACTCCTGATTGTGTCTCCATCTACTGGGTTGACTGTACTGGAAGAGGTGTTGGTCCTAATTACACTCTTTCTACTGTAGTGAAATTAATGCCACTTTTCTGGTTTCTGCCACTAATTTTTGGAAATGTGGAGAATCCTGATTGGGTCTCCATCTACTGGATTGGCTGTAGTGGAAGAGGTGTCAGTCCCCATTATACTACTTATACTCTAGTGAAATTGATGCCACTTTGGTAGTTTTAGGCCCAAATGTTTTCAAATGTGAAAACTACTGGGTTGGCTGTAGGGGAAGCAGTGTCGTTCCTAATTCTACAATTTCTATTGTACTGAAATTGATACCACTTTGCTGATGTTAGGCCCTAATTTAGGGGAACATGAACACTCCAGATTAGGTCTCCATCTCCTGGGTTGGCTGTAGTGGAAGAGGTGTCGTGCCTAATTCTACAATTTCTACTGTAGTGAAATTGATGCCACTTTGCTGGTGTCTGTCACCATTATACAAGTTCTACTCTACTGAAATTAATTCTTTGGTGCAGATATTTTTGTCACAGAGGTACACAAGATAAAATCAAAATTGGTTTTCTTACTACCGTGGTATATAAAGCAGACTATATTTCATCTTTGAATTCTTTGGTGCTGATATTGTTCTCCATACAGGAGTACTCATTAGTAATGAGAGAGCACAAAATGTGATCAAATTAGTGGTTCAGCGGTTTCTCAAAACCTACCCAGATCTGTGTAACATCCCTGGCGGCGTGCTTGCATGGTGCACCACCTCCCACCATGCAAGACCGCAATCTTATCTGTCAGTCCACGCTGCACTCTTTGCTCAAGTACCTGCTGTGTCCATGTCTCTTGTCTGATTGCTTAGGGCGTCAGCGCGGCTTTCTGCTTGTTTCGTATAGCTACTGTGTGCAGAGTCCTAATGCGTCCCCAGCCTATTGCTGTGAGTCACTGAATACTTAAACCCCCTCCACCCAGTAGGAGGTGCCTGAGCAACACTTTCACTCAGTTTGTCTTTTGCAACTGAGTTGCAAGGTCCTGTCCTGTATCTAGTCTGTTCCGCCACCCTGGGGGCTGAGTACCCAGGGCCGCTACCTGTATCTCTGACTTCTAGTCTGTTTCCGCCACCCTGGGGGCTGAGTTCCCAGGCTCGTTCCTGTATCTTGTTCCCGGTTCAGTTCCTGTCTTGACAGTGTCCTAGCCCGTTACTTGTTTCTCTCTATGTCCGTGCCTTCCCTTTTCCTGCAGTGTCTGAACCTGCACCTAACTCCAACTCATTGTCTCTGTACTTCTGTTTGTGAGTTTTGTGTCCACTCGCTACTTCATTGTAAGTACCTTGTGTGTATCTGGTTCTGCTTATCCCCTTTCCCTGCCTCTGTATCTACCTCCTGTGTTCTAACCATCTTCCTGTATTTTCCAGTCTGTTCCATGTGAACAGAGCCCTGTCCTATCTGCCTTCACCTTCTGCTCTGTTCTGCTCTGCTTGTTCACCGCTCCGGTGGTTCCGCTCTGCTCCGCTTGTTTACCCCACCTGCGGTTCTGTTATGCTCTGCTTGTTCACCGCTCCGGCGGTTCCGCTCTGTTCCGCTTGTTTACCGCACCTGCGGTTCTGTTCTGCTCTGCTTGTTCACAGCTCCGGCGGTTCCGCTCTGCTCCGCTCGTTTACCGCACCTGTGGTTTTGCTCCGCTTGTTCACCGCACCTGCGGTTTTGCTCCGCTCTGCTTGTTCACCACACCTGTGGTTTTGCTCCGCTCTGCTTGTTCACCACACCAATAGTTTTGTTCCGCTCTGCTTGTTCACCGCACCAGCGATTTTGCTCCGCTCTGCTTGTTCACTGCACCTGCGGTTTTGCTCCGCTCTGCTTGTTCACCGCACCTGCGGTTTTGCTCCGCTCTGCTTGTTCACCGCACCTGCGGTTTTGCTCCGCTCTGCTTGTTCACCGCACCTGTGGTTTTGCTCCGCTCTGCTTGTTCACCGCACCTGCGGTTTTGCTCCGCTCTGCTTGTTCACTGCACCTGCGGTTTTGCTCCGCTCTGCTTGTTCACCGCACCTGCGGTTTTGCTCCGCTCTGCTTGTTCACTGCACCTGTGGTTTTGCTCCGCTCTGCTTGTTCACCGCACCTGCGGTTTTGCTCTGCTCTGCTTGTTCACCGCACCTGTGGTTTTGCTCAGCTCTGCTTGTTCACCGCACCTGCGGTTTTGCTCCACTCTGCTTGTTCACCGCACCTGCGGTTTTACTCCGCTCTGCTTGTTCACCGATCCTGCAGTTTTGCTCCGCTCTGCTTGTGCACCGCACCTGCAGTTTTGCTCCGTTCTGCTTGTTCACCGCACCTGCGGTTTTGCTCCGCTCTGCTTGTTCACCGCACCTGCGGTTTTGCTGCGCTCTGCTTGCTCACCGCACCTGTGGTTTTGCTCCGCTTTGCTTGGTCACTGCACCTGCGGTTTTGCTCCGCTCTGCTTGTTCACTGCTCCGGCGGTTCCGCTCTGCTCCGCTTGTTTACCGCACCTGCGGTTTTGCTCCGCTTGTTCACCGCACCTGCGGTTTTGCTCCGCTCTGCTTGTTCACCGCACCTGCGGTTTTGCTCAGCTCTGCTTGTTCACCGCACCTATAGTTTTGCTCCGCTCTGCTTGTTTACCGCACCAGCGGTTTTGCTCTGCTCTGCTTGCTCACCGCACCTGCGGTTTTGCTCCGCTTTGCTTGTTCATCGCACCTGCGGTTTTGCTCCGCTCTGCTTGTTCACTGCACCTGTGGTTTTGCTCCGCTCTGCTTGTTCACCGCACCTGCGGTTTTGCTCTGCTCTGCTTGTTCACCGCACCTGTGGTTTTGCTCCGCTCTGCTTGTTCACCGCACCTGCGGTTTTGCTCCGCTCTGCTTGTTCACCGCACCTGCGGTTTTACTCCGCTCTGCTTGTTCACCGATCCTGCAGTTTTGCTCCGCTCTGCTTGTGCACCGCACCTGCAGTTTTTCTCCGTTCTGCTTGTTCACCGCACCTGCGGTTTTGCTCCGCTCTGCTTGTTCACCGCACCTGCGGTTTTGCTGCACTCTGCTTGCTCACCGCACCTGTGGTTTTGCTCCGCTTTGCTTGGTCACTGCACCTGCGGTTTTGCTCCGCTCTGCTTGTTCACTGCTCCGGCGGTTCCGCTCTGCTCCGCTTGTTTACCGCACCTGCGGTTTTGCTCCGCTTGTTCACCGCACCTGCGGTTTTGCTCCGCTCTGCTTGTTCACCGCACCTGCGGTTTTGCTCAGCTCTGCTTGTTCACCGCACCTATAGTTTTGCTCCGCTCTGCTTGTTTACCGCACCAGCGGTTTTGCTCTGCTCTGCTTGCTCACCGCACCTGCGGTTTTGCTCCGCTTTGCTTGTTCATCGCACCTGCGGTTTTGCTCCGCTCTGCTTGTTCACAGCACCTGTGGTTTTGCTCCGCTCTGCTTGTTCACCGCACCAGCGGTTTTGCTCCGCTCTGCTTGTTCACTGCACCTGCGGTTTTGCTACGCTCTGCTTGTTCACCGCACCTGAGGTTTTGCTCCACTCTGCTTGTTCACCGCACCTGCGGTTTTGCTCCGCTCTGCTTGTTCACCGCACCTGCAGTTTTGCTCCGCTCTGCTTGTGCACCGCACCTGCAGTTTTGCTCCGTTCTGCTTTTTCACCGCACCTGCGGTTTTGCTCCGCTCTGCTTGTTCACCGCACCTGCGGTTTTGCTCCACTCTGCTTGTTCACCGCTCCTGCGGTTTTGCTCTGATCTGCTTGTTCACTGCGCCTGCGGTTTTGCTCTGCTCTGCTTGTTCACCGCTCCAGCAGTTTTGCTCTGCTAGTCCACCGCACCTGCGGCTTAATTCCTGTATCCCAGTCTGTACTGGTCCCTATCCAGCCTGCGTTCATACCTGCCAGTATCTGCCTGTCTGCATTCCAGCCGTGCCTGTCAGCACCTGCCTGTCTGCATACCAGCCGTGCCTGCTAAGTACCCACCTGCTGTCATACCAGCCATGCCTGTCAGTACCCACCTGTCTGCATACCAGCTAACCTGCCTGTTCCTGCATTCCCCGGTGTGGGTCAACAGTTGTGACCGGGGTCTGACCTAGAGTAGCACCTGGTCCCTCTGCTCGGTTCCTCCCTGGTTCATGGAGTCGACTGAGCCGCCGTGCGACCTTTGTCAGATCAGGTTGATACTTAGTTACACCCCTCCAGGCACTCCTCAGTTCACGGTCCAGTGGGATCACTAATCACGCTCACACCAGTCAGTCCGGGCGTGAGCGTAACAATCTGCCAGAGCAGCTTGTGAAAGTACAACGCAAAATGTGTGCCCATTTCAGAAAGTCAGCTATAGCTTCCGCTATCCTGGCAGTGCTTCAGCAGCATTTGCAGCTTCCAGCTCACCTACTGTTGTGCAATGTTACCACATGTTGGAAATCAACATTGCAGATGTTGGGAAGGATTTGTGAGCTGCAGAGGGCAGTTGTTGAGTACCAGCTTCAACATGCCCATCAGCATTCAGGTCAGCCTCCGCACATAAGAGCTGATGAGTGGACATGGATATCTGACATCTGTGCCGTTCTCCAAAACTTTGAGGACACCACCAAGATGGTGAGTGGTGATGACATCATAATTAGCGTCACCATCCCACTTCTCTGTCTACTAAAATGCTCGGTGCACACAGTTAAAGAGGAGGCATTGCAGGGAGAGCAAGGAACTATGCAGTCCAGCCTCATCTCATCTCAATGTGAATTGTGTGATAATGAGGAGGAGGAAGATGAGGATTAAAACATGGACAGTCATCCTCTTGGTGAGGACAGGGATCTCTTGGCTGTCTTGGAAGTCTTGATATCCATATTTCAGTCAGTAGGAAAGTTGTATGAGTTTCACTTAATGACTTTCAGTGGCCAAAACTGTGGCTTTGCTTATGCACGTTATTTCTCAAAATGCATTGCAGATCAGGCCATTGGCCAACTCTGTAGTGATTAAATTCAAGGCGTAAACAAAGATTTTTGTCTAAGCAACATCGAGAAGTGTGAGCTGATGTTGGACGGGCTGCCATTGCTTGTGCAACAAGCTGCATTAGAGGACTTCCTGAGATAAATGACAGCCGGAGTAGATACGTTTTCCCTCTATGCCAGTTTTTTCATCGAGTTAAGAATATGGCTGTGGGGAAATACAACTCTCAACGAGAAACAGTGTTAGACTGAAGAACATTGGACCCACCAGAGGATTTGATTCAGAGGGTCCACCTTTCTCCCCCGCTAAAGAGCCTCATAGTAGCTGCAAGGTTTGCGCTATAAACTCTCCTGGTGGAGAAGCCAGGGCCCATCGGAGGATTCTCCGGTTCTTTCTTGGGCCTGTCCAACCCTGATGAGAAGCAGCCCTGGCTAAGAAAAGTCTGTGTGAAGGTTCCTGGACATTCTATGGCTGCTTTTTTACTGAGGGGTAAACCCACGCAAACATGAGGAGAACATACAAAATCCTTGCAGATGTTGTCCTTGCTGGGATTTGTACCCAGGATCCCAGTGCTGCAAGGCTTCAGTGCTAACCACTGAGCCACTGTGCTGCCGTTCACCCTCTGATATCTAACATGATGGAGAAACTTGCACCTACTGCAACTCAGTATCTTCAGCTCCTTTGTGAGAAACAAATGTATTTGGGCAGCCACTCAGTCTACCAAGTAAAATTCTTGAGAAGGAAATTGTGGATGGCTTCGCTACTGGTACTGGAGGCACTGCTAATACCATGGCGTCATGCCGTAGTTCACTGAAAATATTCCAGGCTGGTAGGAGTCAAGCAGATTCCCACAGAAAAGTACCAGCAGTAATGTTCTGGGACCCGTGCTTGTGGAAGGAGGGGACAACACCGGGAGAAATAGTGGCGGCTGGGGACCAAGTATGGAGACCCCGCTGCTGCCATAAGGTTGTGAAAAGCTTCCGCCTCCACAAGCCTTAAAGGTAACATTTTAAGTGCAAGCAGCTGTCAAGAAATGTGCCAGTTTAGTATTGCGGCCTGTGGGTGGGTGGCTGGATGCATACTTGAGCTTGCATTCCAAGTAGCAGAAAACTAAGATGATGGAAGGCCTCATCATCATCAAAACCTGCAAGGTTTGCGCTATGAAGTCTCCTGAAGGAAAAGCCAGGGACCACCGGAGAATTCTCCTGTTCTCTGGTGGGCCTGTTCAACCCTGCTGAGAAGCAGCCCTGACTAAGAAAAGTCTGTGTGAAGGTTCCTGGACACTCTATGGTTGCTTTTTCACTGAGGGGGAAACCCATGCAAACACGGGGAGAACATACAAAATCCTTGCAGATGTTGTCCTTGCTGGGATTTGAACCCAGGATCCCAGCACAGCAAGGCTTCAGTGCTAACCACTGAGCCACTGTGCTGCCATTCTCCCTCTGATATCTAACATGCTGGAGAAACTTGCACCTACTGCCGCTCTGTATCTTCAGCTTCGTTGTGAGAAACTAATGTATTTGAGCAGCCACTCAGTCTACCAAATAAAATTCCAGAGAAAGAAATTGTGGATGGCATTGCTACTGGTATTGGGGGCACTGCTAATACTATGACGTTGTGCCATAGTTCACTGGAAATATTCCTGGCTGGTAGGAGCCAAGCAGATTCCCACAGAAAAGTACCAGCAGTAACGTTCTGGGACCCATGCTAGTGGAAGGCGGGGACGACACTGGGAGAAATAGTGGCTGCTGGGGACCGAGTTTTAGACCCAGCCACCATGAGATTGTGAAAAACGTACACCTCCACGAGCCTAAATGGCAACATTTTAAGTGCAAGCAGCTGTCCAGAAATGTGCCAGTTTAGTACTATGGCCTATGGGAGGGTGGCTGGCTGCATAAATGAGCTTGCATTCCAAGTAACCTGCAAGGTTTGCGCTATGAACTCTCCTGAAGGAGAAGCCAAGGACCACCGGAGGATTCTCCAGTTCTCTGTTGGGCCTGTCAAACCCTGCTGAGAAGCAGCCCTGGCTAAGAAAAGTCTGTGTGACTGTTCCTTGGCACTCTAAGGCTACTTTTTTACTGTGGACTGGCTCCAGCAATCCATAAGATTGCAATCTATAAGATCCCTTCACTGGCTCCCAATTGCCCAGCATATCCAGTTCAAACTACTAATACTGACATACAAAGCCATCCATAACCTTTCTTCTCTGTACATCTTTGAACTAATCTCCCAATATATTCCCTTACATAATCTACGGTCCTCCCAAGACCTCCTTCTCTCCACACTTATTTGTTCCTCACCCAGTCGCCTCCAATACTTCTACCAAATATCCCCCATCCTCTGGAATTCTGTGCCTCAACATGTCTGATTAGCCACCACATTCGGATTCTTCAGACACAACCTGAAAACCCATCTCTTCAATACAGCCTACAGCCTCCCATTGCTTCGATGCAACCTCAACACCACCGGAGCTAATGCAACTCCACAACCTACTGTCTCCTTCCGCATCATCCTGTAGAATGTAAGGCCACAAGTGCAGCGTCTATAAGACTTAAGATGCAATATAGCACCTTGGCAAACCCCAGTTATGCTCTCCCTCTGATATCTAACAATAACAAACAGGTCATGCTGAAGAAACTTGCACCTACTGCCACTCAGTGTCTTCAGCTCCTTTGTGAGAAACTAATGTTTGCTCAGCCAGTCTACCAAATAAAATTCCTGAGGTACGTAAATTGTGGATGGCTTTGCTTCTGGTACTGGGTGCTAATACCAAACTGTGACGTGCGATTCACTGGATATTCCTGGTTGCTTGGAGAAAAGCTCGTTCCCACAGAAAACTACCAGCAAGCTAAGGAGATGGTGACCTCTATCATCATGACAGAGTTTGTTCGTTGTCTAGTAGTCTGGTTTTTATACTAATGATCCTGCTCATTTTTATAGTTTTAAGCGAGCACGCAAAGATCGTGGATTCTGCAGCAGCGCATCCAGGCCAGGATAGTGGCGGAGAAATTGTTGTACCTTCAGGTTAAGGATGCAAGCCACTAGAGATGAGCGTTGTTCTACTCGAACTGTTCGCCAATCTCAAATTCGAGCTGTTTTGGGCGGTGTTCGAGCCGGTCGGCGAACACGAACAATTTGAGAAAAATTCGGCTGTTCGAGGTTATGTTCGATAACTGTTCGTGCACCAAAATCATAACTGGATTTTTTCTCAGTAATGATGAAAATTAATGTTAATACGCAGTTTGATTGTACAGCGGGGCGGGGGGAGGGGCAGGGGATGGATCTCTGCAGGAACAATGAAGATCTCCATTTTTTTTTCTCTTTCCCGCATTTGCAGTGGGGAGGTGCAATCTGTCAGCCTATCAGCAGCGCACACACGGAGCGAAGTGCTATTTTTCACACAAGCAAGGGCATGTGTGATTGGCAGTGTATGTCACATGTCCTTGCCCTATAAGACCAAGCCATTTTCCCCGTCGCCACCATTTTCTCACTGCTGCAGCTGCGTGTTAGACGGCACCGCTGTTGCTGTGTGCGCTATACCTTGTTAATTTCAAGCCAATTTTCGCACAAATATACAGATAGCTTGGGAGTAGGGAATAGTTGTGATTGCAGTCCTTTTAAGGACTAGGTTACAGCATTTCCTACGACTTTTATCAGGCAGGTCTGTGCTCTTAAATAGATAGATTGTGGGAGTAAAGACTAATTGTAATTGGAGTCCTTTTCAGGACTAGGTTACATGAGTTCCTATCAGTTTTTGCCAGGCAGGTCTGTGCCAGTGCTGTGCAAGTTTTTTTCACAGCATTTGGCTGAATCTAGCAAAGCTAATCCTTTTTGGCCTATTGCAGAGTGTGTTAGTCAGTGGAGTAGCCTATCTGTGTTGCAAGATATACCACCTGTGTATAGAATACCAATTTTTTTACTGCACCTAGTGAAGTAAAATCTTTTGGGCATAGCATCATTCTATTAGTCCATCTATACTGACCTCCATCAGGTTGCAAACTGAATATAATTTTTTTCTGCATCTAGCTCTGAAAAAATATTTGGGCTTCTAGCAGTGTGTGGGACTTGGTCTATTAGTCCATCTATACTGACCTCCATCAGGTTGCAAATTAAAAATAATTTTTTTCTTCATTTAGCTCTGAAAAAATATTTGGGCTTCTAGCAGTGTGTGGGACTTGTTCTATTAGTCCTTCTATACTGACCTCCAGCAGGTTGCAAATTGAATATAATTTTTTTCTGCATCTAGCTCTGAAAAAATATTTGGGCTTCTAGCGGTGTGTGGGACTTGGTCTATTAGTCCATCTATACTGACCTCCATCAGGTTGCAAATTAAAAATAATTTTTTTCTGCATCTAACCCAGCCAATAGTTTTGGCCTAATACCACAGTTTGGCCACTCAGCTCTGCTCGGTTACCATCCATTGTTTTTTTGTGCAAACAACTCCAGAGTTGTGAATTAGTTAACCACCAAAATGAGTGGAAAAAGGCCTGCTGCTGGTGGAAAGGGGAATAGGCATGTTGGGAAGGGGAAAAAAGGTTGTGTCCGTGGGGTAGGTGCAGAAGAAAGACCATCTTCCAGCCAAACTAAAATGTCTACTTCTTTTAGCGGACAATGTGATAAGATCCCTTTCTTACGGCCACGCCAATCGCTACAAATTCCAGATGAGGCACAAAAACAGCAGGTGCTTCAACGGATATCAAGTGCTCCTTTAAGTGGGCTCTCCTCCACATCAACTTCAACATCACAAATACTCCAGTCCTCAAAGGTGTCACCCAAATCGCACTTGCTTCCTCACAGCTCCCAAATCTCCAGCTGCCCGTCTGAGTATGAGGTAGAACAGATGGTTGAGTCTGCAGAGCTGTTTACTCATACTATAGCCTGGGAATCAGAGGTCGACTCCAGCGCTTCTGTGAATCCAGACGAGGAAATGATCTGCACTGATGCCCAGAATCTTTATGAGTCGGATCCAGGACCAGACGCAGAAGGTTCTGACCATAATGTAGACCCTCATTCCCAAACTGTAACTCCTGTTGGTGGAGACAATGAGGAAGACGATGATAAGACTCAAATACCTGATTGGAGCGACAACTTTAGTTTTATGTCAGGGCAGGAACAGGTTGGCTCTGAGGACAACGGGTGTGATAACGCACAGGGTGATGATGATGAGGTCGGAGATCCCACTTACTGTCAACCCACAGTCAGCCAAGAGATGAGGTCAGCAGAGGAGGTGGAGGAAGATGCTAGTGACGACGAGGTCAGGTTGCGCCTTCCTGGACAGAGACGTAGTACTGGAAGCACGTCAACAACTGCATCCTCAAACACAACTCTGCCTCTCACCACAAGTCGTGGTGGCTCTTCAGGTCGCATGGGTGCTAAGCCTTGCATAGCCTGGGCATTTTTTCAGATCGATAAAGATGACCCAACTCGTGTTATCTGTAACATTTGTCAGCAAAAGCTAAGTAGAGGCCAAAAAATACATAGTTTGAGTACTTCATGCATGAACCGGCACATGGACATGAAGCATAAGTTGCAGTGGGAAGCTCAGTGTGCTACAATGCGGTCTAGCCGGCCGGGCCAACCACCGTCTGCCATATCTTGTGCATCCGCGGCCTCTTCATCCTCTGTGACTGGGGGGACAGCAGTCACACCTGTTTTGGGGCGCAGACCTGCCACCTCTTTACCCGCAACAGCCAGCGTGATTGGCAGGTCATCATTTTCTTTGGAGGTGGTAACACCAGCTGGTCTTGAGCGCTGTCCGACATCGATAGCACCACCTTTGGATCAAGGCAACCTAACATGTCCGCCTGCATCTTCCTCACAGACCGGCAGTTTGCCGGGGACACCCTTATCAACCCCGTCTAAGCACAATAGCCAGCCCTCGGTCCCTCAGATGTGGACAACTAAAAGACCATTTCCTCCTAGCCATGAGAAAGCTAAGAGGTTGAATTTCACCATCTGCAAGCTCTTGGCTACAGAAATGCTGCCTTTCCGCCTGGTGGACACAGAGGATTTTCGAGACCTTATGTCCGTCGCAGTGCCCCAGTACCAGATGCCCAGTCGGCACTACTTCTCAAAGAAAGGTGTGCCTGCGCTCCACCAGCATGTCGCACACAACATCACCGCTTCTTTGAGAAACTCTGTGTGTGACAGGGTGCATTTCACCACAGACACTTGGACGAGTAGGCATGGACAGGGGCGTTACATGTCGCTGACTGGGCACTGGGTAACTATGGTGACAGCAGGACAAGGGGCTGCTGTCCAAGTCTTGCCGTCCCCACGAGTTGTGCGCCAATCCTCTTTATGTCATTTTTCCTCCACTGCTTCTGCCTCCTCAACCTCCTCTCGGTCTTCCACCTGCACCCAAAGCCTGTCTGGTCATGCCACAAGCTTTCTAACTGCGCAGAAGGGATCCTGCACACCTCCTTACTATGCTGGCAGTAGGGCTCAACGTCATCAGGCGGTTTTTACATTGAAATGTCTGGGAAATGTGAGTCACACAGCTGAGGAGTTGTGGTCAGCTCTGGAGAACCAATTTCATGAATGGTTGTCTCCACTGGACCTGAAACCAGGGAAGGCCGTGTGCGACAATGCTGCAAACCTGGGTGCGGCCCTTCGCCGGGGCAATGTCACACACGTGCCTTGTATGGCTCACGTGTTGAACCTGGTTGTCCAGCAATTTTTAGCCCACTATCCCAGACTAGATGTCCTTCTGCAGAGGGCACGGTCGCTGTGTGCTCACTTCCGCCGTTCGCATCCCGCAGCTCAGCGACTTACATCTCTACAGAAGTCGTTGGGCCTGCCACTTCACCGGCTAAAATGCGATGTGCCTACCCGGTGGAATTCAACTCTGCACATGTTGCAGCGACTGTGGCAGCACCGACAAGCCCTGGTGCAATACGTTCTGACGTATAGCCTGGGCCAACGAGATTCAGAGGTGGGGCAAATCACGCTGGAGGAGTGGTCTCAGATCAGGGACCTATGCACCCTTCTGCACAGTTTTGAAATGGCGACGAAGATGTTTGCTGACGATGCCATTATCAGCATGACTATTCCGGTGATTTACATGCTGGAGCACATGTTAAACAGAATTCGGAGTCAGGTGGTGGCACAAGAGGAGGTGGAGGAAGTAGAGGAGGAGGAGTTGTATGCGGAAGGGCTAACATCTGCAAGGTCCAGACGGTCGGCAGCACCAGGGCGGCAGGCATGTGAGGGTGGGGGAGATGATTTTACCAGGGCGCATGGTAGCAGCCAAACTAGTGAGGAAGGTGCAGGAGCCCAGGAAGAAGTGGAGGACGAACTGATGGAAGACTCATCAGATGAGGGAGACCTTGATCACATTTCTGTTGTGCGAGGTTGGGGGGAGAGGACAGAGGAAGGAAGCATGATTGTTACCTCGCCACCAACACAACAGGGACTTGGTGCTCCTGGATGCGCAACACACATGAGTGCCTTCTTGCTGCACTACCTGCAACATGACCCTCGAATTGTGAGAATTAGAAATAATCCTGACTACTGGGTTGCCACACTGTTAGATCCCCGGTACAAGTAAATTTGCAGAAATTATTCCTGCCATAGAAAGGGATGCACGCATGCAGGAGTATCAGCAGAGACTGTTGCAGAATCTTACATGTGCTTTTCCACAAAATACCAGTGGTGCACGTAGTGAATCTCACAGTTCCAACTTGCCAACCGTGGTCTGTATGGAATTGTTCAATAAAGGGCCCAAAATTAAGATAACATAGATGGGAGAGGTCTCTATGAATAGGAATTCCTAAGTATTTGATACCCTGTGAGGGCCAGGCAAAGGGAAAGTTGGACTGGATGGAATCCTATATGGATTTAGGGAGGGAGACATCGAGGGCCTCAGACTTCGCTGCATTGATTTTAAAATTTTACCATGTAACAAAGTGATCTATTTCAGCCATAACAGCAGGGATGGATATATGTGATTGAGTGATATATACTAGGACATCATCAGCAAATAGAGAGCACTTGTACTCGGTGCCTCCCACCTCAATCCACCTAATATTGGGGTTATGGCGAATTGATGAGAGCAGGTGCTCCGTCACTAGGATGTATAAGAGAGGGGACAGAGGACATCCCTGCCTTGTCCCATTGGTGATTGTGAAAGGTGATGAAAATGTTCTGACGCACCCCCTGGGCCTTGGGACACCCTGAGCCGGACCCTTTTTGGTGGATGCTGGTGGTTGTAGTCTTCGTGGCGGCGATCCGGTTCCGTGGCTCAGGGCGGTCAAACCAGTGGCGGAACTATTTATGTGGTTTTGATGTTTAAATGTCCGACTACGCCACCCGTGGATTGCGGTCAGAGTGAACCGCCGCTACAGGGCAGACCGCTAAGGCTGGTGTTGTGGGTGCAGCAGAGCGTAGCATAACTCCCCACGGGAGGAGTATAGCCTCAGGGCAGTGTATGCGGAGGATGGGGGTGATGGTGCAGGGCAGCAGCAGTAACGACACGGAGTCAGTGATGCAGTTCAGGGCCTTTACTCACAGTTCTTATTATCCAGACCACGTCTGCAGGTAACGGCTGCCCACGTCGTACTGTGCTCACCAGGTGAGGGGCTCAGACAACTCCCAGATAACTTTGGAGCGCTTCACAGGACCCCCTTTGTGTGTCCTTTGTCTGGCCTTTCTTACCAACACTTCTGTCCGACTGCCTCGGGCCTCCTCTTGGTAAACTTGGCGCCAGTTTCCCTGACCCTATGTGGTGCCTTCCTAGCGGGTGGAGCAAGGGGCTGCGCCACATAAAATGTCAGAGCCTCCGGTTTCTAGCTGAGGGTCGTTTCCTGCCTCCACTAGTTCGGGGACCGGTCTCCCCCTTTGGCCTGACCCCTCCACGCAGGTGGATTCGGGCGTGCGGTGGCGACTCGCCCATCCGCACCCCTGGGATCCCTTCATTCCTCGTTCCTGGAGCCTTCTCCGCTCCTCTTCCTTCCTTCTCCCTCTTGCAGGCCTGGGCCTCTGTTACTAGGCCCGCCTCCGGAGCAGAGCTCATGCAGAGCCCCTGCTCCCTGCCACTTCTGCTCAGACTTCTCTGCACTGAACTAAGATGGTGCCCACCTTTTATACTCCCTTCTCAATGCACCCAGGAACTGCTTCCTCCCTGCTCCTGCACTGCAGGGTTCCCCTTCCTCAGTGTTCCCTCCCCCCACTCCAGCCAGGGACAGGGACTGTCGTGCCCATCTCAGGGGCATATTGGTCGCCCTGCCCCACGGCAATGTGGTGTAATGCATGTAGGTGTCGGGTCCTGATCCACACTCCATCCTTATCTGAGAGTGAGATATCACACCTCTGGGTGAGGTGCAATACGTCTGTAGCAACCGAGCCCTCGGTGCTACAGTTCCATTTATCTTCAGCCTAGGTGACGTATTGTGATACAGGGCCGTGATTTTGGCAATAAAAGGGTCCCCTAGACCCCTACCCCAAGCTTTTTAAGAGAATCATATATGGCGTGCCAGGAGACTCTATGGAATGCTTTCTCAGCATCCAACGAGAGTATCTACTTACAAATTTTTAACTGCATCTAGCCCAGGAAATACTTTGTGCCTAGTAGCAGTGTCTGCTAGTCAGCGGATTATCCCGGCTGTTAAGCAAGCTACACCACCTGTAGTTTGGACACTTAATTTTTTCAAAGGAAATGCTTCGGGACCACGGGATACTTAGTGAAGAGCATCAGGAGGCACCCCAAGGCATAGGGGCTGGGACTGGCACTAGGATGCCTTGCGGTGGACAGCCGAGCTCGATCCTTATAAAAGCTTTTTAACTGCAGCAGCTTTAGTGGACGCTACTGGAGCTGGAATTACGCGGCTGCTGGCATTTGACTTGCCCTCCAATAGATCCTTGTAAATGGATTTAAAGTGTATTCATTCAAATTAGAGGGACAATTTAAATTAAAAAGCTTAGAGCTGCCTCCACCACAGGGGGGCTCTCTCGACCCACCAGCGGACAGGCACCAGTAATTGGGAGAGGGGGGCTGGCCGTCAGGGTTCACCGCGGCTCTGGCACAAACCCGGCGACACGGAGGTGGCACGGGCAGGAGCGGACTGGCCGTCTCGGCTTCTCACTTTTTGGATTTTAGAAGGGCATGACATGCCTATATCTGTGTCTCCCCCTCCTTTTACTCCTCCACCTCTTTTCTTTTCGCATGACTATATGTACTTGTCACTTTTCCATGTGTTAGTTGTGTCTTCTGAGCAGTTTGTCAGCTTTTGGACACCTTTGAAGGTGTTTTCTATGTGTTTCTATGTGTTTTTGTTTGCCTGCCATTGGTTTTAACGGTGTTCGAAGGTGTTCGACGAACAGTTCGACGAACAGTTCGGCGAACACACGGGTGTTCAACGAACCGAACCGAACTCGAACACTACGGGGGTGGCTCAACACTACAAGCCACATAAGACAAGTGTGTGAGGTTTCCCCGATGTAGGGCCGCCACCGGGTTTGCACCATTAACGCATACGGCCTTCCCTTGCTCCAGGTTCAGTGGAGACAGCCATTGCTCAAACTCGTCCTGGAGAGCTGTCCACAACTCTTCAGTTGTATTACTGTGATCGGCAAGGCATATTAATTTTAATACTGCCTGATTGCGGTGAGCCCTGGCTGAGCAGTATGGAGGTGGGGGGATTCTCTCTGCACTGCTGGAGCATGTGTCTCATTAAGGCAGAGTTTGAGGCCACCCCCAGGGGTTAACGTATGGTGACGAAGGTTTGGATTCTTCTCAGACCCTATTTCGACCGGACCCGGATCAACTGAAAAAAATTTTGGTCATTGCTACACATGCTTTCCCCCTCTTGAGTCTGTGAAGCTTTGGATCAGACCTCTGATGCCCCAGAATAGAATGTGTGAACAGCTCTGCAGACTTGCAAATCTGTGCTTCCCCACAGTCAGTTGGCCGGTTGGAGACCTGTGATGTGGGTGAAAACAAGGGTAATTGGGGTGCCACCTCTGAGGACTGTACTGTGTGTGATGTTAAGGTGGAGGAAGAGGAGCAGAGGCCACTTGATGCAGTGCTTGTCATCTACTGGAGCACATGTTCTTCCTGCCCCTCATCTACAAGGCATACTGAGCGACTGCCAAAGAAAGGCAGTGGAGTCCAGTGACAGAAGTTTTAAAAATGCTGTATAATTACTCACTGCAGCAAAACAAAAATACTTCTCATCTCTCATATCATTCATGTCTCACAACCCTAAACGGCTATTCAGTCCTTTCAAGTCCCTCTTCTGTCCATAAGTTCCCCCTCCCTCTCCTCTCCTCTCATCTCAGTTGAAGACTTAGCCTCATTCTTCAAGTAGAAGATTGACAACATAGGGCAAAGCTTTTGCTTAAAGTCCCACCAGCCCCTTCTCATAATGACTCAACTATCCTCCTCCAAAACCAGCTTCTCCGCCATCTCGGAAGATCATCTTTACTCTCCAAATCACATCTCACCACCTGTGAACTTGACCCAATACCATCCCACCTCATTCCAAACCATACAACAGTCTTCATCCCACTCCTAACCCTCCTCTTCTACCTGTCACTAACAACTGGCATATTCCCCTCATGATTCAAACATACCATGATCACACCCATCCACCAAATGCCCTCCCTTGACCCATCCTATGTTTACCTATCGCCCCATCTCCCTTCTCCCCTATGCCTCCAAACTACTGGATCAACACATCTATTTTGAACTGTCCACCCACCTCTCCTCCTGCTCCCTCTTTGACCGCTTACAATCTGGCTTTTGACCTCACCATTCCACTGAAACTGCCCTGACTAAAGTCACCAATGACCTACTAACTGCCAAATCCAAGCAAGACTACTCTGTCCTCCTCCTCCTAGACCTGTCATCTACCTTCGACACAGTAGACCATGCCCCCTTACTACAGATTCTCATCTCCTGGCATCACAGACTTGGCACTGTCTTGCATCTTTTCACACCTAACCAACAGGACATTCAGTGTCTCCTACTCACACACCACATCCTCATCTCACCCCATATGTGTCGGTGTCCCCCACGGTTCAGTTCTAGGACACAGGCTCTTCTCCATCTACACCTTCAGCCTGGGACAGCTCATAGTTTCATGGATGTCAGTATCACCTCTATGCTGGTGACACACAGATCTACCTTTCTGGACCTGATATCACCTCACATGGTTTTCTATGCCTTCCTCTGGATCAATCAACATGTTAGGCTATGGGTTGAACTAGATGGACTTAGTCTTCCTTCAACCTTAAAAACTATGTTACTATGTTATGTATGTTACCTCCATACTAACCAAAATGCCACAATGTGTGTCCTGTATTTCATCTTTATTCTCTGCTAGATTTGTAAAAATTAACATGGATAAAACAGAATGCATCATCATTCCACCATCTCACTCATCCCCACCAACTGACCTATCCATCAAAGTGAATGGCTGCCCACTCACCCAGTCCCGCAAGCTTGACTTTGATCCGTCCTTCAAACGTCAGATCCAAGCCGTTTCCACTTGCTGCTGACTCCAACTCCAAAGTATCTCGGGGATCCACACATCCTCAACCATGAATCTAGAAAATCACCAGTGCACGCCCTTATCATCTCCCGCCTCGACTACTATAATCTCCTGCTCTGTGACCTCCCTTCTACCACTCTCTCACCTCTCCAATCTATCCTAAACTGTGCTGGCTGATTAATCCACCCATTACCCCGCTATTCCCAGGCTTCTCCCCTCTGTCAATCCCTGCACTGGCTCCCTGTTGCACAGAGACTCCAGTTGAAAAGACTAGCTTTGGCATACCAAGTCATTGAAAACCTGTCTCCTCCATACATGTGTAACCTAGTCTCCCTTTACTAGTTACCTACACGCAACCTCCCATCCTTCCAAGATCTCCTTCTCTACTTCCCTCTTATCTCTTCTTGTAACAATCACATGCAAGATTTGTCCTGTGCATCTCACCTACTGTGTAACGCTGTACCCCAACACATCAGATTGTTGCCTACCATGGAAACCTTGAAAAGGAAGCTGAGGACCCACTTCTTGTGACAAGCGTACAATCTGCTGTAAGCCTTGCTCCAGCATATCGCTGCACGACTAGCTGTACCCTGACCTACTGTATCCTCACTCATCTCTTGTACATTGTTTGTGCTCCTTCGCGGGCAGGGTCCTCTCTCCTCTTGTACCAGTCGGTGACCCCTTTTCACATGTAACACGCCACAGAATAAATGTCGCTTTAATAATAATAATTATTGTACATGTACTCTGGGTCAATTGATGGCATTTTCCTGGTGTCTACCCCTAATTTGATGTGTTTTGGCAGCTTTTGGGCCCGTTTGAAGGTGTTTTATATCCTTTTTTTTGTCCCCCAATTGAATCAGATATTTTTCGGAAATGTTCATCGAATGTTCGATGAATAAAATCGGCGAATGTCTAAATATTCGGCAAACATTTCCAAACCGAACATTGAAATGTTCGCTCATCTCTAATTTTGACCTCCAAAAAAACTGAAATCTGTCATTAGAGCGATAAACATGGTATCTTCCACTTATTTTACTTGATAAAAGTGGCCTAAACCAAAAATCTTTGGAGATCTAGTCCACTTTTAGTAATTAATTGTAAATTAGAATTGTGGCAAAAATAGTCGCAATTCTGATACTATGATGACATTTTTTATCTCCTTCCTGAAATTAGACATACTTGTACATCCTATTTGTGAAGGTCTTCTGCAAATGGGCATACATATAAGTCCTGGTGAGTGAAGGGGCAAAAGAACTGTGTTCAGCAGGCTCAACCAGTGAGCTCAGATAAACTGACAGCAGCAGCAACAGCCCATGTCAGTGCCAGCACCAATCAAGGCTGTTTAAAGCGCACATGTCAGCAGGATTGTGCTCAGTAAACTACATACACTGTGAGGTGGGCGACATTAAACTGATTAATATGATACCTTGGTTGATGAAATCCGTCCGGTGGTTCTTGTGTAATCTTTACTTTCAGTTTGGAGATAATGATATGCTTAGGGGCGGCCTGTGGGGTGAACTCTATCTGGTGCTCTGCTTACATATTCATCTGTATGCTCACTGTGCTTTCACTGACCTGCATCCTATTTGCATAATGCATCTAGTAGTTCAGGGCTAGGTAAAATAGGAGGCAGGTCAGTGAAGGATCAGTGAGCTGTCATAAGAGCATACAGATGAATATGTAAGGAGAGCACCAGATAGAGCCCACCCCACAGTCCCGACTCGGAGCACAAGCATATCATTATCTCCAAACTGAAAGTAAAGATTACACAAGAATCACAGGATGGATTTCATCAACCATTGTATCATTTTAATCAGTGTAACGGTGCCCACTTCACAGTGCATGTAGTTTATTGAGCACAATCCTGCTGACAGGTGCGCTTTAAAACTCTCAATGCCAACCAATTGCAACCAAATTTAGGTGATTTAGAATAAAAAGGGGCTCCCTCTTCGAGCCTGTTGACCCCCTGCAATCTAATAACAAGGTGCAAATAGATGCAAGAGGTCAAGTAATGGCCTTCAGGAATGCCAATTTTGCTGATCTATTATGCACTCCTATACGAAAGGTATAATAGGCAATGTCATTATGTTAAGGTGTAATTCAAGGCAATATATAACTGTTGCAATGTATTTTACCAAAGATCAGCCTCCTGAAAGATAAAGTCCATATTATGTAAAAACAAGCAAAGCACAAAAACAGTGAAAAATATTTTGACAATAAAAATACTGGCTTCATGTAAAACTCAATTTTTAACAAAAAAAGTGAATATTGTTTCATCCATAATGACGTGAGCTGAAAAACTGGAATATAAAGCAAATGATCAAAAAGTCATATGTTGATGAAGAAATAAAAACAATGCTTCTCAAAATATGGCAAAAAATAAATATATGTATATATACGTATATGTGTATATATATATATATATATATATATATATATATATATATACAACCGCTGGCAAAAATTATGGAATCACCGGGCTCGGAGCATATTCATTCAGTTGTTTAATGTTGTTGAAAAAAAGCAGATCACAGACATGACACAAAACTAAAGTCATTTCAAATGGCAACTTTAGGGCTTTAAGAAACACTAAAATAAATCAAGATAAAAAATGTGGTACTCAGTAAGGGTAATTTTTTTCAGACCAAGCAGAGGGAAAAAATTATGGAATCACTCAATTCTGATGGAAAAAAATTATGGAATCACCCTGTAAATTTTCATTTCTAAAACTAACACAAACTAGATCTGCTGTTAGTCTGCATCTAAAAAGGAGTGATCACACCTTGGAGAGCTGTTGCACCAAGTGGACTGACATAAATCATGGCTCCAACACGAGAGATGTCAATTGAAGCAAAGGAGAGGATTATCAAAGTCTTAAAAGACGGTAAATCATCACGCAATGTTGCAAAAGATATTGGTTGTTCACAGTCAGCTGTGTCTAAAATCTGGGCCAAATACAAACAATATGGGAAGGTTTTTAATGGCAAACATACTGGTAGACCAAGGAAGATATCAAAGCATCAAGACCGGAAACTTAAAGCAATATGTCTCCATAACAGGAAATGCACAACAAAACAAATGAGGAATGAATGGGAGGAAACTGGAGTCAATGTCTGTGACTGAACTGTAAGAAACCGACTAAAGGAAATGGGATTTACATACAGAAAAGCTAAACATAAGCCATCATTAACACCTAAACAGAAAAAAACAAGGTTACAATAGGATAAGGAAAAGCAATCCTGGACTGTGGATGACTGGATGAAAGTCATATTCAGTGATGAATCGCGAATCTGCATTGGGCAAGGTGATGATGCAGGAACTTTTGTTTGGTGCCGTTCCAATGAGATTTATAAAGATGACTGCATGAAGAAAACATGCAAATTTACACAGTCATTGATGATATGGGGCTGCATGTCAGGTAAAGGCACTGGGGAGATGGCTGTCATTTCATCTTCAATAAATGCCCAAGTTTACAATGATATTTTGGACAGTTTTCTTATCCCATCAATTGAAAGGATGTTTGGGGATGATGACATTATTTTTCAAGATGATAATGCATCCTGCCATAGAGCAAAAGCTATGAAAACATTCCTTGAAAGAAGGCACATAAGGGCAATGTCATGGCCTGCCAATAGTCCGGATCTCAATCCAATTGAAAATCTTTGGTGGAAGTTGAAGAAAATGGTCTATGACAAGGCTCCAATCTGCAAACCTGATCTGGCAACAGCAATCAGAGAAAGTTGGAGCCAGATTGATGAAGAGTACTGTTTGTCACTCATTAAGTCCATGCCTCAGAGACTGCAAGCTATTATTAAAGCCAGAGGTAGTGCAACAAAATACTAGTGATGTATTGGAGTGTTCTTTTGTGTGTTTGTTTTTCATGATTCCATAATTTTTTCCTCAGAATTGAGTGATTCCATAATTTTTTCCCTCTGCTTGGTCTGAAAAAAATTACCCTTACTGAGTACCACATTTTTTATCTTGATTTCTTTTAGTGTTTTTTAAAGCCCTAAAGTTGCCATTTGAAATGACTTTAGTTTTGTGCCATGTCTGTGATCTGCTTTTTTTCACCAACATTAAACAAGAGAATGAAGATCCTCCGAGCCCGGTGATTCCATAATTTTTGCCAGGGGTTGTATATATTACTACATAAAGAGATTAATGTTGAGCTAAGTCCTATTTACCCTGGCTGTGCCATTACCAAAACAGATTCTACTGATCTGTTCTTTTCTTATTTACTCAAAACTTAATGCTACAGCACAGAATCAACCTGCTTATGAAAAACTTATTTAAATGTGGGGAATCCAGAAATGTAATCAGTTTCTTTTAATTGGAAGTGGTTAAAGAAATATGAAGTTTTATTTATGGATTTCCAGCTTACAATAATGCATGTGCTAGAAATCCAAGCAGCCTAATTAATTCTTTAGCATAAAACACATACAATTTTTTTTCATTCGCGTGTGGCCAGGGTGCTTTGTATGTTATCCACTGCACCTATTTGCTCTTATTATGTAGAGCACACTTTTCTAGCTTCCAAAACTTATTTGTTTCAGAACTTGGGCCGCTAGTATAAATACAGCTATGGCAAAAATTAAGAGACCACTGCAAAATTTTCAGTTTCTCAGATTTTTCTCTTTATAGGCATATTTTTGAGTAAAATGTACATTGTTGTTATAGTCTATAAGCTACTGACAACATGTCTAAGAAATTCAAAGCTAAAAATGTTGTTTATTTGCAGCAAATGATAAAGCGTCAAAATACTAAAAAAGAAACAGTGCTTTCAGACCTCAAATTACTCATTTTTTAACTCAGGAACAGTTCAGAAATCAATATTTGGTGGACTAATCATGATATTTAATCACAGCTTTCATGCATCTTGACATGCTTTCCACTAGTCTTTCCAAGCTTTCCAATAGAAAACTGTTTAGTGGTTTCTTAATTTTTGCCACAGCTGTATATAGATATAGATACATATTTTTCTTTTTTGTGAAAAAACATTTTTAGCACATAAATATAGCAAAACATAACAAAAACCATAACAAAAACTATAAGAAGCTAGTAAAGCTGTAATCATACTGCAATCATACTGTCTAGAGGTCAGCAGATCTTTTGAAATTCAAATTTGCTGGTTTTGCCAAATTTCCCCCAAAAAATAATTTTTGGTGAATAAATTTGAGAAAATCAGTCAATTTCACACATTTTTAGCTCTGTAATGCAAACACAAATCTTTTTAATGTCCAAATGCATTCAACCTATCTAGCTAGGAAAAAAAGGATGCAAAACAAATGCCACAATATCATATGATAACATCACCATGTTTAACAACAAACTGCGGTATCAGACTTTTTAGGCTAACTAAATTGAATTAACGGTCTAAAAATTGTCCCTTTTGGGGGAGCAGATGCATGCATTGCGAATGCTTATAGACAGGTGGTGAAACAGAAAGAACCATCTCATTCTCACATGGCTGGATGGAGCATTGCATTTTGTTAAGTGAAGAAGCAATAACTTTTTCAAAAGTCAGCCAAAAAATTATCCTTCTTATTTTTGCGACAAAACAGGAGTACTGTAGTGTTTTGAATGTAAAAAATAATGGCATTTCAACTAAAAGTAAAAAAAATCCCTTTTTTGGGGTCCGTAACTGGTTTGCCAATCAAAAAATAATAAAGCAATTATAAAAACTTTCTATCAAGCTGTTCAAGAAATTTCCCGATTTTTCTGCATTCAACACAGCTGCACGAGAGCTGTTTCTTTAGTACACAAAAACACAAGAGTTAGTTTCCCAGCATCAATAGTACTGTCTGGGATCATAAAACACAGTGGGCAACCAGGAGGTTTGTGGCTGCCATGGCCGTGCATTGATGCATGGTAGAGAGGATCAGTATGGTAGAGAGTTAAGATGGGGCAGGCATGGAGATGCTTAGCAGTTTAGGGCCAGCAACGGCAGCCCCGTCAGCAGCAGTACAGTCAAGTACTATGAGACATAGGGTGTATACACTAGGTGTGTGGCTGACATGGCTGTGCTGTGGCTGCGGCAGAAGGAGCTTGGTAAAGAGTTAAGAAAGGGCAGGTTTGGCAGTTTGTTGCCTCTGAAGCAGTAGCACTACATTGTAGATAACATTGTGGACAGGGAGTAATGTTTTCTAGAGTGTGTACCTTTGGCACTGGCAGGCACAGAAGCGAGTAGATAACAGTCAGGCAGGTAGGCAGGTTATATGACCAATTTAATCATTGGCATCTGCTGATAGGTCATAGAAATCTGCACTGATCTATGATTCATTTTGACAAATATTTTTTTTCCTCTAGTCTTCTTGGTCTGCTTTTGTGTGACAAATACACCAGCCATGCTAGACACCCTCTCTGACAGTATACTGCACGGTGGACATAATAGTGTAAGCATTTCAAGCTGGGCCAGTTCTTGCCACTGGTCCAATTCAATACAAAAATCCATGAGATTGGGGCTCAGGATATCTGCTTGAAAAGGGACAGTCTGTTTTGGACCAAACCTGGCTGTTAAGGTATTACAACTCTGTTTGCTGATGTGCATTAGTTTTTGCATCAGCAGATATACCATCTAGTTCATCATGTCCTATATATTCTAATTGGTGCTGCTGCCTCGGTTATTTGTCAAATTGTTCATTTTGTGAAAGAAAATTGCACTCAAACTTGAAAGACTTTGATTTTGAAAATTTTAACAATTTGGCCCTTTTTGATAAATTTTTGCTTTCTGACCTGCTCTGCACAGGGGCCAAATACTCGGGGAAGTGTTGATCTTACATGAAGAGAGCTGTGGTCACCTTGTCCTGCATGCGGTTGGCAATTATTCACTGCATAAAAGGTTTACCAATATTGAACTCATATTTCTTTGGTAATATGCCAATTGCCTCACCCCAAAAATGTTGTAATATATATTTTTTTTAAATGATCACTTTTTGGCAGAAATTTTAATTTAAAGCACCACGCCAGAATTTTTTTTATTGCACCACTGGAGTGGTGCCTTAAATGTAAGTCCCCTGCCCCTTGTCTAATACACTAATACTCGTTTTCATTTATTTTCACCATTGCTCCCTTCAGTCTCCAGCGAAAAGTGACCTGGGTGCAGTTCCAGTGTTTCATGGAGCTGCGCCGAGGTCACTTTAAAATACAAGTCCATGAGAGCCTCGTTCTGGCTTTCATAGACTTGCATTGTGCTCTTGTGACGTAGCTTCTGACTACCGGCCAGTCAGAAGCTGTGCTCACAAGATGGCGCAGGGGAACTGGAGCGGCACTAAAAAACCATGAAGACACCGGAGGGTGAGTATATAACCGGAGGCAGGGGGCTTAGATTTAAATCTCCACTCCAGCATTAAAAAAAAATGCTGGCGTGGTGCTTTAAGGAATTCAAAGAATTTTGACTTAATAATAATGTAGCCCTTCCAGACCTACTCTGCACAAGATCCGCACACACATAGAGAAGTGCTGACTCTGCATTGAGTGCAAAGTGATCACCAGGTCATACAAGCAGTTGGCAACCAATATCTGTGCAAAAGCTTCAATGACTATGGAATACAGATTTTTCTGCCAATGACAATTACAATTCTACCTCTGCAAGAACTACTGAATTATTTTGAAAAAAAATTGATGATTTTGGAAAAGAAAATTGCAGACATGGAAATCAAAGAATTTTATTTGTTAATTTTCAACAATTTTACTCTTTTCTGACAATTTTTGTCTTTCTAACTTGCCATAGGCACATGTGGAAGTGTTGACTTTACAGAGAGTGGAAAAAATTCTCCTGGCCAGGCATATGGTTGGCAACCATCCACGGTGCAAAAACTTCAACGATTAGGAAAAACATATTTGCCGATAATTTGCCAGTTGCACTGCCCCAAACATCTCTGAATAATTTTGGAAATTATATATATAAATATAGATTTTTTTCCACTTATGAAGTTCAATGAATTATGGTTGGATAATTTTCAAAAATGTTGCCCTTTCTCACAATCCTAGTGAGGGTGCTACAGAGAAAATTTAACCCATTTGCAATCACAATAGTATATAGTGTAATTTTACCCAAAATTAGAAAGAAGGAGAGTCTCTTGCATCAAAAAATTTATATACATCATATGATACATTTTGGTTAAAAGAATGCTGCATTTTGATTCTAAACCTGGCAGGGGAGGCTTTTTGGTACAATAAATAAAGGTGGCAAGGTATCTTCCATTGATCTTCAGTACACACAATTTTTTCGCAAAAGGCAATACAACATCAATTGTGGTGAACTTGGACTTATGGAAGTATAATATAACCCCTTTACAACCCAAGGTGGTTTGAAAGTTAATGAACAGGCCAATTTTTACAATTCTGACCACTGTCAATTTATGAGGTTATTACTCTGGAACACTTCAACGGATCCCCCTGAATCTGAGATTGTTTTTTCATGACATATTGTACTTCATGATTGTGGTAAAATATCTTCTATATAACTTGCCCTTATTTGTGAAAAAAATGGAAATTTGGCAAAAATTTAGAAAATTTTGCAATTTTCAAAATTAGAATTTTTATGCCCTTAAATCAGAGAGATATATCAAACAAAATAGTTAATAAATAACATTTCCCACATGTCTATTTTACCTCAGCACAATTTTGGAACCAAAATTTTTTTTTATTAGGGAGCTATAAGGGTTAAAATTGACCAGCGATTTCTCATTTTTCCAACAAAATTTACAAAACCATTTTTTTAGCGACCACATCACATTTGAAGTCACTTTGAGGGGTCTTTATGACAGAAAATACCCAAAGGTGACACCATTCTAAAAACTGCACCCCTCAAGGTGCTCAAAACCACATTCAAGAACTTTATTAACCCTTCAGGTGCTTCACAGGAATTTTTGGAATGTGGAAAAAAAATGAACATTTAACTTTTTTCACAAAAATGTTAATTTAGACCCAATTTTTTTTATTTTCACAGGGGTAACAGGAAAAAATAGACCCCAAAATTTGTTGTGCAATTTCCCCTGGGCACGCAGATACCCCATATGTGGGGAAAAAACACTGTTTGGGCGCACGGCAGGGTTTGGAAGGGAAGGAGCCCCATTTGACATTTTGAATGTAAAATTTGCTTGAATAATTAGCGGACGTCATATTGCATTTGGGGAGCCCCTGATGTGCCTAAACAGTAGAAACCCCCCACAAGTGACACCATTTTGGAAACTAGACCCCTCAGGGAACTTATCTAGATGTGTGGTGAGAACCCTGAACCCCCAAGTCCTTTACAGAAGTTTATAACATGGAGTCGTGAAAATAAAAAAATCTAACTTTTTCCACAAAAATGATGTTTTAGCCCCAATTTTTTTATTTTCACAAGGGTAAGAGGAGAAAATGGACCCCAGAAACTTTTTTACAATTTCTCCTGAGTACGTTAATACCCCATATGTGGGGAAAATACAGTGTTTGAGCGCATGGCAGAGTTCAGAAGGTAGGGAGCACTGTGTGACTTTTTGAACTCAAAATTGGCTGGAATCGAGAGCGGATGCCATGTCGCCTTTGGAGAGCCCCTGATGTGCCTAAATAGTGGAAACCCCCCACAAGTGACCTCATTTTGGAAACTACACTCCTCAAGGATTTTATCAAGGGGTATAGTGAACATTTTGAACCCAGAGGTATGACACAGAATTTGATAACATTAGATCATCATATTGAATAAGTTGTCATTAGTCTTGAGCGCAAGTGCTCGCTACTTAGTTTGCATTGGGTACTCAGGTATGCACCTAGTATCACGGGTGCTCGAGTGACATGCTCGAGTCCCCGCCCACATGTTTCATGGTTATTAGACACCCAAAAAAACATGCGGGGATCACTCGTGCATGGCAGACTATCGCCACAAGGTTTTTTTGGCCGCGAAGCATATGGGGCGGAGACTTGAGCACCCGCGATACTCAATGCATACCCGAGCACCCGATGCAAACTCAAGTAGCGAGCACTTACGCTCAACACTAGTTGCTATATTGTCATCTTTCTTTTTTTACTTTTGAAAAAAATCCCAACCCTAACCCTAGCACAACCCTAACCCCAACCCCAACCCTAACGCTAGCACAACCCTAACCCTAACCCAAGAGTTTATTTTTTACGCCATTCCTTGTGCAGTATAAGTGATTAGGCTACTTTATTCTTCGGGTCGGTGCGATTATAGCGATACCAGAATCATATCGGGTTTTTATTATTGACAGCTGTCACACACTAAAAGACGCATTTTTTTGTAAAATCTAGTTTTTGCATCGCCATATTTTGATAGCTATAATTTTTCCATATTTTTGCCGACAGAGTCATGTGATGGCTTGTTTTTTGCAGGGGATGAGTTGACTTTTTTATTGGTACCATTTTCAGGCACGTGACATTTTTTGATCGCTTTCTATTCCGATTTTTGGGAGGCAGAATAATCAAAAACCAACAATTCAGGAATTGTTTTTTTTTACATTTTTTATTCTCTTCCGCGTGTGGTAAAATTGATAAGGTAGCTTTATTCTTCGGGTCAGTACGTTTACAGCGGTACCACATTTTTATCGTTTTTCTATTTTTTGCATCGCTTTTACATAATAAAAGCAATTTTATAGAAAAAGTAATTTTTTGCATCGCTTAATTCTGAGAGCTATAACCTTTATATTTTTCGGCTGATGGAGCTGTATGGTGGCTTGTTTTTTGCGGGACGAGATGATGTTTTCAACGGTACCAATTTTAGTTATATTCGTCTTTTTGATCGCGTGTTATTCCATTTTTTGTTTGGCGGTATGATGATAAAGCATTGTTTTTTGCTTCGTTTTTTATTTTTATTTTTTTACCGTGTTCACTGAAGGGGTTAACTAGTGGGACAATTTTATAGGTCAGGTCGTTCCAGATGCAGCGATGCCAAATATGTGCACTTTTATTGTTTTTTTTTTCATAATAATATTTATTGATGGGTACATTATATTTTAATTTTGGTGGATTATTATTATTTTTTTTTTTTAAATATTTTTAAATTTTTTTTTTTTTTTTTCACATTCTAACATTTTTTTTAACTTTTTTACTTTGTCCCACTATGGGAATTTCACTTTTTTAATTCTGATCACCTGTATATCACAGGAATTCAGCACCATCCCTGTCCTATTCAGGCTGTCAGCGCTGCACAAGGAGACGATAGTTTGGTCATGCACTGCGCATGACCAAACTATCTTACTGCTGTCTGGTGACCCGGATGTTGTCATGACAACATCGGGTCATCATGGCAACATCCGGGAAGCCGCGGCAGACAGCGCTGGCGGCCAGAAGAGGAGGTGAGTATTGCGATCACCTCCCCTTGCCACCGCAATGCTGCGATCGACTTCGATTGCAGCATTGCAGGGGTTAATGTGCCGGGAGCGGTGCGGGACCGCTCCATGCACATAGTACCGGGTATCAGCTGTGACAATCAGCTGTGACAATGAGCTGACGCCCAGAAGCAATCGCGCCCGCACAGACTGTGTGCGGGCGCGATCGCAAAGACGTACTAATACTTATCAGGCTCTTAATGCCAAGGGCGCAGATTCGTATTAATACGTCTTGGGCTTTAAAGGGGTTAAATGTAATCCTCCTCTGATGACATCAACTCCTCATCCACCTTCAGTACAGACACACATCACCAGAACTACCAACAGTACAGAAATACAAACATCACAACTACCATCAGTACCTGCACAGTCTGGCTCCAGGCAGAAGCATGCATGGAGCCGTTACAGGTAAGAGGAGTGTGTATGGCACCGGAGATCATGGTATGCGTAGACACTGAATGCATAAAGCGATCTCCGGCGCCATACTTACATACTTACCTGACCGGGAGTAGCGTTGCCGCTGCGCCTCTCTTCGCCGGAGACCAGGGCAGGAGTGAGGGGTCGGAATCGGCGCATGCACATAGCGCTATCCGGCGCCATTTTACTGAAGACACATTTGCAGTGAGTATAAGTGTTTATTTTTTTGCATGTGTGCAGCGTGAAAGGGATGAGGGGTGCCATACATACCAGGATTGGGGGATGAGGGGGCCACACATACCAGGATAGGGGAAATGAGGGGTACCATGCATACCAGGATTGGGGGGGGTGAGGGGTACCATGCATACCAGGATTGGGGGGTGAGGGGACCATGCATACCAGGATGATGAATGGGGTGCCTTGCATACCAGGATGAGGGGTACCACACATACCAAGATTGGGGGGTGAGAGGACCATGCATACCAGGATTTGGGGGTGAGTGGGAACATGCATACCTGGATTGGGGGGTGAGGGGTGCCATGCATACCAGAATAGGAATGCAGGGTACCATGCATACCAGGATGAGGAATGGGGTGCCATGCATACCAACATTGGGGATGAGGGGTACCATGCATACCAGAATAGGGATGAGGGGTACCATGCATACCAGGATGAGGGATGGGGTGCCATGCATACCAGAATAGGGATGAGGGGTGCCATGCATACTAGGATGAGCAATTGGGTGCCATGCATACCAGGTTTCTGGGCCATACATACCAGAATTGGGATGAGGGGTACATGCATACCAGGATAAGAATGCAGGGTACCATGGATATCAGGATGAGGGATGGGGTGCCATGCATACCAAGATTGGGGGATGAGGGGGCCACACATACCAGGATTGGGGGTGAGGGGTACCATGCATATCAGGATTGGGGGGGTGAGGGGTACCATGCATACCAGGGTTGTGGGGTGAGGGGACCATGCATACCAGGGTGAGGAATGGGGTACCATGCATAACCAGGATGAGGGGTACCACACATACCAAGATAGGGGGGTGAGGGGAACATGCTTACCAGAATTGGGGGGTGAGGGGAACATGCATACCAGGATTGGGGGGTGAGGGGTGCCATGCATACCAGGATAGGAATGTGGGATACCATGCATACCAGGATGAGGGATGGGGTGCCATGCATACCAGGATGAGGGGTACCATGCATACCAACATTGGGGATGAGGGGTACCATGCGTACCAGAATAGAGATGAGGGGTGCCATGCATACCAGGATAAAGGATGAGGGGTGCTATGCATACCAGGATGAGGGATGGGGTGCCATGCATACCAGAATAGTGATGAGGGGTACCATGCATACCAGAATAGGGATGAGGGGTGCCATGCATACCAGGATAGGGATGAGGGGTGCCATGCATACCAGGATGAGGAATTGGGTGCCATGCATACCATAATTGGGATGTGGGGTGCCATGTATACCAGGATGAGGGGTACCATACATACCAGAATAGGGATGAGGGGTACAATGCATACCAGGATAAGAATTCGGGGTACCATGCATACTAGGATTGGGGGATGAGGAGGCCATACATACCAGGATTGGGGGATGAGGGGTGCCATACATACCAGAATAGGGATGACTGGTAACATGCACACCAGGATGAGGGATGCGGTGCCATGCATACCAGGATTGGGGATGATTGGTGCCATGCATACCAGAATGAGGGATAGGGTACCATACATACCAGGATTGGGGGATGAGGGGTGCCATACATACCAGGATTGGGGATCAGGGGTGCCATGCATACCAGGATTGGGGATGAGGTATGCCATGCATACCGGGATTGGGGATGAGGGGTGCCATGCATCCCAGGTTTGGGGATGAGGGGTGCCATGCATCCCAGGATTGGAGATGAGGGGTGCCATGCATACCAGGATTGGAGATGAGGGGGCCAAGCATACCAGGATAGGGATGAGGGGTGCCATGCATACCAGGATAGGAATGAGGGGTACCATGCATACCAGGATAGGGATGAGGGGGGCCATGCATGCCAGGATAGGGATGAGGGGTACCATGTATACCAGGATAGGGATGAGGTGTACCATGCATACCAGGATGAGGGATGGGGTGCCATGCATACCAGGATAGGGATGAGGGGTACCATCCATACCAGAATGAGGGGTACCATACATACCAGGATGAGGGAGGCGGGATGGGGTACCATGCATACCAGGATGGGGGTGAGGGGCCCATGCATACCAGGATTGGGTATGAGGGAGCCATGCATACCAGGATGATGGATGAGGGGTGCCATGCATACCAGGATTGGGGGTGAGGGGTGCCATGTATACAAGGATTGGGGGTGAGGGGTGCCATGCATACCAGGATTGGGGGTGAGGGGAGCCATGCATACCATGATTGGGGGTGAGGGGTGCCATGCATACCAGGATTGGGGATGAAGGGTGCCATGCATTCCAGGATTGAAGGTGAAGGGTGCCATGCATTCCAGGATTGGGGATGAGGGGTGACATGCATACCAGGATGGGAATGAGGGATGCCATGCATTCCAGGATAGGGATGAGGGGTGCCATGCATACCAAGATAGGGATGAGGGGTGCCACGCATACCAGGATAGGGATGAGGGGTGCCATGCATACCAGGATAGGATGGTGGGGACAGGATGGGGACAGCAAAAATACCAAGAGGGGGGCAGCACATACCAGCATAGGAGACCATATACCAATAAAAATGCTCACCACCCGGGTGTAGAACGGGTTCAATAGCTAGTTAATATATAACCAGAACCACCATCAGTACAGAAATATAGCACCAAAACCACCAACAGAAGGGAAATACAGCACAATAACCATCATCAGTATAGGAATCCATCACCGGAACCTCCATTAGTATGTAATTGCATAACCAGTGCTACCAACAGTCCATAAATACAGAATCAAAACCACCAACAGTACAGAAATACAGCATCACCACCACCATAAGTGCATGAAAACATTGCCAGAATCCTTATCAGTACAGGAATAGATCACCAAAACCATCCAATAGTGTAGGAATAAATCACTAGAACCACCATCAGTATATGAATACAGCATCAGAACCACCATCAGTATATGAATACAGCACCAAGCCTATGTGGCGCCCAGGGGATGGGGACTACTCAGCGCCCGGGCGTTAATGCCTGGTCTTGTGGGATGTCGCGGTGGTTGGCTCTCGGGCCCGTACCCTGGGGTCTCTCTTAAAAAGGGGGAAAATGAAATGTCAAAGTTCATGATGCCACCTGTGGTGTCTGATGAGGATCACCAGTGCTGCGGCAGTCCACCGAGCCGGTGTTACGGCAGCTTTGATGGTGTAGCTGTGTGTGGAGCTAGGCCTCAGGGCAGCGATGTTTGACGAGGTGCACGATATGGCAGTGACCCAGCAGGGTCCAAGGAAGAACAGGGGACACAAACACACGGTTTGCTTCTGTACTTTTTACTGGTGGAAATGCAGGCACCGTCCGGAGCGCTGTAGGGTGAGGGGAGCACTGCAGGACTCTCCCCAGTGAGCAGGTGTAGGGCCTCCTGTTTCCTCGCCACTTAGTGTTAGTCTCTGGCCTGCCTGAAGCTAGGCCTACTTAGTCTCTGTTCTGCACCGGCTGATCCTATGGTAGGGCCTTCTGTTGGAGTACACACTCCCTGGTATATGGGGCCTCGGTAACTCCTGACCCTGGTATAACAGTCAGCGTTTGGTATTCCTGGGACATGTAGTTCGCCAGGGGTTCTGGTTGTCTTCTGCTGGGTGTAAAGAGTCCGTGCAGACTCGGACCCGGTGTCCGGTATATGGTTTCTGGGGTGAGCTGGTAAAGCTCCTCTGCCCCCAATGCTACTCACTCCTCTAGCCTTCGGCCTACTCAGGCCCTCACTAGGCTATACACACTGGAAGTTAGCTCGCTGCCTCTTCTGCTGCTCTCTGAGCGTCAGCAACGCTCCTAGCTCACTTAACTCGAGCTGCTTGAGTCTGACTGAGCTCCACTGCAGACTGACCTGTTTCTCTGTGTCTCACTCTGCAGGAACTGGCTGTGGACTCCAGACTGTTCTGTCTCTACTCACTTCCTGAGGAGAACCAACTCACAGACTCACTCTCCCTAGCTCCACCCTCCGTATTTATATCCCTATCCGGGCTCCCTCTGGTGGTCTGAGGTAGGGTGGAGGTGTGTGTATGCTCTGAGGGCATCTTGTGGAGAAAACCTGAAATGCACCCCTCCAGGATCTGTGGCTCCATGCACAGCAGGGCGTCACACTAGTTATAGTGATCAATTGTAATGTCATGTCAGCCCATATACAATTGTATCGCATATACATACAACTCCTTAACAATGGTAATGAGATATTGGGAGTTGTTTTTATCAGTCATCTTCAGACTGCAGACCATACAGGAACCACAGTACTGTTGTGAAGTAGTCAGTACCTCAAATAAGCTTTTACATTCAGATACCTTATAAGTGACATCTTCTCCAATTGGAGTCTCTCTTTTCTTTTTGTTCTTCATCTTGTTCGGATGTCATGATGTCTTTTCCCATCCACTGCTCATCTCTAGTGATGAGCGAGCATGTTTGCTACTGCTCGATTCTCGACGCTCGCCGAGTATTTCCGGGGTTCCTCGGTGGGAGCTCGGGTCCCCTCCCTGCATGTTTGGCACATTTTAGAGTGTCAATCAACATGCAGGGATTGTCTGCCACACACTGTAATGCTGCAGCCATGTTGGTTGTGGCATTACCGTGATTGGCTGGCCGCACAGCGTCATCAGGTCTATATCAGACCTGGCGCCGCCATGCTCACCCCAGTCACTCCGGAATCAGACAATGTAGGGAGAGGTGCTGCTGAGCTAGGGAGAGATTTGCTTGTTTCCTTTTTAGTGTAGGTATACCAGACTATATTAGAGACACATATCCATCTCAGCAAACAGCCCTTCTGAGGACTAATCCAGCTGCAGAGATATCAGTGCTAGGCAGGCAGGCAGGGTATATATCAAGAGGATCCATTCCAGTTCTGTCTGCTGGTGCTTTTACAGATATTTGTAGAAATAGGCCCAGGTATCAGGGGCCAGGAATAACTTTTTTTATCTTAATATTTGCTTGTTGGCACTGCAAAATACAGCCAAGTCCTTTCCATATTACAGTGCTAAAAATCAAGCTATTTAAAATTGTGGTTTGTCCGTCACACGGATCACATATAATTGCGAGGAAAATATTGGCATTTCTGGCCTCCATTGAAATTTTTTGCAATGTGTCAGTGAACTTATTGACACGAAGTCGGCGCTGTTAAAAATAGTTACCTAGAGGCCAGCTATTTAAAACTGTGGTTTGTTCGTCACACGGATCACATATAATTACGCTGAAAATTCTGCCATTTCTGGCCTACATTAAAATTTTGTTTCAGTGTGTTAGTGAAGTTTTTGACACCAGTTTGCTGTTAAAAATAGTTACCTACAGGCCAGCTATTTAAAACTGTTGTTTGTCCGTCACACGGATCATATATAAGTGCATTGAAAATATTGCTATTTCTGGCCTCCATTGAAATTTTGTTGCAGTGTGTCAGTTTTTGGTTTGTCCGTCACACTGATCACATATAAGTTCGCTCCAAATTCAGCCATTTGTAGTGAGTGTGGAAGATATTGTCCTTCATTTAAAATGGGCAAGGCACGTGGCAAGGGATGTGGAACTAGACGTGATGGTGATGGTGCATGCAGAGGCCGAGGCCATGGGCAAGCTGAAATTGTGCCACAAAAAACACCCACATATCCTCGCTCGACCTTCCTGTCCCAATTAATAGGGGACCACAGAACACCACTATTGAACACAGAGCAGTGTGAAAAGGTTATTGGCTGGATAGCAGATTATGCTTCCAGTCACATAGCAACCACCACCACCACCACCCTGTCTTCCACACGATCAAGTCTCAGTAGCCGTGAGTCTGGACCGCATATTCCTCACCCTGATCCTCCTTCTGCCCACCATGCGGATTGCCCAGAGTCATCTGATCCCGCACTTGGACACTCCGAAGAGCTGTTCACTTTTCCATTTACATCAATGACACCACTGCTTCTTCTGCTGTTGTGCATGCAAGCCAATCCTCTGTCCATAGTGCATGCAAAGATGCCTCCTGCCCTGTACCTGTCATTGCACACTCTCAACTAGCACCATCAGCAAGCACGTCATTGTCCCAGCACAGCGTTCAGTTGTCCAGTCCTTGGAACGCAAGAGCAAATACGCAGCAAATGCCCCACAGGCCACACCATTAAATTCCCACATTTTGCGACAGGTTGCAATTGAAATGAAGCCTTTTAGGGTCGTGGAGACATAAGTTTTCCGCAACCTGATGGCGGCGGCCATCACTTGGTACTCAGTCCCCAACCGCCGCAATTTTTCCCGGTGTGCCATTCCTGCAATACACAAGCACGTGTCCCACAACATTAGCAGTGCCCTCAACAATGCAGTTAAATGGAAAGTCCACCTAACCATGAACACGTGGACAAGTGCTTGTGGGCAGGGACGGTACATCTCACTGACGGCACACAGGATTGACATAGAAGAAGCCGGGACCCGGTCGGACCTTGGGATGGAACACATCCTCCCAACGCCGAGGATTTCGGGACCTAGGTCAATCAGGGTTGCACCCACAGTCTACAGCTCCTGCACCTCATCCTTCTCAGCCTCCCCCTCCTCTTAAGCCTCCATCTCCGAAATGACCACATCAGTCACAAGCTGGAAGCACTGCAGCACTGCCTCGGCTAAGCGGCAACAGGCTGTGCTGAAGCTAATATGCTTAGGTGACAAACTGCACAATGCTGAAGAGTTGTGGACAGCTCTGAAAGAGCAGGCAGATCTGTGACTGACACCGTTGAACCTACAGCCAGGCATTGTCATATATGACAATGGCTAGAACCTGGTGGTGGCTCTGAGGTGCCCATGTGCTTAAACTTGTGGTTCAGCGGTTTTTCAAAGGCTACCTGGAGCTGCCGGATCTGTTTGTCAAAGTACGCTGCCTGTGTGCCCATTTTAGAAAGTCAGCTTCCTCCGCCAATGCTGTGCTTCAGCAGCGTTTGCAGCTTCCAACTCACCGACTGGTGTCTGATGTCCCCACGCGTTGGAACTCTACACTTCAGATGTTGGGAAGGATTTGTGAGCAGAAGAAGGCAGTTGTTGACTACCAGAATCAATAAGGCCATCAGTATTCAGTTCATACTCGACACATAAGACCTCAGGAGTGGACATGGATGTCAGACGTCTGCTCCATTCTCCAAAACTTTGAGGACTCCACCAAGATAGTGAGCGGCGATGATGCCATAATTATCATCACCATCCCGCTTCTCTGTCTTCTGAAACACTCTCTGCTCACAATCAAAGAGAATGCATTGTAGGCAGAGCATGAAGAGATGGAGCAAGGAACCATACAGGGTGATTGCACACACCTCAGCCTCATCTCATCCCAACGTGGATTGGGTGACAATGAGGAGGCGGAAGAGCAGGAGCTAGATTCATGCGCTATAGATGGTACTACCTGCACAGCTGTCATACCGTCTGTTCAGCGTGGATGGTCTGAAGACAGGGAGGAGGAGGAAGAGAAGGAGGAGAGAATGGTCAGTCGTCCTCTTGGTAAGAACACGGATGTCTTGCATGTTAGCAGTCTGACATGCATGACTGAGCTTATGTTACACTGCCTTTCCCGTGACCCTCGCGTTCTCAAAATTTTGGGTGACAGTCATTACTGGTTGGTGACACTTCTAGAACCACGCTACAAGGAGAACTTTATATCTCTTATTCCTGAGGTGGACAGGTCTACAAAAATGGGGCGGTACCAGAAGGCTCTTGTTGCGGAAATGTTAAAAAAATTCCCATCTGAAAAGGCTGGCGGCAGAGGTCACGGTTCATTGGACAAACAAGGAGTACAGCCGAGAAAGACACAACTCCAATCCATCAGAGGCAGGGGAACACTGTCAAAGTTCTGGGAGAGTTTTCTCAGCCCCTCCCATCTCACAGGCCCTGAGGCACGGGGTACTCTCCCAAGGAGTGCAAAGTTTGGGAAGATGCTGAGAGAGTACCTTGCCGACGGTACCAATGTCCTCTGTGATTCCTCTGTGCCTTATAATTATTGGGTATCCAAGCTGGACACGTGGAATGAACTGGCTCTCTATGCCTTGGAGGTCTTGGCCTGCCCTGCCGCTAGCGTTTTATCAGAGCGGGTTTTTAGTGCCGCTGTTGAAATGATAACTGGTAAGCGCATCCGCCTGTCAACTGAAATTGCTGACAGGCTGACTCTTATAAAAATAAACAAGGGCTGGATTGGGCCAGACTTCTCAATATCACCGAATAATAGCAGCGAAGCATAAACTCAAATCCAGTGTCTTTTTTTGGGAGGTGTATTCCCATGCACCTTTCAAACCCACACATGGGTATATGCTTCCTGATTTTGGATATTTGCTTTTGTCCTCCTCCTTCTCCTCATCCTCATCCTCCACCACTATATCACCTGGGTGACTGTGGTCCGTGATTCAACACCGACAATTTTTTTAAAGGGTGTTTATGATTCCCGCCAAAAAAATTTTTCTATAGTATGTTCATGTATACCCCGAAGGGGTAAATGTTTGTCAGCCCATACACTTAGTGCATGGCATTGCAAGTATAGGAGACCCGCACCTTTCTACTGGGAACATTTTTTTATGAGGCCTTCCTCTACGTCTTTTCCAAGGTGCATTGGAGTGCCTCCCAATTTTTGGCAGCCCTTGCATTCACTGCAAGGGCCAACACTATGGGAGACCCACTTCCTAATAATGGGAACATTGATTTTAGGAGGCCCTCTGACCTCCACATCTCTTCCAAAGGGCATTGGAGTGCCTCCAAATTTTTGGCAACCCTTGCATTCACTGCATAGGCAAACACAATCGGAGACCAACTTCCTAATAATGGGAAAAAAAAATTTTCAGGAGGCCCTCCTCTACGTCTCTTCCAAGGCACATTGGAGTAGATCCAAATTTTTGACAGTCCTTGCATTCACTGCATAGGCAAGCACAATGTGAGACCCACTTCCTAATAATGGGAACTTTTTTTTTCAGGAGACCATCCTTTACGTCTCTTCCAAGGCGCATTGGAGTAGGTCCAAATTTTTGGCAGCCCTTGCATTCAATGCATAGACAAACAGTATGGGAGACCCACTTCCTAATAATGGGAACATTGTTTTCAGGAGGCCCTCCTCTAAGTCTCTTCAAAGGAGTATTGGGGTGCATCCAAATTTTGGTCAGCCCTGAAACTCACTGCATACGCAATAACAGTATAGGAGGCCCACTCTTTAGTAATGGGAACAACAAAGCATAGCCGGCTGATGGTTCTCTAACAATAGAGAAGGCCGACTGCTGGTCCTTTAAGAATGGTAAAGGCCGCCTGATGGCCCTATACAAATAGGCTTTGTGAATTTCAGAGTCCCTCCTTCATAAATGAAACAGGATGTGTCTGATCGTGTCTCACACACCTCATGGCCTGATAAGATTGTAAATTATTAAAATGAGATCTCCTGGTGAATGCAGTTGTCACGGTTGAAAGCAATGCAAAAGTACAAAAACGCATCAAAAATGCTATGTGTGAAATTAACCCAAGGTGTGGAGGAGTATTTTTGGTTTTGGTTATTTATTTTGCTTTATATACAAGTCATTACCCTGGAAAGCGGCGTAATATCTCTGACACCGTTGTTGACAGCGGTGACCTGGGAGTCAGAAATGCTTCCATGGGTCTTCCCCATGCTGTTCCCATGTCTTTTGAGCACTGTTCCCATCGATTTGGGCAATTTTTAGACCCTCTGCAGACCGCCAGGGGGAGCCGCCTGAAAAATGCTCGAGTTTCCCATAGACTTACATTGGGCTCGTTGCTCGGGTCGACCACCTGAGCATTCCAATTAGCTCGACCCGAGCATCGAGCACCTGGGCATTTTAGTGCTCGCCCATCACTACTCATCTCTTCAGGCTTCCATCTGCTCAGGTCTTCTGGAGCACATCCCGACACAGTGCATAGAAAAATAATAGTGTCATTATAATACTATTGCATAAAATTGTAAAATTGTCAGCCTTACTCTGTGCCCTGAATTTAAAACTGCATCTCTCTGTCCTTAATGCACAAAATATAACCCCCATACTGTCTCTCTTATAGTACATGGCAGGGGCGGAACTACCGCCCGTGCAGCCGGTTCATTGAACGGGGGCCCCGAGGGAGAGGGGGCCCCTCCAGCCTCAGCAGGGCCGCCATCAGGGCATGACTGCCCTGACTCCAGTATGGGGCCCGGCCGGTAGGGGCCCCCTTGGAGCCCCGTTGGGGGCCCCCCTCTTATGCATCTCTCGCCTCATAGGGCCCCTGGCCCCATGCTAAGCGCCGGGTCCGGGACATCTCAGCGCTGCGCTGCGCTGCCGTGGCAGCGCCTTCATGATTCCCCTGACTTCCGGTCATGTGACGGCGCCGTCACATGGCCGGAAGTCAGGAGAACCTGGTGTCAGCGATTTGGACGAGCGCCAGGATTCTGCAGGGATCACATGGGGGTAAGTATAACAAGTTTTATTTTTTTTAAAATACAATTAACTAGGAGTGGGGGGAATGGGAGATGCACATGTGTGTGTGGGGGGGGGGGAATGGGAGATGCACATGTGTGTGGGGGGGGAAATGGGAGATGCACATGTGTGTGGGGGGGGGAATGGGAGATGCACATGTGTGTGGGGGGGAATGGGAGATGCACATGTGTGTGGGGGGGGGGAATGGGAGATGCACATGTGTGTGGTGGGGGAATGGGAGATGCACATGTGTGTGGGGGGGGGAATGGGAGATGCACATGTGTGTGGGGGGGGAATGGGAGATGTACATGTGTGTGGGGGGGGGGAATGGGAGATGCACATGTGTGTGGGGGGGGAATGGGAGATGCACATGTGTGTGGGGGGGGGGAATGGGAGATGCACATGTGTGTGGGGGGGTGAATGGGAGATGCACATGTGTGTGGGGGGGGGAATGGGAGATGCACATGTGTGTGGGGGGGGAATGGGAGATGCACATGTGTGTGGGGGGGGGAATGGGAGATGCACATGTGTGTGGGGGGGGGAATGGGAGATGCACATGTGTGTGTGGGGGGGAATGGGAGATGCACATGTGTGTGTGTGGGGGGGGAATGGGAGATGCACATGTGTGTGTGGGGGGAGAATGGGAGATGCACATGTGTGTGTGGGGGGGGAATGGGAGATGCACATGTGTGTGTGGGGGGAATGGGAGATGCACATGTGTGGGGGGGGGAATGGGAGATGCACATGTGTGGGGGGGGGATTGGGAGATGCACATGTGTGGGGGGGGAATGGGAGATGCACATGTGTGGGGGGGGGAATGGGAGATGCACATGTGGGGGAGGGGGATGAGAGAGGTGCACATGTGGGGGTGAGAGAGGTGCTCATGGGGGGGGTGGTGAGAGCTGCACATGTGGGGGGATGAGAGATGCACATGGGGGGATGAGAGAGGGGCACATGTGGGGGAGGGGGATGAGAGATGTGCACATGGGGGGTGGTGAGAGATGTGCACATGGGGGGGGTTGAGAGCTGCACATAGGGGGGGTTTGAGAGCTGCACATGGGGGGGGTTTGAGAGCTGCACATGGGGGGGGTTTGAGAGCTGCACATGGGGGAATTGGGAGAAAATGAGCTGTACATGGGGGAATTGGGAGTAGGGGGATAATGAGCTGCACATAATGAATGTGGGGTGGGGGAGAGTAAATGATAAATGATGATGGGGTGGGGAGAGCACGGACATGATATAATGAATTGGGGCAGGGGGTGCATGTAAATAATGAATGCGGGGAGCAGGAAGCATAGAGTAGGGGGCGTTGCGGATGCAGGAGTGTAACTGGTAACAAATTGGCGGAAAGAGTAGAGGTTCTAATTAAATTATATATTGAGTGCCTATTTACAGTTAATGGGGGCACCATGGTGGATTACAATTTATATTTGGAATGGTAGGTGGCATAATAACTAACCATATATTGATGGTGGATGCACGTCTGTATTCAGCTGCGTAATGTAGAAGTTGGGGAATGTGCTCTAGATAACTGTGTTATTTTACGCAGAGACGAGTCCTGGCTGGAAGACGTGATGGCGGTCTGTGCTGGATGAAGGAGAAAAGCGTAGCTGAAGGACTTCACCTAGAGACGTCACCAGTGAGTCAGTGTATTACATGTACACTTACACTATATACTATGTACCGGGCTCCTGTGTATAATGTCACTGGTGATCACTGTATTACCTGTACACTATATACAGAGCTCCTGTGTATAATGTCACTGGTGATCACTGTATTACCTGTACACTGACACTATATACAGAGCTCCTGTGTATAATGTCACTGGTGATCACTAGATTACCTGGACACTTACATTATACATACCATGTATAGAGCTCCCGTGTATAATGACACTTATGGTAATATTAGTAATGTGGTGGTAATATTAGTAATGTGGTGGTAATATGTGGTCTGGTCATGGTGTGGCAGTTTTTCTCCCTTCTGTGTGGTATTATTCGGTCACTATGTTGTGGTAATATGTGGTCTGGTCATGGTATGGCGGTATTCCCTGTATGTGGTATTATTGGTCATTTTAAAAAAAATGTATATGACACATTCCCTTAAAGAAAACTAAATAAACATATATCTAAAAAGAGTATTGGATATTTTAAGAAAATTTTAATAGGTTAGAGTAGGGCCCGGCCAGAAGAGTCTACCTTATCGTGGTGGCGGCTTTAAAAATCTTTTGGCCAAAACAAAAGCTGATGGCTATGTATGTGGCGCCGTCACATGGCCGAACGTCAGGAGAACGTGGTGGCAGCGACGTGGACGAGCGCCAGGATTCTGCAGGGATCGCATGGGGGTAAGTATAACAAGTTTTATTTTTTTTAAATACAATTAATTAACCAGGAGTGGGGGGAATCAGAGATGCACATGGGGGGGGATGAGAGATGCACATGGGGGGGGTGAGAGATGCACATGGGGGGGGATGAGAGATGCACATGGGGGGGTGAGAGATGCACATGGGGGGGATGAGAGATGCACATGGGGGGGGATGAGAGATGCACATGGGGGGGTGAGAGATGCACATGGGGGGGTGAGAGATGCACATGGGGGGTGAGAGATGCACATGGGGGGGTGAGAGATGCACATGGGGGGGGTGAGAGATGCACATGGGGGGTGAGAGATGCACATGGGGGGGTGAGAGATGCACATGGGGGGGTGAGATGCACATGGGGGGATGAGAGATGCACATGGGGGGGATGAGAGATGCACATGGGGGGGTGAGAGATGCACATGGGGGGGATGAGAGATGCACATGGGGGGGGTGAGAGATGCACATGGGGGGGATGAGAGATGCACGGGGGGGTGAGAGATGCACGGGGGGGTGAGAGATGCACGGGGGGGTGAGAGATGCACGGGGGGGTGAGAGATGCACGGGGGGGATGAGAGATGCACGGGGGGGGTGAGAGATGCACGGGGGGATGAGCGATGCACGTGGGGGTGAGCTGCACATGGGATGAGAGCTGCACATGGGGGGGTTATGTTTACATAACTTTGTTGCCTTATGAAGGGCAGGGGGGGCCCCCAAAAATTTCTTGCACAGGGGCCCACTACAGTCTGTGTCCGCCCCTGGTACATGGCATGCACGCTGTCCTCTTCTTCTGGTACTTCTCTTCACACTGTGTACGACCTATACTGTCTAGTCTCTATAATGTGCCCCCTCTTCATATCCCTCCTTACATAATGTGCCCTCACACTGTGTTCTATGTCTCCTCACTATAGTTCCTCCTCACACTTTCCAGTCTATATACTATACTTTTATTCTCTCATACTGTCCACGCAGACATGGATTATCCTGCTTAAAATTACATTTCATTCAGTGTGATGAATATTCAGTATTTGGGGCCACACTTGATAGGTACTTCGTAGTTTAAAAATTATCATAATGATGGGCTTGCTTAATTTGCTAAATATTTTCACAACTCTGAGTTAAAGGTGTTTGTCCACTTAATCAATTCAAGAGCTGAATTGACCCTTTAGTGACCACCGATATGACTTAAAACTGACCTAATAGAATCCCAAGGTGGGTGACAATGCAGCAGTTGACAGTTTTACACTATAGCTGACACCCTGCATCAGTCATGATTGGTACTGGCCAAGACCGTTTAACCCCTTAGATGCTGCATTCAATAGTAACTATGGAATCAGATGGTTAACAGAGTGTGAGGTCTCCTTTTTTAACTCCATTAGCACATTGAGATCATGATTGTGTGGTCCTGTTGGTTGTCATGAGAATTCACTGACAAATAATGAACTTAAAAGTCTGCCAGCTATAGTGGCCTGTTCAGAAGTTAGCAATATTTAGGTGGTAAAAATATTTTTTTTCTTTCCTGTCATATCACTTTATATTAATCCCTGAAAAGCACCCGAAGAGTTAATAAACTACCTGACAGCAGTTTTAAATATGGTAAGGGGTGCTGTTTTTAAAACTGTTTCACTTTAGGTGGTTTTCCAATACATAGAACCCCCAAAGATGCTTCAAAACTTAATAGGAGCCTAAAATATAAGTTTTGTAAATTTCCTTGAAAGAAATACTGCTACAATTTTAAAGCTTCTAACATCCTCACAAAATAAAAGAACTGATCTAAAGCAGAAATTAGGTGAATATATATATATATATATATATATATATATATATATATGTATATATACAGTACAGACTAAAAGTTATTAAACTTATTAAACCTGACAGGGCACACCTGTGAAGTGAAAACCATTTCCGGTGACTACCTCTTGAAGCTCATCAAGAGAATGCCAAGAGTGTGCAAAGCAGTCATCAAAGCCAAAGGTAGCTACTTTGAAGAACCTAGAATATAAGACATATTTTCAGTTGTTTCACACGTTTTGTTAAGTATATAATTCCACATGTGTTAATTCATAGTTTTGATGCCTTCAGTGTGAATGTACAATTTTCATAGTCTTGAAAATACAGAAAAATCTTTAAATGAGAAGGTGTGTCCAAACTTTTGGTCTGTATTGTATATATATAGTATGTATAGTATAAACAGTACAGACCAAAAGTTTGGACACACCTTCTCATTTAAAGATTTTTCTGTATTTTCATAACTATGAAAATTGTACATTCACACTGAAGGCATCAAAACTATGAAATAACACATGTGGAATTATATACTTAACTAAAAAGTGTGAAACAACTGAAAATGTGTATTATATTCTAGGTTCTTCAAAGTAGCCACCTTTGGCTTTGATGACTGCTTTGCACACTCTTGGCATTCTCTTGATGAGCTTCAAGAGGTAGTCACCGGAAATGGTCTTCTAACAATCTTGAAGGAGTTCCCAGAGATGCTTAGCACTTGCTGGCCCTTTTGCCTTCATTCAGCGGTCCAGCTCACCCCAAACCATCTCGATTGGGTTCAGGTCTGCTGACTGTGGAGGCCAGGTCATCTGGCGTAGCACCCCATCACTCTCCCTCTTGGTCAAATAGCCCTTACACAGCCTGTAGGTGTGTTTGGGGTCATTGTCCTGTTGAAAAATAAATGATGGTCCAACTAAACGCAAACCGGATGGAATAGCATGCCGCTGCAAGATGCTGTGGTAGCCATGCTGGTTCAGTATGCCTTCAATTTTGAATAAATCCCCAACAGTGTCACCAGCAAAGCACCCCCACACCATCACACCTCCTCCTCCATGCTTCACAGTGGGAACCAGGCATGCAGAGTCCATCCGTTCACCTTTTCTGCATCGCACAAAGACACGGTGGTTGGAACCAAAGACCTCTAATTTGGACACATCAGACCAAAGCACAGATTTCCACTGGTCTAATGTCCATTCCTTGTGTTCTTTAGCCCAAACAAGTCTCTTCTGCTTGTTGCCTGTCCTTAGCAGTGGTTTCCTAGCAGCTATTTTACCATGAAGGCCTGCTGCACAAAGTCTCCTCATAACAGCTGTTGAAGAGATGTGTCTGCTGCTAGAACTCTGTGTGGCATTGACCTGGTCTCTAATCTGAGCTACTGTTAACCTTCGATTTCTGAGACTGGTGACTCGGATTTACTTATCCTCAGAAGCAGAGGTGACTCTTGGTCTTCCTTTCCTGGGGCGGTCCTCATGTGAGCCAGTTTCTTTGTAGCGCTTGATGGTTTTTGCAACTGCACTTGGGGACACTTTCAAAGTTTGCCCAATTTTTCACACTGACTGACCTTCATTTCTTAAAGTAATGATGGCCACTCGTTTTTCTTTACTTAGCTGTTTTTTTCTTGCCATAATACAAATTCTAATTCTATTCAGTAGGACTATCAGCTGCGTATCCACCAGACTTCTGCACAACACAACTGATGGTCCAAACCCCATTTATAAGGCAAGAAATCCCACTTATTAAACCTGACAAGGCATACCTGTGAAGTGAAAACCATTTCCGGTGACTACCTCTTGAAGCTCATCAAGAGAATGCCAAGAGTGTGCAAAGCAGTCATCAAAGCTGAAACTTCTAAACCCTTCATCCAATTTTAATGTTGATACCCTCAAATGAAAGCTGAAAGTCTGAACTTCAACTGCATCTGAATTGTTTTGTTTAAAATTCATTATGGTAATGTCTAGAACCAAAATTAGAAAAATGTTGTCTCTGTCCAAATATATATGGACCTAACTGTATATATATATATACTATTTTGTGTGGTATGACTATCTGGTTAGTATTTTTCCTCAGTATTTGCAGGCCAAAATCAGGAGTGGAACAATCAGAGAAAAAGTATAATAAAAGAAGTAGAGAAAAGGGCCAATACATGAGTGATGTGCACACCCAATTTTATATAAGAACACGTCTTTAAACATCATGAGACATGCAAGATGTACATAATAAAAACATCTAAAAGCACATATCAGAACACAATAATTAAACACCCCTGAGTCTGAAATAGACAAGGCAATCATAAAATATGTGATCTATTGTTGATGATATATTGAGAACTACCTCTATTCCCAACTCTCCTGTCCCTCTTAAAGTGCAGTGTGAAAAAAAACAAATGAAAATCTCCATGAGGAAGCCAGAGAATGCAAAGACCCAATGGATATAGCCTAAGCTACCCGGGTAAGTAAGCACTAGGTCTGTGTGATCATGGGTTACCTCAAAACAAATATTAACAACTCATGAGGAGAAAAAAGAGGGGGCATGGTATGTATGTAAAGAAAGTAGGTAGGGAGAGATCATGTACAGGATCTGTAGAGGTATGCAGAATTCCAAAAAATGAACTGTCAGATGGGCATGACTCTGACAACAACTCACATACTCTATGCTCATGAAAAAGAGAGAGGGACCATGGTAGGTTGTTGCCAAGGAAGACAGGGGTGTGAGGAAAAGCCCCACGCGTATCACTGTAACAACAGCTTCGTCAGGGGTATTGTTGTTTCCATTCATGATGTAGCACTCTTGTCTTTACATTAGTTTATCATTAATTTTGCATAATTTGGTTCACCTTGCCTGATATATAGAAAAGTATAATAGAAACACATGTACCATTTCTGCATTTATCACCCACTGCTGGTTTTGGCTTACAAATACTGTTGTACAATACTGATCAAATACTGAATATGTGATCATGGCCTTAAAGGATAGTAATTCAAAGTTGGAAAATTGCTAATTTTTAGAAATAATTGTCAAATTTCTGATATTTTAATAAATAAACGCAAAACATATCGACCTAAATTTACCATTATAAAAAAATATTATGAGTCACGAAAAATCAGTCTCAAAATCACTGGGATATGCTGAAACATTCCAAAGTTATTGCCACATAAAGTGAAACATGTAAAATTTAAAAAATTTGGCCTCGTCACTTAGGGGTTAAAATAAAAACAGTTCGTACTTATCTTCTGCTGAAGCACTGTGTCAGCGATGTTCCTGTCACTGTTCTCCAAGGTGATGTGACATTGTTTTGACACATACCGACTGCAGCCAATCAGCGGTCACTCTTCAGCTGCAGCTCATCAATATTCCATCAATGTGGACGTCCCACTGTGGTGAAGTAGTAAAGGAGGTAGCTGATGAGTGTCTGTTTATTGGCTGCATCCATTACATGATAAAACAATGTCACATCGATGGGAACAGTGATGCTGACATTTTGGTAACTGCGCTGGTGCAGAAATTGAGTATGCATTGATTTTATTTTAATTTGGGTCTGAAATTGATTAAGCAGAAAATGTCCAGTAACAGACTATCCTTTTAATGAGTCTATTTCCCTCCATGCCACAAATGCTGTTGCATGAACCTCCTGTTGTTATTGTTGCTGTTTCAATAAAATAAATTACGGAAACATTTTTTCCCCTGCCTGAGACAGGTATCTTTCAGTTGCAAGCAATGAGAGCTCTAGTTTTAAAAAAAAGAAGCTTTGTGTTTATGTTGTCTATGTCTATTGCTCTAAACCTAAATAATGCAGGCACTTTGTAATAAATATCAATTACAAGTATGCCTTTAATCATTATTACCACTTTACCACAATAGCAAAAATTGAATAGGCTTTTGTATGGATTGCTCATCTCAATACCTAAAAAAAATCATTGAAAAGAAGAATGACAGTACTCTCAGTCTGGTTTCCTATTGTATAGTTGTGGGAATTGCACAACTCTATTTATGGAGAAGTATGGGATCAACTCAAGCTTTTTTAACTTTAGACATCATAAAAAAATGTGCATGGTTAATGCAGAGACATAAGCTAGCACTCAAACAGCAATTCTCACAATGTTCTTCATGTAGCTTAAGTGAGAGAGGGAAGCTCAACCTATCCACTAAGTGCGGGGTTAGTTTGGGCTAGACATAATGAGAGCCCACTCTATCTCTCAGGTAATTGTTAATATGAGAGATGAGTGAATGTGAGCGAATGTGACAAGTTTCAAATTTGCCAAATAATGTGGATTTTACCTGGAAATTAAATCCACTGCAAATTTATTCTCAGCTAATTGAGAGACCTCAGGGCATGTTAAACAAAAGATGTAGAAAAAAAAAACTTGTTGTCTCTCCTTCTCGCCACCATGTGCTGAAGCCCAAGACACCTTCATTCTAAGCTGCAATTTCTGGACTCAATAAGGCCATGAATGTCCCAAGCCTATCCACAGAAGGGAATACCAGCCAAGAATCCATGTTGCAAGGTCGGGGTGCACATCAGACGTCCTGGCCTAGCATGAAGAGGCCCAGGGCTTCAGCGCACAGTGGGGTAAGAAGAGGCGCCTAGGACCTTACGAAGAAGAGCAAGCAGTAGAGGTGTCCTGAAAGGTGAGCAGTGAGGTATTATTTTTTTCCTTGTTTTTAACCTTTTATAAGCCCTCTTAAGTACAGGAAAAAAGCAGGCAGCCGGCCACCAGTTTTCAGATTTTCTGCAGAGCAAACTACTAGCAAAATCTGCATTCTGTAGAATAGATTCTTGGAAAATTCAAGCAGAATTTCACTCCAACTGTCATATATAGAAAAGTCTATGTTAGAGTTAACCAATAGAAGCAGTGAGATATTGTCTACATTATTTGGAAGGGGGGCATCTGATTGCTTCCCTTGATGATGTTGTATTACTTCGGTAGTGGTCAGATCACAGCACCACGCCATTAGGGTAAGAGACACACTTTGCCGTGATGTGGCAGTGGGCTTCATACAGTCTGATGGAAATGTTAAATTAAGAACCTCATGTTCAGTTTTATAAATTTGTGCTTAGCTTCTGTAATAGAAGGAGGAAAGTCTTTCAGAAAATCAATGCAAGATGTATGTAATAAGGAGAATGAGCGCCATCTGGTGAGCATTTCAAGTTTGCACGCTGGACCAGGTCAGGTGACCTCCAGCAGAGGATTTGAAAATTTAACAGTGGAGCTCGCAGTGCCTGCGGTGATTTTGGCTCCAGACACAGAGAGAGACGTGACGCAGGTCGGACGCGCTGAAGGAACCAGCGAGAGAGACTGGGGTGAGAGACCCACAAGGCAAGACGGGTGGCTGAAGGTGAACGAGCACGTGATTCAACGCAGAGGTCCCTCGGGTGTCACGGCTACAGAAGAGGACCCTGACTTGGATACGACATTAATGAAATGTACAAGACCCAAATGTACAAAAACCACCCCGATTGACAGGACAAAGACAGGATAGAAACGAGTCATGCAGGAGAGATCTTGTCAGCAGAAGCCAACGAGTGTCATCACTGAACAGGGCTGTCACTTCAACTGCTCCCTCACAGTACTGGGAACAATTGGGTTTAGGGTATCAGGTTGGGAGGGGGATGGGTGAGGTGGAACAAGCCAAACGGGATCTAATTGACTTTGTCAGAAAAAGACTTAAAGGCCTAGCGGGAATAACCGGAGACCCCTGCTAGGGCCATTTGCAGAGCCGATGGTCTTCAGTGATTAATAGTGTTGAGCCACCCCCGTAGTGTTCGAGTTCGGTTCGGTTCGTCGTACACCCGCATGTTCGCCGAACTGTTCGTCGAACTGTTCGTCGAACACCTTCGAACACCGTTAAAACCAATGGCAGGCAAACAAAAACACATAGAAACACATAGAAAACACCTTCAAAGGTTACCAAAAGCTGACAAACTGCTCAGAAGACACAACTAACACATGGAAAAGTGACAAGTACATATAGTCATGCAAAAAGAAAAGAGGTGGAGGAGTAAAAGGAGGGGGAGACACAGATATAGGCATGTCATGCCCTTCTAAATCCAAAAAAGTGCGAAGCCGACCCAGCCAGTCCGGTCCTGCCCGTGCGACCTCCGTGTCGCCGGCTTTGTGCCAGAGCCGCGGTGGACCCTGACTGCCAGCCCCCCTTTCCAAAAACTGGTGCCTGTCCGCTGGTGGGTCTAGCGAACTCCCCTGCGGTGGAGGCAGGTCTAATCTTTTTAATTTAAATTGTTTCTCTAATTTGAATGAGTACACTTTAAATCCTTTTACAAGGATCTATTGGAGGGCAAGTCTCATTCCAGCAGCCGCGTAATTGCAGCTCCAGTAGCGTCCACTAAAGCTGCTGCAGTTAAAAAGCTTTTATAAGGATCGAGCTCGGCGGTCCACCGCAAGGCGTCCTACCGCCAGTCCCAGCCCCTATGCCTTGGGGTGCCTCACCGATGCTCTTCACTGAGTGTCCCGGGGGCCCGAACCATTTCCTTTGAAAAAATTAAGTGTTCAAACTACAGGTGGTGTAGCTTGCTTAACAGCTGGGATAATCCGCTGACTAGCAGACACTGCTGCTAGGCACAAAGTATTTCCTGGGCTAGATGCAGTTAAAAATTTGTAATTAGATACTCTCGTTGGATGCTGAGAAAGCATTCCATAGAGTCTCCTGGCACGCCATATATTATTCTCTTAAAAAGCTTGGGGTAGGGGTCTAGGGGACCCTTTTATAGCCAAAATCATGGCCCTGTATCGCAAAACGTCACCTAGGCTGAAGATAAATGGAACATTTTCATCACCTTTCATAATCACCAATGGGACAAGGCAGGGATGCCCTCTGTCCCCTCTCTTATACATCCTAGTGATGGAGCACCTGCTCTCATCAATTCGCCATAACCCCAATATTAGGTGGATTAAGGTGGGAGGCACCGAGTACAAGTGCTCTGCATTTGCCGATGATGTCCTAGTATATATCACTCAATCACATATATCCATCCCTGCTGTTATGGCTGAAATAGATCACTTTGTTACATGGTCAAATTTTAAAATCAATGCAGCGAAGTCTGAGGCCCTCGATGTCTCCCTCCCCAAATCCATACAGGATTCCATCCAGTCCAACTTTCCCTTTGCCTGGCCCTCACAGGGTATCAAATACTTAGGAATTCGTATTTATAGAGACCTCTCCCGTCTATGTTATCTTAATTTTGGTCCCTTTATTGAACAACTCCATACAGACCACGGTTGGCAAGTTAGAACTGTAAGATTCACTACGTGAACCACTGGTGTTTTGTGGAAAAGCACATGTACACTGTGTTCCAAATTATTATGCAAAAAGTGTTTAGGAGTGATAAGGGAAGAATTTTTTTGTTTGTCAGTTAAACTCATTGATGGTGATGTGTGTCAGGGCTCTTTATATCACTGTAAGCAATTGCAGACACCTGTGCTAATTAGTTTGGCAGGTGTGTCCAATGAAAGGCAAGACTACTTAAGAAGGCTGTCCCACATTATTAAGCAGCCTACATTTTCTGCCAAAATGGGAAAGAAAAAGGATGTGTCGGCTGCTGAGAAGCAACAAATTGTGGAGTGTTTAGGTCAAGGCATGACTACAATCAACATTGCCAAGACACTTCATCCTGATCATCGCACAATCAAGAAGTATGTAGTTAATTCACAGTACACACGTGTGCGTGCTGATAAGGGAAAATTGAGGACTCTTTCCTACAGGCAATTGCGTCAGGTTAAAAGAGCAGCGGCAAAAAAGCCTTGTCATAGCAGCAGACAAGTTTTTGAAGCTGCTGGTGCCTCTAACGTCCCCTGAACATCAAGATGCAGAGTCCTTCAGAGGTTTGCAGCTGTGCGTAAGCCATCTTGTCGACCTCCTCTATCCACTGCACACAAGCAGAAACGGCTCCAGTGGGCCAAACAATACATGAAGACTGACTTCAAAACTGTTTTGTTCACCGATGAGTGCCGTGCAACGCTCGATGGTCCAGATGGATGGAGTGGAGGATGGCTGGTTGATGGACACCCCATGCAAACACGGCTACGGCGCCAACAAGGAGGAGGTGGAGTAATGTTTTGGGCTGGAATCATGGGGAGAGAGATTGTCGGCCCCTTTAGGATCCCTGAAGGGGTAAAGATGAACTCCATAATGTATGTGGAGTTTCTCAAACAGCAGTTCCTGCCATGGTTCAAGGAGAAGAACCGTGTATTCCGCAGCAAGATCATTTTCATGCATGATAATGCACCGTCTCATGCTGCACATAACACATCTGCATCTCTGGCTGATATGGGCATAAAAGGGGACAAATTCATGGTGTGACCCCCATGCTCCCCTGACCTCAACCCCATTGAGAACCTCTGGAGCATCATCAAAAGGAGTGTCTATGATGGCGGGAGGCAGTTCACATCTAAGCAACAGCTCTGAGAGGGTATTCTGTCCTCATGCAAAACAATTGAAGCATAAACCATCCAAAACCTGACAAGTTCAATGGACGAGAGAGTTCAGAAGCTTCTTTCGAACAAGCGGTCCTATGTGCAAATGTAACATCACCTAAAATAAAGTTTTGAGTTGAAAACTGTTTGATTTCAGTTTCTAATAACCTGGTAATGCTTATAATTTCAAAAATGACCATTTTTTTGTTCTTTATTAAAATGAAAAGGTTGATCGAAGAGTGTGGGGGATGTAAGAGGGTGGGAACCCAGTAGTCAGGATTACTTCGAATTCTGACAATCTGAGGGTCATGTTGCAGGTTGTGCAGCAAGAAGGCACTCATGTGTCTTGCGCATTTAGGAGCCCCAAAATTATTTTCCGGGCTAGATGCAGCTAAAAATTATTTTTAATTTGAAAGCTGGTGGAGCTTAGTATAGATGGCCTAATAGAATCAGAACTGCAAACTGCTACAAAGCCCAATTTTTTTTCCAGCCAAGATACAGATAAACATGATTAGTAATTTTAAATCTGGTGGAGTTTAGTATAGATGGCCTAATAGAATCAGTACTGCACACTGCTACAAGGCCCAAATTATTTTCCAGCCAAGATACAGATAAACATGATTAGTAATTTTAAATCTGGTGAAGTTTAGTATAGATGGCCTAATAGAATCAGTAATGCAAACTGCTACAAGGCCCAAATTATTTTCCAGCGAAGATACAGATAAACATGATTAGTAATTTGAAAGCTTAAAACGGTTGGTGAGGTGATTTTAACAAATCATCAAGCTTTTACTCTCCCCAGGATGACACAGGGGTAGAAAAGTAGTTTCGGATCCATGATTTGTTCAACTTTATGAATGTGAGTCTGTCTTCATTATCATTGGAGAGCCGCGTGCGCTTATCTGTCAGCACACCAACAGCAGCGCTGAACACATGTTCAGACAGAACGCTGGCTGCGGGGCATGACAAAATCTCCAAGGTGTAAGTGGCGAGCTCCGGCCATTTATCCAGATTGGAAGCCCAAAAAGAGCAAGGGTCCAGTGACACAGTCATGGCTTCAATGTTTACTTGGAGATACTCCTGTACCATTGTCTCTTGGCGTTGACTATGTGTCAGACTTCTTGTCTCCTGTGGCCTTGCAAAGAATGGGCTAAAAAAGTGGTGAAATGAATCCGCAAAATTGATGTTACCAGCAGATACTGTGTTTTTGTTACGTTTTGAGTGCTGAACACTCGACGATCCCACGGTTGGGAATTCGGAACTGTGAGATTCACTACGTGCACCAGTAGTGTTTTGGGGAAAAGCACATGTAAGATTCTGCGACAGTCTCTGCTGATACTCCTGCATGCGTGCATCTCATTCCATGGCAGGAATAATTTCTGCAAATTTACTTCTGTACCAGGGATCTAACAGTGTGGCAACCCAGTAGTCAGGATTATTTCTAATTCTCACAATTCGAGGGTCATGTTGCAGGTAGTGCAGCAAGAAGGCACTCATGTGTCTTGCACATCCAGGAGCACCAAGTCCCTGTTGTGTTGGTGGCGAGGTAACAATCACCCTCAACCTCGCACTACAGAAATGTGATCAAGGTCTCCCTCACCTGATGAGTCTTCCATCAGCTCGTCCTCCACTTCTTCTTGGGCTCCTGCACCTTCCTCACTAGTTTGGCTGCTACCATGCGCCCTGGTAAAACCATCTCCCCCACCCTCACATGCCTGACGCCTTGGTGCTGCCGACCGTCTGGACCTTGTAGATGTTAGCCATTCCGCAAACAACTCCTCCTCCTCTACTTCCTCCACGTCCTCTTGTGCCACCACCTGACTCCGAATTCTGTTTAACATGTGCTCCAGCATGTAAATCACCGGAATAGTCATGCTGATAATGGCATCGTCAGCACTAAGCATCTTCGTCGCCATTTCAAAACTGTGCAGAAGGGTGCATAGTTCCCTGACCTGAGACCACTCCTCCAGCGTGATTTGCCCCACCTCTGGATCTCTTTGGCCCAGGCTATACATCACAATGTATTGCACCAGGGCTTGTCGGTGCAACATGTGCAGAGTTGAATTTCACCGGGTAGGCACATCGCATTTTAGCAGGTGAAGTGGCAGGCCCAACGACTTCTGTAGAGATGTAAGTCGCTGAGCTGCGGGATGCGAACGGCGGAAATGAGCACACAGTGACCGTGCCCTCTGCTGAAGGCCATCTAGTCCAGGATAGTGGGCTAAAAATTGCTGGACAACCAGGTTCAACACGTGAGCCATACAAAGCACGTGTGTGACATTGCCCCGGTGAAGGGCCGCACCCAGGTTTGCAGCATTGTCGCACACGGCCTTCCCTGGTTTCAGGTCCAGTGGAGACAACCATTCTTGAAACTGGTTCTCCAGAGCTGACCACAACTCCTCAGCTGTGTGACTCACATTTCCCAGACATTTCAAAGTAAAAACCGCCTGATGACGTTGAGCCCTGCTGCCAGCATAGTAAGGAGGTGTGCAGGATCCCTTCTGCGCAGTTAGAAAGCTTGTGGCATGACCAGACAGTCTTTGGGTGCAGGTGGAGGACCGAAAGGAGGTTGAGGAGGCAGAAGCAGTGGAGGAACTTTGAGATAAAGAGGATTGATGCACAACTCGTGGGGACGGCAAGACTTGGACAGCAGCCCCTTGTCCTGCTGTCACCTTAGTTACCCAGTGCCCAGTCAGCGACATGTAACGCCCCTGTCCATGCCTACTCGTCCAAGTGTCTGTGGTGAAATGCACCCTGTCACACACAGAGTTTCTCAAAGAAGCGGTGATGTTGTGTGCGACATGCTGGTGGAGCGCAGGCACACCTTTCTTTGAGAAGTAGTGCCGACTTAGCATCTGGTACTGGGGCACTGCGACGGACTTAAGGTCTCGAATATCCTCTGTGCCCACCAGGCAGAAAGGCAGCATTTCTGTAGCCAAGAGCTTGCAGATGGTGAAATTCAACCTCTTAGCTTTCTCATGGCTAGGAGGAAATGGTCTTTTACTTGTCCACATCTGAGGGACCGAGAGCTGGCTGTTGTGCTTAGACAGGGTTGAGAAGGGTATCCCTGGCAAACTGCCGATCTGTGAGGAAGATGCAGGCGGACATGTTAGGTTGCCTTGATCCAAAGGTGGTGCTATCGATGTCGGACAGCGCTGAACACCAGCTGGTGTTTCCACCTCGAAAGAAAATGATGACCTACCAATCACGCTGGCTGTTACGGGTAAAGAGGTGGCAGGTCTGCGTCCCAAAACAGGTGTGTGTTAGAACTCTCCTGTTAGGTTTTTTCTAGTTTGCTGGTCACATGACCATTTTTGCCTATTTAATCCGGCTCCGCCCTCCTGGCCTTGCTGGACTTCATTGTATTTACTACTATTGAGCTAGCTTGGTGCTCTGTTACCGTTCTCTGTTAGTTGTGCTAGGTCTTCAGACCTCTATGTTCTTTGTTGTGTGTTTGTCTTTGACTGCTACAATTTCTGCTAGGAGGTGTCCAACGTTATCCCAGTCCCTAGTTCTTGTAGGGATCACTCCCTTGCATCTATAGGTCTTCGTACAGACTAGCCGAGGACTTTAGCGGGTCTGATCGCAGGATCAGGTTCCCCGTTACATCGTAGGGATCCAGTTTAGTTCTATTGTAGGGACAGATCTCCTGTCTTTCCTTAGTGCTTGTAGCAGATCATAACAGTAAGTCCAGCCCAAAATATTTCTCTAAGGAAAGACCTCCAGTTTCCCTCATGGTCTCGGTTCAAGATTTGGCTCAACGCTTGCAGGGACTCTCTCTGGAGGTGGCCGAGCTCCAACAACACGTGAGTAGCTGTTCTGGAGCACATTTGGTAGAGCCAAAGGTACGTCTGCCTGATCTATTTTTTGGTGAACAACAAGATTTTTTTTCTTTTAAAAATGCTTGTTTATTGTATTTTCGTTTAAGACCCGGATCCTCTGGTGATGAATCACAGCGCATAGGGTTCATAATGTCACTTTTGCGCAAGGATCCTCAGGGATGGTCTTTTTCTCTCCAACCTAGTGATCCGTGCTTTAGATCAGTGGATAGTTTTTTTTCTGCTTTGGGTTTGTTGTACGATGATCCTGATCGTGTCTCATCTGCTGAGTCTGAATTGAGACGTTTGAGGCAGGGATCAGGTAATGTGGAAAAGTATTGTTCTCACTTCCGTCGGTGGTCTGCCCAGGTGGGGTGGAACGATTCAGCTTTGAAAAGTTTGTTTCTTGCGGGGCTAGGTGAAAGGGTTAAAGATTTGCTGATTTCTTATCCCACACCTGGAAACTTGCAGGAGGCTATGCAATTAGCTATACGGGTGGACAGGGTGCAAGGGTTAATGAGAGCAAATCCTCTGCTATGTCAGCTCCGAGTCTTGAGAGGGTCTGTGCTGACAAAGGAGAGCCGATGGAGATTGCGGTGATGACACCCTGCTCTCAGGAAAAAGACCGCAGGCTTTCTGAAGGTTTGTGCTTCTATTGCGGAAATTCTGGTCATTTTATTAAGAACTGTGTGCTTCGTATGAACAAAGAAAAAAAAATGGTCAGTTATGCACGTATTGCCTGTTTAAATACAAAGGGAGTATTTCTATCTGCTACTACCGCTGCTCAGGAAGAATTAATTGAATTTCGGGTATTTGTGGATTGTGGTTCTACTCTGAATGTGATTGATGGGGGAATTCTTGGAAAAACTTACATTAAAACCTAAACCTTTGTCATCCCCTATTGCTGTGGTTTCTGTTGATGGCTCTCCATTGAAGAGTGTTACTCACAAGGTCTGTGAGTTTCCCCTCACTATTAATGGTGTTCATCAAGAGAATTTGGATTTGGTAGTATTGAATAATTTGCCTTCTCCAGTAATATTGAGGTTGCCCTGGTTAAAATTGCATAATCCTGTACTGGATAGGTCTACCAATGAAATTAAGTCCTGGAGCCCTAAATGTTATGACAAGTGTTGTAACGGACGTATTGCTGCGGTGGAAAAAGGGGAATTACCTGTACCTATTCAGGATTTTTGGAGAGTTTTTTCTGAGGAGGAGTCACAAGTTTTGCCTCCCCATAGAGACTATGATTGTACCATTGAATTTGTCCCTGGAGCGACTCTTCCTAAAAGTCATTTATTTAATCTTACTATTCCTGAGAGAAAGGCTTTGGAGGAATACATACAGACAAGCTTGGCCGCCGGTCACATTAGGCCTTCCAAGTCTCCTGTGGCTGTTGGATTTTTTTTTGTTAAAAAAAAAGATGGCGGTTTACGTCCTTGTCTGGACTTTCGTGAGATTAATAAAATTACTGTACGCAATCCTTACCCACTGCCATTGATTCCTGATTTGTTTAACCAGTTAGTGGGGGCCAAGTGGTTCTCTAAAATTGATCTCCGGGGGGCATACAATTTGTTGCGCATGAAGGAGGGTGATGAATGGAAGACTGCTTTTAACACTCCTGTGGGTCATTTTGAGAATTTGGTTATGCCTTTTGGTCTTACAAATGCTCCAGAATTTTTTCAGAATTTTATTAATGACATCCTTAGACCTTTGATCGGCAAAAATGTGGTTGTGTATTTGGATGACATTCTGATTTATTGGCCTGATCTGGAGTCTCATTGGCGGAGCGTACGTGAGGTTTTACAGTTATTAATGGACAATTCGCTTTTTGCTAAGCTAGAGAAATGTGAGTTCGCTGTACAGAGAATTCGTTTTTTGGGTTACATTATCTCCAGCGAAGGCTTTGAGATGGACCCGGTTAAAGTTCAAGCTGTGCAGGAATGGCCTAGGCCTATTGGTTTGAAATCGATACAGAGGTTTTTGGGTTTCGCCAATTATTACAGAAAATTCATAAAAAATGTTTCTATTATTGTCAAACCGCTGACCGATCTCACCAGGAAAGGTGCTAATGCGGTTCAGTGGACTTCTGAGGCCATTGAAGCTTTTGTGTTTCTAAAGGAGATGTTCACCTCTGCTCCCATCCTTATGCAGCCTGATGTGACTAAGCCGTTTTTGGTTGAGGTTGATGCTTCTTCTGTGGGGGTTGGTGCGGTGTTGTCTCAGGAAAGCAAGGATGGAGTACATCCCTGTGCCTTTTTTTCAAAAAAAATTTCTGAGACTGAACTTAATTACGATATTGGTAATCGGGAATTGCTGGCTATTAAACTCGCATTTGAACACTGGCGTCATCTCTTGGAAGGTGCTGAATTTCCCATTCAGGTTTTCACTGATCATAAAAATCTGATCTATCTTGATGCTGCCAAGCGCTTGAATGCCCGTCAGGCTAGGTGGGCACTTTTTTTCTCGCGGTTTAATTTTTCCGTTACTTACATCCCGGGTACCAAGAATGTTAAAGCGGATGCTTTGTCTCGCAGCTTTTCTCCCATGGTCAGTGCTGAGGAGGAGGAGGAGAGCATTTTACAAGAAGGTGTTGTGATTGCTGCATTGGACTCCGTTTTGGAGGATGAGATTCTTAAAGCTCAGGAGAATGCCCCATCTAACACTCCCCATGGGAGGTTGTTTGTGCCTAGGACCTTTAGGAGAGATTTGTTTGTTGAGTGTCATGAGTCTCGGTTGGCAGGTCATCCAGGAATTTCTGAGACCAAGAGACTTGTGGGTCACAGTTTTTGGTGGCCTGGATGGCAGAAGGAAGTCATTAAGTGGGTGCGTCAATGTACTGTGTGTGCTAGATCTAAGTCTTCGCATGCTCCTGCTGCGGGGTTGCTTTTCCCTCTGGAGGTTCCTAGTGCACCTTGGACACATCTGGCTATGGACTTTATTACTGACCTTCCCCCCTCTGAAGGTTTCACGGTCATCTGGGTGGTAGTGGACCGTTTTAGCAAGATGTGTCACTTGGTTCCCTTCATCAAACTGCCTTGCGCTAAGACACTCGCTAAGGCCTTTGTCAAGGAAATTGTCAGACTACATGGCGTTCCTACTGACATTGTTTCTGATAGGGGACCTCAGTTTGTGGCTCGTTTCTGGCGTGCCTTTTGTGACAGGTTGGGAGTTCATTTGTCGTTTTCATCCGGATATCATCCTGAGTCTAATGGCCAGACAGAAAGAAAAAAACAGGATGTTGAGCAGTTCTTGCGTTGCTTTGTGGCAGACAATCAAGAGGGGTGGTCTGAGTTTCTGCCACTTGCTGAATTTGCTCTTAACAACCATACATCCTCTTCTGCTGGGTGTTCGCCTTTTTTTTGCTGTACTGGGAGATATCTGTCTTTTGGGTCATTCTCCAAATTGGTATCGGCTGTGCATGAGGAGGAGAGTTTTTCCGGTGATTTGGAGAGAGTTTGGACGGATGTGCGTGATAATCTTCAGGAGGCTAACAAAAAATCTAAGAAGTACTTTGATAGGAAACGGCAAGAGGTTTCGTTTGCTATTGGTGACATGGTTTGGTTGTCCTCTAAGAATCTGCGATTGATGATTCCTTCGAAAAAATTGGGTCCCAAGTTTGTAGGGCCCTTTAAGGTGCTTCAGATAGTTAACCAATCTGCGGTTAGGTTGGAGGTTCCTACCTCCTGGAAGATTAATCCGGTGTTTCATGTTTCTCTGTTGAAAAAAGCTGATGTGTCGGTTGGTGACGCCTCTGCCACTGTTCCTCCGGTGGTGGAGGACGGGGAATATGAAATTTCCCGCATCCTAAATTCTAGACGGTATAGAGGGATTTTGCGGTACCTTGTCGCTTGGAAGGGTTTCGGACCCGAGGATAACTCATGGGTGAGGGCGGTTGATGTTTCTGCTTCCAGACTTGTCAGAGCGTTTCACAGGAGGTTTCCTGATAAGCCCGGTCCTAGGGGATCCGGAGGATCCTCTTAGAAGAGGGGGTACTGTTAGAACTCTCCTGTTAGGTTTTTTCTAGTTTGCTGGTCACATGACCATTTTTGCCTATTTAATCCGGCTCCGCCCTCCTGGCCTTGCTGGACTTCATTGTATTTACTACTCTTGAGCTAGCTTGGTGCTCTGTTACCGTTCTTTGTTAGTTGTGCTAGGTCTTCGGACCTCTATGTTCTTTGTTGTGTGTTTGTCTTTGACTGCTACAATTTCTGCTAGGAGGTGTCCAACGTTATCCCAGTCCCTAGTTCTTGTAGGGATCCCTCCCTTGCATCTATAGGTCTTCGTACAGACTAGACGAGGACTTTAGCAGGTCTGATCGCAGGATCAGGTTCCCCGTTACAGCGTAGGGATCCAGTTTAGTTCTATTGTAGGGACAGATCTCCTGTCTTTCCTTAGTGCTTGTAGCAGATCATAACAGTGTGACTGCTGTCCCCCCAGGATGAAGAGGCCGCAGATGCACAAGATGTGGCAGACGGTGGTTGGCCCGGCCGGCTAGGCCACATTGTAGCACAGTGAGCTTCCCACTGCAACTTATGCTTCATATCCATGTGCCGATTCATGCACGAAGTACTCAAACTATGTATTTTTTGGCCTCTACTTAGCTTTTGCTGACAAATGTTGGGTCATCTTTATCGATCTGAAAAAATGCCCAGGCTATGCAAGGCTTAGCACCCATGCGACCTGAAGAGCCACCACGACTTGTGGTCAGAGGCAGAGTTGTGTTTGAGGATGCAGTTGTTGACGTGCTTCCAGTACTACGTCTTTGTCCAGGAAGGTGGAACCTGACCTCGTCGTCACTAGCATCCTCCTCCACCTCCTCTGCTGACCTCATCGACTGGCTGACTGTGGGTTGACAGTAAGTGGGATCTCCAACCTCGTCATCATCACCCTGTGTGTTATCACACCCGTCGTCCTCAGAGCCAACCTCTTCCTGCCCTGACAAAAAACTCAAGTTGTCGCTCCATTCAGGTATTTGAGTCTCATCATCGTCTTCCTCATTGTCTCCACCAACAGGAGTTACAGTTTGGGAATGAGGGTCTACATTATGGTCAGAACCTTCTGCGTCTGGTCCTGGATCCGACTCATAAAGATTCTGGGCATCAGTGCAGATCATTTCCTCGTCTGGATTCACAGAAGCTCTGGAGCCGACTTCTGATTCCCAGGCTATAGTATGAGTAAACAGCTCTGCAGACTCAACCATCTGTTCTACCCCATACACACTGCTACAAGCAAAACAATGTTCCCATTATTAGGAAGTGGGTCTGCCATAGTGCTGACCTATGCAGTGAATGCAAGGGTTTGCCAAAAATTTGGAGGCACTCCAATGCGCCTTGGAAGAGACATGGAGGTCAGATGGCCTCCTGAAAACAATGTTCCCATTATTAGGAAGTGGGTCTCCCATTGTGTTTGCCTATGCAGTGAATGCAAGGGCTGCCAAAAATTGGGAGGCACTCCAATGCCCCTTTGAAGAGACGTGGAGGAGGGCCTCATAAAAAAATGTTTCCATTAGAAAGGAGTGAGCCTCCTATACTTGCAATGCCCATGCACTATGTGTATGGGCTGACAAACATTTACCCCTGCGGGGTATACATGACCATACTGTTTAAAAAATTTTTTTTACAGGCATCATAAACACCCTTTAACAAAATTATGTGGGTGTTGCATCACGGACCACGGTCACCGAGGTGATGTGGTGGTGGAAGAAGAGGAGAAGGAGGACTAGAGCAAATAGCCAAAATTATGAAGCGTATACCCATGTCTGAGAGTGAAAAGGTGCATGGGAATACACCTCCCAAGAAAAGACACTGGATTTGAGTTTATGTTACGCTGCTATCATTCAATGGTGTTGAGAAGTGTGGCCCAATCCAGCCCTTGGTAATTTTTATAAGAGTCAGCCAGTCAGCATTTTCAGTTGACAGACGGATGCCCTTATCAGTTATAATTCCACCAGCGGTACTAAAAACCCGCTCTGATAAAACACTGGCGGCAGGGCAGGCCAGGACCTCCAAGGCATAGAGAGCCAGTTCATTCCACGTATCCAGCTTGGATACCCAACAATTATAAGGCACAGAGGAATCACAGAGGACGTTGGTACAGTCGGCAAGGTACTCCCTCAGCATCTTCCCAAACTTTGCACTCCTTGTGAGAGTACCCCGCGCCTCAGGGCTTGTGCGATGGGAGGGGCTGAGAAAATTCTCCCAGAACTTTGACAGTGTTCCCCTGCCTCTGCTGGATTGAATTTGTGTCTCTCTCGCTTGTACTCCTTGGTTGAAGTGTGCCCCCCTGCCACCAGCGTTTTCAGATGGGAATTTTTTTAGTAGTTCTGCAACAAGGGCCTTCTGGTACAGCGCCATTTTTGTAGACCTGTCCACCTCAGGAATAAGAGATATAAAATTCTACTTGCAGCGTGGGTCTAGAAGTGTCACCAACCAGTAATGACTGTCACCAAAAATTTTGAGAACGTGAGGGTAATGGGAAAGGCAGCGTAACATAAACTCAGTCATGCGTGCCAGACTACTAACAGGCAAGACTTCCGTGTCCTCACCAAGAGGATGACTGACCATGCTCTCCTCCTCATCTCTGTCCTCTGGCCATCCACGCTGAACAGACAGTATGACAGCTGTGCAGGTAGTACCATCTATAGCACATGAAACTAGCTCCTGTTCTTCCTCCTCCTCTTCCTCATTGTCACCCAATCCACGTTGGGATGAGATGAGGCTGGGCTGTGTGTAATCACCCTGTATGGTTCCTTGCTCCATCTCATTGCGCTCCTCCTTCAGTGCATCCTCTTTGATTGTGAGCAGAGAGCGTTTCAGAAGACAGAGTAGTGGGATGGTGATGCTAATTATGGCATCATCGCCGCTCACCATCTTGGTGGAGTCCTCAAAGTTTTGGAGGATGGTACATATGTCTGACATCCATGTCCACTCCTGAGGTCTTATGTGTGGAGTTTTAACTGAATACCGATGGCCTTGTTAATGCTGGTACTCAACAACTGCCCTCTTCTGCTCACAAATCCTTCCCAACATCTGTAGTGTAGAGTTCCAACACGTGGGGACATCACACACCAGTCTGTGAGCCAGAAGCTGCAAACGCTGTTGAAACGCTGCAAGGGCGGTGAACTTTCTAAAATGGGCACACAGGCAGCGTATTTTAACAAGCAGATCCGGCAGCTCTGGGTAGGATTTGAGAAACCGCTGAACCACGAGGTTAAGCACATGGGACAGGCCTCACTTCAGAGTGGCCACCAGGTTCCGGCCATTGTCACACACGAACATGCCTGGCTGTAGGTTTAGCAGTGTGAGCCACAGATCTGCCTGCTCTTTCAGAGCTTTCCGCAACTCTTAAGCATTGTGCAGTTTGTCACCTAAGCATATTAGCTTCAGCACAGCCTGTTGCCGCTTGGCCGAGGCAGTGCTGCAGTGCTTCCAGCTTGTGACTGATGTGGTCATTTCGGAGATGAAGGCTGAAGAGGAGGAGGAGGCTGAGAAGGATGAGGTGCAGGAGCTGTAGACCATGGGGGCAACCCTGATTCACCTAGGGCCCTCAATCCTTGGCATCAGGAGGACGTGTTCCATCCCAAGGTCCAGACTTCCACTATGTTAACCCAGTGTGCCATCAGCGAGATATACTGTACCTGCCCAAAAGCACTTGTCCACGTGTCCGTGGTTAGGTGGACTTTCCCGTTAGCTGCATTGTTAAGGGCACGGCTAATGTTTTGGGACACGTGCTTGTGTAATGCGAGGATGGCACACTGGGAGAAATAGTGGCAGCTGGGGACCGAGTACCGAGTGTAGGCCGCTGCTATCAGGTTGCGGAATTCTTCCGTCTCCACGAGCATAAAAGGCAACATTTCGAGAGCAAGCAGTCGTGAAATGTGAGAGTTTAGTAGTGTGGCCTGTGGGGCGTTGGCTGCGTATTTGTGCTTGCGTTCCAAGGACTGAGGTATGGACAACTGAACGCTGCACTGAGACAAGGATGTGGACATGCTTCCTGATGCTGCTACTTGAGAGTGTGCAACGACAGGTGCAGGGCAGGAGGCATCTTCGTCTGCACCATGGACAGCGGATTGGCTTGCATGCACAACAGCAGAATAAGAAAAGTTGCCACCCGCAGACATTGTTCCTGGACCCTGGGGATCGGCCCACAAAGTTGGGTGATTTACTGCCATTTGCCAGATCATGCTGGTGGTGGTCAGGATAGTCGTTTTCTCACCCCTGCTGATGCTGGCCTGGCAGGTGGTGAAAATGGCCATTTTGGGGTTATCGGCAGAGTCTTTAAAAAACAACCAGACTCGGGAAGACTTAACAGTTGTACTGGCAACTTCCTTCGTGTTGGTGTTACGGGGAACGGTTGCCTGCCTTATGTCTGCGGCCACCACACTGCTTCTCCCTGCCTGTTGGGGTGCTCAGCCTTCCTCCCCCTGTGTGCTGCTCTCCTCGCTCTGCATGTCCTCCTGCAAGGTTTTGTCAGTTACTATTTCATCCACCACCTCATCTTCCTTTTCCACCCCCTGGTCCTCCTCCTGACTTTCTGGCAATTGTGTCTCATCATCGTCCTACCCCTTGTGACACTTTCCCACTGTCGCCTTCGTGTGACCGTGGCTGCTCAAATATTTGGGCATCGCTACATGTGATCTCATCTTGCCCCGCTTCAAGTGGACAGGGCGAGAGGCCCTAATCTATAAATGGAAAGTGAACAGCTCTTCAGAGTGTCCAAGTGTGGGATCAGTTGTCTCCGGGCACTCGGCATGGGGGGAGGAAGGAGGATAAGGGTGAGGAATATGCGGTCCAGACTCACGGCTACTTAGACTTGACCATGTGGAAAACAGGGTGGTGGTGGTGGCTAAGTGACTGGAAGCATTTTCCGCTATACAACCAACAACCTTTTGACACTGCTCTGGGTTCAATAGTGGTGTGCTGCGGTCCCCTAGGAATTGGGATAGGAAAGTCAGGCGAGAAGATGTGGGTGTTTGTTGTGGCACAATTTTAGCTTGCCCACGGCCTTGTCCTCAGCCTCTGCATGCATCATCACCATCATGTCCAGTTCCCCGTCCCTTGCCAAGTTCCTTGCCCATTTTAAATGGAGGACAATATCTTCCATGCTCACTACAAATGACTGAATTTGGAGCGAACTGATATGTGATCCATGTGACGGACAAACCACAGTTTTAAATACCTGGCCTGTAGGTAACTATTTTAAACAGCAAACTGGTGTCAATTGCTTTACTGATGCACTGAAACAAATTTTTAATGGATGCCAGAAATGGTAGTATTTTCTGAAAACATATATGTGATCTGTGTGACGGAGAATACAGAGTTTTAAATAACTGGCCTGTAGGTAACTATTTTGAACAGCAAACCAGTGTCAAAAACTTCGCTGACACAGTGAAAAAAAATTTGAATGGAGGCCAAAAATGGTAGTATTTTCTGAAAACATACAGTACAGACCAAAAGTTTGGACACATCTTCTCATTTAAAGATTTTTCTGTATTTTCTTGACTATGAAAATTGTACATTCACACTGAAGGCATCAAAACTATGAATTAACACATGTGGAATTATGTACTTAGCAAAAAAGTGTGAAACAACTGAAAATATGTCTTATATTCTAGGTTCTTCAAAGTAGCCACCTTTTGCATTGATGACTGCTTTGCACACTCTTGACATTCTCTTGATGAGCTTAAAGAGGTAGTCACTGGAAATCTTGAAGGAGTTTCCAGAGATGCTTAGCACTTGTTGGGCCTTTTGCCTTCACTCTACGGTCCAGCTCACCCCAAACCATCTCGATTGGGTTCAGGTCTGGTGACTGTGTAGGCCAGGTCATCTGGCGTAGCACCCCATCATTCTCCTTCTTGGTCAAATAGCCCTTACACAGCCTGGAGGTGTGTTTGGGGTTATTGTCCTGTTGAAAAATAAATGATGGTCCAGCTAAACGCAAACCGGAAGGAATAGCATGCTGCTGTAAGATGCTGTGGTAGCCATGCTGGTTTAGTATGCCTTCAATTTTGAATAAATCCCCAACAGTGTCACCAGCAAAGCACCCCCACACCATCACACCTCCTCCTCCATGCTTCACGGTGTGAACCAGGCATGTAGAGTCCATCCGTTCACCTTTTCTGCATCTCACAAAGACACGGTGGTTGGAACCAAAGATCTCAAATTTGGACTCATCAGACCAAAGCACAGATTTCCACTGGTCTAATGTCCATTCCTTGTGTTCATTAGCCTAAACAAGTCTCTTCTGCTTGTTGCCTGTCCTTAGCAGTGGTATCCTAGCAACTATTTTACCATCAAGGTCTGCTGCACAAAGTCTCCTCTTAATAGTTGTTGAAGAGATGTGTCTGCTGCTAGAACTCTGTGTGGCATTTACCTGGTCTCTAATCTGAGCTGCTGTTAACCTGCGATTTCTGAGGCTGGTGACTCGTATAAACTTATCCTCAGAAGCAGATGTGACTCTTGTCTTCCTTTCCTGGGTCGGTCCTCATGTGAGCCAGTTTCTTTGTAGCGCTTGATGGTTCTTGCAACTGCACTTGGGGACACTTTCAAAGTTTTCCCAATTTTTCGCACTGACTGACCTTCATTTCTTAAAGTAATGATGGCCACTCGTTTTTCTTTACTTAGCTGCTTTTTTCTTGCCATAATACAAATTCTAACAGTCTATTCAGTAGGACTATCAGACTCTGCACAACACAACTGATGGTCCTAACCTCATTTATAAGGCAAGAACTCCCACTTATTAAACCTGACACGGCACACCTGTGAAGTGAAAACCATTTCCAGTGACTACCTCTTGAAGCTCATCAAGAGAATGCCAAGAGTGTGCAAAGCTGTCATCAAAGCAAAAGGTGGCTACTTTGAAGAACCTAGAATATAAGACATATTTTCAGTTGTTTCACAATTTTTTGTTAAGTATATATTTCCACATGTGTTAATTCATAGTTTTGATGCCTTCAGTGTGAATGTACAATTTTCATAGTAATGAAAATACAGAAAAATCATTAAATGAGAAGGTGTGTCCAAACTTTTGGTCTCTACTGTATATGTGATCTGTGTGACGGAAAAAACACCGTTTTGAATAGCTGGATTTTTAGAGCTGTATTATGGAAAGGACCTGGCTGTATTCTGCAGTGCCAACAAGCAAATGGGGCAGAAAAACGGTGTTCTCTTGATTGCTTTTAAGCAAATAATGAGGATTAAGAACCCAAAAAAAAGTATTCCTGGCCCCTGAGACCTGGGCCTTTGTATAGAAATATCTAACAGCAGAAGGCAGAATTGGAATGGAGCCTCTGGTGCTATATGCACTGTAGTCTGCTATATACACTGCCTGCCTGCATATATACATTGCCTGCCTGATATCACTGCAGATGGATTAGTCCTCAGAATGACTGTTTGTTAAAATGGATATGTGTAATGTATTTTTTTTCTCCCTACACTACCTAATACACAAGCAACTCTCTCCCTAGCTCAGCAGCACCTCTCCCTACTCTGCCTGATTCCGGAGTGACTGTGACTAGCAAGGTGGCGCCAGGTCTGATATAGACCTGATGAAGCTGTGCGGCCAGCCAATCACTGTAATGCCACAACCACCATGGCTGCGGCATTACAATGAGTGGCAGGCAATCCCTGCATGTTGATTGGTGCTCTAAAGAGCGCCAAACATGCAGGGAGGGGACCCAAGGATCTCGCAAGTACTCGACAAGCTCTGAGCATCTTGAGTACTGAGATGCTTGGGCGAGTACCGTGTACTTGCGAGTATGCTCGCTCATCACTAATATAGTTCTGTGGTTGGTCCTACTTTGTGATTGACAGCTATCTCTGCAAGCACTGTCATACAGGGCAGACTATTAATCACTGAGAAGGACCACCAATGGGGTTCATATGCATACAAACACCAGGGATTTAAACTTTTTCCACAAAAATATATATTAACCTTATCAACTCCTCCTACTCTATAACACCTTGCTTGCATATCAGATCCCATTTTCAAAAGGAAAGGTTCCCTTTGATTTCTCTGAAATGCCATCATTGAAAAAATAAAGCCATATACTGTTTTCTTTCAATAGTTTAATAATGCTGTAATTCAAGATAGGAGGGGTCATACAGAATAAACAGGGTATGTGCTGACAACAATATGCAGACTGTCGGAGGGGCAGGAGAAACCCTCATGTTGACAAGTATTAATTTCAATATAGCTTACGCTGATTTCTGTAAAAGGAAATTAAATGAGCACTGATAAACTCCTATAGCCTGGCATGCATTGTGGGCTCAATGCAATACTCTATATACTCTACCATACTTTATTAATTCGGAGTTCCTGGATAGGAAGCTTTAAAACATGAATTCTAAACTGGACAACCATTTAGGTTGTATTCTAATAGTATTCTAATGCAACAATAATGTTAAGTTTACATAATACAATTTCCATCATTTCATTTGTAAATATAAACTTGTACTATTCGTCTATTCGGTGAACACAATGTACATTTTTTTATCCAAAACATTCTACTTAATGAAATGAAAAAAAAGACAGATATTTATGCCAGATATGAAGAATAATTTCAAGCAATGCTTCATGTATGTACTGTACCTTCTTACAGTGAAGAATCAACTTCAATGAAATTTGACTAATTAATTATTTTAAAATAAAAATGCTAATTAGTTTCTAATTTGAACATTAAAGTGAATAATTAATGAACCAACACACACCATGTGGAATAAACAAATAACAGATATTTGCATTACTTTAACCTCAGCCCTCTGGAAGCATTCTGGGATTTAATGATCAGTACATTAAAGCCCAGAATGTGTGACGTCAGTGCTGTACACAATTATTGACATCGGGAGAAGAAGTGGAGACTCAGCCCTGAATCCAGGGAAGGTGAGTAAAGTACAGCTTGATTTTTAAAATAAAAAATGACAGAGGACAGATATATTATCTTTCAAAAATCTTAGAGGAAAATATTTAAGTGGATAGGAAGTGTTTGCTGTTCTCTCTGTAATGAGGTTTTTCTGGTGATGTTAGAGACCTGAATTGGACCAAAGTAAGAAAGGGTTGTTGTCATAAGTCCTTTCAAGTATGACAAAATACTGGAGTTCTGGATTTGAGTGTAGCAAGGTTGCCCTTTTTTAGGTTGTAGACATAGTATACATCTTAATGTATAGATTTTACTGAATGTTTTCATTTTCTGTAAGAAACAATCAGAAACCTATTATTTTAAGGACCGATTCTGTTCTCAGGTGTATATAAGTGGTCCATACATTAGAAACCCCAGAAATCACTTCATTTTGAAAGGTGTACCCTGTAAAGAATTCAATATGGCAATTAAGAATTGTATTAACTAGAAATGAGCTCATCGATTTGCAGAGGATAAAGTACAAGTTTAAATTCTTAAAATCCGCAGTTTCATACAAATTCAAATAATCTGTGATAAGATTCGTGGTTCGCAATTTGAAAAAAAAATGGCCAGTGCAATGTCATACATGCTGCACACTCAGTGAGCAGGCTAATGGCATTTGGCATGGCAGCTCAGAATTCCCCATAATGCCCTGCAGCAATCTGATAACATGGTGTAGCACAGCCAATCAGAGGGACTATCACAGGCTGTATAAAACATAGGGGCCAGCCAAAGAAAGCCATTTTATACAGGTACTGTGTAGGGATAGGTTTGTTCAGAGCCCACAGGATAGGGATAGATAAAGACCTAATGTGATTTTTGTGTACTACTTCAGTGATGATGTACCATATTGAAAATGGGAGTGATAGTCTCAGTCTGAAGAAAAATCCAAGATTCAAATGATATACAGTGAACTGTTGTAGTAGTCTAATCATCACCACTTTACTGGTAATCTGTGATATATATATGAGCAACAGCACTTTAATTGCTGCTTTTTTTTTTGTTTTCACATAGAGACAGCAAGTAAGGGTAGTTTTAAACTATTCATTGCAGAAGTTGCAACTAAATCTGAATTCAAACTGAAACACAATGATCATGGAGAGGGGTAGGGAGAGTCAGCTCACTAATTAGCAGTTCACTTAAGCCTTAAGCCGTTTGCAGAGAATACACACAGACACACCCGAGTCCAGGTTCCAAAAAAATGATAAAAAAAAATCCAAGTCTAGTGTCGTTGAAAAAATATCTAAAACTTCACATTTATTAAAGATGTTTAACCCCTTCATGACATTTGACGTAAGTTTAAGTCATGGGCAGGAAGGGGTTGCCGCAAAATGACGTAAATTTACATCATGGGAATCATGCTGGAGCTGTGCTGAGAGCATAGTCTAAGAGGCTTCTGTCAGTGCAGCACAGACAGGTATAAGGCATTGCAATGCTAGTGTATAGCAATGCATTATAACAGCGATAAGACTAATGAAAGTAAAAGTACTACAGACTAAGTAAAAAAGTTAAAAAAAATATTAAAAATATTTAAAAAAAAATCATAAAATAAACAAAAAACTAAAAAAACATAAAACCAATAAATATGTATATCCATGTATCAATAAAAATAAACAAAAAAAGTACACATATTTGGTATTGTCATGTCTGGAACAGCCCAAACTTTAAAACTGTCACACTATTTAACTCCTTCAATGAACTGTGTAAAAAAAAAATGAAAAAAAAAGAAAATGTAGCAAAAAAAACCTATGCTTTTTCATCATACAGCCAAATAAAGTGGAATAAAACACAATCAAAAAGACAAATAAAAATAATATCGCTGAAAAAGTCTTCTTGTTCTGCAAAAAAAAAGCTGCCATAAAGCTTCATGAGTGTATAAATAAAAAAGTTATAGCTCTCAGAATATACTCATGCAGAAACAATTATTTTTTCGATAAAATAGATTTTATTTTGTAAAAGCAGCAAAAAAAAAAAAAAAATTGTATATACCGTATGTGGTGTCGCTGTAATCATATTGACCTGAAGACTAAAGCTGCCTTATCCTTTTTACCACATGGTGAACAGCATAAAATAAAAAAAAAAAAAAACATTTCTTGTCAATCTGCCTCTCAAACATCCTAAGGCTGTGTGGCCACTATGCGTTTTTCAAGCGTTTTTGCTGCGGAATATCCGTGCCCCATGATCCCCAATGAAAATCTGCATGTTCTGTGCCCATGCTGCGGAACTTTCCGCAGCGGATTTTCCTTGCAGAAAAATCCGCAGCATGTCCATTATTTGTGCGTTTCTGCATGCGGATTTGAGGTCCCAATGCATTTGAAAAACTCAAGTCAAATCTGCATGTAAAAACGCTGCAAAAACACGTGTAAATTCCGCAAGCGTTTTTGACTACCAAGAACATGCAGAAACGCTGCAGAAATTTTCTGCTTCATTTCTGCATCGTGGGCACATACCCTAATAGAAAGAGATCAAAATGTTATTTTCCCAAAAATGGTGCCAATAAAACGTCAACTTGTCCCACAAAAAACAAGCCCTTACATGACTCTGTTGGCAGAAATATAGAAAAATTATAGGTCTCAAAGCATTATTATGCAAAAACTTTATCAAAAAATACAAGTGCATCTCACTAAATTAGAATATCATCAAAAAGTTAATTTCAGTTCTTCAATATAAAAAGTAAAACTCATATTATATAGAGTCATTACAAACAGAGTGATCTATTTCAAGTGTTTATTTCTGTTAATGTTGATGATTATGGCTTACAGCCAATGAAAACACAAAAGTCATTATCTCAGTAAATTAGAATACTTTATAACAACAGCTTGAAAAATATTTTTAAAATCCAAAATGTTGGCCTACTGAAATGTATGTTCAGTAAATGCACTCAATACTTGATCGGGGCTCCTTTTGCATCAATTACTGCATCAATGTGGAGTCGCATGGAAGCGATCAGCCTGTGGCTCTGCAGAGGTGTTATGGAAGACCAGGTTGCTTTGATAGCAGTCTTCAGCTCATCTGCATTGTTCCATCTGGTGTCTCTCATCTTCCTCTTGACAGTACCCCATAGATTCTATATGGGGTTATGGTCAGGCTAGTTTGCTGGCCAATCAAGCACAGTGATATTGTTGTTTTTAACCCAGGCATTGGTACTTTTGGCAGTGTGGACAGGTGCCAAGTCCTGCTGGAGAATGAAATATCCATCTCCAAAATGCTTGTCGGCAGAGGGAAGCATGAAGTGATCTAAAATTTCCTGGTAGACAGCTGCGCTGACTTTGGACTTGATAAAACACAGTGGACCTACACCAGCAGATGACATGGCTCCCTAAACCATTACTGTTTGTGGAAACTTCACACTAGACCTCAAGCAACTTGGATTGTGGCCTTTCCACTCTTCCTCCAGACTCTGGGACCTTGATTTCCAATTGAAATGCAAAATTTACTTTGCATTTACTTAGTGTGTCAGTGACTGCCTTCTGGACATCTGTCAAGTCAGCAGTCTTCCCCATGGTTGTGGAGCCTACTGAAACAGGATAAGGGACCTTTTTAAACACATCGGAAGCCTTTGTAGGTGTTTTTTGTTAATTATTTTAATTTACTGAGATAATGACTTTTGTGTTTTAATTGGCTGTAAGCCATAATCATCAACATTAACAGAAATAAACACTTGAAATAGATCACTCTGATTGTAATGACTCTATATAATGAGTTTCACTTTTTAAATTGAAGAACTGAAATAAATTAACTTTTTGATGATATTCTAATTTAGTGAGATGCACCTGTAGCATCTTTTAGTGTGTGATAGAGGCCAAACATAAAAAAAGATATAAATCTGGTATCGCTGTAATCACACTGACCTGAAGGAAAAAGTCGCCTTATCACTTATACTGCACGAGGAAAGGCATAAAAAATAAATAAAAACAAATCTTGACCTGCTATTGATTTGTTCATTCTATCTCCCAAAGATCTCAGTAAGGCTCATTTCACACTTACCCTATGCTCTACGCTGAGCGCTTCCACCAGGGTTTCCGTGTAAATCTCTGAAATACGTGATTCAGACACAATCCCCGGCAGAAGATTCCCTATAATGAGCCAAATGGAGACACTGTGGACTCTGGCCTATGATACAGCTGTGTTTGTCTTTTTAAACGTTTATAAAAGCTCAGTCGGCCACAGTTTTGTGCATTTTTGAAAAGGACACCGCTGAACAGAGGCCAGATGGAGTCCAGAGTAACTCAGTGGCCTCATTATAGGGAATGGATCCTTTGTGGGTTTCATCGAAATAACATTGTTAGGAGATTTTGATAGAAACCCAGCTGTAACTACTCAGCATAGTGCGTAAGATAAATGTGATCTAACATATTATGTAAAATGTTCCCAATTAAAGCTTCAACTCAGTCCACAAATATCCACTCAAATCCATCCTCTGTCAATGAAAATATAGGTGACTTCAACGGTACTGGTAATACAAAGGTTTTGAAAAAGCGCTATAACTCCTCACCTATTCATCAAAAAGAAATCCAGCAAAATCTGTGCTCCCAAATTCAGATGCCCCTTCTCTTCTGAGCCCCATAGTGGGCCTATAACACATTTAGCGTCCACATGTTTAGCATTTTTGTAGCAATAATAGCCAGCTTAATTTACTGGTGCATGTGCCCAGAAGCACTAGTTGGGCATAATGTACAGGCACTACAATATACTGGCCACTACAATGAACTGGCCATTACACTAACAGAGTTGCAATTTTCAACATCTGCTACAACATGTTTCTGGAAAACACTCATGGCGTCAAAATCGTCACAAAACCTGTAGATAAATTCCTAGAGGTGTATAATTTCCAAAATGGCGTCACTTGAGAGATTATTCTGCTCTTATGGCAAATAAGGGCTATGCATATGGAATCCACAAGCTATTCTACAGTAATTTGTTCTCCAAGAGTCAAATAGCTCTCCTTTCCTCACAAATCTCACCATGTAGATAAGCAGTACTGTACAGCCACATATGGGATATTCACATGTTCAGCAGAAATTGTGTGACAAATTTTGGTGGCAATTTTACCATTTTTCCTTTGTAAAAATGGAAAATTTGTGCCTAAAACTAAATTTTGGTGACAAAAATGTAATTATTTTTTCTTTACTGCCCAATGATATAAAATTCTGTGACACACCTGTGTTGTCAATATGATCACTGCACCCTTAGATGATTTCATTGAGAGGTGTAGTTTGTAAAATGGGGTCACTTGTGGAGGGTTCTGCTGTTCTGTAAACTCAGAGCCTATTCCAGTGGGTCATGGAAACTGCAAACCATAAAAACAAAATATGTTTTCCACTGTGCCTGAAAATTATTTCCTGATTACATGTAGAGTATTGGCACACTCAGGATAAATTGCACAACAAACTGTGAGGTCTAATTTTTCCTATTAGCCCTTATAAAAATTAAAAACTTGGGGCTAAAACAACATTTTAGTGGTAAAAATTTAATTATTCTTTCTTCTCCACCCAATTCTATAAAATTATGTGAGGCACATGTGTTGTCAACATGCTCACTGCATCCCTAGATTAATTTATTGGGGGGGGGTGTAGTTTGTAAAATGGGGCAATTTATGCTGTCCTGGCACTTCAGGGGCTCTACCAATGTGACATGGAACCTTCAAATCATTCAAGCAAAATCTGAACTCCAATATGGCGCTTCTTCCCTTCTGAGCTTTGCACTGTGCCTCAAAAGTTGTTTTTGACCACATGCTGGGTATTGGCATACTCAGGAGAAATTGCATAACGAATTGTATCTTTTATTTTTTCTTGTTATCCCTTTTGAAAATTGAAAACTTGGGGCCAAAGCAACATTTTAATGGAAAAAATGGTGGTTTTCGATTTACTCTGCCTAATGTTATACAATTCTGTGAATCGTCTGAAGGTTGAAAATGCTAACTGCACCTCAAGATGAATTCCTTGAGAGGTGTAGTTTCCAAAATAGGGTCACTTGTGGGGGTTTCTGCTTTGTCATGTCAGGGGCTCTTCAAATGTGACATTGCTTCCACAATCTATTCTAGCCAAAATTAAGCTCCAGAATTTAGTTGGCGCTCTTTCCCTTCCAAGCCCTGGGGTGTGCCCAAATAGGAGTTTTCTACCACATATGGGATATTAGTGTAATCACAAAAAAATTCACAACAAATTGTATGATCCATTTTCTCTTGTTACCCTTGTGAAAATGAAGAATGTGGGGCAAAACCAACATTTTTGCAGGAAAAATTTATTTTTTCATTTTCACGGCGCAACGTTGAATAATTCTGTGAAGCACCGGTGGGTTCAAGGGGCTTACCAGACATCTAAATAAGTTCCTTGAAGGGTGTATTTTTTTTAAATACGGTTACTTTCCACTGTTTAGGCACATCAGGAACTCTTCAAGCTAGACATGGTGTCCGCTGTTGATTCCAGACAAATTTGCATTCCAAAGTCAAATAGTGCTTCTTCCTTTCCATGCCCTGCCGTGCCCCAGACATACTCAGGAGAAATTGCACAAAAATGTATTTTTCTTACGAATGATCAATTATTGTCAGGGAACATTACCACCCAACCAAATATTATTTTACGGAGAAATATAAATTTATATATAAATTTAAATAATTCCAGTATAAATTTAAAGAACCACATAGCCCCCAGTAAATAAGTAAATGTGGATCTATTAATCCACATAGATTCCATCTTTCCATATCATCTGCATCTTCCATGATTACAGGGTTTTATCGGAGTAATAAGAAAAACTGTCTTTGTTGCGAAATAGTTATACATGCCAAAAAGTCCCTTTCTCCTAGATCTACAGGAGAAATGTTCCCCATCAAAAAATTTGTCAATTGCAACTCCGATTTTGCAATCTATTTAGTGGAGTGTAATTGCAAACTAAAGTACGTGGGACTTACGACCCAAAAAATACATAGAAATACAAGAAGCAGCCATGAGTAAGACCCTTTAGGTGGCGTCACTTTTTGGTATTTTCTGTCATATAGGCCCCTCAAAGTCACTTCAAATGTGATGTGGTCCCTAAAAAAATTGGTTTTGTAAATTTTGTTGGAAACTTGAGAAATTTCTTATCAACTTTTAACCCTTTTAAGTTCCTAAGAAAAAAAAATTAGGTTTCAATTATTATTCTGATGTAAAGTAGACATATAGGAAATGTTATTTATTAACTACTATCTGGCTTAGGTGTATAAAAATTCAAGGTTTGAAAACTGTGAAATTTTCAAAATTTTCGCCAAAATTTTGATATTTTCCTTAATAATCAACAAAAATATATGCCTAAATTTATCACTAACATGAAATACAGTGTGTTGAAGAAAAAAATCTCAGAATCACTGGGAGTTATAATGACACTGGTCAGAATTGTAAAATTTGGCCTGGCCAGTAAGGTGAAAACAGGCTCGAAGTTGAAGGGGTTAAAAGTGATAATTTCATCCATAATGTGAGACTTATTCACACAGGGACTTCTGAACTATGAGTTTCGGTGTATAGACTTATTCATGGTGCCGACTGATAACGTCACTTCCTTATTTATTATAAGTCTAATAGCACATGTTAACAAAATGACCAATCAGGCAGACAGAATATGCAAATAGACAAATATAAACATACATGTAAAGGATATAAGAAACAACTGATATAAAACTCTGAATCAGTATTGCAAAATTAAATACTGCCTAGTATTCATATCTGCAGTGACTTTTATTTCTAGAGTGAAGATCAATTTGGACTTTCTATTCAGAAGTTTTCTTTTATGATCTCCTCATCTAGACGGTTTGTGCACCCTTTCAATACCAGCAAATTTGAATGAAGAGGTGTCACCTTTGTGTATATGTGCAATAACCTGGAAGCTGCTGAAATGTTCACTGTTGTTCAACTAATGGCATGTCATAGGTGTCTTCTTATACATTTTTTCAGGGGTTTGGTAGTACATCCTACATATTGCAACCTAAATGATATACATTCTATTAAATATTCTACACCATTCTAGTATTGCAATTAATGTAGTCTCTTATGGAAAATGTTTGTATGTTTTTAATAGAAGAAAAACCAAATCTGAATTCAAGGGTTGTTTCCGTTTGTTAATGAAAGTGCAATCCTTGTGTTTTAAAATTAGTCTTTTTTTTATGAGAAAGCTCCCAATCCTGAAACTCAAACAGGATCCTAGTAGTATATGTTTAAGCATGCTCCCTTTATGTTCGGTATCCCCAGTTACCTGGACATGATACCATTCTACAAGATTTCCAAAAGTTCCAGATTTTTGCATTTCCCCTTTGCAATGTTTTATTGAATATTACATTGAAACATACCATATTACAGTTGCTGCTGACCAAAACCTCCTGAACCTGTAGATCTGAAATTGTATCTGGTCTATTTGACAGAACCAGATCCAGCAGATTACCTCCCCTGGTTGGTTCATCAACCAACTGAGAAAAGTGATTGTCTTGCACTGTAGATAAGAACTTGCAGCTTTTAGCACAACCAGAATAATCTATGTCCCATTGATGTCTGTATAGTTAAAATTCCCAATAATAAGGACCCTATTATTATTTGCTGCTTTTTTAATTTGTTGCAGCATGTCATCCTCTACCTGTTCAGTTATATTAGCAGGCTATAGAAAACTCCAATTGGCAGCTTTCATTACTGCCATCACATGCATATTTACCCATACTGACTCTACATTGTCGCACCTCCCTCAATGTCATCAGAAAAACCTTTAAATTGGATTTATCTAAACTACACCCCTCCACCTTTTTTGTCTTTCCTGTCCTTTCTGAATGTAGTGTAACCATCTACGTTTGTCACCCAGTCAAGGCTTTCATCCAGCCAGGTTTCCATAATGGCCACCACATCATATTCCGTGACCAACATAAGAGTCTCCAGTTCATTCATTTTGTTTGCAAGACTTCTTGCATTTGCCAGCAGACATTTAATATTGTTAGAACATTTATTACTCCTACTCACCTCACTACTTTCCTTGCATGTCCCAGCCCCCTAAATCCTCATTAACCTCTACTGTATCACTCTCTCTGTCTACTCTATCACCTTTTCTGCATAAATACCCTCCCTCACCCTGGTCTGAGTTTAAAAGCTTCTCTATCCGTCTGATTATTTTTTTCCCCAGTCACTGTGGGGGCATCATACATTGCGGGGGGGATACGATACTCGATCATACTGTGCGTGTGGATGGTGCTGTGGAAGAATTCATTGGGCGGTATCATACTTTGTTTGGGGGGCACTTTGGATGGCATCCTAGTTTAAGAGGGCCATTAAATGGGTATAGTATAGTGTGGGAACAGTAAGGAGCTTCAATAGGAGCAAAATTACTTTGTAATGGCTGCAAAGTTGTAAGACATGCGCTTCTGTGACCCTGCCAGATACATATTTATTTTTTGGAGGGGAGGGATGAAGGCAAGTAGGACTTTTGCTATGGGGCTCCATTATTTCTATTGGTCTAATTTTTGGGCTCATGTGAATCTTAAAGTAGTTTTTTTTCAAATCTTTTTAGCACATGTGACAAAAAGGAGCAATTCTTCCTTTGAAGGCTTGTTTTTATTATTTTTGCATTTACTGGGCAGCTAAAAGTGATATGCTAGTTTTACAGTTTGGGTCAACTATATGAGAACATACTAAATGCTGTATATATATATATAGTACAGACCAAAAGTTTGGACACACCTTCTCATTTAAAGATTTTTCTGTATTTTCATCACTATGAAAATTGTACATTCACACTGAAGGCATCAAAACTATGAATTAACACATGTGGAATTACATACTTAACAAAAAAGTGTGAAACAACTGAAAATATGTCTTACATTTTAGGTTCTTCAAAGTAGCCATCTTTTGCTTTGAAGACTGCTTTACACACTCTTGGCATTCTCTTGATGAGCTTCAAGACGTAGTCACCGGAAATGGTTTTCACTTCACAGGTGTGCTCTGTCAGGTTTAATAAGTGGGATTTCTTGCCTTATAAATTGGGTTGGGACCATCAGTTGTTTTGTGCAGAAGTCTGGTGGATACACAGCTGATAGTCCTACTGAATAGAGTGTTAGGATTTGTATTATGGAAAGAAAAAAGCAGCTAAGTAAAGAAAAATGAGTGGCCATCATTACTTTAACCCCTTAAGCCCCGGAGCATTTTTCGTTTTTGCATTTTCGTTTTTGCTCCCCTTGTTCCCAGAGCCATAGCGTTTTTATTTTTTGGTCAATATGGCCATGTGAGGGCTTATTTTTTGCGGGACGAGTTGTACTTTTCAACGCCATTACTAGTTTTATCATATCCTGTACGGGAAAACGGGAAAAAAATTCCAAGTGCGGTAAAATTGCAAAAAAAGTGCAATACCACAGTTGTTTTTTATTTATTTTTTTTACTATGTTCACTGAATGCTAAAACTGACCTGCTCCTCTTATTCTACAGGTCATTACGAGTTCATAGACACCAAACATGTATAGGTTCTTTTATATTTAAGTGGTGAAAAAAAATTCCAAAATTTGGTAAAAAAAAAAATAAAAAAAAAAGCGCCATTTTCTAAGACCCGTAGCGTCTCCATTTTTCGGGATCTGGGGCTGGTTGAGGGCTTATTTTTTGCGTGCCGGGCTGACGTTTTTATTGATACCATTTGGGGGTAGATACGATGTTTTGTTCGCCCGTTATTGCATTTTATTGCAATTTTGCAGCGACCAAAAAACGTAATTCTGGCGTTTAGAATTTTTTTCTCGTTACACCGTTTACCGATCGGAATAATTCTTTTTTTATATTGATAGATCGGGCGATTCTGAACGCGGCGATACCAAATATGTGTATGTGGGGTTTTTTTTTATATATTTTATTTTGAATGGGGCGAAAGGGGGGTGATTTAAACTTTTATATTTTTTTATTTTTTTTTATATTTTTAAAAACTTTTTTTTTTTACTTTTTGCATGCTTCTATAGTCTCCATAGGAGACTAGAAGCAGCAACTGTCCGATCGCCTCTGCTACATACAGGGGACGAGCAGGTCCCCTGCATGCAGCAGAAATGGTCCTGTGCTATGAGCGCCGACCACTAGGTGGCGCTCATAGCGACAAGATCATGACAACCACAGGCGTCTGCTGCAGACCCTGGGTTGTCATGCACGCCCATCGGCGACCCGCGATCACGTGACGGGGTCGCCGGTGGGCGGGGCTTATGACGCGCTACCCGGAAGCGCGCGTTAAATGCTGCTGTCGGAGATTGACAGCAGCATTTAACTGGTTAACAGCCGCGGGTGGATCGCGATTCCACCCGCGGCTGTTGCGGGCACATGACAGCTGTAAGAATCAGCTGACATGTGCTCGGTTCAGTGAGGGCTCAGCGCCGGAGCCCTCACTGAACCGGCGGTACGCAAATATGCGTACTAATACGTCCCCGGTAAGTAAGGGGTTAAGAAATGAAGGTCAGTCAGTCCGAAAAATTGGGAAAACTTTGAAAGTGTCCCCAAGTGCAGTTGCAAAAACCATCAAGCGCTACAAAGAAACTGGCTCACATGAGGACCGCCCCAGGAAAGGAAGACCAAGAGTCACCTCTGCTTCTGAGGATATGTTTATTCGAGTCACCAGCCTCAAAAATCGCAGGTTAACAGCAGCTCAGATTAGAGACCAGGTCAATGCCACACAGAGTTCTAGCAGCGGACACATCTCTACAACAACTGTTAAGAGGAGACTTTGTGCAGCAGGCCTTCATGGTAAAATAGCTGCTTGGAAACCACTGCTAAGGACAGGCAACAAGCAGAAGTGACTTGTTTGGGCTAAAGAACACAAGGAATCGACATTAGACCAGTGGAAATCTGTGCTTTTGTGTCATGAGTCCAAATTTGAGATCTTTGGTTCCAACCACCGTGTCTTTGTGCGACTAAGAAAAAGTGAACGGATGGACTCTACATGCCTGGTTCCCACCGTGAAGCATGGAGGAGGAGGTGTGATGGTGCGGGGGTGCTTTGCTGGTGACACTGTTGGGGATTTATTCAAAATTGAAGGCATACTGAACCAGCATGGCTACCACAGCATCTTGCAGCGGCATGCTATTCCATCCGGTTTGCGTTTAGTTGGACCATCATTTATTTTTCAACAGGACAATAACCCCAAACACACCTCCAGGCTGTGTAAGGGCTGTTTGATCAAGAGGGAGAGTGATGGGGTGCTACGCCAGATGACCTAGCCTCCACAGTCACCAGACCTGAACCCAATAGAGATGGTTTGGGGTTAGCTGGACCGCAGAGTGAAGGCAAAAGGGCCAACAAGTGCTATGCATCTCTGGGAACTCCTTCAAGATTGTTGGAAGACCATTTCTGGTGACTACCTCTTGAAGCTCATCAAGAGAATGGCAAGCATTCATCAAAGCAAAAGGTGACTACTTTGAAGAACCTAGAATATAAGACCTATTTTCAGTTGTTTCACACTTTTTAGTTAAATATATAATTCCACATGTGTTAATTCATAGGTTTGACGCCTTCTGTGTGAATGTATAATTTTCATAGTCATGAAAATGCAGAAAAATCTTTAAATGAGGTGTCCAAACTTTTGGTCTATACTGTATATACAATTTTTTTTTGCACATCTATCATGACTGATAGATCATAAAGATACAAATAACACAGGACAGCAGAGGTGAACATTGTCTCATTTTAAACACAATGCCAGCTCTACTTTCATAGTGCTATCAACTCAGCTGTACTCACCTCCCCCCACACTGGCAGCCTGTGAGACGGAAGCTGAAGAAGTGTTAGTTGCAACCAGTCACATCTCTACAGCAGCGCTGACAGTATTATGTACAGATGTGTTAATAATAAGGAAAATTTCAACTCTGCTGTAATATGTCAGCTATATTTATACACAGCTGTACAGTCAGAAGATCAGACTGTTTATCATTACATGTCTCACACTAGTAACGTCCCCTATCATTTAAAATAAGCATTAGAGGCAGATTCTCAGGGAGATCTGTGTCCTGATCAGGGATCTCTGGAATAGGACATTGAATTGAAGATATGAAGGTATTTATTATTATTATTAATTATATATTTTGCTTTGCTTATATAGTCCTAACATATTCTGCAGTGCTTTACAGACATTATCGACATTATCATCATTGTCCCCAATGGGGCTTTAAATCTAAAGTCCCTATCATTATGTCTTTGGAGTGTGGGATGAAACTTGAGTACCCAGAGGAAACCCACACAAACACTGGGAGGACATACAAAGTCCTTGCAGATGCTAACCACTGAGCCACCATGCTGTCCCAATTATCATTTTATTCAACTTTCTATGACCCGTATACCTATGTAGGCAAAGGATATTTCTAAGGACCTCAAAATAAGAGTTGTTATGAAAGTTAAAAAAACATTATTGCCCTCATGAGAAGTTGTTAAACAACAAAATTAATTCCAAAAGCATGGCATATAATAGTCTGTAAGGAATGGAACCCAAAGTAACTTCTAAGCAACAAAGGGTCTGGTTCACATTAGCTAAGGTTCATGAGTTTATCTTCAGGAGGACTCTAAACAGCAATAGTATGAATGGTAGAAATGGTAGAAAAGCTAGAAATGGTAGAAAAGCTAGAAATGGTAGAAAAGTAGAAATCCATTGCTTTCCAAAAATAACATTGCTGCCAGTCTGCAGTTTGGTAAAAAAAAAAAAATACCTGGACAAGCCAGAAGGCTATTAGAACAATATTTTATGGATAGATGAGACCAAAATAGAGCTTTTTGATTTAAATGAGAAGCATTTTGTTTGGAGAAAGAAAAACACCCGATTATAGCATAAAAACCTCATAAAAGCATGTTGGTGGTAGTATCATTGTTTGTGCCTGTTTTGCTGCATGTTGGATGGGTGGCTTGCCATCTTTATTGAAACAATGAATCCTGAATGTTATCAGAAAATTTTAAAGGAAATTGTCAGGACATCTGTCGATGAGCTGAATCTCAAGAGAACATGGGTCATGCAGCAAGATAGCAACCCAAAGGACACAAGTTGTTCTACAAAATAATGGTGAAACAAGAATACATTTAAAGTTTTTCCATGACCAAGTCAAAGTTCTTTCATTAATCTTATAGAAATTTTGAGAAATTACTTAAAGCAAAAAATTCATGGAAGAAACTCCACCGATATAACAGAGTTAAAACTATATTTTTAGGGTGTAATGAGCTAAAATTCCTCCGAGCTGATGTGAAGGACTAATCAACAATTACCAAAAAAGTTTAGATGCATCTACTGCTGCACAAGGGGGTCACACCAGATACTGAAAGCAAAGGTTCACATACTTTTGCCACTCACAAACATGTGCTATTGGTTCATTTTCCTCACTAAAAAAAAGTTGGCAAAGTCTAATGGTTTTGACTCTTTTTTTTTTATTATTATTTTGATTTGGTTCCCTTTATCTGTTTTTAGGACTTGTGTGAAAATCTGAAGTAGTTTTAGTTCAAATTTATACCGAAATATGGAAAATTTCGAAGGTTGCACAAACTTTCAAGCACCACGATATATCGTAAAATATAAGCACTCATCTGTAATGTTTTACTAAGGAAACCCAATGACAAAAATTGTTTTAATATATACTGTACATTGATGGCTGTCTTGTAGAGGTTATTCTTTATCAGGAACTGAAATTACATGAGGAGGGGTGTGTTTACATTGTATATTGCATTTAGAGATTATGTTATTTCATATTTAATTTGATAAATACCAGCACAGAAATTAATCACACATAATACTAAATATACTAACATCAGCATTTTACAGGAACAAATTTTAAAACCCCGAATATTACTAGACTTGTGTTTTGAGGCTTTTAAAAATTTGGGCATATTTCTTGCGCTTTTGAAGACCGACACATACGCATCAATCTTAGTCTACAGACATTAATGTAGGCATTATTTTTGGCAAACCCCTTTTATAAGTGGTACTTGAACTTTCTGGTTTAGATTCATTTTGTATATTTTCATTTCAAAAGCCAAGCCATGATTTGTGAAACATTTTAATGGAAAGCCATTACTGCACAGAATGAATAAAAAAAAAAAATAAACATAAATTTAAACATACGCCTGTTAAAAAGAAGATATATAAATAGTCAGAACCAAGTGATGCATTTTCCAAACGTGACCAAAGCTATGTCTAAGAGTAATATCCGAAAAAAAAACAGTTTGGCTTAATAAAGAAATTAATAAATGTGATTAAGATAATGATAGGAACGAAAAAATAATTTAAGTATTACGTAGATAAATTAGTTTTTATTGAAAATATAAACTTTCAAATTTCTCTTAGCCGTTTACTTGCTTCTCTACTCCTTTTTGAAAAAAGATCATAGGAGGAAGAATATGTATAACTCACTCCATGGATGCATGTGTTTCAACAGAGAGATTGAAAGCAAAAGATTTATAGTCTGTGGGGAATTTACAGATAATTCTGGCATTTAATTAGTCTCAAAAAGTCTTAAATTACCAAAATGTATAGGAGATTCTGGCTGTCTGGGCACAAAAACTCAAATGTAAGCAGCTATGTGCAGCATAGAATTGCACTACATTTCATTGCAACTTCTGGAGTAAATTATGGTACAATTGTTGGCTTGTGTGATGCCATACCACATGTTTCACCCACTTTTTAGAAAAATAGATGCAAATTATTGCAAAAATAGGAGGTGTACTATTGTGACTATTTAAGGCAAAAAACTTGAGTTGGGGAAATGGTAACTTCTAGTCTGTTTGTATAGTGTGTTATCAGGTGACCAAAGATAAACAGATTAGAACATTTAAGCATGTTAAAAATTATTTTTCTATTTGCCAGTCTTTAAAATATTTTAGAAAAATGTAATCTTTTTTCAATCTTTTTTCTCAGCCTGCAAAATAATAGTGCAAATTCGTTACAATAGCACTGAGGGCCTAATAACAGAACCTGGCCTCTACATTACGCCGTAGTTCTCATATTAAGCCTGACAGGACTTAACAGGAATCTTTCGACAGGTTTTTGCTACCATATCTGAGAGCAGCATAAAGTAGGAAAAGAGACCCTGATTCCAGTGATGTGTCACTAAGTTTATTGGGTTGTGACACAATCAGAGTTTTTAGATGCAGCATGCAGCAGAGCTCAGAAGCTAACCCAGCCCACACCAGGCTCTGTGTGCACATTGTCTATTGACAGTAAGCTGCTTATCAGAGGAGGAGGTGTGGTCGGACCAGGGTTCACGTGCACTCTGGTCCATGCAGTGATATTCTTCTGGTGATTAAAGATTCATTGTATAGAAACAATACCACACAGTCTAATAAGTGACATACCCCTGTATCAGCTACACAAAATTAAGCTGATCAGGTTTTAATGTTATGACTGATTGGTGTATAATTTAAGAGACTCAATTTACTTAAAGATATTTTGTGCTGACAAATAATAATGTTCCTAAAGGAAGTTTTAAGTTATGTCTTTAGGATCCATAAGAATATGTCTACCACAAGTTTGTAATTAAACTATGGTTCCACAATAAAAGCAACTCTGCCGTGGATCTGCTTTCAAATCTATTTTTCTATTTTACTTGTTCCTCTTCCAAAATCAATACTCTTCTCACCTTTGTCAGCATTTCCTACCTCTGCTAAGTATCTCTCTCTTTCCTGTGACATAATCAATAAACATATAGCTGAGCAATGAGTTATGAATAGTACAAAAAGGAGAGAAAATGAATTGATTTGTATTAAATATTCAAAGTGGAAGTAGTGACTAAAACAAATATAGTTCATAACAGGTCAACTTTTAACCTCTGGGGTTTAAAACATGACATTAGTTTGACTACCAAGGCAACCTAATTTAATTTAAGATCAACTAGTGCGCAGTTTTAAGTCATATTAAAACAGTAATATTACTTGGCCCATATACTATTCTTAATGACTGGACTGAGCTTTCCTTCTGCTCAGCTGAATAGCCATTACACTGATTGCACCTCTTGCATTCCATCACTTAATCCATACTCTGTCCTTGTTAATTCAGCAACCTTTAAACATTTGTGCTTCTATGATAAAGTTTTATTGTTAGTCAGCAGTTACTCGCTTTATTCCATTTAAAGAAAACTGTAGACCAAATAAATAATAGTTGGTAAGGCTTTTTAGACAGTTTAACTTGCTTTAATTACTTAAAAAAGTGTTCACAGGATGTTTAGTAAAATGGGAAATTTTTGGGCAGGGTACATAGCACTCCATACATGACTTTTTACATTTTAGTAGAGGAACTTAATTGTCTATATTAAGTTAATGCAATTTATATGGTATAATGCAAAAGTTTAAGCATTTCTATCACAAATAAAATAACACATCTGCAAAGAATGCAGTTAAAAAAGATATACATTTCTGAAAATTTGCATACAATCTCAGCTCTCATGCAAACAAGCCCAAGCATGGCTTCATTTGTATGTAGCAATATGCATCTTTGTTTTTCTCCCCTAAAAGTATTGATTCTAAGGGTATGCGCAAACAATGTATTTTTTGAGTTTTTGAAGTGAAAGAAGCTTCAAAAAAACTCTGGTGGTCTTTTTGATGAAGCGTCTTCTTAAAATGGTAAGATCACTTCTTCAGGCTGCTTCATGGCTTGCGAATCCTGAAGCGGTTAAAAGAAGCTCAAAGTAATTGAACATATGCATAGCAAATCTTTTTAAATAATTTTTACCATTTTAAAGCACTTTTTCATGCGCATTTTAGGCTGAATCCACCTGAAAAAAAAACATATGCACTCTAAGTGTCAAGTATGAATTAGATGTTATTACAATTTCAAAAACTTATTTTATATTCTTTTTTAACTTTCTAAAGCTCAAGATCAATCCAAGGTTTATTGTCTTGTAATTTTTCACTGCTTTTCAATATATTTTTTTCAGTTATTTTGGAACATTGAATATTGACAGAAAATTTTAGCAGACATAAAAAAAACAAATGTCACTGGACAACTACAAAGTAAAACAGAACTGTTAAGAGGCAGTACATACATCTTTATCACCACCATTTTATTTCACTCTGCTGTATTTCAGCCTTGCTGTGTGAGGGCTTGTTTTTTGCAGGTCAAGCTGATTTCTTTAAGCATACCATTTTTGGAAAGATATGACTTTTGATTGCTTTTTTGGCATTTTGAATTTTTTTTGTCTCTGTGCACAATTATTAGGCAATTTGTATTTTTGATCAATCATTTTATTATTGAACAACTACAGTGCTGTTGTTCAATGCAAAAGGTTAATAAACCTGAATCCTGAATACTTAAAAAAGTAAGGCCATGTACACACGTTCAGTATTTGGTCAGTATTTTGCATCAGTATTTGTAAACCAAAACCAGAAGTGAGTGAAAAATGCAGAAGCAATGCATGTGTATCTATTATACTTTTCCTTTGATTGTCCCACTCCTGATTTTGGCCTACAAATACTGATGTAAAAAACTGACCAAATACTGAATCTGTGAATGTGGTCTAAGGGCTCACATACAGTGGCGACATGGCTCACGCTCTAATGTTATACTATCGAGCAGCGCCGACTAGCTGAGCCAGCGTGAGAGAGAAAAAAATGCTGCATGCTGCGTTTGGAAGCGTATATCGGATGGCGCACACCAATACAAGTCTATGGATGTGTGCAAAACATTGGACTGCACTCGGATGTAATCTTAGTGCAGTCCGTTATAAGCTGACTCACAGAATGGAGAGCATGGGGAAACAAAGTTCGCCATCTTCTCTGCACCTGTTATTTAATTCTCGCATGCAGGAGAATCGGATCACAGTAAAATGACACTCAGCTCACGCTCGCAGCAGAGTTTGAGCTGAGGGTCACTTGCATATAGCATCCGATGCTCTCGCATGAGAGTATCATCGGATGCTACTCGCCAGTGTTAGCGAGCCCCAAAAGTAAGGCTTTGCCTTTCTTAGGCCACATTCATATGTTTGGTATTGGTCAGTATTTTACATCAGTATTTGTAAGCAAAAATCAGGTATGGAATAGTCAGAGGAAAAGTATAATATAAACACGTCACCACTTCTGTATTTTTCACCCACTTCATGTTTTGACTTACAAGTACTGATGTAACATACTGACCAAATACTGAAAGTGTGAATGTGGTGAAGGTGGCTAATGCTCACGTAGTCGATGGGAGGTATATATCACAGAGATGGCTGGTCTCTGTGATGTAACCCGGAATATTTTCTTTAGTGCACGCACGCACTAAGAGGACTAATTGGTGCACCAGGGACTGGGTTACGGGTAGTTTGAGAGATAGGCGGGTCTTGCTACCCACATACCTCACCTCTGGGTGTCGTTAACAGCCTATTTAATGAAGGCTGTTGTTTGGCAGAGTGTCTGTGTGCCTGGAGGGAGAAAGGCCTCCTGCATGTGGTTGTCTCCAGACTCGGCCGTGTACTGGATGCCTACCAGCCTGTGTGACCACAGCGCTGGCTAACCAGAGACTAAGCTAAAATGACTATTTTCGGTGTTTTTCCCTGTACTAAAGGCTGTTTGTTTGCACTTTTCTTTTAACGGTTTATGAAGCTAATAAACCGCTATGGACATTTAAAGGAACATGAAGATAAATCAGAGAAACAGACAGATAAACTGGTATAAATATGCAAATTCATTTTATTGTAATATATTATAAAGAGTAAAATAAAGACAATAAGCAGGATGGGTGCAATGTTGATTCATAAAACAATGTATATCACCTAATATATGGGTTGATATCGGGGGAAAGAAAATATATATGATGGCCTGTTACCTCTAGGTAATATTCATAGCCACTGATAATTGCAATTTGCCCTGTGGCCAGAAACACCTAACCTATCCATAGGTAATTCATATAATCATCTTAATAACCAATTTATAAGGGCCCAGTGGCCCCACAGATTCTATGGCAAATAGAGAAGGTGTGATGCAATAAACAAAAGATCCAAAGTTAGACAAGCAATCAACAAATAGAAAGACTGAGCCAAATTGTATAGGCATAAAAAAAAACCTTAATACCTATTAATCCATTTAGCATGTTGCTTACCAGGGATGGAGGGAAGGTGATGAGGATAAAACGGCGCCCGATGTGCGTTTCGTGGTGCAGCAGACCACTTTGTCAAGGGTGATGAATATGTGATGAAGGGAAATGTGACCCATCTATACATACGCAGCATGGATGTGCATGTGTGCCTGGGAGCACCGGAAAAGCGGCCTCGGCAATCGGAAATGCGTCATCGGCATCACATGATCACAGGGATATGGTGTTTCACGGCACATGCGCGCCGCCGCGATCTAACCCTCTGGCGCGCTCCCCAGCCGTCAAGCCGCTCAAGCGCATAGCGTAAACAAGCGCAGGGCAGCATAGAGATAGACGGGGGCACGAGGGGGATGATCACTGCGGAACGCACGGGCACCACATATCCGTTGGATGTACCACCAAGGATAATGGTGCACTAGAAATGGTAACAAAGCGCAAAAAAATGAGAAGAACACATCCCACATAAGTTGCAAATACATGTCGGTTAAGTTTGATAGTCACAAAATCATATTATTAAACTACACAATGTATCTGTGGTAAGTAGAACTTCCATTTATCGTGTTTTTAATGGGTCAAAGATTTCAGAATCGTGCAGAAGGTTAGACTGTAGGGATAAAAGTGAAAAAAAGAAGAATGATCATAATCAGAAAAGAACACCACATAAACAAAATAAATTAAAAACAATTAGGATTAAGATCTGAACACCATTAAGTGGACAGGGATTTATTACAGGAACGTCAATTAAAATTTACAGGAATGAAGAAAAACTTAGAGACTCATTAAGGCCAAAAGGCGTGACTGTGTTGAGTCGCACGATCCATTGGGCTTCCCGTTGTGCAAGGGCTTTCCTGAAGTTGCCACCCTGGATCCCCAAATTAACCGGGTTATGTTTATCCTTAAAGTGGGGTGGGATGGTCTTTAAAAGGGAGGTGTCAGATGTCGTCCTGGCTGCCCCAATGTCTCTTACGTGTTCGTGGACACGGAGTCGAAGTTCCCTCGACGTCAGACCCACATAAATCAAGGAGCAACCACATGTGGCATAGTAAATCACGTTTGAGGTGCTGCAGGAAATATGGTGTCTTATGTCGAAGGCCCTTCAGCCGTCCGCTGAAATAAATGAAGTGCAACGAAGGACATTGGGGCAAGCCAGGCAATGTCCACATTTATTGCAGCCCAATGTGGGTCCCCTGGAGCCAAAAGGATTGCGTTTTTCAGAGATGTAATGACTCCTCACCAGGAGGTCACCTAAATTTTTGGATCTCCTGGGGGTCATTGAAGGATAATCACCTAGATAGGTTCTCAGGGAGGGCTCCATCATCAATATGTGCCAATGTTTAGCCAGGATCTGACACATACTCGACCACTCGTGGTTGTAGACAGAAATAAATCTTATCTTATCCTTCTCAACATCTCTCCTTTTAGGAGGGTAGAGTAGAGCATTACGTGATGTTCTCCTGGCTCTCTCATAGCTAGAGATGAGTGGTGTTCGACTCGAACTGTTCGCCAATCTCAAATTCGAGCTGTTTTGGGCGGTGTTTGAGCCGTTCGGTGAACACGAATAATTAGAAATAAATTTGGCTGTTCGAGGTTATGTTCGATAACTGTTGGTGCACCAAAATCATAACTGGATTTTTTCTTAGTAATGCTGAAAATTAATGTTAATACACAATTTGAGTGTACAGCGGGGCGGGGGGAGGGGCAGTGGATGGATCTCTGCAGAAATAATGAAGATCTCCATTTTTTTTTCTCTTTCCCGCATTTACAGTGGGGAGGTGCAATCTGTCAGCCTATCAGCAGCGCACACACGGAGCAAACTGCTTTTTTTCACACAAGCTAGGGCATGTGTCATTGGCAGTGTATGTCACATGTCCTTGCCCTATAAGACCCAGCCATTTTCCCCGTCGCCACCATTTTCTCACTGCTGCAGCTGCGTGTTAGACGGCACCGCTGTTGCTGTGTGCGCTATACTTTGTTAATTTGAAGCCAATTTTCGCACAAATCTACAGATAGCTTGGGAGTAGGGAATAGTTGTGATTGCAGTCCTTTTAAGGACTAGGATACATCATTTCCTCCGACTTTTATCAGGGAGGTCTGTGCTCTTAAATAGATAGGTTGGGAGTAAAGACTAATTGTAATTGCAGTCCTTTTCAGGGCTAGGTTACATCAGTTACTATCACTTTTATCAGGCAGGTCTGTGCTCTTAAATAGATAGGTTGGGAGTAAAGACTAAATGTAATTGCAGTCCTTTTGAGGGCTAGGTTACATCAGTTCCTATCACTTTTTGCCAGGCAGGTCTGTTTTAGTGCTGTGCAAGTTTTTTTCACAGCATTTGGCTAAATCTAGCAAAGCAAATCCTTTTTGGCCTCTTGCAGTGTGTGTTAGTCAGTGGAGTAGCCTATCTGTGTTGCAAGCTACACCACCTGTTTATAGAATACTAATTTTTTTACTGCACCTAGTGAAGAAAAACCTTTTGGGCATAGCATCATTCTATTAGTCCATCTATACTAACCGCCACCAGGTTGCAAATTCAATATAATTTTTTCTGCATCTAGCTCTGAAAATATATTTCGGCTTGTAGCAGTGTGTGGGACTTGTTCTATTAGTCCATCTATACTAACCTCCACCAGGTTGCAAATTCAATATAATTTTTTTCTTCATCTAGCTCTGAAAATATATTTCGGCTTGTAGCAGTGTGTGGGACTTGTTCTATTAGTCCATCTATACTAACCTCCACCAGGTTGCAAATTCAATATAATTTTTTTCTGCATCTAGCTCTGAAAAAATATTTTGGTTTGTAGCAGTGTGTGCGACTTGTTCTATTAGTCCATCTATACTAACCTCCACCAGGTTGCAAATTCAATATAATTTTTTTCTGCATCTAGCTCTGAAAATTTTTTTCGGCTTGAAGCAGTGTGTGGGACTTGTTCTATTTGTCCATCTATATTAACCTCCACCAGGTTTCAAATTCAATATAATTTTTTTCTGCATCTAGCTCTGAAAAAATATTTCGGCTTGTAGCAGTGTGTGCGACTTGTTCTATTAGTCCATCTATACTAACCTCCACCAGGTTGCAAATTCAATATAATTTTTTTCTGCATCTAGCTCTGAAAATTTTTTCGGCTTGTAACAGTGTGTGGGACGTGTTCTATTAGTCCATCTATACTAACCTCCACCAGGTTGCAAATTCAATCTAATTTTTTTCTGCATCTAGCTCTGAAAAAATATTTCGGCTTGTAGCGGTGTGTGGGACTTGTTCTATTAGTCCATCTATACTAACCTCCACCAGGTTGCAAATTCAATATAATTTTTTTCTGCATCTAGCTCTGAAAAAATATTTGGGCTTGGGCTTGTAGCAGTGTGTGGGACTTGTTCTATTAGTCCATCTAAACTAACCTCCACCAGGTTGCAAATTCAAAATAATTTTTATCTGCATCTAGCTCTGAATAAATATTTTGGCTTGGGCTTGTAGCAGTGTGTGGGACTTGTTCTGTTAGTCCATCTATACTAACCTCCACCAGGTTGCAAATTCAAAATAATTTTTATCTGCATCTGGCTCTGAAAAATAGTTGGGCTTCGGCTTGTAGCAGTGTGTGGGACTTGTTCTATTACTCCATCTATACTAACCTCCACCAGGTTGCAAATTCAAAATAATTTTTATCTGCATCTAGCTCTGAAAAAATATTTGAGCTTGGGCTTGTAGCAGTGTGTGTGGCTTTTTCTATTAGTCCATCTATACTAACCTCCACCAGGTTGCAAATTCAAAATAATTTTTATCTGCATGTAGCTCTGAAAAAATATTTGGGCTTCGGCTTGTAGCAGTGTGTGGGACTTGTTCTTTTAGTCCATCTATACTAACCTCCACCAGGTTGCAAATTCAAAATAATTTTTATCTGCATTTAGCTCTGAAAAAATATTTGGGCTTGGGCTTGTAGCAGTGTGTGGGGCTTTTTCTATTAGTCCATCTATACTAACCTCCACCAGGTTGCAAATTCAAAATAATTTTTATCTGCATGTAGCTCTGAAAAAATATTTGGGCTTCGGCTTGTAGCAGTGTGTGGGACTTGTTCTTTTAGTCCATCTATACTAATCTCCACCAGGTTGCAAATTCAAAATAATTTTTATCTGCATCTAGCTCTGAAAAAATATTTGGGCTTCGGCTTGTAGCAGTGTGTGGGACTTGTTCTATTAGTCCATCTATACTAACCTCCACCAGGTTGAAAATGCAAAATAATTTTTATCTGCATCTAGTTATGAATACATATTTGGGCTTGGGCTTGTAGCAGTGTGTGGGACTTGTTCTATTAGTCCATCTATACTAACCTCCACCAGGTTGCAAATTCAAAATAATTTTTATCTGCATCTAGCTCTGAAAAAATATTTGGGCTTGGGCTTGTAGCAGTGTGTGGGACTTGTCCATCTATACTAACCTCCACCAGGTTGTAAATTCAAAATAATTTTTAGCTGCATCTAGCCTGTAAACTAATTTTGGGCATATTAGTTGTGTGTGGTACTCATTCTATTAGTCCATCTATACTAAGCTCCACCAGCTTTCAAATTACTAATAATTTTTAGCTGCATCTTGCTTGGAAAATAATTTTGGGCATAGTAGCAGTGTGTGGTACTCATTGTATTAGGCCATCTATACCAAGCTCCACCAGCTTTGAAATTAATAATAATTTTTAGCTGCATCTAGCCCGGAAAAAAATTTTTCTTCCCAATAGTGGTAGCAATAGAAATATGGGGCGCGCTCCTGGCTAACAAAAATATACTCTTCATAACAAAAAACACCAGCCTAGCGCACTGCATTAATAAGATGGCATCATCGTCTCTCCCGTCTACGCCGGCTAGCATTCCTGTGCCTAAAACACAATGCATGGGTCCGCGCTAGCCACGATGCTGAGGGGTCTAAAGCTGCTGCTAACGCTTTATCACAATTCAATTGGCAGATTTTCACAGAGCTCCTCCCCAACGCCCACCCAACGGGCAACAGTTGCCCACCCTCCCTATGGGATCTAGTGGCGAATAGTTGATGCCATTAATCAGAGCGTCAGTTGCCCCATCAACGTGGCAAGCATACGGTAAGGCATGGGAAGAGTGGACACGACTAGTAGCAGGCAGATGGGTTGACTAATGTGAACAAGCCAGATTACAAGTCACCATAGAATTTCTCCACTAGCTAATGATGAGGGGCATATCTGGGACGTCAGCGCAGCGGTGTCTAACCGGAGTAGCATTTCAGTTCCAACTACTGAATTGGGGAGATGTGACAAAGAGATTCATCATCAGACAATCCATAAAAGGGTGGAAAAGGGGTCAGCCAAGTCTGGAGAGTAGACGTCTAGTCCCGTTTCACTAAAACTGATTTCTCACATCATATCCCTAACACCATTACCATGACACTCACAATTTGAAGCAACACTACTGTCTACTAGTGTTGAGCCACCCCCGTAGTGTTCGAGTTCGGTTCGGTTCGTCGAACACCCGTGTGTTCGCCGAACTGTTCGTCGAACTGTTCGTCGAACACCTTCGAACACCGTTAAAACCAATGGCAGGCAAACAAAAACACATAGAAACACATAGAAAACACCTTCAAAGGTGTCCAAAAGCTGACAAACTGCTCAGAAGACACAACTAACACATGGAAAAGTGACAAGTACATATAGTCATGCGAAAAGAAAAGAGGTGGAGGAGTAAAAGGAGGGGGAGACACAGATATAGGCATGTCATGCCCTTCTAAAATCCAAAAAGTGAGAAGCCGAGACGCCCAGTCCGCTCCTGCCCGTGCCACCTCCGTGTCGCCGGGTTTGTGCCAGAGCCGCGGTGAACCCTGACGGCCAGCCCCCCTCTCCCAATACTGGTGCCTGTCCGCTGGTGGGTCGAGAGAGCCCCCCTGTGGTGGAGGCAGCTCTAAGCTTTTTAATTTAAATTGTCCCTCTAATTTGAATGAATACACTTTAAATCCATTTACAAGGATCTATTGGAGGGCAAGTCTCATGCCAGCAGCCGCGTAATTCCAGCTCCAGTAGCGTCCACTAAAGCTGCTGCAGTTAAAAAGCTTTTATAAGGATCGAGCTCGGCTGTCCACCGCAAGGCATCCTAGTGCCAGTCCCAGCCCCTATGCCTTGGGGTGCCTCCTGATGCTCTTCACTGAGTATCCCGTGGTCCCGAAGCATTTCCTTTGAAAAAATTAAGTGTCCAAACTACAGGTGGTGTAGCTTGCTTAACAGCCGGGATAATCCGCTGACTAGCAGACACTGCTACTAGGCACAAAGTATTTCCTGGGCTAGATGCAGTTAAAAATTTGTAAGTAGATACTCTCGTTGGATGCTGAGAAAGCATTCCATAGAGTCTCCTGGCACGCCATATATGATTCTCTTAAAAAGCTTGGGGTAGGGGTCTAGGGGACCCTTTTATAGCCAAAATCACGGCCCTGTATCACAATACGTCACCTAGGCTGAAGATAAATGGAACTGTAGCACCGAGGGCTCGGTTGCTACAGACGTATTGCACCTCACCCAGAGGTGTGATATCTCACTCTCAGATAAGGATGGAGTGTGGATCAGGACCCGACACCAGCATGCATTACACCACATTGCCGTGGGGCAGGGCGACCAATATGCCCCTGAGATGGGCACGACAGTCCCTGTCCCTGGCTGGAGTGGGGGGAGGGAACACTGAGGAAGGGGAACCCTGCAGTGCAGGAGCAGGGAGGAAGCAGTTCCTGGGTGCATTGAGAAGGGAGTATAAAAGGTGGGCACCATCTTAGTTCAGTGCAGAGAAGTCTGAGCAGAAGTGGCAGGGAGCAGGGGCTCTGCATGAGCTCTGCTCCGGAGGCGGGCCTAGTAACAGAGGCCCAGGCCTGCAAGAGGGAGAAGGAAGGAAGAGGAGCGGAGAAGGCTCCAGGAATGAGGAATGAAGGGATCCCAGGGGTGCGGACGGGCGAGTCGCCACCGCACGCCCGAATCCACCTGCGTGGAGGGGTCAGGCCAAAGGGGGAGACCGGTCCCCGAACTAGTGGAGGCAGGAAACGACCCTCAGCTAGAAACCGGAGGCTCTGACATTTTATGTGGCGCAGCCCCTTGCTCCACCCGCTAGGAAGGCACCACATAGGGTCAGGGAAACTGGCGCCAAGTTTACCAAGAGGAGGCCCGAGGCAGCCGGACAGAAGTGTTGGTAAGAAAGGCCAGACAAAGGACACACAAAGGGGGTCCTGTGAAGCGCTCCAAAGTTATCTGGGAGTTGTCTGAGCCCCTCACCTGGTGAGCACAGTACGACGTGGGCAGCCGTTACCTGCAGACGTGGTCTGGATAATAAGAACTGTGAGTAAAGGCCCTGAACTGCATCACTGACTCCGTGTCGTTACTGCTGCTGCCCTGCACCATCACCCCCATCCTCCGCATACACTGCCCTGAGGCTATACTCCTCCCGTGGGGAGTTATGCTACGCTCTGCTGCACCCACAACACCAGCCTTAGCGGTCTGCCCTGTAGCGGCGGTTCACTCTGACCGCAATCCACGGGTGGCGTAGTCGGACATTTAAACATCAAAACCACATAAATAGTTCCGCCACTGGTTTGACCGCCCTGAGCCACGGAACCGGATCGCCGCCACGAAGACTACAACCACCAGCATCCACCAAAAAGGGTCCGGCTCCGGGTGTCCCAAGGCCCAGGGGGTGCGTCAGAACATTTTCATCACCTTTCACAATCACCAATGGGACAAAGCAGGGATGTCCTCTGTCCCCTCTCTTATACATCCTAGTGACGGAGCACCTGCTCTCATCAATTCGCCATAACCCTAATATTAGGTGGATTGAGGTGGGAGGCACCGAGTACAAGTGCTCTCTATTTGCTGATGATGTCCTAGTATATATCACTCAATCACATATATCCATCCCTGCTGTTATGGCTGAAATAGATCACTTTGTTACATGGTAAAATTTTAAAATCAATGCAGCGAAGTCTGAGGCCCTCGATGTCTCCCTCCCTAAATCCATATAGGATTCCATCCAGTCCAACTTTCCCTTTGCCTGGCCCTCACAGGGTATCAAATACTTAGGAATTCCTATTCATAGAGACCTCTCCCATCTATGTTATCTTAATTTTGGGCCCTTTATTGAACAATTCCATACAGACCACGGTTGGCAAGTTAGAACTGTAAGATTCACTACGTGAACCACTGGTGTTTTGTGGAAAAGCACATGTACACCGCGTTCCAAATTATTATGCAAAAAGTGTTTAGGAGTGATAAGGGAAGAATTTGTTTGTTTGTCAGTTAAACTCATTGATGGTGATGTGTGTCAGGGCTCTTTATATCACTGTAAGCAATTGCAGACACCTGTGCTAATTAGTTTGGCAGGTGTGTCCAATGAAAGACAAGACTACTTAAGAAGGCTCTCTCACATTATTAAGCAGCCTACATTTTCTGCCAAAATGGGAAAGAAAAAGGATGTGTCGGCTGCTGAGAAGCAACAAATTGTGGAGTGTTTAGGTCAAGGCATGACTACAATCAACATTGTGCGATGATCAGGATGAAGTGTCTTGGCAATCAAGAAGTATGTAGCTGATTCACAGTACACACGTGTGCGTGCTGATAAGGGCAAATTGAGGACTCTTTCCTACAGGCAATTACGTCAGGTTGAAAGAGCAGCGGCAAAAAGCCTTGTCATAGCAGCAGACAAGTTTTTGAAGCTGCTTGTGCCTCCAACGTCCCCCGAACAACAAGATGCAGGGTCCTTCAGAGGTTTGCAGCTGTGCATACGCCATCCTGTCGACCTCCTCTATCCACTTCACACAAGCAGAAACGGCTCCAGTGGGCCAAACATTACATGAAGACTGATTTCAAAACTGTTTTGTTCACGGATGAGTGCCGTGCAGCGCTCGATGGTCCAGATGAATGGAGTGGAGGATGGCTGGTTGATGGACACCCCACGCAAACACGGCTACAGCGCCAACAAGGAGGAGGTGGAGTAATGTTTTGGGCTGGAATCATGGGGAGAGAGATTGTTGGCCCCTTTAGGATCCCTGAAGGCGCTAAAGATGAACTCCATAATGTATGTGGATTTTCTCAAACAGCACTTCCTGCCATGGTTCAAGAAGAAGAACCGTGTATTTCACAGCAAGATCATTTTTCTGCATGATAATGCACCATCTCATGCTGCACATAAAACATCTGCATCTCTGGCTGATATGGGCATAAAAGGGGACAAACTTATGGTGTGACCCCCATGCTCCCCTGACCTCTACCCCATTCAGAACCTTTGGAGCATCATTAAAAGGAGTGTCTATGATGGCGGGAGGCAGTTCACATCTAAGCAACAGCTCTGGGAGGGTATTCTGTCCTCATGCAAAACAATTGAAGCAGAAACCATCCAAAACCTGACAAATTCAATGGACGAGAGAGTTCAGAAGCTCCTTTCGAACAAGGGGTCCTATGTGAAAATGTAACATCACCTAGAATAAAGTTTTGAGTTGAAAACTGTTTGATTTCAGTTTCTAACAACCTGCTAATGCTTATAATTTCAAAAATGACCATTTTTTGGTCTTTATTAAAATGAAAAGGTTGATCGAAAAGTTTGGGGGATCTAAGAGTGTGGCAACCCAGTAGTCATGATTACTTCTAATTCTGACAATATGAGGGTCATGCTGCAGGTAGTGCAGCAAGAAGGCACTTATGTGTCTTGCGCATCTCAGAGCCCCAAAATTATTTTCCGGGCTAGATGCAGCTAAAAATTATTTTTAATTTTAAATCTGGTGAAGCTTATTATAGATGGCCTAATAGGATCAGTGCTGCACACTGCTACAAAGCCCAAATTATTTTCCAGTCAAGATACAGATAAACATGATTAGTAATTTGAAAGCTTAAAACGGTTGGTAGGGTGATTTTAACCAATCATCAAGCTTTTACTCTCCCCAGGATGACACAGGGGTAGAAAAGTCGTTTCTGATCCATGATTTGTTCATCTTTATGAACGTGAGTCTGTCTACATTATCAGTGGAGAGCCGCGTGCGCTTATCTGTCAGCACACCACCAGCAGCGCTGAACACACGTTCAGACAGAACGCTGGCTGCGGGGCATGACAAGATCTCCAAGGCGTAAGTGGCTAGCTCCGGCCATTTATCCAGATTGGAAGCCCAAAAAGAGCAAGGGTCCAGTGACACAGTCGTGGCTTCAATGTTTACTTGGAGATACTCCTGTACCATCGTCTCTAGGCGTTGACTATGTGTCAGACTTCTTGTCTCCTGTGGCCTTGCAAAGGATGGGCTAAAAAAGTGGTGAAATGATTCCGCAAAATTGATGTTACCAGCAGATACTGTGGTTCTGTTACGGTTTGAGTGCTGAACACTTGACGGTCCCACGGTTGGCAAGTTGGAACTGTGAGATTCACTACGTGCACCACTGGTATTTTGTGGAAAAGCACATGTAAGATTCTGCAACAGTCTCTGCTGATACTCCTGCATGCGTGCATCCCTTTCTATGGCAGGAATAATTTCTGCAAATTTACTTTTGTACCGGGGATCTAACAGTGTGGCAACCCAGTAGTCCGGATTATTTCTAATTCTCACAATTCGAGGGTCATGTTGCAGGTAGTGCAGCAAGAAGGCACTCATGTGTGTTGCGCATCCAGGGGCACCAAGTCCCTGTTGTGTTGGTGGCGAGGTAACAATCATGCTTCCTTCCTCTGTCCTCTCCCCCCAACCTCGCACAACAGAAATGTGATCAAGGTCTCCCTCATCTGATGAGTCTTCCATCAGTTCGTCCTCCACTTCTTCCTGGGCTCCTGCACCTTCCTCACTAGTTTGGCTGCTACCATGCGCCCTGGTAAAATCATCTCCCCCACCCTCACATGCCTGCCGCCTTGGTGCTGCCGACCGTCTGGACCTTGCAGATGTTAGCCCTTCCGCATACAACTCCTCCTCCTCTACTTCCTCCACCTCCTCTTGTGCCACCACCTGACTCCGAATTCTGTTTAACATGTGCTCCAGCATGTAAATCACCGGAATAGTCATGCTGATAATGGCATCGTCAGCACTAAACATCTTCGTCGCCATTTCAAAACTGTGCAGAAGGGTGCATAGGTCCCTAATCTGAGACCACTCCTCCAGCGTGATTTGCCCCACCTCTGAATCTCGTTGGCCCAGGCTATAGGTCAGAACGTATTGCACCAGGGCTTGTCGGTGCTGCCACAGTCGCTGCAACATGTGCAGAGTTGAATTCCACCGGGTAGGCACATCGCATTTTAGCCGGTGAAGTGGCAGGCCCAACGACTTCTGTAGAGATGTAAGTCGCTGAGCTGCGGGATGCGAACGGCGGAAGTGAGCACACAGCGACCGTGCCCTCTGCAGAAGGCCATCTAGTCTGGGATAGTGGGCTAAAAATTGCTGGACAACCAGGTTCAACACGTGAGCCATACAAGGCACGTGTGTGACATTGCCCCGGCGAAGGGTCGCACCCAGGTTTGCAGCATTGTCGCACACGGCCTTCCCTGGTTTCAGGTCCAGTGGAGGCAACCATTCATGAAATTGGTTCTCCAGAGCTGACCACAACTCCTCAGCTGTGTGACTCACATTTCCCAGACATTTCAATGTAAAAAACGCCTGATGACGTTGAGCCCTACTGCCAGCATAGTAAGGAGGTGTGCAGGATCCCTTCTGCGCAGTTAGAAAGCTTGTGGCATGACCAGACAGGCTTTGGGTGCAGGTGGAAGACCGAGAGGAGGTTGAGGAGGCAGAAGCAGTGGAGGAACTTTGACATAAAGAGGATTGACGCACAACTCGTGGGGACGGCAAGACTTGGACAGCAGCCCCTTGTCCTGCTGTCACCATAGTTACCCAGTGCCCAGTCAGCGACATGTAACGCCCCTGTCCATGCCTACTCGTCCAAGTGTCTGTGGTGAAATGCACCCTGTCACACACAGAGTTTCTCAAAGAAGCGGTGATGTTGTGTTCGACATGCTGGTGGAGCGCAGGCACACCTTTCTTTGAGAAGTAGTGCCGACTGGGCATCTGGTACTGGGGCACTGCGACGGACATAAGGTCTCGAAAATCCTCTGTTTCCACCAGGCGGAAAGGCAGCATTTCTGTAGCCAAGAGCTTGCAGATGGTGAAATTCAACCTCTTAGCTTTCTCATGGCTAGGAGGAAATGGTCTTTTACTTGTCCACATCTGAGGGACCGAGGGCTGGCTATTGTGCTTAGACGGGGTTGATAAGGGTGTCCCCGGCAAACTGCCGGTCTGTGAGGAAGATGCAGGCGGACATGTTAGGTTGCCTTGATCCAAAGGTGGTGCTATCGATGTCGGACAGCGCTCAAGACCAGCTGGTGTTACCACCTCCAAAGAAAATGATGACCTGCCAATCACGCTGGCTGTTGCGGGTAAAGAGGTGGCAGGTCTGCGCCCCAAAACAGGTGTGACTGCTGTCCCCCCAGTCACAGAGGATGAAGAGGCCACGGATGCACAAGATATGGCAGACGGTGGTTGGCCCGGCCGGCTAGGCCGCATTGTAGCACACTGAGCTTCCCACTGCAACTTATGCTTCATGTCCATGTGCCGGTTCATGCATGAAGTACTCAAACTATGTATTTTTTGGCCTCTACTTAGCTTTTGCTGACAAATGTTACAGATAACACGAGTTGGGTCATCTTTATCGATCTGAAAAAATGCCCAGGCTATGCAAGGCTTAGCACCCATGCGACCTGAAGAGCCACCACGACTTGTGGTGAGAGGCAGAGTTGTGTTTGAGGATGCAGTTGTTGACGTGCTTCCAGTACTACGTCTCTGTCCAGGAAGGCGCAACCTGACCTCGTCGTCACTAGCATCTTCCTCCACCTCCTCTGCTGACCTCATCTCTTGGCTGACTGTGGGTTGACAGTAAGTGGGATCGCCGACCTCATCATCATCACCCTGTGCGTTATCACACCCGTCGTCCTCAGAGCCAACCTGTTCCTGCCCTGACAAAAAAGTAAAGTTGTCGCTCCAATCAGGTATTTGAGTCTTATCATCGTCTTCCTCATTGTCTCCACCAACAGGAGTTACAGTTTGGGAATGAGGGTCTACATTATGGTCAGAACCTTCTGCGTCTGGTCCTGGATCCGACTCATAAAGATTCTGGGCATCAGTGCAGATCATTTCCTCGTCTGGATTCACAGAAGCGCTGGAGTCGACCTCTGATTCCCAGGCTATAGTATGAGTAAACAGCTCTGCAGACTCAACCATCTGTTCTACCTCATACTCAGACGGGCAGCTGGAGATTTGGGAGCTGTGAGGAAGCAAGTGCGATTTGGGTGACACCTTTGAGGACTGGAGTATTTGTGATGTTGAAGTTGATGTGGAGGAGAGCCCACTTAAAGGAGCACTTGATATCCGTTGAAGCACCTGCTGTTTTTGTGCCTCATCTGGAATTTGTAGCGATTGGCGTGGCCGTAAGAAAGGGATCTTATCACATTGTCCGCTAAAAGAAGTAGACATTTTAGTTTGGCTGGAAGATGGTCTTTCTTCTGCACCTACCCCACGGACACAACCTTTTTCCCCTTCCCAACACGCCAATTCCCCTTTCCACCAGCAGCAGGCCTTTTTCCACTCATTTTGGTGGTTAACTAATTCACAACTCTGGAGTTGTTTGCACAAAAAAACAATGGATGGTAACCGAGCAGAGCTGAGTGGCCAAACTGTGGTATTAGGCCAAAACTATTGGCTGGGTTAGATGCAGAAAAAAATTATTTTTAATTTGCAACCTGATGGAGGTCAGTATAGATGGACTAATAGACCAAGTCCCACACACCGCTAGAAGCCCAAATATTTTTTCAGAGCTAGATGCAGAAAAAAATTATATTCAATTTGCAACCTGATGGAGGTCAGTATAGATGGACTAATAGACCAAGTCCCACACACTGCTAGAAGCCCAAATATTTTTTCAGAGCTAGATGCAGAAAAAAATTATTTTTAATTTGCAACCTGATGGAGGTCAGTATAGATGGACTAATAGACCAAGTCCCACACACCGCTAGAAGCCCAAATATTTTTTCAGAGCTAGATGCAGAAATTTTTTTTATTAAATTTGCAACCTGATGGAGGTCAGTATAGATGGACTAATAGACCAAGTCCCACACACTGCTAGAAGCCCAAATATTTTTTCAGAGCTAGATGCAGAAAAAAATTATTTTTAATTTGCAACCTGATGGAGGTCAGTATAGATGGACTAATAGACCAAGTCCCACACACTGCTAGAAGCCCAAATATTTTTTCAGAGCTAGATGCAGAATAAAATTATTTTTAATTTGCAACCTGATGGAGGTCAGTATAGATGGACTAATAGACCAAGTCCCACACACCGCTAGAAGCCCAAATATTTTTTCAGAGCTAGATGCAGAAAAAAATTATATTCAATTTGCAACCTGATGGAGGTCAGTATAGATGGACTAATAGACCAAGTCCCACACACTGCTAGAAGCCCAAATATTTTTTCAGAGCTAGATGCAGAAAAAAATTATATTCAGTTTGCAACCTGATGGAGGTCAGTATAGATGGACTAATAGAATGATGCTATGCCCAAAAGATTTTACTTCACTAGGTGCAGTAAAAAAATTGGTATTCTATACACAGGTGGTATATCTTGCAACACAGATAGGCTACTCCACTGACTAACACATTCTGCAATAGGCCAAAAAGGATTAGCTTTGCTAGATTCAGCCAAATGCTGTGAAAAAAACTTGCACAGCACTGGCACAGACCTGCCTGGCAAAAGCTGATAGGAACTGATGTAACCTAGTCCTGAAAAGGACTCCAATTACAATTAGTCTTTACTCCCACAATCTATCTATTTAAGAGCACAGACCTGCTTGATAAAAGTCGTAGGAAATGCTGTAACCTAGTCCTTAAAAGGACTGCAATCACAACTATTCCCTACTCCCAAGCTATCTGTATATTTGTGCGAAAATTGGCTTGAAATTAACAAGGTATAGCGCACACAGCAACTGCGGTGCCGTCTAACACGCAGCTGCAGCAGTGAGAAAATGGTGGCGACGGGGAAAATGGCTTGGTCTTATAGCGCAAGGACATGTGACATACACTGCCAATCACACATGCCCTTGCTTGTGTGAAAAAAAGCACTTCGCTCCGTGTGTGCGCTGCTGATAGGTTGACAGATTGCACCTCCCCACTGCAAATGCGGGAAAGAGAAAAAAAAATGGAGATCTTCATTGTTCCTGCAGAGATCCATCCCCTGCCCCTCCCCCCGCCCCGCTGTACACTCAAACTGCGTATTAACATTAATTTTCATCATTACTGAGAAAAAATCCAGTTATGATTTTGGTGCACGAACAGTTATCGAACATAACCTCGAACAGCCGAATTTTTCTCAAATTGTTCGTGTTCGCCGACCGGCTCGAACACCGCCCAAAACAGCTCGAATTTGAGATTGGCGAACAGTTCGAGTAGAACAACGCTCATCTCTACTGTCTACTGCATTTGCGATCGCCTTCTTCGGGGCGCTATGCATAAGCGAATTAGTCCCTCAATCCAAAATTACCACCAGTGGAGGCTTATTACACCAGGAGGTAGTCATAGCCAATAATGCAATACGTCTATGCATACGCCAATCGAAAACGGTTCCAGCGGGCAGGGGCACTTGGGTACTTATACAACCCACAAACGGTACACTGAGTCGGGTAACAATAGTAAAAACATATATAACCATCAGATCACAAATTTCTTCCTATCACACATTGATGGAACGCCATTATCAAGATACCAGTTCCAAGCTATATTTAATAAATGCATAACATCGGCAGGGAACCACCCCAAAGATTACGGGACACACTCATTCCGCATAGGCGCGTCCACAGAAGCAGCAAGAGCAGGTCTGTCAGAAACGGAAGTTCAGAGGATAGGGAGATGGCGATCCACGTGTTTGGCGAGATACATAAGACCGGACTTGTTATCTTAACGTGGTTTGTTTCTTTTACAGGTGACGCTAAGCCAACAGTGTGGGTGATAGGCCACTCGCATATATATGGGGCAGAAAAAAGGGCGAAAGTCCGTCCAGGCGGGAGGAAATTAGAGTTTTATAACACATATTTCAACTGGAGAGGTATTAGAGGCCTGCTATGGCCACAGGTACTAATGGAGGTAATCAAGGTAGGGAGAGAGGCAAGAGTTCCGGCCATCTTAGTTATACAGGCCCCGGGAAACGAACTAGGTCATCACAAGAGGGCATAACTAAAGGCAATAATGAAACTAGACACTGAGCGCTTCAGTGAATTTTTCACAAAACTAACTATAGTGTGGTCAGAGATTGTGCCGATAGCAGTATGGCAAGGTGCGCAAGACATCACGGCCATCGAACGGACAAGGCGGGTAATAAATATTCGGATGGCAAAATTTAGAAGAGACAGAGGCGGTGTAGTGATACAACACCGACAACTGGAAGGAGATAAAGCAGGCCTCATACGGCCCGACGGTGTTCACTTAATGAATATAGGACTCGACATATTCCTGTCAGGACTCCAGGACGGAGTGGAACAAGTGTTAAGAGTGATGGATGGGGGTCAGAGTCCTGCATATGGGTACGGAGGATCCTCCGTGGCCTGGAAATAGAAAGGACATGTTGGAGAGTGACACTTGTTGGCCAACTTGCCGGTGTGGAGACCCAGGGCATGCTGCAACAAGCTGAATTATTTTAGAAATAAAATGCCTTTCTAATGGAATGAGTATAAAGAGTTAATAAAGCTGTGACCGATCCTCACCCATCCAGTTGTAATAGTTACATTATTGTATTGATAAAGAAAGGGGCGCGGTAGGGGGGCTGAGCGTCTGGGTTTGGTTGGGGGTCCCTACAGTCTGCCTAGGCTAGATGCATTTAAAAATTCTTATTAGATACACAGTCGGTGCAGCTTGCTTCACAGCTGGGCTACTATGCCCAAAGTATTGCCTAGTCTAGTTGCAGTTAAAAATTCTATGCTGATTAGCAGACACTGAAGCTTTGGAGCAGACCTCTGAGTAAACAGCTCTTCAGACTCAACCATCTGTGTTACCCCAAGCCATAGTATATGTAGTTTCTTACAGTTAAAAGGGGGGGGGGAGTGACCCAACCCACCTGGAACTGACGATGCCAACGTCACGTAAAACACAGCAAGAGTCTCCATTTTTCCAAAAATTGTGGCACAGACACCACTTAAGTGGCATCAATTGCCCCAGAGTTGCTTAAAACGGTTGGTGAGGTGATTTTACCAAATCCTCAAGCTTTTAGTCTCCCCAGGATGACACGGGGTAGAAAAGTCCTTGCGGATCCATGATTTGTTCATCTTTATGAATGTGAGTCTGTCTACATTCTCAGTGGACAGCCGCGTGCGCTTATCTGTCAGCACACCACCAGCACAGCTGAACACACGTTCAGAGAGAACGCTGGCTGCAGGGCATGACAAGATCTCCAAGGCGTCAGTGGCGAGCTCCAGACATTTTTCCAGATTGGAAGCCCAAAATGAGCTAGGGTTCAGTGACACAGTCATAGCTTCGATGTTCACTTGGAGATACTCCTGTACCATCCTCTCTAGGCGTTGACTATGTGTCAGACTTCTTGTCTCCTGTGGCCTTGCAAAGGATAGTCTAAAAAAGTGTGAAACGATTCCACAAAATTGCTGTTACCAGCAGATACTGTGTTACTGTTACGGTTTGAGTGATGAAGACTCGACAGTCCCACGGTTTTCAAGTTAGAACTGTGAGATTCACTACGTACACCACTGGTGTTTTGTGGAAAAGCACATGTAAGATTCTGCAACAGCCTCTGAAGATACTCCTGCATGCGTGAATCCCTTTCTATGGCAGGAATTATTTAGGCAAATTTACTTTTGTACCGGGGATCTAAGAGTGTGGCAACCCAGTAGTCGGTATTATTTCGAATTCTGACAATTCGAGGGTCATGTTGCAGGTAGTGCAGCAAGAAGGCACTCATGTGTCTTGCGCATCCAGGAGGACCAAGTCCTTAATGTGTTGGTAGCGAGGTAAAAATCATGCTTCCTTCCTCTGCCCTCTCCCCCCAACCTCGCACAACAGAAATGTGATCAAAGTCTCCCTCATCTGATGAGTCTTACATGCCCATCGCCAGTTCGTACTCCACTTCTTCCTCGGCTCCTGCACCTTCCTCAACAGTTTGGCTGCTACCATGTGCCCTGGCTAATCCCTCTCCCCCACCCTCTCATGCCTGCCGCTTTGGTGCTGCCGACCCTCTGGACCTTGGAGATGTTATCCCTTCCGCATACGACTCCTCCTCTACTTCCTCCACCTCCTCTTGTTCCACCACCTGACTCTGAATTCTGTTTAACGTGTGCTCCAGCATGTAAATCACAAGAATAGTCATGCTGATAATGGCATCGTCGTCAGCACTAAACATCTTCATCGCGATTTCAAAACTGTGTATAAGGGTTTGTGGCGCCCCTGAGGGTTCAGTCACCACAAAGGTACTGCATCTCACCCAGAGGTGTGGTATCTCACCCTCAGGTAAGGAAGGAGTATGGCTCGGGACCCTAACACCTGCATCCAACACATACCCGCAGTGGGGGTAGGGCAAGATTGCTCCTAAGGGAGAGCACAGTCCCTGGTCCTTAGCTGGTGGGAGGGTCCTATGTAGTGGGTGTCGGTGCCGAAAGAAGCTTAGGGGAGCACATGACAGGGAGAGTATAAATAGGAAGCCATCTTAGAAAGAGCAATCCAGTCAGAGGAGGAGAAGTGACAGGAGCAGAGGCTCTGCATGAGCTCTGCTCCGGAGGCTGGCCTAGCCTGGGAGGCCCAGGACTGAAGGAGAGAAGAGAGAAGTGGGAGCAGGAAGGCTCCAGGAACCGAAGGGACCCTAGGGGTACGGGCCGTGCAGAAGGCCACCCGTACGCCCGCTGCTACCAGGAGGTAGAGGGGTCAGGCCAGATAAGGGGAACCGGTCCCTCAACTAGCGGAGAAACAGAACGGCTCAACTAGAAACCGGAGGCTGCAGCATTTCTTGTACTGCAGGCCAAAGTCCACACCAGTCTCACTAAGAAGGTAGCCACATAGGACCCAGGGGACGGAATACACGTCGCCCGCCACGGCCCGAGGATACCGGATAGAAGTGTCACTGGGTGTGAGGTGCAGGGAGAAGGCCAGAGAAAGGTCACACAGAAGGGGGTCCTGCTAAGTACTCCAGAGCTATCTGGGGGTGGACTGAATACGCACAGCATGACGGGGGAGATTGCTCAGGTACCTGTAATCTGGACTGCAACAACTGTGAGTAAAGATCTTGGGACTGCATCACACGGACTCTGTGTTCATTACTGACTCACTGCACTACAACCACCGTCATCCACCCACACTGCCCAAAAGCTACACTTTTCCTGTAGGGAGTAATAATACCATTGCTGCAAAACCACCAGCTTCTGAGGACTGTTCCGCAGCGGCGGCCCCTTTGGCTGCACTCCACAGGTGGCATAGTCGGACATTATAAAACCCATATATACAAATTACCCTTGGATTGACCGCCCTGGGTCATGGACCGGGTCGCTGCCACAGTGACTACAACCCCCCGCATCTACCGGCCCGGCTCCGGGTACCCCATGGCCCGGGGAGCGCGTCAACTTCATAGGTCCCTGATCTGAGACCACTCCTGCAGCGTGATTTGCCCCACCTCTGGATCTCGTTGGCCCAGGCTATACGTCAGAATGAATTGCACCAGGGCTTGTCGGTGCTGCCACAGTCGCTGCAACATGTGCAGAGTTGAATTCCACCATGTCGGCACATCGCATTTCAGCCGGTGAACTGGCAGGCCCAACGACTTCTGTAGAGATGCAAGTCGTTGAGCTGCGGCATGCGAATGGCGGAAGTGAGCACACCGAACGTGCCCTCTGCAGAAGGTCATCAAGTCCGGGATAGTGGGCTAAAAATTGCTGGACAACCAGGTTCAACACGTGAGCCATACAAGGCACGTGTGTGACATTGCCCCGGTGAAGGGCCGCACCCAGGTTTGCAGCATTGTCGCACACGGCCTTCCCTGGTTGCAGGTCCAGTGGAGACAACCATTCATGAAACTGGGTCTCCAGAGCTGACCACAACTTCTCAGCTGTGTGACTCACATTTCCCAGACATTTCAAAGTAAACACCGCCTGATGCCGTTGAGCCCTGCTGTCAGCATAGTAAGAAGGTGTGCAGGATTCCTTCTGCGCAGTTAGAAAGCGGGTGGCATAACCAGACAGGCTTTGGGTGCAGGTGGAGGACCGAGAGGAGGTTGAGGAGGCAGAAGCAGTGGAGGAACTTCTAAATAAAGAGGATTGACGTACAACTCGTAGGGACGGCAAGACTTGGACAGCAGCTCCTTGTCCTGCTGTCACCATAGTTACCCAGTGCCCAGTCAGCGACATGTAACGCCCCTGTCCATGCTTACTCGCCCAAGTGTCTGTGATGAAATGCACCCTGTCACACACAGAGTTTCTCAAAGAAGTGGTGATGTTGTGTGCGACATGCTGGTGGAGCGCAGGCACACTTTTCTTTGAGAAGTAGTGCCGACTGGGCATCTGGTACTGGGGCACTGCGACGGACATAAGGTCTCGAAAATCCTATGTGTCCACCAGGCGGAAGGGCAGCATTTCTGTAGCCAACAGCTTGCAGATGGTGAAATTCAACCTCTTAGCTTTGCCATGGCTAGGAGTAAATGGTCTTTTACTTGTCCACATCTGAGGGACCGAGGGCTGGCTGTTGTGCTTAGACGGGGTTGAGTAGGGTGTCCTCGGCAAACTTGCCGGTTTGTGAGGAAGATGCAGGCAGAAAAGTTAGGTTGCTTTGATCCAAAGGTGGTGCTCTCGATGTCGGAGAGCGCTCAACACCAGCTGGTGTTTCCACTTCCAAATGAAATGATGACCTGCCAATCACACTGGATGATGCGGGTAAAGAGGTGGCAGGTCTGCGTCCAAAAACATGTGTGACTGCTGTCCCCCCAGTCACAGAGGATGAAGAGACCACGGATACACAAGATGGGGCAGACGGTGGTTGGCTAGGTCGCATTGTAGCACAGTGAGCTTCCCACTGCAACTTATGCTTCATATCCATGTGACGGTTCATGCATGAAGTACTCAAACTATGGATTTTTTGGCCTCTACTTAGCTTTTGGTGACAAATATTACAGATAACACGAGTTGGGTCATCCTTATCGATCTGAAAAAATGCCCAGGCTATGCAAGGCTTAGAGCACATGCGACCTGAAGAGCCACTACGACTTGTGGTTAGAGGCAGAGTTGTGGTTGAGGATGCAGTTGTTGATGTGCTTCCAGTACTCCGTCTCTGTCCAGGAAGGTGCAACCTAACCTCGTCGTCAATAGCATCTGTGACGCCCAGCTGCACTTGGTATCACAGATCCCAGAAGAGTGCATTGATGGAATCCTCCACAAGAGGCCCCCATAAACATTCACACATCTCAACCTTCCACCTAAGACCAGCAGAGGGAGCCCGTTAGGGATCTAAATAGGGAAGGTGGAGCTAGGCAGTTCAGTTCCTCTGAAGAGTTCCTGCAGTAGAGAAGCCTAAGAGAGGTCAGTCTGCAGTGGAGCTCAGTCTAGTCTAGAGAACTCAGTTAATAGTTCTGCAGTGGAGCACGAGGCTCCTGTTAGATAGATTCAGGGAGCCCAGTTAGAGCTTAAGGTGTACCGGCGCCATAAGATCGGTGAAGCGCGGCAAGTTGCCGTTAGTGTGTATAGCCTAGTGAGGGCCCAAGTAGGCCGAAGGCGAGTGGAGAGTTGGTACATAGGGGGCAGATGAGCTTAACCAGCTCACCCCGAAGCATTTACTGGACACCGGATCCAAGCTTACCGGGAGAATCCGTGGAGAACTACAAGTCCCAGGATCGCTAAGGTGCTGATACGTAAAAGAGCCAGGAGACGCTTAGGCCCCGCATGCTGGGAGTGTGAACTCCAAGACAAGGCCCTACCACAAGGCCAGCCAGTGCAGGACAGAGACAAAGTTAGGCCTAGCTCCAGGCAGGTCAGAAACTTACTACTCAGAGGCAAGAAACAGGAGGCCCTACACCCACTCATTGGGGAGGATCCTGATATGCACCCTTCACCCTAGAGTGCTCTGGGATGTGCCTGAATTTCCACCAGTAAAAGGTACAGAAGTGACTAATGTGTCCGTTCCCGTTCTTGCTCTGACCCAGCTGGGTCACATCTGTCCTGCATTCCCTCTGCATACGCTTTTCTGAGACCTAGCTCCACCTGTGGGGAGCTATACCATCGAGCTGCCTTATCACCGGCCTCAGTGAACTACTGCAGCACTTGTGCTTCTCACCAGATACCACAGGTAGCGTCACAAACTCTTATAAAATGAACAATTATCCACCCTTTTAAAGACTGACCCCAGGGTACGGGCCCGGGAGCCGACCACCGCGACATCCCAAAGGCCAGGCAAAGGCCCGGGTACCGAGTCATCCCCATCTCCTGGGCTAGTCAAATCCTCCTCCACCTCCTCTGCTGACCTCATCGACTGGCTGACTGTGGGTTGACAGTAAGTGGGATCTGCAACCTCGTCATCATCACCCTGTGTGTTCTCACACCCGTCGTCCTCAGAGACAACCTCTTCATGCCCTGACAAAAAGCTCAAGTTGTCGCTCCAATCAGGTATTTGAGTCTCATCATCATCTTCCTCATTGTCTCCACCAACAGGAGTTACAGTTTGGGAACGAGGGTCTACATTATGGTCAGAACCTTCTGAGTCTGGTCCTGGATCCGACTCATAAAGATTCTGGGCATCAGTGCAGGTAATTTCCTCATCTGGATTCACAGAAGCTCTGGAGCCGACCTCTGATTCCCAGGCTATAGTATGAGTAAACAGCTCTGCAGACTCAACCATCTGTTCTACTCCATACTCAGACGGGCAGCTGGAGATTTGGGAGCTGTGAGGACGCAAGTGCAATTACGGTGACACCTCTGAGGACTGGAGTATTTGTGATGTTGAAGTTGAGGTGGAGGAGAGCCCACTTGAAGGAGCACTTGATATCCATTGAAGCACCTGCTGTTTTTGTGCCTCATCTGGACTTTGTAGCGATGGGCGTGTCCGTAAGAAAGGGATCGTATCACATTGTCCACGAAAAGAAGTAGACATCTTAGTTTGGCTGGAAGATGGTCTTTCTTCTGCAGATGTTACCCCCCCACACCGCGGGGGGGCTCGACCCACCAGCGGACAGGCACCAGTATTGAGAGAGGGGAGCTGGCCGTCAGGGTCCACCGCGGCTCTGGCACAAACCCGGCGACACGGAGGTCGACGTGCAGGAACGGACTGGCCGTGTCGGCTTTGCACTTTTTGGTTTTAGAAGGGCATGACATGCCTATATCTGTGTCTCCCCCTCCTTTTACTCCTCCACCTCTTTTCTTTTCGCATGACTATATGTACTTGTCACTTTTCCATGTGTTAGTTGTGTCTTCTGAGCAGTTTGTCAGCTTTTGGACACATTTGAAGGTGTTTTATATGTGTTTCTATATGTTTTTGTTTGCCTACCATTGGTTTTAACAGTGTTCGAAGGTGTTCGACGAACAGTTCGGCGAACATACGGGTGTTCAACAAACCGAACCGAACTCGAACACTACGGGGGTGGCTCAACACTACTCATAGCCATGTTTAATACATCTACAGCTATAACCACGCTGCTCGAACCTATGCCTCAGATCCTGTGCCTGACGTTCGAAGTTCAAGTCCGATGAGCAGATCTGCCTCATCCTTAGGAACTGTCCACCCGGGACGGTCCTGATCATGGCGGGACTGTGGGCAGACCCGGCGTGAATCAGAGAGTTCACCGCGGTGGACTTCCTATACACGTCGGTCTGCATGCACCCAAATGAGTCTACATGCAGTGAGATGTCCAGGAAGTCCACCTTTTTACTATCAAAGCTATAAGTCAATTTGATATTATACTGATTCACGCCGAGTTCATCCATAAATGTCCGGAGTTGCTGGCTTGAGCCCTGCCACAAAAATAAAATATCATCTGTGTAGCATATCCAGCACAGCACACGGTGGGCAACCAGTGCGCCCCCATCGCCAAAAATCTCCCTCTCCAACTGCCCAAGGAAGAGGTTGGCATAGGAAGGCGCACGGGCCGCCCCCATGGCCGTGCCCCGCTTCTGTAGAAAAAAACGGTCTTTGAAAACAAAAAAATTATGGGTAAGGGCAAACTCCAGCAGCTCCAAGACAAGTTCACAGAGAGGGCCGTCCAGGATGGAGGCACCCAGGAAGAGGCGGGCTGCATTAACACCATCGGTGTGGTCAATGCTGGTGTAGAGACTCTCCATGTCGGCCGTCACAAGCAGGGTACCTTCCTCCACAAGGACGCCGTCAACCCGTGTCAGAACGTCGGTTGTGTCCTTAACATAAGATGGTAATGTTTCAACTAGTGGTTTGAAGTAATGATCAATAAATTTACAGATAGACTCACAGAAGCCACAATTCCCTGACACTATCGGACGTCCAGGTGGGTTGACGGCATCCTTGTGGATCTTGGGCAGCAGATAGAACGTGGGAGTCCTGGGGAAATTAACCAATAAGCCATCCAGCACCCTCCTTGTCATAATACCTTCCTCAAAGGCCCGTCTAAGGATGTCTCTGAGATTAGAGGAGAAAGAGGACAGAGGGCAGGAGGGCAATTTAGTATATGTCTGGAGATCCCTCAACTGGCGGAAGGCCTCACGCTCATATTTCTCGCAAGGCCAGACCACAATGTTGCCTCCCTTGTCTCCCGCCTTGAATACCACATCGTGCAGCAACTGCAGCTGTGAAATCGCTACACCATGTCAGTGGGTCAGATTGTCAAACTGTCGTCTAGATGACAGTTTTCTCAGATCCTCCGTGACCAGCTTGGCAAAGATGTCCATGACTGGGCTAAGAGACAAGGGGGGGAACCTTGTGGATCTGGGCATAATCGATTGAGGAAATCCACCTGTATTAGGTTTCTCTTCTTCATCCAATAGCTCCTCCAAACACTGGTAAAGCCTCACTCTCCGCATGAGCTGCATCTGTATCTGGGCCCTAGTGGTGTAGTTTCTTGAGGATAAGTTTACGAGAGAAGAGCTGGAGGTCCTTTAACGCTGTGAAAAAATTAAATCCATAAGTGAGTGAGAATGTTAACCTTTTCCCCAGGACCTCCAGTTGCGCCAAGGTTAATATATGGGAGGACTGATTGATTACCTGGAGCCCCCCTGAGAAGACATCCCCAAATCGTTGGTATGTGGGGTTCTAGGTTTATTTGCTTGTCTAGTTTTCATCTTGTTTGCAGTTGCAGGAATAGTTTGATTTGCCCCCTTCGAATTAGTGAACGAGTGTGGTTCTTCCTGTGAAACATTGGATTGTAGTGATGTCGATCTAGACCTGGAATAAGACGTATTGCGGAATCTATGGCGAGATCTCTGATGTTGGTTTCTCCATCTGTAGACCTGTTGGTCTTGTTTATCACGTACGTCTCTCTGGAAATTTTTTGACTTAGTGGTTTGAATATCCGTGGCCCATTTTTGTAGTTCCACATCCATATCATCATTTAATTTTTTCAATGCTTCACTGGGAAGCCCATTTTTAAGTATGATTTGAAGCTCATCGATCTCTAATTCAACTACTTTCATAGAGGAGGCATTCATCTCTTTAAGCAAAGTTATGAAACCTATTGAGCAGGTATTTGCCAATTCCTCACTCTTATTTTTAAAATTATCATCAGAAATGGGGAATGAGGGAAACACTTGGACCCTTGGGCCTCTAGGGATTAATCCCTTTTGTATATATTTTGACGCATGATTCCACCATATCCTGGTATGCCTCCTAATGAGGTCCTTGAATTTATTAATGGCATGCTGTATATCCCTGTCCACCCCGGACCCAACCTCCTGGTTGTCTTTAAGAACGTCATCCCGTAAGGAGAGCCACGTGCCATCACTTGATCTAAAGTCTATATCAATACTGGCCACAACTGTGAAAAACACAGAAAGAATTATTAAACAACTGTACATAGCCAAAAAACACGTAAGCAAAGGAGGTGAATCACTAGCCAAACCTGGGCAGTGAATTCCCCTCAATTAATACCCTTGTTTATGTTTAAACCATTCACTGTCCAAGGAGCATGAAGATAAATCGGAGAAACAGACAGATAAACTGGTATAAATATGCAAATTCATTTTATTGTAATATATTATAAAGAGTAATAAAAAGACAATAAGCAGGATGGGTGCAATGTCGATTCATAAAACAATGTATATCGCCTAATATATGATTTGATATCGGGGGAAAGAAAATATATATGATGGCCTGTTGGCTCTAGGTAATATTCATAGCCACTGATTATTGCAATTTGCCCTGTGGCCAGAAACACCTAACTTACCCATAGGTAATTCATATAATCATCTTAATAACCAATACATAAGGGCCCAGTGGCCCCACAGATTCAATGGCAAATAGAGAAGGTGTGATGCAATAAACAAAAGATCCAAAGTTAGACAAGCAATAAACAAATAGAAAGACTGAGCCAAATTGAATAGGCATAAAAAAAAAACCCTTAATACCTATGAATCCATTTAGCATGTTGCTTACCAGGGATGGAGGGAAGGTGATGAGGATAAAACGGCGCCCGACGCGCGTTTCGAGGTGCAGCAGACCACCTTGTCAAGGGCGATGAATATGTGACGAAGGGAAATGTGACCCATCTATTTATACGCAGCATGGACATGCATGTGTGCCTGGGAGCACCGGAAGCGCGGCCGCGGCAACCGGAAATGCATCACCGGCATCATATGATCACAGGGATATGGTGTTTCACGGCGCATGCGCGCCGCCGCGATCTAACCCTCTGGCGCGCACCCCAGCCGTCAAGCCGCTCATGTGCATAGGGTAAACAAGCGCAGGGCAGCATAGAGATAGACAGAGGCCCGAGGGGGATGATCACTGCGGGATGCACGCGCACCACATATCCGTTGGATGTACCACCAAGGATAATGGTGCACTAGAAATGGTAACAAAGCGCAAAAAAATGAGAAGAACACATCCCACATAAGTTGCAAATACATGTCGGTTAAGTTTGATAGTCACAAAATCATATTATTAAACTACACAATATATCTGTGGTTAGTAGAACTTCCATTTGTCGTGTTTTTAATGGGCCAAAGATATCAGAATCGTGCAGAAGGTTAGACTGTAGGGATAAAAGTGAAAAAAAGAAGAATGAACATAATCAGAAAAGAACACCACATAAACAAAATAAATTAAAAACAATTAGGATTATGACCTGACCACCATTAAGTGGACAGGGATTTATAACCTGAATGCCAATTAAAATTTACAGGAATGAAGTAAAACTTAGAGACTCATTAAGGACAAAAGACGTGACTGTGTTGAATCGCACGATCCATTGGGCTTCCCGTTGTGCGAGGGCTTTCCCGATGTTGCCACCCCTGATCCCAAAATTCACCACCTCAATCCCACGGGCCAATAGGGAGCGGGGATCGCAGTTATGTTTATCCTTAAAGTGGCGTGGGATGGTCTTTAAAAGGGAGGGGTCAGATATCGTCCTGGCTTTCCCAATGTCTCTTACGTGTTCGCTGACACGGAGTCGAAGTTCCCTCGTCGTCAGACCCACATAAATCAAGGAGCAACCACATGTGGCATAGTAAATCACGTTTGAGGTGCTGCAGGAAATATGGTGTCTTATGTCGAAGGTCCTTCGGCCGTCCGCTGAAATAAACGAAGTGCAACGAAGGACATTGGGGCAAGCCAGGCAATGTCCACGTTTATAGCAGCCCAATGTTGGTCCCCTTGAGCCAAAAGGATTGCATTTTTCAGAGATGTAATGACTCCTCACCAGGAGGTCACCTAAATTTTTGGATCTCCTGGGGGTCATTGAAGGATAATCACCTAGATAGGTTCTCAGGGAGGGCTCCGTCATCAAAATGTCCGAATGTTTAGCCAGGATCTGACGCATACTCGACCACTTGTGGTTGTAGACAGAAATAAATCTTATCTTATTCCTTCTCAACATCTCTCTTTTTAGGAGGGTGGAGAAGAGCATTATGTGATGTTCTCCTGGCTCTCTCATAGCCATGTTTAATACATCTATGGCTATAACCACGCTGCTCGAACCTATGCCTCAGATCTTGGGCCTGACGTTCGAAGTTCAAGTCCGATGAGCAGATCCGCCTCATGCTTAGGAACTGTCCAACCGGGGCGGCCCTGATCGTGGCGGGACTGTGGGCAGACCCGGCATAAATCAGAGAGCCACCGCCCAGGCCATATAGCCGCCCATTTTCCCCTGACCCCCGAGCCGATGGACTGCAGCATAGGACACCGTTGTTCATATTATGCGCATCTGGCCTGCAGTGTGAACTGTCCACCCAGTGAGGGGCCTCAAGCATATCCCGTGAAGGTGAACGGGCTGGAGGAACAGCACTGCTAGACTCCGGGAGTTTGGTGACCCTTGTGAGGGCCACCCTTCCTCTCCAACTGATCCGGGGGAAAAAAGTTGGCGTACGGTGCATCTATGGTAATGCTAAGGACTACCCTATGGCCAGAGTGAACATTGAAATGGCCCTTAGTACTGATTCCCATGAGGTTAGCGTCATTCAGGACTCGTTGCACCCTATTATTATAGGCCGGGACTTTTGTTTATTTTGGGATTTGCGGGGAAAGGATTCCGACTTCGCTGGCTCAGATAGGAAACCAGTTAACCCTGATAAGGTATCACCACACCCAGAGTCAGACAGGTTTCCCTTTTGTGTCCTTGTGGGGGATGAAGAGGTAGTGTCCCCTGAGTCTGACATTCCGGAGTTAGGGGTGACCAGTGAGAATTTTGGGTCTGCTCAACATAGGGACCTAACTCTGAAGGAAGCCTTCAATAATGTCACTGTCATAAATGGGGTTGCACAGGAGCCAGGGGCTGACACAAGGCTTCCCTATTTTATGATGAGTTGTTGTACTGAGTTACAAAAGTGAGGGAAGAGCTGGTGGAACAGTTAATAGTGCCAGGTCCCTATAGAAGGAAGGTGTTGGACATGGCCTATTCGTATATCTTGGGGGGACATCTAGGGGTGGAGAAAATGCAGGAATGGATTATGCAGAGGTTCTATTGGCCAGGGGGTCACCGGGAAATATTAAAGTATTGCAGGTCCTGCCCAACATGCCAGTTAACTGCCCCCACCTCTCACTTTCAAAGTCAAATTGTGCCATTGCTCATTATTAAAGTGCCATTAAAGAGAATTGCCATGGACTTGGTCGGTCCCCTGGTTAAATCTACTCGTGGGTATCAATATATCTTAATCATCCTGGACTATGCCACACGCTATCCGGAAGCAATTTCCCTGAGAAACTCCTCCGCAAAGAGTATAGCTCGCGAATTGGTCCACATTGTCTCCCGGACAGGTTCACCAAAGGAGATCCTGACCGACCAGGGATCTCCCTTTATGAGTAAGATGATGAGGGAGTTATGCAGGATTCTGCAAATCTCTCAACTGAGTACCTCACTATACCATTGTCAGACAGATGGCCTTGTGGAAAGTTTTAATAAAATGCTAAAGAGAATGCTGAGGAAGGCCATAGAAAAGGATGGTAGAGAATGGTACTGTCTCCTACCGTATCTGTCTCCATTCGAGAGGTTCCACAGGCATCTACAGGGTTCTCACCATTCGAACTCCTGCATGGCCGACAGCCGCGAGGTCTCCTGGCTATAGCCAAGGAAACCTGGAAAGCCGAAGTCACGCCCCACAGAAGCATAATCAAGCACATTGCACTGATGCAGCAGAGCATTGCAAAGGTGATGCCCATCGTAAAAGGACATGTCCTCCAGGCACAAGAAGCTCAAACCAGGGTCTACAACTGGTCAGCCATAGTGAGGCAATTAAATTCAGGAGACCGAGTCCTCGTGCTAATTCCTATGGTGGAGAGTAAGTTCTTGGCCAAATGGCAAGGGCCGTATGAGGTGGTGGAGAAGCTTGGTGATGTGAACTACAAGATTCATAAACCGGGACAACGTAAGCCATACCAGATATACCACGTCAATCTCATCATGCCATCTCAAGACAGGAAGGCTGTGGAAGCTCCATGGTTGCTGGGCAAGCCAGAAGGGGACGTGGGAGGAGTCACAATAGCGGAAACGTTAACGAAGGCCCAAAAACATAATTGTTGGGAGTTGCTTCAGAAAAACACGGATCTGTTTTTGGAATTGCCAGGCTGCACAAGAGTCGTAGAACACGAGGTTCTGACAGAGCCACATGTGTGGGTGAACTTGAAGCCCTATCAGATAGTTGAGGCCTGATGAGAGGTGATCTCCAAAGAGGTGGCTCGTATGTTGAAACTCGGGGTCATTGAGGAATCCAAGACCGGTTGGTCGAGCCTGATTGTCCTGGTCCCAAAGCCCAATGGTGAATGGAGGTTCTGCAATGACAATCGGAAGTTGAATGAGGTCTCCAAGTTTGATGCATATCCCATGCCACGTATCAATGAGGTGATCGAGAGTCTTGGGCCAGCAAAGCACGTAACGACCTTGGATTTGACCAAGGGATATTGGCAGATCTTCTTGGCACCGGGAGCCAAGGAGATGACTGCATTTTCTACGCCGGATGGATGCTTCCAGTATGTCCAGATGCCGTTTGGACTGCAGGGGGCCCCTGCCACCTTCTACAGGGCCATGGATCGAAACATTGCGCCGCATAAGAAATACGCCATGGCATACCTGGACGATATTGTTATCTTCAGCACAGACTGGGAGAGTCATCTGGAAAATGTCCAGGCGGTGTTTGATGCTCTAAGGAAGGCGGGGTTTACAATAAACCTGAAGAAATGTGCCATGGGGAAAGATGAAGCCTAATACCTGGGTTATGTATTTGGTAGAGGTGAGATCAAACCCCAAATCAGTAAAGTGGAGGCAATCCAAACCTGACAGAGTCCACTGTCAAAAAAGCAGGTTAGAGTCTTCCTGGGGATTGCGGGATGCTACAGGAGGTTCATCCCAAACTTCACCATGATGGCCGCACCCCTGACTGACCTCCTTATGGGGACGAAATTGGCAATGGCCAAATGGTCTGAAGAGGCGGAGATGGCCTTTCAAGAGATGAAAGTGGCTCTGTGTAGGCAACTGGTCCTGGTTGCTGTCGACTTCAAGAAATAGTTTATACCCCAGACAGATGCATCAGATGTCGGTTTAGGAGCAGTCCTTTCCTAGGAGATACACGGGGAGGAGCACCCTGTCCTCTACCTGAGTAGAAAGCTGTCCTCCTGTGAGAGAAGATATTCGGTCATAGAGAAGGAGTGCTTGGCCTTAAAGTGGGCGGTGGACACGTTACGGTACTATCTGTTAGGTTAAAAATTTAGATTAGTATCCGACCATGCCCCACTCAGATGGATGAGGGAAACAAAGGGAAAAAATGTCAGGGTCACCTGCTGATTTTTAGAACATAGAGCAAGGAAGCTACATGGTAATGCTGAAGCCCTCTTGAGAATCCCCTGTCTGGTAGTAGAAGGTGCCAAGCCCCACGGCTTTAGGCAGAGTGGGATGTATGTAAGGTGGCTAATGGACGCGTAGTCGATGGGAGGTATGTATCACAGAGATGGCTGGTCTCTGTGATATAACACGGAGTATTTTCTCTAGTGCACGCACACACTAAGAGGACTAATTGGTGCACCTGGGACCCAATTATGTGTAGTTTGAGAGATAGGCGGGTCTTGCTACCCACATACCTCACCTCTGGGTGTGGCTCACAGCCTTTTTAATGGAGTATGTGTTATGATCTGCAACATGAACTAAGGAAAGATAGAGAAAAGCTGTCCCTACAGTAAGACTAAGCTGAATCCCTATGATGTAGCGGGCTGCCAGTTCCTAGCGTACAGACCCGCCTTAGTCCTCGGCTAGTCTGAACGGAAACCTATAGCATAAGGGGAGGGGTTCCTAAAAGAACTAAGGACTGGGACTAAAATGGGACACCTCCTAAACAGAGAAGTTGTTGCAGAACACAAAAAGACAAACTGACAAAAAGGTACTAAAGGTCCCAGAAGGACAAAGCAAACTGACAGAGAAAGGCACCGAAGCACCTGGCTAGAGAAACAGTCAAACACTGAAGTCCAGCACAGCCAAAAGGGCGGAGCTGGAATATAAAGGCAGATGGTCACGTGACGCAAAACACAAGATGGAAAAAACAAACAGGAGAGTTCTAACAGTATGTTGTTTGGCACAGGGTCTGTGTGTCTGGAAGGAGAAAGGCCTCCTGCGTGTGGTTGTCTCCAGTAGTGTTGAGCCACCCCCGTATTGTTCGGGTTCGGTTCGGTTCGTCGAACACCGGGATGTTCGAGGAACTGTTCGTCGAACTGTTCGTCGAACACCTTAGAACACCGTCGAACACCGTTAAAACCAATGGCAGGCAAACAAAAACACATAGGAACACATAGAAAACACCTTCAAAGGTGTCCAAAAGCTCACAAACTGCTCAGAAGACGCTTTCTTTAAAAAAGCCGGCCGGCAATTCATCAGCGGCATACACCGGTACCCGACAATTTAGACATGAAGGAATAGAGCATCACACATAGATTAGATAGATAGAAACATGTCAGTCACATATATATGAAGTACAGTGACAGTGTTGCTTACTGTACTTGTCATTTAGTGTAAAGGATTTATTAAAAAATATAATAGTGTTTTCGTGCACCATCTCTTTAAAAAAGCCGGCCGGCAATTCAGCAGCGGTACCCGACAATTTATAACAGACAGAATAGAGCTTCACACATAGATTAGATAGATAGAAACATGTCAGTCACATATATATGAAGTACTGTGACAGTGTTGCTTACTGTACTTGTCATTTACTGCAAAGGATTTATTAAAAAAAATAATAGTGTTTTCATGCACCGTCTCTTTAAAAAAGCTGGCTGGCAATTCAGCATCTGTACCCGACAATTTAGAATAGAAGGAATAGAGAATCACACATAGATTAGATAGATAGAAACATGTCAGCCACATATATATGAAGTACAGTGACAGTGTTGTTTACTGTACTTGTCATTTAGTGTAAAGGATTTATCAAAAAAAATAATAGTGTTTTCATGCACCGTCTCTTTAAAAAAGCCGGCCGGCAATTCAGCATCTGTACCCGACAATTTATAACACACAGAATAGAGCTTCACACATAGATTAGATAGATAGAAACATGTCAGTCACATATATAATAAGTACAGTGATAGTGTTGGTTACTGTACTTGTCATTTAGTATTAAAATAAAGGATTTATTATTAAAAAAAATTGGCGTGGGGTTCCCCGTAATTTTAGTCTCTAGCGGAGGTTAAGCAGACAGCTGGGGCAGATGTTTGAAGCCTGGGAAGGGGGTAATACCCACGGAGCTTCCCAGGCTACTAATTAGTGTTGAGCCACCCCCGTAGTGTTCGAGTTCGGTTCGGTTCGTCGAACACCCGTGTGTTCGCCGAACTGTTCGTCGAACTGTTCGTCGAACACCTTCGAACACCGTTAAAACCAATGGCAGGCAAACAAAAACACATAGAAACACATAGAAAACACCTTCAAAGGTGTCCAAAAGCTGACAAACTGCTCAGAAGACACAACTAACACATGGAAAAGTGACAAGTACATATAGTCATGCGAAAAGAAAAGAGGTGGAGGAGTAAAAGGAGGGGGAGACACAGATATAGGCATGTCATGCCCTTCTAAAATCCAAAAAGTGAGAAGCCGAGACGGCCAGTCCGCTCCTGCTCGTGCCACCTCCGTGTCGCCGGGTTTGTGCCAGAGCCGCGGTGAACCCTGACGGCCAGCCCCCCTCTCCCAATACTGGTGCCTGTCCGCTGGTGGGTCGAGAGAGCCCCCCTGTGGTGGAGGCAGCTCTAAGCTTTTTAATTTAAATTGTCCCTCTAATTTGAATGAATACACTTTAAATCCATTTACAAGGATCTATTGGAGGGCAAGTCTCATGCCAGCAGCCGCGTAATTCCAGCTCCAGTAGCGTCCACTAAAGCTGCTGCAGTTAAAAAGCTTTTATAAGGATCGAGCTCGGCTGTCCACCGCAAGGCATCCTAGTGCCAGTCCCAGCCCCTATGCCTTGGGGTGCCTCCTGATGCTCTTCACTAAGTATCCCGTGGTCCCGAAGCATTTCCTTTGAAAAAATTAAGTGTCCAAACTACAGGTGGTGTAGCTTGCTTAACAGCCGGGATAATCCGCTGACTAGCAGACACTGCTACTAGGCACAAAGTATTTCCTGGGCTAGATGTGTAGCACCCTGAGGATTCGGCTGCTACAGGGGTATTGCACCTCAACCCAGAGGTGTGATATTCCACTCCCAGGTAAGGATGGAGTGTGGATCTGAGCTCGGTAGGCTGCATGCACTACACACATCCCATTTCCGAGGAGCAGACCGACGGTACTCCCACTTAGAAATGTGCAGGTACGACCGAGTCTGTTCCTGGCTGGAGTGGGAGGGGGGTGGAACATCCCAAGTAGTGTAGGGGCAGATAGGGGGAGCAGCCTGGGTAAAGATAGGAGCTCATTGGGTGCTGGTCACCTGAGCTCACACATAGAGGGTGTATATAAGGTGGGCACCAACTAAGAACAGGGTCAGTTGCAGAGAGAAAGTCAGGAGCAGAGGAGAAGAGAGACCCAGAGTGGGAGAGGAGAGAGAGAGACCCAGAGGGGGAACCAGAAGAAAAGGACTCCAAGAACCCAACTTAAATCCCCGGGTGAAGAGTCGGCACAGGGTACCGGAACCCAAGCTGGTGGGGGTAAAAACACTCCCCAGCCAGAGACCGGAGACCGTGGGCAGCGTTTGCCACGGTCACCCACCACATCCACCACGAAGGCATACCACGAGGAGGGTCAGGGAACCCAAGGCCAAGGGTGTCCCAACAGAAGGCCCGAGGGAGCTGGACCTGGGTGGATCAATAGTGGGGACGGCCAGAGAAAGGACTGAAGGAGAGCTCAGGGTCACGCTCCGGACTTATTTGGGAGTTGGCTGGATCCAGAACCTGGTGGACGCAGCACGGCTCGGGAGGTCACTCGAAGCTGGAGTGACCAGAACATCAGCAGTGAGTAAAACATCCTAAACTGCATAACCCGACTCTGTCTCTGATTGCCGTCCACACTGCATCACCACAACTCCCATCCTCTGCACCTGATCCCCCTGAGGCTATACCCCACCCGTTGGGGGTTATATCACCAAAGCTGCACCTACACCACCAGCCTCAGCGGACCCTGCTGCAGCGGCGGCCACAGTGACCGCAGCACAACGGGTGGCGTAGTCGACAATAAAGAACTTATAACATCTGTATGACTGCCACATACAACTCAGTTTGACACCCTGGGCACGGACCGGGTCACAGCCACTCGGAAGACTACAACTCCCATCTGATCCGGCTCCGGATATTCCCACTAACGAATATGGCCCAGGGGGCGCGTCAACTTTGGCGTAGTCGGCAGGATTACGTGCCCGCAACACCCGGGTACTGCGTGCCTGAAGAAAAGAATGAGTTTACCTCAAAAAGAAGTCTCCTGCCGGTTCCGGAGGGTCCCCGCCATCGGACCCCATCACCAGTCGATTCCCGCCGGTTGTCCGCCATTAACAGCGTTTTCCCGCCATCTGCAGAGTTTCCCACCACTGGGAAGCGGTTCCCGCCATTTCCAAAGGTTTCCCGCCTTGTCAAAGCGGACGCCATTATGGGCGTGCCAGAGGATGGCAAGAGGCCACCTCCCATCGTGGGCCAGGACCGAAAATGGCGCCAAAAGTGGAAACCGCCCCCACCAACAGAGACTGTGATGCTAGAGGTGTCTGTCAGCGTGAAAGAACAGCCCCTGGAGCTGACAGTCACCAAGTGGCCCCGGGACCGCCCTCGAGGTGGGAGGAGACGAAAGAAAAGAACGAAGATGGGTGCCGCCTGGAGCAGTCTGGAGCGAGCGCACCCGGAGGCAAGAAGCCTGGAGAGGAGGAGCAGAGAAGCTCACCCGGAGATGTCCAGAGAGCAGAGCAGCACCGGCCCGCTGGCCAGGAGCCTGCTGGAAGAAGAGCAGAGCAGCACCGACCCGTTGGTCAGGAGCCTGCTGGAAACCACGACCCCACTAGGCTTAATGGAGGTCCTCGCACAGCTCCCCCGAGACCGGGAGTGTGCACAGACTGCCCTGGAGGGCCTCGCACGGAGGATGGCCCGGGTACAGCGAGAGACATTGGCGGAGTGGAGCCGAGAGATGGCCCAGCAAACCAAGACCCGGAGCACGCCAGCCAAGATGAGGAGACAGACCGCCTCTGAGGATGGCGCGGGAGGACCCAAGGCCGGAGACGGCGCCGAGAAGGGAGCCGAACGCATGGAGACAGGTAAAGGGGACGTCTATACCCCAAACCAGGACACCGCTTACCTGCCCCAGCTCCCCGTCGCAGAGCCCGAAAGTCCCCCTGCTGTGCCCGAAAACGCCATGTCACCGCCACAGACTAGGCCTCAACCGGAAGCCGCAGCCGCGACCCCTGTGACGTCACACGCCTCGACCCCGAGCGTGGCAAAACAGGAAGTAACACCAGCGTGGTCGCAGGGCCTAGAATTCCCGGGCGTCGCATCACCAACAGCGCCCCCTACCTCCGCGGAGCCTCCGGCCTGGCCGCAAGGCCAGGTAGCCCAGGGCGCCGCCGTCCTAACGGTGCCCTTCACCTTCCAGGTGCCCCAGGCCTGGCCGCAAGGCCTGGGCAACCCGAGCGCCACCACCACCGCGCCCGCACCCGTAAAACCAAGGGTGCCGCGTCTGGGAGAGGACTTGTTTGCCCAGCACACGTGGCCGGATGGGCAGCCTTTCATCTGGCCCCAGAGATATTATGAACTGGAGCACCAGAGGAGAGTTGGGGCCATGTGTGCACCCCTGATTCCGGCTCCGAAGCCCGTGATAAGGATCTCGCCCCCGCTTGAAGAGACCCAATTTGAGTGGGACCCCACCGGAGAAGACCTAATGGGGTTCACTCAAGAAACCAGGGCAGCTGCAGCGGAGCGTGCTGAGTGCTGCCGACAGCAGCTCGAGGAGTTTGCGAGGGAGCGGAGAGAGAGGCGGGTCCGGGAACAACAGGCTCAAGTAAGGAGCGCCGAGCAGAAGAGCCGAACCAGGAGGGACCCCCGTGCAGCGCACAGTCCCCGCACCACCGGGACTGTAATTAAGTTCAACATGCAGCATGGGTGGGGCTTCATCAGAGACCACAACACCCCCGGCGACGTCTTTGTCACGCGCAGAGATGTGGAGTCCCATCTGCCGGAGGGGCACAGAGGTCGTGACCTTTATATCGGGGACGAGGTCACCTTTACCCGGCACAAGTGTGCCAAAGGACCTTACGCCCTCCATGTGCATCGCCTGACAGAGGAGGAGCTGTGATGTGAGGAGGAAGAGCAAGAGGATCCGGACGGGTCTGAAGCTGAGATCCCCAAAGAAAGAGCAGGAGGAAGACGTTGTTGAGTACAGCGGAGTAGATGCTGTAAATAGTTACCCGATCGGGGTATAAAGAAACTGTTACAGCAAATATAGTCCCCGTTGGGACCAGCTGAGGGAACTGTTTACCCGTTTACCCTTAATCCCACAGGCTGAGGACTGTGAGCAGCCATTCCCTTTCCCTCCCTAACTGGCCGAGGACTGAGAGCGGCCACTACCCCTGTATATAGTTGCGCGTCCTAAAGCGCCCCCTACTGGTTTTACTGTAAAACCACCTTAAAGAAAAGAACTGTCGCACTTTGCCCGGTCACACGTTGCACAGTGACCGGAGGAGGAACAAGAGACGACGAGAATGTTTATTATAAAAAAAAAAAGTTTTATTGATGCTGCTAACTTATATAATGTTTTATATGTTTATGAAAAAAATTTGTATGTTTTGGTGTTGTTTTTTTTGTCTTACAGCCCGAGGACGTGCTGTGATTTACCAGGGGGGAATGTAGCACCCTGAGGATTCGGCTGCTACAGGGGTATTGCACCTCAACCCAGAGGTGTGATATTCCACTCCCAGGTAAGGATGGAGTGTGGATCTGAGCTCGGTAGGCTGCATGCACTACACACATCCCATTTCCGAGGAGCAGACCGACGGTACTCCCACTTAGAAATGTGCAGGTACGACCGAGTCTGTTCCTGGCTGGAGTGGGAGGGGGGTGGAACATCCCAAGTAGTGTAGGGGCAGATAGGGGGAGCAGCCTGGGTAAAGATAGGAGCTCATTGGGTGCTGGTCACCTGAGCTCACACATAGAGGGTGTATATAAGGTGGGCACCAACTAAGAACAGGGTCAGTTGCAGAGAGAAAGTCAGGAGCAGAGGAGAAGAGAGACCCAGAGTGGGAGAGGAGAGAGAGAGACCCAGAGGGGGAACCAGAAGAAAAGGACTCCAAGAACCCAACTTAAATCCCCGGGTGAAGAGTCGGCACAGGGTACCGGAACCCAAGCTGGTGGGGGTAAAAACACTCCCCAGCCAGAGACCGGAGACCGTGGGCAGCGTTTGCCACGGTCACCCACCACATCCACCACGAAGGCATACCACGAGGAGGGTCAGGGAACCCAAGGCCAAGGGTGTCCCAACAGAAGGCCCGAGGGAGCTGGACCTGGGTGGATCAATAGTGGGGACGGCCAGAGAAAGGACTGAAGGAGAGCTCAGGGTCATGCTCCGGACTTATTTGGCAGTTGGCTGGATCCAGAACCTGGTGGACGCAGCACGGCTCGGGAGGTCACTCGAAGCTGGAGTGACCAGAACATCAGCAGTGAGTAAAACATCCTAAACTGCATAACCCGACTCTGTCTCTGATTGCCGTCTACACTGCATCACCACAACTCCCATCCTCTGCACCTGATCCCCCTGAGGCTATACCCCACCCGTTGGGGGTTATATCACCAAAGCTGCACCTACACCACCAGCCTCAGCGGACCCTGCTGCAGCGGCGGCCACAGTGACCGCAACACAACGGGTGGCGTAGTCGACAATAAAGAACTTATAACATCTGTATGACTGCCACATACAACTCAGTTTGACACCCTGGGCACGGACCGGGTCACAGCCACTCGGAAGACTACAACTCCCATCTGATCTGGCTCCGGATATTCCCACTAACGAATATGGCCCAGGGGGCGCGTCAGATGCAGTTAAAAATTTGTAAGTAGATACTCTCGTTGGATGCTGAGAAAGCATTCCATAGAGTCTCCTGGCACGCCATATATGATTCTCTTAAAAAGCTTGGGGTAGGGGTCTAGGGGACCCTTTTATAGCCAAAATCACGGCCCTGTATCACAATACGTCACCTAGGCTGAAGATAAATGGAACTGTAGCACCGAGGGCTCGGTTGCTACAGACGTATTGCACCTCACCCAGAGGTGTGATATCTCACTCTCAGATAAGGATGGAGTGTGGATCAGGACCCGACACCTGCATGCATTACACCACATTGCCGTGGGGCAGGGCGACCAATATGCCCCTGAGATGGGCACGACAGTCCCTGTCCCTGGCTGGAGTGGGGGGAGGGAACACTGAGGAAGGGGAACCCTGCAGTGCAGGAGCAGGGAGGAAGCAGTTCCTGGGTGCATTTAGAAGGGAGTATAAAAGGTGGGCACCATCTTAGTTCAGTGCAGAGAAGTCTGAGCAGAAGTGGCAGGGAGCAGGGGCTCTGCATGAGCTCTGCTCCGGAGGCGGGCCTAGTAACAGAGGCCCAGGCCTGCAAGAGGGAGAAGGAAGGAAGAGGAGCGGAGAAGGCTCCAGGAACGAGGAATGAAGGGATCCCAGGGGTGCGGACGGGCGAGTCGCCACCGCACGCCCGAATCCACCTGCGTGGAGGGGTCAGGCCAAAGGGGGAGACCGGTCCCCGAACTAGTGGAGGCAGGAAACGACCCTCAGCTAGAAACCGGAGGCTCTGACATTTTATGTGGCGCAGCCCCTTGCTCCACCCGCTAGGAAGGCACCACATAGGGTCAGGGAAACTGGCGCCAAGTTTACCAAGAGGAGGCCCGAGGCAGCCGGACAGAAGTGTTGGTAAGAAAGGCCAGACAAAGGACACACAAAGGGGGTCCTGTGAAGCGCTCCAAAGTTATCTGGGAGTTGTCTGAGCCCCTCACCTGGTGAGCACAGTACGACGTGGGCAGCCGTTACCTGCAGACGTGGTCTGGATAATAAGAACTGTGAGTAAAGGCCCTGAACTGCATCACTGACTCCGTGTCGTTACTGCTGCTGCCCTGCACCATCACCCCCATCCTCCGCATACACTGCCCTGAGGCTATACTCCTCCCGTGGGGAGTTATGCTACGCTCTGCTGCACCCACAACACCAGCCTTAGCGGTCTGCCCTGTAGCGGCGGTTCACTCTGACCGCAATCCACGGGTGGCGTAGTCGGACATTTAAACATCAAAACCACATAAATAGTTCCGCCACTGGTTTGACCGCCCTGAGCCACGGAACCGGATCGCCGCCACGAAGACTACAACCACCAGCATCCACCAAAAAGGGTCCGGCTCCGGGTGTCCCAAGGCCCAGGGGGTGCGTCAGAACATTTTCATCACCTTTCACAATCACCAATGGGACAAGGCAGGGATGTCCTCTGTCCCCTCTCTTATACATCCTAGTGACGGCGCACCTGCTCTCATCAATTCGCCATAACCCCAATATTAGGTGGATTGAGGTGGGAGGCACCGAGTACAAGTGCTCTCTATTTGCTGATGATGTCCTAGTATATATCACTCAATCACAAATATCCATCCCTGCTGTTATGGCTGAAATAGATCACTTTGTTACATGGTAAAATTTTAAAATCAATGCAGCGAAGTCTGAGGCCCTCGATGTCTCCCTCCCTAAATCCATATAGGATTCCATCCAGTCCAACTTTCCCTTTGCCTGGCCCTCACAGGGTATCAAATACTTAGGAATTCCTATTCATAGAGACCTCTCCCATCTATGTTATCTTAATTTTGGGCCCTTTATTGAACAACTCCATACAGACCACGGTTGGCAAGTTAGAACTGTAAGATTCACTACGTGAACCACTGGTGTTTTGTGGAAAAGCACATGTACACCGCGTTCCAAATTATTATGCAAAAAGTGTTTAGGAGTGATAAGGGAAGAATTTGTTTGTTTGTCAGTTAAACTCATTGATGGTGATGTGTGTCAGGGCTCTTTATATCACTGTAAGCAATTGCAGACACCTGTGCTAATTAGTTTGGCAGGTGTGTCCAATGAAAGGCAAGACTACTTAAGAAGGCTCTCTCACATTATTAAGCAGCCTACATTTTCTGCCAAAATGGGAAAGAAAAAGGATGTGTCGGCTGCTGAGAAGCAACAAATTGTGGAGTGTTTAGGTCAAGGCATGACTACAATCAACATTGTGCGATGATCAGGATGAAGTGTCTTGGCAATCAAGAAGTATGTAGCTGATTCACAGTACACACGTGTGCGTGCTGATAAGGGCAAATTGAGGACTCTTTCCTACAGGCAATTACGTCAGGTTGAAAGAGCAGCGGCAAAAAAGCCTTGTCATAGCAGCAGACAAGTTTTTGAAGCTGCTTGTGCCTCCAACGTCCCCCGAACAACAAGATGCAGGGTCCTTCAGAGGTTTGCAGCTGTGCATATGCCATCCTGTCGACCTCCTCTATCCACTTCACGTAAGCAGAAACGGCTCCAGTGGGCCAAACATTACATGAAGACTGATTTCAAAACTGTTTTGTTCACGGATGAGTGCCGTGCAGCGCTCGATGGTCCAGATGAATGGAGTGGAGGATGGCTGGTTGATGGACACCCCACGCAAACACGGCTACAGCGCCAACAAGGAGGAGGTGGAGTAATGTTTTGGGCTGGAATCATGGGGAGAGAGATTGTCGGCCCCTTTAGGATCCCTGAAGGCGCTAAAGATGAACTCCATAATGTATGTGGATTTTCTCAAACAGCACTTCCTGCCATGGTTCAAGAAGAAGAACCGTGTATTTCACAGCAAGATCATTTTTCTGCATGATAATGCACCATCTCATGCTGCACATAAAACATCTGCATCTCTGGCTGATATGGGCATAAAAGGGGACAAACTTATGGTGTGACCCCCATGCTCCCCTGACCTCTACCCCATTCAGAACCTTTGGAGCATCATTAAAAGGAGTGTCTATGATGGCGGGAGGCAGTTCACATCTAAGCAACAGCTCTGGGAGGGTATTCTGTCCTCATGCAAAACAATTGAAGCAGAAACCATCCAAAACCTGACAAATTCAATGGACGAGAGAGTTCAGAAGCTCCTTTCGAACAAGGGGTCCTATGTGAAAATGTAACATCACCTAGAATAAAGTTTTGAGTTGAAAACTGTTTGATTTCAGTTTCTAACAACCTACTAATGCTTATAATTTCAAAAATGACCATTTTTTTGGTCTTTATTAAAATGAAAAGGTTGATCGAAAAGTTTGGGGGATCTAAGAGTGTGGCAACCCAGTAGTCATGATTACTTCGAATTCTGACAATATGAGGGTCATGCTGCAGGTAGTGCAGCAAGAAGGCACTTATGTGTCTTGCGCATCTCGGAGCCCCAAAATTATTTTCCGGGCTAGATGCAGCTAAAAATTATTTTTAATTTTAAATCTGGTGAAGCTTATTATAGATGGCCTAATAGGATCAGTGCTGCACACTGCTACAAAGCCCAAATTATTTTCCAGTCAAGATACAGATAAATATGATTAGTAATTTGAAAGCTTAAAACGGTTGGTAGGGTGATTTTAACCAATCATCAAGCTTTTACTCTCCCCAGGATGACACAGGGGTAGAAAAGTCGTTTCGGATCCATGATTTGTTCATCTTTATGAACGTGAGTCTGTCTACATTATCAGTGGAGAGCCGCGTGCGCTTATCTGTCAGCACACCACCAGCAGCGCTGAACACACGTTCAGACAGAACGCTGGCTGCGGGGCATGACAAGATCTCCAAGGCGTAAGTGGCTAGCTCCGGCCATTTATCCAGATTGGAAGCCCAAAAAGAGCAAGGGTCCAGTGACACAGTCGTGGCTTCAATGTTTACTTGGAGATACTCCTGTACCATCGTCTCTAGGCGTTGACTATGTGTCAGACTTCTTGTCTCCTGTGGCCTTGCAAAGGATGGGCTAAAAAAGTGGTGAAATGATTCCGCAAAATTGATGTTACCAGCAGATACTGTGGTTCTGTTACGGTTTGAGTGCTGAACACTTGACGGTCCCACGGTTGGCAAGTTGGAACTGTGAGATTCACAACGTGCACCACTGGTATTTTGTGGAAAAGCACATGTAAGATTCTGCAACAGTCTCTGCTGATACTCCTGCATGCGTGCATCCCTTTCTATGGCAGGAATAATTTCTGCAAATTTACTTTTGTACCGGGGATCTAACAGTGTGGCAACCCAGTAGTCAGGATTATTTCTAATTCTCACAATTCGAGGGTCATGTTGCAGGTAGTGCAGCAAGAAGGCACTCATGTGTGTTGCGCATCCAGGAGCACCAAGTCCCTGTTGTGTTGGTGGCGAGGTAACAATCATGCTTCCTTCCTCTGTCCTCTCCCCCCAACCTCGCACAACAGAAATGTGATCAAGGTCTCCCTCATCTGATGAGTCTTCCATCAGTTCGTCCTCCACTTCTTCCTGGGCTCCTGCACCTTCCTCACTAGTTTGGCTGCTACCATGCGCCCTGGTAAAACCATCTCCCCCACCCTCACATGCCTGCCGCCTTGGTGCTGCCGACCGTCTGGACCTTGCAGATGTTAGCCCTTCCGCATACAACTCCTCCTCCTCTACTTCCTCCACCTCCTCTTGTGCCACCACCTGACTCCGAATTCTGTTTAACATGTGCTCCAGCATGTAAATCACCGGAATAGTCATGCTGATAATGGCATCGTCAGCACTAAACATCTTCGTCGCCATTTCAAAACTGTGCAGAAGGGTGCATAGGTTCCTGATCTGAGACCACTCCTCCAGCGTGATTTGCCCCACCTCTGAATCTCGTTGGCCCAGGCTATACGTCAGAACGTATTGCACCAGGGCTTGTCGGTGCTGCCACAGTCGCTGCAACATGTGCAGAGTTGAATTCCACCGGGTAGGCACATCGCATTTTAGCCGGTGAAGTGGCAGGCCCAACGACTTCTGTAGAGATGTAAGTCGCTGAGCTGCGGGATGCGAACGGCGGAAGTGAGCACACAGCGACCGTGCCCTCTGCAGAAGGCCATCTAGTCTGGGATAGTGGGCTAAAAATTGCTGGACAACCAGGTTCAACACGTGAGCCATACAAGGCACGTGTGTGACATTGCCCCGGCGAAGGGCCGCACAAAGGTTTGCAGCATTGTCGCACACGGCCTTCCCTGGTTTCAGGTCCAGTGGAGACAACCATTCATGAAATTGGTTCTCCAGAGCTGACCACAACTCCTCAGCTGTGTGACTCACATTTCCCAGACATTTCAATGTAAAAACCGCCTGATGACGTTGAGCCCTACTGCCAGCATAGTAAGGAGGTGTGCAGGATTCCTTCTGCGCAGTTAGAAAGCTTGTGGCATGACCAGACAGGCTTTGGGTGCAGGTGGAAGACCGAGAGGAGGTTGAGGAGGCAGAAGCAGTGGAGGAACTTTGACATAAAAAGGATTGACGCACAACTCGTGGGGACGGCAAGACTTGGACAGCAGCCCCTTGTCCTGCTGTCACCATAGTTACCCAGTGCCCAGTCAGCGACATGTAACGCCCCTGTCCATGCCTACTCGTCTAAGTGTCTGTGGTGAAATGCACCCTGTCACACACAGAGTTTATCAAAGAAGCGGTGATGTTGTGTGTGACATGCTGGTGGAGCGCAGGCACACCTTTCTTTGAGAAGTAGTGCCGACTGGGCATCTGGTACTGGGGCACTGCGACGGACATAAGGTCTCGAAAATCCTCTGTGTCCACCAGGCGGAAAGGCAGCATTTCTGTAGCCAAGAGCTTGCAGATGGTGAAATTCAACCTCTTAGCTTTCTCATGGCTAGGAGGAAATGGTCTTTTACTTGTCCACATCTGAGGGACCGAGGGCTGGCTATTGTGCTTAGACGGGGTTGATAAGGGTGTCCCCGGCAAACTGCCGGTCTGTGAGGAAGATGCAGGCGGACATGTTAGGTTGCCTTGATCCAAAGGTGGTGCTATCGATGTCGGACAGCGCTCAACACCAGCTGGTGTTACCACCTCCAAAGAAAATGATGACCTGCCAATCACGCTGGCTGTTGCGGGTAAAGAGGTGGCAGGTCTGCACCCCAAAACAGGTGTGACTGCTGTCCCCCCAGTCACAGAGGATGAAGAGGCCGCGGATGCACAAGATATGGCAGACGGTGATTGGCCCGGCCAGCTAGGCCGCATTGTAGCACACTGAGCTTCCCACTGCAACTTATGCTTCATGTCCATGTGCCGGTTCATGCATGAAGTACTCAAACTATGTATTTTTTGGCCTCTACTTAGCTTTTGCTGACAAATGTTACAGATAACACGAGTTGGGTCATCTTTATCGATCTGAAAAAATGCCCAGGCTATGCAAGGCTTAGCACCCATGCGACCTGAAGAGCCACCACGACTTGTGGTGAGAGGCAGAGTTGTGTTTGAGGATGCAGTTGTTGACGTGCTTCCAGTACTACGTCTCTGTCCAGGAAGGCGCAACCTGACCTCGTCGTCACTAGCATCTTCCTCCACCTCCTCTGCTGACCTCATCTCTTGGCTGACTGTGGGTTGACAGTAAGTGGGATCTCCGACCTCATCATCATCACCCTGTGCGTTATCACACCCGTCGTCCTCAGAGCCAACCTGTTCCTGCCCTGACAAAAAACTAAAGTTGTCGCTCCAATCAGGTATTTGAGTCTTATCATCGTCTTCCTCATTGTCTCCACCAACAGGAGTTACAGTTTGGGAATGAGGGTCTACATTATGGTGAGAACCTTCTGCGTCTGGTCCTGGATCCGACTCATAAAGATTCTGGGCATCAGTGCAGATCATTTCCTCGTCTGGATTCACAGAAGCGCTGGAGTCGACCTCTGATTCCCAGGCTATAGTATGAGTAAACAGCTCTGCAGACTCAACCATCTGTTCTACCTCATACTCAGACGGGCAGCTGGAGATTTGGGAGCTGTGAGGAAGCAAGTGCGATTTGGGTGACACCTTTGAGGACTGGAGTATTTGTGATGTTGAAGTTGATGTGGAGGAGAGCCCACTTAAAGGAGCACTTGATATCCGTTGAAGCACCTGCTGTTTTTGTGCCTCATCTGGAATTTGTAGCGATTGGCGTGGCCGTAAGAAAGGGATCTTATCACATTGTCCGCTAAAAGAAGTAGACATTTTAGTTTGGCTGGAAGATGGTCTTTCTTCTGCACCTACCCCACGGACACAACCTTTTTTCCCCTTCCCAACACGCCTATTCCCCTTTCCACCAGCAGCAGGCCTTTTTCCACTCATTTTGGTGGTTAACTAATTCACAACTCTGGAGTTGTTTGCACAAAAAAACAATGGATGGTAACTGAGCAGAGCTGAGTGGCCAAACTGTGGTATTAGGCCAAAACTATTGGCTGGGCTAGATGCAGAAAAAAATTATTTTTAATTTGCAACCTGATGGAGGTCAGTATAGATGTACTAATAGACCAAGTCCCACACACTGCTAGAAGCCCAAATATTTTTTCAGAGCTAGATGCAGAAAAAAAATATTTTTAATTTGCAACCTGATGGAGGTCAGTATAGATGGACTAATAGACCAAGTCCCACACACTGCTAGAAGCCCAAATATTTTTTCAGAGCTAGATGCAGAAAAAAAATATTTTTAATTTGCAACCTGATGGAGGTCAGTATAGATGGACTAATAGAACAAGTCCCACACGCTGCTAGAAGCCCAAATATTTTTTCAGAGATAAATGAAGAAAAAAATTATTTTTAATATGCAACCTGATGGAGGTCAGTATAGATGGACTAATAGACCAAGTCCCACACACTGCTAGAAGCCCAAATATTTTTTCAGAGCTAGATGCAGAAAAAAATTATTTTTAATTTGCAACCTGATGGAGGTCAGTATAGATGGACTAATAGACCAAGTCCCACACACTGCTAGAAGCCCAAATATTTTTTCAGAGCTAGATGCAGAAAAAAATTATTTTTAATTTGCAACCTGATGGAGGTCAGTATAGATGGACTAATAGACCAAGTCCCACACACTGCTAGAAGCCCAAATATTTTTTCAGAGCTAGATGCAGAAAAAAATTATTTTTAATTTGCAACCTGATGGAGGTCAGTATAGATGGACTAATAGAACAAGTCCCACACGCTGCTAGAAGCCCAAATATTTTTTCAGAGATAAATGAAGAAAAAAATTATTTTTAATTTGCAACCTGATGGAGGTCAGTATAGATGGACTAATAGACCAAGTCCCACACACTGCTAGAAGCCCAAATATTTTTTCAGAGCTAGATGCAGAAAAAAATTATTTTTAATTTGCAACCTGATGGAGGTCAGTATAGATGGACTAATAGACCAAGTCCCACACACCGCTAGAAGCCCAAATATTTTTTCAGAGCTAGATGCAGAAAATTTTTTTATTCAATTTGCAACCTGATGGAGGTCAGTATAGATGGACTAATAGACCAAGTCCCACACACTGCTAGAAGCCCAAATATTTTTTCAGAGCTAGATGCAGAAAATTTTTTTATTCAATTTGCAACCTGATGGAGGTCAGTATAGATGGACTAATAGACCAAGTCCCACACACTGCTAGAAGCCCAAATATTTTTTCAGAGCTAGATGCAGAAAAAAATTATTTTTAATTTGCAACCTGATGGAGGTCAGTATAGATGGACTAATAGACCAAGTCCCACACACTGCTAGAAGCCCAAATATTTTTTCAGAGCTAGATGCAGAAAAAAATTATTTTTAATTTGCAACCTGATGGAGGTCAGTATAGATAGACTAATAGAACAAGTCCCACACGCTGCTAGAAGCCCAAATATTTTTTCAGAGATAAATGAAGAAAAAATTATTTTTAATTTGCAACCTGATGGAGGTCAGTATAGATGGACTAATAGACCAAGTCCCACACACTTCTAGAAGCCCAAATATTTTTTCAGAGCTAGATGCAGAAAAAAATTATTTTTAATTTGCAACCTGATGGAGGTCAGTATAGATGGACTAATAGACCAAGTCCCACACACTGCTAGAAGCCCAAATATTTTTTCAGAGCTAGATGCAGAAAAAAATTATTTTTAATTTGCAACCTGATGGAGGTCAGTATAGATGGACTAATAGACCAAGTCCCACACACAACGCTAGAAGCCCAAATATTTTTTCAGAGCTAGATGCAGAAAAAAATTATATTCAGTTTGCAACCTGATGGAGGTCAGTATAGATGGACTAATAGAATGATGCTATGCCCAAAAGATTTTACTTCACTAGGTGCAGTAAAAAAATTGGTATTCTATACACAGGTGGTATATCTTGCAACACAGATAGGCTACTCCACTGACTAACACACTCTGCAATAGGCCAAAAAGGATTAGCTTTGCTAGATTCAGCCAAATGCTGTGAAAAAAACTTGCACAGCACTGGCACAGACCTGCCTGGCAAAAACTGATAGGAACTGATGTAACCTAGTCCTGAAAAGGACTCCAATTACAATTAGTCTTTACTCCCACAATCTATCTATTTAAGAGCACAGACCTGCCTGATAAAAGTCGTAGGAAATGCTGTAACCTAGTCCTTAAAAGGACTGCAATCACAACTATTCCCTACTCCCAAGCTATCTGTATATTTGTGCGAAAATTGGCTTGAAATTAACAAGGTATAGCGCACACAGCAACAGCGGTGCCGTCTAACACGCAGCTGCAGCAGTGAGAAAATGGTGGCGACGGGGAAAATGGCTTGGTCTTATAGGGCAAGGACATGTGACATACACTGCCAATCACACATGCCCTTGCTTGTGTGAAAAAAAGCACTTCGCTCCGTGTGTGCGCTGCTGATAGGCTGACAGATTGCACCTCCCCACTGCAAATGCGGGAAAGAGAAAAAAAAATGGAGATCTTCATTGTTCCTGCAGAGATCCATCCCCTGCCCCTCCCCCCGCCCCGCTGTACACTCAAACTGCGTATTAACATTAATTTTCATCATTACTGAGAAAAAATCCAGTTATGATTTTGGTGCACGAACAGTTATCGAACATAACCTCGAACAGCCGAATTTTTCTCAAATTGTTCGTGTTCGCCGACCGGCTCGAACACCGCCCAAAACAGCTCGAATTTGAGATTGGCGAACAGTTCGAGTAGAACAACGCTCATCTCTACTACTAATATCAGCCCCCAGCTGAATACCTAGCCTTTACTAGCTATTAAAATGGAGTACCCCCCCAAAAAAAATGACGTGGGGTCCCCCCTAATTTAATAGCTAGCAAAGGCTAGGCAGACAGCTGGGGGCTGATATTAATAGCCCAGGAAGGGAGCCATGAATATTGGCCCCCTCCCAGGCTAGAAACACCAGCCCACAGCCGCCCCAGAAATGGCGCATCCTTAGGATGCGCCAATTCTGGCACTTAGCCTCGCTCTTCCACGCTGCCCTGGTGCGGTGGCAGGGGGTAATAGGGTTGGGGTTGATGTCAGCTTATAATGCCAGCTGACATCAAGCCCAGGTTAGTAATGGAGAGGCGTCTATAAGACACCCCCATTACTAACCCCATAGTCAAAGTTAAAAAAAAAACACAGACACCCAGAATAAAGTCCTTTAATTGAAATAAAGACACAATTCTTTATTGTTCTAAATTAAACCATACTTACCATCACGCCCATTCCAGCTGAAGCCAATGATCTCCTGCAATAAAAGAAAAATAATAAAGCAACCTCATCCTTACCTTTCCATGGTTCCCAGGACAGCTTCAGCTCTGCTACATCGAGATGACAGGCTGGACCTGCAGAACGCTGCCATCCAGCCTGTCATCCCGCAGACACTGAGAAGCGCAGGCATGCTTGCGCTCCTCAGTGTCTGACTGTGACGGCATCCAGATGAGCCGACAATGAACTCGGCTCACCTTATGTACTTCACTGACAGCGTGGGAAAATTCCCTGCACTCAGCGCTTCAGCGTGAGAATTTTCCCACGCTGTCAGTGATGTGCATGAGGTGCGCCAAGTTCATTGGACATGACCTCGGCTCATCTGGATGCCGTCACAGCCAGACACTGAGTAGCGCAAGCAAGCCTGCGCTTTTCAGTGTCTGTGGGATGACAGGCTGGATGGCAGCGTTCTGCTGCGGTCCAGCCTGTCATCTCGATGTAGCAGAGCTGAAGCTGTCGTGGGAGCCATGGAAAGGTAAGGATGATGTTGCTTTATTATTTTACTTTTATTGTAGGAGATCATTGGCTTCAGCTGGAATGGGCGTGATGGTAAGTATGGTTTAATTTAGAACAATAAAGAATTGTGTGTTTATTTCAATTAAAGGACTTTTTTCTGGGTGTTGTGTTTTTTTTAAATACTTTACTAGAAATTCATGGTGGTCATGTCTAATATTGGCGTGACCCCATGAATTTCGGGCTTAGGGCCAGCTGATAATGCCAAGCTGGCCTTAACCCCTTTATTACCCAGTGAGCCACCGCACCAGGGCCCTGGATGAGTTGGGTACAGCGCCAGAAGATGGCGCTTCTATGAACGCGCCATTTTCCGGGGCGGCTGCGGACTGCAATTTGCAGCGGGTGGGGCCCAGAAAGCTTGGGCCTCCCTGCGCTGCAGATTCCAGCCCCCAGCTGCCTAGTTGTACCTGGCTGGACACAAAAATAGGGCGAAGCCCCACGCATTTTTTTTTTAAATTCATGAAATTCATGGAATAATTAAGAAAAAAAGGGCTTTCCTATATTGTTGTGTCCGGCTAGGTACAAATAGGCAGCTGGTGGTTGGGAGCAGCCCGTTCCTGCCTGCTGTACCTGACTGGACACAAATATAGGGCGAAGCCCCACATCAATTTTTTTTTCATTATTTCATGAATTTCCTGAAATAATTTAAAAAAAATTGACGTGGGGCTTCGCCCTATATTTGTGTCCAGTCAGGTACAGCAGGCAGGAACGGGCTGTCCCCAACCACCAGCTGCCTATTTGTACCTGGCCAGACACAACAATATAGGGAAGCCCTTTTTTAAAAAAATTATTTCATGAAATAATTAAAAAAAAATTGACGTGGGGCTTCGCACTATATTTGTGTTCAGCCAGGTACAGCAGGCAGGGACGGGCTGCCCCCAACCACCAGCTGCCTATTTGTACCTGGTTGGACACAACAATATAGGGAAGCCCTTTTTTTCTTAATTATTCCATGAATTTCATGAAATAATGAAAAAAAAAAATGCGTGGGGCTTCGCCCTATTTTTGTGCCCAGCCAGGTACAACTAGGCAGCTGGGAGCTGGAATCCGCAGCGCAGGGAGGCCCAAGCTTTCTGGGCCCCACCCGCTGCAAATTGCAGTCCGCAGCCGCCCCAGAAAATGGCGCGTTCATAGAAGCGCCATCTTCTGGCGCTGTACCCAACTCATCCAGGGCCCTGGTGCGGTGGCTCACTGGGTAATAAAGGGGTTAAGGCCAGCTTGGCATTATCAGCTGGCCCTAAGCCCGAAATTCATGGGGTCACACCAATATTAGTCATGACCACCATGAATTTCTAGTAAAGTATTTAAAAAAACACCCAGAATAAAGTCCTTTAATTGAAATAAACACACAATTCTTTATTGTTCTAAATTAAACCATACTTACCGTCACGCCCATTCCAGCTGAAGCCAATGTCTTCTGCAATAAAAGTAAAATAATTAAGCAACCTCATCCTTACCTTTCCATGGTTCCGACGACAGCTTCAGCTCTGCTACATCGAGATGACAGGCTGGACCGCAGCAGAACGCTGCCATCCAGCCTGTCATCCCGCGGACACTGAGAAGCGCAGGCATGCTTGCGCTCCTCAGTGTCTCGCTGTGACGGCATAAAGATGAGACAAGTTCATGTCCAATGAACTCGGCACACCTCATGCACGTCACTGACAGCGTGGGAGAATACTCCTGCACTCAGCACTTCAGCGTGAAAATTCTCCCACGCTGTCAGTGACGTACATGAGGTCAGCTGAGTTCATTGGACATGAATGAGCTCACCTCATGCACGTCACTGACAGCGTGGGAAAATTCTCACGCTGAAGCGCTGAGTGCAGGAGAATTTTCCCACGCTGTCAGTGACGTGCATGAGGTGAGCTCATTCATGTCCAATGATCTCAGCTCACCTCATGCACGTCACTGACTTTATTCTGGGTGTTTGTGTTTTCTTTTAACTTTGACTATGGGGTTAGTAATGGGGGTGTCTTATAGACGCCTCTCCATTACTAACCTGGGCTTGATGTCAGCTGGCATTATAAGCTGACATCAACCCCAACCCTATTACCCCACTGCCACCGCTACAGGGCAGTGGGAAGAGCGAGGCTAAGTGCCAGAATTGGCGCATCCTAAGGATGCGCCATTTCTGGGGCGGCTGACGGCTGGTGTTTCTAGCCTGGGAGGGGGCCAATATTCATGGAACCCTTCCTGGGCTATTAATATCAGCCCCCAGCTGTCTGCCTAGCCTTTGCTAGCTATTAAAATAGGGGGGACCCCACGTCATTTTTTTGGGGGGTCCCCCATTTTAATAGCTAGTAAAGGCTAGGTATTCCGCTGGGGGCTGATATTAGTAGCCTGGGAAGCTCCGTGGGTATTACCCCCTTCCCAGGCTTCAAACATCTGCCCCAGCCGTCTGGTTAACCTCCGCTAGAGCCTAAAATTATGGGGATCCCCACGCCAATTTTTTTTTAAATAAATCCTTTATTTTAACACTAAATGACAAGTACAGTAATCAACACTGTCACTGTACTTCATATATATGTGACTGACATGTTTCTATCTATCTAATCTATGTGTGATTCTCTATTACTTCTATTCTAAATTGTCGGGTACAGATGCTGAATTGCCGGCCGGCTTTTTTAAAGAGACGGTGCATGAAAACACTATTATTTTTTAAATAAATCCTTTACACTAAATGACAAGTACAGTAAGCAACACTGTCACTGTACTTCATATATATGTGACTGACATGTTTCTATCTATCTAATCTATGTGTGATTCTCTATTCCTTCTATTCTAAATTGTCGGGTACAGATGCTGAATTGCCGGCCGGCTTTTTTAAAGAGACGGTGCATGAAAACACTATTATTTTTTTTAATAAATCCTTTACACTAAATGACAAGTACAGTAAGCAACACTGTCACTGTACTTCATATATATGTGACTGACCTGTTTCTATCTATCTAATCTATGTGTGATTCTCTATTCCTTCTATTCTAAATTGTCGGGTACAGATGCTGAATTGCCGGCCGGCTTTTTTAAAGAGACAGTGCATGAAAACACTATTATTTTTTTTAATAAATCCTTTATACTAAATGACAAGTACAGTAAGCAACACTGTCACTGTACTTCATATATATGTGACTGACATGTTTCTATCTACCTAATCTATGTGTGATTCTCCATTCCTTCTATTCTAAATTGTTGGGTACAGATGCTGAATTGCCGGCTGGCTTTTTTAAAGAGACGGTGCATGAAAACACTATTATTTTTTTTAATAAATCCTTTACACTAAATGACATGTACAGTAATCAACACTGTCACTGTACTTCATATATATGTGACTGACATGTTTCTATCTATCTAATCTATGTGTGAAGCTCTATTCTTTCGGTTCTAAATTGTCGGGTACCGGTGTATGCCGCTGATGAATTGCCGGCTTTTCATGTTTCACTGTTGGCACTGTTCCCATCGATTTGGGCAATCACCGTAATGCCACAACCACCATGGCTGTGGCATTCCAGTGAGTGGCAGACAATCCCTGCATGATTGGTGCTCTAAATAGCGCCAGACATGCAGGACACGCTTTTGGTGCATGAACAGTTATCGAACATAACCTCGAACAGCCGAATTTTTTGCAAATCGTTCGGGTTCGTCGAACAACTCGAACACCGCCCAAAACAGCTCGAATTTGAGATTGGCGAACAGTTCTAGTCGAACACCGCTCATCTCTAGTCTCCAGACTCGGCCATGTACTGGATGCCTACCAGTCTGTGTGACCACAGCGCTGGCTAACCAGTGACTAAGCTAAAATTACTGTTTTCATTGTTTTTGCCTGCACTAAAGGCTGTTTGTTTGCATTTTGCCTTTGATGGTTTATGAAGCTAATAAACGCTATGGACATTTAAAGGAACATGCCTCCTGTTTGCCTCTGATCGCACCTGAGTGAGTACCATCCCTACAGCGGACTTAGGAGAATATCTGAGTGCATTATTATTGTGCAACTATTAGTGTGCAGAATTATTATGTAACTAAATGAAAAACATACATTTTCCCTCCTCAGTTAGTTATTTTCATCTGTTAAAGTGAGAATAATAAACAACTCAAAATCTGCAAAATTAATTTCTGATTAAAAAAAAAAAAGAAAAGTGACCAATATAGCCACCCTTCCTTGAAACAACAGTCATAAGCCTTCCTTCCATAGAGTCTGTCAGTTTCTTATTATACCTTTTGTGATCAACTTTTTAGGCAGCACCAACCACAGTCACCCAGACACTGTTTAAAGAGGTGTACTGTTTTCCTTCACCATATATCTCCCATTTCAGCATGGCCTAAAAGTTCTCAATAGGGTTTAGGGCTGGCGAGGAAGGAGGCCATGTCATTATTTTTCATCTTTAAGACCTATTTTGGCTAGCCAAGAAGTGCAATGCTTAGATGCATGCGATGAAGCATTGTCCTGCAAATAATTGAAAGAAGCAGATTTTTTCCTGTACCACTGAAGAAAACATCTTCTAAAAACTAGCAGTAGGTTTGGGAGTTGATTCTGAGTCCATCTTCAACTCAAAAAGGTCCATCTAGCTCATCTTTAAAAATATCAGCCCATAACAGTACCCCACCTACACCTTGCTGGTGTCTGAGTAAAAGTGAAGCCAAATTTCAACTTCTGTGCCTTCCTTATCTTGTCCTTGTCTCTGAGCACAAGAACACCTTGTACTTCTGGCACTCCAGGGAGGTTGTAGTTCTGGAATATGAAAACACTGGAGGATAATGTGTTCATGGTCCCTTTTTGTTTGATTCTTCTCAAATCTTTGACAGTTAATGTACATTTTTCTCAACATGTTTTTGTGACCCTGTTCACTATTTGCATAAAAACTTTTTGATGGTTCTGTTATCATATCCCAATATCTTAGCAGTTTCAAAAGTCCTGTATCACTGTGTGAGAGTTTTAACAATTTATGCCCCCTTTATAACGGGTGTTGATATCCTTAGGACACACCCTCCGTCATTACACAAATACACATCACCTGATATGCTTCATTCAATGAGCATTCAAGTTTATACAGCTTGGTGTTGGAAATATGCATAAAAATTGTGATAGTGTCAAAATATTGACTTGCCTAATAATTGTGCACACAATATTGTACTTAATTTGAGCAATGACAATGTCCATGCTTTCTTGCTCTATTGCCTCATGTTTTTAACTATGCCTGTGTGGTTTTTTTATTGCTTAAGGTCATCACATTAGGATTTTTTTAATGAGTTAGTTTATTTTTACTTTCTTGGTATTTAGTAGTGGATATGTTTTATGTTGTACCTTTGCTGGTATTCATTACATAGGTTTATGTTTGGGCTTTCCTTCCTAGATAGATTATTCATTTCAAATGCACAATTATGTAATAAATTGTAAAACTCTAACTAAAAATGAATACAGAACAAATAAAGGATTTTGGCAGACAAACGAAGCTATAACAACCATCGCTGCCACCAATGCATATGAAATTATGGGATACATAAAACAGATATACATTATCACGGAGAACAATTACAAAACAAAAAACATGCCTTAGTAGTGAAAACTGAATGCATCAAACTATTTTGTCTATAAATTGCATATTTAAGATGTTACAACCTCCTGCTTCTGCTGCCTTCGTCTTGAGGACATTTCTTGAGCAGACTCTATCCTCAATTTCAACTCAACAAATATGCTTTTTCATGTCCTCATCATCATCTCTTGCCTAGACTTCTAAAATATCCTTCTTTGGGGCCTCACGCCTAATACTTTTGCACCCATTTAACTCTCCTTCAACTCCACTGCTAATTACTTAAGTAGGCAAATTCATTTCAAAACAACTAACAATGACATACAAGGTCATCCACCACCACACCATACATTTCAGCTTCAATCTTGACTGTATACATGTCTCCCCTAATTTCCCAATACTTTATCAAAAGTTCCTTGAAGACGTTCTCCTCTACTCTACATTTGTTTGCTTATTATCTTTATTATTTTTTTTGTGTGTCCTTTATATTTCTGAACTACCCCAACATATACTCTTAAATCAATATGACCTTTAACCTCAACTTTAAAACCCACCTCTTCAAGAAACCTTGCAGCACAGAAAAAAATGTCCACAACTACTATAGTATGAACAGTTTCTACTCTCTTCTCCTATATAACCTTGCTGTCAAGACACTTTCTTCTTCTGCACCAGTTTGTCACTGGCATACTCAAATCATTTGGTATTTTGTATGCAATTATTGGTAGTATTTTGAGTTTTACTGAGGATCTTAATGACATTAAACTAGCCAACTTTGACACAATTTAGTTTCAGAAATTTCAGATTTGCTTGATTTGTCATTGACTGTAAATGTTTTTAGTCTGAATTGAAAACATCTAAGAGTACACATAACTCAGCCACAAAGCGGCAGACAACAATAAATCTCTGAGTAGAATCTGTGAATACTGAAGCCATTTGCCTATCCTCTGAGCCACTGGCAGACACAGACAGAAAAGGGCCCCTGTGAAAGAATAATATTTGGGTCTTTTGCAAACCAGTAGCTCATAATAATGCACAATTTCACCTACTTTGGAGAGGGAAATGAGCCCCAAACCTCTTGGGCCCCTGTGCAACAGCACAGGCTGCACCAATGAAATGTCCGCCCCTGCTCTGAGCATAACTCAATACACATGTCCAATATACCTTTGGAAAATACAACAGCACAAAACCTGTAGAGCTTTATAAAATAGATATGTTGAACACAAACCTTTTATCGCCATATGGCATGTCAAGAGTTGACTGAAGCACCCTGATAGTAAAATCTGTGGAAGTGGAAACTTGTTTTCTGGAGTGATAAATCATGATACACAATTTCAGTGTCATATCTAGATGGGGCAGGCAGGTCTTTTACACAGGGCACAACCGGCAGTGGTCACCGCTGGGCCACCTAATGTGGTGGTCCAAGTTGTCTCCTAGGCGGCTGCATTTTGCCACCTCCCCCAGAGTGGGATTTGGTCATTCTCCGAGCTGGCTGTCAAGCTGATACTTACTCAGATAAGGTGTAAAACTCCAGTTCCCAGAATTCAATTGTACTCACGACTTTCTGGAGCCAGTACAATTGAAGCTCTGACTGCTAGCACTTCAGGGTCAGGACAACGTCAGCAGCATGATCAGGTCAGCTGATCACACAGCTGATGTCACTCCTGCACTACAGAGGACATGATCAGTGGCAAGTTGAATATGACAAGAGACAGTATGGGCAGGAAGTTGAATATGTGGGAATACAGTGTGGCAGGGGTGTTGGGAATGTCTGAGGAGACAATATGGGAAAGTGGAACTGGGAATGTGTAAGGAGAAAGTATGGGCAGGTGCCTGTGAATGTGTGAGTATATTGTATGTGCAGAGGGACTGGGAATGTGTGAGGAGGTAGTATGGGCAGAAGAGGCAGGGAATGTGTGAGGAGATAGTATGGGTACTGGTGGTGGAATGTGTGAGGAGACAGTATGGGTAGGGGAGGGCTGGGAATGTGTGAGGAGACAGTATGGGCATGTGAGGGTTGGGAATTTGTGAGGAAACAGTCTGAACAGGAGGGGGTTTAGAATGTGTGAGGAAACTGTATGGGCAGGGGTGGGGGAATATGTAAGGAGACAGTATGGGCAGGGGGAGGATGTTTGCGGAGAACTGTCTCCAAACTGATGGGCAAGGAGGTAATGTGTAAGTAGACAGTATGGGCAAAAGGGGAAGTTAGGGGACAGTATTGGAGGGGAAAATGTGTCAGGGGACAATATGGAAAGAGGGGAATGTGTGAGGAGAAAGTATAGGCAGTGGCGACAGAATCTGTGAGGAAACAGTATGGGCACGGGAGGGCTGGGAATGTGTGAGGAGCATATACAGCAACTATAGTGGATTTAAAACTTAACTTTTACTACCAAGAATAAAAGATTTTTGGCAATCCTCAATACAAAATTGACAATACACATAGCAGATATATTAAAAACTGAAAAAATTGCCCATGTCCCTGTATGGGATCATATCCTGACAGTAGTCAAAAAATGATTAAAGACTTGAACAAGGAATGTATAAGCGGGGCCCAATTGCAAAATTAGACAACCAACAGAAGATTAGACCCCTAAAATATAACTTTTATTCGAATATGCTAAAAAGGACTCAGTAGTCACCATAACAACAAACACAAAAACAAGACAAAATGCCAGGGAACAGGGATAAGTCACACATCAGTCAGGAAGGATTACGGGCTCTATCTGTCCCTATTTTGTCCCTAAATTCTCTCCCTTCCTGACAGCGGAGGTTGGCACCCTAATTTTTGCTCCGTGGCGCCCCCGCTCAACGTCGGTGTCCCTAATATCCCTGGTAAATATCTATCTTTATATTTAAAAAACCACAATCGTGAATAAAAGATAGAGAAAAGTGAACGTACAGATTAAGAAGCCGACAATTCATCATAGATATGCATTTAAGGAGACCCAAGTCTATATATTGTGACAATAATAATAGCCCTGGGAATTTTTAGAAGGTAAAATTTGTCTCAAGATAGCTGGTTTATTACATTCATACACAAACCAGCATATACTAAATAACCAAAGCTAATAAAGCAGGTTCTGTTATATATGAGACTAATCCCCAGAAGTAATGCCCATAGACCGGTATCACATGTGCATCCTGCTCTATGTCGTTCTAAATTGTCAGAGCCAGAATGTGATAGAGACTGTAACACATACAAGCAAAACAAATGACCAATTCTAAATGCATTATAACAATCTCAATATCATTTAGTAAGGAATAGCATTTATCATTGGTAATGCATTATGTCACATCTCATAGATATCAAAGAAATAACACAAATCATTAGTGATTCCTAATATCCTATGTCAAAAAATACAGGGACTTAGCACTTATCATAGATAGTCCCTTATATCATGTCCCAAATGCAAAGACAGTCTGATATCATATAAATAGACAGGGAGCAACACTTATCATTAATGATCCCTCATATCTCGTCCCAACGCGTTTCTCCCTGGTACTCTGAGTTCCTCTAAAAGATCCTCATCCATAAAGGCCCATATCATTGAGTCCAAGGAGTCGACTGTTCCTGTCAGTCCCTATTACATGACTGACCCTACAAACTCCAAGGCTCCCGCCCTTACAAGGGCAGTCCACAGCTAACCCTATAGATCTGGACTGCCCTGAACTGATCCTATGTGCCTCACGATGTGTTTCTTCAAAAATCTTGAGTCATCAGGGGATTGGCACAAAGAACTGTAGAACACAGGGTTGGGCACCCTCTATCTGAGTTATATTTTAGGCAATGGCATATACCATGGGGGCTGTCATCCATTTATAGCATGTCTAAGTTAGGGAGTGAGGACACCTGTAAGATGGTGACCCTCCCCTTAGTTATGTAGATATGTCATGATTGGCACATTCAAAAATAAAATAATCAAGTGAACCAATCCAGAACATTCTCACTTCAATTGGTCAAGTGAGAGTTGTCAAAACACATCATACCTCCTCAAAGCTGTGCCCCTGCCCAAAAACAGAGGGCACGCCCCTCTCAAAAGTTTGTTAGTGTGCCTCATATTTGCAGACCACCTGTTAGTTCCGGGATGTGTCCGCCATTCTAGTATTATGGAGTGCAGTATGCGCTCCACAATCATCCTGACATCGTTTCCGGTGTGTCAGCACGTCACTTCCGGTGCACTGGACCGCAATCTGCGTTCCAAGGTGATTATGCGCATCACCAACGTCATGCGCATACGTCACTTCCGGTGCGCTGGAGCGCAGAATGCGCTCCAAGAAAGCGCATCACTATAAGCACCCGCCCATGTTGCATCTGGTGCGCTGGACCGCAAGATGCATTGCTGGATGCATAATTACAGAAAACCCCCACTCCTAGACACACAGTGTATTCATAATGGCCCAACAATAAGAGCCCACAACAACAGCTCCCGGCACCTGTAAACTAGGTATATAGCACAATACGTCAGGATTGTGTTCCATAAGTTAGAGGAGAAAACTCAAGTGAGGTATTCCCAGGATCATTGTCCAATAATAATAATTCACTTGCAAAAGGTAGAGTAAAGGACTAACAAAGAATGAGGTTTGAGAATGAATGTGTGAGGAGACAATATGGACAGGAAGGGGGTTGTAATGTGTAAGATGACTGTATGGGTATTAGTGGAGAAATGTGTAAGGAGACCGTTTGGAACAAGGGGGTTGTATGTGAGGAGAACTGTCCCCACACTGACAGGCAGGGGAGAAATATATGAGCTGACACTATGAGCAGGGAGAATGTGTGAGAACTGTCTCCATACTGTTGGACAGGAGGACAATGTGTGAGTAGACAGTATGGGCAAAAGGGGATGTCAGGGGACAATATTGAAGGAGGGGGAAATGTGTGAGTGGACAGTATGGGGAGAAAATTGTGCATGGGGCAGAGTAATGAGACTGAGTAGTATTGGGGCAGTGTTGAGAAAGGAGATTATGAGGAACAGTGTGAGGGCACAGTATAGGCCAAGGGGCTGGGAATTTGTGAGGACACAGTATGGGCAGGAGGAGGGTGGTGTAATATGTGAAGAGACCATTTGGGCACGGGGCTGGGAATTTGTGAGTAGACAGTATGGACAGGAGGAGGCTGTAAATGTGAGGGGACAGTATGGGAGAGCTGGAATGTGTGGGGAGATAGTATGGGCAAGCTGGATGTGTGAGAACTGTCTCACTACTGATGGGAAAGGGGGAATGAATGATGAGACAGTATGGAGAAAATGGGATGTGTGAGGTCAGTATGAAAGAGGGGAATGTGTGAAGGAATACAATATAGAGACTGGGTATGAGGAGGTGTCTCAGTATAGGGGGTGCACAGTGTGAGGAGACAGTGTAAAAAGAGTGGGCCCAATACGGAAAGGATAGAAGAATGTGAAGTAAACACATTGAGAGCAAATATTCAGGGGCACAGCAGGGCAGATATTTTTATTCAGGAGCACAATAATGACACTTTAAGGACACCATGTCATGATGTCCAGCAAAAGACCGGAGAAGAGAGAAGTCTGCAGAAATGAGCTATGGATTTGAAAAGCCATCATGGCGTCTGGATAAGATGGACAAGAAAATAAAGACAAGGGCTCCAATCCGAAAAGACATCATCAAAAAGGTATCTGGATGTAAACGTTTATTTGTGATCCTGACTATGTCTCATCAGTACGGTGGTTCCTGTATGATTCACAGCCTGTTTAACTCCAAGTTTCTCCTTTCCATTGTTAATGACATACTAGGAGTTGTAGATTTATGCAATATAATTTTATTTGGGTCTAATCTGATAATACAATTGGTGTTGTATTCATGTATTGATGGTGGTTATGGTGCTGTATTTCTGTATTGATGGTGGTTGTGGTGATGTATTTCTGTACTGATGGTGGTTTGATTATGTATTTCTGTACTGTTGGTGCTTCTGCTGATATTTTCTGCACTGATGGTGGTTCTGGTGATGCATTGCTGTACTGCTTTTGTTCTACTGATGTATTTCTGTAATGTCGATGGTTCTGATTGTATATTTCTTTAGTTATGGGGGTTCTGGTGATAAATTCCTTTACGATTATTAGTACTGATCCTATACACATATAGCAATCCATAACTTGTCAGATAACGTGATACATGACTGTTAATAAATTTTTGTACTGTCTGACAAGTTAAGGTCTAATACCTCGGTATTTATCTTAGGAGAAGGGAGAAGCGAATTTGAACTGCAAAGTTCAGGGTTCATACCGGAGACTTAGTGTCTGGTACCGGACCCCAGACATGGACTTTTTACCGATTTACTGTTCGGGTTTGGATGCTGAATGAAATTTGTTGAAAGGCTGCATCGCAGGCAATCAATGAGCTTTTAAGCTGTGGGCATTTCTTGAGCCATCACTGTCATGCCAAGTATTGGCATGGCTGTGATTGGCCAGCACACCACATGACCCGGACTGTATAAATGCTGGAACACAAGTGCTGCAGCTATTCCACTCTGATTATTGTAGATAAAGGACGCAGCTGGAGTGAAAGACACTGCACACTCTGCAAAAAAGCCTCTTTGTGTACTCTGCACCTGTCTCAGTGGGTGTACTGTGCCAAAAAACAGCTGTGTGTACTCTGCACCCCTGCCTGTGGGAGTACTGTGCATTAAGCCTCTGTGTGTACTCTGCAATCCTGCCTGTGGGAGTACTGTGCCAAAAAGCCTTTGTGTGTAGTCTGCAACACTGTCTGTGGGAGTACTGTGACAAAAAGCCTCTTTATGTACTCTGCAACCTCACCTGTGGGAGTACCCTGCCTTTAAGCCTTTGTGTGTGCACTGTAACACCATCTGTGAGAGTACTGTTCCAAATAGCCTCTGTGTACTCTGCAGCCATGTCTGTATGAGTAGTGTGCCTAAAAAAGAAATCTACTCTTCAGCCATTTGTTTGCCATTTGTGGGTCAAAAAAATTATTCTACTGTACCGCTGTGTCTGTACGAGTAGTGTGCCTAAAAAATAATCCTACTCTGCAGCCGTCTTTTTAGGAGTAGTGTGCCAAATATATAAATCTACTCTCTGTCATTTGTGGTCCAAAAAAATAATTTTACTCTGCCGCTCTGTCTGTACAAATATTGTGCCTAAGAAATAATTCTACTGTGTAGCCATCTCTTTGCCATTTGTGGGCCTAAAATATTATTTTACTATACCGCTGTGTCTAAACGAGTTGTGTGCCTAAAAAATATTTCTACTCTACTGCTGTATCTGTATGAGTAGTGTGGCTAAAAAATAATTCTAATTTATCGCTGTGTCTGTATGAGTAGTGTGCCTAAAACATTATTTTACTCTATCGTTGTAGTGAGGCCTAAAAAGTAACTGTGCCTTTAAACCTCTGTGTGTACTCTGCACCCTGCCTGTGGGAGTACTGTGCCAAAAAGCCTCTGTGTGTACTCTGTAATCCTACCTCTGGGAGTACTATGCCTTGAAGCCTCTGTGTGTACTCTTCAACCCAGCCTCTGAGAGTACTGTGACTTTAAGCTTCTGTGTGTACTCTGCAACCCTGCCTGTGGGAATATGTGCCAAAAAGCCTCTGTGTGTTCTCTGCAGGCAAGAATTTGCATCAAACCAGCTAGGTCCAGAGCTGCTATGAGATTTCACCTGCTATTCCAAACCACCAGGCCGGGCTTGAGGCTTAGCACAACCAACCACACATCTGTCTGTTCTTTGATTCCCATCCACAGCTCCTGTATGGTGTGGGATTTTTCCCACAAACGGATGAGTTTCGGAATAGCCTGCTGTAGTTTACCCCTGGCTGTGCAGAAGTTGGTGGTGGAGGTGTTACGCTGACCAGATGAGGAAGCGTTGGAGGAAGCGGAGTAGGGGCAGGCAACATGGACAGAGAAACATCCAAAAAACATCCAGAAATCCTCTGTGGTGGTAGGACATGTACCAAAATGCTTTCTGCCTCAGACCCAGCCACCACAACCTTTACCCAGTGGGCAGTTAGAGCAATATAACATCCCTGCTCGTGCTTACTGGTCCATGTATCGGTAGTTATGTGGACCTTTACACAGTGCATGCCTGATTTTGTCCGCAATATGTTTGTGCAGGGCAGAGATGGCTCACCTGGAAAAGTAGTGACGGCTGGGAACCACATACTGTGGTTCCCATGAACCCAGTGTATTGTTAGCACTTTAGAAATCACTTGTGAGGCCACATGAAGAATAAGGGATCCAGTGTTTGGGGAATGTACAGCTGAACACTTTAAAGGGATGATGTAGAGGTTGCCCAGTGACACTGCTGGTGGTGGTGCTGTCACATACTCTCTTTGTGGGAAGCCAGGTGACCCTGTTGGTTGGGAGGGGGAGGAAGAGGCTGAGACTGCAGCAGAAGAGGGAGCAGGAAGAGGCTCAGATCTTTCCTGTTTTTTTCAGGTGTCTTCTCCACTGCAGCTTGTATTTTGCATTCCGATACCTAGTCATGCAGGTGGTGCTCAGGTTAAGGACATTTATGCCTTGCTTCAGTCTCTGACGGCACAGCATGCAAACCACTTGTGTATTGTCAGGGAGCTCCTTTGAGCTGGCTTTGGTGTGCTCAGTTCATCTGTGTGGTTTCCAATAGCTGCTGAAATACTGGCCCCACACATCCGATTATCACGTGCATTTGGAACTTTCAAGCAGAACTTGAAAACCCATATCTTCAGAACAGCTTACATCCTGCAATGATCCTGCTGCAACCTCACCAACACCAGAGCTGTTGCAACCCCCAAACCTACTTTCTCCTTCCCCATTATCCTGTAGAATGTAAGGACGCAAGGGTAGGGTCCTCTCCCATCTGTACCTGTCTGTCTCTCCTAGTTTCCTCATTGTAATTTCTATTTGTGTATTGTATGTAACCTCTCCTCATGTACAGCACCATGGAATCAATGGTGCTCTAAATAATAATAATAATAATAAAAATCCTCTGCATGATGTTCCACTTAATCCTCACCCCTGCCCTCCTTGCTGGACTACACACAGCAGAAAGCTGCAGCAGTTGGCACCTGTGTATCATCATCAGAGATGTGCTGTGATGGTCCGCTGACCATTTGCATTAACTCTTCCACGTACTCATCCTCAAACAGAACGAGTGGTTTGTTCATCAGTGCACTCAATCTCTTCCACTTGTGGGGCAGGGCCAGGTGGATGGTCCATCGTACCACAGCCATCAGAGTCATGAAAAAGAAGAAGTGACTGCTGTATGATTTGGGGCTCAGACTACTTGCCTGATTTTCGAGGGGGTAAGGTGGAAGACAAATGCCCATCTGCCACATGTGCAAAATCTGCATTTTCAGCAGGGGACCAGGCGGAAGACAAAGTAAAGAAAATGAAGGCACTCTCAACCAACCAGTCTAAAACCACTTCTACTTGTTGGCCTCATCATTCATCCAGCGTTACTCAAGCCTAATAAACTAAACAGAACGTCCTGTCGCTTGCATGCACTAGAGGAAGGTGTTTCATTTGCGTGCATAGCAGGCACAGATCGACCACGACCTCTCTCTCCCTACAGCAGCTACAAAAACACCACCACCAACATGGGCATGTCCCCTATTTGATGCTTTTCTCATTATTTCCACCCCCAAAAAGTGAAGAGTATTACACAGCCTGTATATAGAGAGAGTGGAAAGGAGAAAATTACACTGCCTGTTTTCAGATTCCCCCTCAAAAAATCAATAAAAATAAAACACAAAAACAGTGTTGGCTACCTCCTCCTCCTATTTCTCTTCCACCTATACGTCCATTTCCTCCTCTTCCTCCTCCTCCACTTGGACCTCTGCCTTCTGGTTCAAGATTATATTTTTTTCTTTTTTGTTATTCCATGTTATTTAAAGTCATTTCCCTATCCATGTTTATTTGCAGGGCAATTGTCCTGCTGTTACTTCCATATAGCTTCCTTTTGCACCCCTAGTCCTTACTATGACCCTTTTATAGCCATTTTAAAGCACAGAAGTTCAGGTCACCATTGTCTTCTATTGGGCTCAGGTTCGGGGTCAAGTTTGGATATTGAACTGAACTTTGAACTAGAGTTTGCTGAACCCGAACATACATGGGTCCGCTCATCCCTAGTTAGGAGAATTAATTATAAAATACAGCACTTTACCATGCCACTAATATACGAACTGTCAAGATTTGGTTCAGCTTGCCTGTTCTAGTGGTCATCACATGAGCACACATATGCAATTTTCATACTTATGTCATTGTGCTGGCTAGCTTCCCTTCCTGTTTCTCTCAATGAAGCAGGGGCTGTAATATATCATTGAAGATTGAGAGAATCAGAAAGAGAAGCTCATCTGCACTTGACAATAAGTGTGCAAATTGCATATAAGTGGTCATTCTACAACTAGTCAAACTGCTTAAGCTGTGTATAGGATGGGAATGCCAAAATAAATATTTCCCCAGTTGTAGGAAAACCTAGATTCACCTCTGCACTATTTGTCAGTCTGAATGACAAATTTGATATTGTCAGATGCCCAGAGAATTCTATGTATGTGAATTCTTACTATCTGATGTAAATTTTGATGTAAGACAATAGAGCGACAATTAAAGGGGTATTCCCTTCTCCAAGATCCTATCCAAATATGTAGTAGGTGTAATAATAATAATATTAGCAAATACCTTCAATTAGAAATGTAGTATAGTATTTTTGATTCACTATCTCTCTTTCCTCATGTGCAGGCTTCGCAGGACCTTAGGTATCCATGGTTACGACCACTAGCAACTAGCTAACTAACTGTGACTTTATCAGTGGACGTAACCATGGATACCTAAGGTCCTGCAATGCCTGCACATGAGGAAAAATACCTAGTGATTCAGAAAAAATATACTATATTTCTAATTGGAGATATTTGCTAATATTATTATTATCACACCTACTACATATTGAGATAGGATCTTGGAGATGGGAATACCCATTTAATTCTAGTGATGGATAATGATAATGTTAATATTCAGGGGCATACCAGGACACACTAAACAATTGCAAGCTTTCTTTTTTTGGCAACAGTGTGTGAAACTCCCTTTTCTAGAAATGAGTGGATCAATCTGTGGAGGATTGAATTTGAGTCAAATTTCCTCAAATCCACAGTTACACTCCAATTTGAACAATCTACTGTTTGATTCATGAGGTTCAGGAAAAAAAAAGCTTGGCACCATTTTACCCATGCTGCATACAACTTGAATCAGTGTTCTGCTCAGTCCACCAACTATAACACTTACTGTTGTATGGAGTAGAATTTCCATTCTGTAAATGACGTCTGTTTCTGTTCTGCCTCTTAGTCCTTTAGCATACAGCACATCAAGGGATAAGGAGGATACTACACCAGAACAACTGCTTCCAGTTGATTTATTGGCAGAGATAGTCAGCATTAGTACTCTGAAGACATGGGACCAGAGGAAATGGAGGACATGATTCTAATGCCAAGCTGTGTTGCTGGCTCTGGGATTTGTAATAGGCGCTGGGATTATTAGTAGGGTCGTGGCAAATCTCAATGCCATCTAACAAACACAAGTGTCAGTTTAATCCGGGATGATAATGATGATGATAATGTTAATTCTGTGGTGGACAAGACCTGGAAAAGACACAAGGGAGCCGAGGAAGTGATGTTATCAGAGGAGCAGGGTGTTGGCCTCAGCAATACACAGTACAGGTGACATGCAGCTAAAAAATCTTCTGGGGCAAAATCTGCTCTTTCTGAGGTCAGCTGTGGAGCATGGGATGTTGATGGAGGAGGATCAATAGGCTTGAAAATTAAGTTAGCAGCGGTGGTGGTGAGTAGTATGTGTGGGGGCATTCTTTTGAAAAATGCTTTCAGACAATTCTTCGGTAGTCTGCAAGAGGAAATTAAGAGATGGATGTTTTGGCTTGCTTAGACTAGGAACTATAGTTCTCCATCAGCACATGAAGCGACATTACCTACTCATTTGGGAAAAGCAAGGCTAACATCAATTAATGTAACCCTGAATTGATCTTCTCCCATTTCTCCTCACACTTGTCTTTTTGTCATCTCCACTGCACCCTCATGCATTACTTGGTTGGTGTCTTCATCGCAATAATCATTGTCATCCACACTACTGCTTGTCATACTCTGTGTGCGCCTACTCCTCCTTCTCCATCTCACCATCAAATATTCATAATCATTGATTTATGTCCAGGAAACAGGTGTATGCTCTCAGCCATCAGCTATTTTGCCAACCAAACTCTCAACTGATCAAGCTGCTGGTAGTGTAGTCACTGCCATAAAACCTTATGAAGTCAACACTTTTTGAGGAATGATGGCTTACGCTAAGCTTCACTGGAAGAAAACCTACTGCCATTATTTCTCACAGAAAGGATAAACTGATCTATGTTCTCATATGCAGAAGAATGTAGGATGTTCTCTGGACTTGTCATTGAGCTTTAAAGTGAAATGCAGAATAGACACCGGAAGCAGCAACAATGGTCAGATACAATACATGAGTTTCATGGCGAACTACGTTAATGTTTGTTTGTAACAGCAGAAATACACCACTTCAACTGGCACAGGAGGTGAAACCTCCGTGACTGTCAACTATGTCTGTTTCCACCACTAGACAGAAGTTGTCTGTTCACTCCTACATCTCCCAAGAAACTACTCAACAGACATGACCCCATCTCCAGCAGCCACAGAATGCAGCAATGATTCTACACACTGACCTAACTCATTTTGTTCATGCCAGGTAAAGTGCTGCCAAGCAGTTTTAAAACTTAAAAGTCTGGGGCACGAAAGCCATGAAGTGGATTACTTGCTGTTTTTCATCAAGAGACAGCTCCCATTCTGGCTGCCTCCCCATGATTTCTGCATTAAAATTGTCACAAGAGATAATGCCTAGAACTTTCTATGTGCCTTCTGGTAAGACAAAGTAATTCATGCTCGATGTATGGCCCAAATCCTTTATTTAATAATGCAACATTCAATTCAGAAATATACAGTGGGTATGGAAAGTATTCAGACCCCTTTAAATTTTTCACGCTTTGTTTCGTTGCAGCCATTTGGTAAATTTTAAAAAGTTCATCTTTTTTCTCATTAATGTACACTCTGCACCCATCTTGACAGAAAAAAAACCCGAAATGTAGAAATGTTTGCAAATGTTTTAAAAAAACTGAAATATCACATGGTCATAAGTATTCAGACCCTTTCCTCAGCATTGAGTAGAAGCACCCTTTTGAGCTAGTACAGCCATGAGTCTTCTTGGGAATGATGCAACAAGTTTTTCACACCTGGATTTGGGGATCCTCTGCCATTCTTCCTTGCAGATCCTCTCCAGTTCCATCTGGTTGGATGGTGAACGTTGGAAGACAGCCATTTTCAGGTCTCTCCAGAGATGCTCAATTGGGTTTTGGTTAGGGCTCTGGCTGGGCCAGTCAAGAATGGTCACAGAGTTGTTCTGAAGCCACTCCTTTCTTATTTTAGCTGTGTGCTTAGGGTCATTGTCTTGATGGAAGGTGAACCTTCGGCCAAGTCTGAGGCCCAGAGCACTCTGGAAGAAGTTTTCTTCCAGGATATCTCTGTACTTGGCTGCATTCATGTTTCCTTCAATTGCAACCATTCATTGTGTCCCTGCAGCTGAAAAACACCCCAGAGCATGATGCTGCCACCACCATGTTTCACTGTGGGGATTGTATTGGGCAAGTGATGAGCAGTGCCTGGTTTTCTCCACACATACTGCTTAGAATTATCACCAAAAAGTTCTATCTTCGTCTCATCAGACCAGAAAATCTTATTTCTCATAGTCTGGGAGTCCTTCATGTGGTTTTGAGCAAACTCTATTCGGGCTTTCATATGTCTTGCACTGAGGAGAGGCTTCTGCAGGGCCACTCTGCCATAAAGGCCCGACTGGTGGAGGGCTGCAGTGATAGTTGACTTTGTGGAACTTTCTTCCATCTCCCTACTGCATCTCTGGAGCTCAGCCACAGTGATCTTGGGGTTCTTCTTTACCTCTCTCACCAAGTCTCTTCTCTCACGATTGCTCAGTTTGGCTGGACGGCCAGGTGTAGGAAGACTTCTGGTGGTCCCAAGCTTCTTCCATTTAAGGATTATAGAGGCCACTGTGAACTTAGGAAACTTTAGTACTCCAGAAATTCTTTTGTAACCTTGACCAGATCCTTGCCTTGCCACAATTCTGTCTCTGAGCTCCTTGGGTGGTTCCTTTGAGCTCATGCTTCTCATTTGGTATGGCATGCACTGTGAGCTGTGAGGTCTTATATAGACAGGTGTGCCTTTCCAAATCAAGTCCTATCAGTTTAATTAAACCCAGCTGGACTCCAATGAAAGGAGTAGAACTATCTCAAGGAGGATCAAAGGGAAATGGACAGCGTGTGACTTAAATATGAGTGTCTGAGTAAAGGGTCTGAATACCTATGACCATGTGATATTTCAGTTTTTCTTTTTTAAAAAATTTGCAAAAATTTCTACATTTCATTTTTTTCAGTCAAGATGGGGTGCAGAGTGTACTTTAATGAGAAAAAAAATGAACTTTTTAGAATTTACCAAATGGCTGCAATGAAGCAAAGAGTGAAAAATTTAAAGGGGTCTGAATACTTTCCATACCCACTGTACCCACAAGAAGAGGGTAGTGGTTATGGCCAGGAAAGTTTTGGGTCTCTTACATGAAAAAGAAAGCCATCCCGACTTTGCAAAATCAGATCAGTCAGAGAGAGCGATGCCTGATTTGCAAAATTGTAACCAGCTAGAATTGAACCTGCATATTTTAAAGTGTATGTTTGAGTAGCATAATGTAGTGACCAACTTTATCATACAGTGACCAAACAGGATTGTGGGTAGCTTTGAGATGCATCATTAGCAGCTGTTGAGGGAATAGTATCGCCTTCTGAAGCCCTTCGAAGAGGCAACCAAATTTGTCAGCAGGGTAAAAGTGTAGAATTGACAATGTCATCCCCCTACTTTTTATCCTGGAAAAAAATTACCAGAATGCAACAGGGAATGGGTGAAGAACAGCAGCTTGCACATGTTCATTGCCACTTCGTGCCTTTTTGGGACCTCTATGTTACATGCATCAGAATTGAAGGATGAAGAGGAGGAGAATGAACAGTGGAAGGTGGATTTGGAGGAATACATAGAGTTTGCAAAGGCGGGGGGAAGATGACAATAATCCTGCCATGACTACCAACCTTCGCAGCTGTTTGGTGTTGCTAAACCAATAGGGCCTTTGGACGTGCTAGCCAAAATGACAAGCTATACATTGGAATGCTTGTGGGATAAGAGGCATATTGTTAGTATCAAGCAAAGGGATAACTATTGGATAGCAATGCTTTCAGACCATTGATACAACTGCAAAATGGGAGGAATTTCTATCGCTTGTGAAAGGAAGTTCAAATTGGCTTATTATCAGGATAAACTGATAAACTGGTAATACTTGCCAACCACTCAACTAACTAATGAACTCCTCTATGATCACAGCTAACTAGTGATGAGCGAGTATGTTAATTTAACTCTTTCGCCAAGTACGCTCAGGTGCTTACCGAGTATCTTCGGCATGCTCGTATATTAAGTTCGAGTCCCTGCATCAGCATGATTTATGACTGTTAGTCAGCCTCAACACATGTAAGGATTCCGTAACAAATAGGCAATCTCTGCATGTGTTGAGGCTGACAAACACGCCGAAGATACTCAGAAAGCACCCGAGCTTGTTCAACGAAAGGGTTAAACGAGCACGCTCGCTCATCACTACTGCTAACCCAATTCTCCCCTATATCCCCTACCTGTGGCATCATTAGGTTTACAATAAATAGCCAATGCAGCAGAAACAGCTACAGTATCTTTGACATGATGGACCAGATGTTTTATCTGCCATTGCAACAAGCGGACATACTTTAGGAAGCAGAGATGAATTGGCTGAACAGCCAAGTTCAGTTGTACCTAGACTATGTCCTTTCTCAGGCAGATAACTAGCCAAATTTCCTATCAGTATACTGTCGTGTCCAGCTCAAGTGTAATGTCAGATAAGGGTATTCAGAGTGGCAGGGGCTTTGTCACACCCAAGCAGACCAGGTTATCTGCCACAAGCATGATGAACCTTACATTTGTCAAAAATTTTCAGGCATGGATCAATGCAGACTTTCATTCATATAGCGTCCTTACCATCTGCCTACCTAACTGTCTGTTGTCTGTCTTCTACTCCATTATAATACCAGCAGTGTCAATACCCATGCTCATCCAGGCATCTCTTCCCTTTTCATCAAGTCATCTATACAGTTTTACTGCTGCTGCTAGGGTTGCCATTTTGGACCCTACACTGCCAAATATATCCTTGCCTGCCACATCTTAATTCACCAATATGCTATTTCTGTTCCTGCCACTGCACTGCCTCACCAGCAACATATCTTTTGTCTGCCTGCCCAATATGCCTTATAATAGTAGACTGTACTGCTGTGGCTGCCATTGCTGGTCCTACTCAGCCAGATATCTCCTTGCCTGCTCCATCCCTTTGCTCTGCTGTGTGGCTCTTGCTGTTGCCACCGCACAGAATCGCTAGCCACACATCTTCTGGGATTCACTGTGTTTTATAGTGCAAAACTGTACTAAAGCTGACAAGGTTGCTATTGCTTTCCCTACACAGCAAGACATCTTCTTGTCCACCCATTCTAATGCTCTACTGTGCTGCTTCTGCCACTGTGACTGCACAGCCACGCCAGCCACACATCTCCTGGTAGCACACTGTTTATAGGGATATATCATACTGCCAATGTGAAACATACTATCTTGAATATTATATTATTATAGTTGATTTAGTAAATATCAGATCAGAAGAAGCACTCTTACAGTGCAATAATGTAAAATAAGAAACACAAACTTCAGCAAAATTTGTGATTATCCAATATGGTTTTCCAACAGACAGGCATGACACTGAAACATAGACAGAAATCCTCACGAATGCAGCTTCCACCTGCTGAGCCAGGTTCCAATAAACAATCTTTGTGTGATGTGTTCATTAAAAAGCAGGGATATATAGAAGCACTGCCATGTAGTAGGAAATTAGAACATAAAAATTTATTCCATAAAAATACAAAAATCCATACAATGCTTTTCTGAAGAAGAAACCTGATCGATTTCACAATAGTATGGAATTTGTTTTTATTAGGAAATAAATCTTTAAAAAAATGTTCTATTTGGCAACACTTCTTATAAACCTGTCTTTTATTGTACACATCAGTCACAAATTCAAAATGACTGCATACAGTGTGTAAAATATCAATAATCTTTATTAGTCACAACATGAATAAAGATACATAAAAAAAAGTGGATAATTACATCTAAAACATACCAAAGAAGCTAAAAAGAGATAGAAGTAATACATCTAGGATAAATCGACAACATACATATGAATATTGTAATTATTTACACTAAGGAATAATAAAAATTGTGAAGTATATTCAGGTTGAAATAATTGAAATCACTATGAGGTCATGCTCTAACCAGTCAATATTGCTGAGCATACAAAGAATAGGTTACTATAACCTGTAATTGCTTAAAGGATAATTTGCATCTCACCCTAATATGAGAGGAAACAATGTATAAAATTCAATCTCAATGGTTTCTATTTAAAGTGCAATAAAGTGTGAAAGGGTTAATGCCAATGAAAGCTTCCAACAATATTCAGATATCTGCACATAGTGTGTAATCTTATTAGTCCCTTATAAGTAACATGACAGGCAAGTGCATAACCTTAATGGTCCCTAATTAGTACAAAAAATACACGACATACTACACAAAAAATACACAACATAAATAATAAGTGAGTCACATCCCAAGATGTAATATTTTAATGCCGGATGTGCTTTTCGCTGTGGCTTTTTTTCATGACATCACTCACAAATTGTTACTTTTTTGTGGGCAACTTCTATGCATCAGACTTATGTTTAAGGTTGAATCTTCACGTGCATTTTTGGGGTGCATTCATTAGCATTTTTACTGACTTGCCTAGTTAAAAATACTGATGCCAGATGTTGTTTTTACGTTATGTATTATGTAGCACCATGTATTGCAGCATACTAATCAAGCAATCATAGGTTAAAGTCCACTTATGGGATTACAAAAAAAGTATGTGAAAAATAGTTTACAACTGTCTAAAAATATATATATATCTATAGGTAAAAAAAAAACAGCAATGCAAATCAAGAGATTATCAAGTTATAGAACTATTAAAAAAATAATCGAAAATAATGAAAATTTACAGCAAAAAAATGAAATTCATTGCAATCATAAAGTTGCATGTATCCCAAAATTCTTCCAATAAAAGTGATATTTCACCCCAAAAAACAAGTTCTCTATTGATAAAAAATGAAAAAGATATACCAAATAAAAAAATGTTTTCATTTGTTAAAAGGAGTCAAATTTTAACAATAGATAAAAACTTGGTATTAAAGTAATCATAAAGACCTATAATTAACATGTAATTTTTACCACACATTGAATGGAGTAAAAGTTGAAAGTTGTGCAATAATGGTGGAATTATATTCACTCTGCAAAGATTTCTTTTCCTGGTTTTCTTCATGGTAAAATGAATTGTCTTATTCAAAACTACACCTCATCCAACAAAATACATCTCGGAAAGCTATAGGGTGATGTAAAAAAAAACTAAGTTATGACACTTGGAAGATTATGAAGAAATAATGAAACAGCAAACACAAAAATTTGCAGAGGCGGATGTTAAAAAGTAAAATGTACATTGGACCCTATAGGAATCTATAGGAAACATCATATTTTGCTCTATACATCTTCCTTTACACTTGTGTTTATGAGTATGTAGAAGGATCAAGTATAAATGTTAAAAGTACCTTTAGACCTCAATGTGAATGAACCTCTCTAATATACTGTAAGGCTATTAAACATAAAATCTAGGAAACTGTAAAACTGATTTTATTTCTACTTACTGCATCATATATACACTATTTGTACAATGTTTGTACAAAATCAATGTACAATCATTTATTTTACTCTAAAATTATATGGCTCGAGGAATATTTTATGAATCTAAATAGTTAGCAACTAACACAAAGAAATGACTGACTTAAGGTTTGTTGATGTTTCTGTCTAGACATTGACTAACCTCACCTGACATGATAATCTACCAATAGTTGTCTATATAGGTCTCGGAGATAATTATGAGTCAACTAGCTAATTCTTGCTAAATCTTACTTTCAAAGTCTTAAGCATTTTTGGATCAGGCTAAAACCAAGGTTTAACTTGTAGCAAAATTTAAAGCCATAAATTAACACCTCTTAAGTTTTCATACTTCTGGAAAGGAAGCTGTTGCTTAAACTATACTTTACAACGATGTTGACTTGTGTTTTCAAGGACATTATTTGTTCTTTTCCACAAATTCCATTTCTATCTCTAAATGTTGAGCTTTTTAATCATGTGGCACAGTATAATTACAAGGAAAATTATATTTATTTTCTCAATTTGAGAGTAATAGTGCTAAAGATTATAATTCAATAGATGCTCCTTCAATGTTCAAAAAATCCTTCAGACTGAAAAACAGTAGTTAATGTAATTTAATAATGGAGACAAATTTTATTAGCTAAATTACCCATAATAAGAATGGTCACAGCCTCTACTTTAAGGACTACAGTATTTCTCTTGCACTCGATAAGCATGGTAAAGCCTATTTCCATATATCATTGTCTGAGTATGGATCACAATGCATGGACTGGCCACGGGTCTCCTTACCCGAACTCAAGAACCTCATATTTGCCCCATCAGTGATTGACAGCAGGCTCTGAAGTGAATCAGTGAAGAGCCAGCTGTCAGTCAATCCTGAGGCATGCCTACAGCCACACCTCACAGTATAGTAAGTGATGGATGTAGCCAATCCGGTCTCACATGCATGACTGAAAGCTAGCAGCTCCCAGGAGAATTAAAATGTATTTTCTCCTGGGTGTCACACATTCAGTACTATGGCCAGATACCTTCATAACATTATTTACCTGCAGATTAAACCTATAGCTACAAGTTAATAACTTTATCGGACATGTCAAGTTTCCTTTAAACATATTTTTTATATTTACGTATGATTATATTTCCATGTTTGTATCTGTATTAAATAGGGTAGGTGGTAACAGGTGAAGGGCGCTCCTACGATAGCAGATGTAATTAAATTGAAAAATTCCCAAAAAATGACCAAAAGAATAAAATAAAAAAAATTAAAAGCACAAACAATGAACAAACAATGTAAGGTCAATCTAGTGTATGTCCATTTTTACAAGCAGGCCAAGGTAATCTAATTGGTGAAATTACCCTCACAGCAGACTGCCCTGTGAAAAGTGACCATGGACATATGCCTATTTTTAAACATTTTTTAGAGACATTGTAGATGTTATACTAACCATGTATTGGTGCATGTGTGTGAACAGTGGCTATGTTGAAAAGTGAGTTCAATTGCAATGTTCTTATAAATTATGCATCTTCCTTGCAGATTTCGGGAAATGGGTATGTCATTTGTGGCATTGAAATTTAATTTTTTGGTGGGTACAAAAACAGTCTCATCCATTGCCTGTTCTACATGTCAGCAAATCTGTACTGAAGAACATCGTCATTCCTGAACCCACTGAACAGCAGTGGTTGCAGATAGTAAAGGGACTCTGTGACTGTTCACAATTTCCAAACAGCCATGTTTTTATACAGATCTTAGAACAAAGCACCCCACTTTATCCAAAAATAAAACAAAAGGAAATGCCCATCTAGTATTTTTGCTGTTTGGCCAAAAATGAACACTCCATTCTCAAAATAAATATAACATAGTTTTAGTAAATCAAACAACTATAAAACAATGATTTGCCCAAAAACAACAAGACAGCTGATAATTATAATAATAACTGATAATATAATAGAAAGGGGAGAAAGGTTTGGTTTGGTGGGTGACCCGGATCTTACAGGGGCCTGATGTTAGAACTCTCCTGTTAGGTTTTTTCTATCTTGCTGGTCACATGACCTTGTTTGCCTATTTAATCCTGCTCTGCCCTCCTGGCCTTGCTGGACTTCATTGTAATTTCTACTCTTAAGTTAGCCTGGTGCTTAGTTATCTTTCTCAGTCAGTTTAGCTTGGTCTTCGGACCTTTATGTTCTATGTTGTGTGTTTGTCTTTTACTGCTACAATTTCTGCTAGGAGGTGCCCAACTTTATCCCAGTCCCTAGTTCTTGTAGGGATCCCTCCCTTGCATCTATAGGTCTTCGTACAGACTAGCCGAGGACTTTAGCGGGTCTGATCGCAGGATCAGGTTCCCTGTTACATCTTAGGGATCTAGCTTAGTTCTATTGTAGGGACAGATATCCTTTCTTTCCTTAGTGCTTGTAGCAGATCATAACACCTGATATGTTTGTAAAGCCCACCATATGTGAATTGCACATGAGCTTTAATGGGTGGATAAAAGATGATAAAAGTGGCATAGGATAGTCCTGGGTTTGGTTGACTAAAATATGATTCCTTGTGATGGCCAAGATAAGAAGGTGCTCAATCATTGGTTGGTGCACACATTGGTGGGCTTGGCCCATAATAGGACATATAAGGAGCTGGTGTGCCAGAAGCTGGGAGGACTAGAAATGGTGCTGCACCAGTGTGTCCTGTGTAACATCAATGTTTCAAAGCTAAGAAGCAGCCTTGTGGATCATTAAAGGACTACGTGCAAAAGTGTCCTCCACAGCTTCTTCTGAATTGTGGCTGAGATATTGTAAAGTGTGTGACAATGGATCGATTCATCAATAAAGACATATACAGTGCCTACAAGTAGTATTCAACCCCCTGCAGATTTAGCTGGTTTGATAAGATGCAAATAAGTTAGAGCCTTCAAACTGCAAACGAGAGTAGGTTTTATGAACAGAAGCATAAATCTTACAAACCAAAAAGTTATGTTGCTCAGTTGAGTTTTATTAAATTTTAAACATAAAAGTGTGGGTCAATTATTATACAACCCCTATGTTTAATATTTTGTGGAATAACCCTTGTTTGCAATTACAGCTAATAATCGTCTTTTATAAGACCTGATCAGGCCAGCACAGGTCTGTGGAGTTATCTTGGCCCACTCCTCCATGCAGATCTTCTCCAAGTTATCTAGGTTCTTTGGGTGTCTCATGTGGACTTTATTCTTGAGCTCCTTCCACAAGTTTTCAATTGGGTTAAGGTCAGGAGACTGACTAGGCCACTCCAACACCTTGACTTTTTCCCTCTTGAACCAGGCCTTGGTTTTCTTGGCTGTGTGCTTTGGGTCGTTGTCTTGTTGAAAGATGAAATTACGACCCATCTTAAGATCCTTGATGGAGGAGCGGAGGTTCTTGGCCAAAATCTCCAGGTAGGGCGTGCTATCCATCTTCCCATGGATGCGGACCAGATGGCCAGGCCCCTTGGCAGAGAAACAGCCCCACAGCATGATGCTGCCACCACCATGCTTGACTGTAGGGATGGTATTCTTGGGGTCGTATGCAGTGCCATCCAGTCTCCAAACGTCACGTGTGTGGTTGGCACCAAAGATCTCGATCTTGGTCTCATCAGACCATAGAACCTTGAACCAGTCTGTCTCAGAGTCCTCCAAGTGATCATGAGCAAACTGTAGACGAGCCTTGACATGACGCTTTGAAAGTAAAGGTACCTTACGGGCTCGTCTGGAACGGAGACCATTGCGGTGGAGTACGTTACTTATGGTATTGACTGAAACCAATGTCCCCACTGCCATGAGATCTTCCCGGAGCTCCTTCCTTGTTGTCCTTGGGTTAGCCTTGACTCTTCGGACAAGCCTGGCCTCGGTACGGGAGGACACTTTCAAAGGCTGTCCTGGCCGTGGAAGGCTAACAGTAGTTCCATAAGCCTTCCACTTACGGATGATGCACCCAACAGTGGAGACAGGTAGGCCCAACTCCTTGGAAAGGGTTTTGTACCCCTTGCCAGCCTTGTGACCCTCCACGATCTTGTCTCTGATGGCCTTGGAATGCTCCTTTGTCTTTCCCATGTTGACCATGTCTGAGTGCTGTTCACAAGTTTGGGGAGGGTCTTAAATAGTCAGAAAAGGCTGGCAAAAGAGATCTTTAATCCACACATGTGAAGCTCATTATTCTTGGTGCCTGAACTACTTCTTAATACTTTAGGGGGACCAAACAGAATTCTTGTGGTTTGAGGGGTTGAATAATAAATGACACTCTGAATTAACTTTTAACGTTTTAAAAAAAAAAAAAAAATTGCTGCAGTGCATTTCCCACTTCCAGGCTGATCTACAGTACAAATGTCACAATGCCAAGTTAATTCCGCATGTGTCAACCAGCTAAATCTGCAGGGGGTTGAATACTACTTGTAGGCACTGTATGTGCACCAATAAAACACGAATGTATCTTACAAAAAAGGAGGCACCACACTTGTTAAATATTAAAACATATTGTTTATTAAATACTTATAAAATCATTAATCCACCATTAAACAAAAAAAATGTTGTGTGTGACAATATCAAAGGCTGTACTCCTCTTTTTTGTGTTCTTGCCAGTTTGCTGGTGGTGTTGGTGATTATGACAGGGTGGTGACTTCAACATCAAGTGTGGTACTTGGTCAAACTATTGAACTTTCCAGTGACAATACAGTGGATACTTCCTCAAGCCTGAGTTGTGTTGTCCTCCTGTGTAAGATTTGTCCTTGTCCTAAGTCAAAAACTGCCAAAAAGTAGAGTAGAAAAACAAATGTGCAACATTAGCTAAATTATTATTTCATGGTTTCTAAAAGGCAACTTTCAAAATCAGCCAAAAATAGAACCAAAAAACATGGACAGTCACATAGCGTGCAATAGCACACATCACTTAATATTATCCAATAAACATTGTGTTTAGAATCACCACACACAATTTACCAAATGTATATTTGAGTAGTACGGAGAGGCTAATACAATATGCTTACGACCTCAATTTGCAGTTTTGCTAAATTGTAAGATTATCAAAAAGGAAAAAAGTTTAAAAAAAGGAACTCTAATGAAGATACAAAGAAATAGGTGCAGGTCAAAATAGCCTCAAAGCATGAAACTTACCCACACTTGTCCATCACTTGCGAAGGGAAATGCAGCATCTGCATCTACATGTGGGTTTCTTTTTGGATGATTCGGAGACACTTTTAGCATGCTGCTGTTTCTCCCGGAGATATTGCTCCAACGTTTGGTAACATAATCATCTGAGTTTCTAAAAGAAAAATAATAATAAAAATCAATGTAAAAAAAACTATAAGATTTATCATGCAAATATGAACACAAGATCTATTTGGACTAAATGGACAAAAAAAAGGACCCATTACAACATTTATTGCCATAGGTAGGTACATTTAAATAACTTAAATATTATTGATTTAGGGTCAGAATTGCTGGAGGCAGATTCAGGGTAGGTCCTGACAAATTTCTGACTAAGCTGCTTCCTTTTTATGCTTGTCACTGTTGGAAGGGTAATGTATATCCCACACGCCTCTTCTGGACCAAAATAATCAAACACTTCACATCCAGTGGCTTTGTCATTGCTGCAGAAGTCCACCAAACTTTTTTTCCCCTAATTACTTCTTAGGACACTTGCAGGATTACTGTGACATTTCAAGTTGTAAAAATAGGATGCCACACAGATGTACATATTGTGATCCTTTTTTATTGCCCACCTATTTACATACATGGTCGAGTCACACCCAATATACGTAGAAAAGTAGTGCATGCTGTGATTTTTTTTCTCAAGGACAGTTGAATTGAGAAAAAAATAGATCATTTGAACAGCTCTATTGAAAAACATGGGTCAGTGTGCTGTCCATGTGGTATATGATTAAAAATCGAATAATAGATGTCCTATTTATACACCTGCATGAGCCCTAAAATTTAGTGAAAGGGGAGAAGAACATATGTGTTTATGCAGGAGTCTGTCATTGATTTATAATTCCCATGCTTTAAGCAACATGCAGAATAAATAGAATAATTTGCAAACAGAGCAAGGAGAGTTATTAACAAAGGTTAATACAACATATGCACACCATTGTAGTATGGAAATTACAATAACAGGCAATGACAGAAGGAAAAATAAATATTATAAGGGTTTTATTGAGCACCAGTTGGTGCTAGATCCTTCCTCTCATTGGCACAATGACCAACGCAGTGGATTGACAGGTCAGCTAGCCATGTCTTTCCCTCACTGTTCTATTGGCTTTCTGTTGGCTCATGTACAAACCACCCAGCATCAGAGTTCAGGTGAGAGATTCCATCATCATGTGTTTGCCTTAGTTGTCCAATAATTTCCAGTGCAATGCTTCCAAACAACAGGGATCCCGAGTGCCATTCAAAAACAGGCAAAATTCATCATTTATGAGAAGGAAGAAAAATGGCACTCACCATCCCTTAAAATTTCCTTTTTATTTGAAAAGGTTAAAACATGATGGCAGGTACAGACTTAGTATGGACAACAGCCATTTCCCATTACACTGATAGGAAGTCTAAGGCTCCATCTTAAATCATAGAAATTCCCAGACATAAATGCCATATTAACCATTTAGATTGCCAATACCAAAAAACAACAGCTTTCAGTGAAACAGTGGAACAACATATAATTCATAAAAACACTGGCATGTCGAATTTCTCATAAAATCCCAACGTACCTTGTGTCCAAGCATGCATTATCCATCTGGCTCCTCTCCTCAATAGGAGTTTATGATGATGACCCCCCCTGAACTGGTAAATTAAGCCTTTTCAATCCTGAAAATTGTAATACCTTAGGATTAGAATGATGGGTCTCCTGAATATGCTGAATGAGTCTGCGAGAACCCTTACCTGAAACAATGGACCTAACATGTTCTGTAAACCGGTCAAAAAGGGGTGTAATAGTTTTCCGAATATAAAAAAGATAGCAAGGACATATGATGAAAATTTCATCTAAGTATCTAAAAAAAAATTCTAATGTACTTGATATAGGGATTTTTTAGTGAAAAATATATTTGTCTTCTAAGGTGGCTAAGAATAAACTAGCAAAAAAAGAAGCTACCGGGGTCCCCATCGCTGTACCTGTACATTGCAAAAACCATTTGCCCAAAAAGCTGAAATATTATATATCCCAGAGCATCACATACAAAGTCTACAAAATCCTGTTTTTTCTCTTTATTTGTTAGAATGGTACAGATCGCATCAATTCCCTGTTCCTGCAGTATCCTGGTATACAGACTCTCAACATCTATCGAAGCTAATAAAAAAATCATCTTGCCAATCATCCTCTTGTAAGGCATTTAAAAAAATTGCTTGTGTCTTTTAAGTAGGAGGGGATGTCTTCCTGTAGGGGACATAAAAGCCAGTCCACATATTGTGACAAAGGTTCTATTTAGGAACCGACCCCTGAAATTATAAGGCGTCCCGGTGGAGTAGAAACTTACTTGTGCAATTTTGGTATAAAATACCAGTGTGGTCTTTGGGGGAAATCTGGAAACAGCTTTTCTGCCCTTTTTTTCTCCACAGTACTCCCAGTTCTACATATTTTTTCAAAAAGGTCTGTAACTTGCTTTTGAATTTAGCAGTTAGATCATGTTACAAAGTTAGATAGGTTTCTCTAAAGGATAATTGCCTGTTAGCCGCCTGAACATAAAAATCCCTGATTAATAGGACTATATTACCACCTTTGTCAGCCTCTCAAATAACAACATCTTTCCATTCTTCAATCCCTTCTAATGCTTTTTCCTCCTCATTACTTAAATTCACAGGTAGTGTCAGGTAGATGAGGGCCTCAATGTCCCTAATAGGCCTGGTCATGAAAGATGACTATACCATTGCCCAAAGAAACAGCGGGCATATAAGTAGAACCAGTTTATTGAGGGGCTATTCCCTAATGTACCCTCATTGAGACTCATTAATAAGGCTGCATCTCTGTTAGCCGCAGGTATCACGGAATCGTCTGTATTCTCAACCTGAAAACCTAAGGGACCAGTAGTACACGGTGTACCACTCTGAGATATATTTGATTCTATACAATTCAACACTTGAAAGGATTTTTATAAATGCATTTTCCATTTTGCTTTAACCCTGCTGTACTATTAGGGTCTATTTGGCCTGAAAAAAACTTTGTGAAGCTGCAGATTATGTATTATGAGAATCTGCAAATCGTGGCTAGGTGAGGTTGTTTATGGGTATTTCTTGTTATTATGTGTGTTGTTTATTTTATTTATTTAACTTTTTGTATGAAAATAATGATTGTTACATATGTACTGTTCGGAAAATCTGATGATAGTGTTTCATACAGATATCCCGTCATATTTTCGGTCACACAAACGATTTATAATATCATTGTGATAAAATCATCACCACAATCATCATGGGCGATTTCAACATCCCCACTGACACTCGCCTGTCAACAGCATCCAAACTTCTGTCGCTTACTTCATCCTTTGGACTTACTCAGTGGTCCTCCTCAGCCACCCACACAGACGGACACACACTAGACCTCATCTTCACCCAACTCTGCTCCCTATCTAACCTCACAACCTCCCCCATACCACTATCTGATCACCATCTGTTCACTTTCTCATCCCTGTCCTCCTCACCTGTCACTCATGTCCAGCAACTAGCACACTCCCGCAGAAACCTTGCACATCTAGACAACCACACACTATCTGACTCTATTCTACCACTGACATCCATATCTTCACTCCACGACACAGACAGCGCCACTGCTTTCTACAATGCCACTCTCGAATCAGCTATTGACTCGGTCGCCCCTCTTATGTATGGCAGAGCACGACGAGTCAATAGGCAACCCTGGCACAACAACTTCACTAAACAGCTTCAAAGCATCCAGGGTTGCCGAGCGGCATTGGAAGAAAACACATTCTCAAGATGACTTCACTGCATTCAAACAAGCAATATTCGCATTCAAATCAGCACTCACCTCTGCTAAACAGGCCTACTTCACAACCATCATATCTTCCCTATCCTACCACCCCAAACAGCTATTCAACACTTTTAACTCTCTCCTCCGCCCTCCACTGCCCCCTCCGACCTCCATCATCTCTGCTGAGGAGTTTGCCACACACTTCAAAAACAAGATTGACCAAACACGGCAAGTCTTTACTGCCCAACCACCACAACCCCTGTGTTTTCGACACCATTGCCCTTCCCCCATAACCTCCCTTCCCAACATCATGGAAAGTGACATTACTCGTCTCCTCTTCAAATCACACCTCACCACTTGTGCACTCGACCCCATCCCGCCTCCTCCCCAAACTCACTCCCACACTCATCCCATCCCTAACCCATCTCTTCAACTTATCACTTACTTCTAGTATATTCCCCGCTGCCTTCAAACATGCCACAATCACGCCCATCCTCAAAAAGCCATCCCTCGACCAAACCACCTTGTCCAGCTATCGCCCCATATCGCTACTCTCATTTGCCTCCAAACTCCTCGAGAAACACGTTCACGCTGAACTTTCCTCCCACTTCTCATCTTACTCTCTCTTCGACAACCGACAATCCGGCTTCCGCCCCCACCATTCCACCCAAACTGCCCTTACCAAAATCACCAATGACTTACAGCCAAAGCTAACAGGCAATTCTCTGTACTCCTTCTTCTTGACCTGTCCTCTGCTTTCGATACAGTTGACCACTGCCTCCTGCTACAGATCCTCTCTTCCTTTGGCGTCAAAGACCTTGCCCTGTCTTGGATCTCCTCATACCTTTCTAACTTCACATTTAGAGTCTCCCACTCCCACACTACGTACTCACCCCGCCCCCTCTCTGCTGGAGTCCCTCAAGGCTACTCTTCTCAATCTATACCCTTGGCCTGGGACAGCTCATAAAATCCCATGGCTTCCAGTACCATCTGTACGCTGATGACACCCAGATCTACCTCTCTGGCCCAGATGTCACCTCTCTGCTGTCCAGAATCTCAGCATGTCTAGCAGCCATATCCTCCTTCTTCTCCTCCCGCTTCCTCAAGCTCAATGTGGACAAAACTGAACTCATCATCTTTCCCCCATCTCGCATATCTTTCGCACCTTATCTTTCTATCATAATAAATGACATCACTCTCTCCCCTGTACCGTCAATCTGCTGCTTCGGAGTAACCCTTGACTCTGCCTTGTCCTTTAAACCCCACATCCAAGCTCTTTCCACCTCCTGTCACTCCCAGCTCAAAAATATTTCCAGTATCTGTCCTTTCCTCAACCCTTAATCTACTAAACTGCTTGTGCATTCCCTCATCATCTCCCACCTCGACAACTGCAACATCCTCCTCTGTGGCCTACCTGCTAACACTCTCGCACCCCTCCAGTTCATCCGTATCTCTGCTGTGCTACTGGTCCATCTCTCGCCTCGTTACTCCTCTGCTACCCCCCTTTGCAAATCCCTTCATTGGCTCCCAATTGCCCAGCATATCCAGTTCAAACTACTAACACTGACCTACAAAGCCATCCATAACCTCTCTCCTCTGTACATCTCTGAACTAATCTCCCGATACATTCCCTTACGTAATCTCTGGTCCTCCCAAGACATCCTTCTCTCCTCCACAATTATTCGTTCCTCGCCCAATCGCCTCCAAGATTTCTCCCGAATATCCCCCAACCTATGGAATTCTGTGCCTCAACACGTCCGATTATCCACCACACTTGGATCCTTCAGATGGAACCTGAAAACCCATCTCTTCAAACAAGCTTACAGCCTGCCATGACCTTACTTGCTGCCACCTCAACAACACCGGAGCTACTGCAACCCTACCAACCTACTGTCTCCTTCCCTGTTTCTGTAGAATGTAAGCTCGTAAGGGCAGGGTCCTCTTCCTTCTTTACCAGTCTATTATTGTTAGTTTGTTTATGGTAAGTGATATCTGTATTTGGTATGTAACCCCTCCTTATGTACAGCACCATGGAATCAATGGCGCTATATAAATAAATAATAATAATGATAGTAAATAATTGTGGATTATCTATTGCACCTACTATTGTTTATTAATTTCTCCAGTTCTTACAGGTCCGTGCACTCGATACATTTGCAAGTTACTGCAGATAGATGAGCTTTGTGTACAGGTCTGTGCAGGTCTGTTTCGCTGTAGTATATAAGCTCTTATTGTTGCTAAACTGGTTAGCGTTCGCTGTTATTTTATTATTATTATTATTATTGTTTATATTGTGCTATTTTATTCTACAATGCTAATTTTACCCTGTGAAAATCGTGAGTGTCCATTATTTCAAAAGTTGGATAAAAATGTGGCGAAGACGGGCATTGAGTGAAGCTGAATTGGAAAAGCTTGCCAATGTCTTAGATTCTGAAGAAGGTATCCAACTGGAGAAAGTGTCCGAAGATGAGGACCACATAAGTGGCGGGGAAAGTGGTTAGGAAAATTCTGATTTTGAAATTGAATCTAATGAGGCACATAATAACCAGACAGCTAATTAGATGCAAGCAATTCAGATTAAAAACAAAAATGTAGTTTGGAACTTGCAGCCTTCTGCCCAGGCAGGAAAATTGTCCTCTGCTAACAGCAGATAATTCTCTAATAACTAGCTTCAATTACAGAAGTTTGGGATAAATGGACAGAGATTCTTCCAAAACTATACAATGCTGGTGAAAATGTCACTGTGGGTGAACAACTTGTGGCATTTTGAGGTAGGTGCCAATTCAAACAATATATACCGAGTAAGCCAGCAAAGTACGACATCAAGACATGGACACTTTCTGACAGCAGCAGTTCACACGATCTAAACGCTCAGGTATATACAGGAAAATAACCTGGAGAAAAACCTGAAAAGAATCAGGGTATAGAAGTAGTTCAGATTTGGCGTATGGACTAAGAGGACAAAATGTGACATGTGATAATTTTTTTACATCACACTACCTGGGGCAGCTGTTCCTAAAATGAAAACTTACAATGCTGGGAACTTTAGGAAAAAGCAAGCCTGAACTGCCGCAGAGTATCATTGGTAAAAGAGATGTTCATAGTTCAACGTTTTACTTTATTGGAGATACAACAGTGGTTTCTTACAAAAAAAAACCACACAGGTCATTCTGATGAGCACAATGCACCATGACAACGCAGTAAGTAATCATGATGCCAAAAAGCCACAGATGATTTTGATTATAATTCCACCAAAGGGGCATTTGATACATTAGATCAGCTAATAGCTACATACACAAGCAGACACAAAACCAATTGGTGGCCAATGGTTTTATATTATAACATTGATGATGTACAATATCTGGCTACAATGCATTTGTTTCATGGCACAAAATAAACCCCGATTGGAACTCCAATAAACGGCATAAACGAAGACACTTTCTGGAAGAATTGGGAGAGTCACTTGTTATGCCATCTATTTTAGGAAGAAAAGTAAAACCCTGAAGTGAAGGCGCAGCAGCCATAGTAAACTGTATTCGCAGAAATTGCACCCTTTTTTGACAAAATTTTTAAAATATAACTTTTAATATACAGTACAGACCAAAAGTTTGGACACACCTCATTTAAAGATTTTTCTGTATTTTCATGACTATGAAAATTGTACATTCACACTGAAGGCATCAAAACTATGAATTAACACATGTGGAATTATATACTTAACAAAAAAGTGTGAAACAACTGAAAATATGTCTTATATTCTAGGTTCTTCAAAGTAGCCACCTTTTGCTCTGATGACTGCTTTGCACACTCTTGGCATTCTCTTGATGAGCTTCAAGAGGTAGTCACCGGAAATGGTTTTCACTTCACAGGTGTGCCCTGTCAGGTTTAATAAGTGGGATTTCTTACTTATAAATGGGGTTGGGACCCCAGTTGTGTTGTGCAGAAGTCTGGTGGATGCACAGCTGAGAGTCCTACTGAATAGACTGTTAGAATTTGTATTATGGCAATAAAAAAGCAGCTAAGTAAAGAAAAACGAGTGACCATCATTACTTTAAGAAATGAAGGTCAGTCAGTCCGAAAAATTGGGAAGACTTTGAAAGTGTCCCTAAGTACAGTTGCAAAAACAATCAAGCGCTACAAAGAAACTGGCTCACATGAGGACCGACCCAGGAAAGGAAGACCAGGAGTCACCTCTGCTTCTGAGGATGTTTCTCCGAGTCACCAGCCTCAAAAATCGCAGGTTAGCAGCAGCTCAGATTAGAGACCAGGTCAATGCCACACAGAGTTCTAGCAGCAAACACATCTCTTCAACAACTGTTAAGAGGAGACTTTGTGCAGCAGGCCTTCATGGTAAAATAGCTGCTAGGAAACCACTGCTAAGGACAGGCAACAAGCAGAAGAGACTTGTTTGAGCTAAAGAACACAAGGAATGGACATTAGACCAGTGGAAATCTGTGCTTTGGTCTGATGCGTCCAAATTTGAGATCTTTGGTTCCAACCACCGTGTCTTTGTGTGACGCAGGAAAGGTGAACGGATGGACTCTACATGCCTGGTTCCTACAGTGAAGCATGGAGGAGGAGGTGTTATGATCTGCAACAAGTACTAAGGAAAGATAGGGGAAAGCTGTCCCTATAGTAAGACTAAGCTGAATCCCTACCATGTAGCGGGCTGTCTGTTACTATTGAACAGACCTGCCTTAGTCCTCGGCTAGTCTGAACGAAGACCTATAGAATTAAGGAAGGGGTCCCTAAAATAACTAAGGACTGGGACAAAAATGGGACACCTCCTAAACAGAAGTTGATGCAGAGCACAAAAAGACAAACTGACAAAAAGTACTAGAGGTCCCAGAGGACCAAGAGAACTTGACAGAGAAAGGCACAGAAGCACCAGGCTAGAGAGACAGTAGAACACTGAAGTCCAGCACAGCCAGGAGGGTGGAGCTGGAATATAAAGGCAGATGGTCACATGACCACAAACCACAAGATAGAAAACAAACAGGAGGGTTCTAACAGTACCCCCTCTTTTATGAGGATCCTCCGGATCCTCCAGGCCCAGGCCTATCCGGAAACCTCCTGTGGAAAGCTTTAACAAGCCTAGGAGCAGAGACATCATCTGTCCTTACCCAGGAGTAGTTTTCGGGACCGAAACCCTTCCAGGAGACAAGATACTGTAATCTCCCTCTATGCCATCTAGAATTCAAGATACGAGAAATTTCATATTCGCCGTCTTCCACCACAGGAGGAACTGTGACAGTGGCGTCCCTATCAGATACGTCAGCCTTTTTGAACAAGGAAACATGAAACACAGGATTAATCTTCCAGGAAGTAGAGACATCCAACCTAACAGCAGACTGGTTAACAACCTGAAGCACTTTAAATGGACCCACAAACTTAGGACCCAGTATTTTAGAGGGAATCCTCAGCCGCAGGTTCTTCGAGGACAACCAAACCATGTCACCCACAGTAAACAAAACCTCTTTATGTTTCCTGTCAAAATACTTCTTGGACTTTTTGTTAGCCTCTTGAAGGTTACAACGTACATTAGTCCAAACTCTCTCCAAATCACCAGAAAAATTCACCTCCTCCGGCACCGCCGACCCCAATTTGGAGAACGAACCAAAAGACGGATGTCTCCCAGTGCAACAAAAAAATGGAGAACACCCAGCAGAGTAGGATGTATGACTGTTAAGAGCAAATTCTGCGAGAGGTAGAAACTCAGACCACACCTCTTGATTGTCCGCCACAGAACAACGCAAAAACTGTTCTACATCCTGGTTCATTCTTTCAGTCTGTCCATTAGACTCAGGATGATAACCAGACGAAAATGACAAATGGACTCCCAACCTGTCACAAAAAGCACGCCAAAAGCGAGCCACAAACTGAGGTCTTCTATTAGAAACAATATCCGTGGGAACGCCATGGAGCTTGACAATCTCCTTAACAAATGCCTTAGCGAGTGTCTTGGCGCAGGGCAACTAAATGAATGGAACCAAATGACACATCTTACTAAAACGGTCCACGACCACCCAGATGACAGTAAAATCCTCGGACACAGGAAGATCAGTAATAAAATCCATAGTGAGATGCTTCCAAGGCGGACAAGGATCCTCCAGAGGGCAAAGCAACATCGAAGCAGGAGTATGTGAAGCCTTTGACCTAGCGCACACAGTACACTGACGCACCCACTTGATGACTTCCTTCTGCCATCCAGGCCACCAAAAACTGTGACTGATAAGTCTCTTAGTCTCCGAAATTCCTGGATGACCTGCCAACTGAGACTCATGACACTCCACAAACAAATCTCTCTTAAAGGCTCTAGGCACGAACAACCTCCCATGGGGAGTGTTAGATGGAGCATCATCTTGAGCTTTCAGAATCCCATTCTCCAAAACGGAGTCCAAAGCCGCAACCACAACTCCTTTCTGTAAAATGCTCTCCTCCTCCTCGGCACCGACCGTAGGAGAGAAGCTGCGAGATAAAGCATCGGCTTTAACATTCTTAGTACAATGGATATAGGAAACAGAAAAATGAAACCAAGAAAAGAAATGTGCCCACCTAGCTTGACGGGCATTCAAGCGCTTGGCAGCATCCAGATAGATCAAATTCTTATTATCTGTGAAAACCTGAATAGGAAATCTAGCGCCTTCCAAAAAATGACGCCAATGTTCAAACGCGAGTTTAGTAGCCAACAACTCCCAATTTCCAACATCATAATTCAGTTCGGTTTCTGAATTTTTTTTCGAAAAGAAGGCACAAGGATTTACTCCACCCTTGTTCTCCTGAGACAAAACTGCTCCGACCCCCACGGATGAAGCATCGACCTCGACCAAAAAAGGCTTGGTCACATCAGGCTGCATAAGGATAGGGGCAGAACTGAACCTCTCTTTGAGATACTCAAACACTTCAATGGCCTCAGTAGTCCACTGGGCCGTATTCGCACCTTTCCTGGTGAGATCGGTTAGAGGTTTAACAATTACAGAAAAATTCTTAATGAATTTCCTGTAATAATTGACAAATCCCAAAAATCTCTGTATAAATTTCAAACCAATATGCCTAGGCCATTCCTGCACAGCCAGAACCTTCACAGGGTCCATCTCAAAGCCCTCGCTGGAGACAATGTAGCCCAAAAAACTAAATTTCTGCACAACGAACTCACATTTCTCCAGCTTAGCAAAGAGTGAATTATCACTCAATAACTACAAAACTTCACGTACAATGGGACTCCAGATCTGGTGAATAATTCAAAATGTCATCCAAATACACAACCACATTCTTACCAAACAGAGGTCTCAGGATGTCATTAATAAGGTTCTGAAAAAATGCAGGTGCATTGGTAAGACCAAAAGGCATCACCAGATTCTCAAAATCACCTACGGAAGTGTTAAAAGCAGTTTTCCAGTCATCACCCTCCTTCACACGTAACAAATTGTATGCCCCCTGGAGATCAATTTTGGAGAACCACTTGGCTCCCACTAATTGGTTAAAAGGTCAGGAATTAACGGTAATGGGTAGGAATTGCGTACGGTAATCTTATTAATTTCACGAAAATCCAGACATGGACGTAAACCGCCGTCCTTTTTTTTAACAAAGAAGAATCCAACTGCCACAGGCGACTTAGAAGGTCTAATGTGACCAGCAGCCAGGCTAGTCTGTATGTACTCCTCCAAGGCCTTTCTTTCAGTGATAGTCAGATTAAACAAGCGACTTTTGGTAAGAGTAGCATCCGGAACAAACTCAATGGCGCAATCATAATCCCTATGAGGAGGTAAAACTTGCGACTCCTCTTCCGAAAAAACCCTCCAAAAATCTTGAGTAGGTACAGGTAATTCCACTTTTTCCACAGCCGCAATGCGACCATTGCAACATTTATCATAGCACTTCGGACTCCAAGACTTAATCACATTAGTAGACCTGTCCAATAAAGGATTGTGCAGTCTTAACCAAGGCAATCCTAGAACAACTGGAGAGGGCAAATTATCCAAAACAACCAAGTCCAAAATTTAATGGTGAACTCCATTGATAGTGAGAGGAAATGCAGCAGTCTTGTGATTAATACATTTCAAAGGAGTGTTATCAATAGCAACCACAGAAATAGGTGATGACAAAGGTTTGGATTTCAATTTAAGGTTTTCCAAAAACCCTTTATCAATCACATTAAGTGTTGAACCACAATCCACAAATACCTGAAATTCAATCAAATCTCCCTGCAGAGTAGTACTCCCAGAAAGAAACACTCCTGCAGAGCGTGAACAGGCTATACGGGCGTAACTGCCCTTTTTTTTTCTTTACTTAAACGACGCTCACAATACTTAATCAAATGGTCAGCTTAACCACAATAAGACACAAAGCCTCGTCGAATCTCCGGTATTTTTCCTGAGAGCAGAGTGACATCCCCCCAACCTCCATCTGTTCCCCACCGTCAGAGCAGATTTTCTGGGGACTAGGACCTGACATTACAGGAGTCTTTACCTCATTGAGCCTGCACCTCAGTCTCCTGTCTATATGAACAGCTAACTGCATAGCTTCCTGCAGAGTCTCAGGTGCAGGGAATGCAATTAACAAATCCTTAACCCTTTCTCTCAGACCAGCAAGAAATAAACATCTGAATCATTCCACTTAACTTCTGAAGCCCATCTCCTAAAGTGTGTGCAATAATTTTCAACATCATCTGACCCCTGATTCAAACGTCTAAGTTCTGATTCAGCAGATGAGATTCGATCAGGATCGTCATATAATAGCCCAATAGCAGAAAAAAATTCTTCAACAGACCTTAAACATGGATCATTAGGCTGGAGAGAAAAGGCCCAACCCTGTGGTTCTTTGCGCAAAAGTGACATAATAAAACCAATGCGCTGTGATTAATTCCCAGAGGATCTTGGTCTCAAACGAAAATATAACAAACAAGAATTTTTAAAAGAAAAAAAATCTTGCTGTTTACCATAAAAAACATCAGGCAGTCCTACCTTGGGTTCGACAAAAAGCACTCCAGGACAGCTCACGTGTTGCTGAAGCTCGGCCACCTCCAGAGACAATCCCTGCAGGCGTTGAGCCAACTCCTGGACGGAAACCATACTGATCCCCGAATTTCTTTCCTTTTAGTGTTTTGGGCTGGACTTACTGTTATGATCTGCAACAAGTACTAAGGAAAGATAGGGGAAAGCTGTCCCTACAGTAAGACTAAGCTGAATCCCTACGATGTAGCGGGCTAAGGACTGGGACAAAAATGGGACACCTCCTAAACAGAAGTTGATGCAGAGCACAAAAAGACAAACTGACAAAAAGTACTATAGGTCCCAGAGGACCAATCGAACTTGACAGAGAAAGGCACAGAAGCACCAGGCTAGAGAGACAGTAGAACACTGAAGTCCAGCACAGCCAGGAGGGCGGAGATGGAATATAAAGGCAGATGGTCACATGACCGCAAACCACAAGATAGAAAAACAAACAGGAGGGTTCTAACAGGAGGTGTGATGGTGTGGGGGTACTTTGCTGGTGACACTGTTGGGGATTTATTCAAAATTGAAGGCATACTGAACCAGCATGGCTACCACAGAATCTTGCAGCGGCATGCTGTTCTATCCGCTTTGCATTGAGTTGGACCATCATTTATTGTTCAACAGGACAATGACCACAAACACACCTCCAGGCTGTGTAAGGGCTATTTGACCAAGAAGGAGAGTGATAGGGTGCTACGCCAGATGACCTGGCCTCCACAGTCACCAGACCTGAACCCAATCGAGATGGTTTGGGGTGAGCTGGACCGCAGAGTGAAGGCAAAAGGGCCAACAAGTGCTAAGCATCTCTGGGAACTCCTTCAAGATTGTTTGAAGACAATTTCCGGTGACTACCTCTTGAAGCTCATCAAGAGAATGCCAAGAGTGTGCAAAGCAGTCATCAAAGCAAAAGGTGACTACTTTGAAGAACCTAGAATATAAGACATATTTTCAGATGTTTCACACTTTTTTGTTAAGTATATAATTCCACATGTGTTAATTCATAGTTTTAATGCCTTCAGTGTGAATGTACAATTTTCATAGTCATGAAAATACAGAAAAATCCAAAATTTTGGTTTGTACTTTATATCATAAAATATTACCAAAAATTAAAACAACAACCAACTTTATCAGTGCACAGTCACATATAAAGGGAGAGAGATTGTGCCTTACCCTGTTCTGGCACTGCCTTACCCTATCTTGCCGCAGAGGTTGGCACCCTATATGCTGCGCAATGGCGCCTCCGCTCACCAACGACTCTCCCTTTTTCCCCTATATCACCCTGTAGTGTCAACATGTGAGGTTAAAAAGTGCACAGCTTAAAAATTGAGGTAGAGATCAAGTAATTTTATAGTAGCACACAGTATAAAAATATATATCTGTAGCCCTGATCAGTACAATTTGGCCACAGATACAAAAAAGAGGGTGCAAAACGATACATTCAACACTAATGGATCTGGTTATCAGCTTATCCAATTAATGTAATTGACATGATTCCAAATTTCATGATACTGACATACTCTCAGATTTCATAATATATGCAGTTCACTTTAAATAGCATAGTAACTCAATCAAAAAGAGGGTGCAAGAGGATATATTCAATACTAATGAATCTTGCAATCAGCTTCTCCAATCCATGTCATTGACATGATTCCAAATTTCATGATAATGACATAATCTTAGATTACATTATAAATGCAGTTCACTTTAAATTACATAGTAGCTTTCCATTCTCTTTAGATATTTAAATTACTGATTATAACAAATCCATTTGAAAATATTGCCTAACCAACTCATATGCAACTCGACGCGTGTCTCCTTTACCAAGGTTCATCAGGAGTATTTCAATCAGGCAAAGTTCTTATATACTGTATATATGTATATATATGATCAAAAAATTACTTATCTGAATCCTCTGCACATTATGAAACAGATTTACACAACCCCACCACCTCTTAATAGAGTATTTTAGGAGTCCAAGGAGAGTCCCTCACAATATAGATGTGCAGATGATATAGTAAACTGTATCCAGCAACATGCTCAACAAAGAGAACCCATGGCCTGCTAGGTGTCGGGTGGTTGCTGGACCTGAAATTGCGTCAAAATTATCTATGGTTTCCCATTCTGGTACAGTCAGGGCAGATGCTGCTTAGCATTGCCATCAGTCCCGACACCTAGCCAGTGCACGAGAAGTACAGGCTGTCTCTTGGGTCCTTGTTCCTAGTAGTGTTGCGAAGGGGAACAAGGGCTGCTATAGCCTAAGTCCAGGATGCACTGCACTGAGCATGCCCGTGACATGGCGGACCGTGATTGGTGGTTTGGTGTCAACTGATCCGGCGACCTGGCACCGCCTGATTGGCCGCGGGTGACGTCATCAGTAGCGCAACCAATAATGCGATGGTGGGCAGGGCTTAGTCTTTAAATAGCCCGCCCACAAACATGGCGGGGCGCTCTGATCATTGAGCTGAGGTTGTGTGACTGTGTGGACTCTTGTTTGTTTGGGCTCCACGTGCTCTCTTGCTGTTATAGCTTCGGACAGGCAGGTTTAGCGGGGGATAGGCAGCCTTAGCTGGCGGGAGGCAGGTAGCTTCGTCTGACAGTCTGGCTCCGACAAGGGGGTCGCTGTACACCCCGAGCAGACTGCGGACTCCGTATTCCTGGCACCACCTGTTAGCCATGTGGAGAGATACTCCGCAGTCCAGTAGCACGCCGGCTGGGAGCACATATTCGCCGGCGTGAATCACACACATAGTAACATAGTAACATAGTAACATAGTTAGTAAAGCCGAATAAAGACTTGCGTCCATCAAGTTCGACCTGTTAGTTCTGTAATTGCTAAAGTTGATCCAGAGGAGGGCAAAAACCCCAAATGATTTAGCCAATCTTCACCTGAGGAAAAATTCCCTCCCGACTCTGAAACCAGCAGTCAGAATAAATCCCTGTATCAACCTACTATTTTATTCTATTTTTAAGTATATGCAGAAATCTGCCTGGTATCTAGAAATGCATCCAGTCCCCGCTTGAACTGGTTTAGTGAATCCGACATTACCGTCTCCTCACTCAGTGAATTCCATATTCTCACTGCTCTTAACGTAAAGAACCCCTTCCTATGCTGGTGCTGAAACCTTTTCTCTTCTAGTCTTAGTGAGTGCCCTCTTGTTACCGTAATATCCCTCCTTTTGAACAAATCCCGGGCAAGGTCTCTATACTGTCCCCTAACATATTTGTACACATTTATTATGTCCCCCCTCAACCTTCTCTTTTCCAGGCTGAATAGTCCTAGTTTTGCCAACCTCTCTGGGTATTGCAGTCCCTCCATTCCCCTTATTAATTTTGTTGCCCTCCTTTGTACCTTTTCAAGCTCATTTATATCCTTTCTATATATTGGGGCCCATAACTGAGCACAGTATTCCAAGTGTGGTCTGACCAGTGCTTTGTACAGTGGAAGAACAATGTTCTCATCCTTTGCAGCTATACCTCTTCTGATACATCCCATTACCCTGTTTGCCCTTACAGCAGCGGCCTGACTTTGGGCACTCCAATTTAGTTTGCTATCAATCAAGATGCCCAAGTCCTTCTCCATCTCTGAATTCCCCAATGGTTTCCCATTCAGTGAGTACTGGTGACTTCCATTTTTCCTTCCCATATGTATGACCTTACATTTCTCCTCGTTAAACCTCATTTGCCATTTAATGCTCCACCTACCCAGCTTATACAAATCCCTCTGTAGGTCTTCACTATCCTCTTTTGTATTAATTGTTTTACATAACTTGTGTCATCTGCAAATATTGATATTTTACTATTTATCCCGTTGACTATGTCGTTAATAAAGATATTAAATAACATTGGGCCTAGTACAGACCCCTGTGGTACCCCACTAGTGACGCTTACCCAATCTGAGTATATTCCATTTATAACCACCCTCTGCCTTCTATCCTTTAGCCAGTTAGCTACCCACTTGCAGACATTTTCCCCCAGCCCCATCATTCTCATTTTGTATACCAACCTATTATGTGGCACGCTATCGAACGCTTTTGAGAAGTCGAGATACACGACATCCACTGGTTCCCCCTGATCTACTCGAGAGCTAACCTCCTCGTAGAAGTCAATCAGGTTTGTTTGGCAGGAGCGATTCCTCATGAATCCATGTTGGTTCGGGGTTAATAGATTATTAGCATCAAGATGCTCCATGATTGCCTCATTAATAAAGCCTTCAAAAATTTTGCCCACAACGGACGTCAGACTCACCGGCCGATAGATTCCGGCGTCACTTTTCGCTCCCTTTTTGAATATTGGCACTACATTCGCCTGTCGCCAATCAAGTGGTACAGACCCAGTCTCAACAGAGTCCTTAAATATAAGATATAACGGTCTGTCTATCACATTACTTAGTTCCCTTAGTACCCGTGGGTGTATGCCATCAGGTCCTGGTGATTTGTTTATTTTAATGTTACTGAGGCGTTTCTGTACCCCAGCTTGGGTTAGATTTGTCATACTTAGTGGAGGATTAAGTTTGTCACTTCTCATTTCGCCTGTTAGTTCTTTTTCCTTTGTGAAAGTTGACGAAAAAAATTTATTTAATAGATTAGCTTTATCCTCATCTTTCTCTATGATTTTGCCTTCATCACTTTTTATCGGTCCAATATTATTCGATTTAATCCTTTTACTATTTATATACGTAAAGAACAGTTTGGGATTTGATCTACTTTCCCTAGCAATACGTCTCTCTGTTTCCTCCTTTGCTATTTTTATTTGTTTTTTGCAGGTTCTCGTTTTTTCCTTGTAACACATTAGTGCCTCCTTGCTGTTTTCCTGTTTTAATCTCTTGAATGCCTCTTTTTTGCTATTTAACGCCCCTTTTACGTTCTTATTCAACCATATTGGTTTCCTCTTATTTCGGGCCCTTTTATTCCCATACGGTATATACCTCTCGCACTGAGTATTCAGAATTCTTTTGAAGGTTTCCCATTTACTATTCGTATTTCCTTGATTAAGAACTTTGTCCCAGTCTATAAGTTGAAGGTTTTCTTTCAGCTGATCAAACTTCGCCCTCCTAAAGTTTAATGTTTTAGTTGTTCCCTTATTGATAACCCTACTGAAGGGCATTTTGAAATTGATAATATTATGATCGCTATTACCTAGGTGCCCCCCTATCTGTACCTCAGTTATTCTATCAGGCCTATTAGTCAATATTAAGTCCAACACTGCCTTCCCTCTCGTTGGTTCCTGCACTAGTTGGGAGAGATAATTATCCTTGATATTTGTCAAGAACCTTTTTCCTTTCTGCGATCTACAGGTTTCTGTTTCCCAGTCAATATCCGGGTAGTTGAAGTCCCCCATTACAATCACCTCATTATGTTTTGCTACTTTGTCTATTTGTCCTAATAGCAGTTTCTCATTCTCCTCTGTTATATTAGGTGGCTTATAGCAGACCCCCAGTAATATTTTATTATTATTTTTTGCCCCCTCTATCTCTACCCACATGGACTCGACCCCCTCTTCTCCCTCTCCTATATCTTCCCTTAGTCTGGGCTTTAGACGTGACCTTACATATAAGCAGACTCCTCCGCCCTTCCCCTGTATCTGGTCCCTTCTAAATAAACTATAATCTGTTAAATTTACCGCCCAGTCGTAGCTATCGTCTAGCCAAGTCTCTGTTATACCTACGATGTCATACCTCTCCTCCGATATAAGCGCCCGCAGCTCATCCGCCTTATTGGTCAGGCTTCTTGCGTTGGTCAGCATGCAAGATAAAACTTTGGGGTTATTTAGCATCCTATTCTTCTCTAACGATCTAACTGTACTATCCCCACCGCCCTCTCCACCCTCATTATATTCACTTCTCCCCTTCCCCCTTGCTTGCCTCACATCCCACCTATTTCCTTGGTTCCCCCCCCCCGTCTCTAGTTTAAAAACTCCTCCAACCTATTAGCCATCTTCTTCCCCAGCACCGCTGCACCCTCCCCATTGAGGTGCAGCCCGTCCCTACGGTAGAGCCTGTAGCCGACAGCGAAGTCGGCCCAGTTCTCCATGAACCCAAACCCTTCTGCCTTGCACCAACTCTTTAGCCACTTATTCACCTCCCTAATAGTGTTGAGCCACCCCCGTAGTGTTCGGGTTCGGTTCGGTTCGTCGAACACCGGGATGTTCGAGGAACTGTTCGTCGAACACCTTAGAACACCATCGAACACCGTTAAAACCAATGGCAGGCAAACAAAAACACATAGAAACACATAGAAAACACCTTCAAATGTGTCCAAAAGCTGACAAACTGCTCAGAAGACGCTTTCTTTAAAAAAGCCGGCCGGCAATTCAGCAGCGGCATACACCGGTACCCGACAATTTAGACAAGAAGGAATAGAGCCTCACACATAGATTAGATAGATAGAAACATGTCAGTCACATATATATGAAGTACAGTGACAGTGTTGCTTACTGTACTTGTCATTTAGTGTAAAGGATTTATTAAAAAATATAATAGTGTTTTCATGCACTGTCTCTTTAAAAAAGCCGGCCGGCAATTCAGCATCTGTACCCGACAATTTATAACAGACAGAATAGAGCTTCACACATAGATTAGATAGATAGAAACATGTCAGTCACATATATATGAAGTACAGTGATAGTGTTGGTTACTGTACTTGTCATTTAGTATTAAAATAAAGGATTTATTATTAAAAAATATTGGCGTGGGGTTCCCCTTAATTTTAGTCTCTAGCGGAGGTTAAGCAGACAGCTGGGGCAGATGTTTGAAGCCTGGGAAGGGGGTAATACCCACGGAGCTTCCCAGGCTACTAATATGAGCCCCCAGCTGAATACATAGCCTTTACTAGCTATTAAAATGGGGGACCCCAAAAAAAAATGACGTGGGGTCCCCCCTAATTTAATAGCTAGCAAAGGCTAGGCAGACAGCTGGGGGCTGATATTAATAGCCCAGGAAGGGAGCCATGAATATTGGCCCCCTCCCAGGCTAGAAACACCAGCCGTCAGCCGCCCCAGAAATGGCGCATTCATAGGATGCGCCAATTCTGGCACTTAGCCTCGCTCTTCCACGCTGCCCTATAGCGGTGGCAGGGGGTAATAGGGCTGGGGTTGATGTCAGCTTATAATGCCAGCTGACATCAAGCCCAGGTTAGTAATGGAGAGGCGTCTATAAGACACCCCCATTACTAACCCCATAGTCAAAGTTAAAAGAAAACACAAACACCCAGAATAAAGTCCTTTAATTGAAATAAAGACACAATTCATTATTGTTCTAAATTAAACCATACTTACCATCACACCCATTCCAGCTGAAGCCAACGATCTCCTGCAATAAAAGAAAAACAATAAAGCAATCTCATCCTTACCTTTCCATGGTTCCCACGACAGCTTCAGCTCTGCTACATCGAGATGACAGGCTGGACCGCAGCAGAACGCTGCCATCCAGCCTGTCATCCCGCAGACACTGAGAAGCGCAGGCATGCTTGCGCTCTGCAGTGTCTGGCTGTGACGGCATAAAGATGAGACGAGTTCATGTCCAATGAACTCGGCGCACCTCATGCACGTCACTGACAGCGTGGGAAAATTCTCACGCTGAAGCGCTGAGTGCAGGAGAATTCTCCCACGCTGTCAGTGACGTGCATAAGGTGAGCTCATGTCCAATGAACTCAGCTCACCTCCTGCACGTCACTGATAGCGTGGGAGAATTCTCCTGCACTCAGCGCTTCAGCGTGAGAATTCTCCCACGCTAAAGCGCTGAGTGCAGGAGAATTTTCCCACGCTGTCAGTGACGTGCATAAGGTGAGCTCATGTCCAATGAACTCAGCTCATCTCCTGCACGTCACTGACAGCGTGGGAGAATTCTCCTGCACTCAGCGCTTCAGTGTAAGAATTCTCCCACGCTGAAGCGCTGAGTGCAGGAGAATTTTCCCACGCTGTCAGTGACGTGCATGAGGTGAGCCGAGTTCATTGGACATAAACTCGGCTCATCTGGATGCCCTCACAGAGAGACACTGTGGAGCGCAAGCAAGCCTGCGCTTCTCAGTGTCTGCGGGATGACAGGCTGGATGGCAGCGTTCTGCTGCGGTCCAGCCTGTCATCTCGATGTAGCAGAGCTGAAGCTGTCATGGGAACCATGGAAAGGTAAGGATGATGTTGCTTTATTATTTTTCTTTTATTTCAGGAGATCGTTGGCTTCAGCTGGAATGGGCGTGACGGTAAGTATGGTTTAATTTAGAACAATAAAGAATTGTGTGTTTATTTCAATTAAAGGACTTTTTTCTGGGTGTTGTGTTTTTTTTAAATACTTTACTAGAAATTCATGGTGGTCATGTCTAATATTGGCGTGACCCCATGAATTTTGGGCTTAGGGCCAGCTGATAATGCCAAGCTGGCCCTAACCCCTTTATTACCCAGTGAGCCACCGCATCAGGGCCCTGGATGAGTTGGGTACAGCGCCAGAAGATGGCGCTTCTATGAACGCGCCATTTTCCGGGGTGGCTGCGGACTGCAATTTGCAGCGGGGGTGGCCCAGAAAGCTTGGGCCTCCCTGCGCTGCGGATTCCAGCCCCCAGCTGCCTAGTTGTACCTGGCTGGACACAAAAACAGGGCGAAGCCCCACGTCAATTTTCTTTAAATTATTTCATGAAATAATTAAGAAAAAAGGGCTTCCCTATATTGTTGTGTCCGGCCAGGTACAAATAGGCAGCTGGTGGTTGGGGGCAGCGCGTTCCTGCCTGCTGCACCTGACTGGACACAAATATAGTGCGAAGCCCCACGTCAATTTTTTTTTAATTATTTCATGAATTTCCTGAAATAATTTAAAAAAATTGAAGTGAGGCTTCGCACTATATTTGTGTCCAGCCAGGTACAGCAGGCAGGAATGGGCTGCCCCCAACCACCAGCTGCCTATTTGTATCTGGCCGGACACAACAATATAGGGAAGGCCTTTTTTTCTTAATTATTTCATGAATTTCATGAAATAATTAAAAAAAATTGAAGTGGGGCTTCGCACTATTTTTGTGTCCAGCCAGGTACAACTAGGCAGCTGGGGGCTGGAATCTGCAGCGCAGGGAGGCCCAAGCTTTCTGGGCCCCCCCCCCCGCTGCAAATTGCAGTCCGCAGCCACCCCGGAAAATGGCGCGTTCATAGAAGCGCCATCTTCTGGCGCTGTACCCAACTCATCCAGGGCCCTGGTGCGGTGGCTCACTGGGTAATAAAGGGGTTAGGGCCAGCTTGCTATTATCAGCTGGCCCCAAGCCCAAAATTCATGGGGTCACGCCAATATTAGACATGACCACCATGAATTTCTAGTAAAGTATTTAAAAAAAACACAACACCCAGAAAAAAGTCCTTTAATTGAAATAAACACACAATTCTTTATTGTTCTAAATTAAACCATACTTACCATCACGCCCATTCCAGCTGAAGCCAACGATCTCCTGAAATAAAAGAAAAATAATAAACCAACCTCATCCTTACCTTTCCATGGTTCCCACGACAGCTTCAGCTCTGCTACATCGAGATGACAGGCTGGACCGCAGCAGAACGCTGCCATCCAGCCTCTCATCCCGCAGACACTGAGAAGAGCAGGCATGCTTGCGCTCCTCAGTGTCTCGCTGTGACGGCATCCAGATGAGCCGAGGTCATGTCCAATGAACTCGGCTCACCTCATGCACGTCACTGACAGCGTGGGAGAATTCTCACGCTGAAGCGCTGAGTGCAGGAGATTTCTCCCACGCTGTCAGTGACGTGCATGAGGTGAGCCGAGTTCATTGGACATGACCTCGACTCATCTGGATGACGTCACAGAGAGACAATGTGGAGCGCAAGCAAGCCTGCTCTTCTCAGTGTCTGCGGGATGACAGGCTGGATGGCGGCATTCTGCTGCGGTCCAGCCTGTCATCTCGATGTAGCAGAGCTGAAGCTGTCGTGGGAACCATGGAAAGGTAAGGATGAGGTTGCTTTATTATTTTATTTTTATTACAGGAGATCGTTGGCTTCAGCTGGAATGGGCGTGACGGTAAGTATGGTTTAATTTAGAACAATAAAGAATTGTGTCTTTATTTCAATTAAAGGACTTTATTCTGGGTGTTTGTGTTTTTTTTAACTTTGACTATGGGGTTAGTAATGGGGGTGTCTTATAGACGCCTCTCCATTACTAACCTGGGCTTGATGTCAGCTGGCATTATAAGCTGACATCAACCCCAGCCCTATTACCCCCTGCCACCGCTACAGGGCAGCGTGGAAGAGCGAGGCTAAGTGCCAGAATTGGCGCATCCTATGAATGCGCCATTTCTGGGGCAGCTGACGGCTGGTGTTTCTAGCCTGGGAGGGGGCCAATATTCATGGAACCCTTCCTGGGCTATTAATATCAGCCCCCAGCTGTCTGCCTAGCCTTTGCTAGCTATTAAATTAGGGGGGACCCCACGTCATTTTTTTTGGGGGGGTCCCACATTTTAATAGCTAGTAAAGGCTATGTATTCAGCTGGGGGCTGATATTAGTAGCCTGGGAAGCTCCGTGGGTATTACCCCCTTACCAGGCTTCAAACATCTGCCCCAGCCGTCTGCTTAACTTCCGCTAGAGCCTAAAATTAAGGGGAACCCCACGCCAATTTTTTTAATAATAAATCCTTTATTTTAATACTAAATGACAAGTACAGTAACCAACACTATCACTGTACTTCATATATATGTGACTGTCATGTTTCTATCTATCTAATCTATGTGTGAAGCTCTATTCTGTCTGTTATAAATTGTCGGGTACAGATGCTGAATTGCCGGCCGGCTTTCTTAAAGAGACGGTGCATGAAAACACTTTTATTTTTTTTAATAAATCCTTTACACTAAATGACAAGTACAGTAAGCAACACTGTCACTGTACTTCATATATATGTGACTGACATGTTTCTATCTATCTAATCTATGTGTGAAGCTCTATTCTGTCTGTTATAAATTGTCGGGTACAGATGCTGAATTGCCGGCCGGCTTTTTTAAAGAGACGGTGCATGAAAACACTATTATTTTTTTTGATAAATCCTTTACGCTAAATGACAAGTACAGTAAGCAGCACTTTCACTGTACTTCGTATATATGTGGCTGACATGTTTATATCTATCTAATCTATGTGTGAAGCTCTATTCTTTCGGTTCTAAATTGTCGGGTACCGGTGTATGCCACTGCTGAATTGCCGGCTTTTCATGTTTCACTGTTGGCACTGTTCCCATCGATTTGGGCAATCACTGTAATGCCACAACCTCCATGGCTGTGGCATTACAGTGAGTGGCAGACAATCCCTGCATGATTGGTGCTCTAAATAGCGCCAGACATGCAGGACACGCTTTTGGTGCATGAACAGTTATCGAACATAACCTCGAACAGCCGAATTTTTTGCAAATCGTTCGGGTTCGTCGAACAACTCGAACACCGCCCAAAACAGCTCGAATTTGAGATTGGCGAACAGTTCTAGTCGAACACCGCTCATCTCTACTCCCTAACCTCCCGTTGGCGCTCCTGTGTGGCTCGCGGGATTGGTAGTATTTCTGAGAAAACTACCTTGGAGGTCCTTGCCCTAAGCTTCCTACCTAGATCCCTGAAATCATTTTTAAGGACCCTCCATCTACCACTCACTTTGTCATTGGTGCCAATGTGGACCATGACCGCTGGGTCTTCGCCAGCCCCACCCAGTAACCTGTCAACCCGATCCGCGATGTGCCGGACTCGAGCGCCAGGGAGGCAGCACACCGTTCGGCGATCCCGGTCTTTGTTACAGATTGCCCTGTCTGTCCCCCTAATAATAGAGTCACCCACTACCAGGACCTGTCTAGCCTGCCCTACACTTCCCCCCTCCCCCTTATTACTGGAGCATACACTCCCCCGGCGGTCAGAGGATCTGTCGTGCTCCAATAATGCCGGTTCTGAACCAGCCTTCCTATACTTCTTCCCTCTATCCCTTCTAACTGTTACCCAGCTCCCTGCCTGTTCAGCCTGCGCTTCCCCACTAAGCTCCACCCCCAGTGTTGACGCATTGAGTGTCTGCTCGGTGAGCAGCAAACTCCGTTCCATGTTGTCGATGCTCCTCAGTACCGCTATCTGAGCACTTAGATCCAGGATTTGGGCTTCCAAGTGCACGATATGCTCACATCTCTCGCAGCAGTATGGATCCCTGAGCGGTAGCTCAGGGAATGCATACATTGCGCAAGATGTACACTGCACGGCTCCGGCCAACATGGACGTCATTCTAAATATGGGGATACAGTCAGTATATATGTACAAGTACAAAACACAATTATTTATATATAGGTGTATGGACGGGGATCAATTAGTGATGTGCAAGTGTATCGATTAGATATCGGCGCGGGATCAGTTAAGTATGGACGGGGGATCAATTAAGTATCAATTAAGTATGGACGGGGGATCAGCTGAGTGGGTCAGGTGGATTAATTAAGTATGGACGGTGTGTCAATTAACTATGGACTGGGATCAATAAGTATGGACTGGGGAAATAATTAATTGTGGACTAGGGAATCAATCAATTAATTATGGACAGGGGGTTTAATTAAATAGGATGGGGGGTAAAGCAAATAAATAGGTATGGACAGTGGGTCAATTAACTAAGGACTGGGGATCAATAAGTATCAATAATATCAATAAATATGGACTGGGGAAATAATTAATTGTGGTCTGGGGAATCAATCAATTAATTATGGACAGGGGTTAATTAAATATGGTGGGGGATAAGGCAAATAGATAGGGACTGGGGATGAGTAAAAGTGGACAAGGGGAATCTATTAAATAGGACAAGGGGGATCAATCAATTATGGGCTGGGGGGGTCAATCATTTAAATGTGGTCAGGGGGATCACTTTAATATGGACGGGGGGTGGTCGGGGATCAATTAAATGAGGACGGGGGGTCAATTTAATGTGGTCAGAGGGATCAGTTAAATATGGACGGGGGTGTTCAGGGGAATCAATTTAAATATGGACGGGGGTGATCAATTAAATATGGACGGGGGGGTAATCAATTAAATATGGACTAGGGAATACAATACAATTACAATACAGATACAAATACAATACAGTACAGTACACACTTGGGTTCAGTAGGGCCGCTTATCGCGGCCTCCTGCCCCTCACTCACCTCCTCTAGGGATGCTGCACGCTATCACAGCGCGCTTGTCCCTCCGGTCGCCTCTTACCGGTCCTCCTGATCACCTCCTGGTCACCACCACCTGGCACCCTCCGCTGGCCGGCACTGCACGCTGCCACGGCGCTCTCTTGCGCTCGTCCCTCCGGTCGCCTCCTACTGGTCCTCCCGGTCTGCTCGGTCACCTCCGCCTGGCTCTCCTCCCTTCCCAGGAGCTCTCTCCACACACAGCACAACTCTTGCAGCACACGGCAGGCTCCGCCTCCACCACTTCCTGTCAGGCCTCCTCCCACTTCCTGTTGCATACATACACACCACTAAATAAATGAGCGTGATGTCCACATGTCCTAGCGCCTACTGCGTAGCCTCTGTGCAGTTAACAGGGCTACAGCTACATTATCTGTCGCACATCTCTCGTGCTGTTAACGGAGACAGTGCGAATCCCTATTCCTGTCCCGGTGTGCAATAACACGGGAGGGATTGATATATTAGTTGGTTGTTTTACATTCAACCCGGAAGGTGTTCGGCCGCAGTCTTCCAGGCTGCATCGCGGACCCCGGGTTCGGTTGCTTTCAATTATTAATAAAGTTGTTTGCAACCGTCCCTATAACAGTATCAGAGCACCAGGGTCTTGCCGAACATGGCTGACAACATGCAACTGCAGTGCTATATACAGCATCTTGAGGCCAGACTTAGGACTCTGGAACAAGCTGCCCCGGTGGCTGACATCACTGCAGTAGCGACCCAGGCAGCTTCTCAGGTGGCCAATCTGGTTAACACTAGTGTTGAGCCACCCCCGTAGTGTTCGAGTTCGGTTCGGTTCGTCGAACACCCGTGTGTTCGCCGAACTGTTCGTCGAACTGTTCGTCGAACACCTTCGAACACCGTTAAAACCAATGGCAGGCAAACAAAAACACATAGAAACACATAGAAAACACCTTCAAAGGTGTCCAAAAGCTGACAAACTGCTCAGAAGACACAACTAACACATGGAAAAGTGACAAGTACATATAGTCATGAGAAAAGAAAAGAGGTGGAGGAGTAAAAGGAGGGGGAGACACAGATATAGGCATGTCATGCCCTTCTAAAATCCAAAAAGTGAGAAGCCGACACGTTCAGTCCGCTCCTGCCCGTGCCACCTCCGTGTCGCCGGGTTTGTGCCAGAGCCGTGGTGAACCCTGATGGCCAGCCCCCCTCTACCAATACTGGTGCCTGTCCGCTGGTGGGTCGAGCGAGCCCCCCTGTGGTGGAGGCAGCTCTAAGTTTTTTAATTTAAATTGTCTCTCTAATTTGAATGAATACACTTTAAATCCATTTACAAGGATCTATTGGAGGGCAAGTCTCATGCCAGCAGCCGCGTAATTCCAGCTCCAGTAGCGTCCACTAAAGCTGCTGCAGTTAAAAAGCTTTTATAAGGATCGAGCTCGGCTGTCCACCTCAAGGCATCCTACTGCCAGTCCCAGCCCCTATGCCTTGGGGTGCCTCCTGATGCTCTTCACTGAGTATCCCGTGGTCCCGAAGCATTTCCTTTGAAAAAATTAAGTGTTCAAACTACAGGTGGTGTAGCTTGCTTAACAGCCGGGATAATCCGCTGACTAGCAGACACTACTACTAGGCACAAAGTATTTCCTGGGCTAGATTTAGTTAAATATTTGTAAGTAGATACTCTCGTTGGATGCTGAGAAAGCATTCCATAGAGTCTCCTGGCATGCCATATATGATTCTCTTAAAAAGCTTGGGGTAGGGGTCTAGGGGACCCTTTTATAGCCAAAATCACGGCCCTGTATCACAATACGTCAACTAGGCTGAAGATAAATGGAACTGTAGCACCCTGAGGGCTCGGCTGCTACAGACATATTGCACCTCACCCAGAGGTGTGATATCTCACTCTCAGGTAAGGATGGAGTGTGGATCAGGACCCGACACCTGCATGCATTACACCACATTGCCGTGGGGCAGGGCGACTAATATGCCCCTGAGATGGGCACGACAGTCCCTGTCCCTGGCTGGAGTGGGGGGAGGGAACACTGAGGAAGGGGAACCCTGTAGTGCAGGAGCAGGGAGGAAGCAGTTCCTGGGTGCATTGAGAAGGGAGTATAAAAGGTGGGCACCATCTTAGTTCAGTGCAGAGAAGTCTGAGCAGAAGTGGCAGGGAGCAGGGGCTCTGCATGAGCTCTGCTCCGGAGGCGGGCCTAGTAACAGAGGCCCAGGCCTGCAAGAGGGAGAAGGAAGGAAGAGGAGTGGAGAAGGCTCCAGGAACGAGGAATGAAGGGATCCCAGGGGTGCGGACGGGCGAGTCGCCACCGCACGCCCGAATCCACCTTCGTGGAGGGGTCAGGCCAAAGGGGGAGACCGGTCCCCGAACTAGTGGAGGCAGGAAACGACCCTCAGCTAGAAACCGGAGGCTCTGACATTTTATGTGGCGCAGCCCCTCGCTACACCCGCTAGGAAGGCACCACATAGGGTCAGGGAAACTGGCGCCAAGTTTACCAAGAGGAGGCCCGAGGCAGCCAGACAGAAGTGTTGGTAAGAAAGGCCAGACAAAGGACACAGAAAGGGGGTCCTGTGAAGCGCTCCAAAGTTATCTGGGAGTTGTCTGAGCCCCTCACCTGGTGAGCACAGTACGACGTGGGCAGCCGTTACCTGCAGACGTGGTCTGGATAATAAGAACTGTGAGTAAAGGCCTGAACTGCATCACTGACTCCGTGTCGTTACTGCTGCTGCCCTGCACCATCACCCCCATCCTCCGCATACACTTCTTCCTGGGCTCCTGCACCTTCCTCACTAGTTTGGCTGCTACCATGCGCCCTGGTAAAACCATCTCCCCCACCCTCACATGCCTGCCGCCTTGGTGCTGCCGACCGTCTGGACCTTGCAGATGTTAGCCCTTCCGCATACAACTCCTCCTCCTCTACTTCCTCCACCTCCTCTTGTGCCACCACCTGACTCCGAATTCTGTTTAACATGTGCTCAAGCATGTAAATCACCGGAATAGTCATGCTGATAATGGCATCGTCAGCACTAAACATCTTCGTCGCCATTTCAAAACTGTGCAGAAGGGTGCATAGGTCCCTGATCTGAGACCACTCCTCCAGCGTGATTTGCCCCACCTCTGAATCTCGTTGGCCCAGGCTATACGTCAGAACGTATTGCACCAGGGCTTGTCGGTGCTGCCACAGTCGCTGCAACATGTGCAGAGTTGAATTCCACCGGGTAGGCACATCGCATTTTAACCGGTGAAGTGGCAGGCCCAACGACTTCTGTAGAGATGTAAGTCGCTGAGCTGCGGGATGCGAACGGCGGAAGTGAGCACACAGCGACCGTGCCCTCTGCAGAAGGCCATCTAGTCTGGGATAGTGGGCTAAAAATTGCTGGACAACCAGGTTCAACACGTGAGCCATACAAGGCACGTGTGTGACATTGCCCCGGCGAAGGGCCGCACCCAGGTTTGCAGAATTGTCGCACACGGCCTTCCCTGGTTTCAGGTCCAGTGGAGACAACCATTCATGAAATTGGTTCTCCAGAGCTGACCACAACTCCTCATCTGTGTGACTCACATTTCCCAGACATTTCAATGTAAAAACCGCCTGATGACGTTAAGCCCTACTGCCAGCATAGTAAGGAGGTGTGCAGGATCCCTTCTGCGCAGTTAGAAAGCTTGTGGCATGACCAGACAGGCTTTGGGTGCAGGTGGAGGACCGAGAGGAGGTTGAGGAGGCAGAAGCAGTGGAGGAACTTTGACATAAAGAGGATTGACGCACAACTCGTGGGGACGGCAAGACTTGGACAGCAGCCCCTTGTCCTGCTGTCACCATAGTTACCCAGTGCCCAGTCAGCGACATGTAACGCCCCTGTCCATGCCTACTCGTCCAAGTGTCTGTGGTGAAATGCACCCTGTCACACACAGAGTTTCTCAAAGAAGCGGTGATGTTGTGTGCGACATGCTGGTGGAGCGCAGGCACACCTTTCTTTGAGAAGTAGTGCCGACTGGGCATCTGGTACTGGGGCACTGCGACGGACATAAGGTCTCGAAAATCCTCTGTGTCCACCAGGCGGAAAGGCAGCATTTCTGTAGCCAAGAGCTTGCAGATGGTGAAATTCAACCTCTTAGCTTTCTCATGGCTAGGAGGAAATGGTCTTTTACTTGTCCACATCTGAGGGACCGAGGGCTGGCTATTGTGCTTAGACGGGGTTGATAAGGGTGTCCCCGGCAAACTGCCGGTCTGTGAGGAAGATGCAGGCGGACATGTTAGGTTGCCTTGATCCAAAGGTGGTGCTATCGATGTCGGACAGCGCTCAACACCAGCTGGTGTTACCACCTAAAAAGAAAATGATGACCTGCCAATCACGCTGGCTGTTGCGGGTAAAGAGGTGGCAGGTCTGCGCCCCAAAACAGGTGTGACTGCTGTCCCCCCAGTCACAGAGGATGAAGAGGCCGCGGATGCACAAGATATGGCAGAGGGTGGTTGGCCCGGCCGGCTAGGCCGCATTGTAGCACACTGAGCTTCCCACTGCAACTTATGCTTCATGTCCATGTGCCGGTTCATGCATGAAGTACTCAAACTATGTATTTTTTGGCCTCTACTTAGCTTTTGTTGACAAATGTTACAGATAACACGAGTTGGGTCATCTTTATCGATCTGAAAAAATGCCCAGGCTATGCAAGGCTTAGCACCCATGCGACCTGAAGAGCCACCACGACTTGTGGTGAGAGGCAGAGTTGTGTTTGAGGATGCAGTTGTTGACGTGCTTCCAGTACTACGTCTCTGTCCAGGAAGGCGCAACCTGACCTCGTCGTCACTAGCATCTTCCTCCACCTCCTCTGCTGACCTCATCTCTTGGCTTACTGTGGGTTGACAGTAAGTGGGATCTCCAACCTCATCATCATCACCCTGTGCGTTATCACACCCGTCGTCCTCAGAGCCAACCTGTTCCTGCCCTGACAAAAAACTAAAGTTGTCGCTCCAATCAGGTATTTGAGTCTTATCATCGTCTTCCTCATTGTCTCCACCAACAGGAGTTACAGTTTGGGAATGAGGGTCTACATTATGGTCAGAACCTTCTGCGTCTGGTCCTGGATCCGACTCATAAAGATTCTGGGCATCAGTGCAGATCATTTCCTCGTCTGGATTCACAGAAGCGCTGGAGTCGACCTCTGATTCCCAGGCTATAGTATGAGTAAACAGCTCTGCAGACTCAACCATCTGTTCTACCTCATACTCAGACGGGCAGCTGGAGATTTGGGAGCTGTGAGGAAGCAAGTGCGATTGGGGTGACACCTTTGAGGACTGGAGTATTTGTGATGTTGAAGTTGATGTGGAGGAGAGCCCACTTAAAGGAGCACTTGATATCCGTTGAAGCACCTGCTGTTTTTGTGCCTCATCTGGAATTTGTAGCGATTGGCGTGGCCGTAAGAAAGGGATCTTATCACATTGTCCGCTAAAAGAAGTAGACATTTTAGTTTGGCTGGAAGATGGTCTTTCTTCTGCAGATGTTACTGTTGCTTTAACACCTACCCCACGGACACAACCTTTTTTCCCCTTCCCAACACGCCTATTCCCCTTTCCACCAGCAGCAGGCCTTTTTCCACTCATTTTGGTGGTTAACTAATTCACAACTCTGGAGTTGTTTGCACAAAAAAACAATGGATGGTAACCGAGCAGAGCTGAGTGGCCAAACTGTGGTATTAGGCCAAAACTATTGGCTGGGTTAGATGCAGAAAAAAATTATATTCAATTTGCAACCTGATGGAGGTCTGTATAGATGGACTAATACAACAAGTCCTACACACAGCTAGAAGCCCAATATTTTTTCAGAGGTAGATGCAGAAAAAAATATATTCAGTTTGCAACCTGATGGAGGTCTGTATAGATGGATTAATAGAACAAGTCCCACACACAGCTAGAAGCCCAATATTTTTTCAGAGGTAGATGCAGAAAAAAATATATTCAGTTTGCAACCTGATGGAAGTCTGTATAGATGGATTAATAGAACAAGTCCCAAACACAGCTAGAAGCCCAATATTTTTTCAGAGGTAGATGAAGAAAAAAATATATGCAGTTTGCAACCTGATGGAGGTCAGTATAGATGGACTAGTACAACAAGTCCCACACACAGCTAGAAGCCCAATATTTTTTCAGAGCTAGATGCAGAAAAAAATTATATTCAGTTTGCAACCTTATGGAGGTCAGTATAGATGGACTAATAGAACAAGTCCCACACACAGCTAGAAGGCCAAATATTTTGTCAGAGGTAGATGCAGAAAAAAATGATATTCAGTTTGCAACCTTATGGAGGTCAGTATAGATGGACTAATACAACAAATCCCACACACAGCTAGAAGCCCAATATTTTTTCAGAGGTAGAAGCAGAAAAAAATATATTCAGTTTGCAACCTGATGGAGGTCTGTATAGATGGATTAATAGAACAAGTCCCAAACACAGCTAGAAGCCCAATATTTTTTCAGAGGTAGATGAAGAAAAAAATATATGCAGTTTGCAACCTGATGGAGGTCAGTATAGATGGACTAGTACAACAAGTCCCACACACAGCTAGAAGCCCAATATTTTTTCAGAGCTAGATGCAGAAAAAAATTATATTCAATTTGCAACCTGATGGAGGTCAATATAGATGGACTAATAGAACAAGTCCCACACACAGCTAGAAGGCCAAATATTTTTTCAGAGGTAGATGCAGAAAAAAATTATATTCAGTTTGCAACCTTATGGAGGTCAGTATAGATGGACTAATAGAACAAGTCCCACACACAGCTAGAAGGCCAAATATTTTTTCAGAGGTAGATGCAGAAAAAAATTATATTCAGTTTGCAACCTTATGGAGGTCAGTATAGATGGACTAATAGAACAAGTCCCACACACAGCTAGAAGGCCAAATATTTTTTCAGAGGTAGATGCAGAAAAAAATATATTCAGTTTGCAACCTGATGGAGGTCTGTATATATGGATTAATAGAACAAGTCCCACACACAGCTAGAAGGCCAATATTTTTTCAGAGGTAGATGAAGAAAAAAATATATGCAGTTTGCAACCTGATGGAGGTCAGTATAGATGGACTAGTACATCAAGTCCCACACACAGCTAGAAGCTCAATATTTTTTCAGAGCTAGATGCAGAAAAAAATTATATTCAATTTGCAACCTGATGGAGGTCAGTATAGATGGACTAATAGAATGATGCTATGCCCAAAAGATTTTACTTCACTAGGTGCAGTAAAAAAATTGGTATTCTATACACAGGTGGTATATCTTGCAACACAGATAGGCTACTCCACTGACTAACACACTCTGCAATAGGCCAAAAAGGATTAGCTTTGCTAGATTCAGCCAAATGCTGTGAAAAAAACTTGCACAGCACTGGCACAGACCTGCCTGGCAAAAACTGATAGGAACTGATGTAACCTAGTCCTGAAAAGGACTCCAATTACAATTAGTCTTTACTCCCACAATCTATCTATTTAAGAGCACAGACCTGCCTGATAAAAGTCGTAGGAAATGCTGTAACCTAGTCCTTAAAGGGACTGCAATCACAACTATTCCCTACTCCCAAGCTATCTGTAGATTTGTGCGAAAATTGGCTTGAAATTAACAAGGTATAGCGCACACAGCAACAGCGGTGCCGTCTAACACGCAGCTGCAGCAGTGAGAAAATGGTGGCGACGGGGAAAATGGCTTGGTCTTATAGGGCAAGGACATGTGACATACACTGCCAATGACACATGCCCTTGCTTGTGTGAAAAAAAAGCACTTCGCTCCGTGTGTGCGCTGCTGATAGGCTGACAGATTGCACCTCCCCACTTCAAATGCGGGAAAGAGAAAAAAAAATGGAGATCTTCATTGTTCCTGCAGAGATCCATCCCCTGCCCCTCCCCCCACCCCGCTGTACACTCAAACTGCGTATTAACATTAATTTTCATCATTACTGAGAAAAAATCCAGTTATGATTTTGGTGCACGAACAGTTATCGAACATAACCTCGAACAGCCGAATTTTTCTCAAATTGTTCGTGTTCGCCGAATGGCTCGAACACCGCCCAAAACAGCTCAAATTTGAGATTGGCGAACAGTTCGAGTAGAACAACGCTCATCTCTAGTTAACACGGCTGCAGTGAATGCTGCGGCAGCTGCAATTGCCCCATTACCCCGTTTTTATTTTCAGAGGTTTTATTAATCTGTGCTCCATTCAGTTGGAGATGATGGAGGCACGGTTCCCCTCTAAAAGGGCCAAAGTGGGTTTTGTCATCTCGTTACTTTCTCACAGGGCCTTGGAGTGGGCTACACCTCTGTGGGAGCGGAGTGACCAGGTAGTGGCTAATGCAGGTCTCTTTCTTACAGCCCTAAAAAAATGTCTTCCTAGGTCCTCAGGTCACACATGATATGGCTCTTAAGCTTCTTGCGTTGGTCCAGAGTTTGGCCACCAACAGCCACTATGCCATCCAGTTCAGAACCATAGCGGCTGAATTGGATTGGTCTGAGCGGTCTTTAATCCCGGTGTTCTGGAAGGGTCTGGCTGGGCATATTAAAAATGCTCTATCTACCACAGAGATTCCAACTTCCCTGGAAGAGTTAATCTCTCTCGCTAACCGAATAGATTTGCGTCATGCAGAACACAAGTTAGAGCTGGAGGTCTCCAGACCTCAGTTTTGGTTGGCACCTTCATTCTCTTGACCCATTTCCAAATCCGTGACTTTCGACCCGGAGCCTGAGGCTATGGATATATCCCGGACTGAGTCTAGTCCCTCTTGTTCCCGACCTGCACATCCCTTGGAGTACCCCATTAATAAGGGTTCCAAGCGGTCGGGAAAGCGACTGTGTCTAACCACCGTTGGAGGAGGTGTGTTAGATTCCGGGGCTTCTTCCTCCAAATTATTGTATAAGGTGACGTTGCTCTTCATAACAACCACGGTTACTGCCAAGGTGTGGGTGGATTCTGGTGCCGATGGCAATTTTTTGTCATCTACATTTGCCCAGAAGCACACCATTCCTATGGAGTTACTGCCAAAACCAATGAACATTAGGGTAGTCAACGGTTCACTGCTGGACACGCAAATCACTCACCAGTCGATTCCCCTCACCATGTCATTCCCTCAGGGTCACCAGGAGGTTGTAACATTTCTTATTATTCCCGGTGAATTGGATGAGGTGCTATTGGGTCTTCCATGGTTACGTTGTCATACTCCACACATTGACTGGAGTACGGGGAGAATTTCTTCCTGGGGTGAGAATTGTGTGTCTCAGTGTATGGTTACAGCCACCCGGACGGTAGTCTCTGAGCCTTCTACTGACTTGGCCGCTCTCCCTGTGCAATATCAGACTTTTGCGGATGTCTTTCCCAAAAAGGCTGCAGACACTTTACCTCGCCGCCGACCATATGGCTGTCCTATTGATTTGGTCCCCGGCACGGATCCTCTGTCTGTCCCCGAGACCCAGGTCTTGTCAGATTATATCAAAAAGAACCCTCGGGTAGACCCTTTGTCCCGGTCCATGGATAAGGCTGAGGACGATGACGAGCCCAGGCTTACCATTCCTTCGGGAAGTATGCGGATGGTGGCTCCAGTGTCCCTAAACCAGGTTCCTTCTGGGAGGACGTTCGTTCCTCCTAATCTACAAAATGAGGTGCTCTCCTGGGCACATGCCTCTAAGATCGGAGGTCATTTTGGGGTCAAACGTACCACAAAGTTTCTCCAACGGTCGCATTGGTGGTCCCGGTGGTGCCAGGACGTTAAGGAATATGTTCTAGCGTGTGTCTCCTGTGTGAGAGATAAATCATCCTGTCAAAGGCCGGCGGGTCTTCTCCATCCGTTTCCCGTGGCGGATTCCACAGATCAGACTTCGCTTCTTCTGAATAATGGCCAACATCCACACATTCGGGTTCCTATGCCAGTTCCCTCTGTGGAACCTGGGGTCAGAGATAGGGCTCTGGAGGCGCGGGAGGTTTGGGACCATACCCAGGATGCTATACTGGCCTCCAAGAATCGGATGAGAGAGTAAGCTGACAATCTTCGTCGTCCAGCCCCCATATTCTATCCGGGCAACAGAGTGTGGCTCGCGGCTCGCAATATCAAAATACGCGGGGAATCTAAGTTTGCCCCCCGCTTTATCGGTCCTTTCAAAATTTTGGCCCAAGTAAACCCCGTTTACAGTTACCGCGACACCTGAGGATTCACAACACTTTTCATGTGTCGCTCCTTAAACCCGTTCGCCTGACAAAACTCACTGAACCCCAACCCGCTACAGACACCAGGGGTGATAATCTCAAGGTGCAGGTTGCCTAGTACACTGGAGGGGCCATGGATCTGAGGATCGCTCCTGGGAATCTGTGGACCACATTCATGCTCCCTTGCTCATTGAGGAATATGAGCGTCAAGTGGAGGGGGGATGTTAGAAAGGGGGATAATGTTAGGCGGTTGCTGGACCTGAAATTGGGTCAGAATCATCTGTGGTCTCCCATTCTGGTACAGTCAGGGCAGATGCTGCTTAGCGTTGCCGTCAGTCCCAACACCTAGCCAATGCACGAGAAGTACAGGCTGTCTCTTGGGTCCTTGTTCCTAGTAGTGTTAAGCATAGGTTGCGAAGGGGAACAAGGGCTGCTACAGCCTAAGTCCAGGATGCACTGCACTGAGCATACCCGTGACATGGCGGACCATGATTGGTGGTTTGGTGTCAACTGATCCGGTGACCTGGCACCGCCTGATTGGCCGCGGGTAACGTCATCAGTAGCGCGACCAATAATGCGATGGTGGGCAGGGCTTAGTCTTTAAATAGCCCACCCACAAATATGGCGGGGCGCTCTGATCATTGAGCTGAGGTTGTGCAACTATGTGGACTCTTGTTTGTTTGGGCTCCACGTGCTCTCTTGCCGTTTTAGCTTCGGACAGGCTGGTTTAGCTGGGGATAGGCAGCCTTAGCTGGAGGGAGGCAGGTAGCTTCGTCTGACAGTCTGGGTCCGACAAGGGGGTCGCTATACACTCCGAGCAGACTGCGGACTCCATATTTCTGGCACCGACTGTTAGCCACGTGGAGAGATACTCTGCAGTCCTGTAGCACGCCGGAAGGGAGCACGTATTCGCCGGCGTGAATCACACCCACGTCCTAGCGCCTACTGCGTAGCCTCTGTGCAGTTAACAGGGCTACGGCTACATTATCTGTCGTACATTTCTCGTGCTGTTAACGGAGTGTGAATCCCTATTCCCGTCCCAGTGTGCAGTAACTCGGGATGGATTGATATATTAGTTGGTTGTTTTACCTTCTACCCGGAAGGTGTTCGGCCGCAGTGTTCCAGGCTGCATCGCGGACCCCGGGTTTGGTTGCTTTCCATTATTAATAAAGTTGTTTGCAACCGTCCCCATAACATGGTCTCCACCAGCATTGGAAAAAGCCTAAAAGTGAAAAGATGCAACATTTGTCCATCTTTGTGTGATAAATCAAATATTACATGTTCTAGTGTTCATATGTGAGTTATTTTTGTGCAGAATGTAAGAATGCCTGAATATAAGTGAACATATACAATTTTTTTTAAAGAAAATAAAGCAAACTGGAGTTTTGATTTTCCTTTGATTTTGGTCAACCATGTTCACATACAGTGAAATAATGTAACTGGTATTTAAATAATATGTTTAGAGTAGCTAGTTGTCAAAATTAACAGACTTTAATAGGTCGCGTCGTATTGACCCTAACAGTACAAATATAGAGCCAATACGAACAGTCCACTAGCTCAAATTTGTCTGGCAAACAAAAACCCAAACCTTTAGACAATACCTATATGGAGTCCTCATCAGGTACATGTCTGCTAGCGCCACCATGGCACATGCTTCCATTTTTGCCCTTGATCAATGTTTGTGTCTCCTACTGCCCCAACTTGTGCATCTTCTAAAGTGAGTGTCTCTGGCGCGGTGGGTGATGTATGGCTCTGGCCATGAAATTATCCTCACCACTAGCAGTGCAGGTCAGCATGGGATCAGGAACAGGTGAGTTTATAGCATTTTGGTGTAATATGTTTAATTTCTGCAATCGTGTAAATCGATACATTTAGGTTCAGAAAATACCCTCTGTGCACAAATATATATTTTTTTAATACTAAGTATCTTATCCTATGCTATCTAGGGCATTTCCTTTAATATAAATATATTATAGAGTTTAACACCTAATAATATGATAACACTATTTTTTCTTAGTGTGACATTAAGCAAATGAGTATATACTGTAAGTCTTTAAAATAAATATTTGCATGCAACAAAGAATTGTCAGCAGAACACTGTAGGGTAAGATATGTAATTAATAACATTTTCACATGTCTTGAATGTCTGTACACATGAGTTAGGTGCCTGAAAGGCACAGTACTTCATGACTTTTTTAGGTTTAGTGTCTTTCTACAAATATGCAGTCTAGTAAATTAATCATATTACTGCCAGAGCAATCTCATAATTTTACAAACCTAAATTAAACCTGAATTATAAAGAAAAGAACAATTAATTCTAACTATATCTACCTATATATTTTCTAAAAGCAGAGACCTACCAAATTAAGTGAACGGTTAAAGGGAATCTGTCACCACATTTGAGCTAGCTAATCTATTAATGTGGGCATGCAGGTTATAGACTGCTAAAAAAGTCCTACCTGTATGCCTCATATCTGCAGTCTTGTTGTTGAGAAAACTGCTTTTATCCAATTATGTAAATTAGTTCTTCCAAGCTATGGGGAGGATGCTACCCAAAAGATAACTCTGCCTCTGCACTTCATTATCCTATGATACACATCCCACAGCATCACTCTCTCCCTGTGACATCGGGTGCTCCTCCAGAAATCATGTGCCTGTGCATTCCATCTCAAAGGCATTCCCCTTCAATGTTACGCCTTTTTATGAGCATAGGCTTCATGTTCCTACTGCACAGGTAACAGCGAGTGGCTGGTACTTACGCTCCCACTGTTCTCCGGGACAGAGTTTTGCTATGGAAGGTAATTCATAGGATAATGAAATGCAGAGGCAGAGTTATCTTCTGGGCAGTATCCTCCCCATAGCCTGGAAGAAATCCTTCACTTAATCGGATATAAGTGGATTTCTTAACAGCAAGGCATCGGATATGATACATACAGGAAGGACATGTTACAGTATTCTATAACCTGTATGTCCATATTAATAGGTTAGATAACTCAAATGTGGTGACAGATTCCCTGTAAGTAAAAGGGAAGCTGTCATTATCCATATCACCAGGTCTATGCATCTTAATATGAGGAATGCACAAAATATGGATAAAAAACTCTGATTCTTACTCTTTCACTTACAGTACTGTACTACTGGCTACATGTTTGGTAATATCACGTTTTTGTCTAATAGTTTTTTTTAGAAATTAACTCTTTCTAACGCACCTATGCCATTGATCAACAGCTTTTTTCTTATATAGGGCATAGGCAGAAGGCTGCAAATCAAAAGAGAGGGATGGGAAAAGCTCGTGAATATTGAGGACTTTGAAGCAAGAGCTCATCATTGAGAGCATTAGCTGCAGCCGATAACTTATCAAAATTTTAGCAAGAAACCAATTAAGTGACACAACTCTGGAATAAAAGATTCTGCCCCTACTTAATGGTGTTTTCAGGTGAGCAGCATAAACCTACTGACTAGGTAAGAGGGAATTGATATAATGCGAATAGAATATGAATTGACTATAATAAAGTTTGAACACCCAGTGAATTTGAACAATTTGAGATTCCATGATGAAATATGTCCACTGACTTTTTCCATACTGTAGAAGTTTGGATCAGGCATATAAGGCTAACATGACCTCAGGCGTGATCACGCAGGCTTCCGAATAATGCTTTACAGTTATCATGTCTAGGGATGAGTGGTCCCATGGATGTTCTGGTTCGTCAGGTTCGGCCGAACTTTAGTCCAATGTTCGGTTTGGGTACAAGAACTTGACTCAAACTTGACCCCAAGCCCGAACCCTATAGAAGCCAATGGGGACCCGAACTTTGGTGTTGTAAAATGGCTGTAAAATGGTTGCATTAAGGGCTAAGTGGCTGTAAAAGGAAGCAAAATGGGGCTAAGAGTAGGACAATTGCCCTGTAAACAAATGTGGATAGGCAAAGTACTTAAAGTAACAGAGAATAAAATAATAGTAATCTTGAACCAAGAGGTGGAGGTCCAAGTGGAAGAGTGGAGCAGTGCCTTGCGTGTGTAGTTTACTACTTGTTAATAAATAGATAAATAAATTTAAAAAATGAGGCACGCCCCCGGAAGAAGCAGAGGTAAAATGGCATCGGGGTGTGGGGGAGGACCCTACCTTGGTTGTCCATGGTTCATTACTGTTAACATACTATCCTTACTTATGGAGTTTACTTATTTATTTTTGTCCTTACCATGATCTGGTTAGGGTTACCCTTGTTGTTAGTGTCTAGTATTGTACATATTATTCCTTCCAAACTATTCAGTATTAGCATAGTATTATTTGCTATTTAGTAGCTTTAGAGACACATCGGTCTAGTCATTTATTTTCCCACACAGACTGATGATTACCTTTTGGTCTGGTAAAAAAGAGTATAAGCACAGTATTATCTTTTATTAGGTGGTTTTAGGGAAGTACCAGTTTATCCATTTACTTCCTGGTACAAACTGTGGACTACCCTCTAATTTGGACTGTATGTGATATCATTGTTCAATTGACCGTAGTGTGTTATTTATTCTTGACACTATCACATTCCCTTGATTTTTACTGTATGTAGTGTAGTGTTTTCTTCAACATTTTTTCTGGAGGTTTTTTGCCCTGTTTTTTAATATTTTCTTTTTTATGCTATCAATAAAGATTATATATTTTAATAAGTTTAGCTGGAATCTCTTCCTTATTTGTATAGTTTTCATATTTTATTTCACTGTGCCGATATATAGTGTTCTATGATCTTTTGAAGTGTCTAGAAATGTATTATTTTTTGGATACAGTATAATGATATAACTAAGCATGTCTGTTTTAGCACACCTGTTTTAGTAGTCCAATTGAAAAACATACACACCACACTTATACTACTGCCTGCTGGTACATTTTTCTCTCTGCACATGTACCTATCTACCTAGCATTTCTCCTCAAATCCTTTTTGATGAGGGTTGAATAATTGGGGTTAAAAATTGTGTTAACTTAATTATAGCGTTGCATAAAATATATGGTAAAATGAAAAATTGCCAAAGGACAAGGTAGTGTAAAAGAAAAAAATATATACCAGGCCAAAGAATGAGGGAAGGGGGCCTCTAGCAGCAGCAAAAGCTCCATCAGATGATACTATCAGGGAAGTAGTACTACTAAAGAAATGACCTCTGGCAAGCATATTAGTGTAGGGAAAAAGGCATATCAGTCACATCTGAATGATGTTACTTTTGACAGAAACACAATCAGCTTGATTCAGTGATTTCCAAAGCATTGTCTGATCAGAAATTATTAATAGTGATAATTTTAGACCATATTTAAATTTTCAAAAGCATGAAACGTCTCTCAAGGTGATGTGTTATTAAATGGGCTGTACCATCTGTTTCTATGTTGAGGTGAGTTTGATATTACTGAGGATGTTTGTGTTAAAAGGGATTGGATATAATGCTAGGAGACCTCTGAGTATTACACAGAATTTTCAGGGCAATTGTATGCTTTACATTATTACAATTTATTGTGAATCAGTTTGCTACAAATTCAAATTATTTTGAAAAATTCAACAAACCTAGAGAATCTAAATAAAAAAAATTAGATAATCTCCACTGGTAATAGTGAAGTAAAATCAACAGATAGTTTCCCTTTAACCTACTGAGCTTGAGATCTCGAGTTTTTAAATAGCCTCTAGTAATTGTGTTGTCTTGTGATGAGAACATGTTGTAATCTGAATCTTTACTTTTATTCACAGATTCAAACTCTGGTAAACTGTTTGGCTTAGTTTTCTATTAATCACCTTAATGGCTCTAACTATTATGGGTCCTATAAAGAACTATGCTGAGTCTATAAGGCCCTTTCAGTACCAGGACAATTTTGTACTCCCAATACCAATATGTCTTCTAAAAGTAGATATTTAGTTCACATTACAATCACTGGCAACTTTGCAATTTTTTTAAAGAAAAAATCATTACTTATTCTGTTTGTTGCTAAAACTTTTGCCATATCAGAACATGAGGCTTACAATACTTTCCATCATGCATAAGCCTTCAAAAATTACAACTCATGTCTTAGCAGGTAGGAAGGTTTATTGAGTTGGACTATGTTGAAAATTTGCTGAAGACTAAAATCAGTTTAGTTTTTTAGTGTTTTAATACTTGACTGCATCTCAAGATACAGTATGTTGCAAATATTTTTAGGTAGTTGTTAAACCAGTGTTTGAAAGTAACTCAAAGTAGTACTTAGTGATTTTTTTTTATTCCACGCAGTTCCTGTCTTATGAACATCCGACTTACATATGACCCCTAGTTACGAATGTTGAAAGTTAAAAAAAATGCTAATATACTTACCTCATGGCTGACTTCTCCGTCTTTTGATTCACTTCTTTCCACCATCGCATGTCGTATCCTCTGTCTTTTCGCTATAGACCAGGATTGACAACCCGGAGCTCACTGCAAGTCATAGATCGCATCATCATTGCAACCTTATGATGCACAGTAAGCTCTTGTCTGGAGGTTGTCAGAAGTCCTGACTTACAGTAAAGAGGCTGGAGAAGTGGCACTTCCAACAATGATGAACATCTAACAGAGAGATGAGTATTGGTTAAAAAAATAAATAATAATACTTGCCTCTCTGGACTGTCTGGTGCTCACCATCTGAGCCTCTTTTTTTCCGACATAGCATGTCATGTCTCCTAGATTTCCAGTCATGTACAGGCCTTGAAGGTCATTGTTCATCAAGATTACAACAAGGCTGGAAGTCCTAGCCTATAGTGAAGAGGCCGGAAATGTGGCATGCCCAATAACGGAATGAGGAGGACCAGATGGCAAGAAACTGGGAGGCTGGAGAATTGAATATTTACCTCATCTACAAGTTTTCTGGCCCCTGAGCTCACAAGTAACCTCCAAACGCCTGGATTAAGCTGTAAGTCCTGGTATATAGTGAAGTGGCCAGAGATGCAAAGCGACGATGGGAAGAAGACGACTGGTTGGCAAGAGTCAAGCTTTGAGGTGGCAGAGGTGGTCAATGGTAAGGTGACTATTATTTTCATGGCTCTGTTACAACTTACATACATATCTGGGTTATGAACAACATTACAAAACGTATCTACTTCATAAACAGGAGACTGCCTGTATGACTCTTACTCACGAGAAATATTCTGGATGTCTACTTTGTTTTGCCCCAACTAAATTGCCTCCATACATTCTAAACCTTTTCATGATGGGCACCTGTATCATTTGATCTACTGTACAGTCTGACCCCCAGTCCAGAACATGCTTTCTTGTGTACACAAAAGACTTACCCTGACCTACAACATAACATCATTGCCTGTCCAATTACCTGGCACATCTTATACCCCTCCCCTTTCACCTATCTCTGAGCTCCATGTCATATAGTAGGTGAGTCCCTGCAATGATTAACTAGTTATACAACTCCCCTGTCTCACACTGCCTGTTTATAATATATGTGTTCTGTATGGAGTGTAGTTCTAACAGATGCAAATTCCCAATTCTTTCATTTGCCTCCTGCTTGCAGGATCTGACATGAAAAAAGCACTTTTTAAGCAATATTTGTTGGAGAAAGACTGAAGCTGCATCACGTAGATTTCACAGACTGTCGTGTGAGTCAAGGGACAGAATTTCTATGTCGTCGGTCTATCATTGCTGCCATTAATAGAATTTAGAGCAATGAGGAGAAGCAATGATGAGATGATTCTGGCCCAATGTAAAGCCAGAGACATCAATGGAAATGTAGTGTACATAATGGAAATAAAATGGTGGTTTAACGTACTGGCACTTTTATTTGATGTAATGGCATTTTTGACCATTTTTCACTAATTTTTACCTGTGTTAGAAACTGAATGCACCATTGGACAGTTTGACACCGGTACTGGAGGTGTGAATCTACCTATTTTTATTTTAAACTTCTTGCATGTTATATTTTTGTTAATTTAGCAAGCCTTTAACAGACTAGAATATTGTGCTATAATACCTACAATACATTAGAATCCCACTGTACACCTGTTTGATTAATAAATCAATTTTGTAAGTTAAAGTGGCGTAAGAGCATGATTCTTGATTTTGTTGTTGTGCATGACTTCCAAGATCACACATTGTGTTTCACTGTTTTTAAACAGTATTTTACCTGGAGCTAGAATTGTCTAGTCACATAGCCCAGAGCAAATTTAGGGCTGCCCTATAGTCAATGACACACATGAATTGGCTATATACAATGTCAAAGTGTTGTAAAAATACAGAAGGTAAAATGTAATTGGTTTGGATTGTAGCACCATGGGGCAAAGAAAATACTTCAGTTAGTAATTTACTAAGTCATTGTGCAGAGTTTCCTATTTCTTAACTTCACTGGTTATAATTCATTTGAAGATGGTAAAAATTGTTCTGGGGACTTTTTTAAAGCAATGGACAGCTTAATGAAGACTGATCTGTCCTTTTCCCATCCAGCCTGCAAGGTAGAGTTTGATATAAAACAGAAAGTGAAGCCCTGAGGATACACAGCAAAACAGAAAGAGTAACATAGCTCAGCGTGTTTGTGGTAAATCCAATTATTTGTCTCAAGCTTAGAATTCAGAAGTGGATTCAGAAACTCCTAAAGCAATTATGATTTGCACTAAGAAGACAAACTGACTCTAAGGCCAGAAGATAAATGTTTGTATTGTTTCTGGCTCTTGTGTGGCACTAGTGAGACCACCGGGGAATTAGCAATTTAACTCCTTCAGAAGAGAGCAACAAGCTGTGCATGGGGAAAATGTATTCTTTTCAAAGTTGTGTGTCTTTTTTTTCAATCAGTGATGTGTATATATCAAGGAGACTAGTGCACATTTAAATGTTACAGAGCATCATGAAAATGTTGAAATATTGTGATGTAGATGCCTAATTATCAGTCTGCAGACTAATAAAGCTTCCAAGTTTCTAAGATTGGAGGCAGAAAGCATAAAACGCTGATATATATATTATACAAACACACACAGTGAGGAAAATAAGTATTTGATACACTGCCAATTTTGCAAGTTTTATCATTTACAAAGAATGGAGAGGTCTGTAATTTTTATTATAGGTACACTTCAACTGTGAGAGACGGAATCTTAAAAAAAATCCAGAAAATGACATTGTATGATTTTGACATAATTAATTTCCATTTTATTGCATGAAATAAGTATTTGATACAATAGAAAAACAGAACTTAATATTTCTGTACAAATCATCTCCAGATCTTTCAGGTTTCGGGGTTGTTGCTTGGTAACTGAGTTTCAGCTCCCTTTTCTATTGGGTTCTGTTCTGGAGACTAGCTGGGCCACTCTAGAACCTTTAAATGCTTCTTACGGAGCCACTCCTTTGTTTCCTTGGCTGTGTATTTTGGGTCATTGTCATGCTGGAAGACCCAGCCATGACCCATCTTTAATGCTCTTACTAAGGGAAAGAGGCTGTTGACCAAAATCTCTCGATTCATGACCCCATCCATCCTTCCTTCAAAACGGTGCAGTCATCCTGTCCCATTTGCAGAAAACACCCCCAATAATATGGTGTTTCACCCACCATGCTTCATGGTTGAGACGGTGTTCTTAGGGTTGTACTCATCCTTCCTCTTCCTTCAAACATGGTGAGTGGAGTTGATACCAAAAAATTCTACTTTGATCTCATCTAACCACATGACCTTCTCCCATGTCACCTCTGCTCTGGATCATCCAGATGGTCATTGGCAAACTTAAAACGGGTCTGGACATGTGATCGTGTGAGCAGGGGGACCTTACATACACTGCAGGATTTTAATCCATGATGGCGTAGTGTGTTAATAACGGTAATGTTTGAGACTGTGGTCCCAGCTCTCTTCAGGTCATTGACCAGGTCCTCCCATGTAGTTGTGGGCTAATTCCTGACCTTTCTCAAAATCATCCTTACCCCAGGAGGAAAGACCTTGCATGGAGCCTAAGACCGAGGAAGATTGACAATCATCTTGTGTTTCTTCCATTTTCTAATAATTGTGCCAACAGTTCTTGCCTTCTCACCAAGCTGCTTGCCTATTCTTTTGTAGCCCATTCCAGCCTTGCGCAGGTCTACAATTTTGTTCCTGGTGTCCTTAGATAGCTCTTTGGTTTTGGCCATGGTGGAGAGGTTGGAGTGTGATTGATTGAGTGAGTGGACAGGTGTTTTTTATACAGGTAACGAGTTCAAATAGATGCAATTAATACAGGTAATGAGTGCAGAGTAGGAGGGCTTCTTAAAGAAAAACTAACAGGTCTGTGAGAGCCAGAATTCTTGCTGATTGGTAAGTGATCATATATTTATTTCATGTAACAGAATTCAATTTCATTATTTACAAATCATACAATGTGATTTTCTATTATTTTATTTTTAGATTCTGTCTTTCACAGTTGAAGTGTACCTACGTTAAAAATTACAAACCTCTCCATTCTTTGTAGGTGGGAAAACTTGCAAAATCGGCAATGTATCAAATATTTATTTTCCCCACTGAATATATGGTAATACATAAGTAAGATATCTAGTGTAAAGTATAGGGTAATACATAGGTTAGGTTTTCGTCATAAGATAGGCTCCGGGATAGTGTTATAAGTATAATATATGTAATGTATGCAAATGTAATACATAGTGTTTGTGATGGAGATATGCCCAGCTACATACTGTAGGGACAGACATAGTTAAAGCCCCAATAAAAGAGAACTACTTTCTGATAGATAGTCAGATAGGGAAGTACAGTAACCAAGTTCAAATTCTGTTTGCAATGGGCAGGGAGCTATTGTCCAATGTAGTGTGAAGCCTTACTGGAATCACTTGTGGACATTCCTGCAACATCTGGAGCCTAGGGCTCGGTATAGGTACTATGAAAAGTGCCTTATCCTCTGGCGTACAGAGGAAATGAACATTGAACCGCATTAAGGGAAGGAAATGAATCCTGGGGGCACTGCGGGACTGGACAGAACCAGTAAACGTGGGTATAGTCCAGAAGGGTTGGATAGCAATGTTGGAAACATACTGTACTAAGGAAACAAGAAATAATAAATGTTGTGCCACAAATCACATGTTGCAATCTGATGAACTTGAACTGTCCAGTAAACTGTTGTGTGTTAAAATGAACTGATTGTTCCCTAATTCTATGTGGTGGCTTCTGAAGATGGAGGACTGGAGTCAGTGGAGGCCTGTGGCCTACAAGTGAGTGTGATGCACCCCATACTTGACAGCACATTGGAATGGGACATGATTTTCCTATAGAATGCTAGGGCGCTATGGTGCAGTAGCTCGTCCATGGCTACCTCCCTTGGTCACTTTACAATGGAATAGACTTGGATGCAATGATAGATAAAGAGGACAATACCATGAAGAGGTTTTCAAGTGATCTTTACACTGGTCTTAATCCCAGGACTATGGTGTGGGGTGACATTTTCTATAGTAACTGGACCCCTCTAGTTTTCATTTCCGGTACAATAACAGCCCAAGTGCATTCAGAGAAGCAGACCTTTCACAGACAACCATTAATAACCTCATTGAGCACATGCCAAGGTGTGAAAGCACAGGTATTTCAAGCATAGCGTTTTTAGTTTATATTGAATAAACCAAGATATTTTGAAAACTTTAATTCCATCCCATTCCAAAATTCCAGGATTTTTTTGTAACTTTTGCATTTTGTTTTGCTGTTGTATGGAATCAATAAAACTGGTTGCGGTCAGTTGTACCAAACCTGCCTGGTTTGCACTGTGCCTTGCAATGCCTGAAACAGCTGTCTAGCCAAGGGGACCGCAATCACACAAGCTAATTCTGTCACATATGTTGGAGAGTGCTCTGGCACAAAAATTCAGCACGTAGTATGTTATGGCTTAAGTTTCATGTTTTTGCAAAACCAAACACTGCAAACTTGAAAGTCTTTGTTAAACAGTGATGCAGGCCCATGTGCCGCTACAGCAAGTGGTTGCAGTCAGCAATAGAGCAACGCTAAACAGTAACAGAATGTTCCCCGGATTACTTCTAATGGTGAAGATGCTGGGGTAACATACCTTGTTGAGCTCCTGAGTCCACTCTCAGTCTGTTACCCCCCCCACCCAGAGAAGAGGGGAGTAATACTCCCTACTAACCAGAATCCCACAATGTATGTCCTCTATTTCATCCTTCTTCTCTCCTAGATTTCTAAAACTTAACATGGACAAAACAGTATTCATCATCTTTTCGCCATCTCATTCAACCCCCCCAACTGACCTATCTATCAACATCAATGGCTGTCCACTCTCCCCAGTCCCTCAAGCTTGCTTCCTTGGGGTAATCCTGGACTCTGAACTCTCCTTCAAACCACATATCCAAGCCCTCTCCACTTCCTTCCGACTCCAACTTAAAAATATCTCCCGGATGCGCACATTCCTCAACCATGAATCTGCAAAGAAATCTCTAGTGCACCCTTTCATCATCTCCCGTCTTGACTACTGCAACCTCCTGCTCTGTGGCCTCCCTTCCAACCCGCTCGCACCCCTCCAATCCATCCTAAACTCTGCTGCCTGACTAATCCACCTGTCCCCCCGCTATTCCCCGGCTTCTCTTCTCTGTCAATCTCTTCATTGGCTCCCCATTGATCAGAGACTCCAGTTCAAAACCCTAACCATTGCATACAAAGCCATTCACAACCTGTCTCCTTTATATATCTCTGACCTAGTCTCCCGGTACTTACCCGCACGCAACCTCTGATCCTCACAAGATGGCCTTCTCTACTCCCCTCTTATCTCCTCCTCCCACAATCGCATACAAGATTTCTCCCATGCGTGCATCCCCCCTACTCTGGAACTCTCTACCCCAACACATCAGACTCTCGTCGACTGTGGAAACCTTCAAGAGGAACCTGAAGACCCACCTCTTCCTACAGCCTGCATTAACCATCACTCAACCATACCGCTCCATGACCAGCCCTACCCTCACCTACTATATCCTCACCCATCCCTTGAAGACTGTAAGCCCTAGTGGGCAGTGTCCTTGCTCCTCCTGTACCAGTCGCTGTCACGCTTTGTCCAAGATTATTGTAATTGTTTTTCCTATGTATACCCCTTTTCACATGTAAAGCGCCATGGAATAAATGGCGCTATAATAATAATAAATAATAATAATAGTGTATGGCAATACACCAACCAAACTAAGTAGGTAATACAAACAGAGATAAGGTAAAATATCAATCATACAAATATGAACTCACATACAACAGAGGGAAATACCGGGGAGTGAAAGATGGGAAAAAAACAAAGAAGGATGAGGAGAGGATTTGCGCGGAACCAAAACCAAGCAACAGTCTTAGCTAATCCGATCAAACACCTTCTCAAGCAACAACACTCCACCAACTCCTGAAACCATGCAGCAATGAAGCTAACACTGACACTTCCTGATTGCCAGAGGCCAATATAAGTAGGAGAGGGGATGGCCAACACTGAACCCTTGAGAGCATCAGCACAAGCAAGCTTCCAGGAGCTCTCAACTGAAACAGATTAACTCATGCACTGCTAGAAGAAACCTGCACCATTTAATATGAATGTGAAGTGCTTCTAATCAGTGCAGGAGTAGGATAAATCAGACAGTGCAGTCTCCTGGCTCCTCTCTGTCATGGTAATTCCATGACAAGGCCAATGTCAATCAAAAAGAGACAAACTATTTGCTCACAAAATCTCATAGATATCTGCTGGAGCAGATAAAATTGTTGGCAAAACAAGTCTGAGGTCTAGGCAGAACCTGCCTCTGCTCAGCCAAGAGTTCAACTGTCATTGCAGAAAATGTACTTAAGGATGATGTGGAAGCGTTCCTCACAATTTTTTAAAGAGCTCTGTTTCCCAATGAGGAGCCCGACAAGTCATACCTTGACTTAAAAGAGCAAGACACCTGTCACTCTAGGGCCGAAGGTAAGAACTTGGAGTAGCTTGTAGGGCAGGAACGGGATTATGGCCAGAACAGATATTGGAGCTGGATCAGACGGAACGGATTCAGGACCATAGGAATGGCTCAGGGTTCAGGCAGAACCGAATGGCAGGATCAGACAGGACAAATTCAGGGTACTGATACATGTTCAGACCGCATGGTAGCAGGTGCAGGTACTGATTCAGACTCTGGTTAATGGGACAGGTATAGGAATAGACAGGACTGGCACTGGTACTGGAACACAGGACGAATGCAGTAACAGGCACCAAACAACTGACTTGGTTGGAAAACACTAAAGCCACTAATGTTGCACAGGCACCTTCCCAAAGGTGAAGGTGCCTTAAGTACTAAGTGCCTCCCAGCCATTGGCTTGGGATATATCAGGTGCATGCATGCTGCCTCTTTAAGAGATAGGAAGCACATGTGCGCGCACCGAAACTCGGAACAGTGGACACGGCTGGGTGACTGTGGCGGTGAGTATATTGGCGTCCTTGTCGGGGGTGGAGGAAGAAATGTGTAGTGACACCGGTGTTACAGTATCCCCCTTCTAATTTCCTCTCTTGTTCTAGCCTGCAAGGAATTTGTCTAGTAGTGGGGCATGAATATTCTCCCCGGGCTCCCACGGTTTCTCCACAGGACGGAACCCTTTCCAATATACTAGGAAAAAAGTCTTACTTATCCTCTTCTTCATGGCCAGGATGGTCTTCTCTTCAAAGACATCCTCAGTGCTGACTGGCACAGGAGTAGAACTAGGATCCTTGAAGAAGTGACTTAAGATGACAGGCTTGAGGAGAGATAAATAGAAGGAGTTAGGCACACGTAACGAGGCTGGAAGCTTCAACTTATAAGACACTGCATAGATCTGCTTAAAGCGCACCTGTCAGCAGGATTGTGCTCAGTAAACTACATACACCATCAGGTGGGCGACATTACACTGATTAAAATGATACCTTGGTTGATTAAATTTGTCCTGTGGTTCTTGTGTAATCTTTACTTTCAGTTTGAAGATAATGATATGCCCATGCTTTGGGGCGGGCCTGTGGGGTGAGCTCTATCTGGTGCTCTGCTTACATATTCATCTGTATGCTCTTATGACAGCTCACTGAGCATTCAGTGACCTGCCTCCTATTTTACATAATGCATATAGTAGTGTGGGGCTAGGTAAAATAGGAGGCAGGTCACTGAAGACACAGTGAACTGTCATAAAAGCATACAGATGAATATGTAAGCAGAGCACCAGATACAGATGAATATGTAAGCAGAGCACCAGATAGAGCCTACCTCACAGGCTGCTCTGAAGCACGAGCATATCATTATGTCCAAGATGATATATCCTAGGGAAGGCAGGGAAGATTATTCAAAGAAGCATTTTTGAACCACCACGCAAGAATAATGGAGGTCTTGCAAGATGTCAATCACAAATTCTTGGAATACTGCTGAGGTAATACTGAGATCAAACGGCATAACTTGGTGCTCATAATGGCCATCCCGAGTGATGAAAGCAGTCTCCCACTCATCTCCTTGGTAGTGATGGGTCCGGCGAGTTCTGCTGAACATCTATTAAAAATTTGAGTTCGGGTATCAGAACAGTACCCGAACCTGTACCCGGACCCCATTCATATGAATGCAGGGCCAAACATCCTTGATTTCCCGCGCTGTCATCTGCCAAGTCCATATGAAAAACCCATTCACTTTTCTTTTAAAGAATATTTTTATCATGATTTCTTCTTTCCCCTGCATTGGGTTTAGCCACCTCTATTATAATGGAAGAGATATCTTTGATTTCACCATAGTGTATTCTATTGATGTACCTTGATAATGAGATATCATGACCATGCCTTATATCCCCCAAATGTTCACCTACTCTCCTCCTGAACTCCCTTTTGGTCTTTCCTATGTAGTCCAGGGGGCATGTATGGTCCTTTATAAAAGTCCTGCAGTTTTACAATTAGAGAAGTCTATCTGTTAGAAAAATTTGCCTGTGGATGAGCTTGAAAACAATTTACACAGTCTCATCCATTTGCACATTCAGCAACCACCACATTTAAAGAAACCACATATTTTTCTGTCCAGCCAAGTACCCCCAAACATTGTTTTTTTTTAAATAGTTGTGCACCAAACTGTCCCTGATGGAACGCCCCTTCATCAAGGCAATTGCTGGAGTGTTTCCCACAATCCCCTCCAGGTCAGGGTCTGCAGTAAGGATGCCCCAGTGTTTTCATAAGACAACAAATATGCGGTCATATGTCCCTATAATCCACGTGATCTCATCAGAATCTGGTTCTTTTGATCTTCCCACACCATAAGTTTGTCCCCTTTTATGCCCATAGCAGCCAGAGATGCAGATGTGTTATGTGCAGCATGAGACGGGGTATTATCATGCATGAAAATGATCTTGCTGCGGAATGCACGGTTCTTCTTCTTGAACCATGGAAGGAAGTGCTGTTTGAGAAACTCAACATACATTATGGCGTTCATCTTTACCCCTTCAGGGATCCTAAAGGGGCCGACAATCTCTCTCCCCATGATTCCAGCCCAAAACATTACTCCATCTCCTCCTTGTTAGCTCCATAGCCGTGTTTGCATGGGATGTCCAACAACCAGCCATCCTCCACTCCATCCATCTGGACCATCGAGATCATTTCATGCATGATAATGCCCCGTCTCATGCTGCACATAACACATCTGCATCTCTGGCTGCTATGGGCATAAAAGGGGACAAACTTATGGTGTGGCACCCATGCTCCCTTGACCTCAACACCATTGAGCACCTCTGGAGCATCATCAAAAGGAGTGTCTATGATGGCGGGAGGCAGTTCACATCTAAGCAACAGCTCTGGGAGGGTATTCTGTCATCATGCAAAACAATTAAAGTAGAAACCATCAAAAACCTGACAAATTCAATGGACGAGAGAGTTCAGAAGCTCCTTTCGAACAAGGGGTCCTATGTGCAAATGTAACATCACCTAGAATAAAGTTTTGAGTTGAAAACTGTTTGATTTCAGTTTGTAACAACCTGCTAATGCTTATAATTTCAAAAATGACCATTTTTTTTGTTCTGTATTAAAATGAAAAGGTTGAAAACTCTGCTGTGCATAATAATTTGGAACATGCATTTTGAGTGCAGTTTGAGTTTTTATTTTTTAAAAAATATACTGTTATCATAGGCAGTTTGTACAAAAACCTTTCAATTGTATGCTAATAGTTATTTGACTGGAAAATTACAATGACTGCAATTCATATAGGTAATTTGGGAAAATCTGAGAAAATATTATTTGCATAATAATTTGGAACACAGTGTAGTAACCTACAGGCCAGGTATTTAAAACTGTAGTTTCTCCATCACACGGGTTACATATAACTTCACTCCAAATTCAGCCATTTGTAGTGAGCGTGGAAGATATTGTCCTCCATTTAACCCTCCGTCACATAAAATATTGGTTCTAACGAGTTCACATACAATGTGTCTGTCAGGTGCAGGCTAGAAAAATACCTATAATATCTAATGTTTGCAATTTCAGTGCTCTAAAAGTGATCAGTGACCTTCATAGGGATGTAATAAAAGAGACTACACATAATCAGGTGCAAAAAGAACCATTTACTTAACATAAAACTAATAACTCTGAAATACAAACATTTCAAAACTCCCGCCAAATAGTCCCCAGTTCGACTCTGTCAAAAAAACTCTACAAAGAAAATTTATGGAAACAAACTTAATTTTAAGGTACCTTAAGTACTATTAAACACATATTCAATCAGAATTAGATCCTGAAGTTTCCCCAGAAAATTTACACTTGCAGAGCAAAGAGCAAGAATTACACATCATTTTTGCATGTGTCAGGCAGATTGCATTATGACATTTGTGACATTCATAATTAGAAAGCCTTCTGATTCCGCTTTCCGTAGTGCCAGGTGGTGCATCTCCTTCTTTTGGGAGGTGGTGCAGGTGGTGAATTTTCACTATCATCTTCTGGGCGGAATCTTTTGAGCTGAACTTGAAGGCGAGAGGAGATACCGATTGTTTTCATACTTATCCTGCGTAGCTCTCCAAGCACTAGTTCATGGGCCAATTTTTTCAGATAGAATCGTCTACGGAGTGGTTCAAGCATGTTTTCAAGGTAAATGACTTGTGAATTTATACCACCCAAATTCAACATAGCAAAAAATATGACCATTGGCCAGCGTTTGGTGTTTCTGCTGACGTTGAAAGTTGAGCACATCTGATCAGCTGTATCAACACCCCCTTTGGTTGCATTATAAAATGTAATTATCTCCGGGTTTTTTTGTGCCTCAGTCCCAGGATCGATGGCATCATCATCATGAAGTGTTGATAGAAGAAGTTAAATTTTTTTTGCCTGTGGTACATAGGAAACCAAAACCTTTCCATTATGGAATGCAAACATACTGCTGTACTGTTGTCTCCCTTTCACACTTACAAACTGTGCAGGCAATTCTTTTTTATTTTTTCTTACAGTTCCGACATATGAAAGCTTCTGCATTTTCAGATAATCAATCAGATCACAATTTGAAAACCAGTTGTCAGCTGTTATATTGCGACCCGATCCAAATAAGGGCTCAGCCAGTCTTTTTACAACATCACTGGGTTTGTTGCTGACACAGTACAGACCTTCTGGTTGTTTTCCTGCATAAACTTCCAGGTTGTAAGTGTAGGTCTTACTGGCATCAACAAGGGCATACATTTTTATTCCATATTTGTTAGGCTTTGATGGAATATATTGACGAAAGGCACATTTACCACGAAAACCAGGGAGCATTTTGTCAATAGTGAGATTCTCCCCAGGGCAATAGCTTTTTTTCCAGTTTTCAACTAATTTTTGGAATATATCACGAATTGGAGCAAGTCGGTCATGTGTTTTACGTTCGGTTCGGGTAGTTCTGTCGTCAAACCGAAGGCAACGAATTAGAAGCTTGAATTTGTTTATGGACATAACAAGGCCAAATTTTTCAACTCCATCCCCATCTTTACTCCAAAGTTCCTCCAAACTTTGTCTATTTGCCCTATAAGCTCCTGCAAGGTATAATAATCCAAAAAAAGCACGCAGTTCTATTTCATCTGTGGCCTTGATGGTTCTGTTGCAGATGAACTTGTCCTTTATAATGTCTATATATTGGTTGGTATATGTGACAATAGAGTCCAGAATGTCATCTTTGAATAAACTATTCCAGCATTCAACTGCAGTTTTTGCATTACTTGCAGTTCCTATAACTGCAGGAAGGTGAGTAATAATGTTTTGAGGTTCCCTACGTTTTTTCTGGAGTGGCTTCTTGTTCCATTGTTTTTTTTTATCTTTTCCCATATAATAAGATTCTACATCTTCATCCTCATCACTGTCACCATCTTGCTCTGTTTCAGAATCCACTTCACATACTTCCACCTCATCATGAGAATCAATCTCACTTTCCTCTCCTAAATCCTCATTCAGTGTGGGGTCTGCATCATCTAACATCATGTTTGTTACTTCCTCAACATCAAGGTTTTTTGATAAATTGTACATTTTCCTCTCCATTTCAGCAGATAATCTGAAGCAAGAGAAGGAATATGTGTTAGGGAACTACTGTATATGCCTGAGCAGCACACTTTCTTTATTAATCTGCCTTATTTCTATGAAATATCCTCACATTTGTGCTATACATTCATAAAACAAGCTAAATAAACAATTGTGATGAATAAAAACATAAAATACCAACCTTATTGAGTGTGACAATGAGCCTGAGAGATTAGCGCAGTTATATCTGTCCTCCTGAAGCTCTGCAATATAACTGTGGTATGAGGTTTCACAGAGCTGCTAGAGACAGGAGACTACCTGGAGGGAGGGGATTTCCTCACAATCTGGTGCGGAAGGAGAAATGAAAGTAAAAGAGATGTGCCTGTCAGGCCTATTGTATTTGACGGAGGGTTAAAATGGGCAAGGCGCATGGCAAGGGACAGGGAACTGGACGTTATGGTGATGGTGCATGCAGAGGCCAAGGCCGAGGCCGTGGGCAAGCTGAAATTGTGCCACAACAAACACCCACATCTTCTCGCCCGGCATGTAGCGATGCACAAATATTTGAGCAGCCACGGTCACACGAAGGTGACAGTGGGAAAGTGTCACAAGAGGTGGACGATGATGAGACACAATTGCCAGAAAGTCAGGAGGAGGACCAGGGTGCGGAAGTGGAAGACGAGGTGGTGGATGATATAGTAACTGACCCAACCTGGCTGGAGGACATGCAGAGCGAGGAGAGCAGCACACGGTGGGGGGGGAGGAAGAGCACCACAACAGGCAGGAAGAAGCAGTGTGGTGGCCACAGACAGAAGGCAGGCAACCATTCCCCGTAACACCAACATGAAGGAACTTGCCAGTACAGCTGTTAGGTCTTCTCGAGTCAGTTTTTTTTTTAAAGACTCTGCCGATAACCCCAAAAAGGCCATTTGCACCACCTGCCAGGCCAGCATCAGCAGGGGTGGCAAAACAAGCAGCCTGACCACCACCAGCATGATCAGGCACATGGCAGCAAAGCACCCGACTTTGTGGTCTGAACCCCAGGGTCCAGGAGCAGTGTCTGCGGGTGGCACCATTGCTTCTTCTGCTGTTGTGCATGAAAGCCAATCGAAGATGCCTCCTGCCCTGCACCTGTCATTGCACACTCTCAAGTAGCAGCATCAGGAAGCAGTGTTCAGTTGTCCATTCCCCAGTAATTGGAACGCAAGTGCATATACGCAGCCAACGCCCCACAGGCCACACTCCTAAATTCCCACATTTCACGACTGCTTGCGCTCGAAATGTTGCCTTTTAGGCTCAAGGAGATGGAAGCATTCCGCAACCTGATGGTGATGGCCGTCCCTCGGTACTGGGTCCTGAGCCGCCACCATTCCTCCCGGTGTGCCGATCTCGCATTATACAAGCACGTGTCCCAAAACATTAGCTGTGCCCTCAACAATGCAGTTACCAGGAAATTCCACCTAACCACGGACAAGTGGACAAGTGCTTGTGGGCAGGGACGGTACATCTCGCTGATGGCACACTGGGATAACATAGTGGAAGCCGGGACCCAGTCGGACCTTGGGACGGAACACGTCCTCCCGACGCCAAGGACTGCGAGCACTAGGTCAATCAGGGTTGCTCCCACAGTCTACAACTCCTGCACCTCATCCTCCTCAGGCTCCTCCTCATCTACAGCCTCCGTCTCTGAAATGACCACATCAGTCGTAAGCTGGAAGCACTGCAGCACTGCCTCGGCCAAGCGACAACAGGCTGTGCTGAAACTAATATGCTTAGACAAACCGTACAATGCTGAAGAGTTGTGGACAGGTCTGAAAGAGCAGGCAGACCTGTGTCTCACACCGCTAAACCTACAGCCAGGCATGGTCATGTGTGACAATGGCAGGAACCTGGTGGCGGCTCTGAGGCGATGCGAGCTCAAACACGTACCATGCCTTCTCCATGAGCTTAACCTCATGGTTCAGCGATTTCTAAAATCCTGCCCAGAGCTGCCGGATCTGCTTGTTAAAGTAAGCCGCCTGTGTGCCCATTTTATAAAGTCACTTACAGCTTCCGCCTCCCTTGCCGTGTTTCAGCAGCGTTTGCAACTTCCAGCTCACAGACTGGTGTGTGATGTCCCCATGCGTTGGAAATCTACACTGCAGACGTTGGGAAGGATTTGTGAGCAGAAGAGGGCAGTTTTTGAGTACCAGCATCAACAAGGCCGTCGGTATTCAGTTCAGACTCCACACTTAAGACCTCAGGAGTGGATGTCAGACATATGTACCATCCTCCAAAACTTGGAGGACTCCACCAAGATTGTGAGCGGCGATGACGCCATAATTAGCATCACCATAATGCTTCTCTGTCTTCTGAAATGCTCTCTGCTCACAATCAAAGAGGATGCATTGCAGGCGGAGCACGAGGAGATGGAGCAAGGAACCATACAGGGGGATTACACACAGCCCAGCCTCATCTCATCCCAACTTGGATTGGGTGACAATAAGGAAGAGGAGGAGGAGGAAGAATAGGAGCTAGTTTCATGCGCTATAGACAGTACTACCTGCACAGCTGTCATACCGTCTGTTCAGCATGGATGACCAGAGGACAGAGAGGAGGAGGAGAGCATGGTCACTCATCCTCTTGGTGAGGACACGGAAGTCTTGCCTGTTAGAAGTCTGGCACGCATGTCTGAGTTTATGTTATGCTGCCTTTCCCATGACCCTCGCGTTCTCAAAATTTTGGGTGACAGTCATTACTGGTTGGTGACACTTCTAGACCCACGCTACAAGGAGAACTTTATATCTCTTATTCCTGAGGCGGACAGGTCCACATTTAAACACCGCTGTGCTGATTGGTCGCTGACGCTGGGTGCGACCAATCACCGATTTTGGCGCCACATTTAAATAGCGTCCGCGACCAATCAGTACAGCGGTGTTTAAATGTGGAGCCAAGATGGGTGATTGGTCGCGGCCGATATTTAAATTTGGCGCCCAAATCGGTGATTGGTTGCGGGCAGCTATTTCTTGATCCTCTTGGTGAGGACACGGAAGTCTTGCCTGTTAGTATTCTGGCACGCATGGCTGAGTTTATGTTACGCTGTCTTTCCCATGACCCTCGCGTTCTCAAAATTTTGGGTGACAGTCATTACTGGTTGGTGACACTTCTAGACCCACGCTACAAGGAGAACTTTATATCTCTTATTCCTGAGGCGGACAGGTCTACAAAAATGGGGCTGTACCAGAAGGCCCTTGTTGTGGAACTATTAAAAAAATTCCCATCTGAAAACGCTGGCGGCAGAGGTCACAGTTCGCCGTTGGACAACCATGGAGTACAGGCGAGAAAGACACAAATGCAATCCAGCAGAGGCAGGGGAACACTGTCAAGGTTCTGGGAGAATTTTCTCAGCCCCTCCCATCGCACAAGCCCTGAGGTGCGGGCTACTCTCACAAGGAGTGCAAAGTTTGGGAAGATGCTGTGGGAGTACTTTGCCAACTGTACCAATGTCCTCCGTGATTTCTCTGTGCCTTATAATTATTGGGTATCCAAGCTGGATACGTGGAAGGAACTGGCTCTCTATGCCTTGGAGGTCCTGGCCTGCCCTGCTGCAAGCGTTTTATCAGAGCGGGATTTTAGTGCCGCTGGTGGAATTATAACTGATAAGCGCATCCACCTGTCAACTGAAAATCCTGACAGGCTGACTCTTCTAAAAATGAACAAGGGCAGGATTGGGCCAGATTTCTCAACACCAACGAATGACAGCAGCGCAACATAAATTCAAATCCAGTGTCTTTTTTTGGGAGGTGTATTCCCATACACCTCTTCACACCCACACATGGGTATACGCTTCCTGATTTTGGCTATTTGCTTTTGTCTTCCTCCTTCTCTTCATCCTCCACCACCATATCACCAGGGTGACCATGGTCCGTGATGCAACACCCACATAATTTTTTTAAAGGGTGTTTATGATGCCCGTAAAAAAAATTTTATACAGTATGTTCATGTATACCCCCCAGGGGTACATGTTTGTCAACCCATACTCTTAGTGTTTGGGCATCACAAGTATAGAAGACCCGTTCCTTTCTAATGGAAACATTATTTTATGAGGCCCTCCTCCACGTCTCTTCCAAGGTGCATTGGAGTGCCTCCCAATTTTTAGCACCCGTTGCATTCACTGCATAATCAAACACAATGGGAGACTCACTTCCTAATAATGGGAACATTGCTTTCAGGAGGCCCTCTGACCTTCACGTCTCTTCCAAGGGGCATTGGAGTGGCTCAAAATTTTTGGCAACCCTTGCATTCACTGCAAAGGCAAACACAATGGGAGACCCACTTCCTAATAATGGGAACATTGTTTTCAGGAGGCCCTCTTACCTCCACATCTCTTCCAAGGGGCATTGGAGTGCCTCCAAATTTTTGGCAACCCTTGCATTAACTGCATAGGCAAACACATTGGGAGACCCACTTCCTAATAATGGGAACATTGTTTTAAGGAGGCCCTCTGACCTCCACGTCTCTTCCAAGGGTCAAATGTAAGTTTCTCAATCGGTGCATATTAAAGATAGTGTGTCTCTTGCTAAATAGCTAGCACCTACTGATGAAAATCAAGGTTGGGTCGTTTGAACATAGTTGAATACTTGAAGAGAAAAAATCCGACCATATCAACCCAAAGTTATAATAAAAATTAACTTTTATTCATAAATAGTATAAAAAGTTACTACATAGTCAATATAGGGCACAGTACAGAAATACGAAAAAGACATATAACATGTAGAAAAAACCGTCTCACTGAAGGGACGATGTGGTCCACAAATGACAAAGGGGGGGCCTCAGCACCACAGCAAAAACATATATATATCTAGTCCTTCATCTATAATGTCAATAAGGAGGACTATCGGATAGCCACAGAGAAATACCCATAGTAATATACATATAGTAATGCATGTCACAGGCAGTATTAAAGTACTTGAAGGTTTCCTCAGGGGGGACTCATAATCAGTACTATCTGAATGCCATATGTGGGCTGCTAGACTGTGCTTTTCATCGTATCAGATGCACAGTATAAAAATAGGTAGGTGTAGAGTTGAATAAAGGCAAATACTGCATAATATCAAGAAGGTTACCTGGGCTACAAGCTGTAATGTCGGGGCTCCCCCACGTGGACCGCTCGCCCACCATCTCTTCCAAGGGGCATTGTAGTGCCTCCCAATTTTTGGCAACCCTTGCATTCACTGCATAGCAAACACAATGGGAGACCTACTTCCTAATAATGGGAACATTATTTTCAGGAGGCCCTCCTCTAAGTCTCTTCGAATGGGTATTGGGGTGCGTCCAAATTTTCAAAGTGGTATTGGGGTGCGTCCAAATTTTGGGCAGCCCTGCCACTCATTTCATACGCAATAACAGTATAGGAGTATCACTCTTTAGTAATGGAAACAATAAAACATAGCCTGCTGATGTCTCTCTAAGAATAGCGAGGGCCGACTGCTGGCCCTTTAAGAATGGTAATAGCCGCCGGATGGCCCTATAAAAATAGGCTTTGTGACTTTCAGAGTCCCTCCTTCATAAATGTGTCTGATGATATCTCACACACCACATGGCCAGATAAGGCTGTAAAATGTTAAAATGACATTTCCTGGTGAATGCATTTATCACAGTTGAAAGTAATGCAAAAGTGAAAAAACGCATCAAAAACGCTACGTGTGAACATAGCCCAAGGTGTGGAGGAGAATTTTTGTTTTTGATTATTTATTTTGCTTTATATACAAGTCATTACCCTGGAAAGGATGTTCCTGAACATATTTCCCAAGAAAATCCATTTTGGTTTCGTTTTTGTATGTTTTATTGTGAGTCCGTAAAATTGACGTAATACCTCTGACAACGTTGTTGACAGAAGTGACCCGGGAGTCAGAATTGCTTCCAGGGATCTTCCCCATGCTGTCCTCATGTCATTTGAGCACTGTTCCCATCGATTTGGGCAATTTTTAGGCCCTCTGCAGACCACCAGGGGGAGCCATCTGAAAAATGCTCGCGTTTCCCATAGACTTACATTGGGCTCGTTGCTCGGGTCGAGCACCCCAGTATTCCAATGTGCATGACCCGAGCATCGAGCACCCGATCATTTCAGTGCTTGCCCATCGCTAGTTTAAAATGTTCTCAATCAATTTATTTAGGTGTGTTGAAGATTTCTCAAACAATATTTTACCTCCTCAAGCAACAAATGCATGAACCTAAGTGAGGATTCAACTGATTCCTTCAACCACAATGCAAGCAATTCAGGGAACGCTGTTCTAGAAGATAGGTTCTGATTGATCCTCAGGCCTTTTGGCTAAGTGCCCACGATGCAGAAATGCTGCATATTTTTTCCGCATCTCCCTGGCAGGAAAAATGCATGCGGATTTTCCATGCGGTTTTCCTGCCAGGTAGAAGCGGTTGTCAAGCGTTTTTGCATGCATTTCTGAATGCGGGTTATCAAGCGCTTTTCCAAGCAATTTTAGCATCACTTGGAAAAGTGCTTGACAACTTAGTCACACTATATAAATCCATGCAACCGGCATGGATTTATACAGTGTGACAAGTAATAGTTAAAAAAAAATAATTAGAATGGTAAAAAATAAAAAATATACTTACCATCGGAAGATAAATATAATCTGTAGCGGAAATTTCCGCAGCATGTGCACAGCACATGCGGATTATCATTATCATTGGGGACCATGGGGCACGTATTACAAAGCATTTTTTAAACATTTTTGCTTTGGAAATTCCGTGGCCAAAACGCTTGAAAAACGCATAGTGGGCGTGCAGCCTTAGGGACAATTTTGTTCTTAATATAGTTTTATATAGGGGCCTATAGTCCTGACACACATAAATGCTGTACATCACAAATTAATCAGGCCTCCCGATAAGCCGAACAGGTGAACATGTTGAGAGGCATGGCTTAATATGTGTCTGGATAAGTACCACACTTTATACTATATACAGGTGCATCTCACTAAATTAGAATATCATCAAAAAGTTAATTTATTTCAGTTCAACAATACAAAAAGTGAAACTCATATATTATATAGCATCATTACTAACAGAGTGATCTATTTCAAGTGTTTATTTCTGTTAATGTTGATGATTGGCTTTCTGCCAATGAAAACACAAAAGTCATTATCTCAGTAAATTAGAATACTTTATACCAACAGCTTGAAAAATTATTTTAAAATCCGAAAAGTTGGCCTACTGAAATGTATGTTCAGTAAATGCACTCAATACTTGGTCGGGGCTCTTTTTGCATCAATTACTGCATCAATGCGGCGTGGCATGGAGGCGATCAGTCTGTGGCACTGCTGAGCTGTTATGGAAGCCCTGGTTGCTTTGATAATAGCCTTCATCTCATCTGCATTGTTGGCTCTGGTGCCTCTCATCTTCCTCTTGACAATACCCCATACTGTAGATTCTCTATGGGGTTAAGGTCAGCCAATCAACAACATTTTGCCTGTTGGCAACTAGAACCCCAAACTAAAGCCCTTAAAACTTAACTTTTATTAAAGCATATAGCTCTTCCAAGGATAGTGAGTATTAAAATATTTGCATAGGTACAGGCAGCAGAGTGGGGTCAGATATTATAATCTGCAATATTGCTTTTCCACTATGTGGTTATCTAACCGATTCTCATTCTCAAATATTAGTGGCCGCGGACCACCTATCTCATATTAACACTGCCTGTGTCTTATCATAAAATCCAAAATTAAAGCCTCCCCGACATGTTTCGCCTAACTGGCGTCATCAGGGGACAGAGGCTTAATGGCCAGTTAGGCGAAACATGTCGGGGAGGCTGTAATTTTGGATTTTATGATAAGGCACTCTGCTGCCTGTACCTATGCCAATATTTTAATACTCACTATCCTTGGAAGAGCTATATGCTTTAATAAAAGTTAAGTTTTAAGGGCTTTAGTTTGGGGTTCTAGTTGCCAACAGGCAAAATGTTGTTAATGTTATTACCCCTACGCAGTCTTTAGTTTGAACAGTGTTGGTTAGTAAGGTCAGCCAATCAAGCACAGTGATACTGTTGTTTTTAAACCAGGTATTGGTACTTTTGACAGTGTGGACAGGTGCCAAGTCCTGCTGGAGAATGAAATTTTCATCTCCAAAAAGCCTGTTGGCATAAGGAAGCATGAAGTGCTCTAAAATTTCCTGGTAGACGGCTGCGCTGACTTTGGTCTTGATAAAACACAGTGGACCTACACCAGCAGATGACATGGCTCCCCAAACCATTACTGATTGTGGAAACTTCACACTAGACCTCAAGCAGCTTGGATTGTGTGCCTCTCCACTCTTCCTCCAGACTCTGGGACCTTGATTTTCAAATGAAAATTGGAACTCTGGGACCTTGTGGAGTGTGTCAATTACTGCCTTCTGGACATCTGTAACGTCAGCCGTCTTCCCCATGATTGTAGAGCCTACTGAAACAGACTAAGGGACCTTTTTAAATGCTTAGGAAGCCTTTGCAGGTGTTTTTTGTTAATAAATTAAATTTACTGAGATAATGACTTTTGTGTTTTTATTGTCTGTAAGTCATAATCATCAACATTAACAGAAATAAACACTTGAAATAGATCACTCTGTTTGTAATGTCTCTATATAATATAGGAGTTTCACTTTTGGTATTGAAGAACTGAAATAAATTAACTTTTTGATGATATTCTAATTTAGTGAGATGCACATGTATATATTGATATTGTAATGCCATCTTTACTATACATATCATGATATTGTAATATTATCTGTCTGAAGTCAAGGGCACATCTAGTCTAGATAAGTCAATGGTTAATCATTAAAATCTTTACACGTCGTTTACCTATATCTAACTGCTACTTGAGGGCACTTTAGGGCATCCCAGTGACAGCCGCCGTGGAGCGGGGTGCCATCTTCGTCTCAATATGATGCCAACCTCCGCTGTTGGATGGAGTTAAGTGAATAGGTAAATAATAGGGTGCAGTCAGTATTTTCTAGCTATACTCTCTACCAAAACTGTGCAGCAATATACGTGAAATGATACCACCCTCCCCGTTTTCTCTCCCCTACCTCCCCCATTTTGATTCAAATTTGTTGGTGAGTTTGGGAAGTTTTTTGCTGTTTTTTTTGTCCTATCACAAAACAGTACTAGTCGATTATGGCTACATTGTTGTAGTCATTCATGTGTGCATTGAATAGGGCGCACTAGGGACTCCAGGGAGAGCCACCAAAGAGCATGGGCATCACTGTTGCTATCTAGGGAGCAACCCAACCTCTGCTGTTTAGGCAGGATCTCAGAAAAAGGGTATCAATTAGGGTAATTAAACGATATAGGATTATCTACACTCTCTTTGCATGTATTTTAGTGTGTCAATTGTGTGTCCCATTAAATGTTGTTAGTCCTATTTTTTAACAATTTTTCATTAATAAAATTATACATTTTAATAATAGGAGTTTGCACATGTTAGCTAATATTTTGAGGCCTCTTTGTTTCTTTACCTAAAAATTCTAACTGGTTATTTAGCCAATGATAAAAGAAAGGATTTTATCCTACTGAGGCTTCATTTGACAGGGGTATACGAAGAGGTAAAGAAATATTGCTTGACCACATAGTCCATTACACAATCCTGTGTCACACTTTAGGAGTCTCCTAGTCAGGGGCCTACATAGAAATCATGCCTCCCCTAAAAAAAACCTTAATATTCAATGGGGCCACAGAAGAGCATATCTCACAACGTTGCAGCCCTTACAAAGTCATTTTCCTCCCATATAGTACTCCTTACAGTATTATGGGCACCACATATTCTTCCATACAGTATTATGGGCACCACATGGTTCTTCATACAGTATAATGGGCCCCATATATCACCTGTAGATTGTGACCTCTCGCGGGCAGGGTCCTCGCTCCTACTGTACCAGTTGCCGACTTGTATTGTTCAAAATTTATTTCAATTTTTTGTGCTATGTATATCCCTTTCACATGTAAATAATAATATAGTGCTCCATACAGTATAATGGGTCCCATATAGTGCTCCATACAGTATAATGGGCACCAAATAGTCCTCCATACAGTATAATGGGCCCCATATAATGCTCCTTCAGTATACTGGGACCTATATAATGCTCCATACAGTATAATGGGCCCCATATAGTGCTGCATACAGTATAATGAGCATCATATAGTGCTCCAGACAGTATTATGGGCACCACAGAGTCCTCTATACAGTATTTTGGGCACCACATATTCCTTCATATAGTATTATGAGCCCCATACACTGCTCCATACAGTATAATGTGAATCACATAGTGCTCCATACAGTATAATGGGTCCCATATAATGCTCCATACAGTATAATGGGCACCACATATAGTGCTCTATACAGTATAATGAGCCCCATGTAGTGCTCAATACAGTATAATGGACCCCATACAGTGCTCCATACAGTATAATATGCCCCATATAGTACTCCATACAATATTTTGAGCCACACATACGACTTCATACAGTATAATGGGCACCGCATAGTGCTCTATACAGTATAATGGGCTTCATATAGTGCTCTATACAGTATTATGGGCCTCACATAGTGCTCCATACAGTATTATAGGCACCACATAGTCTTCCATACAGTAATATGGGCCCTATATAGTGCTCCATACAGTATTATGGGCCACAAAAAAACTACAATAAGCAAAATGAGCATAAACTCTGCTGTAAATAAATAGAAAGATAGTGCATTTAAATAAAATACGGTTCTTAATAACACTGTTTTTGATCAAAAATAGTATATAAGCCATCTCACCATTGACAAGGTGAACCCGTTCGGGACAGTCCTACACTGTCTAATATTAAAAACCTTGCCGTGTGTCAAAGTTGTACTAAAAAACATATTTTATTTAAATGCACTTGCTTTTAATTTATTTACAGCAGGGTGTATGTTCATTTTGCTTCTTGTAGGTTGTTCTGATTCATGGCCATTGTGAAACATGCATTTATGTGCTTCATGTATGCCAACTTAAACCAAGCTCAAATTTTGTGTTTTTTCTTAGTATTATGGGCCTCATATAATACTCCATACTGTATAATGGGCCCCATATAGTGCTCCATACGGTTATGGTGTCGCGCAATGTGTGGGAAAGACTAAGTGCAACATGAAGGGAAGAGGGGGAGGAAGCCCAAACACTAAGGAAAGGGGGAGTGGAGACTCCTAGGCAGATCTAATAGCACCCTGCCTACGCTACCATCCCTATATAGGTTCCACACTTATCGCCGAGCAGGACCCTAAATCCTGTATGTCCCTAGAGCTTGGCCTTAGGTAGGAAGGGGGAGGGGTGAGCACTGGTCAGGCCCCACTACAAATTAAAGACAAGAAGGTAAACAAACAAAGGGGATTAACTTGAGCAGACACCAAAGGAGTAACGCCAACTGTCCTCCAACAGCACCAGAGAAGAAGCCAGCCAACAGCTATTGCTCCAAGCATGCACAAAAGTACATAGAAGTATCACCGGCAATTGCTTGGAGCAAAATGAGGGTTTTTAACTCCCATGCAAGGGTGTGTCAATTAGCAGCAGGAGGGAGATGGTCGCTGGGTCTTAAAGGAAGAAGGATTAAGAAAGTGTCTGCGATGCCAAGCGCAGTGACCTTCTACAGCCAGATCCAGAGCGACTGTCTATTACACCTGACACATTCATGACATATGGCCCCTATATTGTGCTACATACAGTGTTATGGGCCCCATATAGTGCACCATACAGCATAATAAACCCCATATAGCTCTCCATACAGTATAATTTGCCCCATATAGTGCTCCATACAGTATAATAGGCCCCATATAGTCCTCATTATAGTATTATGGCCACCACATCGTCCTCCATACAGTATTATGGGCACCACATAGTCTTCCATACAGTATTATGGGTACCACATTGTCATTCATACAGTATTATGGACACCACATAGTACTCCGTACAGTATTATGGGCACCACATACTCCTTCATACAGTATAACGGGCCCCATATACTGCTCCATGCAGTATAATGGGCCCCATATAGTGCTCCATACAGTATAATGGGCATCAAATAATCCTTCATAAAGTATAATGGGCCTCATATAGTGCTCCATATAGTATAATGGGCCCCATATAGCTCTCCATACAGTATTATGGGCACCACATAGTCCTCTATACAGTATTTTTAGCATTACATAGTCCTCCATATTGTAGTATCGGTGTCTCTGCCCCCTGACAGGCAGAGACGCCGTCCCTCTTACCGCCGTGCTCCCCACCCGGCGTCCACCGGCACTCCTGCTTCTGCTGTTGCCGGCGCGCGCAACTTCCCGGGCACTGTGCTTAGGGCGCGCACGCTCCCTCCCTCTTAAAGGGGCCGCGAGCGCCGTCCTAAGGAGTCCCCGGCCAATGGCCGGAGGACCTCTCATATAAAAGGCACCTCCTCCAAAATGGAGGTGCCCATGCAAGGTTGTAGCTTTGTGTGTTAAACTCTGTTTCAGCCCTCACATCCCGCTGCTAGCCTGACTACCAGTCCAGTCCGCCAGCCTGACTACCAGTCCAGTCTGCCAGCCTGACTACCAGTCCAGTCCGCCAGCCTGACTATCAGTCCAGTCCGCCAGCCTTACTACCAGTCCAGTCCGACTGCTTGTCTACTCTCCAGCCCGACTGTCTATCTACAGTCCAGTCTGCCAGTCTGTCTATGGGCCCTGCCTGCCTGCTTACCTGGAAGCACCTGCCTGTTACCTGCCGTTCCTACCAGCCAGCCTACCTGGAGGCTCCTGCTTGTTACCTGCCGTGCCTATCTGCCTGCTTACCTCGAAGCACCTGCCTGTTACCTGCCGTGCCTACCAGCCAGCCTACCTGGAGGCTCCTGCTTGTTACCTGCCGTGCCTACCAGCCAGCCTACCTGGAGGCTCCTGCTTGTTACCTGCCGTGCCTACCCGCCTGCTTACCTGGAAGCACCTGCCTGTTACCTGCCGTGCCTACCAGCCAGCCTACCTGGAAGCTCCTGCTTGTTACCTGCCGTGCCTACCAGCCAGCCTACCTGGAGGCTCCTGCTTGTTACCTGCCGTGCCTACCAGCCAGCCTACCTGGAGGCTCCTGCTTGTTACCTGCCGTGCCTACCCGCCTGCTTACCTGGAAGCACCTGTCTGTTACCTGCCGTGCCTACCAGCCAGCCTACCTGGAGGCTCCTGCTTGTTACCTGCCATGCCTACCAGCCAGCCTACCTGGAGGCTCCTGCTTGTTACTTGCCTAGCCTACCAGCCAGCCTACCCTAGAGGCTTCTGCTTGTTACCTGCCGTGTCTGCCAGTCCGTCTATCCGGATCACCCGTCAGCCAGCCTGCCATGCTCATCTGCTGTACCGGTCAGTCCCTGCCTTCTGACCCGTGGGAGTCACCTGCTCTCATACAAGGTCTGGCCCAGAGTAGCACCTGGTCCCTCTGCTCGGTCCTTCCCTGGTCACGGAGTCGATTGAGCCGCCATACGACCTTGGTCAGTCCGAGTTGATACCTAGTTATGCCCCTCTGGTACTTCCTTACACCGCAGCACAGAGGTTCCACCACCTGGATCCGTAACACATATAGTATTATGAGCCCTACATACTGCTCCATACAGTATAATGGGAATCACATAGTGCTCCATACAGTATAATGAGAACCATATAGCTCTTAATACAGTATAATGGGCTACATATGGTGCTCCATACAGTATAATGGGACCATGTAGTGCTCCATATAGTATAATGGGCCCCATATAGCTCTTAATGCAGTATAATGGGCTACATATAGTGTTCCATACAGTATAATGGGCCCCATATAGTGCTCCATACAGTATAATGGGCCATATATAGTGTTACATTCAGTATTATGGGCTTCATATAGTGCTCCAAACAGTATTATGGGCCTCACATAGTGCTCCATACAGTAAAATGGGAACCACATAGTCTTCCATACAGTATTATGGGCCCCATATAGTGCTCCATACAGTACTATGGGTCCCATATAGTGCATCATACAGCATAATGAGCCCCATATAGCTTTCCATACAGTATAATGAGTGTCATATAGTGTTCCATACAGTATAATGAGCTCCATATAGTGCTCCATACAGTATAATGGGCCCCATATAGTGCTCCATTCAGTATTATGGGCCCTGTATATGTTAGAACCTTGCTCTTAGGTATTTTTTCCTTTGCTGGTCACAGGACCTTGTTGGCCTATTTAATCCTGCTCCACCCTTCTGGCTTTGCTGGACTTCATTGTATATCTACTTTCTAGCTAGCCTGTGCTCTGTGTCTTGCTCTGTTAGTTTTCTTGGTCTACTGACCTCTATGTTCTATATATTTTGTTTGTTCGTCTGTCTGCTACTATTTCTGTTAGGAGGTGTCCCATATTCCTCCCAGTCCTTAGTACTTGTAGGGATTCCTTCCCCACATCTATAGGTCTCCGTACAGACTAGCTTAGGACTTTAGCAGGTCTGATCGCAGGATCAGGTCCCCTGTTACATCGTAGGGATTAAGCTGAGTTCTATCGTAGGGACAGATCTCCTCTCTTTCCTTAGCTCTGGTAGCAGAACATAACAGTAAGTCCAGCCTGCAAATTCTCTAAGGAAAGATTTTTCTGTTCCATCATGGTGTCGGTTCAGGATATGGCTCATCGCCTGCAGGGACTCTCTCTGGAGGTGGCCGAGCTCCGTCAGCACGTGAGTAACTGTCCTGGAGCACATTTCTTGGAGCCTAAGGTATGTTTGCTGGATTTATTTTTTGGTGAACACCGAGAATTTTTTTCATTTAAAAATGCTTGCTTATTGTATTTTCGTTTGAGACCTAAGTCCTCTGGGGATGAATCCCAGCGTGTAGGGTTCATAATGTCACTTTTGCGCAAAGAGCCTCAGGAGTGGGCCTTTTCTTTGCAACCTAGTGATACATGCTTCAGATCTGTGGATAGTTTTTTTTCTGCTTTGGGACTATTATATGATGATCCTGACCGTGTCGCATCAGCTGAGACTGAGTTGAGACGTTTAAAACAAGGATCAGGTAATGTGGAAAAATATTGTACTCATTTCCGTCGTTGGTCTACTCAAACAGGGTGGAACGATTCTGCTCTGAAAAGTCTATTTCTTGCTGGGCTCAGTGAAAGGGTTAAAGACCTGCTAATTGCTTATCCTACACCTGAAGATTTGCAACAGGCTATGCAATTAGCTATACGGGTGGATAGAAGACTGCGTGCAAGGGTTAATGAGAGCAAATCCTCTGCTATGTCAGTTTCTGGTTATGAGAATGTGTGTACTAACAGTGGTGAACCGATGGAGATTGGATCGGTGGCACCTCGCTCTCAAGAAAAAGATCGTCAATTTTCTGAAGGCTTGTGTTTCTATTGCGGAAAATCTGGTCATTTGATTAAAGGCTGTGAGCTTCGTATGAAGAAAGAAAAAAATATGGTCAGTCACGCCCGTATTGCCTGTTTAAATTCCAAGGGTATATTTTTAGCTGCTTCCACGATTGCTCAGAAAAAATTAATGGAATTTCGGGTGTTTGTTGATTGCGGGTCTACTCTGAATGTAATTGATGGGGGATTCGTGGAAAGACTCAATTTAAAACCTGAACCTTTATCATCCCCCATTGCTGTGGTTTCTGTGGATGGTTCCCCTTTGAAGAATATTACTCTCAAGGTCTGTGAATTTCCTCTCACTATTAATGGTGTTCACCATGAGAAATTGGATTTGGTAGTGTTGAATAACTTGCCTTCTCCAGTAATATTGGGATTGCCCTGGTTAAAATTTCACAATCCTGTACTGGATTGGTCTACCAGTGAAATTAAATCCTGGAGCCATAAATGTTATGACAAGTGTTGTAACGGGCGTATTGCAGCTTTGGATAGGGGAGAATTGCCTGTTCCTATTCAGGATTTTTGGAGAGTTTTTTCTGAGAAGGAATCGCAGGTTTTGCCTCCCCATAGAGACTATGATTGTTCTATTGAATTTGTCCCTGGAGCGACTTTTCCTAAAAGTCGTTTATTTAACCTTACTATTCCTGAGAGGAAGGCTTTGGAGGAATACATACAGACAAGTTTGGCCGCCGGTCACATTAGGCCCTCTAAGTCTCCTGTGGCGGTTGGATTTTTTTTTTAAAAAAAAAGGACGGCGGTTTACGTCCTTGTCTGGATTTTCGTGAGATTAACAAAATTACTGTACGCAATCCTTACCCACTGCCATTGATTCCTGATCTGTTTAACCAGTTAATGGGGGCCAAGTGGTTCTCTAAAATTGACCTTAAGGGGGCATACAATCTGTTGCGCATGAAGGAGGGTGACGAATGGAAGACTGCTTTTAACACTCCTGTGGGTCATTTTGAGAATCTGGTTATGCCTTTTGGTCTTACAAATGCTCCTGCATTTTTTCAGAATCTGATTAATGACATCCTTAGACCTTTGATCGGTAAAAATGTGGTTGTGTATTTGGATGACATTTTGATTTATTCGCCGGATCTGGAGTCTCATTGGCGGAGCGTGCGTGAGGTATTACAGTTATTAATGGACAATTCGCTCTTTGCTAAGCTGGAGAAATGTGAGTTCGCTGTACAGAGAATTAGTTTTTTGGGCTACATTATCTCCAGCAAAGGTTTTGAGATGGATCCGGTTAAGGTTCAGGCTGTGCAGGAATGGCCTAGGCCTATTGGTTTGAAATCGATACAGAGGTTTTTGGGTTTCGCCAATTACTACAGAAAATTCATAAAAAAAATTTCTAGTATTGTCAAACCTCTGACTGATCTCACCAGGAAAGGTGCTGATGCGGTTCAGTGGTCTTCTGAGGCCATTGAAGCTTTTGTGTATCTCAAGGAGAGGTTCACCTCTGCTCCCATCCTTATGCAGCCTGATGTTACTAGGCCGTTTTTGGTTGAGGTTGATGCTTCCTCTGTGGGGGTTGGCGCAGTATTGACTCAGGAAAACGGGGATGGATTACATCCCTGTGCCTTTTTTTCCAAAAAATTTTCGGAGACTGAACTGAATTACGATATTGGTAATCGGGAATTATTGGCTATTAAACTCGCATTTGAACACTGGCGCCACTTCTTGGAAGGTGCGGAATTTCCCGTTCAGGTTCTTACGGATCATAAAAATCTGATATATCTTGATGCTGCCAAGCGCCTGAATGCCCGTCAGGCTAGGTGGGCACTGTTTTTCTCGCGGTTTAATTTCTCCGTTACTTACATCCCTGGTACTAAGAATGTTAAGGCGGATGCCTTGTCTCGCAGTTTTTCTCCCATAGTCGGTGCTGAGAAAGAGGAGAACATTTTACAAGAAGGTGTTGTGATAGCTGCTTTGGACTCCGTTTTGGAAAATGAGATTCTTAAAGCACAGGAGAATGCCCCTTCTAACACTCCTCATGGGAGGTTGTTTGTGCCTGGGACCTTTAGGAGAGATTTGTTTGTTGAGTGTCACGAATCTCGGTTGGCAGGTCATCCCGGAATCTCTGAGACCAAGAGACTGGTGGGTCTCAGTTTTTGGTGGCCTGGATGGCAGAAGGAAGTCATTAAGTGGGTGCGTCAATGTACTATATGTGCTAGATCTAAGTCCTCACATACTCCTGCTGCGGGGTTGCTTTGTCCTTTGGAGGTTCCCAGTGCTCCTTGGACACATTTGGCTATGGACTTTATAACTGACCTTCCCCCCTCTGAGGGTTTTACTGTCATCTGGGTGGTCGTGGACCGTTTTAGCAAGATGTGTCACTTGGTTCCTTTCGTCAAACTGCCCTGCGCTAAAACTCTCGCTAAGGCCTTTGTCAAGGAAATTGTCAGACTTCATGGCGTTCCTACTGACATTGTTTCTGATAGGAGTCCTCAGTTCGTGGCTCGTTTTTGGCGTGCCTTTTGTGATAGGTTGGGAGTTCATTTGTCGTTCTCGTCCGGATATCATCCTGAATCTAATGGCCAGACAGAAAGGAAAAACCAGGATGTTGAGCAGTTCTTGCGTTGTTTTGTGGCAGACAATCAAGAGGGGTGGTCTGAGTTTCTGCCACTTGCTGAATTTGCTCTGAACAATCATACATCGTCTTCTGCTGGTTGTTCGCCTGTTTTTTGTTGTTCTGGGAGACATCCGTCGTTTGGGTCGTTCTCCAAGTTGGGATCTGCCGTGCCTGAGGAGGAGAATTTTTCCGGTGATTTGGAGAGAGTTTGGACGGATGTGCGTGGTAATCTTCAGGAGGCCAACAGAAAATCTAAAGACTACTTTGATAGGAAACGACAGGAGGTTTTGTTCGCTGTTGGTGACATGGTTTGGTTGTCCTCTAGGAATCTGCGGTTGAGGATTCCTTCAAAGAAATTGGGTCCCAAGTTTGTAGGGCCCTTTAAGGTGCTTCAGGTTGTCAACCAATCTGCTGTTAGGTTGGAGGTTCCTACCTCCTGGAGAATTAATCCGGTATTTCATGTCTCTCTGTTGAAAAAAGCTGTTGTATCGGATTGTGACGCCTCTGCCTCTGTTCCTCCGGTGGTGGAGGACGGGGAATATGAAATTTCTCGCATCCTTAACTCTAGACGGTATAGAGGTAGTTTGCAGTATCTTGTGGCCTGGAAAGGTTTCGGTCCCGAGGATAACTCTTGGGTGAGGTCGGATGATGTTTCCGCGTCCAGACTTATCAGAGCGTTTCACAGGAGATTTCCTGATAAGCCTGGTCCTAGGGGATCCGGAGGATCCTCTTAGAAGGGGGGGTACTGTTAGAACCTTGCTCTTAGGTCTTTTTTCCTTTGCTGGTCACATGACCTTGTTGGCCTATTTAATCCTGCTCCACCCTTCTGGCTTTGCTGGACTTCATTGTATATCTACTTTCTAGCTAGCCTGTGCTCTGTGTCTTGCTCTGTTAGTTTTCTTGGTCTACTGACCTCTATGTTCTATATATTTTGTTTGTTCGTCTGTCTGCTACTATTTCTGTTAGGAGGTGTCCCATATTCCTCCCAGTCCTTAGTACTTGTAGGGATTCCTTCCCCACATCTATAGGTCTCCGTACAGACTAGCTTAGGACTTTAGCAGGTCTGATCGCAGGATCAGGTCCCCTGTTACATCGTAGGGATTAAGCTGAGTTCTATCGTAGGGACAGATCTCCTCTCTTTCCTTAGCTCTGGTAGCAGAACATAACAGTATAATGTTCCATACATAAAAAATATGAAAACAAATACCTCTCCCTGTTCACCCACTGCTCTGGCCTCTGCATTCTCAGGTCTTCTGACCCTCTGCACTGCTTGGCACAGAGGGTACATTGTGGTGACATCATCATGATCTCAGGTGCAGAGGGGGAATCAGCTGATGGCTCCCTCTCCCATCATTGTTTTCAACTGTGTCTGCATCCAGTATGCCAAAAGAGTTGAAAATATAATCTCAGGTGGGGAGGCCTTGGGGCCAGTGCTAGCACCCCCTAAACTCAACTGCTGCCATTGGAGGTACATCACTGCTCTTTATGCTTTTACTGATCATTGAAATGCCAGTTGAAAGTATGATACCAGGCGGAGAGGCCTTTGGGCCGTGCTGGCACCCCCCAACTCAATGATGATGTCACTGACCAAACATGGCAAGGTGACATGTAGAGCAAGGACAGCAGCATAGAGGGGGAGGGATCCGCAGCACCACAACACGCAGGAAGAGATGGTGGAACGGAGGAAGTTGCCCGGCCAAGTGTTAGATGTTCCCGAGACTGGCAGTTTTTTAAAGACTGTCCAGTTAACCCAAAAAAAGCCATTTGCAACAACTGCCATGTCAGCATCAACAGAGGCAGCAAAACTACCATCCTGACCAACACCAGCATGCTCAGACACATGACAGCAAAACACCCAACTAGTTGGGCCGAACACCACGCTCTCAAAACAATGTCTGCGGGAGACACCACTGCCTCTTCACCTGTTCTACGATACCGCCAAACTAATGTCCTTGATGTAGGCAAAGATGCTTCCCATCCTACACCTGTCATTTAACACTTGCAACCACTGTCAGCAACATCTTCCATGTCCTTGTCCCAGTGCAGTGTTCAGTTGTCCCTAGCGCAGTCTTTGGAATGCAAGCATATATAGGCAGACACCCACCCACAGGCCAAAATACTAAACAGCCACTTTTCCAGACTGATTGCCCTTGAAATGTTGCTGCTTCGGCTTGTGGAGTAAGAAGCTTTCTGTAACCTCATGGCGGCGGCCGTCCCTTGTACTCGGTCTCAAGCAGACACTATCGTGTCATGGCGGTGTGCCGCCCCCGCCTTACACAAGCATGTGTCCCATAACATCAGCTGTGACCTGACCAATTCTGTTACTGGGAAGGTCCACTTAACTACGGACACATGGACAAGTGCTTATGGCCAGGGATGCTACATTTCCATGACAGGACACTGGGTGAATATTGTAGAAGCTGGGACCAAGTCGGACCCTGGGACGGCACACGTGCTACCGACGTCAAGGATTGTGGGCCCTGGTTCAATCAAGGTTGTCACCACCTTCTATAGCAGTTCCGGCACATTCTCCTCCTTACCCTCCATCTCCAAAACATCAACACCAGTCACAAGCTGGAAGCACTACTGCACTGCCTTGGCCAAATGGCAACAGGCTCCACTGAAGCTAACTTGCTTAGGTGACAAACCGCACACCGCCGCAGAGTTGTTGAAATTTCTAACAGACCAGATTAGTCTGTAGTTGTCACCCCTGAACCATACAGCCAGGCATGATCATGTGTGACAATGGCCATAACCTGGTGGCTGCTCTGGAGCTTAGCAACCTCACACATGTACCATGCCTGGCCCACATGCTAAACTTAGTGGCTCAGCGGTTTTTCAAAACCTACCCAGTAGTGTTGAGCCACCCCCGTAGTGTTCGAGTTCGGTTCGGTTCGTCGAACACCCGTGTGTTCGCCGAACTGTTCGTCGAACTGTTCGTCGAACACCTTCGAACACCGTTAAAACCAATGGCAGGCAAACAAAAACACATAGAAACACATAGAAAACACCTTCAAAGGTGTCCAAAAGCTGACAAACTGCTCAGAAGACATAACTAACACATGGAAAAGTGACAAGTACATATAGTCATGCGAAAATAAAAGAGGTGGAGGAGTAAAAGGAGGGGGAGACACAGATATAGGCATGTCATGCCCTTCTAAAATCCAAAAAGTGAGAAGCCGACACGGCCAGTCCGCTCCTGCCCGTGCCACCTCCGTGTCGCCGGGTTTGTGCCAGAGCCGCGGTGAACCCTGACGGCCAGCCCCCCTCTCCCAATACTGGTGCCTGTCCGCTGGTGGGTCGAGCGAGCCCCCCTGTGGTGGAGGCAGCTCTAAGCTTTTTAATTTAAATTGTCTCTCTAATTTGAATGAATACACTTTAAATCCATTTACAAGGATCTATTGGAGGGCAAGTCTCATGCCAGCAGCCGCGGTAATTCCAGCTCCAGTAGCGTCCACTAAAGCTGCTGCAGTTAAAAAGCTTTTATAAGGATCGAGCTCGGCTGTCCACCGCAAGGCATCCTACTGCCAGTCCCAGCCCCTATGCCTTGGGGTGCCTCCTGATGCTCTTCACTAAGTATCCCATGGTCCCGAAGCATTTCCTTTGAAAAAATTAAGTGTCTAAACTACAGGTGGTGCAGCTTGCTTAACAGCCGGGATAATCCGCTCACTAGCAGACACTGCTACTAGGCACAAAGTATTTCCTGGGCTAGATGCAGTTAAAAATTTGTAATTAGATACTCTCGTTGGATGCTGAGAAAGCATTCCATAGAGTCTCCTGGCACGCCATATATGATTCTCTTAAAAAGCTTGGGGTAGGGGTCTAGGGGACCCTTTTATAGCCAAAATCACGGCCCTGTATCGCAATATGTCACCTAGGCTGAAGATAAATGGAACTGTAGCACCCTGAGGGCTCGGTTGCTACAGACGTATTGCACCTCACCCAGAGGTGTGATATCTCACTCTCAGGTAAGGATGGAGTGTGGATCAGGACCCGACACCTGCATGCATTACACCACATTGCTGTGGGGCAGGGCGACCAATATGCCCCTGAGATGGGCACGACAGTCCCTGTCCCTGGCTGGAGTGGGGGGAGGGAACACTGAGGAAGGGGAACCCTGTAGTGCAGGAGCAGGGAGGAAGCAGTTCCTGGGTGCATTGAGAAGGGAGTATAAAAGGTGGGCACCATCTTAGTTCAGTGCAGAGAAGTCTGAGCAGAAGTGGCAGGGAGCAGGGGCTCTGCATGAGCTCTGCTCCGGAGGCGGGCCTAGTAACAGAGGCCCAGGCCTGGAAGAGGGAGAAGGAAGGAAGAGGAGCGGACAGGGCTCCAGGAACGAGGAATGAAGGGATCCCAGGGGTGCGGACGGGCGAGTCGCCACCGCACGCCCGAATCCACCTGCGTGGAGGGGTCAGGCCAAAGGGGGAGACCGGTCCCCGAACTAGTGGAGGCAGGAAACGACCCTCAGCTAGAAACCGGAGGCTCTGACATTTTATGTGGCGCAGCCCCTCGCTACACCCGCTAGGAAGGCACCACATAGGGTCAGGGAAACTGGCGCCAAGTTTACCAAGAGGAGGCCCGAGGCAGCCGGACAGAAGTGTTGGTAAGAAAGGCCAGACAAAGGACACACAAAGGGGGTCCTGTGAAGTGCTCCAAAGTTATCTGGGAGTTGTCTGAGCCCCTCACCTGGTGAGCACAGTACGACGTGGGCAGCCGTTACCTGCAGACGTGGTCTGGATAATAAGAACTGTGAGTAAAGGCCCTGGACTGCATCACTGACTCCGTGTCGTTACTGCTGCTGCCCTGCACCATCACCCCCATCCTCCGCATACACTGCCCTGAGGCTATACTCCTCCCGTGGGGAGTTATGCTACGCTCTGCTGCACCCACAACACCAGCCTCAGCGGTCTGCCCTGTAGCAGCGGTTCACTCTGACCGCAATCCACGGGTGGTGTAGTCGGACATTTAAACATCAAAACCACATAAATAGTTCCGCCACTGGTTTGACCGCCCTGAGCCACGGAACCGGGTCGCCGCCACGAAGACTACAACCACCAGCATCCACCAAAAAGGGTCCGGCTCCGGGTGTCCCAAGGCCCAGGGGGTGCGTCAGAACATTTTCATCACCTTTCACAATCACCAATGGGACAAGGCAGGGATGTCCTCTGTCCCCTCTCTTATACATCCTAGTGACGGAGCACCTGCTCTCATCAATTCGCCATAACCCCAATATTAGGTGGATTGAGGTGGGAGGCACCGAGTACAAGTGCTCTCTATTTGCTGATGATGTCCTAGTATATATCACTCAATCACATATATCCGTCCCTGCTGTTATGGCTGAAATAGATCACTTTGTTACATGGTCAAATTTTAAAATCAATGCAGCGAAGTCTGAGGCCCTCGATGTCTCCCTCCCCAAATCCATATAGGATTCCATCCAGTCCAACTTTCCCTTTGCCTGGCCCTCACAGGGTATCAAATACTTAGGAATTCCTATTCATAGAGACCTCTCCCATCTATGTTATCTTAATTTTGGGCCCTTTATTGAACAACTCCATACAGACCACGGTTGGCAAGTTAGAACTGTAAGATTCACTACGTGAACCGCTGGTGTTTTGTGGAAAAGCACATGTACACTGCGTTCCAAACTATTATGTAAAAAGTGTTTAAGAGTGATAAGGGAAGAATTTGTTTGTTTGTCAGTTAAACTCATTGATGGTGATGTGTGTCAGGGCTCTTTATATCACTGTAAGCAATTGCAGACACCTGTGCTAATTAGTTTGGCAGGTGTGTCCAATGAAAGGCAAGACTACTTAAGAAGGCTGTCTCACATTATTAAGCAGCCTACATTTTCTGCCAAAATGGGAAAGAAAAAGGATGTGTCGGCTGCTGAGAAGCAACAAATTGTGGAGTGTTTAGGTCAAGGCATGACTACAATCAACATTGTGCGATGATCAGGATGAAGTGTCTTGGCAATCAAGAAGTATGTAGCTGATTCACAGTACACACGTGGGCGTGCTGATAAGGGCAAATTGAGGACTCTTTCCTACAGGCAATTACGTCAGGTTGAAAGAGCAGCGGCAAAAAAGCCTTGTCATAGCAGCAGACAAGTTTTTGAAGCTGCTTGTGCCTCCAACGTCCCCCGAACAACAAGATGCAGGGTCCTTCAGAGGTTTGCAGCTGTGCATACGCCATCCTGTCGACCTCCTCTATCCACTTCACACAAGCAGAAACGGCTCCAGTGGGCCAAACATTACATGAAGACTGATTTCAAAACAGTTTTGTTCACGGATGAGTGCCATGCAGCGCTCGATGGTCCAGATGGATGGAGTGGAGGATGGCTGGTTGATGGACACCCCACGCAAACACGGCTACAGCGCCAACAAGGAGGAGGTGGAGTAATGTTTTGGGCTGGAATCATGGGGAGAGAAATTGTCGGCCCCTTTAGGATCCCTGAAGGCGCTAAAGATGAACTCCATAATGTATGTGGATTTTCTCAAACAGCACTTCCTGCCATGGTTCAAGAAGAAGAACCGTGTATTTCACAGCAAGATCATTTTTCTGCATGATAATGCACCATCTCATGCTGCACATAAAACATCTGCATCTCTGGCTGATATGGGCATAAAAGGGGACAAACTTATGGTGTGACCCCCATGCTCCCCTGACCTCTACCCCATTCAGAACCTTTGGAGCATCATTAAAAGGAGTGTCTATGATGGCGGGAGGCAGTTCACATCTAAGCAACAGCTCTGGGAGGGTATTCTGTCCTCATGCAAAACAATTGAAGCAGAAACCATCCAAAACCTGACAAATTCAATGGACGAGAGAGTTCAGAAGCTCCTTTCGAACAAGGGGTCCTATTTGAAAATGTAACATCACCTAGAATAAAGTTTTGAGTTGAAAACTGTTTGATTTCAGTTTCTAACAACCTGCTAATGCTTATAATTTCAAAAATGACCATTTTTTTGGTCTTTATTAAAATGAAAAGGTTGATCGAAAAGTTTGGGGGATCTAAGAGTGTGGCAACCCAGTAGTCATGATTACTTCGAATTCTGACAATATGAGGGTCATGCTGCAGGTAGTGCAGCAAGAAGGCACTTATGTGTCTTGCGCATCTCGGAGCCCCAAAATTATTTTCCGGGCTAGATGCAGCTAAAAATTATTTTTAATTTTAAATCTGGTGAAGCTTTAGTATAGATGGCCTAATAGGATCAGTGCTGCACACTGCTACAAAGCCCAAATTATTTTCCAGTCAAGATACAGATAAACATGATTAGTAATTTGAAAGCTTAAAACGGTTGGTAGGGTGATTTTAACCAATCATCAAGCTTTTACTCTCCCCAGGATGACACAGGGGTAGAAAAGTCGTTTCGGATCCATGATTTGTTCATCTTTATGAACGTGAGTCTGTCTACATTATCAGTGGAGAGCTGCGTGCGCTTATCTGTCAGCACACCACCAGCAGCGCTGAACACACGTTCAGACAGAACGCTGGCTGCGGTGCATGGCAAGATCTCCAAGGCGTAAGTGGCTAGCTCCGGCCATTTATCCAGATTGGAAGCCCAGAAAGAGCAAGGGTCCAGTGACACAGTCGTGGCTTCAATGTTTACTTGGAGATACTCCTGTACCATCGTCTCTAGGCGTTGACTATGTGTCAGACTTCTTGTCTCCTGTGGCCTTGCAAAGGATGGGCTAAAAAAGTGGTGAAATGATTCCGCAAAATTGATGTTACCAGCAGATACTGTGGTTCTGTTACGGTTTGAGTGCTGAACACTTGACGGTCCCACGGTTGGCAAGTTGGAACTGTGAGATTCACTATGTGCACCACTGGTATTTTGTGGAAAAGCACATGTAAGATTCTGCAACAGTCTCTGCTGATACTCCTGCATGCGTGCATCCCTTTCTATGGCAGGAATAATTTCTGCAAATTTACTTTTGTACCGGGGATCTAACAGTGTGGCAACCCAGTAGTCAGGATTATTTCTAATTCTCACAATTCGAGGGTCATGTTGCAGGTAGTGCAGCAAGAAGGCACTCATGTGTGTTGCGCATCCAGGAGCACCAAGTCCCTGTTGTGTTGGTGGCGAGGTAACAATCATGCTTCCTTCCTCTGTCCTCTCCCCCCAACCTCGCACAACAGAAATGTGATCAAGGTCTCCCTCATCTGATGAGTCTTCCATCAGTTCGTCCTCCACTTCTTCCTGGGCTCCTGCACCTTCCTCACTAGTTTGGCTGCTACCATGCGCCCTGGTAAAATCATCTCCCCCACCCTCACATGCCTGCCGCCTTGGTGCTGCCGACCGTCTGGACCTTGCAGATGTTAGCCCTTCCGCATACAACTCCTCCTCCTCTACTTCCTCCACCTCCTCTTGTGCCACCACCTGACTCCGAATTCTGTTTAACATGTGCTCCAGCATGTAAATCACCGGAATAGTCATGCTGATAATGGCATCGTCAGCACTAAACATCTTCGTCGCCATTTCAAAACTGTGCAGAAGGGTGCATAGGTCCCTGATCTGAGACCACTCCTCCAGCGTGATTTGCCCCACCTCTGAATCTCGTTGGCCCAGGCTATACGTCAGAACGTATTGCACCAGGGCTTGTCGGTGCTGCCACAGTCGCTGCAACATGTGCAGAGTTGAATTCCACCGGGTAGGCACATCGCATTTTAGCCGGTGAAGTGGCAGGCCCAACGACTTCTGTAGAGATGTAAGTCGCTGAGCTGCGGGATGCGAACGGCGGAAGTGAGCACACAGCGACCGTGCCCTCTGCAGAAGGCCATCTAGTCTGGGATAGTGGGCTAAAAATTGCTGGACAACCAGGTTCAACACGTGAGCCATACAAGGCACGTGTGTGACATTGCCCCAGCGAAGGGCCGCACCCAGGTTTGCAGCATTGTCGCACACGGCCTTCCCTGGTTTCAGGTCCAGTGGAGACAACCATTCATGAAATTGGTTCTCCAGAGCTGACCACAACTCCTCAGCTGTGTGACTCACATTTCCCAGACATTTCAATGTAAAAACCGCCTGATGACGTTGAGCCCTACTGCCAGCATAGTAAGGAGGTGTGCAGGATCCCTTCTGCGCAGTTAGAAAGCTTGTGGCATGACCAGACAGGCTTTGAGTGCAGGTGGAAGACCGAGAGGAGGTTGAGGAGGCAGAAGCAGTGGAGGAACTTTGACATAAAGAGGATTGACGCACAACTCGTGGGGACGGCAAGACTTGGACAGCAGCCCCTTGTCCTGCTGTCACCATAGTTACCCAGTGCCCAGTCAGCGACATGTAACGCCCCTGTCCATGCCTACTCGTCCAAGTGTCTGTGGTGAAATGCACCCTGTCACACACAGAGTTTCTCAAAGAAGCGGTGATGTTGTGTGCGACATGCTGGTGGAGCGCAGGAACACCTTTCTTTGAGAAGTAGTGCCGACTGGGCATCTGGTACTGGGGCACTGCGACGGACATAAGGTCTCGAAAATCCTCTGTGTCCACCAGGCGGAAAGGCAGCATTTCTGTAGCCAAGAGCTTGCAGATGGTGAAATTCAACCTCTTAGCTTTCTCATGGCTAGGAGGAAATGGTCTTTTACTTGTCCACATCTGAGGGACCGAGGGCTGGCTATTGTGCTTAGACGGGGTTGTTAAGGGTGTCCCCGGCAAACTGCCGGTCTGTGAGGAAGATGCAGGCGGACATGTTAGGTTGCCTTGATCCAAAGGTGGTGCTATCGATGTCGGACAGCGCTCAAGACCAGCTGGTGTTACCACCTCCAAAGAAAATGATGACCTGCCAATCACGCTGGCTGTTGCGGGTAAAGAGGTGGCAGGTCTGCGCCCCAAAACAGGTGTGACTGCTGTCCCCCCAGTCACAGAGGATGAAGAGGCCGCGGATGCACAAGATATGGCAGACGGTGGTTGGCCCGGCCGGCTAGACCGCATTGTAGCACACTGAGCTTCCCACTGCAACTTATGCTTCATGTCCATGTGCCGGTTCATGCATGAAGTACTCAAACTATGTATTTTTTTGGCCTCTACTTAGCTTTTGCTGACAAATGTTACAGATAACACGAGTTGGGTCATCTTTATCGATCTGAAAAAATGCCCAGGCTATGCAAGGCTTAGCACCCATGCGACCTGAAGAGCCACCACGACTTGTGGTCAGAGGCAGAGTTGTGTTTGAGGATGCAGTTGTTGACGTGCTTCCAGTACTACGTCTCTGTCCAGGAAGGCGCAACCTGACCTCGTCGTCACTAGCATCTTCCTCCACCTCCTCTGCTGACCTCATCTCTTGGCTGACTGTGGGTTGACAGTAAGTGGGATCTCCGACCTCATCATCATCACCCTGTGCGTTATCACACCCGTCGTCCTCAGAGCCAACCTGTTCCTGCCCTGACAAAAAACTAAAGTTGTCGCTCCAATCAGGTATTTGAGTCTTATCATCGTCTTCCTCATTGTCTCCACCAACAGGAGTTACAGTTTGGGAATGAGGGTCTACATTATGGTCAGAACCTTCTGCGTCTGGTCCTGGATCCGACTTATAAAGATTCTGGGCATCAGTGCAGATCATTTCCTCGTCTGGATTCACAGAAGCGCTGGAGTCGACCTCTGATTCCCAGGCTATAGTATGAGTAAACAGCTCTGCAGACTCAACCATCTGTTCTACCTCATACTCAGACGGGCAGCTGGAGATTTGGGAGCTGTGAGGAAGCAAGTGCGATTTGGGTGACACCTTTGAGGACTGGAGTATTTGTGATGTTGAAGTTGATGTGGAGGAGAGCCCACTTAAAGGAGCACTTGATATCCGTTGAAGCACCTGCTGTTTTTGTGCCTCATCTGGAATTTGTAGCGATTGGCGTGGCCGTAAGAAAGGGATCTTATCACATTGTCCGCTAAAAGAAGTAGACATTTTAGTTTGGCTGGAAGATGGTCTTTCTTCTGCACCTAACCCACGGACACAACCTTTTTTCCCCTTCCCAACACGCCTATTCCCCTTTCCACCAGCAGCAGGCCTTTTTCCACTCATTTTGGTGGTTAACTAATTCACAACTCTGGAGTTGTTTGCACAAAAAAACAATGGATGGTAACCGAGCAGAGCTGAGTGGCCAAACTGTGGTATTAGGCCAAAACTATTGGCTGGGTTAGATGCAGAAAAAAATTATTTTTAATTTGCAACCTGATGGAGGTCAGTATAGATGGACTAATAGACCAAGTCCCACACACTGCTAGAAGCCCAAATATTTTTTCAGAGCTAGATGCAGAAAAAAATTATTTTTAATTTGCAACCTGATGGAGGTCAGTATAGATGGACTAATAGACCAAGTCCCACACACCGCTAGAAGCCCAAATATTTTTTCAGAGCTAGATGCAGAAAAAAATTATATTCAATTTGCAACCTGCTGGACGTCAGTATAGAAGGACTAATAGAACAAGTCCCACACACTGCTAGAAGCCCAAATATTTTTTCAGAGCTAAATGAAGAAAAAAATTATTTTTAATTTGCAACCTGATGGAGGTCAGTATAGATGGACTAATAGACCAAGTCCCACACACTGCTAGAAGCCCAAATATTTTTTCAGAGCTAGATGAAGAAAAAAATTATTTTTAATTTGCAACCTGATGGAGGTCAGTATAGATGGACTAATAGACCAAGTCCCACATACCGCTAGAAGCCCAAATATTTTTTCAGAGCTAGATGCAGAAATTTTTTTTATTCAATTTGCAACCTGATGGAGGTCAGTATAGATGGACTAATAGACCAAGTCCCACACACTGCTAGAAGCCCAAATATTTTTTCAGAGCTAGATGCAGAAAAAAATTATTTTTAATTTGCAACCTGATGGAGGTCAGTATAGATGGACTAATAGACCAAGTCCCACACACTGCTAGAAGCCCAAATATTTTTTCAGAGCTAGATGCAGAAAAAAATTATTTTTAATTTGCAACCTGATGGAGGTCAGTATAGATGGACTAATAGAACAAGTCCCACACGCTGCTAGAAGCCCACATATTTTTTCAGAGATAAATGAAGAAAAAAATTATTTTTAATTTGCAACCTGATGGAGGTCAGTATAGATGGACTAATAGACCAAGTCCCACACACTGCTAGAAGCCCAAATATTTTTTCAGAGCTAGATGCAGAAAAAAATTATATTCAGTTTGCAACCTGATGGAGGTCAGTATAGATGGACTAATAGAATGATTCTATGCCCAAAAGATTTTACTTCACTAGGTGCAGTAAAAAAATTGGTATTCTATACACAGGTGGTATATCTTGCAACACAGATAGGCTACTCCACTGACTAACACACTCTGCAATAGGCCAAAAAGGATTAGCTTTGCTAGATTCAGCCAAATGCTGTGAAAAAAACTTGCACAGCACTGGCACAGACCTGCCTGGCAAAAACTGATAGGAACTGATGTAACCTAGTCCTGAAAAGGACTCCAATTACAATTAGTCTTTACTCCCACAATCTATCTATTTAAGAGCACAGACCTGCCTGATAAAAGTCGTAGGAAATGCTGTAACCTAGTCCTTAAAAGGACTGCAATCACAACTATTCCCTACTCCCAAGCTATCTGTATATTTGTGCGAAAATTGGCTTGAAATTAACAAGGTATAGCGCACACAGCAACAGCGGTGCCGTCTAACACGCAGCTGCAGCAGTGAGAAAATGGTGGCGACGGGGAAAATGGCTTGGTCTTATAGGGCAAGGACATGTGACATACACTGCCAATCACACATGCCCTTGCTTGTGTGAAAAAAAGCACTTCGCTCCGTGTGTGCGCTGCTGATAGGCTGACAGATTGCACCTCCCCACTGCAAATGCGGGAAAGAGAAAAAAAAATGGAGATCTTCATTGTTCCTGCAGAGATCTATCCCCTGCCCCTCCCCCCGCCCCGCTGTACACTCAAACTGCGTATTAACATTAATTTTCATCATTACTGAGAAAAAATCCAGTTATGATTTTGGTGCACGAACAGTTATCGAACATAACCTCGAACAGCCGAATTTTTCTCAAATTGTTCGTGTTCGCCGACCGGCTCGAACACCGCCCAAAACAGCTCGAATTTGAGATTGGCGAACAGTTCGAGTAGAACAACGCTCATCTCTAGTGCTAATTAGCGCGCCGAATTCGCATTGCATTGCAAAACGCAGCATGACCATTTCTACCGCGATTACTCTGCAAATTCGCGGCCATTGAGGAACATTGAAACGCAGCAAACCCGCAGGTATATGTGGATTTGCTGCTTTTCAATTAAATTCAATGGCTGTGAATTTGCAGCGTAATCATGGTGCGTGTGGTACCCAGGATGAAGAGGAGACTACAACTCCTTTTCATCCCGGCTACTACGAGGTGAAAAAAAGAAAAAAGTTAAAAATAAAAAAAAACCTGTATACTCACGTCTCCGGTCTCTTCCTGGCCGCGTCCTCTCTCTTCGGCATCCCGCGGTGTACTTGCAGGACTTGCAGTAACGTCATTTAGTCAGCTGATGGTCATGCGACCGCTGACGTCAGCGGTCAGGTGATGGTCGCGTGACCATCAGCTGACTAAATGACGTCACCGCAGGTCCTGCCAGTACACCACGGGACGCCGAAGAGAGAGGACGCGGCCAGGAAGAGACCGGAGAGGTGAGTGTATAGGGTTTTTTTATTTTTAACTTTTTAATTATTTTTTATTTTTACTATAGATGCAGCATTCAAAGCATCTAAGTTGGTCACACAATATAAATCCATGCCGGTTGCATGGATTTATATTACGCGACCAACTTGTCAAGCACTTTTCCAAGTGATGCTCAAAATCGCTTGGAAAAGTACTTGAAAAAATGCATGCGAAAACGCATGTAAAAACACTGAAAAAACGCTTCTCTCTGGCAGAAAAAACGCATGTAAATCTGTATGCGTTTTTTTCTGCCAAAGAGAGGCAAAAACGCTCTGCATCAAATCTGCTATGTGGGCACATAGCCTCAGGATCTTGACTGTATAGTTAAAAACCAGCCAGCTGAGGATTTATTTTGCACCCTTTGTATTTTGTTTTGCTGTTGTATAGAGCCTATAAAACTGGTTGTGACCAGATGTACCCAATCTGTATGGTGTGAACCATGCATTGGAACACCTAAAACATCCATCTAGCCCAGGAGATAACAATCCTGTGTGGTAATTCTGCAATTTTGACACTGTAGTTTGAAAGACAGCCATTAACTGAAACAGAAACAGAAGTGTAGGACATGTAAAACTGTCTAAGGCACAGATAAACACTGCTACTAAGATACTAAGGTGAGGTAGTGGAGGACAATTTCTTATCACAGGCCATACAAAGAGATGATTGAATCGATCGACTGCCAATCAACTTTGAGTCAAATACCATGAAATTCACAGGTCTGGGTGAATATGAACAATTTGCTATTTGATTTGCGTAGATTGCAAAAATGCCTTTTCATACATTGCAGATTGCATCAGCTAGAGAACACACTTACATGACACCAGGCATGGGCTTCCCTTTAAAGCTTTGTAGCTGTAAAATCACATGATCTAGTGCAGCAAGCATGGGAGACTATCAAAGCCTGTATAAAAGATGAGGACTTGGGAACCAGTGGCTATTGCAGCAATTTACAGCCTAGGAATAAGAGGTCAGGAGCACAACTGATCACTGCAGATAAATCTTCTTGCATCATCTTCTTTTCTGGTCATCTACCTTCCTAGCAATGAAGATTTTTATTGGTTACCAATCTATTGTAAATGAAATTGATGCACATTTATTTATGTACTTGTATCTACTTTCCCTACATAGCATTCTTGTTACTGATTTTTGTCAGGAGGGGTGGGAATAGTGTTTAAAATGAAAAAAAAAAAGTAAATAGTAAATTAGTTTTTTGCATACCTATTTTACTAGTCCAGATTGGCAACGACCCATAACTATACTATGAGCTGTTGTCGCATTTGGAAACTGTATATCTATCTAGCATTTGCTGTTTCACTGTCCTTTTTGGCCACACTAAATCAAGACATTTAATTGTACAGGTCTGTTTTGGAACACTGGTTTAAGTTTGGCAATTAGAGACAAGTACATGTCACACTAATATTAGAGATGTCTATTGCTGCATTAGGCTTTTGGGCTGTCACGTAAACTCTATGTAGCATTTCTGTTAAATGCATATTTTTCCAAGTGTTAAAAGTGTGGTTAATCATTTCTGCAAACTTTACATATGTATCCAAAATGCATGGTAAATGAAAAAGAAGCACTGGCAATAAAAGTGATAGTGTGAGAGAAAAAAAATCCTCAAAATCGGCAAAATTTGGCGAAAGTTTGGTAGATAATCGCGTTTCCACTAATGCCTTTGTTAGGACTTTGGCTAGGATAGTGGTGCTGTATGATGAGCGGGGTGGATGTGTTTGATGGGGGGAGGGGGTGGAGAGAGTTCAGAGGAGTGACAGACTGCTTTTCTTATTTTTTTTTTTAATTTAATGTGTGGAGATTCTGGCAGCCAATTAGGGCGCAATAACCATCCATAACATCCAGACACAGGGGCTTGTGTCATTGGCTGCCGAAGTCACATGTCCCTCTCCAAAAAAAAACTGATATGTTGTTTTGACAGAATTTTGTCAGTGTAACAGCACAGAGAGGCTGCTCCAGCCGTTGCTACAGGATAGTCAGATAGTTATCTAGGCGGTTGATTGTCAGTCAGCTAGTTTAGGTAGATAGGATCCTGTGTGGCTGTGAAATCGACCATCCAGCAGATCAATCCTTTTTGCTAATTGTGTGGTTCAGAGAAACTAGGCCACATTTCACCATGTAACTCTTTTGTGCTGCTAATATTGAGCTCCAGCCAAGAGTCCACATTTCATAATCAAAACTGTTTGTGCTAATAGCGTGCTCCAGAAACCAGGGCACATTTCAGCATATAAATATTTTGTGCTCATATTGTTGCTCCATCCAGGAGTCCACATTTCAGAATCTAAATTGTTTGTGCTAATAGCGTTCTCCAGAAACCAGGCCACATTTCAGCATATAATTATTTTTTCCTCATATTTTTCCTCCAGCCAGGAGTCCACATTTCAGAATCTAAATTCTTCGTGCTAATAGCTTGGTCCAGAAAGCAGGCCACATTTCAGCAAATACATATTTTGTGCTCATATTTTTGCTCCAGCCAGGAGTCCACATTTCAGAATCTAATTCTTTGTGCTAAAATATTCAAAAACTTTAATACAAAATACAATAGCAACACTATAAAACCATAAAAATGTAAAAATGTTCATGCCAAAACCTGACAAATATGTCAATTCATATCCCCCTTTGGAAACTGCAAAAAATTCTCTCAATTTGCATTTATAGCAAGAGTTTAACAGCATAACTATTCAACAGTGTTCGTTACTCGGATAGAGCTTGTCGGACTGCTCGGGTGCTCAACTTGAGTAACGAGTATAAATGAAGTTAATGGGAAACTCAACAATTTTTCCAGCAGACCCATCTCAATCCAGGAGATCTGCACACCTCCATACTGACACACTCATGTGAGACAAACAGGTCTCATTTTACAAAGTGAACCACACCCAGGGGTAGAGATAGGTTAAGCAGCGGATTAGCTGCTCATAATCAAACTGTCATGGCTGATTAACCCCTTTAAGTCCTTTATTTACTAAAGCATTACTCAAGGTTTATCTCCCATCCACTATGTGTCTAACAGCTACCTTGCAGTGTAAAGTAAGTCAAAAACACATGGATATGGCAAAAAAATATTTAAATTGTGTTTGCATTGTATAAAACAGATACAGAAAATTATCGTAAAGCCCTAAAATCAATCAAAGCCAGAGGGAGTCTTTTGGGGGCAAGGAGGTGGCACAAATGCTGAGGAAATGATGCCCATCGGACCGGACCAAAAGCATTTACATACAGCGCAGGGATAATGAAGAGGTATTTTTGATGGTATACAGGGGGAGTTAGAGGATGATTGACACATTTGTGCAATGCAGTACAGCCACTCAGAAAAGTGTATATACAAGTGCTCCTCACTAAATTAGAATGTCATCAAAAAGTTAATTTATTTCAGTTCGTCAATACAAAAAGTGAAACTCATATATTATATAGAGTTATTACAAACAGAGTGATCTATTTCAAGTGTTTATTTCTGTTAATGTTGATGATTATGGCTTACAGCCAATGAAAACACAAAAGTCATTATCTCAGTAAATTACAATAATTAACAAAAAACACCTGCAAAGCTTTCCAAAGCATTTATAAAGGTCCCTTAGTCTGTTTCAGTAGGCTCCACAATCATGGGGAATCACTGCTGACTCGACAGATGTCCAGAAGGCAGTCATTGACACCCTCCAAAAGGAGAGTAAGCCACAAAAGGTCATTGGTAAAGAAGCTGGCTGTTCACAGAGTGCTGAATCCAAGCATATTAATAGAAAGTTAAGTGGAAGGAAAAAGTGTGGTAGGAAAAGGTGCACAAGCAACCGGGATGACCGCAGCCTTGAAAGGATTGTTAAGAAAAGGCCATTCAAAAATTTGGGGGAGATTCACAAGGAGTGGACTGCTGCTGGAGTCATTGCTTCAAGAGCCACAACACACAGACGTATACAGGACATGGGCTACAAGTATCTCATTACTTGTTTCAAGCCGCTCATGACCAATAGACAATACGAGAAGTGTCTTATCTGGGCCAAGGAGAAAAAGACCTGGACTGTTGCTCAGTGGTCCAAGGCGTTGTTTTCAGATTAAAGTAAATTTTGCATTTTATTTGGAAATTAAGGTCCCAGAGTCTGGAGGAAGAGTGGAGAGGCACACAATTCAAGCTGCTTGAGGTCTAGTGTGAAGTTTCCACAATCAGGGATGGTTTGGGGAGCCATGTCATCTGCTGGTGTAGGTTCACTGTGTGTTATCAAGACCAAGCGCAGCTGTCTACCAGGAAATTTTAGATCACTTCATGCTTACCTTTGCCAACAAGCTTTTTGGAGATGGAAATTTCATTCTCCAGGAGGACTTGGCACCTGTCCACACTGCCAAAAGTACCAATACCTGAATTAAAAACAACAGTATTACTGTGCTTGATTGGCCAGCAAACTCGCCTCACCTTAACCCCATAGACAATATATGGGGTATTGTCAAGAACAAGATGAGAGACACCAGACCCAACAATGCAGATGAGCTGAAGGCTGCTATCAAAGCAACCTGGGCTTCCTTAAAACCTCACTAGTGCCACAGGCTGATTGCCTCCATGCCACGCTGCATTGATGCAGTAATTGATACAAAAGGATCCCGATCAAGTATTGAGTGCATTTACTGAACATACATTTCAGTAGGCCAACATTTCAGATTTTAAAAACATTTTTCAAGCTGTTGTTATATAGTATTCTAATTCACTGAGATAATGACTTTTGTGTTTTCATTGGCTGTAAGCCATAATCATCAATATTATCAGAAATAAACACTTGAAATAGATCACTATGTTTGTAATGACTCTATATAAAATATGAGTTTCACTTTTTGTCTTGAAGAACTGAAATAAATTAACTTTTTGATGATATTCTAATTTAGTGAGCAGTACTTGTATATATACATCCTCACATATAACATTTAAAGACACATAATAGCAGATATAGATATGCTTCACCTCCCATATAGTATATGTAGGCATGCCCCCAACATACAGCATAAAAAGAAAAGTTCACCCTCTGCCATATATAACACATATCATCAAGCCCCCCCTCCACCATATATACACACGTGGTCAAAATTGTTGGTACCCCTTCTTTAATAAAGGAAAAACCCACAATGGTCACAGAAATAACTTGAATCTGACAAAAGTAATAATAAATTAAAAATCTATGAAAATGAACAAATGAAAGTCAGACATTGCTTTTCAACCCTGCTTCCACAGAATTTGTAAAAAAATTAAACTCATGAAATAGGTCTGGACAGAAATGATGGTACTCTTAACTTAATATATTATTGAACAACCTTTTGAGGCAATCACTGCAATCAACAATTCCTGTGACTGTCAATGAGACTTCTGCACCTCTCGACAGGTATTTTGTCAAACTCCTCATGAGCAAACTGCTCCAGTTGTCTCGTGTTTGAAGGTTGCCTTTTCCAGACAGCATGTTTCAGCTCTTTCCAAAATTTCTCAATAGGATTTAGGTCAATTTTTACAAATAAAGAAGTTTCTTACAAATAAAGAATTTTCCCAAGCTTTTTTTTTATCATTTGCCCAAAATGCATAAAGACCCAATTAATCCACCGGGTCGCCCCATTATAGCGGGTATTAATTCTCTTACCAGTTTTTTGTCACATTATATTGATCTCCATCTACAAAATTTAGTGAAAGAACTTCCATCATATCTACGTGATTCTACCCAATTAATAGAAGAATTACAGAATATATATTGGGAAGAAGGGTAGTGGTTTATATCTCTCGATGTAACAGCACTATACTCAAATATAGATCATCAATTGGGCATATCGGCAACCAGATATTACTTGGAAACACACACTAATATGCCACAAGGACAGATACAATTCATTGTGCTAGGTCTTGAATTCATTCTAAAGGGAAATATATTTGAATTTCAAGGCCAGCTATATATTCAGAGACTCGATACCGCGATGGGGACTCGGGTCGCGCCCAGTTTTGCAAATTTATTTATGGGGTGATTCGAGTCCCTATCAGCTCTGACAAAAGCTACTTATATAAAAAACATCATTTTGTACCATAGGTATATTGATGAGTTAGTCATCTTGTGGAAGGGTGATCAGAAAACGGCAGAACAACTTGTTCATGAACTGAATTGTAACACATGGGGTATTAAGTTTTCATGTAGTATGAGTACAAACAAAATTAATTTTTTAGACTTAGAAATCAGTTTTAAAAAATACTCAATAATAACAAAAGCATTTTTTAAGCTAGTAGATTCAAATGGATATTTGGAATTCAACAGTGCACATTTTCACAAATGGAAAAAAAATATTCCCTATAGCCAATTTCTACGTATAAGGAAAAATAATACACTATTAGAAGAATATAATACACAACCAAAAATCCTCATAGACAGGTTTAAAATAAAAAAATACCCGAATAAACTAATTTCTGCAGCATATGAAATCAATAGGAAGAAAACACAGAAAGATTGCATCTTGGCTATGAGTAATAAGGTAAAACCAGAAATAGATATCTCCTCACAAGAGAATAAGTATAAATTAAATTTTATTACAGTTTTTAATAAGGAAAATGCCAGTATTAGAAAAATACTTGGCAAACATTGGCATATTCTGCTACAAGATCCTCTTCTAAGAGAATCCCTACCTGACCATCCGGGGATTACCTTTCGAAAGGGAAAAAACATTCGGAATCTGATAACTACTAGCCGACTTAAAAATACTCCTATTCATTTTGAACAAAGAGGAACTAATACAGCTAAAACAGTGGGAGTATTTAAATGTAGAAAGAAACTCTGCTGTTGCTGTAGATGTATTACACATGGCTGTAAGGAGATTATATCTTACAGTACAGACGAAAAGTTTTTAATTAAACAACATCTTTCTTGTCAAACAGACTATGTTATATACATTATTACCTGCAAATGCGGCCTACAATATGTAGCTTGTACTACTAGAAAACTTCAAAACCGCCTTAACGCTAAAATAGGTCTTTTAACACACAGCCTATCACGTCATTTATTGCATACCCACGGAGTGAAATTTGAAGTACAAATAACTTCTGTAGAACATATACCAGCCTCTACTCAGAATAGAACTCAAATATTAAATAGAAAAGAATCCTTCTGGATTTATCGTATGCAGTGTTTACATCCAGATGGTTTAAATGATAGAATAGAATAAGTATGATTTTTTCTTTATTATTTTAATTTTATTTTTTTTCTTTTAAATATGTTGGCACTTTTTAACTGTTTTTACTAGAGCAGATACAAATTCAGACTGCCACACCAATTATTCGCACAAACTTGTTCAATTAACGTGATTAAGGAACCAGGTGGGTCACTATTTCACCTTTTCAGTTTAGAGGAGTATTTAACCCCTTAACCCCCGAGGGTGGTTTGCACGTTAATGACCAGGCCAATTTTTACAATTCTGACCACTGTCACTTTATGAGGTAATTACTCTGGAACGCTTCAACGGATCCCCCTGATTCTGAGATTGTTTTTTCGTGACATATTGTACTTTGATTGTGGTAAAATTTCTTCGATATCACTTGCGTTTATCTGTGAAAAAAACGGAAATTTGGCGAAAATTTTGAAAATTTCGCATTTTTCAAAATTTGAATTTTTATGCCCTTAAATCAGAGAGATATGTCACACAAAAGAGTTAATAAATAACATTTCCCACATGTCTACTTTACATCAGCACAATTTTGGAACCAAAATTTTTTTTGTTAGGGAGCTATAAGGGTTAAAAGTTGACCAGCGATTTCTCATTTTTCCAACAAAATTTACAAAACCATTTTTTTAGGGACCACATCACTTTTGAAGTCACTTTGAGAGGTCTTTATGACAGAAAATACCCAAAAGTGACACCATTCTAAAAACTGCACCCCTCAAGGTGCTCAAAACCACATTCAAGAACTTTATTAACACTTCAGGTGCTTCACAGGAATTTTTGGAATGTGGAAGAAAAAAATTAACATTTAACTTTTTTCACAAAAATGTTACTTTAGACCCAATTTTTTTTTATTTTCACAGGGATAACAAGAAAAAATGGACCCAAAATTTATTGTGCAATTTCCCCTGGGCACGCAGATACCCCACATGTGGGGAAAAAACACTGTTTTGGCGCACGGCAGGGTTCGGAAGGGAAGGAGCACCATTTGACTTTTTGATTGTAAAATTTGCTTGAATAATTACCGGACGCCATGTTGCGTTTGGAGAGCCCTTGTGTGCCCAAACATTGGAGCTCCACGACAAGTGACCGCATTTTGGAAACTAGACCCCCCAAAGCACCTATCTAGATGCATAGTGAGCACTTGGAACCCCCAGGTGCTTCACAAATTGATTCGTAAAAATGAAAAAGTGTTTTTTTTTTTCACTTTTTTATTTTTACGAATCAATTTGTGAAGCACCTAGGGGTTCCAAGTGCTCACTATGCATCTAGATAGGTGCCTTGGGGGGTCTAGTTTCCAAAATGGGGTCACTTGTGGGTCAGCTCCAATGTTTGGGCACACAGTGACTCTCCAAATGCAACATGGTGTCCGTTAACAAATTGAATGGAAAATCGGCTCAAATTGTTAGCGGACACCATGTTGCGTTTGGAGAGCCCTGTGTGCCCAAACATTGGAGCTCCCCCATAAGTGACCCCATTTTGGAAACTAGACCCCCCAAGGCACCTATCTAGATGCATAGTGAGCACTTGGAACCTCCAGGTGCTTCACAAATTGATTCATAAAAATGAAAAAGTGTTTTTTTTTTCACTTTTTAATTTTTACGAATCAATTTGTGAAGCATCTGGGGGTTCCAAGTGCTCACTATGCATCTAGATAGGTGCCTTGGGGGGTCTAGTTTCAAAAATAGGGTCACTTGTGGGGGAGCTGCAATGTTTGGGCACACAGGGACTCTCCAAATGCAACATGGTATCCGCTAACAAATTGTCGGCTCAAATTGTTAGCGGACACCATGTTGCGTTTGGAGAGCCCCTGTGTGCCCAAACATTGGAGCTCCCCACAAATGACCCCATTTTGGAAACTAGACCCCCCAAGGCACCTATCTAGATGCATAGTGAGCACTTGGAACCCCCAGGTGCTTCACAAATTGATTCGTAAAAATGAAAAAGTGAAAAAAAAAACACTTTTTCATATTTATGAATCAATTTGTGAATCACCTGGGGGTTCCAAGTGCTTACTATGCATCTAGATAGGTGCATTGTGGGGTCTAGTTTCCAAAATGGGGTCACTTGTGGGGGAGCTCCAATGTTTGGGCACACAGGGACTCTTCAAATGCAACATGGTATCCGCTAACAAATTGTCAGCTCAAATTGTTAGTGGACACCATGTTGCGTTTGGAGAGCCCCTGTGTGCCCAAACATTGGAGCTCCCCCACAAGTGACCCCATTTTGGAAACTAGACCCCCCAAGGCACCTATCTAGATGCACAACTGATGGTCCCAACCCCATTTATAAGGCAAGAAATCCCACTTATTAAACCTGACAGTGCACGCCTGTGAAGTGAAAACCTTTTCCGGTGACTACCTCTTGAAGCTCATCAAGAGAATGCCAAGATTGTGCAAAGCAGTCTTCAAAGCAAAAGGTGGCTACTTTGAAGAACCTAGAATAGAAGACATATTTTCAGTTGTTTCACACTTTTTTGTTTAGTATATAATTTCACATGTGTTAATTCATAGTTTTGATGCCTTCAGTGTGAATGTACAATTTTCAAAGTCATAAAAATACAGAAAAATCTTTAAATGAGAAGGTGTGTCCAAACTTTTGGTCTGTACTGTATATGATTATATAATTATACCTGAGCAAGACTCTGCAATGAGTCGAAACGCGTTGTATCTTGCTATTCTATATTTTATATTCTTTTGAAAAATAAATTCTGGATGAAAAAACCTACTGGATCTTATCTGGAAGCGCCGCAATACTTTACTTTAACCAGAACACACCTATTTGATTAACTGCCTTAACAGGATCTTCCTATATAGAAGCCTGATTCTTCTGGTAAAGCGTGCTGCATGCCAAATAAACACTCCATAAGCCTCAAAAGTTCTATTGCTATGTGAATTTCACGACCTCTGCAAGGATATTCCTATATGAAGGCCTGATTTTCCTGGCAAAGTGTGTTGCAAGCCAAATGAAGACTCTGTAAGTCACAGGAGTCATATAACTATCTAATGCTGAATCTCAAGACCTCTGCAAGGTGAGCAGTATTCAGTTACCCCACCTTTTACTACTTTTTTGAGTAATATTGCACTTAGATCTGCACCGTTGCTTTTTCCATTTTCTCTTTCTAGAAGCTGAGACTCAGCTATATCAAAAGTGGGTCAGTGAAGCAATTCACAGCAGTTTGCAGTTCAAACTACTTACCTACAGGCCAGGCATTTAAATCTCTGTTTTCTCAGTCACACGGATCACATATAAGTTCGCTCCAATCTCAGTCATTTGTAGTGAGCATGGAAGATACTGTCCTCCATTTAAAATGGGCAAGGCACATGGCAAGGGACGCGGAACTGGATGTGATGATAATAGTGCATGCAGAGGCCGAGGACAAGGCCGTGGGCAAGCCAAAATTGTGCCACAACAAACACCCACATCTTCTCTCCTGACTAGAGATGAGCGGTGTTCGACTAGAACTGTTCGCCAATCTCAAATTCGAGCTGTTTTGGGCGGTGTTCGAGTTGTTCGACGAACCCGAACGATTTGCAAAAAATTTAGCTGTTTGAGGTTATGTTCGATAACTGTTCGTGCACCAAAAGCGTGTCCTGCATGTCTGGCGCTATTTTGAGCACCAATCATGCAGGGATTGCCTGCCACTCACTGTAATGCCACAGCCATGGTGGTTGTGGCATTACAGTGATTGCCCAAATCGATGGGAACAGTGCCAACAGTGAAACATGAAAAGCGGCAATTCAGCAGCGGCATAGACCGGTACCCGACAATTTAGAACAGAAAGAATAGAGCATCACACATAGATTAGATAGATAGAAAAAAGTCAGCCACATATATACGAAGTACAGTGACAGTGTTGCTTACTGTACTTGTCATTTAGTGTAAAGGATTTATCAAAAAAAATAATAGTGTTTTCATGCACCGTCTCTTTAAAAAAGCCGGCCGGCAATTCAGCAGCGGTACCCGACAATTTAGAATAGAAAGAATAGAGAATCACACATAGATTAGATAGATAGAAACATGTCAGTCACATATATGAAGTACAGTGACAGTGTTGCTTACTGTACTTGTCATTTAGTGTAAAGGATTTATTAAAAAAAATAATAGTGTTTTCATGCACTGTCTCTTTAAAAAAGCCATAGAAAAACAACCTGGCACTCAGAAGACTCATGGGTTCTTTAAGTAATTTTTAATAAAGTAATGTAGCAAACAACAAACAGACGTTTCGGTCACAATAGACCTTCATCGGTGTACTACAAAAGCAAAAAAATGATAGTGAGTATCACATAGAGACCTTCCCATCCCCTCTCCCCTGATCTTCTATTTTTTCCCGATGTTGTATTTTCTTTATGTACATTACCCATGACCAATTGATTTTCGATCTCATTATGTCAAATCTATGTTATATGAATTGCATGTCTCTATGTGATACTCACTATCATTTTTTTGCTTTTGTAGTACACCGATGAAGGTCTATTGTGACCGAAACGTCTGTTTGTTGTTTACTACATTACTTTATTAAAAATTACTTAAAGAACCCATGAGTCTTCTGAGTGCCAGGTTGTTTTTCTATATCTATACGGGCTTGTAACCCTACCTGGGCACCACCACCACTCCAGGAGTGCGGTAGTTTTTATTTTATATCTTTAAAAAAGCCGGCCGGCAATTCAGCAGCGGTACCCGAGAATTTAGAATAGAAGGAATAGAGAATCACACATAGATTAGATAGATAGAAACATGTCAGTCACATATATATGAAGTACAGTGACAGTGTTGCTTACTGTACTTGTCATTTAGTGTTAAAATAAAGGATTTATTTAAAAAAAAATTGGCGTGGGGGTCCCCATAATTTTAGGCTCTAGCGGAGGTTAAGCAGACGGCTGGGGCAGATGTTTGAAGCCTGGGAGGGGGGTAATACCCATGGAGCTTCCCAGGCTACTAATATCAGCCCCCAGCTGAATACCTAGCCTTTACTAGCTATTAAAATGGGGGACCCCCCCAAAAAAAATGACATGGGGTCCCCCCTATTTTAATAGCTAGCAAAGGCTAGGCAGACAGCTGGGGGCTGATATTAATAGCCCAGGAAGGGTGCCATGAATATTGGCCCCCTCCCAGGCTAGAAACACCAGCCGTCAGCCGCCCCAGAACTGGCGCATCCATAGGATGCGCTAATTCTGGCACTTAGCCTCGCTCTTCCCACTGCCCTGTAGCGGTGGCAGTGGGGTAATAGGGCTGGGGTTGATGTCAGCTTATAATGCCAGCTGATATCAAGCCCAGGTTAGTAATGGAGAGGCGTCTATAAGACACCCCCATTACTAATCCCATAGTCAAAGTTAAAAGAAAACACAAACACCCAGAATAAACTCCTTTAATTGAAATAAAAACACATTCCTTTATTGTTCTAAATTAAACCATACTTACCACCACGCCCATTCCAGCTGAAGCCAACGATCTCCTGCAATAAAAGTAAAATAATAAAGCAACATCATCCTTACCTTTCCATGGTTCCCACGACAGCTTCAGCTCTGCTACATCGAGATGACAGGCTGGACCGCAGCAGAACGCTGCCATCCAGGATGCCATGCCGCGGACACTGAGAAGCGCAGGCATGCTTGCGCTCCTCAGTGTCTCGCTGTGACGGCATAAAGATGAGACGAGTTCATGTCCTATGAACTCAGCTCACCTCATGCACGTCAATGACAGCGTGGGAGAATTCTCCTGCACTCAGCGCTACAGCGTGAGAATTTTCCCACGCTGTCAGTGACGTGCATGAGGTGAGCTCATTCATGTCCAATGATCTCAGTTCACCTCATGCATGTCACTGACAGCGTGGGAGAATTCTCACGCTGTAGGGCTGAGTGCAGGAGAATTTTCCCACGCTGTCAGTGACGTGCATGAGGTGAGCTGAGATCATTGGACATGAACTCGTCTCATCTTTATGCCGTCACAGCGAGACACTGAGGAGCGCAAGCATGCCTGCCCTTCTCAGTGTCTGCGGGATGACAGGCTGGATGGCAGCGTTCTGCTGCGGTCCAGCCTGACATCTCGATGTAGCAGAGCTGAAGCTGTCGTGGGAACCATGGAAAGGTAAGGATGAGGTTGCTTTATTATTTTACTTTTATTTCAGAAGACATTGGCTTCAGCTGGAATGGGCGTGACGGTAAGTATGGTTTAATTTAGAACAATAAAGAATTGTGTTTTATTTCAATTAAAGGACTTTATTCTGGGTGTTGTGTTTTTTTTAAATACTTTACTAGAAATTCATGGCGGTCATGTCTAATATTGGCGTGACCCCATGAATTTTGGGCTTAGGGCCAGCTGATAATGCCAAGCTGGCCCTAACCCCTTTATTACCCAGTGAGCCACCGCACCAGGGCCCTGGATGAGTTGGGTACAGCGCCAGAAGATGGCGCTTCTATGAACGCGCCATTTTCCGGGGTGGCTGCGGACTGCAATTTTGGCCTCCCTGCGCTGCAGATTCCAGCCCCCAGCTGCCTAGTTGTACCTGGCTGGACACAAAAATAGGGCGAAGCCCCACGTATTTTTTTTTTTAATTATTTCATGAAATTCATGAAATAATTAAGAAAAAAAGGGCTTCCCTATATTGTTGTGTCCAACCAGGTACAAATAGGCAGCTGGTGGTTGGGGGCAGCCCGTTCCTGCCTGCTGTACCTGGCTGGACACAAATATAGTGCGAAGCCCCACGTCAATTTTTTTTTTAATTATTTCATGAAACTAGATGGTGGCCCGATTCTAACGCATCGGGTATTCTAGAATATGTATGCGGCAGACCCGGCGCAATCAGCAGAGCGGTGTTTAAATTTGGCGCCAAAATCGCTGACTGGTCGCGGCCAGCAACCGCGACCAATCAGCAAAGCGGTGTTGAAATTTGGCGACTATATCGCTGATTGGTCACGGCCGGCGGTTGCGACTAATCAGCAGAGCGGGGTTTAAATTTTGCGCCAATAATGCTGATTGGTCGCGGTTGCGACCAATCAGCAAAGCGGTGTATAAATTTGGCGCCAATAACGGCGATTGGTCACGACCACGACCATTAAGCAGGGCGGTGTTTAAATTTGGCGGCAACAATGTTGATTAGTCGTGGCCGGCGGTCGCGACCAATCAGCAGAGCGGGGTTTAAATTTGGCGCCAATAATGCTGATTGGTCGCAATCGCCGGCCGCGACCAATCAGCAGAGCGGTGTTTCAATTTGGCGCCAAAATCGCTGATTGGTCGCGGCCGGCAACCGTGACCCATCAGCAGAGCGGGGTTTAAATTTGGCGCCAATACTGCTGATTGGTCGCGGCCGGCAACCGTGACCAATCAGCCGAGCAGGGTTTAAATTTGGCGCCAATACTGCTGGTTGGTTGCGGACGGCGAACGTGATCAATCAGCAGAGCGGGGTTTAAATTTGGCGCCAATTTCGCTGATTGGTCGCGGCTGGAGTCCGCGACCAATCAGCAGAGCGTTGTTTAAATTTGGCGCCAATCTCACTGATTGGTCGCGGCCGCTATTTAAATGTGGCACCCAAATCGGTGATTGGTCGCGGGCAGTTTCCGCGACCAATCAGCAGAGCGGTGTTTAACTTTAGCGACAAGATCACTGATTGGTCGCGTGCGGAGAGCGCGACCAATCAGCGAATCATATTGGTGAGGACTGGGGAGCGCCGCTGCCTGGTCGGATACTTCCGCTGCGAGAAGCCGGGAGATGAGCGACTGCTCGCAGCAGATGTATCCCGACCCGCAGCTCCGCTCCCCGGTCCTCCCTTGACACCCTAGCCGCTGATCTCCCCACAGTATCCGCATGGTGTTACAAAGATCCGGACATTTATGTTAAAAATCGCTGATTGGTCGCTGGCGCTGCCCGCGACCAATCACCGATTTGGGCGCCAAATTTAAATATTGGCCGCAACCAATCACCGATCTTGGCTCCACATTTAAACACCGCTGTGCTGATTGGTCGCTGACGCTGGGTGCGACCAATCACCGATTTTGGCGCCACATTTAAATAGCGTCTGCGACCAATCAGTACAGCGGTGTTTAAATGTGGAGCCAAGATGGGTGATTGGTCGCGGCCGATATTTAAATTTGGCGCCCAAATCGGTGATTGGTTGCGGGCAGCTATTTCTTGATCCTCTTGGTGAGGACACGGAAGTCTTGCCTGTTAGTATTCTGGCACGCATGGCTGAGTTTATGTTACTCTGTCTTTCCCATGACCCTCGCATTCTCAAAATTTTGGGTGACAGTCATTACTGGTTGGTGACACTTCTAGACCCATGCTTCAAAGAGAACTTTATATCTCTTATTTCTGAGGCGGACAGGTCTACAAAAATGGGACTGTACCATAAGGCCATGTACCATGTTGCGGAACTATTAAAAAAATTCCCATCTGAAAATGCTGGCGGCAGAGGGCACACTTTTTTGGAGAACCAAGGAGTACAGGCGAGAGAGACACAACTTCAATCCAGTAGAAGGAGGGGAACACTGTCAAAGTTCTGGGAGAGTTTTCACAGACCCTCCCATCGCACAGGCCCTGAGGCACTGGGTACTCTCACAAGGAGTGCAAAGTTTGGGAAGATGCTGTGGGAGTACCTTGCCGACCATACCAACATCCTCCATGATTCCTCTGTGCCTTATAATTTTTTGGGTATCCAAGCTGTATATGTGGATTGAACTGGCTCTCTTTGCCTTGGAGGTCCTGGCCTGCCCTGCCGCCAGCGTTTTATCAGAGCGGGTTTTTAGTGCTGCTGGTGAAATTATATCTGATAAGCGCATCCGCCTGTCAACTGAAAATGCTGACAGGCTGACTCTTATAAAAATGAACAAGGGCTGGATTTGGCCAGACTTCTCAACACTACCGAATGATAGCAGCATAACATAAACTCAAATCCAGTGTCTTTTCTTGGGAGGTGTATTCCCATGCACCTTTTCACACAACACATGGGTATACGCTTCCTGATTTTGGCTATTTGCTCTTGTCCTCCTCCTTCTCCTCCTCCTCCACCACCATATCACCAGGGTTACCGTGGTCCGTGATGCAACACCCACATAATTTTTTTAAAGGTTCTTTATGATGCCCGTAAAAAAAAAAAATTATACAGTATGTTCATGTATACCCCCCAGGGGTAAATGTTTGTCAGCCCATACACTTAGTGCATGGGCATTACAAGTATAGAAGGCCTGCTCCTTTCTAATGGGAACATTTTTTTATGAGGCCCTCCTCCACGTCTCTTCCAAGGGGCATTGAAGTGTCTCCAAATTTTTGGCAGCCCTTGCGTTCACTGAATAGGCCAACACTATGGGAGACTCTCTCCTTTCTAATGGGAATTTGTCATTACTGTGGCCCTGCTCTATGTGTCTTTAAATTCTTAGTGGGGTTTTTCCTAAAATTGGTCAGCCGTTGGACTCACTGCATACCCTATAACTGTATAGCAGACTCTCTCCTTTCTAATGGGAACATGCCTTACCTTGATACTGTGGCCCTGCTCTATGTGTCTTTAAATTCTTAGTGGGGTTTTTCCTAAAATTGGTCAGGCGTTGGACTCACTGCATACCCTATAACTGTATAGCAGACTCTCTCCTTTCTAATGGGAACATGCCGTACCTTGATACTGTGGCCCTGCTCTATGTGTCTTTAAATTCTTAGTGAGGTTTTTCCCAAATTTTGGCAGCCCTTGCAGTCACAGCATGAGCATTACCACTATAGGAGACCCGCTCCTTTATAATGGGAACATTTTTTTTACTGAGACACTCCTCTATGTCTCTTCAAAGGGGTATTGGGTTGCGTCCAAATTTTTGGCAGCCCTTACAGTCAATGGATAGGCAGTAACAGTATAGGAGACCCACATGTTAATAATGGGAACAACAAAGCATAGCCGGCTGATGACTCTCTAACAATAGCTAGTTCGGACTACTGGCCTTTTAAGAATAGTAAGGGCCATCTGATGGCCCTATAATAATAGGCTTTATGACTTTCATAGTCCCTCCATCATAAATAAAACAGGATGTGTCTGATGATGTGTCACACACCACATTGCCAGATAAGGTTGTAAAATGTTAAATTGACATTTCCCGGTGAATGCTTTTGTCTTAAAAAATAATGTAAAAAATAAAACAATAGGATCTTTCTTTAGTATAAAAAACAGCGTCACCTCAATGTAATCACATTGTTCAGCTCATGCACCTCCTCCTCCATCTCCGAAATGACCACATCAGTCACAAGCTGACAGCACTGCAGCACTGCCTTGGCCAAGCGGCAACAGGCTGTGCTTAAGATAACATGCTTAATGCTTAATTGACAAACCGCCCAGCGCTGCAGAGTTGTTGAAAGCAGTAGCACAGCAGCCTGATCTGTGGCTCTCACTGCTGAACATACAGCCAGGCATGGTCGTGTGTGACAATGGGCGGAACCTGGTGACGGAGAAATGACAGCCTGGGTAGATATGGTTTCCCTCTATGCCAGTCCTTTCTAAAGAATATGGCTGTGGTGAAATACAACGCTCAGATTGAAAAACATTGTGCCCACCAGAAGATTTGATTTTGAGGGCTAACCTTTCTCACCCGCTCAAGAGCCCCATAGCAGCTGCAAAGTTAGTGCTATCATGAACTCTCCTTAGGTAGAAGCCAAGGCACACCAGAGGATTCTCTGGTGGGACCGTCCAACCCTGCCGAGAAGCAGTCCTAGCTAAGAAAAGTGTGTGAGAAGGTTCCCGGACACTCTATGGCTGCTTTTTTACTGAGGAGGAAACACACGCAAACACGGGGAGAACATACAAAGTCCTTGCAGATGTTGTCCTTGCTGGGATTTGAACCCAGGATCCCAGCGCTGCAAGGCTTCAGCGCTAACCACTGATCCAATGTGCTGCCGTTCACCCTCTAATATCTAACAGGCTGGAGAAACTTTCACCTACTGACACTCTATCTTCAGTTCCTTTGTGAGAAAATGTATTTGGGCAGCCACTCAGTCTTCCAAATAAAATTCCTGAGAAGGAAATTGGGGATGGCTTTGCTACTGGTACTGGGGGCAGTGCTAATACCATGGCATCGCACCATAGTTTGCTGGAAATATTCCAGGCTGGTAGGAGGCAAGCAAATTCACACAGAAAAGTACCAGCAGTAATGTTCAGGCCACATTACAAGTGCAAGCAGCTTTAGAGGACTTCCTGGGAGAAATGACACACAGGGTAAATACGGTTTCCCTCTATGCCAGTCCTTTCACCGAGCTAAATACAACTCTCAGCAAATAAAGTTGTTGACTGGCTCTGTACTGTCCCTGACCACATTCACCTGTCCACGTGTTTGTGATTAAGCGGTACTTCCCAGTAAGTGCACTGGGGAGGGCACGGGTAATGTTGTGGGACCCGTGCTTGTGGAAGGCGGAGACGATACCGGGAAAAATAATGGCGGCTGGGGACCAAGTATGGATACCCGGTCACCACCGGCATGAGGTTGTGAAAAGCTTCCGCCTCCACGAGCTTAAAAGGCCATATTTCAAGTGCAAAGACCTGCCCAGAAATCTGGCAGTTTAGTGTTGTGGCCCGTGGGTGGGTGGCTGGCTGCATACTTGCACTTGCATTCCAAGTAACAGAAATCTAAGCAGATGGTGGCCTCTATCATCATCATGGCCTCACCTCGGCACTATGAACTCTACTGAAGGAGAAGCCAGGGCCCGCCGGAGGAGTCTCCGGTTCTCTGGTGGGCCTGTCCAACCCTGCCGAAAAGCAGCCCTGGCTAAGAAAAATGTGGCGGAAGGTACCCGGACACTCTATGGCTCCTTTTTTAATGTGGATCGGCCATGCTTACATTTTATTTCTTAAACCGCATTACAGATCAGGCCATTGTCCAACTCTGTATTCAAGAAATTAAATGCGCAAAGAAAGATGTGTGTCTGTCAAAGCACCACCGACAAGTGCGAGTTGATGTTGGATGGGCTGCCATTGCTTCTGCAACAAGCTGCATTAGAGGACTTCCTGCGAGAAATGACACCCAGGGTAGATACGGTTTCCCTCTATGCCCGTCCTTTCACCCAGCTAAATACAACTCTTAGCAAATAAAGTTGTGGACTGGCTCCGTACTGTCCCTGGCCACATTCACCTGTCCACGTGTTTGTGGTTAGGTGGTCCTTCCCAGTAAGTGCACTGGGGAGGGCACGGGTAATGTTGTGGAACCCGTGCTTGTGGAAGGCGGAGGCGACACCGGGAGAAACAGTGGTGGCTGGGGACCGAGTATGGACACCCGGCATGAGGATATGAAAAGCTTTCGCCTCCACGAGCCTAAAAGGCCACTTTTCAAGTGCAAGCAGCTGTCAAAAATTGGGCAGTATAGTATTGCAGCCTGTGGGTGGGTGGGTGGCTGGCTACCTGCATACTTGCGCTTGCATTCCAAGGAATGGGGTAGGGACAACTGAACGCTGCAGTTGGACAAGGACGCGGACGGTGATTGTTGCAAGTCAGCAATGACAGGTGCATGGCGGGAGGCATCTTCGCATGCGACAAGAATCACTTATGATGGGCACACTTTTAGTCAGTGACCTGGGAGTCAGAAATGCTTCCAGAGGTCTTCCCCATGCTGTTCCCATGTCTTTTCAGCACTGTATGCATGTGTCTTATGATATGTCACACACCATATGGCCAGATAAGGCTGTAAAATGTTAAAATTACATTTCCCAGTGAATGCATTTGTCTTTGTTGAAAGCAATGCAAAAGTGCAAAAAAACATCAAAAACGCTACGTGTGAACATAGCCCAAGGTGTGGAGGAGTATTTTCGTTTTTGGTTATTTATTTTGCTTTATATACATTGTATATGTCATGGAAAGGATGTTCCTTAACATATTTCCCAGGAAAATCCATTTTGGTTTCGTTTTTGTATGTTTTATTGTGAGTCCGTAAAAGTGGCGTAATACCTCTGACAACGTTGTTGACAGCAGTGACCTGGGAGTCAGAAATGCTTCCAGGGGTCTTCCCCATGCTGTCTTCATGTCATTTGAGCACTGTTCCCATCAATTTGGGCAATTTTTAGGCCCTATGCCGGGGGGAGCCACCTGAAAAATGCTCGAGTTTCCCATAGACTTACATTGGGCTCATTGCTCGGGTCGAGCACCCGAGTATTCCAATTTTCTCGACCCGAGCAACGAGTACCAAAGCATTTTAGTGCTCGCTCATCACTAGTAGTTTGGCAATATCCAGTTTGGCTGTTTTATGATTTTTTTTCAACAATGGTGTTCTCCTTGGTCGTCTCCCATGAAGTCCACTTTGGATCAAACAACGACGGATGGTGCTATCTGACACTGATGTTCCTTGAGCTTGAAGTTTACCTTTAATCTCTTTAGAAGTTTTCCTGGGCTCTTTTGTTACCATTCGTATTATCAGTATCTTTGATTTGTCATCAATTTTTCTCCTGTGGCCACGTCCAGGGAGGTTGACTACAGTCCCATAAATATTAAATTTCTGAAAAATATGTGCAACTGTAGTCACAGGAACATCAAGCTGCTTGGAGACGGTCTTATAAACCTTACTTTTAACATGCTTGTGGTCAGTGCGGACCGCCGCTGCCAGGTAGACCGCTGGGGCTGATGATATATGCAGCTGGGATAGTGTGACTCCCCACGGGAAGAGTGCGGCCCCAGGGCAGTATAATGGAAGATGGGGGTGATGGTGCAGGACGTCCCAGTACCGTTAGTGCTGGAGGAGCAAGGAGCACACAGACAACAGGTTGCAGTTCAGGGTCTTTACTAGAACAGGTGAACTGACCCACAAACAGGCCCGGCTAGGAGGGGGCCTGGACGTCTGAGAGCAAACGGGAAATTGGCCCTGGTCAGGGTGAGGTTGTAGGCCTACCGTGCTCTCTGCGCTCCTTCTGGCTATGTCCTCCTGGTAGGGTAACAGCCCACGGTCCTGAGCTCACCGTGTCCTCTCGCCCGTATGGTTTGCAACGTGGGTTCCTTTCTACTCCCGGCCTGGTACGGCTCTGCTGGTCCCTTCTGCTGTGGCGGAGCCTCCGGGCTTTTTAGGCCAAGGAACGTACAGTCCCCTGCGGACTGGTTATCTGCTGTAGGACGTGGAATCCTCACAGCCTCAGACGCCAAAGTCTGGTAAATTTGGTTCTTTATCTGCCAGGACAGGCGTACTTCACCTCTTGTCCCTGGCTTGCGGCTCTCCTACTGCCACACGTCCTCTTAGGGTGCAATACAACTGTCCTTCACTGCTCTGGGACACCTCTCAATCCAGAGACAGGTCGTCCAGTTCTCCCTAACCATGCCCCCAGTTCCAGCTTTTATAGGGGCAGCCTGCTCCCCCTACTGACCTGAGACAGGAGGTATTGCATGCTAATGTTCCCCTGACCAGAGAACCTCCCCCTTGCTCTCAGACACAGCTTTATTATATTTGTGGCATCCAGGCCAGGGTGACACATTCCCCCCTAGTAGAATTTAGTACTCCGGGACTAAACGGTAAACAAAGATAATATACATGACTATAAAACATTAGTAGACAAACGACGCACAGATTTAGTTCTTAAGGTCACAGTGTGGTCTGTGACCGGGTGTCCATATCACCAACACAACGGGGAGCCTTAACGAGGTGGGGGTCTGTCCTACCCCAAGTCCTTTACAGTATTAGTTAATTCCTTGGTCAGGCTCCAAACGCAGTCCATACAAAGTCCCGGTTATTAAAAGTCCATAACCTTTGAGTCCGTACGGTAACTGTAAGAAACTGAAACACAGAATTACCAATCATGCATGTAACTTTGCAAACATTTCAACACTTGGCAACAGGGTTATTTACAATTTTAGTGCACCCAATATTCTCCAGCGAGCGGGTATCTGCCCCTTTGTGCTCCTGGTTGACCTGAGTAACCCACTGTCTGGTGGTGGACCGACCTGGCTTTCCCCACTAGTGTTAGGGGTACAGCTACCAGCTGGACTTACAGGCAGGGCAGGCAGCTGTCTGCGGGTCCTTTGGCTTACCGCAGGCATGGCAGGCTCACTGTCAGCAGAGGGTTGATTCTCCTGGGCTGCTGGTACAGGCTCTTCTGCCTCTGGAACTGCTTGCTCTTCTTCACCTTCCGGCTCTGGTGCAGGTTGTTGCTCAGTCGGTTGCAGGAAATGCAGGACGGGTACCACTATTGCATCGTTTATTCAAGTCCAGGACTGAGGGAACTCTCCGAGAACGGTGCTGATCATTTCTTCCTTGTCCTCTGTGGGTTCAAGGTCATCTTGATCCTCTTCTGCACTACGGAGTTGCTCGGGGCATCTTTTGAGGTGGTCTCTGGAGACGGTACTAGTGGTTTCTTCTCAGTCCTTGGCGATCACGCACACCTTCGGGTTGTCGTGGTCAGACTGCAGTACAGTGTAGGGTTCCCTTTCCCACTGGTCGTTCAAATTGTGAAGCCTTCTCTTTCGCTTCAGGACCTGCTCACCAGGTTCTAGGGGACCAGCAGGGGCGTGTTGGTTGAAGAGTCTTTCTTGCCTTTCTCTCACCTGGGCCAGGCTCTTCTCCACACTCTCCTGTACCTTCTTGTACTGCAGTCGCCTCTCCGTATCCCAGTCGCATCCGAGGAAGTGTCCTCAGGTGTTAGGACTCCCATCTCCAGGTCTACGGGCAGCTTACCTGGTCTAGCTCGCATCAGGTAAGCAGGGGTGCAGTTCGTAGCATTCACCGGGATATGGTTGTATAAGTCTATTAGATCTGGCAGTTTTTCTGGCCACAGGCTGCATTCCTCCAGGGGCAATGTTTTCAGGAGATCAATGACTATATTGTTCATTTTATCACGCATCCCGTTGGTTTGTGGGTGGTAAGGCGTTTTCCGAATCTTCTTACAGCCATAGAGGTTGCGGAACTCTTGGAAGACTTCAGCCTCGAACGCTGGACCCTGGTCTGTCTGGACCTGTTCCGGATATCCGTGTGGATGGCAGAAGTATTGCTGGAAGGCTCTGGCCGCCGTTTGGGCTGTCAAGTCTTTTACCGGGACCACCACTAGAAAACGGGAATAGTGGTCCACGATTGTCAGGGCATAGATGTATCCTGACCAGCTTGGAGCCAATTTGACGTGGTCCAGAGCTACCAGCTCAAGAGGCTGCGTGGTGACGATGGGACTCAAGGGTGTCTTCTGGCTGGCACGGTACTTCCTCCTTAGGTTACAAGGGCCACAGTCTCTGCACCACTTCTCTACAGCCCCTCTCATGCCGACCCAAAAGAACCGTCCTCTTAGCAGGAACTCCAGTTTCTTCCAACCGAAGTGCCCCGCTCTGTCATGGTAAGCCCCCGGGACCATAGCTGCATCCCGCCTTGGAACTTGCCAGGTCAGCTAGTGCGTCCGGTGGTTGACAAGCCTTCTGCACAGCTTGCCTTCGTAGAGGAACAGCTTGCTCTTCTCTTTCCATAGCTGCTTGGCTTCCTCTGGAGCATCCGGATCTATGCGGGCGTCATCCTGGGTCAGCAGATCTTTCACCAGGCGGATTGCACGGTCACTATCTTGGGTCTCAGCCCAGCTGTGGTGAGGTAGGGCATTGATCATAACGGTTGTTAAATCCTCCTCCTTCACGCGGTGGGAGTATTGAGCGGCTCCATACGGTGAAATGCGGAGAGTTCTACCTCCTCCAGCTCTTCTGGGTCTTCGTCACCTTCAGGTAAGTGAGGCATTCTCGATAGGGCATCAGCGTTGGCATTGGTTTTACCTGCCCGGTACTTGATCACGAAGTCATAATTGGAGAGACGGGCCATCCACCGCTGTTCCAGGGCACCCAGTCTCGCATTGTCCAGGTGTGTCAACGGGTTGTTGTCCGTGTACACGGTGAACTTTGCGGAGGCCAGGAAATGCTTGAAGCGTTCCGTTACGGCCCACACCACTGCCAAGAATTCTAGCTTGAAGGAGCTGTAATTCTCCGGGTTCCTCTCGGTGGGCCTCAGCTTCCGGCTGGCGTACGCGATCACCCGTTCTCTGCCCTGTTGGTTTTGCGACAGTACGGCTCCCAGTCCCACATTACTGGCATCTGTGTGGAGAATGAAAGGCTGGCCATAATCAGGGTAGGCCAGGATCTCATCCCCTGTGAGGGCCGTCTTCAACTGGCGGAAGGACTCCTCTTCCGGTTTATCCCACTTGAAGGTTGGTTTTGGCTTCTGGACTTAGACTGTCCTATCAGGAGGTCCTGCCTAGGAGCTGCCATCTTAGTGAACCCGGGGATGAACCTTCGGTAGTAGCCTACCAACCCGAGGAATTGCCTCACTTCCTTGATGTTCGAGGGGCTTGGCCAGCTCTTGATTGCTGTGACCTTGTCAGGGTCGGGGGCTACTCCTTCTGCACTTACCACGTGCCCTAGGTACTGGACCTTTGGTTTCAACAGGTGACACTTTGATGGTTTCACCTTCAGGCCATAGCCTGCCAGGGCTTCGAACACCTCGGCCAGATGCTTTAGATGGTCCTCGTAAGTCTTCGAATAGACGATCACGTCATCCAGGTAAAGGAGGACCGTCTCGAAGTTTTGGTGCCCTAGACAGCATTCCATCAGCCTCTGGAAGGTCCCTGATGCGTTGCAGAGCCCGAAGGGCATACAGTTGAACTCTCTCAGTCCCATCAGGGTGGTGAAGGCGGTCTTCTCCTTGTCAGCCTCTGCCACAGGAACCTGCCAGTACCCGCTAGTAAGATTCAAAGTAGAAAAGAAGTTAGCTGATTTTAGTGTGGCTAAAGACTCCTCTATTCTAGGCAGCGGATATGCATCTTTGTGGGTGATACGTTTGATTTGTCTATAGTCTACGCACATTCTCATGGTGCCGTATTTCTTTTTCACCAGAACCAAGGGGGCTGCCCAGGGGTTACAGCTATCTCTAATGACCCCATCGTCTTTCATTTCTCTTAGCATGCCCTTTGCGTTCTGATAATGTGCAGGGAGCACAGGTCTGTGTCTCTCTTTTATTGGTGGGTGGCTCCCTGTGGAGATGTGGTGTTCTATCCCTTTTACTCTGCCGAAGTCTAACGGGTGCTTACTAAAGACTCTCTTGTACTCCTGTACCACCCAGTAGACTCCTTGTTTTTGGTGCAGGGGAGTGGAGTCAGCACCCACATGGAGTTTCTGGCACCAGTCCTCCTTTTTGTTTCTGGGAGCCATTATCCTCCGCCTGTGGATATGGAGGCAAGGGTTCCACGGCCCTGATAGCTTTGTGCTCAACCGCAAACAGTTTGGCAAGTGTAGCGTACCTGGGTAAATGTACCTCCTTCTCTCCAACGTTGAGGATGTGGACGGGCACCCTCCCATGACGGACATCAAACACCCCCCGGGCTGTCAAAATGGTGGGCCTGCTGTCCTAGTACACGGGTTCTACCATGGCTTGGTAGTCTCTACTTCTCAACCAGATTGCAGTCCGACACCAGATCATCATTTCACTTTTGGGAGGCATGCATGGAAATGGGGAATGGGTCACTCATTCTTACGCTACCGATCTCACCACCAGACAGTTCTACCTGCTGCCGTCTCATCAGGGCTTTTATCTCTTTGTTGAGGACCCTCTGTTGGCTGGAACTAGCTGTAGCGTCGGCGTCCCTGCCTCCTGCTAGGCAGGGACGCCGTTCCCCTCACCTCTCCGCTCCGTGCCCGGCGTCTTCCTCCCGCTCTGCTGGCAGCGCGCACTGCTTCCCGGCCTCTGTGCTTAGGGCGCGCGCGCGCTCCCCCTCTCTTAAAGGGGCCGCGCACGTCGTCCTAAGGAGTCCCCGGCCAATGGCCGGAGGACCTCACCATATATAAGGCACCTCCTCCAAAATGGAGGTGCCCGAGCAATGTTGTTGCAAAGCCTTTCAACTCTGCTTCAGCACTCAGGTCCCGTTACCAGTTACCTGCCAGTCACCTGCCTTATTCCTGCTTGATACCTGCCTGATACCTGCCTGATATCTGCTTACCTGCTTGCAATCCTGCGGTCCGACAGTCTGCCCTCCAACACCTGTCAGTCTGTCTATGGATCTGCCCGCCCGCTCACCTGGGAGCGCTCACCTGCTACCTGCCTGCTAGCCTACCTGGAGGCTCTGCCGTCACTTGCCGTGACCACCTGCCTGTCCAGAGACTCTTGCCCGCTCACCTGGGAGTGCCCACCTGCTACCTGTCTGCTAGCCTACTTGGAGGCTCTGCCGTCACTTGCCGTGACCACCTGCCTGTCCAGAGACTCTTGCCCGCTCACCTGGGAGCGTCCACCTGCTACCTGTCTGCTAGCCTACCTGGAGGCTCTGCCGTCACTTGCCGTGACCACCTGCCTGTCCAAAGACTCTTGCCCGCTTACCTGGGAGCGCTCACCTGCTACCTGTCTGCTAGCCTACCTGGAGGCTCTGCCGTCACTTGCCGTGACCACCTGCCTGTCCAGAGACTCTTGCCCGCTCACCTGGGAGCGCTCACCTGCTACCTGTCTGCTAGCCTACCTGGAGGCTCTGCCGTCACTTGCCGTGACCACCTGCCTGTCCAGAGACTCTTGCCCGCTCACCTGGGAGCGCTCACCTGCTACCTGTCTGCTAGCCTACCTGGAGGCTCTGCCGTCACTTGCCATGACCACCTGCCTGTCCAGAGACTCTTGCCCGCTCACCTGGGAGCGCCTACCTGCTACCTGCCTGCTAGCCTACCAGGAGGCTCAGCCGTCACCTGCCGTGACCACCTGCCAGTCTAGAGACTCTTACCCTGCTGTCACTTGCCGTGACCATCCGCCTGTCAAGAGACTGTCCCCGTCACTTGCCGTGACCTCCTGCTCTTCTACCCTGAGACTGTCCCCGTCACTTGCTGTGACCTCCTGCCCGCCTTCCCTGGGAGCCACCCGCTTCCTTACAAGGACTGCTCCTTTGTATAGTTGCTCTGAGGTTCCACCTCCCCGACCCGTTACAGTTTGCTCGGGCCATGGAACCCGGTGGCACCCAAGCTCCCTCGCTCTCGGACCTATGTCATGAACTTTCCCGTCAGAGGTCCCAACAGGAGTCCATCCTGAGCCACCTGCGTAGTGTTAACTCCCGCCTGGACACACTGACTACCTCTTCGGGACCTGTTTCCAGTCGCACGACTCCTACCCCGGCAGCGCCGCTGCCCATCTATTCCATGGCAACTCTTCCCGGTCCTCACCCCCCGCCCCGCCTCGTTTTGGCGGAGATCCCGGACAGGCACGGGGCTTCATTAACCTGTGCACTCTGCACTTCGAACTGTTGGCACACCAGTTTTCCACCGACCGAGCCAAAGTAGCCTTCATCATGTCCCATCTCACGGGAGAGGCGCTGGCTTGGTTAAATCCTCTATGGGAGAGAGGAGACCCCCTGGTGTCCAACCTGCCATCCTTTCTCACGACTTTCCGGAAGGTCTTCGACGAACCAGGACGGAGGACCTCATCCGCCTCATCTCTGCTACGCCTCCGCCAAGGAAGTCTCACCGTGGGTCAATATGCCATACGGTTCCATACCCTTGCTTCGGAGCTTGCCTGGGATAACGACGCCCTGGTGTCCGTCTTCTGGGAGGGTCTGTCCGGCTGTATTAAAGATGAACTCGCCGGTCGGGACATTCCTACCACTCTCGACGACTTAATTACACTTGCCACCCGGATTGACATCCGGTTCCAGGAGCGCACCAAAGAGGCCACCCGTGAGAGGAGGTTTCCACGCCTTGCCCCTACCTTCCAGAGACCCGTCACTTCCTCCGTTACTCCCCCGGCGCACTCACCTGAGCCTATGCAGTTCGACCAGACCAAGATGGTCAAGACCCGTCAAGAATTACGCCGTGCCGAGGGAGCTGCTTCTACTGTGGCAGTAAGGAGCACCGGATCCGTTCCTGCCCGGAGAGGTCGGGAAACGCCTGTGTCTAGTGTCGCTCAGAGAGGTCGCCCTAGACAGAAATAAACCCTCTCCATCTCTAATGCTGTCGGTCTCTATCATCTGCGGGGAGAACCGTTATTTTGAACTGGCTCAACTTGACTCTGGAGCTGCCGGAAATCTCATTTCTCAGTCCCTGGTAGAGAAAAACCGCATTTCCACCAAACCTCTGGCTGTACCCTTATCTGTCGCCGCCGTGGATGGAGGCCTCTTACCTCATCCCATCCAACTCATCACCGAATCCATAACTTTGCAGGTGGGAATGCTGCACTCTGAGAGCATCTTCTTTCATGTTCTGCCTGGACTCTCTCACGCCCTCTTGCTAGGCATACCTTGGCTCCAGAAACACGCACCCGTGCTTGATTGGCAGACCAGAGAAGTTCTTCGCTGGGGTCAGGACTGCCATAAGACTTGTTTAGTTCCCGTTCATCCTGCCCGTCCTTCTCCTACCCCAGCCAATCTACCTGGCCTACCGGTTCCCTATTGGTATTTTGCGGACGTTTTTAATAAAAGAGAGGCAGAGACATTACCCCCTCATAGACCATACGACTGCCCAATTGACCTGATGCCCGGCGCTACTCCTCCCCGTGGGCGTATTTACCCTTTGTCCGCTGCTGAGACCCGGTCCATGTCGGAATATATTGAGGAGAATCTGGCCCGGGGATTTATCCGGAAATCCACCTCCCCGGCGGCAGCAGGCTTCTTCTTCGTCAAAAAGAAGGACGGCTCACTCCGTCCCTGAATAGACTATAGAGGCCTTAACCAGATCACAGTGAAGAATAAATACCCCCTTCCGCTCATTCCTGAATTATTTGACCGTCTGAGGGGGGCTAGAATCTTCACCAAGTTGAACCTCCGTGGGGCATATAATCTGGTCCATATCCGTCAGGGGGATGAATGGAAGACGGCATTCAACACCCGGGACGGCCACTATGAATACCTTGTAATGCCCTTCGGTCTCTGTAATGCTCCCGCCGTCTTTCAAGAGTTGGTCAACCACATCTTCCGTGACCTTCTCTACTCCTGCGTGGTGGTGTACCTGGACGACATCTTGGTCTTCTCTCCGGATCTTCTCACTCACCGGAGGGACGTTCGTCAGGTCCTGCTCAGGCTCAGGCAGAACCACCTCTACGCTAAATATGAGAAGTGCCTCTTTGAGCAGACCTCGCTTTCGTTTCTGGGCTACATAATCTCTCAGACCGGCCTACAAATGGATCCTGAGAAACTGTCTTCCATCCAGAAGTGGCCCCGACCAGAGGGGTTGAAGGCTATTCAGCGGTTCCTGGGCTTCGCCAACTACTACCACCTCTTCATTCCGCACATCTCTTCCCGGACTGCCCCTATCTCGGCGCTCACCAGTAAGGGCGCTAATCCCAGAGAATGGCCGCCCGAAGCAGAGGAGGCCTTCCTTTCCTTAAAACGCGCTTTTTCCTCCGCCCCTGTGCTGCATCGTCCGGACGGCAAGAAACAATTCTTTCTAGAAGTCAACGCTTCCTCCTCCGGAGCCGGAGCAGTATTTACCCAAAAGTCGTCTTCCGGAAGAATGGTAACCTGCGGCTTCTTCTCCAAACTCTTCTCCTCTTCTGAGCGCAATTATTCTATAGGAGACCGAGAATTGTTGGCCATTAAGCTGGCACTGGAGGAGTGGCGTTACCTGCTCGAGGGGGCTCTTCACCCGGTAATAATTTACACGGACCACAAGAACTTGGCTTACCTCCAAAGTGCCCAGAGACTAAACCCGCGCCAAGCCGGTGGTCCTTGTTCTTCGCCCGCTTTAATTTCATTCTTCATTTTCGCCCGGCTGACAAAAACATCAAAGCTGATGCCTTATCCCGATCCTTTTTGGTCTCTGATCTTCAGGAGGAGCCTAAACACATCATCGACCCCGCCAAAGTAATGCAGGTGGCCCCCGTGAATCTAAATCGTCTTCCACCCGGTAAGATGTTCGTATCTGTTCCTGATCGTGAGAAGGTTCTACACTGGGGACACTCGTCCAAGCTAGCTGGCCACGCTGGTCAGAAAAAGACCCTCCAGCTTATTTCCCGGAATTACTGGTGGCCTACCCTGCACAAGGTCGTAATAGACTTTGTTTCAGCCTGTGTGTCCTGCGCCCGCAACAAGGTTCCGAGACATCTGCCAGCTGACCGTCTCCTTCCTCTTCCTGTACCTGCTGCCCCGTGGCAGCATATAGCTATGGACTTTATTACGGACCTCCCTTTCTCTGCCGGTTGTGCGGTCATATGGGTGGTCGCTGACCGCTTTTCCAAAATGGCTCACTTTATTCCCCTGCCGGGTCTCCCTTCTGCATCAGAGTTAGCTAAAGACTTTATTCATCATGTCTTCCGTCTTCATGGTCTTCCTCTCCACATCGCATCCGACCGAGGGGTTCAGTTCACCTCTCGTTTTTGGCGAGCCATGTGTAAACTGCTGGAGGTCACCTTGGACTTTTCTTCTGCTTATCACCCACAGTCCAATGGCCAAGTAGAACGGATCAACCAAATTTTAACCAGTTACCTCCGGCACTTTGTTAATGCTCACCATTCCGACTGGGTGGATCTTTTACCGTGGGCCGAATTTTCTTACAATAATCACGAGAGCGAATCTTCCTCCAAATCCCCATTTTTTGTAGTCTTCGGTCAGCATCCTCGGATCCCGTTTCCCGTCTCCGCCTCAGTGGACAATCCGGCTGCGGAATCTCTCGTTAACGAATTTTCCTCCATTTGGGAAAGTACTAGATCTGCACTTCTTCAGTCATCCGAGCGGATGAAAAAACAGTCTGACAAAAGACGTCTGGATCCACCACAATTCCGTCCTGGTGATAAGGTCTGGCTCTCGTCCAAATATGTCCGGCTCAAGATTCCTTCCTACAAGTTAGGGCCTCGGTTCATCGGTCCACTGGAAGTTATCAAACAGATCAATCCGGTGGCCTATAAATTGAAACTCCCGGCCAATTTGCAGATTCCTAACTCCTTCCATATATCTCTACTCAAACCCGTGGTACTTAAATCTTTTTCCAAATCTACAGGTACGCCTCCTGCTCCGGTTTCCGCTGAAAACGAGTTTGAGGTAGAGAACATTCTGGCCACCAAAAGGGTAAGAGGAAAATCCTTTTTTCTAGTGGATTGGAAGGGGTTTGGTCCTGAGGAGAGAACATGGGAGCCCCGGGAAAACATCCATGCCCCTCTCATCCTTGATAAATTTCTCTCCGGCCTAAAAAAGGGGGGGCCTAAAGGGGGGGTACTGTAGCGTCTGCGTCCCTGCCTCCTGCTAGGCAGGGACGCCATTCCCCTCACCTCTACGCTCCGTGCCCGGCGTCTTCCTCCTGCTCTGCTGGCAGCGCGCGCTGCTTCCCGGCCTCTGTGCTTAGGGCGCGCGCGCTCCCCCTCTCTTAAAGGGGCCGTGCGCATCGTCCTAAGGAGTCCCCGGCCAATGGCCGGAGGACCTCACCATATATAAGGCACCTCCTCCAAAATGGAGGTGCCCGAGCAATGTTGTTGCAAAGCCTTTCAACTCTGCTTCAGCCCTCAGGTCCCGTTACCAGTTACCTGCCAGTCACCTGCCATATTCCTGCTTGATACCTGCCTGATACCTGCCTGATATCTGCTTACCTGCTTGCAATCCTGCGGTCCGACAGTCTGCCCTCCAACACCTGTCAGTCTGTCTATGGATCTGCCCGCCCGCTCACCTGGGAGCGCTCACCTGCTACCTGCCTGCTAGCCTACCTGGAGGCTCTGCCGTCACTTGCCGTGACCACCTGCCTGTCCAGAGACTCTTGCCCGCTCACCTGGGAGCGCCCACCTGCTACCTGTCTGCTAGCCTACCTGGAGGCTCTGCTGTCACTTGCCGTGACCACCTGCCTGTCCAGAGACTCTTGCCCGCTCACCTGGGAGCGTCCACCTGCTACCTGTCTGCTAGCCTACCTGGAGGCTCTGCCGTCACTTGCCATGACCACCTGCCTGTTCAAAGACTCTTGCCCGCTCACCTGGGAGCGCTCACCTGCTACCTGTCTGCTAGCCTACCTGGAGGCTCTGCCGTCACTTGCCGTGACCACCTGCCTGTCCAAAGACTCTTGCCCACTCACCTGGGAGCGCCTACCTGCTACCTGCCTGCTAGCTTACCTGGAGGCTCTGCCGTCACCTGCTGTGACCACCGGCCAGTCTAGAGACTCCTACCCTGCTGTCACTTGCCTTGACCATCCGCCTGTCAAGAGACAGTCCCCGTCACTTGCCGTGACCTCCTGCTCTTCTACCCAGAGACTGTCCCCGTCACTTGCCGTGACCTCCTGCCCGCCTTCCCTGGGAGCCACCCACTTCCTTACAAGGACTGCCCCTTTGTATAGTTGCTCTGAGGTTCCACCTCCCAGACCCGTTACACTAGCATTCACCGCTACCTGTTGTAGAATTACAATTACCTCTGAAAGACAATTTTCAATCACGTTAGTACCCACAGTTATTTTAGGGTGACTTTCACAACGGTCAATGTCCACAATAATCACTCCCTGTGCCGGTAGTTCAACTTTACCAATCTTAATAGTCATCTCTTTGAACCCCATCTGCGGCACGGGCAAGCCATTACTGGCAATGATGCTCAAGTCACTGTCTGGATACCGTGTTATATCAGCATCAGTCCAATACTGCTTAAAAAGTGCATAAGGGATAGTGGTTACTTGAGATCCAGTATCCAGCAAGGTGCTCATGGGGATACCGTCCAGCACCGCGGGTAAGACCGGGCACCCCCCAACGTACTTATTACGCCAATTGTAAGGGCCTGGTGATCTTATGCCTGGGGGTTGGCCCTCTGCCCCAGGTTGGACCCGTTTAAATTACAGTACCTGGAAATGTGTCCGGGCTGGTTGCATCGACGGCAAATGGGCTGTCCATCCTCTGCATAGCGGTCTGTGGGCCTCCCTCGGAACGACGGATCCTCCTCTGTTGATGCCACGGGACATCCTCCGGACTTGAAGCCAGCTCGATGGGTCTTGACGGGTCCACTTGTAACGCCTGGACGGTCCTGGTCAACGCCGCGACGCTCCTGGTCAGCTCCTGGACTTGGTGATGCAGATCTTTCGACGGGGCTTGGTTCAGGGCCTGTGCATTGGCCCCCACAGAGTCCATAGAGGAGGGCGCCGCCTCCTGGTGGTAGGTGAGAGCAGGGCGCTGGGGGTTTATAGCGCCACTTGTTGCGGGTTCACGGAGCACCCTTATGGCCCTGTCCTTAAATTGGGCAAAGGTCAGGTCAGGGTTCTGAAAGAACATGAGGCGCAGCTGGGTCCTGTGAGCGCTAGACAGCAGACCTTCTATGAACTGCTCTGTTAGTAGCTTATCCGTATCCTGCACGCTGCCAGAGTCAGCTTGTTGGATGGCTCTCAAGGCTTCCTGCAAATTTAGGGCATAGTCTCTGATGCTGTCCTGTGTCCGCTGCTTACATCCATAGAACCTCATTTTAATTTCAGCGGAGGTACGTGTGTCAAAGGTACCCCGCAGCCAGGCCAGAATACCCTTCACAGTTCTTTTCTCCTCAGCGGGCCATGACTTTACCTCCCCCTGGGCTGCGCCAGTTAACTGCCCTGTCAGTATGCTAACCTTCTGTTCCTCTGTCAGGGGGTAAACTTGGAATAAACTGTACAGCCTTTCCTTAAAGTCAGTTAGGGCATGGGGCTCCCCTGAATACTTAGGCAGCCAGGCCACTCCAGGGATGTAAGGCAGGGAAAATGGCATCACAGCTGCTGCAGCTGCGCTGGTGGTAGTGGGCGCCTCCGTGTCTGACATCTTCCTCCCCCCTAGTTAAGCGTGGCCAAGCTTCCGATGATCCTCTTCTGTAGGCCGTGGCTCCGCTGGTGCTGCTTTGGACGAGGACCTTGTGTCGCGTCCTGGTGACGTCAGCGTCGTCTCTCTCTCCCTTCCAGGACCTTGCGCAGCGTCGGTGCGTGGGGCGGAGCTTCGGGTCTCGCGCGGTTTGGGCGTCCATGCCCCTCTTCTTCCCGTGCGGCGTCCTGAAGATGGCGTCCGATGGCGGGAAAACGGCTGAAGATGGCGGGAACGGACAGAAGATGGCGGGAGACGGCTGAAAATGGCGAGAAACGGCCCCAGATGGCGGGAAACCTCTTCTTCAGGTACGTGTACAGTCTTTTTCAGGCGCGCAATACTCGTTTGTGGTGGGTTGGTTACTATCCTGCCGACTACGCCAAAGCTGACTCGCCCCCTGGGCCGTGGGGCACTCGGAGCCGGGCAATCGGGAAACGATGGGGGTAGTAGTGGCAACCCGGTTCCGTGGCCCAGGGTGGTCAGACGATTGGTAGTCTGCGATGCGCTGTTGATGTGTCCGACTACGCCACCCGTGGATTGCGGTCAGTGCGGACCGCCGCTGCCAGGTAGATCGCTGGGGCTGATGATGTATGCAGCTGGGATAGTGTGACTCCCCACGGGAAAAGTGCGGCCCCAGGGCAGTAAAATGGAAGATGGGGGTGATGGTGCAGGACGTCCCAGTACCGTTAGTGCTGGAGGAGCAACAGGTTGCAGTCCAGGGTCTTTACTAGAACAGGTGAACTGACCCACAAACAGGCCAGGCTAGGAGGGGGCCTGGACGTCTGAGAGCAAACGGGAAATTGGCCCTGGTCAGGGTGAGGGTGTAGGCCTACCGTGCTCTCTGCGCTCCTTCTGGCTATCTCCTCCTGGTAGGGTAACAGCCCACAGTCCCGAGCTCACCGTGTCCTCTCGCCCGTATGGTTTGCAACGTGGGTTCCTTTCTACTCCCGGCCTGGTATGGCTCTGCTGGTCCCTTCTGCTGTGGCGGAGCCTCCGGGCTTCTTAGGCCAAGGAACGTACAGTCCCCATGCGGACTGGTTATCAGCTGTAGGACATGGAATCCTCACAGCCTCAGATGCCAAAGTCTGGTAAATTTGGTTCTTTATCTGCCAGGACAGGCGTACTTCACCTCTTGTCCCTGGCTTGTGGCTCTCCTACTGCCACACGTCCTCTTAGGGTGCAATACAACTGTCCCTCACTGCTCTGGGACACCTCTCAATCAAGAGACAGGTCGTCCAGTTCTCCCTAACCCTGCCCCTAGTTCCAGCTTTGATAGGGGCAGCCTGCTCCCCCTACTGGCCTGAGACAGGAGGTATTGCATGCTAATGTTCCCCTGACCAGAGAACCTCCCCCTTGCTCTCAGACACAGCTTTATTATATTTGTGGCATCCAGGCCAGGGTGACACAGTACCATCATACCATCATTTCTATCCAGGTCTATTTCATGAGTTCTTTTTTTTTAAATTCTGTGGAAGCAGGGTTGAAAAGCAATGTCTGACTTTCAGTTGTTTATTTTCATAGATTTTTAATTTATTATTACTTTGGTCAGATTCAAGTTATTTCTGTGACCATTGTGAGTTTTTCTTTCATTAAACGAGGGGTACCAACAATTTTGACCACGTGTGTGTATATATATGTATATACATATATATATATATATACAGTGCATTGTGAAAGTATTTGGCCCCCTTGAACTTTTCTACCTTTTGCCACTTTTCTGGCTTCAAACATAAAGATATAAAATTCTAATTTTGGGGGAAGAATCAACAACAAGTGGGACACATTTGTGAAGTGGAACGAAATTTATTGGATATTTTAAACTTTTTTAACAAATTCAAAACAGAAAAGTGGGGCGTGCAATATTATTCGGCCCCATTGAGTTAATACTTTGTAGCGCCACCTTTTGCTGTGATTACAGCTGCAAGTCGCTTGGGGTATGTCTCTATTGGTTTTGCACATCGAGAGGCTGAAATTCTTGCCCATTCTTCCTTGCAATACAGCTCGAGCTCATTGAGGTTGGATGGAGGGCGTTTGTGAACAGCAGTTTTCAGCTCTATCCACAGATTCTCAATTGGATTCAGGTCTGGACTTTGACTTGACCATTCTAACACCTGGATATGTTTATTTTTGGACCATTCCATTGTAGATTTTGCTTTATGTTTGGGATCATTGTCTTTTTGGAAGAAAAATCTCCGTCCCAGTCTCAGGTCCTTTGCAGACTCCAACAGGTTTTCTTCTAGAATGGTCCTGTATTTGGCTCCGTCCATCTTTCCTTCAATTTTAACCATCTTCCCTGTCTCTGCTGAAGAAAAGCAGGCCCAAACCACCTTGCTGGCACCACAATGTTTGACAGTGGGGATGGTGTTTTGAGGGTGATGAGCTGTGTTGCTTTTACGCCAAACATATCGATTTGCATTGTGGCCAAAAAGTTAGATTTTGGTTTCATCTGACCAGAGCACCTTATTCCACATGTTTGGTGTGTCTGCTAGGTGGCTTGTGGCAAACTTCAAACAAGACTTTTTATGGATATCTTTGAGAAATGGCTTTCTTCTTGCCATTCTTCCATAAAGGCCAGAATTGTGCAGTGTACGACTGATTGTTGTCCTATGGACAGACTCTCCCACCTCAGCTGTAGATCTCTGCAGTTCATCCAAAGTGATCATGGGCCTTTTGGCTGCATCTCTGATCAGTCTTCTCCTTGTTCGAGATGAAAGTTTTGAGGGACGGCCGGGTCTTGGTAGATTTGCAGTGCTTTGATACTCCTTCCATTTTAATATAATCGCTTGCACAGTGCTCCTTGAGATGTTTAAAACTTGGGAAATCTTTTTGTATTTCGGACCTGCCTGGTGTGTTCCTTGGTCTTCGTGATGCTCTCTGCACTTGAAACAGAACTCTGAGACTATCACATATCACTATAATATTGCACACCCCATTTTTCAGTATTAAATTTGTTAAAAAAGTTTAAAATATCCAATAAATTTCGTTCCACTTCACGATTGTGTTCCACTTGTTGTTGATTCTTCCCCAAAAAATTAGAATTTTATATCTTTATGTTTGAAGCCAGTAATGTGGCAAAAGGTAGAAAAGTTCAATCGGGCCAAATACTTTCACAATGCACTTTATATATATATATATATATATATATATATATATACACATATACACAGGGTGGTCCAAAAGTAGGTGGACAGAAAGTGTAATAAGGTTATGAAGGGGGAGATTTATCAAACTTTTTCTTTTGGGGAGTACTCAAGGACAAAGTTTATAGTTGAAAACCAAAAAGTGTCAGTGATTTGAAAAATTACATAAGAGATGCATTTCAAGAAATTAATACTAGTGTTGAGCGAGCACTAAAATGCTCGGGTGCTCGAAACTCAGGCCAAGCTCATCGTGATACTCGGGTGCTCGACCCGAGCAACGAGCCCAATGTTAGTCTATGGGAGACCCGAGCATTTTTGCGGCTGCACCCCCGGCAGTCTGTAGAAAGCCTAAAAATTGCCCAAAACGATAGTGACAGTGCTGAAATGACATAGGGACAGCATGGGGATCCCCACAGGAAGCATTTCTGACCCCCAGGTCACTGCTGTCAACAACGTGGTCAGAGGTATTAAGCCACTTTTACGGGCTCACAATAAAACGTTCAAAAACTAAACTGAAACGGTTTTCCTGTGAAATATGTTAAGGAACATCCTTTCCAGGGTAAAGACTTGTGCATAAGGTAAAATAAATAACGAAAAAATAAAATACTCCTCCACACCTTGGGCTATGTTCACAAATAGCATTTTTCATGTGTTTTTGCACTTGTGTATTGCTTTCAACCAAGACAAATGCATTCACCATGTGCTGTGTGACACATGCATACATTGCTGAAAAGACATGGGAACAGCATGGGGAAGACCCCTAGAAGAAGCATCTCTGACACCCAGGTCACTGCCTAAAAGGGTGCCCATCAGAAGTGATCCTTGCCGCATCAGAAGATGCAGACTTGCAACTATTCACGGTCAAGACCTTGTCCCAGGGCAGTGTTCAATTGTACCTCCCCCATTCCTTGCAATGCAAGTGCAAGTATGCAGCCTGACACCCACCCACCCCCAGGATGCAATACCATACTGCTTGCTTGCACTTGAAATTGGGCCTTTTAGGCATGTGGAGGCAGAATCTGGCCACCATGTCATGGCTGCGTTGGCGGCCAGGTATCCATACTCGGTCCCGAGCCGCCCAGCGGCCGGGTGCCCACACACGGTCCCCAGCCGCCTGAGGGCGGCCGGGTGTCCATAAACGGTCCCCAGCTGCATCTATTTGTCCCGGTGCGCCTTATACACAAGCGCGCATACCAAAACATTACCTGTGCCCTCCCCAGTGCATTTAGTGGGAAAGACAGCCTAACCACAAACACGTGGACAAGTGAATGTGGCCAGGGATGGTCCATCTCACTGACGCCTTCACACTGGGTTAATATTGTGGAAGCCGGGACACAGTTGGACACTGGGATGCAACACGTCTTCCAGACATAGAGGATTGCGGGTCCTGGGTCAATCAGGCTTCAACACAAAGTTCAGAAGGTAGACAGCAGTGGTCGGCCTCCTACACATCGAGTAAATTATTCATGATCATGAGGCCATCCATCTCCTTAGCTTTCTGTTCCTTGGAATGTAAGCGCATGTATGTAGGAGCGGCTAGGCCTGAGGTGGTCAGCGTTTTGGCGTATATCCTACCTCCTCCGAGGATTGCTGGATGTTTTCCTGCTACTATCCCAGTTCTATGACTCCCGTTAAAACAAAGCTTCAGGTGATAAATGATGGATGAGGTGGTGGCAAAGGAGAAAGTGCAGGAGGAACAGGGACCATTCACATCAATATCAGGCCAGTCAACCACACATGTCTTGTAGGATATGTTTCTGCACCAAAAGGAGCAGTTCGGCTACACAGTTATAGGGCATACAGTGAGTGCAATGCCTACCAAAAATTTTGAGGCACTCTAATGCCCCTTGGAAGTGACATGGGGGTCAGAGGGCTTTAATTAAACCGTTTTTTCCATTTATAGCAACTTTGTCTCCTGTACACTGTTGGCCTAAGCAGTGAATGGAAGGCTTTCCAAAAATTATGAGGAACTGCAATGCCCCTTGAAACAGATGTGGATAACAGCGTAATAAAAACCTTCTACCCATTATTGGGTAGTGGGTCTCCTTTAGTGTTCGACTATGCATTGAAAAGCAAAAGCTGACTAAACTTAGGAGGAAATGCAATGCCCATTGGAAGAGTCGTGGAGGTTAGAGGTAATTAGAAAAAACATTTCAATGCCCCTTGGAAGAGCTGTGGAGTTCAGAGTGGTTTAACAAGACGGTTTTAATGCCCCTTGGAAGAGACGTGTAGTTCAGAGTGGTTTAACAAGATCGTTTTAATGCCCCTTGGAAGAGACATGGAGGTCACAGTAGCTTAACAAGACGGTTTTAGTGCCCCTTGGAAGAGACGTGGAGGTCACAGTAGCTTAACAAGACGGTTTTAATGTCCCTTGGAAGAGATGTGGAGGTCACAGTAGCTTAACAAGACGGTTTTATTGCCCCTTGGAAGAGACGTGGAGGTCACAGTAGCTTAACAAGACGGTTTTAATGCCCCTTGGAAGAGATGTGGAAGTCACAGTAGCTTAACAAGACAGTTTTAATGCCACTTGGAAGAGACGTGGAGGTCACAGTAGCTTAACAAGATGGTTTTAATGCCCCGTGGAAGAGACGTGGAGGTCACAGTAGCTTATCAAGACAGTTTTTTTGCACCTTGGAAGAGACGTGGAGATCAGAGTGGTTTAACAAGATGGTTTTAATGCCCCTTGGAAGAGACATGGAGGTCAGAGTAGTTTAACAGGACGGTTTTATTGCCCCTTGGAAAAAACATGGAGGTTATAGTGGTTTAAAAATACGGTTTTAGTGCCCCTTGGAAGAGACGTGGAGGTCACAGCAGATAATCAAGACGGTTATAAAGCCCCTTGGAAGAGATGTCGAGTTCAGAGTGGTTTAACAAGATAATTTTAATGCCCCTTGAAAGAGATGTGGAGGTCAGAGTGGTTTAACAAGACGGTTTTAATGCCCCTTGGAAGAGACGTGGAGGTCACAGTAGCTTAACAAGGCGGTTTTATTGCCCCTGGAAGAGACGTGTAGGTCACAGTAGCTTAACAAGACGGTTTTAATGCCCCTTGGAAGAGACGTGGAGCTCACAGTAGCTTAACAAGATGGTTTTAATGCCCCTTGGAAGAGACGTGGAGGTCACAGTAGCTTAACAAGACGGTTTTAATGCCCCTTGGAATAGACGTGGAGTTCAGAGAGGTTTAACAAGACAGTTTTAATGCCCCTTGGAAGAGACGTGGAGGTCAGAGTACCTTAACAAGACGGTTTTATTGCCCCTTGGAAGAGACGTGGAGTTCAGAGTGGTTTAACAAGACGGTTTTAATGCCCCTTGGAATAGACGTGGAGTTCAGAGTGGTTTAAAGATACGGTTTTAATGCCCCTTGGAAGAGACCTGGAAGTCACAGTAGCTTTACAAGATGGTTTTAATGCCCCTTGGAAGAGACGTGGAGGTCACAGTAGCTTAACAAGACGGTTTTAGTGCCCCTTGGAAGAGACGTGGAGGTCACAGTAGCATAACAAGATGGTTTTAATGCCCCTTGGAAGAGACATGGAGCTCACAGTAGCTTAACAAGACAGTTTTAATGCCACTTGGAAGAAACGTGGAGGTCACAGAAGTTTAACAAGACAGTTTTAATACCCCTTGGAAGAGACGTGGAGTTCAGTGTGGTTTAACAAGATGGTTTTAATGCCCCTTGGAAGAGACGTGGAGTTCAGAGTGGTTTAACCAGACGGTTTTAATGCCCCTTGGAAGAGAAGTGGAGTTCAGAGTGGCTTAAAAAGATGGTTTTAATGCCCCTTGGGAGAGACGTGGAGTTCAGGGTGGCTTAACAAGACAGTTTTAATGCCCCTTCGAAGAGACATGGAGGTCACAGTAGCTTAACAAGACGGTTTTAATGCCCCTTGGAATAGACTTGGAGGTCACAGTAGCTTATCAAGACGGTTTTAATGCCCCTTGGAAGAGACGTGGAGGTCAGAGTGGTTTAATAAGATAGTTTTAATGCCCCTTGGAAGAGACGTGAAGGTCAGAGTGGTTTAACAAGACGGTTTTAATGCCCTTTGGAAGAGACGTGAAGCTCAGAGTGGCTTGACAAGATGGTTTTAATGCCCCTTGGGAGAGACGTGGAGGTCACAATAACTTAACAAGACAGTTTTAATGCCCCTTGGATGAGACGTGGAGGTCACAGTAGCTTAACAAGACGGTTTTAATGCCCCTTGAGAGAGACGTGGAGGTCACAGTAGTTTAACAAGACAGTTTTAATGCCCCTTGGAAGAGACGTGGAGGTCACAGTAGCTTAACAAGACGGTTTTATTGCCCTTTGGAAGAGACGTGGAGTTCAGAGTGGTTTAACAAGACGGTTTTAATGCCCCTTGGAAGAGACGTGGAGGTCACAATAGCATAACAAGACGGTCTTAATGCCCCTTGGAAAAGACTTGGAGGTCACAGTAGCTTATCAAGATGGTTTTAATGCCCCTTGGAAGAGACGTGGAGGTCAGAGTGGTTTAACAAGATGGTTTTAATGCCCCTTGGAAGAGACGTGGAGTTCAGAGAGGTATAACAAGATGGTTTTAATGCCCCTTGGAAAAGACTTGGAGGTCACAGTAGCTTATCAAGACGGTTTTAATGCCCCTTGGAAGAGACGTGGAGGTCAGAGTGTTTTAACAAGACGGCTTTAATGCCCCTTGGAAGAGACGTGGAGGTCACAGTAGCTTAACAAGATGGTTTTAATGCCCCTTACAAGATCCATGCAGTACAGCATATTAAAAACATTATTCCTGTTATTGGGGAATGATGGTATAGTGGTGGTGGAGGCTGAGGATAAGGAGAAAAGCAAAAAACAACCGAAATGAGGAAGCGTTTACCCATGTGTGGGTATGTAGCGGTGCATGGAAATACACCTCCCGAAATAACACAGTGGATTTGACTTTATGTTACTCTGCTGTCATTTGGCGGTGATGATAAGTCTGGCCTAATCCAGCCCTTGTTCATTTTGATAAGGGTCAGTTTGTCAGCATTGTCAGTTGACAGGCGAGTGTGCTTATCAGTTATAATTAGTGTTGAGCCACCCCCGTAGTGTTCGGGTTCGGTTCGGTCCGTCGAACACCGGGATGTTCGAGGAACTGTTCGTCGAACTGTTCGTCGAACACCTTAGAACACCGTCGAACACCGTTAAAACCAATGGCAGGCAAACAAAAACACATAGAAACACATAGAAAACACCTTCAAAGGTGTCCAAAAGCTGAAAAGCTGCTCAGAAGACGCTTTCTTTAAAAAAGCCGGCCGGCAATTCAGCAGCGGCATACACCGGTACCCGACAATTTAGACAAGAAGGAATAGAGAATCACACATAGATTAGATAGATAGAAACATGTCAGTCACATATATATGAAGTACAGTGACAGTGTTGCTTACTGTACTTGTCATTTAGTGTAAAGGATTTATTAAAAAATATAATAGTGTTTTCATGCACTGTCTCTTTAAAAAAGACGGCCGGCAATTCAGCATCTGTACCCGACAATTTATAACAGACAGAATAGAGCTTCACACATAGATTGGATAGATAGAAACATGTCAGTCACATATATATGAAGTACAGTGATAGTGTTGGTTACTGTACTTGTCATTTAGTATTAAAATAAAGGATTTATTATTAAAAAAAATTGGCGTGGGGTTCCCCTTAATTTTAGTCTCTAGCGGAGGTTAAGCAGACAGCTGGGGCAGATGTTTGAAGCCTGGGAAGGGGGTAATACCCACGGAGCTTCCCAGGCTACTAATATGAGCCCCCAGCTGAATACATAGCATTTACTAGCTAATAAAATGGGGGACCCCCCCAAAAAAATGACGTGGGGTCCCCCCTAATTTAATAGCTAGCAAAGGCTAGGCAGACAGCTGGGGGCTGATATTAATAGCCCAGGAAGGGAGCCATGAATATTGGCCCCCTCCCAGGCTAGAAACACCAGCCGTCAGCCGCCCCAGAAATGGCGCATTCATAGGATGCGCCAATTCTGGCACTTAGCCTCGCTCTTCCACGCTGCCCTGTAGCGGTGGCAGGGGTTAATAGGGCTGGGGTTGATGTCAGCTTATAATGCCAGCTGACATCAAGCCCAGGTTAGTAATGGAGAGGCATCTATAAGACACCCCCATTACTAACCCCATAGTCAAAGTTAAAAGAAAACACAAACACCCAAAATAAAGTCCTTTAATTGAAATAAAGACACAATCCTTTATTGTTCTAAATTAAACCATACTTACCATCACGCCCATTCCAGCTGAAGCCAACGATCTCCTGCAATAAAAGAAAAATAATAAAGCAACATCATCCTTACCTTTCCATGGTTCCCACGACAGCTTCAGCTCTGCTACATCGAGATGACAGGCTGGACCTCAGCAGAACGCTGCCATCCAGCCTGTCATCCCGCAGACACTGAGAAGCGCAGGCATGCTTGCGCTCTGCAGTGTCTGGCTGTGACGGCATAAATTGTGGGAGTAAAGACTAATTGTAATTGGAGTCCTTTTCAGGACTAGGTTACATCAGTTCCTATCAGTTTTTGCCAGGCAGGTCTGTGCCAGTGCTGTGCAAGTTTTTTTTCACAGCATTTGGCTGAATCTAGCAAAGCTAATCCTTTTTGGCCTATTGCAGAGTGTGTTAGTCAGTGGAGTAGCCTATCTGTGTTGCAAGATATACCACCTGTGTATAGAATACCAATTTTTTTACTGCACCTAGTGAAGTAAAATCTTTTGGGCATAGCATCATTCTATTAGTCCATCTATACTGACCTCCATCAGGTTGCAAATTGAATATAATTTTTTTCTGCATCTAGCTCTGAAAAAATATTGGGCTTCTAGCTGTGTGTGGGACTTGTTGTATTAGTCCATCTATACTGACCTCCATCAGGTTGCAAACTGAATATATTTTTTTCTGCATCTACCTCTGAAAAAATATTGGGCTTCTAGCTGTGTGTGGGACTTGTTCTATTAATCCATCTATACAGACCTCCATCAGGTTGCAAACTGAATATATTTTTTTCTGCATCTACCTCTGAAAAAATATTGGGCTTCTAGCTGTGTGTGGGACTTGTTGTATTAGTCCATCTATACTGACCTCCATCAGGTTGCAAACTGAATATATTTTTTTCTGCATCTACCTCTGAAAAAATATTGGGCTTCTAGCTGTGTGTGGGACTTGTTCTATTAATCCATCTATACAGACCTCCATCAGGTTGCAAACTGAATATATTTTTTTCTGCATCTACCTCTGAAAAAATATTGGGCTTCTAGCTGTGTGTGGGACTTGTTGTATTAGTCCATCTATACTGACCTCCATCAGGTTGCAAACTGAATATATTTTTTTCTGCATCTACCTCTGAAAAAATATTGGGCTTCTAGCTGTGTGTGGGACTTGTTCTATTAATCCATCTATACAGACCTCCATCAGGTTGCAAACTGAACATATTTTTTTCTGCATCTACCTCTGAAAAAATATGTGGCCTTCTAGCAGTGTGTGGGACTTTCTCTATTAGTCCATCTATACTGACCTCCATCAGGTTGCAAACTGAATATAATTTTTTTCTGCATCTAGCTCTGAAAAAATATTTGGCCTTCTAGCAGTGTGTGGAACTTTCTCTATTAGTCCATCTATACTGACCTCCATCAGGTTGCAAATTAAAAATAATTTTTATCTGCATCTACAGTACCTCTGAAAAAATATTTGGGCTTCTAGCTGTGTGTGGGACTTGTTCTATTAGTCCATCTATACTGACCTCCATCAGGTTGCAAATTGAATATTATTTTTATCTGCATCTAGTTCTGAAAAAATATTTGGCCTTCTAGCAGTGTGTGGGACTTTCTCTATTAGTCCATCTATACTGACCTCCATCAGGTTGCAAATTGAATATAATTTTTATCTTCATCTAGCTCTGAAAAAATATTTGGCCTTCTAGCAGTGTGTGGGACTTTCTCTATTAGTCCATCTATACTGACCTCCATCAGGTTGCAAATTAAAAATAATTTTTATCTGCATCTACCTCTGAAAAAATATTTGGGCTTCTAGCTGTGTGTGGGACTTGTTCTATTACTCCATCTATACTGACCTCCATCAGGTTGCAAACTGAATATATTTTTTTCTGCATCAACCTCTGAAAAAATATTGGGCTTCTAGCAGTGTGTGGGACTTGTTGTATTAGTCCATCTATACTGACCTCCATCAGGTTGCAAATTAAAAATAATTTTTATCTGCATCTACAGTACCTCTGAAAAAATATTTGGGCTTCTAGCTGTGTGTGGGACTTGTTCTATTAGTCCATCTATACTGACCTCCATCAGGTTGCAAATTGAATATAATTTTTATCTGCATCTAGCTCTGAAAAATTATTTGGCCTTCTAGCAGTGTGTGGGACTTTCTCTATTAGTCCATCTATACTGACCTCCATCAGGATGCAAATTAAAAATAATTTTTATCTGCATCTACCTCTGAAAAAATATTTGGGCTTCTAGCTGTGTGTGGGACTTGTTCTATTACTCCATCTATACTGACCTCCATCAGGTTGCAAACTGAATATATTTTTTTCTGCATCTACCTCTGAAAAAATATTGCGCTTCTAGCTGTGTGTGGGACTTGTTGTATTAGTCCATCTATACTGACCTCCATCAGGTTGCAAATTAAAAATAATTTTTATCTGCATCTACAGTACCTCTGAAAAAATATTTGGGCTTCTAGCTGTGTGTGGAACTTGTTCTATTAGTCCATCTATACTGACCTCCATCAGGTTGCAAATTGAATATAATTTTTATCTGCATCTAGCTCTGAAAAAATATTTGGCCTTCTAGCAGTGTGTGGGACTTTCTCTATTAGTCCATCTATACTGACCTCCATCAGGTTGCAAATTAAAAATAATTTTTATCTGCATCTAGCTCTGAAAATATATTTGGCCTTCTAGCAGTGTGTGGGACTTTCTCTATTAGTCCATCTATACTGACCTCCATCAGGTTGCAAATTAAAAATAATTTTTATCTGCATCTACCTCTGAAAAAATATTTGGGCTTCTAGCTGTGTGTGGGACTTGTTCTATTAATCCATCTATACAGACCTCCATCAGGTTGCAAACTGAATATAATTTTTTTCTGCATCTAGCTCTGAAAAAATATTTGGCCTTCTAGCAGTGTGTGGGACTTGTTCTATTAGTCGACCTATACTGACCTCCATCAGGTTGCAAATTCAAAATAATTTTTTGTCTGCATCTAGCTCTGAAAAAATATTTGGCCTTCTAGCAGTGTGTGGGACTTTCTCTATTAGTCCATCTATACTGACCTCCATCAGGTTGCAAACTGAATATATTTTTTTTCTGCATCTACCTCTGAAAAAATATTGGGCTTGTAGCTGTGTGTGGGACTTGTTCTATTAATCCATCTATACAGACCTCCATCAGGTTGCAAACTGAATAAAAATTTTTTCTGCATCTACCTCTGAAAAAATATTTGGGCTTCTAGCTGTGTGTGGGACTTGTTCTATTAGTCCATCTATACTGACCTCCATCAGGTTGCAAATTGAATACAATTTTTTTCTGCATCTAACCCAGCCAATAGTTTTGGCCTAATACCACAGTTTGGCCACTCAGCTCTGCTCGGTTCCCATCCATTGTTTTTTTGTGCAAACAACTCCAGAGTTGTGAATTAGTTAACCACCAAAATGAGAGGAAAAAGGCCTGCTGCTGGTGGAAAGGGGAATAGGCGTGTTGGGAAGGGGAAAAAAGGTTGTGTCCGTGGAGTAGGTGTTAAAGCAACAGTAACATCTGCAGAAGAAAGACCATCTTCCAGCCAAACTAAAATGTCTACTTCTTTTAGCGGACAATGTGATAAGATCCCTTTCTTACGGCCACGCCAATCGCTACAAATTCCAGATGAGGCACAAAAACAGCAGGTGCTTCAACGGATATCAAGTGCTCCTTTAAGTGGGCTCTCCTCCACATCAACTTCAACATCACAAATACTCCAGTCCTCAAAGGTGTCACCCCAATCGCACTTGCTTCCTCACAGCTCCCAAATCTCCAGCTGCCCGTCTGAGTATGAGGTAGAACAGATGGTTGAGTCTGCAGAGCTGTTTACTCATACTATAGCCTGGGAATCAGAGGTCGACTCCAGCGCTTCTGTGAATCCAGACGAGGAAATGATCTGCACTGATGCCCAGAATCTTTATGAGTCGGATCCAGGACCAGACGCAGAAGGTTCTGACCATAATGTAGACCCTCATTCCCAAACTGTAACTCCTGTTGGTGGAGACAATGAGGAAGACGATGATAAGACTCAAATACCTGATTGGAGCGACAACTTTAGTTTTTTGTCAGGGCAGGAACAGGTTGGCTCTGAGGACGACGGGTGTGATAACGCACAGGGTGATGATGATGAGGTTGGAGATCCCACTTACTGTCAACCCACAGTCAGCCAAGAGATGAGGTCAGCAGAGGAGGTGGAGGAAGATGCTAGTGACGACGAGGTCAGGTTGCGCCTTCCTGGACAGAGACGTAGTACTGGAAACACGTCAACAACTGCATCCTCAAACACAACTCTGCCTCTCACCACAAGTCGTGGTGGCTCTTCAGGTCGCATGGGTGCTAAGCCTTGCATAGCCTGGGCATTTTTTCAGATCGATAAAGATGACCCAACTCGTGTTATCTGTAACATTTGTCAGCAAAAGCTAAGTAGAGGCCAAAAAATACATAGTTTGAGTACTTCATGCATGAACCGGCACATGGACATGAAGCATAAGTTGCAGTGGGAAGCTCAGTGTGCTACAATGCGGCCTAGCCGGCCGGGCCAACCACCGTCTGCCATATCTTGTGCATCTGCGGCCTCTTCATCCTCTGTGACTGGGGGGACAGCAGTCACACCTGTTTTGGGGCGCAGACCTGCCACCTCTTTACCCGCAACAGCCAGCGTGATTGGCAGGTCATCATTTTCTTTGGAGGTGGTAACACCAGCTGGTGTTGAGCGCTGTCCGACATCGATAGCACCACCTTTGGATCAAGGCAACCTAACATGTCCGCCTGCATCTTCCTCACAGACCGGCAGTTTGCCGGGGACACCCTTATCAACCCCGTCTAAGCACAATAGCCAGCCCTCGGTCCCTCAGATGTGGACAAGTAAAAGACCATTTCCTCCTAGCCATGAGAAAGCTAAGAGGTTGAATTTCACCATCTGCAAGCTCTTGGCTACAGAAATGCTGCCTTTCCGCCTGGTGGACACAGAGGATTTTCGAGACCTTATGTCCGTCGCAGTGCCCCAATACCAGATGCCCAGTCGGCACTACTTCTCAAAGAAAGGTGTGCCTGCGCTCCACCAGCATGTCGCACACAACATCACTGCTTCTTTGAGAAACTCTGTGTGTGACAGGGTGCATTTCACCACAGACACTTGGACGAGTAGGCATGGACAGGGGCGTTACATGTCGCTGACTGGGCACTGGGTAACTATGGTGACAGCAGGACAAGTGGCTGCTGTCCAAGTCTTGCCGTCCCCACGAGTTGTGCGTCAATCCTCTTTATGTCAAAGTTCCTCCACTGCTTCTGCCTCCTCAACCTCCTCTCGGTCTTCCACCTGCACCCAAAGCCTTTCTGGTCATGCCACAAGCTTTCTAACTGCGCAGAAGGGATCCTGCACACCTCCTTACTATGCTGGCAGTAGGGCTCAACATCATCAGGCGGTTTTTACATTGAAATGTCTGGGAAATGTGAGTCACACAGCTGAGGAGTTGTGGTCAGCTCTGGAGAACCAATTTCATGAATGGTTGTCTCCACTGGACCTGAAACCAGGGAAGGCCGTGTGCGACAATGCTGCAAACCTGGGTGCGGCCCTTCGCCGGGGCAATGTCACACACGTGCCTTGTATGGCTCACGTGTTGAACTTGGTTGTCCAGCAATTTTTAGCCCACTATCCCAGACTAGATGGCCTTCTGCAGAGGGCACGGTCGCTGTGTGCTCACTTCCGCCGTTCGCATCCCGCAGCTCAGCGACTTACATCTCTACAGAAGTCGTTGGGCCTGCCACTTCACCGGCTAAAATGCGATGTGCCTACCCGGTGGAATTCAACTCTGCACATGTTGCAGCGACTGTGGCAGCACCGACAAGCCCTGGTGCAATACGTTCTGACGTATAGCCTGGGCCAACGAGATCCAGAGGTGGGGCAAATCACGCTGGAGGAGTGGTCTCAGATCAGGGACCTAAGCACCCTTCTGCACAGTTTTGAAATGGCGACGAAGATGTTTAGTGCTGACGATGCCATTATCAGCATGACTATTCCGGTGATTTACATGCTGGAGCACATGTTAAACAGAATTCGGAGTCAGGTGGTGGCACAAGAGGAGGTGGAGGAAGTAGAGGAGAAGGAGTTGTATGCGGAAGGGCTAACATCTGCAAGGTCCAGACGGTCGGCAGCACCAAGGCGGCAGGCATGTGAGGGTGGGGGAGATGGTTTTACCAGGGCGCATGGTAGCAGCCAAACTAGTGAGGAAGGTGCAGGAGCCCAGGGAGAAGTGGAGGACGAACTGATGGAAGACTCATCAGATGAGGGAGACCTTGATCACATTTCTGTTGTGCGAGGTTGGGGGGAGAGGACAGAGGAAGGAAGCATGATTGTTACCTCGCCACCAACACAACAGGGACTTGGTGCTCCTGGATGCGCAACACACATGAGTGACTTCTTGCTGCACTACCTGCAACATGACCCTCGAATTGTGAGAATTAGAAATAATCCTGACTACTGGGTTGCCACACTGTTAGATCCCCGGTACAAAAGTAAATTTGCAGAAATTATTCCTGCCATAGAAAGGGATGCACGCATGCAGGAGTATCAGCAGAGACTGTTGCAGAATCTTACATGTGCTTTTCCACAAAATACCAGTGGTGCACGTAGTGAATCTCACAGTTCCAACTTGCCAACCGTGGGACCGTCAAGTGTTCAGCACTCAAACCATAACAGAACCACAGTATCAGCTGGTAACATCAATTTTGCTGAATCATTTCACCACTTTTTTAGCCCATCCTTTGCAAGGCCACAGGAGACAAGAAGTCTGACACATAGTCAACCCCTAGAGACGATGGTACAGGAGTATCTCCAAGTAAACATTGAAGCCATGACTGTGTCACTGGACCCTTGCTCTTTTTGGGCTTCCAATCTGGATAAATGGCCGGAGCTAGCCACTTACGCCTTGGAGATCTTGTCATGCCCCGCAGCCAGCGTTCTGTCTGAACGTGTGTTCAGCGCTGCTGGTGGTGTGCTGACAGATAAGCGCACGCGACTCTCCACTGATAATGTAGACAGACTCACGTTCATAAAGATGAACAAATCATGGATCCGAAACGACTTTTCTACCCCTGTGTCATCCTGGGGAGAGTAAAAGCTTGATGATTGGTTAAAATCACCCTACCAACCATTTTAAGCTTTCAAATTACTAATCATGTTTATCTGTATCTTGGCTGGAAAATAATTTGGGCTTTGTAGCAGTGTGCAGCACTGATTCTATTAGGCCATCTATAATAAGCTCCACCAGATTTAAAATTACTAATCATGTTTATCTGTATCTTGACTGGAAAATAATTTGGGCTTTGTAGCAGTGTGCAGCACTGATCCTATTAGGCCATCTATACTAAAGCTTCACCAGATTTAAAATTAATAATAATTTTTAGCTACATCTAGCCCGGAAAATAATTTTGGGGCTCCGAGATGCGCAAGACACATAAGTGCCTTCTTGCTGCACTACCTGCAGCATGACCCTCATATTGTCAGAATTCGAAGTAATCATGACTACTGGGTTGCCACACTCTTAGATCCCCCAAACTTTTCGATCAACCTTTTCATTTTAATAAAGACCAAAAAAATGGTCATTTTTGAAATTATAAGCATTAGCAGGTTGTTAGAAACTGAAATCAAACAGTTTTCAACTCAAAACTTTATTCTAGGTGATGTTACATTTTCACATAGGACCCCTTGTTCGAAAGGAGCTTCTGAACTCTCTCGTCCATTGAATTTGTCAGGTTTTGGATGGTTTCTGCTTCAATTGTTTTGCATGAGGACAGAATACCCTCCCAGAGCTGTTGCTTAGATGTGAACTGCCTCCCGCCATCATAGACACTCCTTTTAATGATGTTTCAAAGGTTCTAAATGGGGTAGAGGTCAGGGGAGCATGGGGGTCACACCATAAGTTTGTCCCCTTTTATGCCCATATCAGCCAGAGATGCAGATGTTTTATGTGCAGCATGAGATGGTGCATTATCATGCAAAAAAATGATCTTGCTGTGAAATACACGGTTCTTCTTCTTGAACCATGGCAGGAAGTGCTGTTTGAGAAAATCCACATACATTATGGAGTTCATCTTTAGCGCCTTCAGGGATCCTAAAGGGGCCAACAATCTCTCTCCCCATGATTCCAGCCCAAAACATTACTGCACCTCCTCCTTGTTGGCGCTGTAGCCGTGTTTGCGTGGGGTGTCCATCAACCAGCCATCCTCCACTCCATCCATCTGGACCATCGAGCGCTGCACGGCACTCATCCGTGAACAAAACAGTTTTGAAATCAGTCTTCATGTAATGTTTGGCCCACTGGAGCCGTTTCTGCTTGTGTGAAGTGGATAGAGGAGGTCGACAGGATGGCGTATGCACAGCTGCAAACCTCTGAAGGACCCTGCATCTTGTTGTTCGGGGGACGTTGGAGGCACCAGCAGCTTCAAAAACTTGTCTGCTGCTATGACAAGGCTTTTTTGCCGCTGCTCTTTCAACCTGACGTAATTGCCTGTAGGAAACAGTCCTCAATTTGCCCTTATCAGCACGCACACGTGTGTACTGTGAATCAGCTACATACTTCTTGATTGCCAAGACACTTCATCCTGATCATCGCACAATGTTGATTGTAGTCATGCCTTGACCTAAACACTCCACAATTTGTTGCTTCTCAGCAGCCGACACATCCTTTTTCTTTCCCATTTTGGCAGAAAATGTAGGCTGCTTAATAATGTGAGACAGCCTTCTTAAGTAGTCTTGCCTTTCATTGGACACACCTGCCAAACTAATTAGCACAGGTGTCTGCAATTGCTTACAGTGATATAAAGAGCCCTGCACACATCACCATCAATGAGTTTAACTGACAAACAAACAAATTCTTCCCTTATCACTCCTAAACACTTTTTGCATAATAATTTGGAACACAGTGTACATGTGCTTTTCCACAAAACACCAGTGGTTCACGTAGTGAATCTTACAGTTCTAACTTGCCAACCGTGGTCTGTATGGTGTTGTTCAATAAAGGGCCCAAAATTAAGATAACATAGATGGGAGAGGTCTCTATGAATAGGAATTCCTAAGTATTTGATACCCTGTGAGGGCCAGGCAAAGGGAAAGTTGGACTGGATGGAATCCTATATGGATTTGGGGAGGGAGACATCGAGGGCCTCAGACTTCGCTGCATTGATTTTAAAATTTGACCATGTAACAAAGTGATCTATTTCAGCCATAACAGCATGGATGGATATATGTGATTGAGTGATATATACTAGGACATCATCAGCAAATAGAGAGCACTTGTACTCGGTGCCTCCCACCTCAATCCACCTAATATTGGGGTTATGGCGAATTGATGAGAGCAGGTGCTCCGTCACTAGGATGTATAAGAGAGGGGACAGAGAACATCCCTGCCTTGTCCCATTGGTGATTGTGAAAGGTGATGAAAATGTTCTGACGCGCCCCCTGGGCCTTGGGACACCCGGAGCCGGACCCTTTTTGGTGGATGCTGGTGGTTGTAGTCTCCGTGGCGGCGACCCGGTTCCGTGGCTCAGGGCGGTCAAACCAGCGGCGGAACTATTTATGTGGTTTTGATGTTTAAATGTCCGACTACGCCACCCGTGGATTGCGGTCAGAGTGAACCGCCGCTCCAGGGCAGACCGCTGAGGCTGGTGTTGTGGGTGCAGCAGAGAGTAGCATAACTCCCCTCGGGAGGAGTATAGCCTCAGGGCAGTGTATGCGGAGGATGGGGGTGATGGTGCAGGGCAGCAGCAGTAACGACACGGAGTCAGTGATGCAGTCCAGGGCCTTTACTCACAGTTCTTATTATCCAGACCACGTCTGCAGGTAACGGCTGCCCACGTCGTACTGTGCTCACCAGGTGAGGGGCTCAGACAACTCCCAGATAACTTTGGAGTGCTTCACAGGACCCCCTTTGTGTGTCCTTTGTCTGGCCTTTCTTACCAACCCTTCTGTCCGGCTGCCTCGGGCCTCCTCTTGGTAAACTTGGCGCCAGTTTCCCTGACCCTATGTGGTGCCTTACTAGCGGGTGTAGCGAGGGGCTGCGCCACATAAAATGTCACAGCCTCCTGTTTCTAGCTGAGGGTCGTTTCCTGCCTCCACTAGTTTCGGGGACCGGTCTCCCCCTTTGGCCTGACCCCTCCACGCAGGTGGATTCGGGCGTGCGGTGGCGACTCGCCCGTCCGCACCCCTGGGATCCCTTCGTTCCTCGTTCCTGGAGCCTTCTCCGCTCCTCTTCCTTCCTTCTCCCTCTTCCAGGCCTGGGCCTCTGTTACTAGGCCCGCCTCCGGAGCAGAGCTCATGCAGAGCCCCTGCTCCCTGCCACTTCTGCTCAGACTTCTCTGCACTGAACTAAGATGGTGCCCACCTTTTATACTCCCTTCTCAATGCACCCAGGAACTGCTTCCTCCCTGCTCCTGCACTACAGGGTTCCCCTTCCTCAGTGTTCCCTCCCCCCACTTCAGCCAGGGACAGGGACTGTCGTGCCCATCTCAGGGGCATATTTGTCGCCCTGCCCCACGGCAATGTGGTGTAATGCATGCAGGTGTCGGGTCCTGATCCACACTACATCCTTACCTGAGAGTGAGATATCACACCTCTGGGTGAGGTGCAATACCTCTGTAGCAACCGAGCCCTCAGGGTGCTACAGTTCCATTTATCTTCAGCCTAGGTGACGTATTGCGATACAGGGTCGTGATTTTGGCTATAAAAGGGTCCCCTAGACCCCTACCCCAAGCTTTTTAAGAGAATCATATATGGCGTGCCAGGAGACTCTATGGAATGCTTTCTCAGCATCCAACGAGAGTATCTAATTACAAATTTTTAACTGCATCTAGCCCAGGAAATACTTTGTGCCTAGTAGCAGTGTCTGCTAGTCAGCGGATTATCCCGGCTGTTAAGCAAGCTACACCACCTCTAGTTTGGACACTTAATTTTTTCAAAGGAAATGCTTCGGGACCACGGGATACTTAGTGAAGAGCATCAGGAGGCACCCCAAGGCATAGGGGCTGGGACTGGCAGTAGGATGCCTTGCGGTGGACAGCCGAGCTCGATCCTTATAAAAGCTTTTTAACTGCAGCAGCTTTAGTGGACGCTACTGGAGCTGGAATTACGCGGCTGCTGGCATGAGACTTGCCTTCCAATAGATCCTTTTAAATGGATTTAAAGTGTATTCATTCAAATTAGAGAGACAAATTAAATTAAAAAGCTTAGAGCAGCCTCCACCACAGGGGGGCTCGCTCGACCCACCAGCGGATAGGCACCAGTATTGGGAGAGGGGGGCTGGCCGTCAGGGTTCACCGCGGCTCTGGCACAAACCCGGCGACGCGGAGGTGGCACGGGCAGGAGCGGACTGAACGTGTCGGCTTCTCACTTTTTGGATTTTAGAAGGGCATGACATGCCTATATCTGTGTCTCCCCCTCCTTTTACTCCTCCACCTCTTTTCTTTTCGCATGACTATATGTACTTGTCACTTTTCCATGTGTTAGTTGTGTCTCCTGAGCAGTTTGTCAGCTTTTGGACACCTTTGAAGGTGTTTTCTATGTGTTTCTATGTGTTTTTGTTTGCCTGCCATTGGTTTTAACGGTGTTCGAAGGTGTTCGACGAACAGTTCGGCGAACACACGGGTGTTCGACGAACCGAACCGAACTCGAACACTACGGGGGTGGCTCAACACTAGTTAGAACTCTCCTGTTAGGTTTTTTCTACTTTGCTGGTCACATGACCTTTTTGCCTATTTAATCCTGCTCCGCCCTTCTGGCCATGCTGGACTTCATTGTAATTTCTACTCTTAAGCTAGCCAGGTGCTTTGTAACCTTTCTCAGTCAGTTTAGCTAGGTCTTTTGACCTTTATGTTCTATGTTGTGTGTTTGTCTTTTTACTGCTACAATTTCTGCTAGGAGGTGTCCATCTTTCTCCTAGTCCCTAGTTCTTGTAGGGATCCCTCCCTCACATCTATAGGTCTTCGTTCAGACTAGCTGAGGACTTTAGCGGGTCTGATCGCAGGATCAGATTCCCCGTTAGATCGTATGGATCTAGCTTAGTTCTATTGTATGGACAGATCTCCTGTCTTTCCTTAGTGCTTGTAGCCTATCATAACAGTAAGTCCAGCCCAAAAATATCTCTAAGGAAAGACCTCCAGTTTCCATCATGGTGTCGGTTCAGGATTTGGCTCAACGCCTGCAGGGACTCTCTCTGGAGGTGGCCGAGCTCCAATAACACGTGAGTAGCTGTTCTGGAGCGCATTTTGTGGAGCCAAAGGTACGATTGCCTGATTTATTTTTTGGTGAACAACAAGATTTTTTTTCCTTTAAAAATGCTTGTTTACTGTATTTTCGTTTGAGATCCAGATCCTCTGGTGATGAATCACAGCGCATAGGGTTCATAATGTCACTTTTGCGCAAAGAACCTCAGGGATGGGCCTTTTCTCTCCAACCTAGTGATCCGTGCTTTAGATCAGTGGATAATTTTTTTTCTGCTTTGGGGTTGTTGTATGATGATCCTGATCGTGTCTCATCAGCTGAGACGGAATTGAGACTTTTGAGACAGGATCAGGTAATGTGGAAAATTATTGTACTCACTTCCGTCGGTGGTCTGCTCAGGTGGGGTGGAATGATTCAGCTCTGAAAAGTTTGTTTCTTGCTGGGCTAGGTGAAAGGGTTAAGGATCTGCTTATTGCTTATCCTACACCTGGAAACTTGCAGGAGGCTATGCAATTAGCTATACGGGTGGACAGGAGACTGCATGCAAGGGTTAATGAGAGTAAATCCTTCGCCATGTCAGCTCCTAGTCTTGAGAGGGTCTGTACTGACATTGGAGGGCCGATGGAGATTGGGGCGATGTCACCCCGCTCTCAGGAAAAAGACCGCAGGTTTTCTGAAGATTTGTGCTTTTATTGCGGAATATCTGACCATTTCAATAAGAACTGTGTGCTTCGTATGAACAAAGAAAAAAAAAAAAGAGGTCAGTTACGCCCTTATAGCCTGTTTAAACACTAAGGGGGTATTTCTTTCTGCTACTACTGCAGCTCAGGAAGAATTAATTGAATTCCGGGTATTTGTGGATTGTGGTTCTACTCTGAATGTGATTGATGGGGGATTCTTGGAAAAGCTTAAATTAAAACCCAAACCTTTGTCATCCCCTATTGCCGTGGTTTCTGTTGATGGCTCTCCCTTGAATTGTGTTACTCACAAGGTTTATGAATTTCCCCTCACTATTAATGGTATTCACCAAGAAAATTTGGATTTGGTAGTATTAAATAATTTGCCTTCTCCAGTAATTTTGGAGTTACCCTGGTTAAAATTGCACAATCCTGAACTGGATTGGTCTACTAATGAAATTAAGTCCTGGAGCCCGAAGTGTTATGACAAGTGTTGTAACGGGCGCATTGCTGCTGTGGACAAAGGGGAATTACCTGTACCTATTCAGGATTTTTGGAAAGTTTTTTCTGAGGAGGAGTCGCAAATTTTGCCTCCCCATAGAGACTATGATTGTACCATTGAATGTGTCCCTGGAGCGACTCTTCCTAAAAGTCGTTTATTTAATCTTACTATTCCTGAGAGAAAGGCTTTGGAGGAATACATACAGACGAGCTTGGCCGCCGGTCATATCAGACCCTCAAAGTCACCTTTGGCTGTTGGATTCTTTTTTGTTAAAAAAAAGAACGGCGGTTTACGTCCTTGTCTGGACTTTCGCGAGATTAATAAAATTACTGTACCTAATCCCTACCCACTGCCATTGATTCCTGATTTGTTTAACCAGTTAGTGGGGGCCAAGTGGTTCTCTAAAATTGATCTCTGGGGGGCATACAATTTGTTGCGCATGAAGGAGGGTGATGAATGGAAGACTGCTTTTAACACTCCTGTGGGTCATTTTGAGAATCTGGTTATGCCTTTTGGTCTTACCAATGCACCAGCATTTTTTCAGAATCTTATTAATGACATCCTTAGACCTTTGATTGGCAAAAATGTGGTTGTGTATTTGGATGACATTTTGATTTATTCGCCTGATCTGGAGTCTCATTGGCGGAGCGCACGTGAGGTATTACAGTTATTAATTGACAATTCGCTTTTTGCTAAGCTAGAGAAATGTGAGTTCGCTGTACAGAGAATTCGTTTTTTGGGCTACATTATCTCCAGTGAGGGCTTTGAGATGGACCCGGTGAAAGTTCAAGCTGTGCAGGAATGGCCTAGGCCTATTGGTTTGAAATCGATACAGAGGTTTTTGGGTTTCGCCAATTATTACAGAAAATTCATTAAAAATTTTTCTATTATTGTTAAACCACTGACCGATCTCACGAGGAAAGGTGCTAATACGGTTCAGTGGACTACTGAGGCCATTGAAACGTTTGTGTTTCTAAAGGAGAGGTTCAGCTCTGCCCCCATCCTTATGCAGCCTGATGTGACTAAGCCGTTTTTGGTTGAGGTTGATGCTTCTTCTGTGGGGGGTCAGTGCGGTGTTGTCTAAGGAAAACAAGGATGGAGTACATCCCTGTGCCTTTATTTAAAAAAAAAATTTCTGAGACTGAACTTAATTACGATATTGGTAATCGGGAATTGCTGGCTATTAAACTCGCATTTGAACACTGGCGTCATCTCTTGGAAGGTGCTGAATTTCCCATTCAGGTTTTCACTGATCATAAAAATCTGATCTATCTTGATGCTGCCAAGCGCTTGAATGCCCGTAAGGCTAGGTGGGCACTTTTTTTTTCGCGGTTTAATTTGTCCGTTACTTACATCCCGGGTACCAAGAATATTAAAGCTGATGCGTTGTCTCGCATCTTTTCTCCCATGGTCGGTGCTGAGGAGGAGCAGAGCATTTTACAAGAAGGTGTTGTGATTGCTGCATTGGACTCTGTTTTGGAAGATGAGATTCTTAAAGCACAGGAGAATGCCCCATCTAACACTCCCCATGGGAGGTTGTTTGTGCCTAGGACCTTTAGGAGAGATTTGTTTGTTGAGTGTCATGAGTCTCGGTTGGCAGGTCATCTAGGAATTTCTGACACCAAGAGACTTGTGGGTCGCAGTTTTTGGTGGCCTGGATGGCAGAAGGAAGTCATTAAGTGGGTGCATCAATGTACTGTGTGTGCTAGATCAAAGTCTTCTCATACTCCTTCTGTGGGGTTGCTTTGCCCTCTGGAGGTTCCTAGTGCACCTTGGACACATCTAGCTATGGACTTTATTACTGACCTTCCCTCCTCTGAGGGTTTCACTGTCATCTGGGAGGTCGTGGACCGTTTTAGCAAGATGTGTCACTTGGTTCCCTTCATCAAACTGCCCTGCGATAAGACACTCGCTAAGGCCTTTGTCAAGGAAATTGTCAGACTCCATGGTGTTCCTACTGACATTTTTTCTGATAGGGAACTCAGTTCGAGGCTCGTTTTTGGCTTGTCTTTTGTGACATTTTGGGAGTTCATTTGTCGTTTTCATCTGGATATCATCCTGAGTCTAATGGCCTGACAGAAAGGAAGAATCAGGATGTTGAGCAGTTCTTGCGTTGTTTTGTGGCAGACAATCAAGAGGGGTGGTCTGAGTTTCTGTCGCTTGCTGAATTTGCTCTTAACAACCATACATCCTCTTCTGCTGGGTGTTCGCCTTTTTTTGTTGTACTGGGAGACATCCGTCTTTTGGGTCATTCTCCAAATTGGTATCGGCTGTGCCTGAGGAGAAGAGTTTTTCGGGTGATTTGGAGAGAGTTTGGACGGATGTGCGTGGTAATCTTCAGGAGGCTAACAAAAAATCCAAGAGGTACTTTGACAGGAAACGTCAAGAGGTTTTGTTTACGGTTGGTGACATGGTTTGGTTGTCCTCTAAGAATCTGCGGTTGAGGATTCCTTCTAAAAAATCGGGTCCCAAGTTTGTAGGGCCCTTTAAGGTGCTTCAGGTAGTTAACCAATCTGCTGTTAGGTTGGAGGTTCCTACCTCCTGGAAGATTAATCCGGTGTTTCATGTTTCTCTATTGAAAAAAGCAGATATATCAGATAGAGACGCCACTGCCACTGTTCCTCCGGTGGTGGAGGATGGGGAATAGGAAATTTCTCGCATCCTTAATTCTAGACGGTATAGGGGGAGTTTGCAGTATCTCGTCGCTTGGAAGGGTTTCGGTCCCGAGGATAACTCATGGATGAGGGCGGATGATGTTTCTGCTTCCAGACTTGTCAGAGCGTTTCACAAGAGGTTTCCGGATAAACCCGGGCCTAGGGGATCCGGAGGATCCTCTTAGAAGAGGGGGTACTGTTAGAACTCTCTTGTTAGGTTTTTTCTATTTTGATGGTCACATGACCTTTTTGCCTATTTAATCCTGCTCCGCCCTTCTGGCCATGCTGGACTTCATTGTAATTTCTACTCTTAAGCTAGCCAGGTGCTTTGTAACCTTTCTCAGTCAGTTTAGCTAGATCTTTTGACCTTTATGTTCTATGTTGTGTGTTTGTCTTTTTACTGCTACAATTTCTGCTAGGAGGTGTCCATCTTTCTCCCAGTCCCTAGTTCTTGTAGGGATCCCTCCCTCACATCTATAGGTCTTCGTTCAGACTAGCTGAGGACTTTAGCGGGTCTGATCACAGGATCAGGTTCCCCGTTACATTGTAGGGATCTAGCTTAGTTCTATTGTAGGGACAGATCTCCTGTCTTTCCTTAGTGCTTGTAGCCTATCATAACAGTGAGAGTACCCCACGCCTCAGGGCCTTTCCGAAGGGAGGGTCTGAGAAAACAGTCCCAGAACGTTGACAGTGTTCCCCTGCCTCTGCTGGATTGGAGTTGCGTCTCTCTCGCCTGTACACCTTGGTTGGGCAACGAACTGTGACCTCTGCCGCTAGCGTGTTCAGATGGGAATTTTTTTAAAAGTTCTGCAGCAAGGACCTTCTGGTACTGCCCCATTTTGGTAGACCTCTCCACCTCAGGACTAAGAGAGTGAAAGTTCTCCTTGTAGCGGGGGTCTAAAAGTGTCACCAACCAGTAATGACTGTCACCCAACATTTTGACAACGCGAGGGTCACGGTTAAGGCAGCGTAACATAAAGTCAGCCATGCGTGCAAGACTGGTAACGGGCAAGACTTTCGTGTTCTCACCAAGATGACGACTGACCATGCTCTCCTCCACCTCCTCGCCCCTGTCCTCAGGCCACCCACGCTGAACCGACGGTATGACAGTTGTACAGGTACTACCGTCTACAGCGCATGATTCCAGCTCCTGTTCTTCCTCCTCCTCCTCCTCTCCCTCATTGTCCCCCAATGCATGTTGGGATGAGATGAGGCTGGGCTGTGTGTAATCGCCCGCTACAGCGTCTTGATCCATCTCATCATACTCTGGCTGCAATGCCTCCTCTTTAATTCTCTGCAGAGAGCGTTGCAAAAGACAGATTATGGGATGCTGACACTAATGATGGCATCATCGCCACTCACCATCTTGGTGGACACTTCAAAGTTTGTGAGGATGGTACATATGTCAGACATCCAGGTCCACTCCTGAGGTCTAATGTGTGGAGTCTGACCTGAATATAGACTGGCTTGTTACAGCTGGTACTCCACAACTGCTCTCTTCTGCTCACAAATCCTTTGCAACATGTGGAGGGTAGAGTTACAACGTTTGGGGACATCACACACCAGTCCGTGTGCCGGAAGCTGCAAACGCTGCTGCAACACAGCAAGGGCGGCGGAAGCTGTAGCCGACTTCCGAAAATGAGCTGACAGGCGGCGTACTTTGATGAGCAGATCTGGCAACTCGGGGTATGATTTAAAAAAACGCTGAACCACGAGGTTAAGCACATGAGCCAGGCATGGTACGTGTGTGATCTCGCCTCGCCTCAGAGCCGCCACCAGGTTACGGCCATTATCACACACAACCATGCCTGGATGTAGGTTCAGCGGTCTCAGCCACAGATCTGCCTGCTCTTTCACAGCTGTCCACAACTCACAAGCAGTGTGAGGTTTATCACCTAAGCTTATGAGTTTCAGCACAGCCTGTTGCTGCTTGGCTGAGGCAGTACTGCAGTGCTTCCAGCTTGTAACTGATGTGGTGATATCTGAGATGGAGGCTGAATATGAGGAGGAGGAAGAGGAGCAGGATGCGCAGGAGCTGTACACTGTGGGGACAACTCTGACTGACATAGGGCCCGCAATCCTCGGCGTGGGGAGGATGTGTTCCGTCCCAAGGTCCGACTGGGTCCTGGCTTCCACTATGTATACCGAGTGTGCCATCAGAGAGATGTACCGCCCCTGGCCGCAAGCACTTGTCCACATGTCCGTTGTCAGGTGGACTCTCCCAGTAACTGCGTTGTTGAGGGCACGACAGATGTTTTTGGACACGTGTTTGTGTAGTGCGGGGATGGCACACTGGGCAAAATAGTGTCGGCAGGGGACCGAGTATCGAGGGACGGCCACCGCCATAAGGTTGCGGAAGGATTCCGTCTCCACCAGCCTAAAAGGCAGCATTTCCAATGCAAGCAGTCATGAAATGTGCGAATTTAGGAATGTGGCCTGTGGGGCGTTGGCTGCGAATTTGCGCCTTCGTTCAAAGGTCTGGGATATGGACAATTGAACGCTGCGGAGGGATGTGGATGTGGACGTTGATGCTGTTTCTTGAGAAACTGCCATAACAAGTGAAGACTGAGAGGAGGGGGCATCTTTGCATGCAGTATGAACAGAGGATTGCCTTGAACGCACAACAAGGGGTTCTCTTACATGCACAACAGTGGAAGAAGCAGTGGTGACACTCGCTGACACTGGTCGTGGACCCTGGGGTTCACCCCACAAAGTCGGGTGCTTTGCTGACATGTGCCTGATCATGCTGGTGATGGTCAGGCTGGTAGTTTTGTCACCCCTGCTGATGCTGGCCTGGCAGGTGGTACAAATGGCCTTTTTGGGGTTATCAGCAGAGTCTTTAAAAAAATTCCAGACTCTGGAAGACCTACCGGTTGTACTGGCAACGTCCCTCGTGTTGGTGTTACAGGGAACGGTTGCCCGCCTTCTGTCTGCGGCCACCACACTGCTTCTTCCTGCCTGTTTGGGTACTCTGCCTCCCTCACCCTGTGTGCTGCTGGCCTCGCTCTGCATGTCCTCCTGCCACATTGGGTCAGTTACGAGATCATCCACCACCTCATCCTCTTCCACTTCCGCACCACGGTCCTCCTCCTCACTTCGTGGCAATTGTGTCTTGTCATCATCCACCTCTTGTGACAAATTGCCAGCGTCGACTTCCTGTTGCTGTGGCTGTTCAAATATTTGGCCATCGCTACATGGGATCTCCTCTTCCACCACTTCAAGTGGAGCAGGTGAGGGGCACAAATAAGGAAATGGACCTGTGAACAGCTCTTCAGAGTGTTCAACTGTGGGATCAGTTGCTGTCTGACGACACTCGGCATGGTGGGAGGAAGGAGCATCAGGGTAAGGAGGAGTATGCAGTCGAGACTCACGGCTACTAACATTTGACCGTGTGGAAGACAGACCGAAGGTGGTGGTGCCCAGGTGACTGGAAGTATTATCTGCTATCCAATTTATAAACTGTTCACACTGATCAGTTCACAATAGTGGTGCTTTTGTGTGCTTCCCTAGTAATTCGGTCAAGAACTGGGAGCAAGAAGATGTGGCCGTTGGTTGTGGCATATTTTCACCTTGGCCACGGCCCCGTCCTCTGCACGCACCATCACCAGAACGTCCAGTTCCACGTCCATTGCCACGCGCCTTGCCCATTGTAAATTAAGTAAAATAGTTTACACTCGCACTATCAATGGCAAAAGGGTAATAAAAAGGAGATTTGAACCGTAGAAGAGGAAAACCACAGTTTTAGTTCTCTGGCCTACACCAGAATCTTTTAAATATATATATTTGTCTCTGAACAGTCAGCGAGACACTGAAACTGTTTTTTTTTTATGGCGCAGTTCGTCTGCCGCAGTGGATTGTGGGATAGCGACACAATCCCCGGAAGCTGAGACAGAGCTGATTGGCAATTACATATTAGATGACATGAACAGTAAGGTACACACACAAAGCACAGATTATACAGTATATATTACATATTTATATATATCTGTATATCTATCTATTATCAATCTATCCATATACAGTACAGAGCAAAAGTTTGGACACACCTTCTCATTTAAAGATTTTTCTGTATTTTCAAGACTATGAAAATTGTACATTCACACTGAAGGCATCAAAACTATGAATTAACACATGTGGAATTATATATTTAGCAAAAAAGTGTGAAGCAACTGAAAATATGTCTTATATTCTAGGTTCTTCAAACGAGCCACCTTTTGATTTGATGACTGCTTTGCACAGTCTTTGCATTCTCTTGATGAGCTTCAAGAGGTAGTCACCGGAAATGGTTTTCACTTCACATGTGTGCCATGTCAGGTTTAATAAGTGGGATTTCTTGCCTTATAAATGGGGTTGGGACCATCAGTTGTGTTGTGCACAAGTCTCGTGGATACACAGCTGATAGTCCTACTGAATAGACTGTTAGAATTTGTATTATGGCAAGCAAAAAGCAGCTAAGTAAAGAAAAACGAGGGGCCATCATTACTTTAAGAAATGAAGGTCAGTCAGTCTGAAAAATTGGGAAAACTTTGAAAGTGTCCCCAAGTGCAGTTGCAAAAACCATCAAGCGTATCACGGGTCCTGGTGGTGGAACCTCTGTGCTGCTGTGCAAGGAGGGACCCAGAGGGACATAACTAAGTATCAACCCGAACCGACCCTGGTCGGACGGCGGCTAATGACTCCGTGACCAGGGAGGATCCGGGCAGAGGGACCAGGTGCTACTCTGGGGACGACCTTGTAAGAGAGCAGGTGGCTCCCACGGGTCAGATGGCTGGGACTGACTGGTAAGGTGGATGGACACAGCAAGCAGGCAGAAGTTTCTGGTTAGCTGACAGGTGGTCATGGTACGTGACAGCAGAGCAAGTGGTAGTCTCTAGGTTTACCAGGCAGGTGGTCACGGCAAGTGACGTCAGAGCCTCCAGGTAGGCTAGCAGGTAACAGACGGGTAGCAGGCGAGCGCTCCCAGGAGAGCGGGTTAGCAGGCACGGCAGGTAGCAGGCAGGTAACTGGCAGGTGCTTCCTGGTAAGCAGGTGGACTTGCCCATAGACAGACTGGCGGATGACCGGAGACAGACTGTCGGGCTGGAGAGTAGACAAGCTGGCAGACAGGACTGGTAGTCAGGCTGGCAGCGGGACCTGAGGGCTGAAGCAGAGGTAAGTATACTTGTGCAACAACTTTTGCTCGGGCACCTCCATTTTGGAGGAGGTGCCTAAGATATGGGAGGTCCACCGGCAATTGGCCGGGGACTCCTTAGGACGGCGCACGCGGCCCCTTTAAGAGAGAGTGAGCGCGCGTGCGCCCTAAGCACAGTGCCCGGGAAGGAGCGCGCGCCGGCCGCTGCAGGAAGAGGAGCGCTGGAGGACGCCGCGCGGGGAGCGGTGAGGTGAGAGGGACGGCGTCTCTGCCTGGCAGGAGGCAGAGACGCCAATGCTACAGTACCCCCCCCATTTACGCCCCCTCTTTTTTAGGCTGGCAAAAAAAATTTCAAGGAGAAGCGAGGCATGAATGTTCTCCCTGGGTTCCCAAGTTCTCTCCTCTGGACCAAACCCCTTCCAATCCACCAGAAAAAAAGGTTCTCCCTCTTACCCTCTTGGTGGCCAGAATATTCTCTACCTCAAAAACGTCCTCAGCAGAAACCAGAGCAGGAGGAGTACCTGAATTATTGGAAAAAGAGTTAAAGACAGCAGGTTTGAGGAGAGATACGTGGAAGGAGTTGGGAATGCGTAAGGTGGGAGGAAGCTTCAACTTGTAGGCAACTGGATTGATCTGTTTAAGGACCTCAAATGGACCAATGAACTGAGGACCCAGCTTGTAGGAGGGTATTTTAAGCCGCACATGTTTGGAGGAGAGCCAAACCTTGTCTCCCGGACGGAATTGAGGCGGATCCAGAAGTCTTTTGTCAGCAAATCTCTTCATCCGCTCGGAAGACTGAAGAAGTGCTTACCTAGTACTCTCCCAGATAGTGGAGAATTCACTGACCAGAGACTCTGCGGCAGGGTTGTCCACAGAAGCGGAGACGGGAAACCGCATCCGGGGGTGTTGGCCATAGACAATAAAGAACGGGGACTTGGAAGTGGATTCGCTCTCATGATTGTTATAAGAGAATTCTGCCCATGGTAGAAGGTCCACCCAATCAGTATGGTGGGCATTGACAAAGTGCCGGAGGTAGCTGGTAAGGATCTGGTTGATTCGCTCTACCTGACCATTGGACTGTGGGTGGTAAGCGGAGGAGAAATCCAGGGTAACATCCAGCAGCTTACAGGTAGCTCTCCAGAAGCGTGAAGTGAACTGAACCCCTCGATCCGACACGATGTGGAGAGGTAGGCCATGGAGACGAAAGATATGATGAAAAAAGTCCTTAGCAAGCTCTGATGCCGACGGGAGACAAGGCAGAGGGATGAAGTGGGCCATTTTAGAAAAGCGGTCCGCGACCACCCAAATGACTGTACAACCGGCAGAAACAGGGAGATCGGTAATAAAGACCATAGCAATGTGTTGCCACAGGGCAGCAGGTACGGGAAGAGGTAGGAGATGACCGGCTGGTAAATGTCTGGGAACTTTGTTGCGCGCACAAGATGAACAAGCTGAGACAAAGTCTACCACATCCTTACGCAGGGTAGGCCACCAGTAATGCCGGTAATGAGCAGGAATGTCTTCTTTTGGCCAGCATGGCCGGCTAGTTTAGAAGAATGACCCCAGTGAAGAACCCTCTCACGATCAGGAACCGCTACAAATGTCTTACCGGGTGGAAGACGAGTCACCTCCAAGGGGGCCACATTCATCACCTTGGAGGGGTCAATGATGTGCATAGGCTCCTCCTCTAGGTCGGAGGACAGGAAGGATCGGGACAAGGCATCGGCTTTGACATTCTTGTCCGCCGGGCGGAAATGTAGGATGAAGTCGAAGCCGGCAAAGAACAAAGACCACCGGGCCTGACGTGGATTGAGTCTTTGGGCATTCTGGAGATATGCCAGATTTTTGTGATCCGTATAGATGATCAAGCAGGTAGCGCCACTCCTCCAGGGCCAATTTGACGGCTAGCAATTCTCGGTTTCCTATGGAGTAGTTGCGCTCAGATGAGGAGAAGATTTTGGAGAAGAAGCCGCAGGTTACCATTCTCCCGGAAGAAGATTTTTGGGTGAGCACGGCCCCGGCTCCGGAGGAGGAAGCATCAACCTACAGGTAGAATTGTTTATTGCAGTCCGGATGGTGCAGTACTGGGGCAGAGGAGAAGGCTTGCTTTAAGGAAAGGAAGGCCTCCTCAGCTTCGGGCGACCATACCTTGGGATTTGCCCCATTACGGGTGAGCGCAGATATGGGAGCAGTCCGGGACAAGAAGTGTGGGATGAACAGACGATAGTAATTGGCGAAGCCCAGGAATCGCTGAATCGCCTTCAACCCCTCCGGACGGGGCCACTTTAGGACAGCAGAGAGTTTCTCGGGATCCATTCGCAAGCCTGTCTGAGAGATAACATAGCCCAGGAATGGAAGAGAGGTCTGCTCGAAGAGGCACTTCTTGTATTTAGCATAGAGGTGGTTCTGCCTGAGCCTAAGCAGGACCTGACGAACATCCCTCCGGTGTGTGGGAAGATCCAGAGAGAAGACCAAGATGTCGTCCAGGTATACCACCACGCAGGAGTAAAGAAGATCACGGAAGATGTCGTTAACCAGTTCTTGGAAGACGGCGAGAGCATTGCAGAGACCGAAGGGCATCACACGGTACTCATAGTGACCGTCCCAGGTATTGAATGCCGTCTTCCACTCGTCTCCTTGCCGGGTACGGACCAGGTTATATGCTCCACGTAGATCCAGCTTGGAAAAAATCCTGGCGCCTTTAAGGCGGTAAAACAACTCAGAGATGAGTGGCAGGGGGTATTTATTCTTTACCGTGATCTGATTGAGTCCTCTATAGTCAATACAGGGGCATAGCGAGCCATCTTTTTTTTTGACAAAGAAGAATCCGGCTCCAGCCGGGGAGGTAGACTTCCGGATGAATCCCCTAGCCAGATTATCTTCAATGAACTCAGACATGGCCCGGGTTTCGGCCGCAGACAACGGGTAAATACGCCCATGGGGTGGAGTGGCGCCAGGTACCAGGTCGATCGGGCAATCATATGGCCTATGAGGTGGCAATGTCTCTGCTTCTTTTTTACCGAAGATGTCTGCATAGGGCCAGTAAGGAGCCGGAAGACCGGGAAAATTAGCTGGGGTAGGTGGTGGATGAACCGGGCGAACCGGAACCAGGCAGGTCCTATGGCAGTCCGACCCCCACCGGAGTACCTCACCGGATTGCCAGTTCAACACAGGTTAATGTATCTGGAGCCAGGGGAGACCTAGCAATAGGGAGTGAGAGAGTCCGGGTAGCACATGGAAGGAGATTTTCTCAGAGTGCAGCATTCCCACCAGCAGGGTTTTGGGTTCAGTGACGAGCAGGATGGTCACCAGAAGGAGTCCTCCATCCACGGAGGTGACTGACAATGGTTCAGCCAGAGATTTGGTGGGAATACAGTATTTCTCTACCAGGGACTGGGAAATGAGGTTTCCAGCAGCTCCAGAATCCAGGTGGGCGAGTTCAAAGTGACGGTTCTCTCCCCAGGAGATAGAGACTGACAGAATCAGGGATGGAGAGGGCTTACTTTTGCCTAGGACGACCTCTCCGAGCGGTCCTAGACACTGGCGTTTCCCGGCTTCTCCAGGCAGGAATGGATGAAGTGCTCCTTACTGCCCCAATAGAAACAGCTTCCCTCGGCTCAGCGTGACTCTTGGCAAGATTTGACCATCTTGGTCTGGTCGATCTGCATAGGTTCAGGCGAGTTCGCCCGGGGAGTGACTGGTTGAGAGGCAGATCTCAGGAAAGTAGGAGCAAGGCGAGAAAAGTCTCTCTCCCGGGTAGTCTCTTTGGCACGTTCTTGGAACCGGATGTAAATCCGGGTAGCTAGTGACATGAGGTCATCCAGGGTGGTAGGAATGTCCCGACCAGCTAACTCGTCCTTAATCTGACCGGAAAGTCCCTCCAAGAAGACGGAGATCAGAGCCTCATTTTCCCAGGCAAGCTCAGAAGCGAGGGTACGGAACCGTATGGCATATTGGCCCACGGTGAGACTCTCTTGGCGGAGACATAGCAGAGAGGAGGCAGAAGAGGTTTTCCGTCCAGGTTCATCGAAGACTTTCCGGAAAGCAGCGAGGAAAGACGACACCAGGGGGTCACCTCTCTCCCACAGGGGATTTAGCCATACCAGTGCCTCCCCAGTGAGATGGGACATGATGAAGGCCACCTTGGCCCGGTCGGAGATGAACTGGTATGCCAAGAGCTCAAAGTGCTGGGTGCACTGGTTTATGAAAGCGGGGTCGCCGGCAAAGCATGGAGGTGCCAGGAGCCGAGGTCCATAGCCCGGTGCCATAATGGGACTGCATTGTGGTGCTGAAGGAACAGGCACGGCTGGGCCAGAGATAGACATAGACGAGTCAAACAATGCGCCTAGACGAGAGTTAATGGACCGTAGATAGGACAGCACCACCTCCTGCTGAGTTCTCTGACGTAAGACTTCCTGGTGCAGATTGGAGATCTGGGGGCCACCGGGTTCCATGGCCCGAGAAAACTGTTACGGGTCCGGGTGGTGGAACTTCTGTGCCGCGGTGCAAGGAGGGACCCAGAGGGGCGTAACTAAGTATCAACCCGAACTGACCCTGGTCGGACGGCGGCTAACGACTCCGTGACCAGGGAGGATCCGGGCAGAGGGACCAGGTGCTTCTCTGGGGACGACCTTGAAAGAGAGCAGGGGGCTCGCACGGGTCAGATGGCTGGGACTGATCGGTATGGCGGATGGATACAGCAAGCAGGCAGAAGTCTCTGGTTAGCTGACAGGTGGTCACGGTACGTGACAGCAGAGCAAGTGGTAGTCTCTAGTTTTACCAGGCAGGTGGTCACGGCAAGTGATGGCAGAGCCTCCAGGTAGGCTAGCAGGTAACAGACGTGTAGCAGGCGAGCGCTTCCAGGTGAGCGAGTTAGCAGGCACGGCAGGTAGCAGGCAGGTAACTGGCAGGTGCTTCATGGTAAGCAGGTGGACTTGCCCATAGACAGACTGGCGGATAACTGGAGACAGACTGTCGGACTGGAGAGTAGACAAACTGGCAGACAGCACTGGTAGTCAGGCTGGCAACGGGACCTGAGGGCTGAAGCAGAGGTAAGTATACTTGTGCAACAACTTTTGCTCGGGCACCTCCATTTTGGAGGAGGTGCCTAATATATGGGAGGTCCTCCGGCAATTGGCCAGGGACTCCTTAGGACGGCGCACGCGGCCCCTTTAAGAGAGAGTGAGCGCGCGTGCACCCTAAGCACAGTGCACGGGAAAGAGCGCGCGCCGGCCGCTGCAGGAAGAGGAGCGCTGGAGGACGCCGCGCGGGGAGCGGTGAGGTGAGAGGGATGGCGTCTCTGCCTGGCAGGAGGCAGAGACGCCGATGCTACAAAGCGCTACAAAGAAACTGGCTCACATGAGGACCGCCCCAGGAATCTGAGAATAAGTTTATCCGAGTCACCAGCCTCAGAAATCGCAGGTTAACAGCAGCTCAGCTTAGAGACCAGGTCAATGCCACACAGAGTTCTAGCAGCAGACACATCTCTTCAACAACTGTTAAGAGGAGACTTTGTGCAGCAGGTCTTCATGGTAATATAGCTGCTAGGAAACCACTGCTAAGGACAGGCAACAAGCAGAAGAGACTTGTTTGGGCTAAAGAACACAAGGAATGGACAATAGACCAGTGGAAATCTGTGCTTTGGTCTGATGAGTCCAAATTTGAGATCTTTGGTTCCAACCACCGTGTCTTTGTGCAACGCAGAAAAGGTGAACGGATGGACTCTACATGCCTGGTTCCCACTGTGAAGCATGGAGTAGGAGGTGTAATGGTGTGGGGGTGCTTTGCTGGTGACACTGTTGGGGATTTATTCAAAATTGAAGGCATACTGAACCAGCATGGCTTCCACAGCATCTTGCAGTGGCATGCTATTCCATCCGGTTTGCGTTTAGTTGAACCATCATTTTTTTTTCAACAGGACAATGACCCCAAACACACCTCCAGGCTGTGTAAGGGCTATTTGACCAAGAAGAAGAGTGATGGGGTGCTAAGCCAGATAACCTAGCCTCCACAGTCACCAGACCTGAACCCAATCGAGATGGTTTGGGGTGAGCTGGACCGCAGAGTGAAGGCAAAAGGGCCAACATGTACTAAGCATCTCTGAGAACTCCTTCAAGATAGTTGGAAGACCATTTCTGGCGACTACCTCTTGAAGCTCATCAAGAGAATGCCAAGAGTGTGCAAAGCAGTCATCAAAGCAAAAGGTGGCTACTTTGAAGAACCTAGAATATAAGACATATTTTCAGTTGTTTCACACTTTTTTGTTAACTATATAATTCCACATGTGTTAATTCATAGTTTTGATGCCTTCAGTGTGAATGTACAATTTTCATAGTCAAGAAAATACAGAAAAATCTTTAAATGAGAAGGTGTGTCCAAACTTTTGGTCTGTACTGTATATTAATCTATTTATCTTTCTATCCATATATCTATTATCTATCTAGCTATAAATTAATTTTTCTCTCTATCCATATATCTATTATCTATCTATATATCTATTATCTATCTATATATCTATCAATAAATCTATCCATATATATATTATCTATCTATTCATATATCTTTTAATCTATTTATCCATATATCTATTATCTATCAATATATCTATGTATCCATATATCTAACTATTATCTATATATCTATAAATCTATTTATCTATCCATATATGTATCCATATATGTATCCATATATCTATCTATCGATCTATTATATATTTGTCTATCCATATATCTATCTATCAAGATATCTATATATCCATACATCTATTATCTATCTTAGATAGATAATTAGATAGGTTAACAGATAATAAATAGATACATGGATATAAAGATAAATAGATAATAGATCGATAGATATATGGATAGCTATATATATAGATAATAGATAGATAATATATATAAATATGTGATATATATAATCTGTACTTAGTAGTGTGTACCTTACTGTTCATGTCATTTATTAATAAATGAGTTTATTTCTGGAAAAAAAATGGCGTGGGGTCTCCGGTAATTTTATTAACCAGCAGAGGGAAAGCGGATAGCTGGGGCAGATGTTTTTAGCTTGGGAAGGGGGTAATACCCATGAAGCTTCCCAGGCTACTAATATCAACCCCCAGCTGAATACTTAGCCTTTACTGGCTATTAAAATGGGGGACCCCCAAAAAAATGATGTGGGGTCCCCCTATTTTAACAGCTAGCAAAGGCTATGCAGACAGTTGGGGGCTGATATTAATTGCCTAGGAAGGGGCCATGAATATTGGCCCCCTCTGAAGCTAGAAACAGGAGCCCTCTGCCGCCCAGAAATGGCGTATACATAGGATGCACCAATTCTGGCACTTAGCCTCCCTCTGCCCACTGCCCTGCAGCGGTGGCAGTGGGGCTATAGGGTAGGGGTTGATGTCAGCTTATAATGCCAGCTGACATCAAGCCCAGGTTAATAATGGAGAGGCATCTATATGCATCTATGCCCCCATTACTAACCCCATAGTGTAAGTCAAATGTAAAATAAAAACTGAGTTCAACTCATTGCAAGCATGGGAAAATACTCACTGCGCATGTGCTGACCTCAATTCAAGGCAATACACTGACGCTCAGTGCATTGCCAGCAAATGAACAGAGTCGTCACATTTTACAATGTTGCCGTTCTGTTCATGGGATCTTTGTGGGACCCTCGCTATTTGGACTGCGACGGACAGGTGAGGATGAGGTTGCATTATTATTTTACTTTTATTACAGGTGATCATGGGGTTCGGGGATTAGGTGTAAGGTGAGTATATGGTGTTTTTTATTTTTTATTTTTTTGCAGGGGCGGCGAACAATTAGTATAGTAACCCTAATGATGTCATCATCAGCACTGGCCATATTGGTGAAACATTTAAAGCAGCGCAACACGGCACATCCCGCATAGAAGCCCACTCATTGATGGTGAAGTGGTGTTGTTCCGCAGAGCGACTCACCTGTGCATGCTGAAGCTGAAACTCCACTATTGCCTGCTGCTGCTCACACAGTCTCTCCAGCATATACAAGGTGGAGTTCCACCTTGTTGGTGAATCGCATATCAAACCAGTGAGCGAGAAGGCAGAAGTGATGCTGCAGCGCAGACAAGCGAGCAGCAACAGGGCAAGAATGACAAAAGCGAGCACACACTAACTGCACTTTCAGCAGCAGCTCTGATATGTGTGGGTAGTTTTTCAGCAAGCTCTACACCACCAAGTTCATCACATGCTCCAGGAATGTGCTAGGCATGTGCTAGGCCTAGAGCTGCTACGAGATTTCACCAGTTATCGCACACCACCAAGCTGGGCTCGAGGTTCACGGGCGCCAACCACTCATCTGTCTGCTATTTGATTCCAGTCCACAGCTCCTGCTCATTGTGGGATTTGTCCTCCAAACACAGAACAGCCTGCTGTCATTTCTGCCTGGCTGTGTTGAAGTTGGTCAGTGCAGGTTCTACTGTGACCGGATGAGGGGGCGGTGGGGGAAGCGGAGTAGGAAGAGGAGGCGGCATAGACAGATAAACATCCAGCAATCCTAGATGGTGGTAGAACGTGCTCTAGAACGCCTTCCACCTCGGTCCCAGCCACTACTACATTTACCCAGTGGGCATTTAGAGAGACGTAACATCCCTGGCTGTGCTTACTGGTCCATGTATCAGTGGTTATGTGGACCTTGCCACTGATGGCGTTGCACAGTGCACACCTTATTTTGTCCGCAACATATGTCCGCAGTGTTAAGATGGCACGCCTGTAAAAGTACTGGCGTCTAGGAAGAACATACCGCGGGATAGCCACCGCCATCAGTTTTTTTAAACTATCCGTCTCCACCAGCCGGAATGGCAGCATTTCAAAGGCCAGTAATTTGGAAATGCTGTCATTCAGGACCATGACTTATGGGCAGCTAGGGGGGGTATCTCCTCTTTCTCTCAATGGTTTGGAAGATGGAAAGCTTAACACTTCCATGGGATGGCATGGAGATGCTTAGTGACACTGGTGATGGTGGTGCTGCTGCTGTTATATTGTCTCTTTGTTGGGGGGGGGCAGGTGGCTCTATTGATTGTGAGCGGGAGGAAGAAGTCGAGGCCGCAGCAGAAGATGGAGCAGGGAGAGTCTCAGATCTCTCATTCTTTTTAAGGTGTGTACTCCACTGCTCCTCATGCTTGGAATTCAGATGCCTAGTCATGCAGGTAGTGCTCAGGTTCAGAAGATTTACAGTCCAGCTCATCGTTATTGGCACCCATGAAGTTTAAGTACATAATGTGGAATATCTCCTGAAAAAATGAATCAACTGAATCAGTTTTTTTGTATAGAACTCCAATGTTAAATACAAAAGATCAAATGAAAAACAATAGTTAAAAACAAAAAACAATGGGAGGGAAAATTAGAAAAACCTAAAACTTGCTGTGTCACTGGTATTGGCACCCTTTACATTAATTTAGTATGGAAACACATTTTGACTCACCTGTGCTAAATCACAAAAGAGATTCACCTGTGATTAATTGTTAATGCCCATTTGACATGAATAAGCAAATAAATGATGACTTCAGTGTTTTAAAAAGCCACATCATAGCCCTGTTTGATTGTCACAATGATTAAGACAAAGGAGCTGTCTGAGGTCATCAGAACTGCTATTATTAGAAACACAATACTTAAAAAGGGTATAAGGCCATCTCCAAAGACCTTAGTAGCCCAGTTTCAACAGTGCGCAATGTTATTAAAAAGTCTGCCAAGTATGGAACCGTCAAGAACTTCCCTGGACATGGGGGAAAGAGGAAAATTGACAACAGATGTCTTCAAAGGTTGGTGCGAATGGGGGAAAAAACAACACGTCAAACATCCTAAGACCTAAAGGCCAACCTGGCACAGTCTGAGGACATGGTTTCAACAAGTACCATACCCCACACAATAAATCAAGCAGAGCTTTATGGGCGATGGCCAAGGAAGAAACAATTGCTGAAGAAAAGACAAAAAATGGAAAGACTGATCTTTGCCAAAGAGTACCTTGAAAAACCGCAATCCTTCTGGGAAAATATTCTGTGGACACATGATACAAAAATGGAGCTTTTTGGCAATGCAAAACAACAGCTTGTTTACAGATGGCGCAATGAAGCTTATAAGGAAAAGAACACCTTACAAATAGTTAAGCAAGGTGGAGGACCCATAATGCAGTGGGGTTGCTTTGCTGTGTCTGGTACTGGAAGCCTTGACGGTGTCACAGGAATCATGAAATCAGAGAATTATCAAGAGATTTTAGAGCGAAATGTCCTACTCAGTGTAAGAAAACTCGATTTGAGTCGAAGATCAAGGGTCCGCCAGCCAGACAATGACCCAAACCACACATCCAAAAATACACAGGAATGGTTTAAAAAAAAAAGGTCTGTTTTAAAATGGCCAGAAATTAGTCCTGACCTCAATCCCGCTGAAAATTTTTGGGGTGAGCTGAAATCTGCCATTGGGAAAAAGAACCCTGCAAACATTCAAGAGCTTGAACAAACTGCAAAGGAAGACTGGGAGAAAATTACAGCTGAGAAGTGCAAGAAGCTTGTAGATGGCTACAGAAATGCTTGGAGGCTGTCAGCAATGCCAAAGGGTGTGCAATCAAGTATTAATTAGGGGTACCTTTATTGCTGCACATGCTGTTTATTCTGTTTTTTCTTTGAAATTCCAACATGGAAGTTGATAAACAATGTTTTATTGTTGTATTACTTTGGATTGTTAATGAAAAAATTCTGAGAATGTAACTTTGCTTTATTTCCATTTATTTCTCAAGATATCATATAGTCTATGAAAGTTAATGAAGGGGTGCCAATAATGGTGAGCAGCACTGTATGTCTCGCTCCAGGGTCTGATGGCAAAGCGTGCAAACCACCTGTCACTTGTCGTCACCACATTTCCTGAAGAAATGCCATGCCAGTGAGCTCTTTGGAGCTGTCTTTGGTGCATTGATTTCAACGGCACGGTGGGCAGAAGCAGCCAACGTACTGGTTTGGGGCCGCCCGCTGTACCTTTGCACCCTGCTCCCTCTTTTGCTGTGCGGCTAGGGCAGCGTTGCCACCTCTTCCTCCGAACTGCACATGTCACTAGGATGGCCTCCTCTAAATGTGAGGTCTAGGACCTCATCATCTTCTGCATCATCTTCCACTGACTCCTCACCCCTGTCCTCCTTGCTGGTCTGCACATTGCAGAAAGACGCTGCAGTTTCAATTGAGTTTCGTCATTATCTGACATGTGCTGCAGTGGTCCACTGACCGTGTGCACTAGCCTTCCAATGTACTCATCATCCAATATAACAAGTGTTTGGGTATCAGTGCACTCAGCCTCTTCCACTTCTGTTGCAGAACCAGGTGGATTGGCCATGGAACCCCAGTCAGTGGAGTTATCATGCAGAAGAGATTGCTGCATGACTTGGGGCTCAGACTGCATAGCTGATTAGTGTTGAGCCACCCCCGTAGTGTTCGAGTTCGGTTCGGTTCGTCGAACACCCGTGTGTTCGCCGAACTGTTCGTCGAACTGTTCGTCGAACACCTTCGAACACCGTTAAAACTAATGGCAGGCAAACAAAAACACATAGAAACACATAGAAAACACCTTCAAAGGTGTCCAAAAGCTGACAAACTGCTCAGAAGACACAACTAACACATGGAAAAGTGACAAGTACATATAGTCATGCGAAAAGAAAAGAGGTGGAGGAGTAAAAGGAGGGGGAGACACAGATATAGGCATGTCATGCCCTTCTAAAATCCAAAAAGTGAGAAGCCGACACGTTCAGTCCGCTCCTGCCCGTCCCACCTCCGCGTCGCCGGGTTTGTGCCAGAGTCGCGGTGAACCCTGACGGCCAGCCCCCCTCTCCCAATACTGGTGCCTGTCCGCTGGTGGGTCGAGCGAGCCCCCCTGTGGTGGAGGCAGCTCTTAGCTTTTTAATTTAAATTGTCTCTCTAATTTGAATGAATACACTTTAAATCCATTTACAAGGATCTATTGGAGGGCAAGTCTCATGCCAGCAGCCGCGTAATTCCAGCTCCAGTAGCGTCCACTAAAGCTGCTGCAGTTAAAAAGCTTTTATAAGGATCGAGCTCGGCTGTCCACCGCAAGGCATCCTACTGCCAGTCCCAGCCCCTATGCCTTGGGGTGCCTCCTGATGCTCTTCACTGAGTATCCCATGGTCCCGAAGCATTTCCTTTGAAAAAATTAAGTGTCCAAACTACAGGTGGTGTAGCTTGCTTAACAGCCGGGATAATCCGCTGACTAGCAGACACTGCTACTAGGCACAAAGTATTTCCTGGGCTAGATGCAGTTAAAAATTTGTAATTAGATACTCTCGTTGGATGCTGAGAAAGCATTCCATAGAGTCTCCTGGCACGCCATATATGATTCTCTTAAAAAGCTTGGGGTAGGGGTCTAGGGGACCCTTTTATAGCCAAAATCACGGCCCTGTATCGCAATACGTCACCTAGGCTGAAGATAAATGGAACTGTAGCACCCTGAGGGCTCGGTTGCTACAGAGGTATTGCACCTCACCCAGAGGTGTGATATCTCACTCTCAGGTAAGGATGTAGTGTGGATCAGGACCCGACACCTGCATGCATTACACCACATTGCCGTGGGGCAGGGCGACCAATATGCCCCTGAGATGGGCACGACAGTCCCTGTCCCTGGCTGGAGTGGGGGGAGGGAACACTGAGTTCAGTGCAGAGAAGTCTGAGCAGAAGTGGCAGGGAGCAGGGGCTCTGCATGAGCTCTGCTCCGGAGGCGGGCCTAGTAACAGAGGCCCAGGCCTGGAAGAGGGAGAAGGAAGGAAGAGGAGCGGAGAAGGCTCCAGGAACGAGGAAAGAAGGGATCCCAGGGGTGCGGACGGGCGAGTCGCCACCGCACGCCCGAATCCACCTGCGTGGAGGGGTCAGGCCAAAGGGGGAGACCGGTCCTCGAAACTAGTGGAGGCAGGAAACGACCCTCAGCTAGAAACAGGAGGCTGTGACATTTTATGTGGCGCAGCTCCTCGCTACACCCGCTAGGAAGGCACCACATAGGGTCAGGGAAACTGGCGCCAAGTTTACCAAGAGGAGGCCCGAGGCAGCCGGACAGAAGGGTTGGTAAGAAAGGCCAGACAAAGGACACACAAAGGGGGTCCTGTGAAGCGCTCCAAAGTTATCTGGGAGTTGTCTGAGCCCCTCACCTGGTGAGCACAGTACGACGTGGGCAGACGTTACCTGCAGACGTGGTCTGGATAATAAGAACTGTGAGTAAAGGCCCTGGACTGCATCACTGACTCCGTGTCGTTACTGCTGCTGCCCTGCACCATCACCCCCATCCTCCGCATACACTGCCCTGAGGATATACTCCTCCCGTGGGGAGTTATGCTACGCTCTGCTGCACCCACAACACCAGCCTCAGCGGTCTGCCCTGGAGCGGCGGTTCACTCTGACCGCAATCCACGGGTGGCGTAGTCGGACATTTAAACATCAAAACCACATAAATAGTTCCGCCACTGGTTTGACCACCCTGAGCCACGGAACCGGGTCGCCGCCACGGAGACTACAACCACCAGCATCCACCAAAAAGGGTCCGGCTCTGGGTGTCCCAAGGCCCAGGGGGCGCGTCAGAACATTTTCATCACCTTTCACAATCACCAATGGGACAAGGCAGGGATGTTCTCTGTCCCCTCTCTTATACATCCTAGTGACGGAGCACCTGCTCTCATCAATTCGCCATAATCCCAATATTAGGTGGATTGAGGTGGGAGGCACCGAGTACAAGTGCTCTCTATTTGCTGATGATGTCCTAGTATATATCACTCAATCACATATATCCATCCATGCTGTTATGGCTGAAATAGATCACTTTGTTACATGGTCAAATTTTAAAATCAATGCAGCGAAGTCTGAGGCCGTCGATGTCTCCCTCCTCAAATCCATATAGGATTCCATCCAGTCCAACTTTCCCTTTGCCTGGCCCTCACAGGGTATCAAATACTTAGGAATTCCTATTCATAGAGACCTCTCCCATCTATGTTATCTTAATTTTGGGCCCTTTATTGAACAACTCCATACAGACCACGGTTGGAAAGTTAGAACTGTAAGATTCACTACGTGAACCACTGGTGTTTTGTGGAAAAGCACATGTACACTGTGTTCCAAATTATTATGCAAAAAGTGTTTAGGAGTGATAAGGGAAGAATTTGTTTGTTTGTCAGTTAAACTCATTGATGGTGATGTGTGTCAGGGCTCTTTATATCACTGTAAGCAATTGCAGACACCTGTGCTAATTAGTTTGGCAGGTGTGTCCAATGAAAGGCAAGACTACTTAAGAAGGCTGTCTCACATTATTAAGCAGCCTACATTTTCTGCCAAAATGGGAAAGAAAAAGGATGTGTCGGCTGCTGAGAAGCAACAAATTGTGGAGTGTTTAGGTCAAGGCATGACTACAATCAACATTGTGCGATGATCAGGATGAAGTGTCTTGGCAATCAAGAAGTATGTAGCTGATTCACAGTACACACGTGTGCGTGCTGATAAGGGCAAATTGAGGACTCTTTCCTACAGGCAATTACGTCAGGTTGAAAGAGCAGCGGCAATAAAGCCTTGTCATAGCAGCAGACAAGTTTTTGAAGCTGCTGGTGCCTCCAACGTCCCCCGAACAACAAGATGCAGGGTCCTTCAGAGGTTTGCAGCTGTGCATATGCCATCCTGTCGACCTCCTCTATCCACTTCACACAAACAGAAACGGCTCCAGTGGGCCAAACATTACATGAAGACTGATTTCAAAACTGTTTTGTTCACGGATGAGTGCCGTGCAGCGCTCGATGGTCCAGATGGATGGAGTGGAGGATGGCTGGTTGATGGACACCCCACGCAAACACGGCTACAGCGCCAACAAGGAGGAGGTGGAGTAATGTTTTTGGCTGGAATCATGGGGAGAGAGATTGTCGGCCCCTTTAGGATCCCTGAAGGCGCTAAAGATGAACTCCATAATGTATGTGGATTTTCTCAAACAGCACTTCCTGCCATGGTTCAAGAAGAAGAACCGTGTATTTCACAGCAAGATCATTTTTTTGCATGATAATGCACCATCTCATGCTGCACATAAAATATCTGCATCTCTGGCTGATATGGGCATAAAAGGGGACAAACTTATGGTGTGACCCCCATGCTCCCCTGACCTCTACCCCATTCAGAACCTTTGGAGCATCATTAAAAAGAGTGTCTATGATGGCGGGAGGCAGTTCACATCTAAGCAACAGCTCTGGGAGGGTATTCTGTCCTCATGCAAAACAATTGAAGCAGAAACCATCCAAAACCTGACAAATTCAATGGACGAGAGAGTTCAGAAGCTCCTTTCGAACAAGGGGTCCTATGTGAAAATGTAACATCACCTAGAATAAAGTTTTGAGTTGAAAATTGTTTGATTTCAGTTTCTAACAACCTGCTAATGCTTATAATTTCAAAAATGACCATTTTTTTGGTCTTCATTAAAATGAAAAGGTTGATCGAAAAGTTTGGGGGATCTAAGAGTGTGGCAACCCAGTAGTCATGATTACTTCGAATTCTGACAATATGAGGGTCATGCTGCAGGTAGTGCAGCAAGAAGGCACTTATGTGTCTTGCGCATCTCGGAGCCCCAAAATTATTTTCCGGGCTAGATGCAGCTAAAAATTATTATTAATTTTAAAACTGGTGAAGCTTTAGTATAGATGGCCTAATAGGATCAGTGTTGCACACTGCTACAAAGCCCAAATTATTTTCCAGTCAAGATACAGATAAACATGATTAGTAATTTTAAGTCTGGTGGAGCTTATTATAGATGGCCTAATAGAATCAGTGCTGCACACTGCTACAAAGCCCAAATTATTTTCCAGCCAAGATACAGATAAACATGATTAGTAATTTGAAAGCTTAAAACGGTTGGTAGGGTGATTTTAACCAATCATCAAGCTTTTACTCTCCCCAGGATGACACAGGGGTAGAAAAGTCGTTTTGGATCCATGATTTGTTCATCTTTATGAACGTGAGTCTGTCTACATTATCAGTGGAGAGCCGCGTGCGATTATCTGTCAGCACACCACCAGCAGCGCTGAACACACGTTCAGACAGAACGCTGGCTGCGGGGCATGACAAGATCTCCAAGGCGTAAGTGGCTAGCTCCGGCCATTTATCCAGATTGGAAGCCCAAAAAGAGCAAGGGTCCAGTGACACAGTCATGGCTTCAATGTTTACTTGGAGATACTCCTGTACCATCGTCTCTAGGCGTTGACTATGTGTCAGACTTCTTGTCTCCTGTGGCCTTGCAAAGGATGGGCTAAAAAGTGGTGAAATGATTCCGCAAAATTGATGTTACCAGCAGATACTGTGGTTCTGTTACGGTTTGAGTGCTGAACACTTGACGGTCCCACGGTTGGCAAGTTGGAACTGTGAGATTCACTACGTGCACCACTGGTATTTTGTGGAAAAGCACATTTAAGATTCTGCAACAGTCTCTGCTGATACTCCTGCATGCGTGCATCCCTTTCTATGGCAGGAATAATTTCTGCAAATTTACTTTTGTACCGGGGATCTAACAGTGTGGCAACCCAGTAGTCAGGATTATTTCTAATTCTCACAATTCGAGGGTCATGTTGCAGGTAGTGCAGCAAGAAGGCACTCATGTGTGTTGCGCATCCAGGAGCACCAAGTCCCTGTTGTGTTGGTGGCGAGGTAACAATCATGCTTCCTTCCTCTGTCCTCTCCCCCCAACCTCGCACAACAGAAATGTGATCAAGGTCTCCCTCATCTGATGAGTCTTCCATCAGTTCGTCCTCCACTTCTTCCTGGGCTCCTGCACCTTCCTCACTAGTTTGGCTGCTACCATGCGCCCTGGTAAAACCATCTCCCCCACCCCCACATGTCTGCCGCCTTGGTGCTGCCGACCGTCTTGACCTTGCAGATGTTAGCCCTTCCGCATACAACTCCTCCTCCTCTACTTCCTCCACCTCCTCTTGTGCCTCCACCTGACTCCGAATTCTGTTTAACATGTGCTCCAGCATGTAAATCACCGGAATAGTCATGCTGATAATGGCATCGTCAGCACTAAGCATCTTCGTCGCCATTTCAAAACTGTGCAGAAGGGTGCATAGGTCCCTGATCTGAGACCACTCCTCCAGCGTGATTTGCCCCACCTCTGGATCTCGTTGGCCCAGGCTATACGTCAGAACGTATTGCACCAGGGCTTGTCGGTGCTGCCACAGTCGCTGCAACATGTGCAGAGTTGAATTCCACCGGGTAGGCACATCGCATTTTAGCCGGTGAAGTGGCAGGCCCAACGACTTCTGTAGAGATGTAAGTTGCTGAGCTGCGGGATGCGAACGGCGGAAGTGAGCACACAGCGACCATGCCCTCTGCAGAAGGCCATCTAGGCTGGGATAGTGGGCTAAAAATTGCTGGACAACCAGGTTCAACACGTGAGCCATACAAGGCACGTGTGTGACATTGCCCCGGCGAAGGGCCGCACCCAGGTTTGCAGCATTGTCGCACACGGCCTTCCCTGGTTTCAGGTCCAGTGGAGACAACCATTCATGAAATTGGTTCTCCAGAGCTGACCACAACTCCTCAGCTGTGTGACTCACATTTCCCAGACATTTCAATGTAAAAACCGCCTGATGACGTTGAGCCCTACTGCCAGCATAGTAAGGAGGTGTGCAGGATCCCTTCTGCGCAGTTAGAAAGCTTGTGGCATGACCAGACAGGCTTTGGGTGCAGGTGGAAGACCGAGAGGAGGTTGAGGTGGCAGAAGCAGTGGAGGAACTTTGACATAAAGAGGATTGACGTACAACTCGTGGGGACGGCAAGACTTGGACAGCAGCCCCTTGTCCTGCTGTCACCATAGTTACCCAGTGCCCAGTCAGCGACATGTAACGCCCCTGTCCATGCCTACTCGTCCAAGTGTCTGTGGTGAAATGCACCCTGTCACACACAGAGTTTCTCAAAGAAGCGGTGATGTTGTGTGCGACATGCTGGTGGAGCGCAGGCACACCTTTCTTTGAGAAGTAGTGCCGACTGGGCATCTGGTACTGGGGCACTGCGACGGACATAAGGTCTCGAAAATCCTCTGTGTCCACCAGGCGGAAAGGCAGCATTTCTGTAGCCAAGAGCTTGCAGATGGTGAAATTCAACCTCTTAGCTTTCTCATGGCTAGGAGGAAATGGTCTTTTACTTGTCCACATCTGAGGGACCGAGGGCTGGCTATTGTGCTTAGACGGGGTTGATAAGGGTGTCCCCGGCAAACTGCCGGTCTGTGAGGAAGATGCAGGCGGACATGTTAGGTTGCCTTGATCCAAAGGTGGTGCTATCGATGTCGGACAGCGCTCAACACCAGCTGGTGTTACCACCTCCAAAGAAAATGATGACCTGCCAATCACGCTGGCTGTTGCGGGTAAAGAGGTGGCAGGTCTGCGCCCCAAAACAGGTGTGACTGCTGTCCCCCCAGTCACAGAGGATGAAGAGGCCGCGGATGCACAAGATATGGCAGACGGTGGTTGGCCCGGCCGGCTAGGCCGCATTGTAGCACACTGAGCTTCCCACTGCAACTTATGCTTCATGTCCATGTGCCGGTTCATGCATGAAGTACTCAAACTATGTATTTTTTGGCCTCTACTTAGCTTTTGCTGACAAATGTTACAGATAACACGAGTTGGGTCATCTTTATCGATCTGAAAAAAGGCCCAGGCTATGCAAGGCTTAGCACCCATGCGACCTGAAGAGCCACCACGACTTGTGGTGAGAGGCAGAGTTGTGTTTGAGGATGCAGTTGTTGACGTGCTTCCAGTACTACGTCTCTGTCCAGGAAGGCGCAACCTGACCTCGTCGTCACTAGCATCTTCCTCCACCTCCTCTGCTGACCTCATCTCTTGGCTGACTGTGGGTTGACAGTAAGTGGGATCTCCAACCTCATCATCATCACCCTGTGCGTTATCACACCCGTCGTCCTCAGAGCCAACCTGTTCCTGCCCTGACAAAAAACTAAAGTTGTCGCTCCAATCAGGTATTTGAGTCTTATCATCGTCTTCCTCATTGTCTCCACCAACAGGAGTTACAGTTTGGGAATGAGGGTCTACATTATGGTCAGAACCTTCTGCGTCTGGTCCTGGATCCGACTCATAAAGATTCTGGGCATCAGTGCAGGTCATTTCCTCGTCTGGATTCACAGAAGCGCTGGAGTCGACCTCTGATTCCCAGGCTATAGTATGAGTAAACAGCTCTGCAGACTCAACCATCTGTTCTACCTCATACTCAGACGGGCAGCTGGAGATTTGGGAGCTGTGAAGAAGCAAGTGCGATTGCGGTGACACCTTTGAGGACTGGAGTATTTGTGATGTTGAAGTTGATGTGGAGGAGAGCCCACTTAAAGGAGCACTTGATATCCGTTGAAGCACCTGCTGTTTTTGTGCCTCATCTGGAATTTGTAGCGATTGGCGTGGCCGTAAGAAAGGGATCTTATAACATTGTCCGCTAAAAGAAGTAGACATTTTAGTTTGGCTGGAAGATGGTCTTTCTTCTGCAGATGTTACTGTTGCTTTAACACCTACCCCACGGACACAACCTTTTTTCCCCTTCCCAACACGCCTATTCCCCTTTCCACCAGCAGCAGGCCTTTTTCCACTCATTTTGGTGGTTAACTAATTCACAACCCTGGAGTTGTTTGCACAAAAAAACAATGGATGGGAACCGAGCAGAGCTGAGTGGCCAAACTGTGGTATTAGGCCAAAACTATTGGCTGGGTTAGATGCAGAAAAAAATTATATTCAATTTGCAACCTGATGGAGGTCAGTATAGATGGACTAATAGAACAAGTCCCACACACAGCTAGAAGCCCAAATATTTTTTCAGGGGTAGATGCAGAAAAATTTTTTATTCAGTTTGCAACCTGATGGAGGTCTGTATAGATGGATTAATAGAACAAGTCCCACACACAGCTACAAGCCCAAATATTTTTTCAGAGGTAGATGCAGAAAAAAAATATATTCAGTTTGCAACCTGATGGAGGTTAGTATAGATGGACTAATAGAGAAAGTCCCACACACTGCTAGAAGGCCAAATATTTTTTCAGTGCTAGATGCAGACAAAAAATTATTTTGAATTTGCAACCTGATGGAGGTCAGTATAGGTGGACTAGTAGAACAAAGCCCACACACTGCTAGAAGGCCAAATATTTTTTCAGAGCTAGATGCAGAAAAAAATTATATTCAGTTTGCAACCTGATGGAGGTCTGTATAGATGGATTAATAGAACAAGTCCCACACACAGCTAGAAGCCCAAATATTTTTTCAGAGGTAGATGCAGATAAAAATTATTTTTAATTTGCAACCTGATGGAGGTCATTATAGATGGACTAATAGAGAATGTCCCACACACTGCTAGAAGGCCAAATATTTTTTCAGAGCTAGATGCAGATAAAATTATTTTTAATTTGCAACCTGATGGAGGTCACTATAGATGGACTAATAGAGAAAGTCCCACACACTGCTAGAAGGCCAAATATTTTTTCAGAGCTAGATGCAGATAAAAATTATATTCAATTTGCAACCTGATGGAGGTCAGTATAGATGGACTAATAGAACAAGTCCCACACACAGCTAGAAGCCCAAATGTTTTTTCAGAGGTACTGTAGATGCAGATAAAAATTATTTTTAATTTGCAACCTGATGGAGGTCAGTATAGATGGACTAATACAACAAGTCCCACACACAGCTAGAAGCCCAATATTTTTTCAGAGGTAGATGCAGAAAAAAATATATTCAGTTTGCAACCTGATGGAGGTCAGTATAGATGGAGTAATAGAACAAGTCCCACACACAGCTAGAAGCCCAAATATTTTTTCAGAGGTAGATGCAGATAAAAATTATTTTTAATTTGCAACCTGATGGAGGTCAGTATAGATGGACTAATAGAGAAAGTCCAACACACTGCTAGAAGGCCAAATATTTTTTCAGAGCTAGATGCAGATAAAAATTATATTCAATTTGCAACCTGATGGAGGTCAGTATAGATGGACTAATAGAGAAAGTCCCACACACTGCTAGAAGGCCAAATATTTTTTCAGAGCTAGATGCAGATAAAAATTATATTCAATTTGCAACCTGATAGAGGTCAGTATAGATGGACTAATAGAACAAGTCCCACACACAGCTAGAAGCCCAAATATTTTTTCAGAGGTACTGTAGATGCAGATAAAAATTATTTTTAATTTGCAACCTGATGGAGGTCAGTATAGATGGACTAATAGAGAAAGTCCCACACACTGCTAGAAGGCCAAATATTTTTTCAGAGCTAGATGCAGAAAAAAATTATATTCAGTTTGCAACCTGATGGAGGTCTGTATAGATGGATTAATAGAACAAGTCCCACACACAGCTAGAAGCCCAAATATTTTTTCAGAGGTAGATGCAGATAAAAATTATTTTTAATTTGCAACCTGACGGAGGTCAGTATAGATGGACTAATACAACAAGTCCCACACACAGCTAGAAGCCCAATATTTTTTCAGAGGTAGATGCAGAAAAAAATATATTCAGTTTGCAACCTGATGGAGGTCAGTATAGATGGAGTAATAGAACAAGTCCCACACACAGCTAGAAGCCCAAATATTTTTTCAGAGGTAGATGGAGATAAAAATTATTTTTAATTTGCAACCTGATGGAGGTCAGTATAGATGGACTAATAGAGAAAGTCCCACACACTTCTAGAAGGCCAAATATTTTTTCAGAGCTAGATGCAGATAAAAATTATATTCAATTTGCAACCTGATGGAGGTCAGTATAGATGGACTAATAGAGAAAGTCCCACACACTGCTAGAAGGCCAAATATTTTTTCAGAGCTAGATGCAGATAAAAATTATATTCAATTTGCAACCTGATGGAGGTCAGTATAGATGGACTAATAGAACAAGTCCCACACACAGCTAGAAGCCCAAATATTTTTTCAGAGGTACTGTAGATGCAGATAAAAATTATTTTTAATTTGCAACCTGATGGAGGTCAGTATAGATGGACTAATAGAGAAAGTCCCACACACTGCTAGAAGGCCAAATATTTTTTCAGAGCTAGATGCAGAAAAAAATATATTCAGTTTGCAACCTGATGGAGGTCAGTATAGATGGACTAATAGAGAAAGTCCCACACACAGCTAGAAGGCCACATATTTTTTCAGAGGTAGATGCAGAAAAAAATATATTCAGTTTGCAACCTGATGGAGGTCTGTATAGATGGATTAATAGAACAAGTCCCACACACAGCTAGAAGCCCAATATTTTTTCAGAGGTAGATGCAGAAAAAAATATATTCAGTTTGCAACCTGATGGAGGTCAGTATAGATGGACTAATACAACAAGTCCCACACACAGCTAGAAGCCCAATATTTTTTCAGAGGTAGATGCAGAAAAAAATATATTCAGTTTGCAACCTGATGGAGGTCTGTATAGATGGATTAATAGAACAAGTCCCACACACAGCTAGAAGCCCAATATTTTTTCAGAGGTAGATGCAGAAAAAAATATATTCAGTATGCAACCTGATGGAGGTCAGTATAGATGGACTAATACAACAAGTCCCACACACAGCTAGAAGCTCAATATTTTTTCAGAGGTAGATGCAGAAAAAAATATATTCAGTTTGCAACCTGATGGAGGTCTGTATAGATGGATTAATAGAACAAGTCCCACACACAGCTAGAAGCCCAATATTTTTTCAGAGGTAGATGCAGAAAAAAATATATTCAGTTTGCAACCTGATGGAGGTCAGTATAGATGGACTAATACAACAAGTCCCACACACAGCTAGAAGACCAATATTTTTTCAGAGCTAGATGCAGAAAAAAATTATATTCAATTTGCAACCTGATGGAGGTCAGTATAGATGGACTAATAGAATGATGCTATGCCCAAAAGATTTTACTTCACTAGGTGCAGTAAAAAAATTGGTATTCTATACACAGGTGGTATATCTTGCAACACAGATAGGCTACTCCACTGACTAACACACTCTGCAATAGGCCAAAAAGGATTAGCTTTGCTAGATTCAGCCAAATGCTGTGAAAAAAACTTGCACAGCACTGGCACAGACCTGCCTGGCAAAAACTGATAAGAACTGATGTAACCTAGTTCTGAAAAGGACTCCAATTACAATTAGTCTTTACTCCCACAATCTATCTATTTAAGAGCACAGACCTGCCTGATAAAAGTCGTAGGAAATGCTGTAACCTAGTCCTTAAAAGGACTGCAATCACAACTATTCCCTACTCCCAAGCTATCTGTAGATTTGTACGAAAATTGGCTTGAAATTAACAAGGTATAGCGCACACAGCAACAGCGGTGCCGTCTAACACGCAGCTGCAGCAGTGAGAAAATGGTGGCGACGGGGAAAATGGCTTGGTCTTATAGGGCAAGGACATGTGACATACACTGCCAATGACACATGCCCTTGCTTATGTGAAAAAAAGCACTTCGCTCCGTGTGTGCGCTGCTGATAGGCTGACAGATTGCACCTCCCCACTGTAAATGCGGGAAAGAGAAAAAAAAAATGGAGATCTTCATTGTTCCTGCAGAGATCCATCCCCTGCCCCTCCCCCCACCCCGCTGTACACTCAAACTGCGTATTAACATTAATTTTCATCATTACTGAGAAAAAATCCAGTTATGATTTTGGTGCACGAACAGTTATCGAACATAACCTCGAACAGCCGAATTTTTCTCAAATTGTTCGTGTTCGCCGAACGGCTCGAACACCGCCCAAAACAGCTCGAATTTGAGATTGGCGAACAGTTCGAGTAGAACAACGCTCATCTCTATAGCTGATATGCATGAGGGTGAAGTGGAAGCTGGATGACTATGGTCGTCATGTACTAACTCTGCACTTTCTGCAGTGGACCGGGTGGAAGATAATGCAATGCAGCTCGAGTCACTCTCAGTCATCCAATCTAACTCCTTATCAACATCTTGTTGTCTCACCATTAGTGCAGCGGTATTCGGGTCTATGAAAGGACGCATAACTTTCTTGTCACCTGCGTGCACCAGAGGAAGATGTTGCATTTGTTGTAAAATTACTATATCCTCTTTTTGCAGCATCTAGACCACCACCACCATGAGCAGCAGCTACACCAGCACCACCATGACCGCATCCCCTATTTAATGTTTTCGTCATTTTTTGAAGTGTTTTTTCTGCACACTACTTACAAAGAGATGGTGGAAGACTAGATTTATTTTTTTACCACACTACTTATATAGACACTGTGGTCCAGAAAATTTGTTTCTTTGGCCTACAAGTGACAAATGGCAATGAGATGGCTGATGAGAGTTATTTATTTGCCATACTACTAGAAAACATGCAACTTTCCAGAAAAATTATTTGTTTGGCCTAAAAATGGCAATGAGATGGCTGATGAGTAGAATTATTTTTTATGCACACTGCTCTTACAGACACAGCTGCAGAGTACACACAGCAGCATTTAGCACAGTAGTCCCACAGATATGGGTTGCAGTGTACACACAGTGGCTTTTTGGCACAGTTCTTTCACTGAGTCAAGTGCAGAGTATGCACAGTGGATTTGTGACAGAATGTCCCTCACTCCAGCTGCGTCCTGAACCTACACTAAGCAGAGCAGAAAGGCGGCGACACTCTTGATCTGGCCTTTATACAGGCCATGTCACGTGGTGCGCCAGCCAATCACAACCATGCCAGTACTTGGCATATCTGTTATTGCTCTGGAAGTGCCCACAGTATAAAAGCTTGCTGATTTGTTCCACTGCAGCCTTTCAACAAGCTTTATTAGTCTGGCGAACATGAACAGGAAACCGGACGTACATTAAAAAGACCGTGTTAGGTAGTGGAAACTAGGTGTCCCGTACGGACCCCAAACTTTACCGTTCGGGTTCACTCATCCCTATACCAGAGTAAAATAAGTAAATCACTATTACCTTCTGACATTGTAAAAACGTCATAATAAAATACTTTAGACCTGTCAGCCATGCACTTACCCAAAGTGAGAACATTATATGGCAGCATGGTGGCTCAGTGCTGCTTTGCTTCCCACCCTACAAAGATATACTGATAGCAAATTTGGATTGACGCCCAGCCCACAAGTTGACATACAAGCAGTTCCAATGAATTCAAGTTAAAGTACAACTGTGAAATAGCTGCTAATCCTAAACAAAGGCTTTGGACTTTAACTTTATTTTAACCGGTTCCCGACCGCCCACTGTAGATAAACGTCCGTGCTGCCTGGGCTCTGTGCAGCGCCGACGTTTAAAAACGGTGGGTGGTCTCGCAGTGCTCAGGACCCCCAGGGTCCTGCAAGCACTGCGATTCCGGTGCAGAGCGTTAGCTCTGACAGGGTACATCATCGGGACCTGATTAGATCAGGTCCCAGTGATGTTAACCCTTTGCTGTCTTCTATATGCTGTGATCTATAGTGATCGCGGCATATAGAAGACAGCAGGAAGAGAGGGGGTCGTCTTACTTACCTCCGAAGACCTCCGTTTCGTTTGAGGACCTGGGGTTGCTATGGCAGCTGGAGGTCACATGACCGCCTCCAGTTCTGCCATATATGGTGTCCTTCCTGTCTGGCTTCAGCCTTTATGTAGCTGATGCCAGACAGGAAACTGACTGAAACAGTCAGTGAAGATCTCATGTAATGTAATATATGTCTATTACATTACATGAGATCAGTGATCAGAAAAATAAAAATTAATGTCCCATACAGGGACTAAGTAAAAATGTAAAAAAAAGTAAAAAAAAAGTTTTTAAACTATTTAAAAAAAAATCACAAAATAAATAAAAATAAATAAATAAAATATTAAACCAATAAATCCGTATATTATTACAAAACCAAAAAAAGTACACATATTTGGTATCGCCGCATCCGAAACAACCCGAGCTATAAAACTGTCTCACTAATTAACTCCTTCTGTGCACACCGTAATAAAAATAAATAAAAAACGGAGCAAAAAAAATGCTTTTTCATCATATCGCCAAGCAAAAAGTGGAAAAAAATGCGATCAAAAAGCAGAATACAAATAAAAATGGTACCACTGAAAACTTCATCTTGTTCCGCAAAAAAAAGCCGCCATACAGCTCCATCAGCCAAAAAATAAAAAAGTTATAGCGCTCAGAATAAAGCAATGCAAAAAAAATATTTTTTTTTCTATAAAATTGTTTTATTGTGTAAAAGCGCCAAAACATAAAAAAAATACAGTAAGTGTAGTATCGCTGTAAACATACTGACCCGAAGAATAATGCTGCCTGATCACTTTTACCACACGCAGAACGGCATAAAAAAAACCTCAAAAAACAATTCCTGAAGTGTTTGTTTTTGTTAACTTTACCTCCCAAAAAACGGAATAGAAAGCGATCAAAAAATGTCACGTACCCAAAAATGGTTCCAATAAAAATGTCAAATCGTCCCGCAAAAAACAAGCCATCACATGACTCTATCGGCCGAAATATGGAAAAATTATAGCTCTCAAAATATGGTGATGCAAAAACTAGATTTTGCAAAAAAAGCGTATTTTAGTGTGTGACAGCTGTCAGTCATAAAAACCCCATATAAATCTGGTATCTCTGTAATCGCACCGACCCGAAGAATAAAGTAATCTAATCAGTTATATTACACTAGGAACGGCATAAAAAATAAATAAAACAAATATTATTCACCTGCTACTGATTTGTTTATTATGTCTCCCAAAGATCCCAGTAAGGCTCTGCTCACATTTATCCTGTGCTCTGCGCTGAGCACTTACACCAGAGTTTCCGTGTAAATCTCTGAAATACGTGATTCAGCCAGAACCCATGATGGAAGATTCCCTGTAATGAGGCAGATATAGGCCACTGTGGACGCCGTCTAGCCTGGGATCCCACGGTGTCATTTGTTTTAGGCGTGCATAAAAGTGCGGGTGGCCACAGTTTTGTGCACTCCTGAAAAAAAGGACACCACTAAACAGAGGCCAGACGGAGTCCAGAGTAACTCTGCTGCCTCATTATAGTGAATGGATCCTGCAGGGGTTTCATCTGAATTACATCACTTGGAAATTTAGATGGAAACCCCGATGTAAGTGCTCAGCCTAGAGCGCCGGATAAATGTTACGTAAAATGTTCCCAATAAAAGCTTCAACTCAGTCCTCAAAAAAAGCTAGTCCCCACTCAGGTCCATCATCTGTTAAAAATATAAGGGACTTCCAAGTTACTGGTAGCAGAAAGGCTCTGGAAAAGCAAAATGGTCCTTGCCCCCCAAAAGAAATTCAGAAAATTTTGTGCTCCCAAATCCAAATGCCTATTCTACAATAATTTGTTCTCCAATTGTCAAATAGCACTCCTTCCCCCTCAAATCTCACCGTATGGCTAAGCGGTACGATACAGCCACATATGGGGTATTAACACTTTTAGAAGAAATTGTGTGACACATTTCGGCACCATTTTTACCCATTGCCCTGTGTGAAAATGTAAAATCTGAGGGTAAAACTTTTTTTGTGGTAAAAATATAATTATGCTTTTTTCACTGCCCAATGGTATAAATTTAAAAATTAAAAAATGCTCACTACTTCCCTAGATGAATTCCTTGAGAGGTGTAATTTACAAAATGGGGTCACTTGTGGGGGTTTCTGCTGTTTTGGCATGTCAGCGACTCTTCAAATGTGACATGGTGTCTGCTGCCTATCCCAGCCAACATAGCGCTTCTTTCTCTTCCGAACCCTGCCGTACACCAAAGCAGTGGTTTTCCCCCACATATGGGGTATCGGCGTACTCAGGAGAAATTGTACAACAAATTTCATGGTGCAATTTATCCTGTTACCCTTATGATAATGCAAAATTAGGGAATGAAAAACATTTTTTATGGGAAAAATGGGAAAATTTTATTTTTACGGCTCAATATTATAAACTTCTGTGAAGCAGCTGGGGGTGCAAGGTGCTCACCACACATCTAGATAAGTTCCCTAGGGGGTCTAGTTTCCAAAATGGTGTCACTTGTGGTGGGTTTCCACTGTTTAGGCACATTAGGGGCTCCCCAAATGTGACATGGCGTCCGCTAATTATTCAAACAAATTTTACATTCAAAAAGTCAAATGGCGCTCCTTCCCTTTCAAACCCTGCCATGTGCCCAAACAGTAATTTGCCTCCACATATGGGGTATCAGCGTGTTCAGGAGAAATTGCATAACAAATTTCATGGTGCAATTTATCCTATTACCCTTATGATAATGCAAAATTAAGGGATGAAAAACGGTTTTGTGGGAAAAATGTGAAAATTTTATTTTTACAGCTCAATATTATAAACTTCTGTGAAGCACCTTGGGGTTCAAAGTGCTCACCACACATCTAGATAAGTTCCCTAAGGGGTCTAGTTTCCAAAATGGTGTCACTTGGGGGGGGTTTCCACTGTTTAGGCACATCAGGAGCTCTCCAAACGCAACATAGCGTCTGCTAATTATTCAGACAAATTTTACATTCAAAAAGTCTAATGGCGCTCCTTCCCTTCCAAACCCTGCCGTGCGCCCAAACAGTATTTTCCCCTCACATATAGGGTATCAGCACGCTCAAGAGAAATTGCACAAAAAAATTTGGGGTCCATTTTTTCATGTTACCCCTGTGAAAATAAAAAAAATTGGGTCTAAAGTAAAATTTTTGTGAAAAAAGTTAAATGTTAATTTTTTTCTTCCACATTCCAAAAATTCCTGTGAAGCACCTGAAGGGTTAATAAAGTTCTTGAATGTGGTTTTGAGCACCTTGAGGGGTGCAGTTTTTAGAATGGTGTCACTTTTGGGTATTTTCTGTCATAAAGACCCCTCAAAGTGACTTCAAATATGATGTGGTCCCTAAAAAAATGTTTTTGTAAATTTTGTTGGAAAAATGAGAAATCGCTGGTCAACTTTTAACCCTTATAGCTCCCTAACAAAAAAAAATTTGGGTTCCAAAATTGTGCTGATGTAAAGTAGACATGTGGGAAATGTTATTTATTAACTATTTTGTGTGACATATCTCTCTGATTTAAGGGCATGAAAATTCAAAGTTTGAAAATTGTAAAATTTTCAAAATTTTCGCCAAATTTCCGATTTTTTCACAAATAAACACAAGTTATATCGAAGAAATTTTACCACTATCATGAAGTACAATATGTCACGAAAAAACAGTCTCAGAATCAGGGGAATACGTTGAAGCGTTCCAGAGTAATTACTTCATAAAGTGACAGTGGTCAGAATTGAAAAAATTGGCCCGGTCACGAAGGCAAAAACAGGCTCTGGCGCGAAGTGGTTAACAGCTTGTGTGCGGGTGCGATCGCCAAGTCCTAATAATACGTACCTGGTCCATAAGGCCCAGGGCACAGGAAAGTATTTTCATGTACACCGTCAGAAAGGGGTTAATTTTTGTTGAGCAAACTTTAAACACATCTGAACATGCTTTTTGTTTTTGCATGCATACAGGCCACGGAGGTTGATTGCATTACTTATAGTTTTCTTTCAAACATTTGTACCTGATGATTACATGTCTTTCTGTAGCTCTCTAAGGTGGTCCTTGGCTTTTGCTCAATTCTTCTGATAATTTTTGCTCACTCATCTGTCTGAAATCTTGCGTAGATCACCTGGTCATGGCCAGTTTATGGTGAAATCATGTTCTTTCCACTTCTGGATTATGGCCCCTACAATGCTCACTGGAACCTTCAGTAGTTTATAAATTGTTCTGTAACCAATGGCATCAGTATGTTTTGTTGTAACAAAGTTTCAAAGGTCTTGAGACAGCTCACTGGTTTTACCCATCATGAGATGTTTCTTGTGTGGCACCTTAGTAATGAGACACTTTTTTATAGGCCATTAGTTGAACCAGCTAATATTATTTTTCACTTATTATCAGGATTGCTTTTTAATTACTGATAGATTTCAGCTGGTGTCATGACTTTCCATTGCTTTTTGCACCTCTCTTTCTTCATGTGCTTAATACTTTTCCCTGTGTCATTTATCATTATTGCACATAACTTAAATCTATGGTTTGATTTCTTTGCATGTGTGGATTGGATGAATTGCTACCAACATCCGGTGAAAATTTCATGTCAATAGTACCTTTACAAATATATTTATTTAGAAAATTGGTGACCTGTTCAATATTTATTTCACTTGCTGTTCATGCCATGCACATGCATCTATGGGGGATTAGGATGTAAATCCTGAGAAAGGTAGTAATCAGGACCCTCGGAAACACCTGAACCCCATGAATGCCTGAGAAGGGCATGCTGTGGTAGGCGGGTAACCTAACATCCCTTGACCATAGAGTCACAGTTGTTCGGACAAGAATCCTCAGACATACAAGGCACAATCTGAACCCTAAAAGGATTTGTGGTGTAGCAAAGGGCCTTAACTGATCAAAACATCTATAACGGTACTATAATTCGTAAATTTTCACTGAATGTGTGTGATCAATAGGCTTTTAGGCCCCTTAAAGTGACAGAGGCAACACTAAACTTTGTTGACTCTTTGGGAGAAAATAAATCATTGTTTGCACTGAAAAGCATCTGATTCATTTTAAGAGAATATTGCCACCGCCCCTGGAATGACTATAGGGCTTTCTTTGCTCAGCTACACTAAATCACGTGAAAGCTAAGGAAAATAAAAATTACAGATATATTCTTTTATTAGACCTTTAGGTAAATTATATCATAAACTAATACTGACTAAACCTCACTAATTGTTGGCTGTTATTCCCCGAAAATACAATTATGTGTTCAGTTAACAGTTTTCCTGTAGACAAATTTATTTATAGTATATTAAACTTCTATTAATTCAATTGCTTGCACTTTCTCTGCCAAAAAGAGCTTGCAACTCTAACCATGAGAACTCTTTGGTAATCTGATATTGTATCTTTGCATAATTTCACAAAATGTGCAGGGAATAGTAATTTGATTGTTTCTCGCTTTCCTACATATGCGTGAACAAAACATTGGTCATGAGGGTTCTGTTGGGGCATTTACAGGGGCATATTTACATGGGGTCTGGGCTATATTAAGTATGTGGCACCATTCCAACTTATAAATTGAAAAAGTCTACTGTACATATCCCTGCAAACTTCAATTATACTCCTGCTCAAGCACAATCATTATGATCACACATTCAATAGTTACACCCAGCTACTATAAACATAAATACACAGATTTATCCACAAAAACTTCTCTATCAGAAACCAACAGCCACATAGACAAGACTAAATATGAAGTGTGCATTACACAACACTGCAAATATTTTACAAAAATATAACCGATTCTCGTTGGGACTTTTTTTTGTTTTTCTGCTTTACTTTTTTCCTCCCCCTTTGCAAGAGTCAAAACATTTTTATTTTTCTATCGATACAGCCTTATGAAGGCTCAATTTTTGAGGGAAAAGTTGTAAAAGATGCCAAGCAGTTAAATGAAGTGAACTGACCATTTTTCAAGAGTCTTCCACTTTCATGACAATTTATATTTTACAACACAAGACAATAAGACGGCTCAAAAAATACAGATGGATAAAGATGACAAAGCACTCAGGAAATATCCAATAAAATGCCAAAAAAGACATTTGAGTAAAAAATATGTACCGGCATTTTCTAAAGCGTTATTTCTTGAAAAACATGGTGGATTTGCCAGTCTTAAAACATCTTATGCACATACCCTTTACGTATTTAATGCCCATCAGCATAAATGTAATAATATTTTCAGAATTTTGCAAATTCTTAATTATAAAGTGAATTTTTTTTTTTAACTATCTTAAAATTTATGCCACTGAAGTAATGAACACTATGTACTTTCTGTATATAAAAATATAGCATGAATGTTTACAATTGTGTTAATAATAGTGCCATTGTTTTAATTAGAGGGGATAGTTCCTGTTCTCACAAAAGTGTTTCTGTTTGTCTTCAAGCAATTTGGAACAAAGAGTGTAATGCTCTCAGATCAAACAATTTAACACAAACAGCCACACTAAATGACAGTTGATTAATTAAAAAAATGTTAAAATTACATGTTTACATGAAGACAACAGACATTACTATCCTTAGTCTGCTTAAATTATATTGTTCATGTGTCTTGTGACAGATAAGAATCTTATTATGGGATTTTAACAATGCCCTACAAACAAAATGTTCAAAATGTATCTTTAAAATATATTTAAGAGATTTTAACTTCTTAGGTATAAAAATAAACTTTTCAACCATATTTTAAATATTTGCACAAAGAATAAATATTACATTTCTCTCTTTTTCATAGTTTTCAGAATTTTATAGTTTTTTAAATTTGAATGTAGAAATATTTCCATTGAGTAAAACCTATAGCTAGTGTTGAGCATTCCGATACTGAAATATCGGGTATCGGCCGATATTCGCGGTATCGGAATTCCGATACTTAGTTCCGATACTTTTAGAATATCGGATACCAGAATCGTAAGTTCCCATAATGCAATGAGCCTGTTTCAATTTATTCAGCCAATGAGGATCCTAAAAAATGTGGGCACATCCTGTTAGGCATGCAGGCATGTTAACTAATGGCATGGCTGTGATTGGCTGCTGAAATGATGTCATGATGCACTATAAAATCCGCCGCCGCCATTTTGAGCTCACTCTGCTGTGAATTCAGTTAGGGATAGGACGCTGTTGTTCTGAGGGACAGTTTTAGCTACCTATTTGCTCTATTCTGCTTTACCCAAGCTACTTTATAAACCGCTGTGCCTTGCAGTGCTAGTGCACACTTCTCTGTGCTGTTCACCGCTGTTGCAAGGTCTCTGTGTGTGAGTGCAGCTCACGCTGTAGTGTGTGCTTCAGCCACGTCTGGTTGTAGTGCGCTCAGCGTGCGTCACTGCCTCATACATTGTCCTTTTTTGCTAATCGATCATTTTTCCTGATTTCTCCTATTAGTGTGGTGGTTCCATCCGTATCCAGCTACATTGGTTCCAAACAAACTATATAAGAGTAGACAGAGAAGTTTTATTTTGTCTTGCAGCGCTAGTGCACAGTGCTCTGCATCTGCACTGTTCACGGCTGTCTGCAAGGTCTCTGTGTGTGAGTGCAGCTAACGCTGTAGTGTGTGCTTCAGCCATGTCTGGTTGTAGTGCGCTCAGCGTGCGTCACTGCCTCATACATTGTCCTTTTTTGCTAATGGATCATTTTTCCTGATTTCTCCTATTAGTGTGGTGGTTCCATCCATATCCAGCTACATTGGTTCCAAACACACTATATAGGAGTAGATAGAGAAGTTTATTTTGTCTTGCAGTGCTAGTGCACAGTGCTCTGCATCTGCACTGTTCACAGCTGTCTGCAAGGTCTCTGTGTGTGAGTGCAGCTCACGCTGTAGTTTGTGCTTCAGCCACGTCTGGTTGTAGTGCGCTCAGCGTGCGTCACTGCCTCATACATTGTCCTTTTTTACTAATTGATCATTTTTCCTGATTTCTCCTATTAGTGTGGTGGTTCCATCCATATCCAGCTACATTGGTTCCAAACACACTATATAGGAGTAGATAGAGGAGCCTTTCTGCAGCCTTGTGCCCTGCAGCCCCAGCCAGATTAGTATTAGCCTATTTTTTGTAGCCTCATCTATTGCATTGTAGGTTACCTTCCTGCATTGTAATAGCTACAAAAAGTTTGTGATACTATTGGTATTACATATTTGGGCACATCCAGTGTCTTTTTCTGACAAAAAAAACCTAAATAAAGTTGACCAAACACTCCACATTACAGTTGTGTAGGCCACATTAGCTCATATTAAAGTCTAGTCCACACTTTATAAAATTAGTGTTTCTTATACCTGTTAGCAGTTGTTCAGGAATAAGCACACTAAGCCCTTAGTACTTTTCTGCCTATCTTTATCAGTCTACCAAGATGAAGAAGGCAGGGAGTAAGGCATGTGGTCATGGCCGTGGGCATGGAGTTTCTGCAGGGAGAGGACGTGAGGATTCTGTGCCTGCAGGGAGAGGACGTGGGGATTCTGTGCATGCTGCGGGCACCAGTGACTCAGCATCCCTCAGTTTTACCAGGGAACAGTCCTTTATGACCAGCTTTGTAGGAGCTAGCCGTACCCCACTGCTGCGGGAGGACCAAATTGAAGCCGTTGTCAGATGGATGGCAGCTAACGCATCGACTTCAATTAGTTTCAGATCCTCTCAGGTCCTAAGCACTGAAGAGCACCCATCTGTCTCTTCACCACCTGCCAAATTGCCCAGGCAGTCAGAGAGCCCTGGACAGGAGCCATCTCTACTTCTGTTCTCTGAATCTCTGGGCTTGGAAAGAGAGGGCCAGCCAAGCAGAATTCGAGAATTTGAAGAAGAGGTAGTATGCAGTGATGCGCAACCGTTTTGTCTCTCTGAATCTGAAGAGGCGGGTGGGCCAATGCCTATGGTCAGCAGCACACTTCAGTATGCATCTGATGATGAGACTCAGGTGCCACTTTCTGGTGCGCACTGTGCTGTCGAGACTACCCAGGAGAAGCAGTTGTTTGAAGAGGGTGGTGTAGATGATGAGGTCCTTGACCCATCATGGTGTGAGGGACAGGAAGGTGGTGGGAGCAGCTCTGAGGAAGAGATTCCACAAACGGCCCAAAAAGGAGGGAGAGGGAGGGGGCAGACTGGTTGCTTGCAGCCTCCACTTCGGCACCCATTAGGAGCATGGCTCTTCCAAAAACCAAAGCGGGCGCTCCCAAGACTTGCAGTGCTTGGTCCTTTTTTGACACAGTTGCAGATGACATTTGCTTTGTCAAATGCAAGCTGTGTAATCAGAAGGTGAAAGGAGGGAAAAGTGTCAGCAACCTCAATACCACAAATATGTGGAAACATGTGCGGACCAAGCACATGGTGAAGTTACAAAGACACACTGAAGACCTAGGCCAACCTACAGCACCACCTACCACCTCTTCAGCTCGTGCTGTAGCCTCTTCCTCCAGCTCACACACAGCTGGTTCGGCTTCCTCACAGGATCGCCATGGAAGAACCTCTGGCACTGTTGTACAGAGACACAGTGTCATTCCACCCACAGCACCACGTTCCCTGTCATCCTCACACTCCCAGGTCAGTCTACAGCCATCGTTAGCACAGGCATGGGAGAAAAGGCGCCCATACTCGGCAAACCACCCCCGAGCACAGGCTCTGAATGCTGGTATTGCAAAACTTCTGGCCCTTGAAATGCTATCATTCAGGCTGGTGGAGACTGACACCTTCCGTAACTTGATGGCATTGGCAGTCCCACAATACAACGTGCCCAGCCGCTTTTATTTCAGCAGGCAAGCCGTCCCTGCCCTGCAACAGCATGTGGAGGGAAAAATTAAACATGCGCTACAAAACGTCGTCAGTAGCAAGGTCCACCTGACCTCCGATGCGTGGACCAGTAAGCATGGACAGGGACGATACCTTTCCCTCACTGCACATTGGGTAAATGTTGTGGAGCCGGGTACAGATATTGAGAGTGGCGCTGTACGTGTTCTGCCAACTCCAAGGATTGCAGGAATCCAGTCTGTACACATTGACTCCTCCTCATACTCAAGTTCCTCTGAATCAGCGCTGCAGGAGCCGTCATGGTCTACCTCCACATAGACCCATGAAGGGTTACCTGTTATGATGACCGATATGAGCACAGCCGTGGCCAAACGTCAACAAGCCATAATTTCTTTAGGGAATCGAAGCCCCACAGTGCAGGAGCTCTGGAATGCCATCAAGCAGCAGAGCGACGTGTGGTTTGTGCCAGCGAATCTCCAGCAAGGCACGGTAGTGTGTGACAATGGCCGAAATCTGGTGGCAGCTCTGGGCCTAGGCAACCTCACTCACATCCCATGTCTGGCACATGTGCTCAACTTGGTCGTGCAGAGTTTTTTGAGGGACTATCCGGATCTTGATGCACTGCTGCACAAGGTCCGCATAGAGTGTGCTCACTTGCGGCGTTCCAGCAAGATCGCGCATTGCAGCTCTGCAGCACCGATTACGTCTTCTGGAAAATCGCATCATATGTGACCTACCCACCAGGTGGAATTCAATGTTACATATGTTGGAGAGGTTGTGTGAGCAGCAGGCAGCAGTAATGGAGTACCAGCTGCAGCAGGCGCAAACAAGTCGCAGTGCGCGCCGTTCAGACTTCACCACCACTGAGTGGGCCTCTATGAAGGACATTTGCCACGTTTTGCGTGCCTTCGATTATTCCACGCGGATGGAAAGTGCAGATGAGGCACTAGTCAGCATGACTATGCCCCTTATCTGCCTGCTTGAAAAAACACTGCAAGCACTAAGGGAGGAGGTTTTGGAAGAGGTGGAGGATGAGGAGTCACAAATGCCATCTGCTTCTGTACAGTCTGCGCAACATGGTTCCTCACAAAGGCCTAGGCAGGGGACATTTTGTGAGGAGGATGTGGAGGAGTCAATGGAGGAGGAAGACATCTGTCCAGAGGAGGAAGGTACAAAATGCTCTAGTAGTCAGTATCTAGAGCGAGGGTGGGGTGCTGCAGAGCAAGCAGAGATCACGCCTCAAGCAGGGGACAGCGTTTCTTGGCCAGTTGGCAGTCTGCAGCACATGGTTGATTTCATGCTGCAGTGCCTGAGAAACGACCGCCGCATCGCCCACATTGTCAACACGGCTGATTATTGGGTGTCCACCCTCCTAGATGTTCGCTACCGGGACAACTTACAAAGCCTCATTACACCGTTGAACCGGGAGCGTAAAATGCGGGAGTACCAAGACGCACTGGTGCATTCCATCATGTTCTCCTTTCCAACCGAGAGCAGTGCTGATAGTGCTTTACAAAGCAGCTCAGTGCGTCGAGGCAGTGGAGGAAGCTCTGCACAAAGAGGGAGCAGAAGCAGCACCTCAGCACAAGGCAAGACCAGTATGGCCCAAATGTGGCAAAGTTTTGTGTCCCCGCCGCCACAAATGTCTACACCATCACAGACGGCTCCAGTCAGCAGGAGGCAACGTTTCCGTCAGATGGTGACAGACTACATGTCTTACCCTCTCAGTGTACTCCCAGACGGCTCTTCCCCCTTCAAGTTTTCGGTCTCTAAGCTGGATATATGGCCAGAGCTTTGCCAGTATGCATTGGAGGTGCTGGCTTGCCCTGCTGCTAGTGTATTATCGTAACGTGTCTTTAGTGCCGCAGGTGTTGTGCTAACAGACCGTCGCATGCGCCTATCCTCCGATAACATTGACCGGCTTACTTTTCTGAAAATGAACAAGGCCTGAATCTCGCATGAATTTGACAGTCCTCTTCCAGAATAAATAATTGGTTGGCAACAGTATCCAGGTCTCCTGTTGTGTTCATGTTTATACCACCTGAACTGTAATCCCTGAGCTCCAACACTGCCAGTTGCTGCTCTGAAGTGCCATCTACACAGTCAACACTTGCTCCAGTGTTATTGGGGTTCAGTAACGTCAGCTGATACCCTGCTGTGTGTCCGGTAAATTCTCCTGCTCTTTCCACATACACTGTACTACAGATTTAAAACTTGCTCCAATTACACCTCTGGCTCCTCTGTTTTCAGTATTTACCCTGGGCTCCAACACCGCTAGTTGCTGCTCAGAAGTGCCGTCTGCACAGTCAACACTTGCTGCCGTGTTATTGGGGCTCAGTAACGTCAGCTGATCACCTGCTGTGTGTCCGGCAATTTCTCCTGCTCTGTCCACATCCACTCTACTACTAATTTAAAACTTGCTCCAATTACACCTCTGGCTCCTCTGTTTTCAGTTTTTACCCTGAGCTCTAACACCGCCAGTTGCTGCTCAGAAATGTCGTCTGCACAGTCAACACTTGCTGCCGTGTTATTGGGGTTCAGTAATGTCAGCTGATCCCCTGTTGTGTGTCCGGCAATTTCTCTTGCTCTGTCCACATTCACACTACTACAGATTTTAAAGTTGCTCCAATTAGGCCTCTGGCTCCTCTGTTTTCAATATTTACCCTGAGCTCCAACACTGCCAGTTGCTGCTCAGAAGTGCCGTCTGCACAGTCAATGCTTGCTCCAGTGTTATTGGGGTTCAGTAATGTCAGCTGTTCCCCTGCTGTGTGTCTGGCAATTTCTCTTGCTCTGTCCACATTCACACTACTACAGATTTTAAAGTTGCTCCAATTAGGCCTCTGGCTCCTCTGTTTTCAGTATTTACCCTGAGCTCCAACACCACCAGTTGCTGCTCAGAAGTGCCGTCTGCACAGTCAACGCTTGCTGCGGTGTTATTGGGGTTCACTAACGTCAGCTGATCCCCAGCTGTGTGTCCGGCAAATTCTCTTGCTCTGTCCACGTCCACTGTACTACAGATTTAAAACTTGCTCAAATTACACCTCTGGCTCCACTCTTTTTTCAGTATTTACCCTGGGTTACAGCCCCGCCAGCTCTTTCCCGGCAGTGTCTTTGGCACGGGTACTCCCTTTTGCCAAGCCTGGTTCCAGCACGCCAGCTGTTTCCGGGTAGTGTCAACTTCACTTTGCCTCCAATACGTTGTCCAGTCGTGTTGCGGTCGGGTTAGCCGACTCTATGGTGCCTGCAGTTTAGGTGACACTTATGTGGGCTGCGGGATCTGGCAATGAAGGCTGGTTCCATAGTGCTAATAGGACAAGCACCCCCTGTAGGACTGTGGGTTTCAGTAACTCCGGCCAGCTCGCGGCCTTGCAACTTTTTTTTTCATGGGTACCTTCTGCTACCCATCTGAGTTCCAGTACCGTCAGCTGGTTCTCGGCAGTGTCTTTGGCTTAGGTGCCTCCTTCTCGGTATCCAAGTTCCATCAACATCTGCTTGTCCTTGGTAGTGCTTTCTAGCACAGGTACCTCCTGCTTATTAACCGAGTTCCAGTACCGTCAGCTGCTCCTCGGTAGTTCCATTGGCTCTTGCACCTTCTGCTACCCATCCGGGTTCCAGTACCGTTAGCTGGTTCTCGGTAGTTCCATTTGCTCTTGTACCTTCTGCTACCCATCCGGGTTCCAGTACCGTCAGCTGGTTCTCGTCAGTACCTTTGGCTTAGGTGCCTCCTTCTCGGTATCCAAGTTCCATCAACATCTGCTGGTCCTTGGTAGTGCTTTCTGGCACAGGTACCTCCTGCTTAGTAACCGAGTTTCAGTACCGTCAGCTGCTCCTCGGTAGTTCCATTGGCTCTTGTACCTTCTGCTACCCATCCGGGTTCCAGTACCGTCAGCTGGTTCTCGGTAGTTCCATTTGCTCTTGTACCTTCTGCTACCCATCCGGGTTCCAGTACCGTCAGCTGGTTCTCGGCAGTGCCTTTGGCTTAGGTGCCTCCTTCTCGGTATCCAAGTTCCACCAACATCTGCTGGTCCTTGGTAGTGCTTTCTGGCACAGGTACCTCCTGCTTAGTAACCGAGTTCCAGTACCGTCAGCTGGTCCTCGGTAGTTCCATTGGCTCTTGTACCTTCTGCTACCCATCCGGGTTCCAGTACCGTCAGCTGGTTCTTGGTAGTTCCATTTGCTCTTGTACCTTCTGCTACCCATCCGGGTTCCAGTACCGTCAGCTGGTTCTCGGCAGTGCCTTTGGCTTAGGTGCCTCCCTCTCGGTATCCAAGTTCCACCAACGTCTGCTGGTCCTTGGTAGTGCTTTCTGGCACAGGTACCTCCTGCTTAGTAACCGGGTTCAAGTACCGTCAGCTGGTCCTTGGTAGCTCCATTGGCTCTAGTGCCTTCTGCTACCCATCCGGGTTTCATTACCGTCAGCTGGTTCACGGCAGTTCCTCAGCCTTCTTGTACCTTCTGCTACATTTCCAAGTTCAAGCTTTTTGAAATGGTTCTTGGTAATTACTCTGGATCTCCCTGACAAGGAACCTGAAGACAAGGACCCTGAAGACCACCCCGAAGAAGATGAGGACCCCGAAGACGAGGACCCTGAAGACAAGGACCCTGAAGACCAACCCGAAGAAGACGAGGACCCCGAAGACGATGACCCTGAAGACGACGACCCTGAAGACCACGAAGATGACCCTGAAGAAGATGACCAAGAGGACAAAGAACAAGAAGACAACCACCAAGATACAGAAGAACAAGAGACAGAAAACCAAGAAGCAGAAGAACAAGAAGCTGCAGAACAAAAAGCGGAAGAACATTAAGCATAAGACTAAAAATCACAGCAAAAGATATTATCTAAATTATAAGCAGAAGAAGACTAAGCAGTGTATGGGGGTGAACGCGGACAAATCCTGTGGTAAATATTTTATGACAGGCAGAACGAAAGTTGTAATCTTCAAACTTTTATAGATAACAACTACAGGAATGCCTGTCACAAATAAGAATATGATGAAGAAGAAGAATATGAAGAAGATGAAGAAGTAGAATATGAAGAAGAATAATAGTTGAATAAGAAGAATATGAAGAATGTAAAAAAAATAGAATAATACGAAGAAGGTGAAGAAGAAGAAGATGAAGAAGGTGAAGAAGAAGTTGATGAAAAAGATGCTGATGCTGAGGATGATGAAGGAGAAAGTGTGGGAGAAGTAAAAAAGAAGGTGAAGAGCATGGAAGTAGTGAAACATAAATATCTGACAAAATATAAAAAAAACTTAACATAGTCAATATTTTGTAACTCAGAACGTCTTAAAAAATATATTAATTCCTGCTATTCCATTTGATTGGGCTAAACCTCTATGCCTTTATTGTCTCCCCCACCTCCCCCAATACATTCTACATTATTCTTAGTTGTTTTCCTTTATGTTGAATTAACCTACAAGGAAAGAAAGGGTTTATTTTCATTCCGATATTTGTGTCCCATTGACTTGCATTGGTTTCCGGTATTGGAATCAGCGATATCCAATATATTTTGGGCATCGGTCCGATACAATCTGATCCGATATTTCTCGATATCGGAAGGTATCGCTCAACACTACCTATAGCCTAACATGTTATGATTATGCAAAACATAACTTTTTTTATTGGAATCTTATATTGCTGTCACGTGCATTTTTTTAGTGACCCCTGGTTTATTTTTTATCTTATTATTTATTTTCTATTATACGATGGCCATAAATCACAGAAAACCCTATTTTATTTAAATTCACTTTAGCTTTTATTTATTTATTTACAGTAGGGTTTATGTTCATTTTGCTTCTTGTAAGTATTTCTGATTCTTGGCCATTGTGAACATGCGTTTGTGTGCTGCATGTATATCAACTTAAACCAAGCTCAAATTTTATGTTTTTTCTTTGTATTTTTTGCATTCTGTGCAAGGCAGGGTGTGGCCTCTTTGCCTAGAGCTGAATAATACATTTAAAGCTTTCCTAGGCTGGTGTCCACAGTTCGGGACCTGGTCTTTTGTCTCCCCTTATTCAAACACTGAGGTCAACTTTGACACATGGTAAGGTTTTTAATATTAGACAAGGTCAACTTTGACACATGGTAAGATTTTTAATATTAGACAGAGTAGAATGGGTTCACCTTACCGTGGTGGGATAGCTTTCATGCTATTTTTGATCAAAAACAGTGTTACTAAGAAACCCTATTTTATTTAAATGCACTTTTGCTTTTTATTTATTTATTTACAGCAGGGTTTATGTTCATTTTGCTTCTTGAAGATTTTAGCTATGACATCTTACAGATTATCACACCTTGTTCAGTGGTGGTCATTATCTGGGCCATCACATATCAGCAGTTTCCAGTGAAAAAGTTTGTACGGCTGAGTCATTTTCCATCTCTAGAGTCACTAGGTAAATCTCTCTCTCATGTAGAATGTAAGCTCTTAAAGTCAGTGTGGTCCTCTCTCTTTCTCTCCCCTGTACAGTGTAAGCTTTTATGATCAGCATGGTCCTCTCTCTCTCTTTTTTCTATAGAATGTAAGCTCTTATGGTCGCTAGGGTCCTCTATATCTCATCGGTAATGTGTACACTCTTATGGTCAGTAGTGTCTTCTTTCTATCTCTCTTATAAAGTGTAAACTCTTATGGTTAGTGGTGTTCTCTCTCGCTTTCTCCCTACTCTCTCTCTACATGTGTTTTCTGAGCAATTTCAAGCTTTCCAGTATTGAGATTCACATAAATATATTCTCCACAAATCAAATTTTTGGAAAAATTCAGCAAAGCCAACAAATTCTAATTTCAAAAGATCCACTGATCTCCTTTACAGAGTAAATCAGGAGATCTCGAGAAAGGCAACTCATCCACCCTGACAAAGTAATTGCCAATGGTCTCATGTTAGAGGGAAAAATTCAGTATTGATTCCAAATGGTTAAAGTGAACCAATCACTAAATGTATTAGTATTTAATTTAAAACCACAATAATTTGACAAAAAAGTTATAAACATGGTATATACCAAGTGGGAGAAAAACTCCCTTTCTTGGCACAAGCCTCTCATTTAACTGAGTGGACTTCAGGGGATTCCCCAAGCTGCTCTGCTGTGCTGACGTCACTCTCCCATGATGCATTGCACCAAGGGAAAGTGATCAGCGGTCTGCTGGTCTGCTGGTCTGCGCTCTGTAAATAATTCTAGAGCAGCTCAGTTAGGGGTAAGATGCAGAGCAGGATCACTGGGCTGCTGTATACATTGGTAACTCTCCTGCCAGTGAGTCAGCAGTAACCCAGTGATCCTCTCCATCTGCTGCGACAATACAATCAGCTCTGTGTCTGCCAAGGTCCTGTAACTCCCTCCATAACTCACCAGGCAGTGAACTGGAGTGCGGCCCATGGTTTCCTCATTCCACCTCCCTCTTCTGTGGTAAAGCCTTGCACTATATTATTGTTTTGGGCTTCCTATTTCTCCCACACACTGTCCATCACTGAAATTCAGATCTTCTGGAGACTCCTGCAGTCTCCGGGTTGTGATTGTGCCCCTCCCCCGTATGTGACAGCAAGCAGGGCTGAGAGGAGAGATATGGGAAAAAGAAACTACTTACTGAAAGAAGCTATGTGCCAGACAAGAGGGACTTTATTTATTTCCAGTTTCTATATATGGCCAGTGTATTTGTAATTGGGTGTATAGACATCTATCAAATATTTGTCTATATGTGGAGATTGCATGCATGAATGTATAGTGTATGTAAACATGTGAGTGCACGCACGCACATACACACACACACACGTATATATGTGTGTGTATATTTATTTATATATGTGCGTGTTTATATATCTATGTATATGTGTATATATATATATATATATATATACACTATTGCAAAAAGAACTTCGGCACTCTATACATGAATATATAAGAAATATTGTATCTAGACTAATGTCACTTTGAAAAATGAAGGTTTTTTGCGCATAATTTGGCCAATTTATGTGACCAGTGAGCGACCCCTCTTTTTTTTCTATTAATCATTTTTGGGATCCCGCTCCTGGAGCATTGCAGCAGGTACGTGTTCACACTATTAGAAGTTTGACAGACTTTTTTTCTGACCATGTGTCCCTCCCATTCAGTCACAGGTGGTTTTAACTAGCTCTACCAGCCCATACATTGTAGGTTAAAAGCCCAAGCAGAGACATATTGTCCATACAGGCTTACAGCCCAAGAGTGGCATATCCAGTGGTAGCGTAGAGTAGTTTCCCATCATGCGAAGGTGACCTTGTCGTGGTTGATGGGCACACATAAATTGGCCAAATTATGCGCAAAAAACCTTCATTTTTCAAAGTGATATTAGTCTAGATTAGTGTTGAGCCACCCCCGTAGTGTTCGGTTCGGTTCGTCGAACACCCGTGTGTTCGCCGAACTGTTCGTCGAACTGTTCGTCGAACACCTTCGAACACCGTTAAAACCAATGGCAGGCAAACAAAAACACATAGAAACACATAGAAAACACCTTCAAAGGTGTCCAAAAGCTGACAAACTGCTCAGAAGACACAACTAACACATGGAAAAGTGACAAGTACATATAGTCATGCGAAAAGAAAAGAGGTGGAGGAGTAAAAGGAGGGGGAGACACAGATATAGGCATGTCATGCCCTTCTAAAATCCAAAAAGTGAGAAGCCGAGACGGCCAGTCCGCTCCTGCCCGTGCCACCTCCGTGTCGCCGGGTTTGTGCCAGAGCCGCGGTGAACCCTGACGGCCAGCCCCCCTCTCCCAATACTGGTGCCTGTCCGCTGGTGGGTCGAGAGAGCCCCCCTGTGGTGGAGGCAGCTCTAAGCTTTTTAATTTAAATTGTCCCTCTAATTTGAATGAATACACTTTAAATCAATTTACAAGGATCTATTGGAGGGCAAGTCTCATGCCAGCAGCCGCGTAATTCCAGCTCCAGTAGCGTCCACTAAAGCTGCTGCAGTTAAAAAGCTTTTATAAGGATCGAGCTCGGCTGTCCACCGCAAGGCATCCTAGTGCCAGTCCCAGCCCCTATGCCTTGGGGTGCCTCCTGATGCTCTTCACTGAGTATCCCGTGGTCCCGAAGCATTTCCTTTGAAAAAATTAAGTGTCCAAACTACAGGTGGTGTAGCTTGCTTAACAGCCGGGATAATCCGCTGACTAGCAGACACTGCTACTAGGCACAAAGTATTTCCTGGGCTAGATGCAGTTAAAAATTTGTAAGTAGATACTCTCGTTGGATGCTGAGAAAGCATTCCATAGAGTCTCCTGGCACGCCATATATGATTCTCTTAAAAAGCTTGGGGTAGGAGTCTAGGGGACCCTTTTATAGCCAAAATCACGGCCCTGTATCACAATACGTCACCTAGGCTGAAGATAAATGGAACTGTAGCACCGAGGGCTCGGTTGCTACAGACGTATTGCACCTCACCCAGAGGTGTGATATCTCACTCTCAGATAAGGTTGGAGTGTGGATCAGGACCCGACACCTGCATGCATTACACCACATTGCCGTGGGGCAGGGCGACCAATATGCCCCTGAGATGGGCACGACAGTCCCTGTCCCTGGCTGGAGTGGGGGGAGGGAACACTGAGGAAGGGGAACCCTGCAGTGCAGGATCAGGGAGGAAGCAGTTCCTGGGTGCATTGAGAAGGGAGTATAAAAGGTGGGCACCATCTTAGTTCAGTGCAGAGAAGTCTGAGCAGAAGTGGCAGGGAGCAGGGGCTCTGCATGAGCTCTGCTCCGGAGGCGGGCCTAGTAACAGAGGCCCAGGCCTGCAAGAGGGAGAAGGAAGGAAGAGGAGCGGAGAAGGCTCCAGGAACGAGGAATGAAGGGATCCCAGGGGTGCAGACGGGCGAGTCGCCACCGCACGCCCGAATCCACCTGCGTGGAGGGGTCAGGCCAAAGGGGGAGACCGGTCCCCGAACTAGTGGAGGCAGGAAACGATCCTCAGCTAGAAACCGGAGGCTCTGACATTTTATGTGGCGCAGCCCCTTGCTCCACCCGCTGGGAAGGCACCACATAGGGTCAGGGAAACTGGCGCCAAGTTTACCAAGAGGAGGCCCGAGGCAGCCGGACAGAAGTGTTGGTAAGAAAGGCCAGACAAAGGACACACAAAGGGGGTCCTGTGAAGCGCTCCAAAGTTATCTGGGAGTTGTCTGAGCCCCTCACCTGGTGAGCACAGTACGACGTGGGCAGCCGTTACCTGCAGACGTGGTCTGGATAATAAGAACTGTGAGTAAAGGCCCTGAACTGCATCACTGACTCCGTGTCGTTACTGCTGCTGCCCTGCACCATCACCCCCACCCTCCGCATACACTGCCCTGAGGCTATACTCCTCCCGTGGGGAGTTATGCTACGCTCTGCTGCACCCACAACACCAGCCTTAGCGGTCTGCCCTGTAGCGGCGGTTCACTCTGACCGCAATCCACGGGTGGCGTAGTCGGACATTTAAACATCAAAACCACATAAATAGTTCCGCCACTGGTTTGACCGCCCTGAGCCACGGAACCGGATCGCCGCCACGAAGACTACAACCACCAGCATCCACCAAAAAGGGTCCGGCTCCGGGTGTCCCAAGGCCCAGGGGGTGCGTCAGAACATTTTCATCACCTTTCACAATCACCAATGGGACAAGGCAGGGTTGTCCTCTGTCCCCTCTCTTATACATCCTAGTGACGGAGCACCTGCTCTCATCAATTCGCCATAACCCTAATATTTGGTGGATTGAGGTGGGAGGCACCGAGTACAAGTGCTCTCTATTTGCTGATGATGTCCTAGTATATATCACTCAATCACATATATCCATCTCTGCTGTTATGGCTGAAATAGATCACTTTGTTACATGGTAAAATTTTAAAATCAATGCAGCGAAGTCTGAGGCCCTCGATGTCTCCCTCCCTAAATCCATATAGGATTCCATCCAGTCCAACTTTCTCTTTGCCTGGCCCTCACAGGGTATCAAATACTTAGGAATTCCTATTCATAGAGACCTCTCCCATCTATGTTATCTTAATTTTGGGCCCTTTATTGAACAATTCCATACAGACCACGGTTGGCAAGTTAGAACTGTAAGATTCACTACGTGAACCACTGGTGTTTTGTGGAAAAGCACATGTACACCGCGTTCCAAATTATTATGCAAAAAGTGTTTAGGAGTGATAAGGGAAGAATTTGTTTGTTTGTCAGTTAAACTCATTGATGGTGATGTGTGTCAGGGCTCTTTATATCACTGTAAGCAATTGCAGACACATGTGCTAATTAGTTTGGCAGGTGTGTCCAATGAAAGGCAAGACTACTTAAGAAGGCTCTCTCACATTATTAAGCAGCCTACATTTTCTGCCAAAATGGGAAAGAAAAAGGATGTGTCGGCTGCTGAGAAGCAACAAATTGTGGAGTGTTTAGGTCAAGGCATGACTACAATCAACATTGTGCGATGATCAGGATGAAGTGTCTTGGCAATCAAGAAGTATGTAGCTGATTCACAGTACACACGTGTGTGTGCTGATAAGGGCAAATTGAGGACTCTTTCCTACAGGCAATTACGTCAGGTTGAAAGAGCAGCGGCAAAAAAGCCTTGTCATAGCAGCAGACAAGTTTTTGAAGCTGCTTGTGCCTCCAACGTCCCCCGAACAACAAGATGCAGGGTCCTTCAGAGGTTTGCAGCTGTGCATACGCCATCCTGTCGACCTCCTCTATCCACTTCACACAAGCAGAAACGGCTCCAGTGGGCCAAACATTACATGAAGACTGATTTCAAAACTGTTTTGTTCACGGATGAGTGCCGTGCAGCGCTCGATGGTCCAGATGAATGGAGTGGAGGATGGCTGGTTGATGGACACCCCACGCAAACACGGCTACAGCGCCAACAAGGAGGAGGTGGAGTAATGTTTTGGGCTGGAATCATGGGGAGAGAGATTGTCGGCCCCTTTAGGATCCCTGAAGGCGCTAAAGATGAACTCCATAATGTATGTGGATTTTCTCAAACAGCACTTCCTGCCATGGTTCAAGAAGAAGAACCGTGTATTTCACAGCAAGATCATTTTTCTGCATGATAATGCACCATCTCATGCTGCACATAAAACATCTGCATCTCTGGCTGATATGGGCATAAAAGGGGACAAACTTATGGTGTGACCCCCATGCTCCCCTGACCTCTACCCCATTCAGAACCTTTGGAGCATCATTAAAAGGAGTGTCTATGATGGCGGGAGGCAGTTCACATCTAAGCAACAGCTCTGGGAGGGTATTCTGTCCTCATGCAAAACAATTGAAGCAGAAACCATCCAAAACCTGACAAATTCAATGGACGAGAGAGTTCAGAAGCTCCTTTCGAACAAGGGGTCCTATGTGAAAATGTAACATCACCTAGAATAAAGTTTTGAGTTGAAAACTGTTTGATTTCAGTTCCTAACAACCTGCTAATGCTTATAATTTCAAAAATGACCATTTTTTTGGTCTTTATTAAAATGAAAAGGTTGATCGAAAAGTTTGGGGGATCTAAGAGTGTGGCAACCCAGTAGTCATGATTACTTCGAATTCTGACAATATGAGGGTCATGCTGCAGGTAGTGCAGCAAGAAGGCACTTATGTGTCTTGCGCATCTCGGAGCCCCAAAATTATTTTCCGGGCTAGATGCAGTTAAAAATTATTTTTAATTTTAAATCTGGTGAAGCTTATTATAGATGGCCTAATAGGATCAGTGCTGCACACTGCTACAAAGCCCAAATTATTTTCCAGTCAAGATACAGATAAACATGATTAGTAATTTGAAAGCTTAAAACGGTTGGTAGGGTGATTTTAACCAATCATCAAGCTTTTACTCTCCCCAGGATGACACATGGGTAGAAAAGTCGTTTCGGATCCATGATTTGTTCATCTTTATGAACGTGAGTCTGTCTACATTATCAGTGGAGAGCCGCGTGCGCTTATCTGTCAGCACACCACCAGCAGCGCTGAACACACGTTCAGACAGAACGCTGGCTGCGGGGCATGACAAGATCTCCAAGGCGTAAGTGGCTAGCTCCGGCCATTTATCCAGATTGGAAGCCCAAAAAGAGCAAGGGTCCAGTGACACAGTCGTGGCTTCAATGTTTACTTGGAGATACTCCTGTACCATCGTCTCTAGGCGTTGACTATGTGTCAGACTTCTTGTCTCCTGTGGCCTTGCAAAGGATGGGCTAAAAAAGTGGTGAAATGATTCCGCAAAATTGATGTTACCAGCAGATACTGTGGTTCTGTTACGGTTTGAGTGCTGAACACTTGACGGTCCCACGGTTGGCAAGTTGGAACTGTGAGATTCACTACGTGCACCACTGGTATTTTGTGGAAAAGCACATGTAAGATTCTGCAACAGTCTCTGCTGATACTCCTGCATGCGTGCATCCCTTTCTATGGCAGGAATAATTTCTGCAAATTTACTTTTGTACCGGGGATCTAACAGTGTGGCAACCCAGTAGTCAGGATTATTTCTAATTCTCACAATTCGAGGGTCATGTTGCAGGTAGTGCAGCAAGAAGGCACTCATGTGTGTTGCACATCCAGGAGCACCAAGTCCCTGTTGTGTTGGTGGCGAGGTAACAATCATGCTTCCTTCCTCTGTCCTCTCCCCCCAACCTCGCACAACAGAAATGTGATCAAGGTCTCCCTCATCTGATGAGTCTTCCATCAGTTCGTCCTCCACTTCTTCCTGGGTTCCTGCACCTTCCTCACTAGTTTGGCTGCTACCATGCGCCCTGGTAAAATCATCTCCCCCACCCTCACATGCCTGCCGCCTTGGTGCTGCCGACCGTCTGGACCTTGCAGATGTTAGCCCTTCCGCATACAACTCCTCCTCCTCTACTTCCTCCACCTCCTCTTGTGCCACCACCTGACTCCGAATTCTGTTTAACATGTGCTCCAGCATGTAAATCACCGGAATAGTCATGCTGATAATGGCATCGTCAGCACTAAACATCTTCGTCGCCATTTCAAAACTGTGCAGAAGGGTGCATAGGTCCCTGATCTGAGACCACTCCTCCAGCGTGATTTGCCCCACCTCTGAATCTCGTTGGCCCAGGCTATACGTCAGAACGTATTGCACCCGGGCTTGTCGGTGCTGCCACAGTCGCTGCAACATGTGCAGAGTTGAATTCCACCGGGTAGGCACATCGCATTTTAGCCGGTGAAGTGGCAGGCCCAACGACTTCTGTAGAGATGTAAGTCGCTGAGCTGCGGGATGCGAACGGCGGAAGTGAGCACACAGCGACCGTGCCCTCTGCAGAAGGCCATCTAGTCTGGGATAGTGGGCTAAAAATTGCTGGACAACCAGGTTCAACACGTGAGCCATACAAGGCACATGTGTGACATTGCCCCGGCGAAGGGCCGCACCCAGGTTTGCAGCATTGTCGCACACGGCCTTCCCTGGTTTCAGGTCCAGTGGAGACAACCATTCATGAAATTGGTTCTCCAGAGCTGACCACAACTCCTCAGCTGTGTGACTCACATTTCCCAGACATTTCAATGTAAAAACCGCCTGATGACGTTGAGCCCTACTGCCAGCATAGTAAGGAGGTGTGCAGGATCCCTTCTGCGCAGTTAGAAAGCTTGTGGCATGACCAGACAGGCTTTGGGTGCAGGTGGAAGACCGAGAGGAGGTTGAGGAGGCAGAAGCAGTAGAGGAACTTTGACATAAAGAGGATTGACGCACAACTCGTGGGGAAGGCAAGACTTGGACAGCAGCCCCTTGTCCTGCTGTCACCATAGTTACCCAGTGCCCAGTCAGCGACATGTAACGCCCCTGTCCATGCCTACTCGTCCAAGTGTCTGTGGTGAAATGCACCCTGTCACACACAGAGTTTCTCAAAGAAGCGGTGATGTTGTGTGCGACATGCTGGTGGAGCGCAGGCACACCTTTCTTTGAGAAGTAGTGCCGACTGGGCATCTGGTACTGGGGCACTGCGACGGACATAAGGTCTCGAAAATCCTCTGTGTCCACCAGGCGGAAAGGCAGCATTTCTGTAGCCAAGAGCTTGCAGATGGTGAAATTCAACCTCTTAGCTTTCTCATGGCTAGGAGGAAATGGTCTTTTACTTGTCCACATCTGAGGGACCGAGGGCTGGCTATTGTGCTTAGACGGGGTTGATAAGGGTGTCCCCGGCAAACTGCCGGTCTGTGAGGAAGATGCAGGCGGACATGTTAGGTTGCCTTGATCCAAAGGTGGTGCTATCGATGTCGGACAGCGCTCAAGACCAGCTGGTGTTACCACCTCCAAAGAAAATGATGACCTGCCAATCACGCTGGCTGTTGCGGGTAAAGAGGTGGCAGGTCTGCGCCCCAAAACAGGTGTGACTGCTGTCCCCCCAGTCACAGAGGATGAAGAGGCCGCGGATGCACAAGATATGGCAGACGGTGGTTGGCCTGGCCGGCTAGGCCGCATTGTAGCACACTGAGCTTCCCACTGCAACTTATGCTTCATGTCCATGTGCCGGTTCATGCATGAAGTACTCAAACTATGTATTTTTTGGCCTCTACTTAGCTTTTGCTGACAAATGTTACAGATAACACGAGTTGGGTCATCTTTATCGATCTGAAAAAATGCCCAGGCTATGCAAGGCTTAGCACCCATGCGACCTGAAGAGCCACCACGACTTGTGGTGAGAGGCAGAGTTGTGTTTGAGGATGCAGTTGTTGACGTGCTTCCAGTACTACGTCTCTGTCCAGGAAGGCGCAACCTGACCTCGTCGTCACTAGCATCTTCCTCCACCTCCTCTGCTGACCTCATCTCTTGGCTGACTGTGGGTTGACAGTAAGTGGGATCTCCGACCTCATCATCATCACCCTGTGCGTTATCACACCCGTCGTCCTCAGAGCCAACCTGTTCCTGCCCTGACAAAAAACTAAAGTTGTCGCTCCAATCAGGTATTTGAGTCTTATCATCGTCTTCCTCATTGTCTCCACCAACAGGAGTTACAGTTTGGGAATGAGGGTCTACATTATGGTCAGAACCTTCTGCGTCTGGTCCTGGATCCGACTCATAAAGATTCTGGGCATCAGTGCAGATCATTTCCTCGTCTGGATTCACAGAAGTGCTGGAGTCGACATCTGATTCCCAGGCTATAGTATGAGTAAACAGCTCTGCAGACTCAACCATCTGTTCTACCTCATACTCAGACGGGCAGCTGGAGATTTGGGAGCTGTGAGGAAGCAAGTGCGATTTGGGTGACACCTTTGAGGACTGGAGTATTTGTGATGTTGAAGTTGATGTGGAGGAGAGCCCACTTAAAGGAGCACTTGATATCCGTTGAAGCACCTGCTGTTTTTGTGCCTCATCTGGAATTTGTAGCGATTGGCGTGGCCGTAAGAAAGGGATCTTATCACATTGTCCGCTAAAAGAAGTAGACATTTTAGTTTGGCTGGAAGATGGTCTTTCTTCTGCACCTACCCCACGTACACAACCTTTTTTCCCCTTCCCAACACGCCTATTCCCCTTTCCACCAGCAGCAGGCCTTTTTCCACTCATTTTGGTGGTTAACTAATTCACAACTCTGGAGTTGTTTGCACAAAAAAACAATGGATGGTAACCGAGCAGAGCTGAGTGGCCAAACTGTGGTATTAGGCCAAAACTATTGGCTGGGTTAGATGCAGAAAAAAATTATTTTTAATTTGCAAACTGATGGAGGTCAGTATAGATGGACTAATAGACCAAGTCCCACACACCGCAAGAAGCCCAAATATTTTTTCAGAGCTAGATGCAGAAAATTTTTTTATTCAATATGCAACCTGATGGAGGTCAGTATAGATGGACTAATAGACCAAGTCCCACACACTGCTAGAAGCCCAAATATTTTTTCAGAGCTAGATGCAGAAAAAAATTATTTTTAATTTGCAACCTGATGGAGGTCAGTATAGATGGACTAATAGACCAAGTCCCACACACCGCTAGAAGCCCAAATATTTTTTCAGAGCTAGATGCAGAAAAAAATTATATTCAATTTGCAACCTGCTGGAGGTCAGTATAGAAGGACTAATAGAACAAGTCCCACACACTGCTAGAAGCCCAAATATTTTTTCAGAGCTAAATGAAGAAAAAAATTATTTTTAATTTGCAACCTGATGGAGGTCAGTATAGATGGACTAATAGACCAAGTCCCACACACTGCTAGAAGCCCAAATATTTTTTCAGAGCTAGATGCAGAAAAAAATTATTTTTAATTTGCAACCTGATGGAGGTCAGTATAGATGGACTAATAGACCAAGTCCCACACACCGCTAGAAGCCCAAATATTTTTTCAGAGCTAGATGCAGAAAATTTTTTTATTCAATTTGCAACCTGATGGAGGTCAGTATAGAAGGACTAATAGAACAAGTCCCACACACTGCTAGAAGCCCAAATATTTTTTCAGAGCTAAATGAAGAAAAAAATTATTTTTAATTTGCAACCTGATGGAGGTCAGTATAGATGGACTAATAGACCAAGTCCCACACACTGCTAGAAGCCCAAATATTTTTTCAGAGCTAGATGCAGAAAAAAATTATTTTTAATTTGCAACCTGATGGAGGTCAGTATAGATGGACTAATAGACCAAGTCCCACACACCGCTAGAAGCCCAAATATTTTTTCAGAGCTAGATGCAGAAAATGTTTTTATTTAATTTGCAACCTGATGGAGGTCAGTATAGATGGACTAATAGACCAAGTCCCACACACTGCTAGAAGCCCAAATATTTTTTCAGAGCTAGATGCAGAAAAAAATTATTTTTAATTTGCAACCTGATGGAGGTCAGTATAGATGGACTAATAGACCAAGTCCCACACACTGCTAGAAGCCCAAATATTTTTTCAGAGCTAGATGCAGAAAAAAATTATTTTTAATTTGCAACCTGATGGAGGTCAGTATAGATGGACTAATAGAACAAGTCCCACACGCTGCTAGAAGCCCAAATATTTTTTCAGAGATAAATGAAGAAAAAAATTATTTTTAATTTGCAACCTGATTGAGGTCAGTATAGATGGACTAATAGACCAAGTCCCACACACTGCTAGAAGCCCAAATATTTTTTCAGAGCTAGATGCAGAAAAAAATTATTTTTAATTTGCAACCTGATGGAGGTCAGTATAGATGGACTAATAGACCAAGTCCCACACACCGCTAGAAGCCCAAATATTTTTTCAGAGCTAGATGCAGAAAATTTTTTTATTCAATTTGCAACCTGATGGAGGTCAGTATAGAAGGACTAATAGAACAAGTCCCACACACTGCTAGAAGCCCAAATATTTTTTCAGAGCTAAATGAAGAAAAAAATTATTTTTAATTTGCAACCTGATGGAGGTCAGTATAGATGGACTAATAGACCAAGTCCCACACACTGCTAGAAGCCCAAATATTTTTTCAGAGCTAGATGCAGAAAAAAATTATTTTTAATTTGCAACCTGATGGAGGTCAGTATAGATGGACTAATAGACCAAGTCCCACACACCGCTAGAAGCCCAAATATTTTTTCAGAGCTAGATGCAGAAAATGTTTTTATTTAATTTGCAACCTGATGGAGGTCAGTATAGATGGACTAATAGACCAAGTCCCACACACTGCTAGAAGCCCAAATATTTTTTCAGAGCTAGATGCAGAAAAAAATTATTTTTAATTTGCAACCTGATGTAGGTCAGTATAGATGGACTAATAGACCAAGTCCCACACACTGCTAGAAGCCCAAATATTTTTTCAGAGCTAGATGCAGAAAAAAATTATTTTTAATTTGCAACCTGATGGAGGTCAGTATAGATGGACTAATAGAACAAGTCCCACACGCTGCTAGAAGCCCAAATATTTTTTCAGAGATAAATGAAGAAAAAAATTATTTTTAATTTGCAACCTGATTGAGGTCAGTATAGATGGACTAATAGACCAAGTCCCACACACTGCTAGAAGCCCAAATATTTTTTCAGAGCTAGATGCAGAAAAAAATTATTTTTAATTTGCAACCTGATGGAGGTCAGTATAGATGGACTAATAGACCAAGTCCCACACACCGCTAGAAGCCCAAATATTTTTTCAGAGCTAGATGCAGAAAAAAATTATATTCAATTTGCAACCTGCTGGAGGTCAGTATAGAAGGACTAATAAAACAAGTCCCACACACTGCTAGAAGCCCAAATATTTTTTCAGAGCTAAATGAAGAAAAAAATTATTTTTAATTTGCAACCTGATGGAGGTCAGTATAGATGGACTAATAGACCAAGTCCCACACACTGCTAGAAGCCCAAATATTTTTTCAGAGCTAGATGCAGAAAAAAAATATTTTTAATTTGCAACCTGAATGAGGTCAGTATAGATGGACTAATAGACCAAGTCCCACACACCGCTAGAAGCCCAAATATTTTTTCAGAGCTAGATGCAGAAAAATTTTTTATTCAATTTGCAACCTGATGGAGGTCAGTATAGATGGACTAATAGACCAAGTCCCACACACTGCTAGAAGCCCAAATATTTTTTCAGAGCTAGATGCAGAAAAAAATTATTTTTAATTTGCAACCTGATGGAGGTCAGTATAGATGGACTAATAGACCAAGTCCCACACACTGCTAGAAGCCCAAATATTTTTTCAGAGCTAGATGCAGAAAAAAATTATTTTTAATTTGCAACCTGATGGAGGTCAGTATAGATGGACTAATAGAACAAGTCCCACACGCTGCTAGAAGCCCAAATATTTTTTCAGAGATAAATGAAGAAAAAAATTATTTTTAATTTGCAACCTGATGGAGGTCAGTATAGATGGACTAATAGACCAAGTCCCACACACTGCTAGAAGCCCAAATATTTTTTCAGAGCTAGATGCAGAAAAAAATTATTTTTAATTTGCAACCTGATGGAGGTCAGTATAGATGGACTAATAGACCAAGTCCCACACACCGCTAGAAGCCCAAATATTTTTTCAGAGCTAGATGCAGAAAAAAATTATATTCAATTTGCAACCTGCTGGAGGTCAGTATAGAAGGACTAATAGAACAAGTCCCACACACTGCTAGAAGCCCAAATATTTTTTCAGAGCTAAATGAAGAAAAAAATTATTTTTAATTTGCAACCTGATGGAGGTCAGTATAGATGGACTAATAGACCAAGTCCCACACACTGCTAGAAGCCCAAATATTTTTTCAGAGCTAGATGCAGAAAAAAATTATATTCAGTTTGCAACCTGATGGAGGTCAGTATAGATGGACTAATAGAATGATGCTATGCCCAAAAGATTTTACTTCACTAGGTGCAGTAAAAAAATTGGTATTCTATACACAGGTGGTATATCTTGCAACACAGATAGGCTACTCCACTGACTAACACACTCTGCAATAGGCCAAAAAGGATTAGCTTTGCTAGATTCAGCCAAATGCTGTGAAAAAAACTTGCACAGCACTGGCACAGACCTGCCTGGCAAAAACTGATAGGAACTGATGTAACCTAGTCCTGAAAAGGACTCCAATTACAATTAGTCTTTACTCCCACAATCTATCTATTTAAGAGCACAGACCTGCTTGATAAAAGTCGTAGGAAATGCTGTAACCTAGTCCTTAAAAGGACTGCAATCACAACTATTCCCTACTCCCAAGCTATCTGTATATTTGTGCGAAAATTGGCTTGAAATTAACAAGGTATAGAGCACACAGCAACAGCGGTGCCGTCTAACACGCAGCTGCAGCAGTGAGAAAATGGTGGCGACGGGGAAAATGGCTTGGTCTTATAGGGCAAGGACATGTGACATACACTGCCAATCACACATGCCCTTGCTTGTGTGAAAAAAAGCACTTCGCTCCGTGTGTGCGCTGCTGATAGGCTGACAGATTGCACCTCCCCACTGCAAATGCGGGAAAGAGAAAAAAAAATGGAGATCTTCATTGTTCCTGCAGAGATCCATCCCCTGCCCCTCCCCCCGCCCCGCTGTATACTCAAACTGCGTATTAACATTAATTTTCATCATTACTGAGAAAAAATCCAGTTATGATTTTGGTGCACGAACAGTTATCGAACATAACCTCGAACAGCCGAATTTTTCTCAAATTGTTCGTGTTCGCCGACCGGCTCGAACACCGCCCAAAACAGCTCGAATTTGAGATTGGCGAACAGTTCGAGTAGAACAACGCTCATCTCTAGTCTAGATACAATATTTCTTATATATTCATGTATGGAGTGCCGAAGTTCTTTTTGCAATTGAGATTACTTTTTTCTTCAGAGCACCCGAATAGACCAGTGAGCGACCCCTCTCTTTTTTCTATTAATCATTTTTGGGATCTCGCTCCTGGAACATTGCAGCAGGTACGTGTTCACACTATTAGAAGTTTGACAGCCTTTTTTTCTGACCATGTGTCCCTCCCATTCAGTCACAGGTGGTTTTAACTAGCTCTACCAGCCCATACATTGTAGGTTAAAAGCCCAAGCAGAGACATATTGTCCATACAGGCTTACAGCCCAAGAGTGGCATATCCAGTGGTAGCGTAGCGTAGTTTCCCATCATACGAAGGTGACCTTGTCGTGGTTGATGGGCACACATAAATTGGCCAAATTATGCGCAAAAAACCTTCATTTTTCAAAGTGACATTAGTCTAGATACAATATTTCTTATATATTCATGTATGGAGTGCCGAAGTTCTTTTTGCAATTGAGATTACTTTTTTCTTCAGAGCACCCGAATAGACCAGTGAGCGACCCCTTTCTTTTTTCTATATATATACACTAGTTATTGAACCTGTTCTATGCCAGGGTGGCCAGCATTTTTATTGATACATTTTTGTGCTATCTTAAAGGGAACCTATCACCAGATATGCGGTTAATCTGCAGGTTAACAGCATTATTATACTGCCCGAAGCCTGCACGCAACTGAATGCATTCGGTTTCAGTCATGGGGGCGGGGGTGCCGCGGGTTCAGTCATCACTCTGGGTATCCAGAGCGGCGGCTGTAACCATGCCACGGCCCTGACTGACACTCCCTCTGTTTTGGGGCTCAGCTCTCAGTCAGGGCCCTGGGCGCGGTTACAGCCACCGCTCTGTATACCCAGTGACTATACCCACGGCATTCCCGCCTCCATAACTGAAACCAAATGCTGGCGGGGAGAATAAAGTTAATTTTCTCCCCGCTGCATTCAGCTGTGTGCAGTCACCGGGCAGCATAATAACGATGTTAACCTGCAGATTAACTGCATATCTGCAGGTTAACAAAGTTATTTCTGGTGACAGGAACCCTTTAATTTTGTAGTACAATACTTCAATAAAAAGGTGCCTGTGTCAGCGTGAGCGCATACTGTGACCTCCGGCGCCATTTTATTAAAGACTCTGTGTATAGTGTATTCAATAAAATGGCACCAGAGATCGCAATATGTGCACACGCTCACTCACATGCCATTTTATTATTACATGTGATACAGACTATAGGAGGCATCTCCTTTCCCGGGCTGAATAGGCAGCGGGTAGCCAGGATCAGGAGGCGGAGACATGGGCCTGGAGCGGGGCATGTGATTAGCGGGTGACCGGCTGCCTTTGTCGGCTGGCATCCGCACTACTACCTGCGCAGTCTGGCTCCAGACAGAAGACCACATGGAGCCGTTACAGGTAAGAGGAGTGTATGGCGCCAGAGATCACGGTATGCATAGACACTGAACGCATACCGCGATCTCCGGCGCCATACTTACATACTTACCTGACCTTGGAGGAGCGTTGCAGGGGCAGGAGTGAGGCGTCGGAATCGGCGCATGCGCATAGCGCTATCCGGCGCCATTTTACTGAAATTTGCAGTGTGTCTTCAGCAAAATGGCATCGGATAGCGCGGTATAGGCACACGCGTACACTGGTGCCACACTCCTCCGGCAGAACAAGACACAGCTGCCCTGGAGCACAGGGAAGAAAGGTGAGTATAAGTGTTTATTTTTTTGTATGTGTGTGAAGCATGAAAGGGATGAGGGGTGCCATACATACCAAGATTGGGGGGTGAGAGGGCCACCCATACCAGGATTGGGGGGTGAGCAGACCATGCTTACCAGGGTGAGGGGTACCACTCTTACCAGGATTGGGGGTGAGGGGACCATGCATACCAGGATTGTGGGGTGAGGGGATGATGCATACCAGGATGAAGGGTACCATACATACCTGGATTGGGGGGTGAGGGGTACCACACTTACCATGATTGGAGGGTGAGGTGACCATGCATACCAGTATGAGAGGTACCAAACATACCATTATTGGGGGATGAGGGGACCATGCATACCAGGATTGGGGGATGAGGGGACCATGCATACCAGGATTGGGGGTTGAGGGGACCATGCATACCAGGATTGGGGGGTGAGGGGACCATGCATACCAGGATTGGGGGGTGAGAGGTGCCATGCATACCAGAATAGGAATGCGGGGTACCATGCATACCAGGATGAGGGATGGGGTACCGTGCATACCAGAATAGGGATGAGGGGACCATGCATACCAGGATTGGGGGATGAGGGGACCATGCATACCAGGATTCGGGGGTGAGGGGTACCACTAATAGCAGGATTGGGGGGTGAGGGGACCATGCATACCAGGATTGGGGGGTGAGAGGTGCCATGCATACCAGAATAGGGATGAGGGGTATCATGCATACCAGGATAGGAAGGTGGGGTACCATGCATACCAGGATGAGGGATGGGGTACCGTGCATACCAGAATAGGGATGAGGGAACCATGCATACCAGGATAAGGGATGGGGTGCCATGCATACCAGGATAGGGATGAGGGGTACCATGCATACCAGGATGAGGGCTGGTGTGCCATGCTTACCAGGATTGGGGGATGAGGAGGCCATACAGACCAGGATTGGGGGATGAGGGATGACATACATACCAGAATAGGGATAAAGGGTACCATGCATACCAGGATGAGGGGTACCATATATACCAGGATAGGGATGAGGGGTATCATACATACTGGGATGAGGGGTATCAAATATACCAGGATGAGGGATGGGGTGCCATGCATTCCAGGATTGAGGGATGAGTGGTGCCATGCATACCAGGATGAGGGATTGGGTACCATACATCCCAGAATTGGGGGATGAGGGGTGCCATGCATACCAGGATAAAGGATGGGGTGCCATGCATACCTGGATAGGGATGAGGGGTGCCATGCATACTAGGATGAGGGATTGGGTGCCATGCATACCAGATTTCTGGTATGAGGAGGCCATACATACCAGAATTGGGATGAGGGGTGCCATGCATACCTGGATGAGGGGTACCATACATACCAGAATAGGGATGAGAGGTACCATGCATACCAGGATGAGGGATGGGATGCCATGCATACCAGGATTTGGGGATGAGAAGGCCATACAAACCAGGACTGGGGCATGAGGTGTGCCATACATACCAGAATAGGGATGAGGGGTACCATGCATACCAGGATGAGGGATGGGGTGCCATGCATACCACGATTGGGGGATGAGGAGGCCATACATACCAGGATTGTGGGATGAGGGGTGCTATACATACCAGAATAGGGATGAGGGGTACCATGCATGCCAGGATGAGGGATGGGGTGCCATGCATACCAGGATGCGGGGTACCATACATACCAGAATAGGGATGAGGGGTACCATACATACCAGGATGAGGGATGGGGTGCCATGCATACCAGGACTGGGGGATGAGTGGTGCCATGTAGAGATGAGCGTTGTTCTACTCGAACTGTTCGCCAATCTCAAATTCGAGCTGTTTTGGGAGGTGTTCGAGCCGTTCGGCGAACACGAACGATTTGAGAAAAATTCGGCTGTTCGAGGTTATGTTCGATAACTCTTCGTGCACCAAAATCATAACTGGATTTTTTCTCAGTAATGATGAAAATTAATGTTAATACGCAGTTTGAGTGTACAGCGGGGTGGGGGGAGGGGCAGGGGATGGATCTCTGCAGGAATAATGAAGATCTCCAATTTTTTTTCTCTTTCCCGCATTTGCAGTGGGGAGGTGCAGTCTGTCAGCCTATCAGCAGCGCACACACGGAGTGAAGTGCTTTTTTTCACACAAGCAAGGGCATGTGTCATTGGCAGTGTATGTCACATGTCCTTGCCCTATAAGACCAAGCCATTTTCCCCGTCGCCACCATTTTCTCACTGCTGCAGCTGCGTGTTAGACGGCACCGCTGTTGCTGTGTGCGCTATACCTTGTTAATTTCAAGCCAATTTTCGCACAAATCTACAGATCGCTTGGGAGTAGGGAATAGTTGTGATTGCAGTCCTTTTAAGGACTAGGTTACAGCATTTCCTACAACTTTTATCAGGCAGGTCTGTGCTCTTAAATAGATAGATTGTGGGAGTAAAGACTAATTGTAATTGCAGTCCTTTTCAGGACTAGGTTACATCAGTTCCTATCAGTTTTTGCCAGGCAGGTCTGTGCCAGTGCTGTGCAAGTTTTTTTCACAGCATTTGGCTTAATCTAGCAAAGCTAATCCTTTTTGGCCTATTGCAGAGTGTGTTAGTCAGTGGAGTAGCCTATCTGTGTTGCAAGATATACCACCTGTGTATAGAATACCAATTTTTTTACTGCACCTAGTGAAGTAAAATCTTTTGGGCATAGCATCATTCTATTAGTCCATCTATACTGACCTCCATCAGGTTGCAAACTGAATATATTTTTTCTCTGCATCTACCTCTGAAAAAATATTGGGCTTCTAGCTGTGTGTGGGACTTGTTCTATTAATCCATCTATACAGACCTCCATCAGGTTGCAAACTGAATATATTTTTTTTCTGCATCTACCTCTGAAAAAATATTGGGCTTCTAGCTGTGTGTGGGACTTGTTCTATTAATCCATCTATACAGACCTCCATCAGGTTGCAAACTTAATATAATTTTTTTCTGCATCTAGCTCTGAAAAAATAGTTGGCCTTCTAGCAGTGTGTGGGACTTTCTCTATTAGTCCATCTATACTGACCTCCATCAGGTTGCAAATTAAAAATAATTTTTATCTGCATCTAGCTCTGAAAAAATATTTGGCCTTCTAGCAGTGTGTGGGACTTTCTCTATTAGTCCATCTATACTGACCTCCATCAGGTTGCAAATTAAAAATAATTTTTATCTGCATCTACCTCTGAAAAAATATTTGGGCTTCTAGCTGTATGTGGGACTTGTTCTATTAGTCCATCTATACTGACCTCCATCAGGTTGCAAACTGAATATAATTTTTTTCTGCATCTAGCTCTGAAAAAATAGTTGGCCTTCTAGCAGTGTGTAGGACTTTCTCTATTAGTCCATCTATACTGACCTCCATCAGGTTGCAAATTAAAAATAATTTTTATCTGCATCTAGCTCTGAAAAACTATTTGGCCTTCTAGCAGTGTGTGGGACTTGTTCTATTAGTCCATCTATACTGACCTCCATCAGGTTGCAAACTGAATATAATTTTTTTCTGCATCTAGCTCTCAAAAAAATATTTGGCCATCTAGTAGTGTGTGGGACTTTCTCTATTAGTCCATCTATGCTGACCTCCATCAGGTTGCAAATTAAAAATAATTTTTATCTGCATCTAGCTCTGAAAAAATATTTGGCCTTCTAGCAGTGTGTGGGACTTTCTCTATTAGTCCATCTATACTGACCTCCATCAGGTTGCAAATGAAAAATAATTTTTATCTGCATCTACCTCTGAAAAAATATTTGGCCTTCTAGCAGTGTGTGGGACTTTCTCTATTAGTCCATCTATACTGACCTCCATCAGGTTGCAAATTAAAAATAATTTTTATCTGCATCTACCTCTGAAAAAATATTTGGGCTTCTAGCTGTGTGTGGGACTTGTTCTATTAGTCCATCTATACTGACCTCCATCAGGTTGCAAACTGAATATAATTTTTTTCTGCATCTAGCTCTGAAAAAATAGTTGGCCTTCTAGCAGTGTGTGGGACTTTCTCTATTAGTCCATCTATACTGACCTCCATCAGGTTGCAAATTAAAAATAATTTTTATCTGCATCTAGCTCTGAAAAAATATTTGGCCTTCTAGCAGTGTGTGGGACATTCTCTATTAGTCCATCTATACTGACCTCCATCAGGTTGCAAATTAAAAATAATTTTTATCTGCATCTAGCTCTGAAAAACTATTTGGCCTTCTAGGAGTGTGTGGGACTTTCTCTATTAGTCCATCTATACTGACCTCCATCAGGTTGCAAATTAAAAATAATTTTTATCTGCATCTACCTCTGAAAAAATATTTGGGCTTCTACCTGTGTGTGGGACTTGTTCTATTAGTCCATCTATACTGACCTCCATCAGGTTGCAAACTGAATATAATTTTTTTCTGCATCTACCTCTGAAAAAATATTTGGGCTTCTAGCTGTGTGTGGGACTTGTTCTATTAGTCCATCTATACTGACCTCCATCAGGTTGCAAACTGAATATAATTTTTTTCTGCATCTAGCTCTGAAAAAATATTTGGCCTTCTAGCAGTGTGTGGGACTTGTTCTATTAGTCCACCTATACTGACCTCCATCAGGTCGCAAATTCAAAATAATTTTTTGTCTGCATCTAGCTCTGAAAAAATTTTTGGCCTTCTAGCAGTGTGTGGGACTTGTTCTATTAGTCCATCTATACTGACCTCCATCAGGTTGCAAATCGAATATAATTTTTTTCTCCATCTAACCCAGCCAATAGTTTTGGCCTAATACCACAGTTTGGCCACTCAGCTCTGCTCGATTCCCATCCATTGTTTTTTTGTGCAAACAACTCCAGAGTTGTGAATTAGTTAACCACCAAAATGAGTGGAAAAAGGCCTGCTGCTGGTGGAAAGGGGAATAGGCGTGTTGGGAAGGGGAAAAAAGGTTGTGTCCGTGGGGTAGGTGTTAAAGCAACAGTAACATCTGCAGAAGAAAGACCATCTTCCAGCCAAACTAAAATGTCTACTTCTTTTAGCGGACAATGTGATAAGATCCCTTTCTTACGGCCACGCCAATCGCTACAAATTCCAGATGAGGCACAAAAACAGCAGGTGCTTCAACGGATATCAAGTGCTCCTTTAAGTGGGCTCTCCTCCACATCAACTTCAACATCACAAATACTCCAGTCCTCAAAGGTGTCACCCCAATCGCACTTGCTTCCTCACAGCTCCCAAATCTCCAGCTGCCCGTCTGAGTATGAGGTAGAACAGATGGTTGAGTCTGCAGAGCTGTTTACTCATACTATAGCCTGGGAATCAGAGGTCGACTCCAGCGCTTCTGTGAATCCAGACGAGGAAATGATCTGCACTGATGCCCAGAATCTTTATGAGTCGGATCCAGGACCAGACGCAGAAGGTTCTGACCATAATGTAGACCCTCATTCCCAAACTGTAACTCCTGTTGGTGGAGACAATGAGGAAGACGATGATGAGACTCAAATACCTGATTGGAGCGACAACTTTAGTTTTTTGTCAGGGCAGGAACAGGTTGGCTCTGAGGACGACGGGTGTGATAACGCACAGGGTGATGATGATGAGGTTGGAGATCCCACTTACTGTCAACCCACAGTCAGCCAAGAGATGAGGTCAGCAGAGGAGGTGGAGGAAGATGCTAGTGACGACGAGGTCAGGTTGCGCCTTCCTGGACAGAGACGTAGTACTGGAAGCACGTCAACAACTGCATCCTCAAACACAACTCTGCCTCTCACCACAAGTCGTGGTGGCTCTTCAGGTCGCATGGGTGCTAAGCCTTGCATAGCCTGGGCATTTTTTCAGATCGATAAAGATGACCCAACTCGTGTTATCTGTAACATTTGTCAGCAAAAGCTAAGTAAAGGCCAAAAAATACATAGTTTGAGTACTTCATGCATGAAACGGCACATGGACATGAAGCATAAGTTGCAGTGGGAAGCTCAGTGTGCTACAATGCGGCCTAGCCGGCCGGGCCAACCACCGTCTGCCATATCTTGTGCATCCGCGGCCTCTTCATCCTCTGTGACTGGGGGGACAGCAGTCACACCTGTTTTGGGGCGCAGACCTGCCACCTCTTTACCCGCAACAGCCAGCGTGATTGGCAGGTCATCATTTTCTTTGGAGGTGGTAACACCAGCTGGTGTTGAGCGCTGTCCGACTTTGATAGCACCACCTTTGGATCAAGGCAACCTAACATGTCCGCCTGCATCTTCCTCACAGACCGGCAGTTTGCCGGGGACACCCTTATCAACCCCGTCTAAGCACAATAGCCAGCCCTCGGTCCCTCAGATGTGGACAACTAAAAGACCATTTCCTCCTAGCCATGAGAAAGCTAAGAGGTTAAATTTCACCATCTGCAAGCTCTTGGCTACAGAAATGCTGCCTTTCCGCCTGGTGGACACAGAGGATTTTCGAGACCTTATGTCCGTCGCAGTGCCCCAGTACCAGATGCCCAGTCGGCACTACTTCTCAAAGAAAGGTGTGCCTGCGCTCCACCAGCATGTCGCACACAACATCACCGCTTCTTTGAGAAACTCTGTGTGTGACAGGGTGCATTTCACCACAGACACTTGGACGAGTAGGCATGGACAGGGGCGTTACATGTCGCTGACTGGGCACTGGGTAACTATGGTGACAGCAGGACAAGGGGCTGCTGTCCAAGTCTTGCCGTCCCCACGAGTTGTGCGTCAATCCTCTTTATGTCAAAGTTCCTCCACTGCTTCTGCCTCCTCAACCTCCTCTCGGTCTTCCACCTGCACCCAAAGCCTGTCTGGTCATGCCACAAGCTTTCTAACTGCGCAGAAGGGATGCTGCACACCTCCTTACTATGCTGGCAGTAGGGCTCAACGTCATCAGGCGATTTTTACATTGAAATGTCTGGGAAATGTGAGTCACACAGCTGAGGAGTTGTGGTCAGCTCTGGAGAACCAATTTCATGAATGGTTGTCTCCACTGGACCTGAAACCAGGGAAGGCCGTGTGCGACAATGCTGCAAACCTGGGTGCCGCCCTTCGCCGGGGCAATGTCAAACACGTGCCTTGTATGGCTCACGTGTTGAACCTGGTTGTCCAGCATTTTTTAGCCCACTATCCCAGACTAGATGGCCTTCTGCAGAGGGCACGGTCACTGTGTGCTCACTTCCGCCGTTTGCATCCCGCAGCTCAGCGACTTACATCTCTACAGAAGTCGTTGGGCCTGCCACTTCACCGGCTAAAATGCGATGTGCCTACCCGGTGGAATTCAACTCTGCACATGTTGCAGCGACTGTGGCAGCACCGACAAGCCCTGGTGCAATACGTTCTGACGTATAGCCTGGGCCAACAAGATCCAGAGGTGGGGCAAATCACGCTGGAGGAGTGGTCTCAGATCAGGGACCTATGCACCCTTCTGCACAGTTTTGAAATGGCGACGAAGATGTCTAGTGCTGACGATGCCATTATCAGCATGACTATTCCGGTGATTTACATGCTGGAGCACATGTTAAACAGAATTCGGAGTCAGGTGGTGGCACAAGAGGAGGTGGAGGAAGTAGAGGAGGAGGAGTTGTATGCGGAAGGGCTAACATCTGCAAGGTCCAGACGGTCGGCAGCACCAAGGCGGCAGGCATGTGAGGGTGGGGGAGATGGTTTTACCAGGGCGCATGGTAGCAGCCAAAGTAGTGAGGAAGGTGCAGGAGCCCAGGAAGAAGTGGAGGACGAACTGATGGAAGACTCATCAGATGAGGGAGACCTTGATCACATTTCTGTTGTGCGAGGTTGAGGGGAGAGGACAGAGGAAGGAAGCATGATTGTTACCTCGCCACCAACACAACAGGGACTTGGTGCTCCTGGATGCGCAACACACATGAGTGCCTTCTTGCTGCACTACCTGCAACATGACCCTCGAATTGTGAGAATTAGAAATAATCCTGACTACTGGGTTGCCACACTGTTAGATCCCCGGTACAAAAGTAAATTTGCCGAAATTATTCCTGCCATAGAAAGGGATGCACGCATGCAGGAGTATCAGCAGAGACTGTTGCAGAATCTTACATGTGCTTTTCCACAAAATACCAGTGGTACACGTAGTGAATCTCACAGTTCCAACTTGCCAACCGTGGGACCGTCAAGTGTTCAGCACTCAAACCGTAACAGAACCACAGTATCTGCTGGTAACATCAATTTTGCGGAATCATTTCACCACTTTTTTAGCCCATCCTTTGCAAGGCCACATGAGACAAGAAGTCTGACACATAGTCAACGTCTAGAGACGATGGTACAGGAGTATCTCCAAGTAAACATTGAAGCCATGACTGTGTCACTGGACCCTTGCTCTTTTTGGGCTTCCAATCTGGATAAATGGCCGGAGCTAGCCACTTACGCCTTGGAGATCTTGTCATGCCCCGCAGCCAGCGTTCTGTCTGAACGTGTGTTCAGCGCTGCTGGTGGTGTGCTGACAGATAAGCGCACGCGGCTCTCCACTGATAATGTAGACAGACTCACGTTCATAAAGATGAACAAATCATGGATCCGAAACGACTTTTCTACCCCTGTGTCATCCTGGGGAGAGTAAAAGCTTGATGATTGGTTAAAATCACCCTACCAACCGTTTTAAGCTTTCAAATTACTAATCATGTTTATCTGTATCTTGGCTGGAAAATAATTTGGGCTTTGTAGCAGTGTGCAGCACTGATTCTATTAGGCCATCTATAATAAGCTCCACCAGATTTAAAATTACTAATCATGTTTATCTGTATCTTGGCTGGAAAATAATTTGGGCTTTGTAGCAGTGTGCAGCACTGATCCTATTAGGCCATCTATACTAAGCTCCACCAGATTTAAAATTAATAATAATTTTTAGCTGCATCTAGCCCGGAAAATAATTTTGGGGCTCCGAGATGCGCAAGACACATAAGTGCCTTCTTGCTGCACTACCTGCAACATGACCCTCATATTGTCAGAATTCGAAGTAATCATGACTACTGGGTTGCCACACTCTTAGATCCCCCAAACTTTTCGATCAACCTTTTCATTTTAATAAAGACCAAAAAAATGGTCATTTTTGAAATTATAAGCATTAGCAGGTTATTAGAAACTGAAATCAAACAGTTTTCAACTCAAAACTTTATTCTAGGTGATGTTACATTTTCACATAGGACCCCTTGTTCGAAAGGAGCTTCTGAACTCTCTCGTCCATTGAATTTGTCAGGTTTTGGATGGTTTCTGCTTCAATTGTTTTGCATGAGGACAGAATACCCTCCCAGAGGTGTTGCTTAGATGTGAACTGCCTCCCGCCATCATAGACACTCCTTTTGATGATGCTCCAGAGGTTCTGAATGGGGTAGAGGTCAGGGGAGCATGGGGGTCACACCATAAGTTTGTCCCCTTTTATGCCCATATGAGCCAGAGATGCAGATGTTTTATGTGCAGCATGAGATGGTGCATTATCATGCAAAAAAATGATCTTGCTGTGAAATACACGGTTCTTCTTCTTGAACCATGGCAGGAAGTGCTGTTTGAGAAAATCCACATACATTATGGAGTTCATCTTTAGCGCCTTCAGGGATCCTAAAGGGGCCGACAATCTCTCTCCCCATGATTCCAGCCCAAAACATTACTCCACCTCCTCCTTGTTGGCGCTGTAGCCGTGTTTGCGTGGGGTGTCCATCAACCAGCCATCCTCCACTCCATCCATCTGGACCATCGAGCGCTGCACGGCACTCATCCCTGAACAAAACAGTTTTGAAATCAGTCTTCATGTAATGTTTAGCCCACTGGAGCCGTTTCTGCTTGTGTGAAGTGGATAGAGGAGGTCGACAGGATGGCGTATGCACAGCTGCAAACCTCTGAAGGACCCTGCATCTTGTTGTTCGGGGGACGTTGGAGGCACCAGCAGCTTCAAAAACTTGTCTGCTGCTATGACAAGGCTTTTTTGCCGCTGCTCTTTTAACCTGACGTAATTGCCTGTAGGAAAGAGTCCTCAATTTGCCCTTATCAGCACGTACACGTGTGTACTGTGAATCAGCTACATACTTCTTGATTGCCAAGACACTTCATCCTGATCATCGCACAATGTTGATTGTAGTCATGCCTTGACCTAAACACTCCACAATTTGTTGCTTCTCAGCAGCCGACACATCCTTTTTCTTTCCCATTTTGGCAGAAAATGTAGGCTGCTTAATAATGTGAGACAGCCTTCTTAAGTAGTCTTGCCTTTCATTGGACACACCTGCCAAACTAATTAGCACAGGTGTCTGCAATTGCTTACAGTGATATAAAGAGCCCTGACACACATCACCATCAATGAGTTTAACTGACAAACAAACAAATTCTTCCCTTATCACTCCTAAACACTTTTTGCATAATAATTTGGAACACAGTGTACATGTGCTTTTCCACAAAACACCAGTGGTTCACGTAGTGAATCTTACAGTTCTAACTTGCCAACCGTGGTCTGTATGGAGTTGTTCAATAAAGGGCCCAAAACTAAGATAACATAGATGGGAGAGGTCTCTATGAATAGGAATTCCTAAGTATTTGATACCCTGTGAGGGCCAGGCAAAGGGAAAGTTGGACTGGATGGAATCCTATATGGATTTGGGGAGGGAGACATCGAGGGCCTCAGACTTCGCTGCATTGATTTTAAAATTTGACCATGTAGCAAAGTGATCTATTTCAGCCATAACAGCATGGATGGATATATGTGATTGAGTGATATATACTAGGACATCATCAGCAAATAGAGAGCACTTGTACTCGGTGCCTCCCACCTCAATCCACCTAATATTGGGGTTATGGCGAATTGATGAGAGCAGGTGCTCCGTCACTAGGATGTATAAGAGAGGGGACAGAGGACATCCCTGCCTTGTCCCATTGGTGATTGTGAAAGGTGATGAAAATGTTCTGATGCACCCCCTGGGCCTTGGGACACCCGGAGCCGGACCCTTTTTGGTGGATGCTGGTGGTTGTAGTCTTCGTGGCGGCGACCCGGTTCCGTGGCTCAGGGTGGTCCAACCAGTGGCGGAACTATTTATGTGGTTTTGATGTTTAAATGTCCGACTACGCCACCCGTGGATTGCGGTCAGAGTGAACCGCCGCTGCAGGGCAGAACGCTGAGGCTGGTGTTGTGGGTGCAGCAGAGCGTAGCATAACTCCCCACGGGAGGAGTATAGCCTCAGGGCAGTGTATGCGGAGGATGGGGGTGATGGTGCAGGGCAGCAGCAGTAACGACACGGAGTCAGTGATGCAGTCCAGGGCCTTTACTCACAGTTCTTATTATCCAGACCACGTCTGCAGGTAACGGCTGCCCACGTCGTACTGTGCTCACCAGGTGAGGGGCTCAGACAACTCCCAGATAACTTTGGAGCGCTTCACAGGACCCCCTTTGTGTGTCCTTTGTCTGGCCTTTCTTACCAACCCTTCTGTCCGGCTGCCTCGGGCCTCCTCTTGGTAAACTTGACGCCAGTTTCCCTGACCCTATGTGGTGCCTTCCTAGCGGGTGTAGCGAGGGGCTGCGCCACATAAAATGTCAGAGCCTCCGGTTTCTAGCTGAGGGTCGTTTCCTGCCTCCACTAGTTTCGGGGACCGGTCTCCCCCTTTGGCCTGACCCCTCCACGCAGGTGGATTCGGGCGTGCGGTGGCGACTCACCCGTCCGCACCCCTGGGATCCCTTCATTCCTCATTCCTGGAGCCTTCTCCGCTCCTCTTCCTACCTTCTCCCTCTTCCAGGCCTTGGCCTCTGTTACTAGGCCCGCCTCCGGAGCAGAGCTCATGCAGAGCCCCTGCTCCCTGCCACTTCTGCTCAGACTTTTCTGCACTGAACTAAGATGGTGCCCACCTTTTATACTCCCTTCTCAATGCACCCAGGAACTGCTTCCTCCCTGCTCCTGCACTACAGGGTTCCCCTTCCTCAGTGTTCCCTCCCCCCACTCCAGCCAGGGACAGGGACTTTCGTGCCCATCTCAGAGGCATATTGGTCGCCCTGCCCCACGGCAATGTGGTGTAATGCATGCAGGTGTCGGGTCCTGAACCACACTCCATCCTTACCTGAGAGTGAGATATCACACCTCTGGGTGAGGTGCAATACCTCTGTAGCAACCGAGCCCTCAGGGTGCTACAGTTCCATTTATCTTCAGCCTAGGTGACGTATTGTGATACAGGGCCGTGATTTTGGCTATAAAAGGGTCCCCTAGACCCCTACCCCAAGCTTTTTAAGAGAATCATATATGGCGTGCCAGGAGACTCTATGGAATGCTTTCTCAGCATCCAACGAGAGTATCTACTTACAAATTTTTAACTGCATCTAGCCCAGGAAATACTTTGTGCCTAGTAGCAGTGTCTGCTAGTCAGCGGATTATCCCGGCTGTTAAGCAAGCTACACCACCTGTAGTTTGGACACTTAATTTTTTCAAAGGAAATGCTTCAGGACCACGGGATACTCAGTGAAGAGCATCAGGAGGCACCCCAAGGCATAGGGGCTGGGACTGGCAGTAGGATGCCTTGCGGTGGACAGCCGAGCTCGATCCTTATAAAAGCTTTTTAACTGCAGCAGCTTTAGTGGACGCTACTGGAGCTGGAATTACGCGGCTGCTGGCATGAGACTTGCCCTCCAATAGATCCTTGTAAATGGATTTAAAGTGTATTCATTCAAATTAGAGAGACAATTTAAATTAAAAAGCTTAGAGCTGCCTCCACCACAGGGGGGCTCGCTCGACCCACCAGCGGACAGGCACCAGTATTGGGAGAGGGGGGCTGGCCGTCAGGGTTCACCGCGGCTCTGGCACAAACCCGGCGACACGGAGGTGGCACGGGCAGGAGCGGACTGAACGTGTCGGCTTCTCACTTTTTGGATTTTAGAAGGGCATGACATGCCTATATTTGTGTCTCCCCCTCCTTTTACTCCTCCACCTCTTTTCTTTTCGCATGACTATATGTACTTGTCACTTTTCCATGTGTTAGTTGTGTCTTCTGAGCAGTTTGTCAGCTTTTGGACACCTTTGAAAGTGTTTTCTATGTGCTTCTATGTGTTTTTGTTTGCCTGCCATTGGTTTTAACGGTGTTCGAAGGTGTTCGACGAACAGTTCGACGAACAGTTCAGCGAACACACGGGTGTTCGATGAACCGAACCGAACTCGAACACTACGGGGGTGGCTCAACACTAGTGCCATGCATACCAGGATGAGGGATTGGGTACCATGCATACCAGGATTGGGGGATGAGAGGTGCCATACATACCAGGATTGGGATGAGGGGTGCCATGTATACCAAATTTGGGATGAGGGGGCCATGCATAACAGGATTGGGGTGAAGGGTGCCATGCATACCAGGATAGGGATGAGGGGTGCCATGCATACCAGGATAGGGATGAGGGGTGCCATGCATACCAAGAAAGGAATGAGGGGTGCCATCCATACCAGGACAGGGATGAGGGGTGCCATGCATACCAGTATGGGGATGAGGGCTGCCATGCATACCACATACCAATAAAAATGCTCGCCACCCGGGCGTAGAACGGGTTTAATAGCTATTATATATATATATGCATATATACAGTATATATACAGTACAGACCAAAAGTTTGGACCCACCTCATTTAAAGATTTTTCTGTATTTCCTTGACTATGGAAAATGTACATTCACACTGAAGGCATCAAAACTATGAATTAACACATGTGGAATTATATACTTAACAAAAAAGTGTAAAACAACTGAAAATATGTCTTATATTCTAAGTTCTTCAAAGTAGCCACCTTTTGCTTTGATGACTGCTTTGCACACTCTTGGCATTCTCTTTATGAGCTTGTCAAAATGGGAATACAGCTTAAATGACATGGGAACAGCATGGAGAAGACCCCTGGAAGCATTTCTGACTCCCAGGTAACTGCTGTCAACAACGTTGTCAGAGATATTATGCCACTTTTGCGGACTCACAATAAACCATCCAAAAACAAAACCAAAATGGATTTTCCTGGGAAATATGTTAAGGAACATCCTTTCCAGGGTAATGACTTATATATAAGGAAAAATAAATATACAAAAACAAAAATTCTCCTCCACACCTTGGGCTATGTTCACATGTAGCGTTTTTGATGTGTTTTTGCACTTTTGCATTGCTTTCAACCAAGACAAATGCATTCACTGGTAAATGTAATTTTAACATTTTACAACCTTATCTGGCCATGTGGTATGTGACACACTTTGAAAGTCACAAAGCCTATTTTTATAGGGCCATCAGACTGCCCTTACTATTCTTAAAGGGCTTGCAGTTGGCCCTCGCTATTGTTAGACAGCCATCAGCCGGCTATGCTTTGTTGTTTCCATTATTAACAAGTGAGTCTCCTATACTGTTATTGCGTATGCAGTGACTGCTAGGGCTGCCAAAAATTTGGAAGCTCTCCAATTCCCCTTGCAAGCGACCTAGAGGTCAGAGAGCCTCCTAAAAACAATGTTCCCATTTTTAGGAAGTGCGTCTCCCATAGTGTTTGCCTATGCCGTGAATGCAAAAGCTGACAAAAATTTGGAGGCACTCCAATGCCCCTTGCAAGACACGTATAGCAGGTGATATGGTAGATATGGTGGTGAATGATATGGTGATGGAAGATGAGGAGAAGGAAGAGGACAAGAGCAAATAGACAAAATCAGGAAGCGTATACCCATGTGTAGAAGAGGTGTGCATGGGAATAGACCTCCCAAAAAAGACACTGGATTTGAGTTTATGTTACGAAGCTATCATTTGGTGGTGTTGAGAAGTCTGGCCCAATCCCGCCCTTGTTCATTTTTATAAGAGTCAGCCTGTCAGCATTTTCAGTTGACAGGCAGATGCACCTATCAGTTATAATTCCACCGGCGGCACTAAAAACCCACTCTGATAAAATGCTAGTGGCAGGGCAGGCCAGGACCTCTAAGGCATAGAGAGCCAGTTCATTCCACGTCTCCAGCTTGGATACCTAGTAATTTTTAGGCACAGAGGAATCACGGAGGTTGGTGCGGTCAGGAAGGTACTCCCTCACCATCTTCCCAAACTTTGCACTCCTTATGAGAGTACCCTGCGCCTCAGGGCCTGTATGATGGGAGGGTGTGAGAAAACTGTCCCAGAACTTTGACAGTGTTCCCCTGCCTCTGCTGGATTGGAGTTGTGTCTCTCTCGCCTGTACTCTTTGGTTGTCCAACGAACTGTGACCCCTGCCACCAGCGTTTTCAGATGAGAATTTTTTTATTAATTCCGCCACAAGGGTCTTCTTGTACTGCCCCATTTTAGTAAACCTGTCCGCCTCGGGAATAAGAGAAAGAAAGTTCTCCTTGTAGAGTGGGTCTAGAAGTGTCACCAACCAGTAATGACTGTCACCCAAAATTTGGAGAACACGAGGGTCACAGGAAAGGCGGAGCAACATAAACTCAGTCATGCGTGCCAGACTGCTAAAAGGCAAGACTTCCGTGTCCTCACCAAGAGGACGACTGACCATGCTCTCCTCCTCCTCTTCCTCCTCCCTGTCCACTGGCCATCCACGCTGAACAAACGGTATGACAGTTGTGCATGTAGTACCGTCTATAGCACATGAAACTAGCTCCTCTTCCTCCTCCACCTCTTCCTCATTGTCACCCAATCCACGTTGGGATGGATGAGATGAGGCTGGGCAGTGTAATCACCCTGTATGGTTCCTTGCTCCATCTCATCGTGCTCCGCCTGCAATGCATCCTCTTTGATTGTGAGCAGAGAGCATTTCAGAAGACAGAGTAGTGGGATGGTGACACTAATTATGGCGTCATTGCCGCTTAACATCTTGGTGGAGTCCTCAAAGTTTTGGAGGATGGTACATACCGCCTTCACACATACTATGGTATATAATATTAAGGAGACTGTTGAAATAAATAAACTACTTTTGGGAGAATAATGACTATTATTACTTGAATTATGCTATGAGAAAATCAGTTTATGGGAGCCACCATCTTGGTATTGGCAGCTCAGCGTGCTGTGTTCTAATGAGACAGGCCTCCAGATTCTAGGCTAGTTGCTACGCAGTGCCTCCGGCCAGCAGCAGTGTAGTAACCCAAGAGCTCATTTACCAAATTGTATCATTATAGAAATACGGAAAGTGTATATAAAGAGGATTTCTATCTATAACATATATACTGTGTGTAGAGCCAGAGAAAAGGCTACAGAGTAGTGATGAGCGAACGTGCTCGCCACTGCTCGGTACTCGCCCAAGCATCTCACTGCTCTAGGTGCTCGGCGCTCGCCGAGTATTTCCGGGGTTGCTCTTTAGAGCACCAATGAACATGCAGGGATTGTCTGCCACACACTGTAATGCCGCACCCATGTTGGTTGTGGTATTACAGTGATTGGCTGACCACACAGCGTCATCAGGTCTATACGAGACCTGGCACCGCCATGCTCGTCACAGTCTACTCCGGAATCAGGCAGTGTAGGGAGAGTTGCTACTGAGCTAGGGAGAGATTTGCTTGTTTCTTAGTTAGTGTAGGTATACCAGACTATATTAGAGACACATATCCATCTCAACAAACAGTCTTTCTGAGGACTAATCCAGCTGCATAGATATCAGTGCTAGGCAGGCAGGCAGTGAATGTGGCAGACTGCAGTGCATATAGCAAGAGGGTCCATTCCAGTTCTGTCTGCTGGTGCTTTAACAGATATTTCTAGAAATAGCCCCAGGTATCAGGGGCCGGGAATAATTTTTTTTTGATCTTAATCCTGATTATTTGCTTTAAAAGTTATCCAGAGAACACAGTTTTTCTGCTCCATTTGCTTGTTGGCACTGCAGAATACAGCCAGATCCTTTCCATATTACAGAGCTAAAAATCCATCTATTTAAAACTGTGGTTTGTCCGTCACACGGATCACAAATAATTGCGCTGAAAATTCGGGCATTTCTGGCCTACATTGAAATTTTGTTGCAGTGTGTCAGCGAAGTTATTTACACGAGGTCGCTGTTCAAAATAGTTACTTACAGGCCAGCTATTTAAAACTGTGGTTTGTCCATCATACGGATCACACTGCAACAAAATTTCAATTGAGGCCAGAAATGGCAATATTTTCATTGCAATTATATGTGATTCGTGTGACGGACAAACCAGAGTTTTAAATAGCTGGCCTGTAGGTAACTATTTTCAACAGCAACCTCGTGTCAATAACTTCGCTGACACACGGCAACAAAATTTTAATTGAGGCCAGAAATGGCAATATTTTCAGCGCAATTATATGTGTCAGCAAAGTTATTGACACGAGGTCGCTGTTAAAAATAGTTACCTACAGGCCATCTATTTAAAACTGTGGTTTGTCCATCACACGAATCTCATATAATTGCGCTGAAAATTCTGCCATTTCTGGCCTCCATTGAAAGTTTGTTGCAATGAATTTTGTTCCAATGAACATGCAGGTGTTGTCTGCCACTTACTGTAATGCCGCAGCCATGTTGGTTGTGGCATTACAGTGATTGGTTGGCCGCACAACGTCATCAGGTCTATATCAGACCTGGCACCGCCATGCTCGGCACAGTCTACTCCGGAATCAGGCAGTGTAGGGAGAGTTGCTGCTGAGCTAGGGAGAGATTTGCTTGTTTCTTAGTTACTGTAGGTATACCAAACTATATTAGAGACACTTGCTTGTTGGCACTGCAGAATACAGCCAGATCCTTTCCATATTACAGAGCTAAATATCCATCTACTTTAAAATGTGTTTTTTTCCGTCACATGAATCACAAATAATTGCGCTGAAAATTCGGCCATTTCTGGCCTACATTGAAATTTTGTTGCAGTGTGTCAGCGAAGTTATTGACACGAGGTCGCTGTTCAAAATACTTACCTACAGGCCAGCTATTTAAAACTGTGGTTTGTCCATCACACGGATCACATATAATTGTGCTGAAAATATTGCCATTTCTGGCCTACATTGAAATTTTGTTGCAGTGTGTCAGCGAAGTTATTGACAGGAGGTCGCTGTTAAAAATAGTTACCTACAGGCCAGCTATTTAAAACCGGGGTTTTGTCCGTCACAGAAATCACATATAATTGCGCTAAAAATTCTGCCATTTCTGGCCTCCATTGAAATTTTGTTCCAATGAACATGCAGGGATTGTCCATTTGCTTGTTGGCATTGCAGAATACAGTCAGATCCTTTCCATATTTCAGAGCTAAAAATCCATCTATTTAAAACTGTTGATTGTCCGTCACACGAATCACAAATAATTGCTTTGAAAATTCGGCCATTTCTGGCCTACATTGAAATTTTCAGAGGCTGACGCTTTACCATTCAGCCATCGGGTCAAATGATAATGACTGGTGGTTTTTCTTGGCTTATGGGATTAACCATGAATATAGTCAGGGTATTTAAAATTCATTGTGATTCTGATTCTGATGTGTCAAGAGAGTCAGATATCAAACTCACACATCAAAATCACATATCATTTGAATTTGGCTTGCTTGAAGTCTGTGCATAAGTCCCAATGAGTTTCAGACAGGTTTGCACTGAAAATCACATAACCAAATAGAACGCCAAGATTTCTTCAACTGAGTTGATAGCTCAATGGTTAGTGCACTGGCTTCTAGACATAGAGTTTTGGGTTCAAGTCCCATAAGCGAACAGAGATTTTTTTTTATTATTATTATTACAGCTGTAAAAGTCAAAGTCACATGTCAAAATCACTTATCAAAGTCATATATCAAAGCAACTTATCAAAGTCACATATCAAAGTAAGATGTCAGACAAGGTATTTATCCTCAAACTGACATCATTCTGATGTTTGACTTTGATATCTGATCATGTCCTAAAATGGACACTGTAGATATGAGACATACAGGTAGGACATTTTCCAGCTTTTAATAATTTACATATGTCAAATGTGGGGACATATTCCCTTTAAAGGCTTTTTCTTTTAGGAAATACTTAATTCAACTAGAATGCATATATTGCTGTCACATCACATGCTTGCTTTAATGTTCCCTGATGTAATTTTTTTTATTTTTAGCATTTTATTATAATGTCCACAGATAACAATTTTCATAAGGAAACTTTTTAATTTGATGTGTTGAGTAATCTAAGAGAAAACTTTAATATTTTATGAAAGACCATTCACTGGATGTTTTCATTTAAATTGACTACCTCCTCCAGTTACCACTGTTCCACTGATTCTGGAACAGTTTTTCTTTTTTCTGTGATACTCCATTCCAAAGTTATGCCCCCCAGTAATAAAGATGCAATTTTTTCCTTCATTTAACTGAGTATATACCACAGTATTTCTCTGTTTGTGTTTGATTTTTCAACGGCATTCAATCAAAACATAGGTGTGTCATAGATGGGAAAAGCAAACACCCACAGAGAAGGTCACACTCGCTGGTTCCCTTCCTGATATTGGGGTGCCAATGCGTTTGTGCTCCTGTGCGCCAATTTTTTTTGTGGGTGTTGAACAATTCTTTGTATGTTTTTAATTCTCTTTAATATGTGATTGTAGTAATGCTTCTAAAATAAATGATTGAATATTATTATTATTATTATTATTATTATTAGGGACTTTGAATGTGTATAGTTGTTGTTATGTTCTTTCAGTGGTTTGTTCCTAATGTAGTTTTATACACATGCAGTATGTTGCACTTCATTTATACTATAGCTAGACTTCTTGTTTTAGTAAAAAAAAAAAACAAGCACAGCAAGAGAACATAATTATAACCCCACTTTTGTTGATATATTCAGCTAATACTTCATGTACTGTGAGAATATAATAACTTGATAATTTATATTTTATAAGCAAAATTTATAACACAGATTTATAAAATTTGCAGAGATTTTCAGCCTGGGTCTATACGCTAAACATGTTGCAGAAATATGATTTAATTTTAATAATTACCATTTTTTAGTCAAACTCAAGTACAAAATAAATGTAGGTATTTACTCTCTGCTAAAACAAATTCAGAATACATTTAAAATGTATTTATAATATAAAATTCAAGCATCAGATAATCTCCAACAAATAGTCGTACAAAAATGCAGAATTGCATAATACATAATGAATTATTTTAGAAACTTTGCTCCCAATTTATAAAAGTGATTACACCAGAGTTTTGTCAAAAACGTTTTGAAAAGTCACAACATTTTTGCCTAATGCAGAATTAAGTAAAAATTTTGCAACATTTGGTATTTTCACAGCAGTTTTGCACAGCTCTGGTAAAATTGGTAAAGCCTTCGTGGGACAGGAGCATGATGGGAGTGTGACGCCAAAGCTCAATGCTATAATAGTATAGCAACTCACTTGGGAAAATACAGTTAGGTCCATATATATTTGGACAGAGACAACATTTTTCTAATTATGGTTCTAGACATTACCACAATGAATTTTAAACAAAACAATTCAGATGCAGTTGAAGTTCAGACTTTCAGCTTTCATTTGAGGGTATCCACATTAAAATTGGATGAAGGGTTTAGGAGTTTCAGATCCTTAACATGTCATGGGTCTTGGAACAGGATAATGACCCAAACCACACAGTTAAAAACACCCAAGAATGGCTAAGAGGAAAACATTGGACTATTCTAAAGTGGCCTTCTATGAGCCCTGACCTAAATCCTATTGAGCATCTTTGGAAAGAGCTGAAACATGTCGTCTGGAAAAGGCAACCTTCAACCACGAGACAACTGGAGCAGTTTGCTCATGAGGAGTGGGCCAAAATACCTGTTGAGAGGTGCAGAAGTCTCATTGACAGTTACAGGAATCGTTTGATTGCAGTGATTGCCTCAAAAGGTTGTTCAACAAAATATGAAGTTAAGAGTACCATCATTTCTGTCCAGGCCTATTTCATAAGTTTATTTCTTTTTTAATTCTGTGGAAGCAGGGTTGAAAAGCATTGTCTGACTTTCATTTGTTCATTTTCATAGATTTTTAATTTATTATTACTTTTGTCAGATTCAAGTTATTTCTGTGACCATTGTGGGTTTTTATTTCATTAAACAAGGGGTACCAACAATTTTGACCACGTGTGTAGCAATCTTAGGACTAAGGAACATATTGCAATATTGCAATAGAATAACATCTCCAGTTGATATTTTGGAAGATATGAACAGTCACCCATGGTGCCAGAGGAGATGGTCATCATGATTCTAATGCCAATCTGTGTTGCAGGTTCTGCAAGCTGAGAGGTTAGGGATCCTGTGGGGTAGTAGCACTCTGAGCCAGGGCAAACCTTGGGGTAGTAATCATGCTGTGGGGTAAGGAGTGCTGGCCATTTCCCACATACAGGCACTAGAGATGAGCAAGCGCTAAAATGCTCATGTGCTCATAGCTCTAATCGAGCAATTCCTAATACTCGAATGCTCAGTACGAGTAATGTGTATAATGGGAGTCAGTGGGAAAGCTGAGATTTTTTTCCAGCAGACCCTACAAAGAGGTCTGGCAGTGAAAAGGTTCCAATGGATGGGAAAAGTGCTGAATGGAAGGAGAGTTCATGGTATTTCAAATTTGGAGTATAAGAAAGACAAAAAGTATCACCGACTTAAACACTATTACAAAGATTATTTAATAAAACATAACTTTTATTCTGTGGTTTCACAAACTGCAAATCATGTCTGGTTTCATCAAAAAAATTAACATTTACGGATAAAAATAATTCCCAGGTATATCCAATAAAAGGGTTTCTGAATTGTAACACTGATTATGCTATTTACATGATTGAGTGCACTATTTGTAATCTAAAATATATCGGATCAACTACTAGGAAATTCAAAGTACGCCTGAGGGAACATCTATATGATATTTCCCATCAATATAATCGTAGTATGTCTGATGCTTCCAGACATTTTATCAATTGTCATAATAAATGCACTAAAGGCCTATTAGCTTATGCTATAGAACATGTTCCCCGCCACATCCGTAGCGGAGACAGACAAAATACTCTCAAAAATAGGGAGGCGTTTTGGATTTTTGTATTGGATACTAAAATTCGCTCAGGCTTAAATTATAGAAAAGAGTTCATGTTACATTACTGACTTGGTGTCTCATTCTCGCTTTTAAAAATTCCCGTTTCTTTTTAATTCACTACTCTTACAAAAAAATGTTTTTTTAATTTTCTTTGCAATCTTGGGTTGTTACACACCTGCAGCACCTTTCTTGATTAGTGCCAGCATAAGAAGGGTTCCTCCCCTTATGTCTGACACTTATTCATACCAAGTTTAAGAGCGATCTTCGCTCGAAACGCGTCTGGTAGCACACCCCTCCTTGGTGCCCCTGTGTTTTCCCTTCTATTATTGTTCTTTCACCAGCTGGAGTTATATTATCGCTATCTGGATATTTTTAAAAAATTCTAAATAAAATACATTAATTTTTATTATTGGAGTCTGTGGAGCTGGATCATCGTCTTTCCAATTACCTGTCTACTGAGCGCTAGCAGCAGCGCTGATCACGGATCCCCGAGACACCCAGCTGGTTCATGGAGGTGATGAAATGAACAAAGCCAGCAGCACCTATGACAATACATATGACGTGATGAATCAAATGGTTTATTTAACTGAGCAATAAACGGATACACATCAGCAAGCACAGTTGCACTGCTTGAAAAGACAGGTTTAGTTATTTCTGCATCATATCCTTTTTCAACAGGTGGCACTAGAGTTCTAGTTCTCTTCCTCTCTGAAGAGACAATTTGCATAATTCCCAGGAGCATTGCAGCTTAAAAGTTTCCTCATCCTGACATGCTTAACATGTCACTCTCCGCAAGAAGAAATGTTACCCCTTGGATACCGGTCAGACGTCTCTCACCCAGCCAAACCATATCTCATACTTTGCACTGATGAGGGCAGTACCCTGAAACACAGTATCTGCAAATTGCGATTTTTGTTTTGTCTATTATCCTAAGTCATATGACAAGGCTCATTGGAAATTGACTTTTGGGATTGCTACAGGTGGCACTAGAGTTCTAGTTCTCTTCCTCTCTGAAGAGACAAATTGCAAATTTACCAGGAGCATTGCAGGAGCAATTGTTACCACTTAGATACCAGTCAAATGCATCTCACCCAGCCAAACCAGATCTCACACTTTCGCACTGACAAGGGGCAGTACCCAAAAACACCGCTTCTGCAAATTGAGATTTTGGTTTTGGCTATTATTCTAAGTCATGTGACAAGGTTCAATGAAGAGTCAATATTCACTTTTAGGATTGCTACTTCTTATAGGTGGCACAAGAGCTCTAGTTCTCTTCCTCTCTGAAGAAACAATTTGCTTTTTAAACAGATTGGACCAGTGCAAAGAAGTGAAAATTAACCAGTAATAAATCAGTGCTAACTTTCATTCACCTATGACTAATGCTAATAATTACTTGGGCCCTACCATCTAGCTATTTGAATGTTTGTCTTCTACACTTTTTTACTGCTGCCATTGTCAGTGACCCATACTCAGACAAGAATCTACTTCCTGTCTCTCAAGTAATTTCTACTGTAGTACCCCTGCTTTTGGGGGCTGCCATTACTGGCCATGCACTACTACACATTTCCCTTCCTGCCATGTCATAATTTTCTACCATGCAGCCCCACCCAGTTGGTGGCAGTCAAAAAGGGGGATCTCTTATTTGTAATCACCTTGGACGCAATAACTTGAGCAAATTTTCTAATACTGCTTTTTAACTGTGGCTTTTTCTATGGCTGTAGACATGTTTCCAACACTCATAGAAAACCCTGCAATGAGATTAACAACTCCACAGGGATGGAGACTTTTCAAATTAGGCCACGAACTCACTATCAGTATTTGGTCATTATTCGGTCAGTACTTTTTCTCAGAAGTGGAAGCCAAAGCCAGGTGAGGAACAATCAGAGAAAAGGTATAATAAAAAAAACCACTCCTGAGAAAAAATACTGACTGAATACTGATCAAATACTGATAGTGGCCTAGCGGGGCCGTATTACCTGCCATACTAAAGGCATTATTTACTCCATTGTTTGTCTGTGTGGGAAAATATATGTAGACCGTACAATAAGAAGGCTTCAAGAGCAGATAGGAGAGCATGTGTAGTGTGCAACATCAAAAGGGGTTTTAATGGCCACCCCCTCTCCCGACATTTTCTTATTAACACCTTTCTGGCCTTAGACATGTCCATACGTCCACGTGGCTTGGTACTTATCGACCTTGGACGTATGGATACGTCTAGGCAATTTTGCACACACAGAGGCTGTGAGCACATGATCGCCGCCAGGTGTGAGCTGATTCTAACAGCTGACACCCAGCGATCGCAGCATTTAATGTGACACCCCTGCGGTCCGGCAGCCACAATGGTATCACCTCCCTAACTGGTGGTGGTATCATGCCTGGAGGTAAATGGAGCTCCCTACATCAGGTAACCATGCATACACACACAGGCCTGATCCCTGATTAGAAGGGGGAGCACAAGCACCTAGTTTTGGGGAGTTACAGCCTCTTCTGGCTGGGGGAGGAGAGAGGCATTAGTGTGAGGAAGACAATGGAGAAGAGGTAGGAGGAGACAAGAGCTCTGGGGGGGTTAGTTTTTTTTTAGCAGACTGACCCCAGTCTCATGCTGAGAGGAAGACACCAGTGTCCTGGGCTATTCAGGGAATTGCAAGTCCCGGTAGCCAAGTCTGGAGACCAGAGGATTAAAAATCTGCTGGTCACATGTGTAGACTCAAAACCACCACAGTAGACAGCCTGGAGCGGTAAGAAACAGGATAACACCCCTGATAGGCTCACACTGCCTGCTGGTTGGGAAAATTACAGAGAGAAGGGAGCACAAAGAGGAACAGATCAGCTCATAGGCATCTGAGAATCTAAATATAAAGGGCAGAAGAAAGGCATACTGATCCCACCTGGTGGAGTGGATTCCTGCTGCTTCCAGATTGGCTGGACCCTGGACCTGGTGACCAGTACCCCTGGAATCAACTTGTCATCTATCATCAGTAAAGGTAAAGACTGAATTAATTCACCTCTTTGCTTCTTTCTGCTGCACTGCTCATCACAACCCCCATCATCACCACAGGAGCCCGCTCCAGCTGAGGGGAGTGATCTACTTTGCTGCACTACCATCTGTCCCCTGGGGACCCCATTTGCAGTGCTGGCTAGATACCTCCGCTGGCATAACGGATCAGCCATAAACTATGATCCCCTATAAATAATCCCCCTTTCACTTGCCTGGTCAGGGCCACGGAACTGGGAAATCGCCACCGTGGCATCACGAACAGGATAAAGAACCGCCACCAAGTGGAGTGCTGTGCTACTAATCCCTGCATCTGAACTGTTGTGAACTGTGTAAAACGCTGCATGCTGTGTGGTGCATTGGAACTGTAAGAGCAGCCATTACTGTAGCACATGTGAAGTTAATTATATGTGGGGTGACCCATCGTGGGTGGAGCCTCGCCAATAGAGGCCCCTTCCACTTGCATAGACTACCTTGAGTTGTCTGTCACTCGAGCTGAAAGGTGCCAGCCTTCCCCTTTGCATCAGCCTGGGTGGGGATATTGTCACCTCTCCCTGCAAAGGGCAGTGTGTGCTGTGTGATCCATCCATCCAACCATCCAAGCTGCTGCAGCCCTGTGAATGTAATACGAGTGTGAGAAGCTGTGCAGCAAGAGTGCGGCTGTACAGTGTGCCGCAGAGTAGTCTTGGTGACCGGCTGTGCAAGAAGCGATGACCTACAGCATCTGGAGCAGTGAGTCATACTGTGAACTGGGGGGGGAGATGCCCAACTCCGATGAGCTCCCAGTAGCGGCTGCTGCGGCCCCCATACTACCACTGTCCATGCCTTATATACCGGGTGCCGCCCAGTTGCCACAATATTCGAGGGAATCTCATACCCTGAGTGACTTTAAGGAAAGACTACGCAGCCTATTTAATGTTTGCCCACTGACCGAAGGACAGAAAGTCAGCATACTGACCGGACAGCTCATTGGTGCCGCCCAGAGGGAAGTCAAATCCTGGCGAGATGCTGATAAACAGACTGTAAGGCATGCTTTTGCTCAATCAAAAGATACTTTTGATACACGTACTGCGTCTGAGATAAAAATGTGGTTCTTCGGCTGCCTCCAGAGGGCGCAAGACAGTGTCAGAGACTATGCCCTTACTCTACAAGAGGCGCTGCGAGCCATCAAACAAATAGATCCAGACAGTGTGCAGGATGAGGACAAGATTCTGACAGAGCAATTCATAGAGGGCCTTCTATCTGACTCCCATAAGACTCAAGTGCGCATAATGTCCTTGCAAAACCCTGATATGGACTTCTCTCAGTTCAAAGACAGGGCAATCCGTGCACTGCGGGAGCCAACATATGCCGACACTGAGCCCACTAAACGCTTAGCAATTCTGTACCACCAGGGGGCAGCATCTTTGCCTCAAACACCTGTTAAACCATATGCTCAGACATAGGGTGATGACTAGAGTTGAGCCACCCCCGTAGTGTTTGGGTTCGGTTCGTCGAACACCGGTGTGTTCGCCGAACTGTTCGTCGAACTGTTCATCGAACACCGTCGAACACCGTTAAAACTAGAGATGAGCGTTGTTCTACTCGAACTGTTCGCCAATCTCAAATTCGAGCTGTTTTGGGCGGTGTTCGAGCCGGTCGGCGAACACGAACAATTTGAGAAAAATTCGGCTGTTCGAGGTTATGTTCGATAACTGTTCGTGCACCAAAATCATAACTGGATTTTTTCTCAGTAATGATGAAAATTAATGTTAATACGCAGTTTGAGTGTACAGCGGGGCGGGGGGAGGGGCAGGGGATGGATCTCTGCAGGAACAATGAAGATCTCCATTTTTTTTTCTCTTTCCCGCATTTGCAGTGGGGAGGTGCAATCTGTCAGCCTATCAGCAGCGCACACACGGAGCGAAGTGCTTTTTTTCACACAAGCAAGGGCATGTGTGATTGGCAGTGTATGTCACATGTCCTTGCCCTATAAGACCAAGCCATTTTCCCCGTCGCCACCATTTTCTCACTGCTGCAGCTGCGTGTTAGACGGCACCGCAGTTGCTGTGTGCGCTATACCTTGTTAATTTCAAGCCAATTTTCGCACAAATATACAGATAGCTTGGGAGTAGGGAATAGTTGTGATTGCAGTCCTTTTAAGGACTAGGTTACAGCATTTCCTACGACTTTTATCAAGCAGGTCTGTGCTCTTAAATAGATAGATTGTGGGAGTAAAGTCTAATTGTAATTGGAGTCCTTTTCAGGACTAGGTTACATGAGTTCCTATCAGTTTTTGCCAGGCAGGTCTGTGCCAGTGCTGTGCAAGTTTTTTTCACAGCATTTGGCTGAATCTAGCAAAGCTAATCCTTTTTGGCCTATTGCAGAGTGTGTTAGTCAGTGGAGTAGCCTATCTGTGTTGCAAGATATACCACCTGTGTATAGAATACCAATTTTTTTACTGCACCTAGTGAAGTAAAATCTTTTGGGCATAGCATCATTCTATTAGTCCATCTATACTGACCTCCATCAGGTTGCAAACTGAATATAATTTTTTTCTGCATCTAGCTCTGAAAACATATTTGGGCTTCTAGCAGTGTGTGGGACTTGGTCTATTAGTCCATCTATACTGACCTCCATCAGGTTGCAAATTAAAAATAAATTTTTTCTTCAATTAGCTCTGAAAAAATATTTGGGCTTCTAGCAGTGTGTGGGACTTGGTCTATTAGTCCATCTATACTGACCTCCATCAGGTTGCAAATTGAATAAAAAAATTTTCTGCATCTAGCTCTGAAAAAATATTTGGGCTTCTAGCGGTGTGTGGGACTTGGTCTATTAGTCCATCTATACTGACCTCCATCAGGTTGCAAATTAAAAATAATTTTTTTCTGCATCTAGCTCTGAAAAAATATTTGGGCTTCTAGCAGTGTGTGGGACTTGGTCTATTAGTCCATCTATACTGACCTCCATCAGGTTGCAAATTGAATAAAAAAATTTTCTGCATCTAGCTCTGAAAAAATATTTGGGCTTCTAGCGGTGTGTGGGACTTGGTCTATTAGTCCATCTATACTGACCTCCATCAGGTTGCAAATTAAAAATAATTTTTTTCTGCATCTAACCCAGCCAATAGTTTTGGCCTAATACCACAGTTTGGCCACTCAGCTCTGCTCGGTTACCATCCATTGTTTTTTTGTGCAAACAACTCCAGAGTTGTGAATTAGTTAACCACCAAAATGAGTGGAAAAAGGCCTGCTGCTGGTGGAAAGGGGAATAGGCGTGTTGGGAAGGGGAAAAAAGGTTGTGTCCGTGGGGTAGGTGCAGAAGAAAGACCATCTTCCAGCCAAACTAAAATGTCTACTTCTTTTAGCGGACAATGTGATAAGATCCCTTTCTTACGGCCACGCCAATCGCTACAAATTCCAGATGAGGCACAAAAACAGCAGGTGCTTCAACGGATATCAAGTGCTCCTTTAAGTGGGCTCTCCTCCACATCAACTTCAACATCACAAATACTCCAGTCCTCAAAGGTGTCACCCAAATCGCACTTGCTTCCTCACAGCTCCCAAATCTCCAGCTGCCCGTCTGAGTATGAGGTAGAACAGATGGTTGAGTCTGCAGAGCTGTTTACTCATACTATAGCCTGGGAATCAGAGGTCGACTCCAGCGCTTCTGTGAATCCAGACGAGGAAATGATCTGCACTGATGCCCAGAATCTTTATGAGTCGGATCCAGGACCAGACGCAGAAGGTTCTGACCATAATGTAGACCCTCATTCCCAAACTGTAACTCCTGTTGGTGGAGACAATGAGGAAGACGATGATAAGACTCAAATACCTGATTGGAGCGACAACTTTAGTTTTTTGTCAGGGCAGGAACAGGTTGGCTCTGAGGACGACGGGTGTGATAACGCACAGGGTGATGATGATGAGGTCGGAGATCCCACTTACTGTCAACCCACAGTCAGCCAAGAGATGAGGTCAGCAGAGGAGGTGGAGGAAGATGCTAGTGACGACGAGGTCAGGTTGCGCCTTCCTGGACAGAGACGTAGTACTGGAAACACGTCAACAACTGAATCCTCAAACACAACTCTGCCTCTCACCAAAAGTCGTGGTGGCTCTTCAGGTCGCATGGGTGCTAAGCCTTGCATAGCCTGGGCATTTTTTCAGATCGATAAAGATGACCCAACTCGTGTTATCTGTAACATTTGTCAGCAAAAGCTAAGTAGAGGCCAAAAAATACATAGTTTGAGTACTTCATGCATGAACCGGCACATGGACATGAAGCATAAGTTGCAGTGGGAAGCTCAGTGTGCTACAATGCGGCCTACCCGGCCGGGCCAACCACCATCTGCCATATCTTGTGCATCCGCGGCATCTTCATCCTCTGTGACTGGGGGGACAGCAGTCACACCTGTTTTGGGGCGCAGACCTGCCACCTCTTTACCCGCAACAGCCAGCGTGATTGGCAGGTCATCATTTTCTTTGGAGGTGGTAACACCAGCTGGTGTTGAGCGCTGTCCGACATCGATAGCACCACCTTTGGATCAAGGCAACCTAACATGTCCGCCTGCATCTTCCTCACAGACCGGCAGTTTGCCGGGGACACCCTTATCAACCCCGTCTAAGCACAATAGCCAGCCCTCGGTCCCTCAGATGTGGACAAGTAAAAGACCATTTCCTCCTAGCCATGAGAATTTCACCATCTGCAAGCTCTTGGCTACAGAAATGCTGCCTTTCCGCCTGGTGGACACAGAGGATTTTCGAGACCTTATGTCCGTCGCAGTGCCCCAGTACCAGATGCCCAGTCGGCACTACTTCTCAAAGAAAGGTGTGCCTGCGCTCCACCAGCATGTCGCACACAACATCACCGCTTCTTTGAGAAACTCTGTGTGTGACAGGGTGCATTTCACCACAGACACTTGGACGAGTAGGCATGGACAGGGGCGTTACATGTCGCTGACTGGGCACTGGGTAACTATGGTGACAGCAGGACAAGGGGCTGCTGTCCAAGTCTTGCCGTCCCCACGAGTTGTGCGTCAATCCTCTTTATGTCAAAGTTCCTCCACTGCTTCTGCCTCCTCAACCTCCTCTCGGTCTTCCACCTGCACCCAAAGCCTGTCTGGTCATGCCACAAGCTTTCTAACTGCGCAGAAGGGATCCTGCACACCTCCTTACTATGCTGGCAGTAGGGCTCAACGTCATCAGGCGGTTTTTACATTGAAATGTCTGGGAAATGTGAGTCACACAGCTGAGGAGTTGTGGTCAGCTCTGGAGAACCAATTTCATGAATGGTTGTCTCCACTGGACCTGAAACCAGGGAAGGCCGTGTGCGACAATGCTGCAAACCTGGGTGCGGCCCTTCGCCGGGGCAATGTCACACACGTGCCTTGTATGGCTCACGTGTTGAACCTGGTTGTCCAGCAATTTTTAGCCCACTATCCCAGACTAGATGGCCTTCTGCAGAGGGCACGGTCGCTGTGTGCTCACTTCCGCCGTTCGCATCCCGCAGCTCAGCGACTTACATCTCTACAGAAGTCGTTGGGCCTGCCACTTCACCGGCTGAAATGCGATGTGCCTACCCGGTGGAATTCAACTCTGCACATGTTGCAGCGACTGTGGCAGCACCGACAAGCCCTGGTGCAATACGTTCTGACGTATAGCCTGGGCCAACGAGATTCAGAGGTGGGGCAAATCACGCTGGAGGAGTGGTCTCAGATCAGGGACCTATGCACCCTTCTGCACAGTTTTGAAATGGCGACGAAGATGTTTAGTGCTGACGATTCCATTATCAGCATGACTATTCCGGTGATTTACATGCTGGAGCACATGTTAAACAGAATTCGGAGTCAGGTGGTGGCACAAGAGGAGGTGGAGGAAGTAGAGGAGGAGGAGTTGTATGCGGAAGGGCTAACATCTGCAAGGTCCAGACGGTCGGCAGCACCAAGGCGGCAGGCATGTGAGGGTGGGGGAGATGGTTTTACCAGGGCGCATGGTAGCAGCCAAACTAGTGAGGAAGGTGCAGGAGCCCAGGAAGAAGTGGAGGACGAACTGATGGAAGACTCATCAGATGAGGGAGACCTTGATCACATTTCTGTTGTGCGAGGTTGGGGGGAGAGGACAGAGGAAGGAAGCATGATTGTTACCTCGCCACCAACACAACAGGGACTTGGTGCTCCTGGATGCGCAACACACATGAGTGCCTTCTTGCTGCACTACCTGCAACATGACCCTCGAATTGTGAGAATTAGAAATAATCCTGACTACTGGGTTGCCACACTGTTAGATCCCCGGTACAAAAGTAAATTTGCAGAAATTATTCCTGCCATAGAAAGGGATGCACGCATGCAGGAGTATCAGCAGAGACTGTTGCAGAATCTTACATGTGCTTTTCCACAAAATACCAGTGGTGCACGTAGTGAATCTCACAGTTCCAACTTGCCAACCGTGGGACCGTCAAGTGTTCAGCACTCAAACCGTAACAGAACCACAGTATCTGCTGGTAACATCAATTTTGCGGAATCATTTCACCACTTTTTTAGCCCATCCTTTGCAAGGCCACAGGAGACAAGAAGTCTGACACATAGTCAACGCCTAGAGACGATGGTACAGGAGTATCTCCAAGTAAACATTGAAGCCACGACTGTGTCACTGGACCCTTGCTCTTTTTGGGCTTCCAATCTGGATAAATGGCCGGAGCTAGCCACTTACGCCTTGGAGATCTTGTCATGCCCCGCAGCCAGCGTTCTGTCTGAACGTGTGTTCAGCGCTGCTGGTGGTGTGCTGACAGATAAGCGCACGCGGCTCTCCACTGATAATGTAGACAGACTCACGTTCATAAAGATGAACAAATCATGGATCCGAAACGACTTTTCTACCCCTGTGTCATCCTGGGGAGAGTAAAAGCTTGATGATTGGTTAAAATCACCCTACCAACCGTTTTAAGCTTTCAAATTACTAATCATGTTTATCTGTATCTTGACTGGAAAATAATTTGGGCTTTGTAGCAGTGTGCAGCACTGATCCTATTAGGCCATCTATAATAAGCTTCACCAGATTTAAAATTAAAAATAATTTTTAGCTGCATCTAGCCCGGAAAATAATTTTGGGGCTCCGAGATGCGCAAGACACATAAGTGCCTTCTTGCTGCACTACCTGCAGCATGACCCTCATATTGTCAGAATTCGAAGTAATCATGACTACTGGGTTGCCACACTCTTAGATCCCCCAAACTTTTCGATCAACCTTTTCATTTTAATAAAGACCAAAAAAATGGTCATTTTTGAAATTATAAGCATTAGCAGGTTGTTAGAAACTGAAATCAAACAGTTTTCAACTCAAAACTTTATTCTAGGTGATGTTACATTTTCACATAGGACCCCTTGTTCGAAAGGAGCTTCTGAACTCTCTCGTCCATTGAATTTATCAGGTTTTGGATGGTTTCTGCTTCAATTGTTTTGCATGAGGACAGAATACCCTCCCAGAGCTGTTGCTTAGATGTGAACTGCCTCCCGCCATCATAGACACTCCTTTTAATGATGCTCCAAAGGTTCTGAATGGGGTAGAGGTCAGGGGAGCATGGGGGTCACACCATAAGTTTGTCCCCTTTTATGCCCATATCAGCCAGAGATGCAGATGTTTTATGTGCAGCATGAGATGGTGCATTATCATGCAGAAAAATGATCTTGCTGTGAAATACACGGTTCTTCTTCTTGAACCATGGCAGGAAGTGCTGTTTGAGAAAATCCACATACATTATGGAGTTCATCTTTAGCGCCTTCAGGGATCCTAAAGGGGCCGACAATCTCTCTCCCCATGATTCCAGCCCAAAACATTACTCCACCTCCTCCTTGTTGGCGCTGTAGCCGTGTTTGCGTGGGGTGTCCATCAACCAGCCATCCTCCACTCCATTCATCTGGACCATCGAGCGCTGCACGGCACTCATCCGTGAACAAAACAGTTTTGAAATCAGTCTTCATGTAATGTTTGGCCCACTGGAGCCGTTTCTGCTTGTGTGAAGTGGATAGAGGAGGTCGACAGGATGGCGTATGCACAGCTGCAAACCTCTGAAGGACCCTGCATCTTGTTGTTCGGGGGACGTTGGAGGCACAAGCAGCTTCAAAAACTTGTCTGCTGCTATGACAAGGCTTTTTTGCCGCTGCTCTTTCAACCTGACGTAATTGCCTGTAGGAAAGAGTCCTCAATTTGCCCTTATCAGCACGCACACGTGTGTACTGTGAATCAGCTACATACTTCTTGATTGCCAAGACACTTCATCCTGATCATCGCACAATGTTGATTGTAGTCATGCCTTGACCTAAACACTCCACAATTTGTTGCTTCTCAGCAGCCGACACATCCTTTTTCTTTCCCATTTTGGCAGAAAATGTAGGCTGCTTAATAATGTGAGAGAGCCTTCTTAAGTAGTCTTGCCTTTCATTGGACACACCTGCCAAACTAATTAGCACAGGTGTCTGCAATTGCTTACAGTGATATAAAGAGCCCTGACACACATCACCATCAATGAGTTTAACTGACAAACAAACAAATTCTTCCCTTATCACTCCTAAACACTTTTTGCATAATAATTTGGAACGCGGTGTACATGTGCTTTTCCACAAAACACCAGTGGTTCACGTAGTGAATCTTACAGTTCTAACTTGCCAACCGTGGTCTGTATGGAATTGTTCAATAAAGGGCCCAAAATTAAGATAACATAGATGGGAGAGGTCTCTATGAATAGGAATTCCTAAGTATTATATACCCTGTGAGGGCCAGGCAAAGGGAAAGTTGGACTGGATGGAATCCTATATGGATTTAGGGAGGGAGACATCGAGGGCCTCAGACTTCGCTGCATTGATTTTAATATTTTACCATGTAACAAAGTGATCTATTTCAGCCATAACAGCAGGGATGGATATATGTGATTGAGTGATATATACTAGGACATCATCAGCAAATAGAGAGCACTTGTACTCGGTGCCTCCCACCTCAATCCACCTAATATTGGGGTTATGGCGAATTGATGAGAGCAGGTGCTCCGTCACTAGGATGTATAAGAGAGGGGACAGAGGACATCCCTGCCTTGTCCCATTGGTGATTGTGAAAGGTGATGAAAATGTTCTGACGCACCCCCTGGGCCTTGGGACACCCAGAGCCGGACCCTTTTTGGTGGATGCTGGTGGTTGTAGTCTTCGTGGCGGCGATCCGGTTCCGTGGCTCAGGGCGGTCAAACCAGTGGCGGAACTATTTATGTGGTTTTGATGTTTAAATGTCCGACTACGCCACCCGTGGATTGCGGTCAGAGTGAACCGCCGCTACAGGGCAGACCGCTAAGGCTGGTGTTGTGGGTGCAGCAGAGCGTAGCATAACTCCCCACGGGAGGAGTATAGCCTCAGGGCAGTGTATGCGGAGGATGGGGGTGATGGTGCAGGGCAGCAGCAGTAACGACACGGAGTCAGTGATGCAGTTCAGGGCCTTTACTCACAGTTCTTATTATCCAGACCACGTCTGCAGGTAACGGCTGCCCACGTCGTACTGTGCTCACCAGGTGAGGGGCTCAGACAACTCCCAGATAACTTTGGAGCGCTTCACAGGACCCCCTTTGTGTGTCCTTTGTCTGGCCTTTCTTACCAACACTTCTGTCCGGCTGCCTCGGGCCTCCTCTTGGTAAACTTGGCGCCAGTTTCCCTGACCCTATGTGGTGCCTTCCTAGCGGGTGGAGCAAGGGGCTGCGCCACATAAAATGTCAGAGCCTCCGGTTTCTAGCTGAGGGTCGTTTCCTGCCTCCACTAGTTCGGGGACCGGTCTCCCCCTTTGGCCTGACCCCTCCACGCAGGTGGATTCGGGCGTGCGGTGGCGACTCGCCCGTCCGCACCCCTGGGATCCCTTCATTCCTCGTTCCTGGAGCCTTCTCCGCTCCTCTTCCTTCCTTCTCCCTCTTGCAGGCCTGGGCTTCTGTTACTAGGCCCGCCTCCGGAGCAGAGCTCATGCAGAGCCCCTGCTCCCTGCCACTTCTGCTCAGACTTCTCTGCACTGAACTAAGATGGTGCCCACCTTTTATACTCCCTTCTCAATGCACCCAGGAACTGCTTCCTCCCTGCTCCTGCACTGCAGGGTTCCCCTTCCTCAGTGTTCCCTCCCCCCACTCCAGCCAGGGACAGGGACTGTCGTGCCCATCTCAGGGGCATATTGGTCGCCCTGCCCCACGGCAATGTGGTGTAATGCATGCAGGTGTCGGGTCCTGATCCACACTCCATCCTTATCTGAGAGTGAGATATCACACCTCTGGGTGAGGTGCAATACGTCTGTAGCAACCGAGCCCTCGGTGCTACAGTTCCATTTATCTTCAGCCTAGGTGACGTATTGTGATACAGGGCCATGATTTTGGCTATAAAAGGGTCCCCTAGACCCCTACCCCAAGCTTTTTAAGAGAATCATATATGGCGTGCCAGGAGACTCTATGGAATGCTTTCTCAGCATCCAACGAGAGTATCTACTTACAAATTTTTAACTGCATCTAGCCCAGGAAATACTTTGTGCCTAGTAGCAGTGTGTGCTAGTCAGCGGATTATCCCGGCTGTTAAGCAAGCTACACCACCTGTAGTTTGGACACTTAATTTTTTCAAAGGAAATGCTTCGGGACCACGGGATACTCAGTGAAGAGCATCAGGAGGCACCCCAAGGCATAGGGGCTGGGACTGGCACTAGGATGCCTTGCGGTGGACAGCCGAGCTCGATCCTTATAAAAGCTTTTTAACTGCAGCAGCTTTAGTGGACGCTACTGGAGCTGGAATTACGCGGCTGCTGGCATGAGACTTGCCCTCCAATAGATCCTTGTAAATGGATTTAAAGTGTATTCATTCAAATTAGAGGGACAATTTAAATTAAAAAGCTTAGAGCTGCCTCCACCACAGGGGGGCTCTCTCGACCCACCAGCGGACAGGCACCAGTATTGGGAGAGGGGGGCTGGCCGTCAGGGTTCACCGCGGCTCTGGCACAAACCCGGCGACACGGAGGTGGCACGGGCAGGAGCGGACTGGCCGTGTCGGATTCTCACTTTTTGGATTTTAGAAGGGCATGACATGCCTATATCTGTGTCTCCCCCTCCTTTTACTCCTCCACCTCTTTTCTTTTCGCATGACTATATGTACTTGTCACTTTTCCATGTGTTAGTTGTGTCTTCTGAGCAGTTTGTCAGCTTTTGGACACCTTTGAAGGTGTTTTCTATGTGTTTCTATGTGTTTTTGTTTGCCTGCCATTGGTTTTAACGGTGTTCGAAGGTGTTCGACGAACAGTTCGACGAACAGTTCGGCGAACACACGGGTGTTCGACGAACCGAACCGAACTCGAACACTACGGGGGTGGCTCAACAGTAGTTAAAACCAATGGCAGACAAACAAAAACACATAGAAACACATAGAAAACACCTTCAAATGTGTCCAAAAGCTGACAAACTGCTCAGAAGACACAACTAACACATGGAAAAGTGACAAGTACATATAGTCATGCGAAAAGAAAAGAGGTGGAGGAGTAAAAGGAGGGGGAGACACAGATATAGGCATGTCATGCCCTTCTAAAATCAAGAAAGGCTGGAGTAAAAATCTAAAATCAGCCTACCAACACCCTGACGTCATGACAAGAAAATTAAAAAAATAAATATCTTTAGGTAGAATGGCGGTTCCATTCAGAACACTTTCCTTACAAGACGTAGTGGTATCCCCGTTGTGAGTTGTGCCAAAAACAGAACCCAATACATTCGGACTAATCCAACATTTGTCATATCCAAGGGGCAGGTCAGTAAACGACAACATCGACGCGGAACCAAGTACAGTAGTATATACTGTATATCCTTTGACAAGGCAATCAGGCGGATCAAGAAGTTGGGAAGGGTCACACTAATGGCCAAAACAAACAATGATGCGGCGTTCCGGTTACTTACTACCTGTGCCTCCAAATAGTGTCCAACTATTAGGCTGCTTCTCGGAAGGAGCATACTATATAGATCGCTGTTTGCCCATGGGGTGGTCCAGATCCTGCTCACTATTTGAGGCGTTTAGTTGCTTCCTCGAATGGGTTGTATTGGACATTTCTAAGGGGGCTCATATTATCCATTACCTCGACAATTTCTTATGCCTGGGCCCAAAAGATACGCCACATGGTGAATACACGCAGTAGTCCACCTGTGAGAAGGAGAGAGCTGGAGGGAGAGCGGATACCACAGAGCCGAGGGGTTAGATGGAGAACAGAAGAAGTAAAGAGGGCGAGGGAGGTAAGGGAGTACAGTGGAAGGCCGACCTGAGCTCCCCACATTCCTGCTGGGCGGGGAACAGCCCTGGGAAGAAAAGCCGCTTGCGCATCCCTTTGAGGTTACGGTCGCGAGCGGGCAGAGGGACTACGCTGGAGTGCGAAGCCGACAGGGCCAGTCCGTTCCTGGCCGTGCGACCTCCATGTCACCGGGTTTGTGCCAGAGCCGCGGTGGACCCTGACGGTCAGCCCCCCTCTCCCAATACTGGTGCCTGTCTGCTCGTGGGTCGAGCCTCCCTGCGGTTGGGGGGGAGTAACAACTGCAGAAGAAAGACCATCTTCCAGCCAAACTAAGATGTCTACTTCTTTTCGTGGACAATGTGATACGATCCCTTTCTTACGGACACGCCCATAGCTACAAATTCCAGATGAGGCACAAAAAGAGCAGGTGCTTCAACGGATATCAAGAGCTCCTTCAAGTGGGCTCTCCTCCACCTCAACTTCAACATCACAAATACTCCAGTCCTCAGAGGTGTCACCCTAATCGCACTTGCAGACTTACAGACCGGCAGTTTGCCGGGGACACCCTACTCAACCCCGTCTAAGCACAACAGCCAGCCCTCGGTCCCTCTGATGTGGACAAGTAAAAGACCATTTCCTCCTAGCCATGACAAAGCTAAGAGGTTGAATTTCACCATCTGCAAGCTCTTGGCTACAGAAATGCTGCCTTTCCGCCTGGTGGACACAGAGGATTTTCGAGACCTTATGTCTGTCGCAGTGCCCCAGTACCAGATGCCCAGTCGGCACTACTCCTCAAAGAAAGGTGTGCCTGCGCTACACCAGCATGTCGCACACAACATCACCGCTTCTTTGAGAAACTCTGTGTGTAACAGGGTGCATTTCACCACAGACACTTGGACGAGTAGGCATGGACAGGGGCGTTACATATCACTGACTGGGCACTGGGTAACTATGGTGACAGCAGGACAAGGGGCTGCTGTCCAAGTCTTGCCGTCCCCACGAGTTGTGCGTCAATCCTCTTTATCTAGAAGTTCCTCCACTGCTTCTGCCTCCTCAACCTCCTCTCGGTCCTCCACCTGCACCCAAAGCCTGTCTGGTAATGCCACCTGCTTTCTAACTGCGCAGAAGGAATCCTGCATACCTCCTTACTATGCTAGCAGCAGGGCTCAACGGCATCAGGCGGTGTATACTTTGAAATGTCTGGGAAATGTGAGTCACACAGCTGAGGAGTTGTGGTCAGCTCTGGAGACCCATTTTCATGAATGGTTGTCTCCACAGGACCTGCAACCAGGGAAGGCCATGTGCGACAATGCTGCAAACCTGAGTGCGGCCCTTCGCCGGGGCAATGTCACACACGTGCCTTGTATGGCTCACGTGTTGAACCTGGTTGTCCAGCAATTTTTAGCACACTATCCCGGACTAGATGGCCTTCTGCAGAGGGCATGGTCGCTGTGTGCTAACTTCCGCCATTCGCATCCCGCAGCTCAATGACTTACATCTCTACAGAAGTCGTTGGTCCTGCCAGTTCACCGGCTGAAATGCGATGTGCCGACACGGTGGAATTCAACTCTGCACATGTTGCAGCGACTGTGGCAGCACCGACAAGCCCTGGTGCAATACGTTCTGACGTATAGACTGGGCCGAGATCCAGAGGTGGGGCAAATCACGCTGCAGGGACCTATGCACCCTTCTGCACAGTTTTGAAATGGCGACAAAGATGTTTAGTGCTGATGATGCCATTATCAGCATGACTATTCTGGTGATTTACATGCTGGAGCACACGTTAAACTGAATTCGGAGTCAGGTGGTGGGACAAGAGGAGGTGGAGGAAGTAGAGGAAGAGTCGAATGTGGAAGGGATAACATCTCCAAGGTCCAGACGGTCGGCAGCACCAAGGCGGCAGGCATGGGAGGGTGGGGGAGAGGGATTACCCAGGGTGCATGGTAGCAGCCAAACTGTTGAGGAAGGTGCAGGAGCCAAGGAAGAAGTGGACGATGAACTGGCGATGGGCATGGAAGACTCATCAGATGAGGGAGACCTTGATCACATTTCTGTTGTGCGAGGTTGGGGGGAGAGGGCAGAGGAAGGAAGCATGATTCTTACCTCGCTACCAACACAACAAGGACTTGGTGCTCCTGGATGCCCAAGACACATGAGTGCCTTCTTGCTGCACTACCTGCAACATTACCCTCAGATTGTCAGAATTCGAAGTAATCCCGACTACTGGGTTGCCACACTCTTAGATCCCCGGTACAAAAGTAAATTTGCCGAATTAATTCCTGCCATAGAAAGGGATTCACGCATGCAGGAGTATCAGCAGAGGCTGTTGCAGAATCTTACATGTGCTTTTCCGCAAAACACCAGAGGTGCACATAGTGAATCTCACAGTTCTAACTTGCCACCCCTGGGACTGTCGAGTCTTCATCACTCAAACCGTAACAGTAACACAGTATCTGCTGGTAACAGCAATTTTCTGGAATCGTTTCACCACTTTTTTAGACCATCCTTTGCAAGGCCACAGGAGACAAGAAGTCTGACATATAGTCAACGCCTAGAGAGGATGGTACAGAAGTATCTCCAAGTGAACATCGAAGCTATGACTGTGTCACTGGACCCTTGCTAATTTTGGGCTTCCAATCTGGAAAAATGGCCTGAGCTCGCCACTCACGCCTTGGAGATCTTGTCATGCCCTGCAGCCAGCGTTCTCTCTGAACGTGTGTTCAGCGCTGCTGGTGGTGTGCTGACAGATAAGCGCACGTGGCTGTCCACTGAGAATGTAGACAGACTCATGTTCATGAAGATGAACAAATCATGGATCCGCAAGGACTTTTCTACTCCTGTGTCATCCTGGGGAGACTAAAAGCTTGAGAATTTGGTAAAATCACCTCACCAACCATTTTAAGCAACTCTGGGGAAATTGATGCCACTTAAGTGGTGCCTGTGCCACAATTTTTGGAATAAATGGAGACTCTTTTTGGAGTCCCCTTGCTGTGTTTTACGTGACGTTGGCATCGTCAATTCCAGGTGGGTTGGGTCGCCCCCCCGCCCTTTTAACCGTAAGAAACTACATACACTATGGCTTGGGGTAACACAGATGGTTGACTCTGAAGAGCTGTTTACTCAAAGGTCTGGTCCAAAGCTTCAGTGTCTGCTAGTCAGCGTAGTAGCCCAGCTCTGAAGCAAGCTACACCGCCTGTGTATCTAATAAGAATTTTTAACCGCATCTAGCCTAGACAATACTTTGGGCGCAGTAGCCCAGCTGTGAAGCAAGCTGCACCGCCTGTGTATCTAATAAGAATTTATAACTGCATTTAGCCCAAGCAATACTTTGGGCGTAGTAGCCCAGCTGCAAAGGGAGCTGCACCGCCTGTGTATCTAATAAGAATTTTTAACTGCATCTAGCCTAGGCAGACTGTGGGGACCCCCAACCAAACCCAGACGCTCAGCCCCCCTACCGCCCCCCTTTCCTTGACAATACAATAATGTAACTATTACAACTGGATGGGTGAGGATTGGTCACAGCTTTATTAACTCTATATACTCATTCCATTAGAAAGGCATTTTATTTCTAAAATAATTCAGCTTCTTGCAGCATGCCCTGTATCTCCACACCGGCAAGTTGGCCAACAAGTGTAACTCTCCAACATGTCCTTTCTATTTCCAGGCCACGGAGGATCCTGCATACTCGTATGCGGACTCTGACCCCCATCCATCACTCTTAACGCTTGTTCCACTCCGTCCTGGAGTCCTGACAGGAATATGTCCAGTCCAATATCCATTAAGTGAACACCGTCGGGCCATATGAGGCCTGCTTTATCTCCTTCCAGTTGTCAGTGTCGTATCACTACACCGCCTCTGTCTCTTCTAAATTTTGCCATCCGAATATTTATTACCCTCCTTGTCTGTTCGATGGCCGTGATGTCTCGCGCACCTTGCCATACCGCTATCGGCACAATCTCTGACCATACTATAGTTAGTTTTGTGAAAAATTCTCTGAAGCGCTCAGTGTCTAGTTTCATTATTGCCATTAGTTATGCGCTCTTGTGATGACCTAGGTCGTTTCCCCCAGCCTGTATAACTAAGATGACCGGACCTCTTGCCTCTCTCCTTACCTTGATTACCTCAATAAGTACCTGTGGGCATTGCAGGCCTCTAATACCTCTCCAGTTGAAATATGTGTTATGAAACTCTAATTTCCTCCCGACTGGGTCGATTTTCGCCCTTTTTTCCTGCCCAATATATATACGAGTAGCCTATCACCCACACTGTTGGCTTAGCGTCACCTGTAAAAGAAACAAACCACGTTAGGATAACAAGTCCGGTCTTATGTATCTCGCCAAACACGTGGATCGCATCTCCCTATCCTCTGAACTTCTGTTTCTGACAGTCCTGCTCTTGCTGCTTCCGTGGCCGCGCCTATGCGGAATGAGTGTGTCCCATAATCTTTGGGGTGGTTCCCTGCCGGTGTTAGGCATTTATTAAATATAGCTTGGAACTGGTATCTTGATAATGGCGTTCCATAAATGTGTGATAGGAAGAAATTACTTTGTGATCTGATGGTTATATATGTTTTCACTATTGTTACCCGACTCAGTGTACCGTCTGTGGGTTGTAGAAGTACCCAAGTGCCCCTGCCCGCTGGAACTATTTTCCATTTGCGTATGCATAGACGTATTGCATTATTGGCTATGACTACCTCCTGGTGTAATAAGTCTCCACTGGTGGTAATTTTGGATTGAGGGACTAATTCGCTTATGCATAGCGCCCCGAAGAAGGTGATTGCAAATGAAGTAGACAGTAGTGTTGCTTCAAATTGTGAGTGTCATGTTAATGGTGTTAGGGATATTATGTGAGAAATCAGTTTTAGTGACACGGGAAGGGACGTCTACACTCCTGACTTGGCTGACCCCTTTTCCACCCTTTTATGGATTGTCTGATGATGAATCTCTTTGTCACATCTCCCCAATTCAGTAGTTGGAAGTGAAATGCTACTCCGGTCAGACACCGCTGCGCTGAAGCCCCGATATGCCCCTCATCATTAGCTGATGGAGAAATTCTATGGTGACTTGTAATCTGGCTTGTTCACATTGGTCAACCCGTCTGCCTGCTACTAGTCGTGTCCACTCTTCCCATGCCTTACCGTATGCTTGCCACGTCGACGGGGCAACTGATGCTCTGATTAATGGCATCAACTATTCGCCACTAGATCCCATAGGGAGGGTGGGCAACTGTTGCCCGATGGGTAGGCGTTGGGGAGGAGCTCTGTGAAAATCTGCCAATTGAATTGTGATAAAGCGTTAGCACCATCGTTAGACCCCTCAGCATCGTGGCTAGCGCGGACCTATACATTGTGTTTTAGGCACAGGAATGCTAGCCGGCGTAATAGGCCTAGCACTGGGAGAGACGATGATGCCATCTTATTAATGCAGTGCGCAAGGCAGGTGTTTTTTGTTATGAAGCGTATATTTTTGTTAGCCAGGCGCGCGCCCTATATTTCTATTGCTACCACTATTGGGAAGAGTTCCAGGAGTGTCTGTTTTTTTGTCAGCACTTGTTCTGCCCAATACGGAGGCCATAAGCTTGTGCACCATTGGTTATTTAGTATCGCTGCATATCCGTACAGATGGGCTACTCCAATGAGTAACAGACACTGCTACAGGCCCAAAAGGTTTTACTTGGCTAGATGCAGTAAAAAATTGTTATTAAATACAAAGGTGGTGTAGCTTGGTACAGATGGGCTACTCCAATGAGTAACAGACACTGCTACAGGCCCAAAAGGTTTTATTTGGCTAGATGCAGTAAAAAATTGTTATTAAATACAAAGGTGGTGTAGCTTGGTACAGATGGGCTACTCCAATGAGTAACAGACACTGCTACAGGCCCAAAAGGTTTTATTTGGCTAGATGCAGTAAAAAATTGTTATTAAATACAAAGGTGGTGTAGCTTGGTACAGATGGGCTACTACAATGAGTAACAGACACTGCTACAGGCCCAAAATTATTTACTTGGCTAGATGCAGTAAAAAATTGTTATTAAATACAAAGGTGGTGTGCTTGGTACAGATGGGCTACTACAATGAGTAACAGACACTGCTACAGGCCCAAAAGTATTTACTGGGCTAGATGCAGTAAAAAATTGTTATTAAATACAAAGGTGGTGCAGCTTGGTACAGATGGGCTACTCCAATGAGTAACAGACACTGCTAATATGCCCATAAGGTTTTACTGGGCTAGATGCAGTAAAAAAAATGTTATTAATTACAAAGGTGGTGTAGCTTGGTACAGATTGGCTACTCCAATGAGTAACAGACACTGCTACTATGCCCAAAAGGTTTTACTTGGCTAGGTGCAGTAAAAAATTGGTATTAAATACACAGGTGGTGTAGCTTGCAACACAGATAGGCTACTCCACTGACTAACACACACTGCTAGAGGCCCAAAAGGATTGGCTTAGCTAGATTTATCCAAATGCTGTGAAAAACACTTGCACAGCACTGGCACAGACCTGCCTGGCAAAAGTGCTAGGAACTGCTGTAACCTAGCCCTCAAAAGGGCTGCAATTACAACTAGTCCCTACTCCCTAAACCTATCTGTCTATTTAAGAGCAAATTCGCTTGCAATTCACACAGTTACAAAGTATAGTGCCCACAGCAGCAGCGGTGCCGTCTAACACTCAGCTGCAGCAGTGAGAAAATGGTGGCGACGGGGAAAATGGCTGGGTCTTATAGGGCAAGGACATGTGACATACACAGCCAATGACACATGCCCTTGCTTGTGTGAAAAAAAAGCACTTCGCTGCATGTGTGCACTGCTGACAGGCTGACAGACTGCACCTCCCCACTGTAAATGCGGGAAAGAAAAAAAAAATGGAGATCGTCATTATTTCTGCAGAGATCCATCCCCTGCCCCTCTCCCCACCCACTCTACACTGAAACTGTCTTTTAACATTGATTAACAGTATTACTGTGAAAAAATCCAGTTACGATTTTGGTGCACGAACAGTTATCGAACATAACCTCCAACAGCCGGATTTTTTGCAAATCGTTCGGGTTCGTCGAACAGCTCGAACACCGCCCAAAACAGCTCGAATTTGAGATTGGCGAACAGTTCGAGTCGAACACCGCTCATCTCTAGTGATGACTCCAATGCAGATTTGTACTTGCAAGTCCAGGAACTGAATAAGGATATGGTTACATTGCTTAAAACTGTCCAGTCTCTACAGGCATCTTCCCCCTACAGAGAGGATCCAGCTAGCATCGAGCCCGGATGACCTGCCATGGCGACAACAGAGGAGTAAACCACTGACCTACGCCAGGATAAGGCCAACAGACTGCTTCGACCCATCCGGAAGACCCATCTGCCGACGCTGTGACAAAGTTGGTCACATTGAAAGAGGATGTCCTTTAAACGAGTGACCCCTAGGGCAGCGGACTAACCTCCAGGAGTAGGCAGTCTGGTCCAAACAACTGGAGAGACAAGTATGTTGGAGGACGGCCCATTCTACCCATTGTGATCAATGGCATCCCTTTAAATGCCCTCTTGGACACCGGTTCTCAGGTAACTCCTATGCCTCACATACTGTATAAACGATATTGGGCTGATACTGACTTTACTCACCGCCCTGATATTGACAAACATGAATGTAACCCTATGGTCACTCTGGGTACCAATGTAATTGAAAACTGACTTAGTGAGATTGTCAAGGTAAAATATATATTATTGAAAATCAATTAGTTTCTTTTAATAGATTACCTGATCAGTGTGAATCAATATAGAGATGATGGAATAATTTATGTGTATGTATGTATGCAAATATGTATATGCACATGGATTATGTTAATAGTTAATGAATATATAACTAACTGCTTCTGTTCTAATTTGTAGACATGAACAAGTAAATGATTTCCTGGGAATGACGTATGCATGTGCATGGCTGATAACAGAGAGATTCATGCCAAGTTTGCAAAGATGGCGCAGAGAGACAAACTCACCCCCTCCCATCGGAATTCCTATTGCATTACGCAGACCAAGAGATACATAGATGAACAAATTATAGTTTGCCGAGTTATCAGAAAAGAGCAATAAATTTTACTAATCCTACCTAGAAGGAGAATACTATATAACCCCAAGTCTACGTAATAAAGTATGCCATTTGCGTGGTTCAGTCTCTGAGTGAAGTTTTTCAACCAGATTAGCAGATTTGGTTAATTAGCTTCTCTGCAAGCACTCGGACATCTTTAATTTGGAGGAGAGCAGTTACCTAGTGTATCTTAAATTGATGAAACCTCCACAAGATCATTGTACTCCTGCCACAAGCAGCTGAGACTGCCAACTCCAGTCAACAGCGGGCCCAGGTAGAGTCGACCGGTGGAGAGATTGGCAGCGTAAGGGTGAGTGATCCCTACCCCATTGTGCTTCCCCTCAGGAGTGAGACTATTATATGGTGCAGAGCAGCCATAGGTATTAGAGGTCAAGCCTACCTGGCCTTAGTGGAGCGAGTCTACTCTGACTGCAGGCCCAATGTCATGACCGCTAGAGGGGTGGTAGATGTCAGAATGGGAAGAGTGTCATTATGAGTGCTGAATTTTGGGGAGAAAGAAGCTAACTTGCCCAGGTATGCTACTGTAGCCAAACTCTTTACTGTCAGCAACAATTCTATCCAGGCAGTAGAACCCTTGGACCTGTCTGAGTCGACAGAGGACGACTGCTCCTCAGGTCAGTTGGAGGACTTGTGTCAGAAAATGCAAATTGGCATTTACTCCACTCCTTCACACCAGAAAAATGGGGTCTATCGAGTAGTCCAGGAGTACGAGAAGGATTTCAGCAAGAACCCCCTGGATTTTGGGCAGGTCAAGGGGATCCAACATCACATCTCTACAGGAAATCACCCACCTATCAAAGAGAGGTATCGTCCTGTCCCTCCTGCTCATTACCAGTGTGACAAAAGTATGCTAAAAGAGATGAAAGAAGCAGGGGTAATAAGGGACAGCTGCAGCCCTTGGGCAGCTCCCTTGGTATTGGTCAAAAAGAAAGATGTTACCATGCGCATGTGTGTAGTAGATTACAGGCAAATAAATAAAATCACTCACAAAGATGCCTACCCCTTGTTACGCATAGAGGAGTCACTAGCAGCATTAAAATCAGCCAAGTATTTCTCGACTCTAGACTTAACCAGTGGGTATTGGCAGGTTCCTGTAGCAGAGACAGACAAAGAGAAGACTGCTTTCACCACACCAATGGGGAAATGTGAATTCAACTGTATGCCATTTGGGTTGTGTAATGCACCTGGAACCTTCCAGAGATTATTGGAGTGTTGCCTTGGGCACAAGAACTTTGAGACTGTGCTGTTGTATCTGGATGATGTCATAGTTTTTTCCAGGACATATGAAGACCACCTGAAACACCTGGCAGAAGTCTTTGAAGCACTGTCCAACTTTGGCTTGAAGTTGAAACCATCAAAGTGTCACCTCATGAAGCGCAAGGTGTAGTACATAGGCCATGTCGTGAGTGCAGAAGGAGTGGCTCCAGATCCAGACAAGGTGACTGTCATCCAAGACTGGCAAGTACCCACTACCATCCGTGAGGTTCGACAATTCTTGGCTTTAGTCGGCTATTACAGACGCTTCATTAAAGGCTTCACAAAAATGACGGCTCCCCTTCAAGATCTCCTAGTGGGCCACTCCAAAAAGGCCAGAACAAAGAGTCCCCCAATTGAGTGGAACACTAAATTGAAATAGTCCTTCAACAACCTTAAGCAGGCTCTCCCCGGAGAAGAGATCCTGGCTTACCCAGACTATGGTCAGCCATCCATCCTCTACACTGATGCCTGCAACATCGGAAGTTGTCCTCTCTCAAGTACAGCAGGGCAAAGTGAAAGCCATCGCCTACGTCAGTAGTAAGCTTTGTCCTACCGAGAGAAATCCTGCCAATTACAGTTTCTTCAAGTTAGAGTTCCTGGCTATTGTCTGGGCAGTGACGGAGAGGTTCAAGCACTACCTCGTCTTTTCCAATTTCATCATCTACACCGACGCCTCAGGAGACTGCAAAGCTCGGTGCCTTAGAGCAACGGTGGATGGCGCGGTTGTCCAACTATGAATTTGTCATCAAGTATCGAGCTGGTAACAAAAACGCCAACGCCGATGCCTTATCCCGCATGCCGAACCCTCCAGACTCGGAATAAGACCTGGCATTCCTGGAAGAGATCGAGATGCCAGCATTCCAATGCCAAGGGGCTTCCCAATGCTCCCGCTGCGTGAATAACAAACACTCAGCAGTCCGAGAGTTCTCTCTCAATCCACTACCTCATCATGGTTGGGCAGAGATACAGAACAGCAATCCAGCCGTCCGCATGGTGAAGGAACTGCTTGTGACAGCTGATTAATCTCCCACTCCTGATACCCCACCAGAAGTCTTACAAATGTGGAAGGAAAGGAAAAAGTTGTTCTTCTATGAAGGCAAACTGTGCCGAAGGACTATCAACTCCCGTACGCATGAGCTGGTGTGGCAGATCGTGGTCCTAAGAAAGGATATACTGATGGTCCTTGAAGCCTACCACAACCAGGCAGGACACTTCAGATGGAAGAAGTTAGAAGTCGTCATCCGTGCTCGCTTCTTCTGGATGGGTGTGAGACGGTCCATTGAAAAGTGGTGTAGAGAATGAGGCCCATGTAACCTCAGTAGAAAAGATTGCAACAGCCAGAGGGCCCCCTTGCAGTCCATCATCACCAAGCAGCCACTTGAAATAGTGGCTCTAGACCACGGGAAATTGTCCCCGAGTCGGTGAGGATACACCTATGCCTTGACAATACACGGCGTGCAGAATTATTACGCAAATGCGTATTTTGATCACTTTGATACTTTTTATACATGTTGTCCTACTCCAAGCTGCATAGGCTTGAGAGCCAACTACCAATTAAGTAAATCTTGTGAAGTGCATCTCTGTAATGAGGAGGGGTGTTATCTAATGACATCAACATCCTATATAAGGTGTGCTTAATTATTAGGCAACTTCCTTTCCTTTGGCAAAATGGGTCAGAAGAGAAATTTGACGGGCTCTGAAAAGTCCAAAATTGTGAGATGTCTTGCAGAGGGATGCAGCAGTCTTGAAATTTCCAAACTTTTGAAGCGTGGTCACCGAACAATCAAGCGTTTCATGGCAAATAGCCAACAGGGTCGCAAGAAGTGTGTTGACCAAAAAAGGCGCAAAATAACTGCCCATGAATTGAGGAAAATCAAGCGTGAAGCTGCCAAGATGCCATTCGCCACCAGTTTTACCATATTTCAGAGCTGCAACGTTACTGGAGTATCAAATAGAACAAGGTGTGCGATACTCAGGGACATGGCCAAGGTAAGGAAGGCTGAAAAACGACCACCTTTGAGCAAGAAACATAAGATAAAACGTCAATAATGGGCCAAGAAATATCTTAAGACTGATTTTTCAAAGGTTTTATGGACTGATGAAATGAGAGTGACTCTTGATGGGCCAGATGGATAGCCAGAGGCTGGATCAATAAAGGGTAGAGAGCTCCACTCTGACTCAGACGCCAGCAAGGTGGAGGTGGGGTACTGGTATGGGCTGGTATCATCAAAGATGAACTTGTGGGACCTTTTCGGGTTGAGGATGGAGTGAAGCTCAACTCCCAGACCTACTGCTAGTTTCTGGAAGACAACTTCTTCAAGTAGTGGTACAGGAAGAAGTCGGCATCGTTCAAGAAAAACATGATCTTCATGCAAGATAATGCTCCATCACATGCATCCAACCACTCCACAGCGTGGCTGGCTAGTAAAGATCTAAAAGAAGAAAAAAGTTTGACATGGCCCCCTTGTTCACCTGATCTGAACCCCATAGAGAACCTGTGGTCCATCATAAAATGTGAGATCTACAAGGAGGGAAAACAGTACAACTCTCGGAACAGTGTCTAGGAGGCTGTGGTGGCTGCTGCACGCAATGTTGATTGAAAACAGATCAATAAACTGACAGAATCTATGGATGGAAGGCTGTTGAGTGTCATCATAAAGAAAGGTGGCTATATTGATCACTAATTTTTTTAGTTTTTGTTTTTGCATGTCAGAAATGTTTATTTCTAAATTTTGTGCACTGATATTGGTTTACCTGGTGAAAATAAACAAGTGAGATGAGATTATATTTGGTTTTCATTAAGTTGCCTAATAATTCTGCACAGTAATAGTTACCTGCACAAACAGATATCCTCCTAAGATAGCCAAAAAAAAGCACTCCAACTTCCAAAAATATAAGATTGGATATTTGGGTTGCTTGAGAACATAGTTGTTGATCAATAATAAAAATAATCCTCTAAAATACAACTTGCCTAATAATTCTGCACGCAGTGTATATATTTTTGGTTGGCAGGCAAAGTCCACCAAAGGTTTTTTACTGTGGCAAAGTTAATCCAGTCTGCTAAAAGGCATATCCTATTTTAGTGCCATTGAACTTGTCCTGTTTTCACAGTAAAAAAAACAAAACTTCTCTTACTTGGCCCAGTCCAAAAAAAATTTAATAAGCCTGCTACTACGTCAGTGGCGGTCAAAGTCAGCTGGACGCAGAGCTTATGTAGAGTAACCCCAAAATATTTTTTACTCTGAGTAAAGTGATACAACTGGCAAGAGTTTGAAATATTTTGGAGCATATATTCTATGTCATACTGGCCTCATCCACATTCAAAAAAAAATTTCTTCTGTTCCTAAAGTAATACAGCAGGGGACATCTCAGTTTGAAATTGTTTGAAGAATATCTCGTAGGTTTTATCGGCCTCATGCACACTAACAAATTTCTTTTGTCTGTTAGTAACATTATACAGCAGGCCATATCTTACCTTGTCATTTAGTGTCGCTGAAATTCAGGTGTGTGCTGAGCTATTGCACAAGAAAAAAACATATTTTTCTTTAGTTAATTACGTGCTCCTTCCACTGTATCTGACCAACATGAGTGGAAAAAAGAGAGGGTGTGGTGAAAGGGGGAATGGTCTTGGTGTTCAAGGTGTACGTGGGGTATGTGGTAATGTTAGTAAAAGCACTAGTAAATCAACACAAACAGGTCGTATCCAAAGACAACTGACAACTTATGTTAGTGGATGACCTACTGCACTCCCTTCCTTTGGCAGCTGCACAGCGATACCCCTTGCTGATAAGGCCCAGAAAGAGCAGGTGCTACAGTGAATGACAAGCTCTGCTTCCAGTACCCTCTCCTCTTCTTCCTCCACCTCAACATCACACGCAGTACAGTCCACAGAGTTGGCACCACAAATTACCCATGCTTCCCCCTGCATCACAACTGGCCAACTGCCCAAATGACTGCTGCGAATCCCAGATGGGCGAGTCTGTAGAACTCTTCATCCATTCTACACCATGGGCATCAGAAGTGTACTCCAAACAGTCACAGAGTCAAGGGGAGGAAAGCATCTGCACCGATGCCCAAATTTTTTTTAGCTTGGATTCAGGGCAGGTCCGAACAGGTTCCTGACCCTCGTCACCAGGTGTTAACTGCAGGGGAGGGAGGTGATCCCGATGAGACTCAGATACCTGAGGCTCACGCGGACTGCACTGTGCTGTCAGGGAAACAAGAGGAGAGGGGTCACTCTGAGGGCAAGGAATGGGATGACATATTGGATGATGACGAGGTTGAAGATCCTACTTGGTGTGAACCCAGAGTCACGCAGCTGAGTAGCTAATCTGAGGAGGTTGAGGAGGAAGACAAGGAGGTTACATTTCACCCTAAAGCACAAAGAGCACTGCATCCTTAGCCACAACCGGTCACAGGTCTGCAGCTCACAGAGGCAGCAAGGGTTGCCTAGCATGGGCCTTTTTTGTCACTGCAAAGGATGAGCCAACTCACGTTATCTGCAAACTTTGCGATAAAAAACTCAGTAGAGGGAGAAACTGCAATAATTTGACTACCACATGCATGAACGTTCACATGCTTGAAAAACGTTCTTTACACTGGGAATCTTACCGCCCTGAAATGCGGACCAGCGCACATCAACAACCATCAGCAGCCCCATCAAACGCATCCGCTGCTTCTTCCTTCTCCTCTGTTACCGTGCCAAGTATTGTCACGCGGGTCTCCCATCACAGAAACTCCGGTTCCTTACCCGCTCCAGTCAGGCTGAGTGACTGCCGGTCAGCTATAACGGAAGTGGACACGCCTGCTGTGTTTGTTTCACTGAGCACACTGCATGTTTCTCAATCTACCGTAACATCTGCACCTCACTCACGCTCCACCAGTTTTTCCGGTTCACCATACTCCGCCCTCTCTCAGCACCTTATCCAGTCCTCGGAACCACAGTTGTGGTCACGTAAAAGATTGTTTCATCCTACGCATGACAAAGCTAAGAGGATGAACTCCACCATCTCCAATCTGTTGGCCATGGAAATGGTGGTCTTAGGCCCTATTTTTTAAATGTAAACACTTCCGATTGAGTCTGCATCTCCTGGGTTGGCTGTAGTGGGACAGGTATGGGTCTGCGTTAAACTGCTTGTAGTCTAATGACATTGATGCCACTTCAGTGGTGTTAGGCCCTCGTTTAGGGCAATGTGAACACTCCTGGTTAGGTCTCCATCTCCTGGGTTGGCTGTACTGGAAGAGGTGTGGGTCTTGTTTACACTATTTCTACAGTAGTGAAATTGATGCCACTTTGCTGGCATCTGCCACTAATTTTTTTAAATGTGGGGAATTCTGATTGGGTCTCCATCTATTGGGTTGGCTGTAGTGGAACCTTCCTGTTCTGCAGTCTAAGTTGTGTAAGGTTGCGTACCAGTCTCCTTGCTGCACTTCTAATACAGACTCTGCCTGCTGCACTCCTGATACAGACTCTGCCTGCTGCACTCTGATACAGACTCTGCCTGCTGCACTCTGATACAGACTCCGCCTGCTGTACGCCTGATACAGACTCTGCCTGCTGCACTCCTGATACAGACTCTGCCTGCTGCACTCTGATACAGACTGTGCCTGCTGCACTCTGATACAGACTCTGCCTGCTGCACCATCTAGTCTGTCCTACTGGGTCCAGCTGCTGTGTGACTGTTGGTCTGTCCTGGAGTGGCACCTGGCGTTCATCGAGAGCCAAGTCTAACCTCACCATCAGAGGCTCTAGTGAACAATCCGGTGCTTGCTTAGTCACGCCCCTCCAGGATCTCCAGGGTCCATGGCACAGTGGTTCCACAAACCACGTCTGTGACAGTGCGCCCTCGCAGGCAGGGTCCTCTCTCCTGTTCTACCAGCCGGTGACCCCTTTTGACATGTAAAGTGCAACTGAATAAATGTTGCTGTCACAATAATAATAATTATAGTACTTGTACTCTGGGTCAATTGATGGCACTTCCCTGGTGTCTACACCTAATTTGATGTGTTTTGGCAGCTTTAAGTCCCATTTCTTGGTGTTGTATATGCATTTTTTGGCCTCCCTATTGACTCCTATGGGATTCGGAAATGTTCAACAAACATTCGGCGAATAAATTAGGCAAAAATAATTTTGTTCTGCGAACTTTTCCGAACTGAATATTGAAATGCTCGCTCATGCCTAGTTTTAAGGTATAGCAGTAATCCTGCATAGCTATATCTTATAGCTGTGATAAGAAAGCAGAAAGTGAAAGTGCCATAGTGGGACAAAGTAAAAAAAGTTTAAAAAAGTTCTAAAAATATGAAAAAAAAAAATCACAAAATAATTAAATATATATACAGTACAGACCAAAAGTTTGGACACACTTTCTCATTTAAAGATTTTTCTGTTTTGAAGGCATCAAAACTATGAATTAACACATGTGGAATTATATAGTTAACAAAAAAGTTTGAAACAACTGAAAATATGTCTTATATTCTAGGTTCTTCAAAGTAGTCACCTTTTGCTTTGATGACTGCTTTGTACACTATTGGCATTCTCTTGATGAGCTTCAACAGGTAGTCACTGGAAATGGTCTTCCAACTATCTTGAAGGAGTTCCCAGAGATGCTTAGCACTTGTTGGCCCTTTTGCCTTCACTCTGCGGTCCAACTCACCCCAAACCATTTCAATTGGGTTCAGGTCTGGTGACTGTGGAGGACAGGACATCTAGCGTAGCACCCCATTACTCTCCCTCTTGGTCAAAAAGCCCTTACACTGACAGGCGGCACGGTGGCGCAGTGGTTAGCACTGCAGCCTTACAGCGCTGGGGTCCTGGGTTCAAATCCCACCAAGGACAACATCTGCAAGGAGTTTGTATGTTCTCCCTGTGTTTGCATGGGTTTCCTCCTTGTTCTCCAGTTTCCTCCCACACTCCAAAGACATACTGATAGGGAATCTAGATTGTGAGCCCCGATGGGGACAGCAACAATAATGTATGTAAAGTGCTGCAGAATATGTTAGCGGTATATAAAAATAAAGATTATTATTATAATTATTACACAGCCTGGAGGTGTGTTTGGGGTCATTGTCCTGTTGAAAAATAAATGATGGTCCAACTAAACGCAAACCGGATGGAATAGCATGCCGCTGCAAGATGCTGTGGTAGCCATGCTGATTCAGTATGCCTTCACTTTTGAATAAATCCCCAACTGTGTCACCAGAAAAGCACCCCCACACCATCACACCTCCTCCTCCATGCTTCACGTGGGAAGCAGGCATGTAGAGTCCATCCGTTCACCTTTTCTGCGTCGCACAAAGACACGGTGGTTGGAACCAAAGATCTCAAATTTGGACTCTTCAGACCAAAGCACAGATTTCCACTGGTCTAATGTCCATTCCTTGTGTTCTTTAGCCCAAACCTATCTCTTCTGCTTGTTGCCTGTCCTTATCAGTGGTTTCCTAGCAGCTATTTTACCATGAAGGTCTACTGCACAAAGTCTCCTCTTAACAATTGTTGTAGAGATGTGTCTCCTGCTAGAACTCTGTGTGGCATTGACCTGGTCTCTAATCTGAGCTGCTGTTAACCTGCGATTTCTGAGGCTTGTGACTCGGATAAACTTATCCTCAGAAGCAGAGGTGACTCTTGGTCTTCCTTTCCTGGGGCGGTCCTCATGTGAGCCAGTTTCTTTGTAGCGCTTGATGGTTTTTGCAACTGCACTTGGGGACACTTTCAAAGTTTGCTCAATTTTACGGACTGACTGACCTTAATTTCTTAAAGTAATGATGGCCACTCGTTTTTCTTTACTTAGCTGCTTTTTTCTTTAACAGTCTATTCAGTAGGACAATCAGCTGTGTATCCACCTGACTTCTGCACAACACAACTGATGGTCCCAGCCCCATTTATAAGGCAAGAAATCCCACTTATTAAACCTTATTCCCACCCACACCTGTGAAGTGAAAACGCACACCTATGAAGTGAAAACCATTTCCGGTTACTACCTCTTGAAACTCATCAAGAGAATGCCAAGAGTGTGCAAAGCAGTCATCAAAGCAAAAGGTGGCTACTTTGAAGAACCTAGAATATAAGACATATTTTCAGTTGTTTCACACTTTTTTGTTAAGTATATAATTCCACATGTGTTAATTCATAGTTTTGATGCCTTCAGTGTGAATGTACAATTTTCAAAGTCATGAAAATACAGAAAAATCTTTAAATGAGAAGGTGTGTCCAAACTTTTGGTCTGTACTGTATATATTTATTTATCCAGAAATATATAGTATTATTAAAAAAAAAAGTACACATTTTTGGCATCGACACTCCCGGAACAACCCAACCTATAATACTGTCCCACTAGTTAACTCCTTTAGTGAATACCATAAAAAAATAAGGCACAAAACAATGCTTTATGATGATAATATCAAACAAAAAGTTTAATTAAACGCAATAAAAATATGAATGTAAATAAAATTGGCATAGCTGAAAACGTCATCTTGTTCTGCAAAAAACAATCTGCAAAACAGCTCCATGAGTCAAAAAATAACAGTTATATCTCTCAGAATAAAGTGATGCAAAAATATTTTTTTTCCTACATATTAATTTTTATTGTGTAAAAGCGCCAAAAACAATATAAATGTAGTATTGCTGTAATTGTGCTGATCTGAATAATAAAGCTGCCTTATCAATTTTACCATACGTGGAATGGCATGTAACAAAAACAATTCCTGAATTGTTAGTTTTTGTTTATTCTGTTTCCCAAAAATCGGAATAGAAAATGATGAAAAAATTTAATGTGCCCAAAAATGGTACCAATAAAAAAGTCAACTTGTTTTGCAAAAGACAAGCCCTCACTGCTGGCAGAAATATGGAAAAATTATACTGCTCAAAATATGGCAATGAAAAATCCAGTTTTTTCTTAAAAAAAAAAACATCTGTAGTGTGTGACGGCAGTCAAACATAAGAAACCGATATACATCAGGTATCTCTGTACTCGCACCGACCAGAAGAATAAAGTTGTCTAATCACTTATACTGTACAGCACAAGAAACAGCATAAAAAATAAATAAAAACAATTCTTCACCTGCTGTTGATTTGCTCATTCTGCCTCCAAAAGAGCACAGTAAGGCTTGGCGCACATTTTTCCTGCATTCTACGTTGAGCGCTTACACCGGGGTTTCCTTGTAAATCTCTGAAATACATGATTCAGATGGAACCCTGGCCGAAGATTCCCTGCAATGAGGCAGATGGAGGCACTGTGGACGCTGTTTGGCATAGGATCCGACAGTGTCTGTCTTTTCAGTCATGCATAATAGTGCCATAGGCCAAAGATTTTTGCACATCTGAAAAAAAGGACACCGCTGAACAGAAGTCAGACGTAGTCCAGAGTAACTCTGCTGCCTCATTATAGTGAATGGATCTCTCTGGGGTTTCATCTGAATTATGTCATTTAGATTTAAATGGAAACCCCGATATCAGTGCTCAGTGTAGAGCACAGGATAAATGGGAACATTTCACATAACATTTTGGATCAGTATTAAAGCTTTGACTCAATCCACAATAAAAAGCAATTGCTCACTCAGGTCTATCATCTGTTAATGGAAATATAGGGGGCTTCCACGCTACTGGTAGCACAAAGGCTCTGGAAAAGTAAAATTGCCTTTTCCCCCAAAAAGAAATTCAGCAAATTTTGTGCTCCCAAATCCAAATGCCCACCCTCCCTTCTGAGCCCCACAGTGTGCCTAAATTGTGCTTAGAGTCCACATGTTTGGCATTTCTAACGAGATGAGAGCTTGCCTAATTTATGGGTGCATGTCTACAGAAACATGAGCTGGGTATAACGTACTGGTCACTATTGCGTACTGGTCACTACAACGTAATGGTCACTACAGTGACAGTTTGCAATTTTCACTCAGCAACATCCACTGCTGCTTGTATCTGGAAAACACCCATGTAGTTAAAATTCTCACCACACCTGTAGATAAATTCCCAAAGTGGTATAATTTCCAAGGTAAGGCCTAGTGTTGAGCGAGCATGCTCAACACTGCTCGGTACTCGCCCGAGCATCTCACTACTCGGGATGTTCGGTGAGCGCCGAGCATTTCCGGGCTACTCGGGCGGGAGCTCGGGTCTCCGCCCTGCGCATTTGGCGCTCTTTACAGAGCCAATGAACATGCAGGGATTGCCAGCCAGTCACTGTAATGCCGCAGCCTTGTTGTTTGTGGGCATTACAGTGATTGGCTGGCCGCACAGCGTCACCTCGAGTATTTAAAACCGGGCGCCGCCATCTTGGACACAGTCGCTCCGGATCAACCAGTGTAGGGTCAGTGCTGCTGAGCTAGGGAGAGATTTATACTCCGAAATAGTTAGTGTAGGGTCTCTAAAGCCTGCCAAATCAAACAAACAGTCCTTCTCAGGACTAATATCCATCCCAGATATCAGGCAGGCAGGCTTTATAGGAGACACAGTGGTTATACCAGCAAATGCTGCATTACAGTCCTGTGTACTCCTGTTGGTCAAATTGCTAGACTTATCCCCCGCTCTCAGGGGCCAGGAAAAATCCTTATTTTTTAAATCTAAATCCTTTTTTTTTCCTCAGTCAGACTGTACAAATATGCATCTTATTAACCTTCTGGTATTCCCCCTCCCAAAAAAAAAATTGAGTGTGTCTGTGACTGTTCAGACACCAATATATCTGTTTAAAAGAGTCTGGTGTAGGCCAGAGAAATAGAACTGTGATTTTGCAGTTCCACGGGTCTAATCTCTGTATTATCCTGCTTTTGGAATTTTTTGCCGTAAAAAAAAAACAGTAATAGTGTCTCCCTGACTGGTCAGACACCAAGATATCTGTTTAAAAGATTCTGGTGTACGCCACATGACTATAACTGTGGTTTTGCAGTTCCACGGGTCAAATCTCTGTATTATCCTGCTTTTGGCATTTTTTACCATGAAAAAATACTGTAATAGTGTCTCCCTGACTGGTCAGACACCAATATATCTGTTTAAAAGATTCTGGTGTACGCCACATTACTATAACTGTGGTTTTGCAGTTCCATGGGTCAAATCCCTGTATTATCCTGCTTTTTGCATTTTTTGCCATAAAAAAACTGTAATAGTGTCTCCCTGACTGGCCAGACACCAATATATCTGTTTAAAAGAGTCTGGTGTAGGCCAGAGAAATAGAACTGTGGTTTTGCAGTTCCACGGGTCAAATATCTGTATTATCCTGCTTTTGGCATTTTTTGCCATTAAAAAAAAACAGTAATAGTGTCTCCCTGACTGTTCAGACGCTAAGATATCTGTTTAAAAGATTCTGGTGTACGCCACAATACTATAACTGTGGTTTTGCAGTTCCACGGGTCAAATCTATGTATTATCCTGCTTTTGGCATTTTTTGCCATTAAAAAAAACTGTAATAGTGTCTCCCTGACAGGTCAGACACCAATATATCTATTTAAAAGAGTCTGGTGTTGGCCAGAGAAATAGAACTGTGGTTTTGCAGTTCCACGGGTCAAATCTCTGTATTATCCTGCTTTTGGCCTGTTTTACGTAAAAAAAAACAGTAATACTGTCTCCCTGTCTGCTCAGTCACAAATATATCTGTTTAAAAGATTCTGGTGTTGGCCAGACAAATAGAACTGTGGTTTTCCTCTTCCACGGTTCTAATCTCCTTTTTATTACCCTTTTTCCATTGATAGTGCGAGTGTAAGCTATTTTACTTCATTTACAATGGGCAAGGTGCATGGCAAGGGACGTGGAACTGGACGTTCTGGTGATGGTGCGTGTAGAGGACGGGGCCATGGCCAAGGTGAAAATGTTCCACAACCATCAGCCACATCTTCTCGCTCCCACTTCTTGACCGAATTACTAGTGAAGCACACTACAACACCAGTATTGCGAACTGATCAGTGTGAACAGGTTATTATTTGGATAGCAGATAATACTTCCAGTTACCTGGGCACCACCACCTCCGGTCAAGTTTTAGTAGCCGTGAGTCTCGACAACATACTCTTCCTCAGCCTGATGCTCCTTCCTCCCACCATGCCGAGTGTCGTCAGACAGCAACTGATCCCACAGTTGGACACTCTGGAGAGCTGTTCACGGATCCATTTCCATATTTGTACCCCTCACCTGCTCCGCTTGAAGTAGTGGAAGAGGAGATCCCATGTAGCGATGCCCAAATATTTGAACAGCCATGGCCACAGGAAGTCGACGCTGGCAATTTGTCACAAGAGGTGGACGATGACGAGACACAATTGCCACGAAGTGAGGAGGAGGATCGTGGTGCGCAAGTGGAAAAGGAGGAGGTGGTGGATGATCTAGTAACTGACCCAATGTGGCAGGAGAACATGCAGAGAGAGGCCAGCAGCACACAGGGGGAGGGAGGCAGGGTACCCCAACAGGCAGGAAGAAGCAGTGTGGTGGCCACACACAGAAGGCGCGCAACAGTTCACCGTAACACCAACACGAGGGACGTTGCCAGTACAACCAGTAGTTCTTCCAGAGTCTGGAATTTTTTTAAAGACGCTCCTGATAACCCAAAAAGGCCATTTGTACCACCTGCCATGCCAGCATCAGCAGGGGTGACAAAACTACCAGCCTGACCACCAGCAGCATGATCAGGCACATGTCAGCAAAGCACCTGACTTTGTGGGGCGAACCCCAGGGTCCACGACCAGTGTCAGCGGGTGTCACCACTGTTTCTTCCGCTGTTGTGCATGTAATAGAACCCCCTGTTGTGCGTGCAAGGCAATCCCCTGTCCATACTGCATGCAAAGATGCCCCCTCCTCTCAGTCTTCACTCGTTATGGCAGTTTCTCAAGAAACAGCATCAACGTCCACGTCCCACCGCAGCGTTCAATTGTCCATATCCCAGAGCTTTGAATGAAAGTGCAAATTCGCAGCCAACGCCCCACAGACCACAGTCCTAAATTCACACATTTCACAACTGCTTGTGTTGGAAATGCTGCCTTTTAAGCTGGTGGAGACGGAATCCTTCCGTAACCTTATGGCGGTGGCTGTCCATCGGTACTCGGTCCCCAGTCGACACTATTTTGCCCGGTGTGCCATCCCCGCACTACACAAGCACGTGCCCCAAAACATCTGCCGTGCCCTCAACAACGCAGTTACTGGGAGAGTCCACCTGACAACGGACACGTGGACAAGTGCTTGTGGCCAGGGATGGTACATCTCCCTGACGGCACACTGGTTAAACATAGTGGAAGCCAGGACCCAGTCGGACCTTGGGATGGAACACATCCTCCCCACACCGAGAATTGCGGGCCCTATGTCAGTCAGAGTTGCCCCCACAGTGTACAGCTTCTGCGCATCATCCTCCTCCTCTTCCTCATGTTCAGCCTCCATCTCAGATATCACCACATCAGTTACAAGCTGGAAGCACTGCAGTACTGCCTCAGCCAAGCGGCAGCAGGCTGTGCTGAAACTCATAAGCTTAGATGATAAACCCCATACTGCTTGTGAGTGGTGGACAGCTGTGAAAGAGCAGGCAGATCTATGGCTGAGACCGCTGAACCTACATCCAGGCATGGTCGTGTGTGACAATGGCCGTAACCTAGTGGCACCTCTGTGGCGAGGCGAGATCACACACGAACCATGCCTGGCTCATGTGCTTAACCTCGTGGTTCAGCGGTTTCTTAAATCTTACCCCGAGTTGCCAGATCTGCTCGTCAAAGTATGCCGCCTGTCAGCTCATTTTCGCAAATCGGCTACAGCTTTCGTTGCCCTTGCTGTGTTGCAGCAGCGCTTGCAGCATCCGGCACACTGACTGGTGTGTGATGTCCCCACACGTTGGAACTCTACCCTCCACATGTTGCAAAGGATTTGTGAGCAGAAGAGAGCAGTTGTGGAGTACCAGCTGCAACAAGGCCATCGATATTCAGGTCAGACTCCACACATAAGACCTCAGGAGTGGACCTGCATGTCTGACATATGTACCATCCTGACAAACTTTGAGGAGTCCACCAAGATGGTGAGTGGCAATGACGCCATCATTAGCGTCAGCATTCCACTTGTCTGTCTTTTGCAACGCTCTCTGCAGAGAATTAAAGAGGAGGCATTGCAGCCAGAGTATGATGAGATGGCTCAAGAACCCGTAATGGGCGATTACACACAGCCCAGCCTCATCTCATTCCAACGTGCATTGGGGGACAATGAGGGAGAGGAGGAGGAGGAGGAAGAACAGGAGCTGGTATCATGCGCTGTAGACGGTAGTACCTGTACAACTGTCATACCGTCGGTTCAGCGTGGGTGGCCTGAGGACAGGGGGGAGAAGGAGGAGGAGAGCATGGTCAGTCGTCATCTTGGTGAGGACACGGAAGTCTTGCCCGTTACCAGTCTGGCACGCATGGCTGACTTTATATTACGCTGCCTTAACCGTGACCCTCACATTGTCAAAATGTTGGGTGACAGTCATTACTGGTTGGTGACACTTTTAGACCCCCGCTACAAGGAGAACTTTCACTCTCTTATTCCTGAGATGGAGAGGTCTACAAAAATGTGGCAGTACCAGAAGGCCCTTGCTGCAGAACTGTTAAAAAAATTCCCATCTGAACACGCTAGCCGCAGAGGTCACAGTTCGTTGACCAACCAAGGCGTACAGGTGAGAGAGACGCAACTCCAATCCAGGCAGGGGAACACTGTCAACATTCTGGGACAGTTTTCTGAGACCCGCCCAGCTTACAGGCCCTGAGGCGCGGGGTACTCTCACAAGGAGTGGAAAGTTTCAAAAGATGGTGACGGAGAACCTTGCCGACCGTACCAGCATCCTCCGTGATTCCTCTGTGCCTTTTAATTATTGGGTATCCAAGCTGGACACTTGGAATGAACTCGCTCTGTACGCCTTGGAGGTCCTAGCCTGCCCTGTCACTAGCGTGTTATCGGAGCGTGTTTTTAGTGCTGCTGGGGGAATTATAACTGATAAGCGCACTTGCCTGTCAACTGACAATGCTGACAAGCTGACCCTTATCAAAATGAACAAGGGCTGTATTGGGCCAGACTTCTCATCACCACCAAATGACAGCAGAGTAACATAAAGTCAAATCCACTGTGTTATTTCGGGAGGTGTATTCCCATGCACGGCTTCACACCCACACATGGGTATATGCTTCCTCATTTCGGCTGTATTTTTCTCTTCTCCTTATCCTCAGCCTCCACCACCACTATACCACCAGGGTGACCGTGGTCCATGTTGCCAGCATTGCAAGTTCCTCTGTCCTAATTTTTGGCAGCTTTTGCTTGGAAGGCATAGTCAAAGACTATGAGAGACCCACTCCCCAATAATGGGAATAATGTTTTTAATATGCTGTACTGCATGGCTCTTGTAAGGGGCATGAAAACCGTCTTGTTAAGCAACTGCGACCTCCACCACTTTTTCAAGGGGCATTAAAACCATCTTGTTAAGCTACTGCGACCTCCACCACTTTTCCCAGGGGCATTAAAACCGTCTTGTTAAGCTACTGCGACCTCCACCATTCTTCCAAGGGGCATTAAAACTGTCTTGTTAAGCTACTGCGTCCTCCACCATTCTTTCAAGGGGCATTAAAACCGTCTTGTTAAGCTACTGCGACCTCCACCATTCTTCCAAGGGGCATTAAAACCATCTTGTTAAGCTACTGCGACCTCCACCACTTTTTCAAGGGGCATTAAAACCATCTTGTTAAGCTACTGCGTCCTCCACCACTTTTCCAAGGGGCATTAAAACCATCTTGTTAAGCTACTGCGATCTCCACCACTTTTTCAAGGGGCATTAAAACCGTCTTGTTAAGCTACTGCGACCTCCACCAATCTTCCAAGGGGCATTAAAACTGTCTTGTTAAGCTACTGCGACCTCCACCATTCTTCCAAGGGGCATTAAAACCTTCTTGTAAAGCTACTGCGACCTCCACCATTCTTCCAAGGGGCATTAAAACCGTCTTGTTAAGCTACTGCGACCTCCACCACTTTTTCAAGGGGCATTAAAACCATCTTGTTAAGCTACTGCGACCTCCACCATTCTTCCAAGGGGCATTAAAACTGTCTTTTTAAACTACAGCGACCTCCACCACTTTTCCAAGGTGCATTGATATTGTCTTTTTATTCCACTGTGACCTCCACCATTCTTCCAACGGGCATTGCATTTCCTCCTAATTTTAGTCAGCTTTTGCCTTCAAAGCATAGGCGAACACTAAGGGAGACCCACTCCCCAATAATGGGTAGAAGGTTTTTAGTATGCTGTAATCCACGTCTGTTTCAAGGGGCATTCCAATTCCTCATAATTTTTTTAAAGCCTTCCATTCACTGCTTAGGCCAACAGTGCACAGGAGACCCAGTTGCTATAAATGGAAAAAACGGTTTAGTTAAGGCCCTCTGACCTCCACGTCACTTCCAAGGGGCATTGGAGTGCCTCAAATTTTTGGTAGGCATTGCACTCACTGCATGCCCTTTAACTGTGTAGCCGAACCGCTCCTTTTGATACAGAAATATATCCTACAAGACATGTGTGGTTGACTGGCCTTACATTGATGTGAATGGTCCCTGTTCCTCCTGCTCTTTCTCCTTTGCCACCACCTCATCCATCATTCATCACCTGAAGCTTTGTTTTAATGGGAGTCATAGAACTGGGATTGTAGCAGGAAAACATCCAGCAATCTTCAGAGGAGATACAGAAAAGGAGAACAAAGAGAGCAATATGGCAAAACAGACAGCAATTTTATTCAAAAATACGTTAACAGAGTGTAAAAAATCATGTGGAGATAACACAGCAATGAGGTAAAAAGAGGTGCCAGAGCTAGGGCATATCCTGGAGATCATGCAGTGGAATATCCGACCCTGACAGGTACATCTAAAAGAAGGACAAGGAGTCCAGAAATAGGTGCATAGATAGATTAATCAAAAACCCTCCGTTGAGAGGGAAACAGCCCCAATGTGGGGGAGAGAGTCCAAGACAATCAATGAAGCAATATAATAACTCTAATATTATAATTAGTGACTGGCAAGGACTTTTAGCAAAAGAAAAATGCACCCATATCAGGCACCAATATGTAGTAGATAGTGGTGTCCAGGATGTACCTGAATTCTATTGCATGGCACTCACCCAAAAGAATGAAAGGGGAGAAACCTAAGTGTGTAACGGTCAGCCAGATCCCAGGGGAGCCACAGAAAGTGCAGGTAGTGCAAGACGAGCCCCGACGCGCGTTTCGCTTCTTCTTTCTCAAGAGGCGCCGTGTAGTACACCAGACAGGACCTAACTATATACGGCCCCAATCATGTCACGTGGTGGACTGGGCGTGGAGCTCATTGGTATACAGCGGCGTGTGCGTCCGGAGCCCCGCCCACCGCCGCGCGCATCACAGCCGTCAAGTCCCGGACAGGCGTCCGGGGGCGCGCCTAGGAACGCCCCCAGAGGCGTGCCAGAGACAGAGAGACAGACGGACACGCGCGCAGGACAGCGAGGGACCAGGACGCACTCGCACCACCAATGATGAAGATAGAGGTAAAATATACAAAAGTGACTAGTGATAGGACACAATCACAGAAGAGATTAAAACAAGACATTGTCATGATCCACAACTAATAAATTCGTAATACATCAGCACTGGACGGCCCCTCACGTGAATTTATCCTCGAGCTCCTCCGCTTTATCCTTTGCCAGAATTATTTTCTTTTCAAAGATTCGATATACCTGCAGTGACGTGGCACAGCCATGGGTGCGGCCTATGCACCCTCGTACGCAAACCTCTTCCTCGGAGCTTGGGAGAGGGAGATCTTTGGAGATGATGGTGTATGGGGCACCAGTCAGGTCGTTACCTGGCTCAGGGATATCGATGACATTTTATGTTTGCGGCGGGGTTCGGTGGAGGAGCTCGATGAGTTCATGGGGCGGCTAAATACCAATGAGTGGGGAATTAAACTTCCATATAATCACAGCCTTACATGTATGGACTTCCTGGACGTCACTCTGGAGGTGGACTCACACTCCGCCATCCAGACTGACGTCTACAGGAAGCCCACGGCTGTGAACTCACTGGTACATGCTGCCTCTGGACATACTTCTTCCACTATTAGGGCCGTCCCGGTCGGACAGTTCCTTAGGATTAAGCGCATCTGCTCTACGGATGCTCTTTTTGAACAGCAGGCGGCAGATTTAACCCATCGCTTTAAACAGAGAGGTTACAGCAATCGATGCATCGGCCGTGGCTATGGTAGAGCCCGTAGTACCCCCCGCAGTCGTCTTTTGTACCCCCCTCGCGGCCCCCCCCTGGGTTTTCGGAGAGGACCCGCTTCATCTCCACCTACAATCATGAGTGGGGGGCGATGAGGCGGGTCCTCTCGAAACACTGGAATGTTCTTGGCGCGGAGCCCTCCCTTAGGGACACGGTCGGACTAGTCCCACTTATGACTGCTAGAAGAGCCAAGAATTTGGGTGATTTGGTTACTTCTAGCCATTATGTTCCTCCGATCCCTAACCCATTTGGGTCACGCGGCCCCAGTGTTGGCTCTTTTCCATGTGGTGACTGTATGGCTTGCGCCAATGTCCTTCCCTGCTCATCCTTTACCAACTCGGATGGATCCCGCACCTATCAAATCCTGAAATACATCTCCTGCAGCACTACACACGTGGTGTACTACGCCACGTGTGGCTGTCAGAAAATTTACGTAGGACTTACTACGAGAGAATTAAGGATTCGGGTGCGGGAACATGTGCGGGACATTGGCGCAGCCAAATCCATCTCAGACCCTCGGGAGCTCAGAACGTTACCTCGACATTTTAAAACATGTCATGGTTGTGACCCACGTAGCCTCATGGTACGTGGCATAGATGCTGAACATCTAGGCTCTCGAGGTGGTGACTATAAAGTTTGCCTTGCGCAAAAGGAAGCCAGATGGATCAACACCCTCGACACCCTGGTGCCGCGTGGCCTTAATAAAAACTTGAGTTTCTCCTCCTTCCTATGATTCGGCCCTATCGCTTGGTTGTGCTCTCCCCCAGTTTTATGCACATCTCTGATCTTTCAGTCTGTGCTTCAGTTTTTAGCCTGTTTTTTTCATTGTTTTCAATTGTGTTTGCTCTCAACTTTTGTTTTAGATTTTGGGCTACTACTTTACTGTCTTAGTGCACCTCCTCCTTGGACCTTCTCGAATTGAAGCTCAAGACATTTTTGATAGCTGACATGATGGAACATCGTTCTTGATCCTTTTCCTTAAATGTGCACCCCTCCATTTTGGAATGAAATCAATCCACTCTTAGCTGCATCATTTTTATGGACTTGCACACCCTGGGATTCATTCCCTGGAAGTATATCTACTTGTCTCTGTATATTTATGGAGATTTGTGCTGATGTATTACGAATTTATTAGTTGTGGATCATGACAATGTCTTATTTTAATCTCTTCTGTGATTGTGTCCTATCACTAGTCACTCTTTTATATTTTACCTCTATCTTCATCATTGGTGGTGCGCGTCCGTCCTGGTCCCTCGCTGTCCTGCGCGCGTGTCCGTCTGTCTCTCTGTCTCTGGCACGCCTCTGGGGGCGTTCCTAGGCGCGCCCCCGGACGCCTGTCTGGGACTTGACGGCTGTGACGCGCTCGGCGGTGGGCGGGGCTCCGGACGCGTGCGCCGCTGTATACCAATGAGCTCCACGCCCAGTCCACCACGTGACTTGATTGAGGGCGTATATAGTTAGGTCCTGTCTGGTGTACTACACGGCGCCTCTTGAGAAAGAAGAAGCGAAATGCGCGTCGGGGCTCGTCTTGCACTACCTGCACTTTCTGTGGCTCCCCTGGGATCTGGCCGACCATTCCACACTTAGGTTTCTCCCCTTTCGTTCTTTTGGGTGAGTGCCATGCAATAGAATTCAGGTACATCCTGGACACCGCTATCTACTACATATTGGTGCCTGATATGGGTGCATTTTTCTTTTGCTATAAGTCCTTGCCAGTCACTAATTATAATATTAGAGTTATTATATTGCTTCATTGACTGTCTTGGACTCTCTCCCCCACAATGGGGCTGTTTCCCTCTCAATGGAGGGTTTTTGATTAATCTATCTATGCACCTATTTCTGGACTCCTTGTCCTTCTTTTAGATGTACCTGTCAGGGTCGGATATTCCACTGCATGATCTCCAGGAGATGCCCTAGCTCTGGCACCTCTTTTTACCTCATTGCTGTGTTATCCCCACATGATTTTTTACACTCTGTTAACGTATTTTTGAATAAAATTGCTGTCTGTTTTGCCATATTGCTCTCTTTGTTCTCCTTTTTTGTATCTGATCCACGAGTAGGCAATACGAACCTGGTGTCTGATTAATTTTTTCAGCTCCGGGGGTCGTTTTATATTATGCATTTGTCCAGTCTGTTTCTCAATCTTCGGAGGAGGTAGGATATGCGCCAAAACGCTGACCACCTCAGGCCTAGCCGCTACTACATACATGCGCTTGCATTCCAAGAAAACAAAGCAGATGCTAACTTCTGTCATCATCATCATGCTCCTCACCTTGGCACTCTCAACTCCCCTGATAGAGAAGCCAGGGGCCACCGGAGGAGTCTGGTTCTCTGGTGGGCTGGTCCAATGCTGCCCTAAAGCAGGCCAGGCTAAGAAAAGTGTGGGGGGAACATCCAAGGAAAAATAGGGGCGGCTGGGGACTGTTTATGGACACCCGTCCGCCCCCAGGTGGCTGGGGACCGAGCATGGACACCCGGCCGCTGAGCGCCTGGGGACTGAGTATGGATACCTCGCTGCCAAAGCAGCCATGAGGTAGTGGCCAGCTTCGGCCTCCTCAAAACTAAAAGGCCCCATTTCAAGTGGAAGCTAGAAGTATGGTATTGCAGCCTGGGGGTGGGTGGGTGGCAGGTTGCACACTTATGCTTGCATTGGGGAGGTACAATTGAACACTGCCCTGGGACAAGGACTTGCACGGGGATAGTTGAAAGTCTGCATCTTCTGATGCGGCAAGGATCACTTCTGATGGGCACACTTTTAGGCAGTGACATGGCTGTCAGAGATGCTTCCAGGGGTCTTCCCCATGCTGTTCCCATGTCTTTTCAGCACTGTATGCATGTGTCACACAGCACATGGCCAGATAAGATTATAAAATATTAAAACGACATTTCCCGGTGAATGCATTTGTCACGGTTGAAAGCAATACAAAAGTGCAAAAACGCATAAAAATGCTACTTGTGAACATAGCCCAAGGTGTGCAGGAGTATTTTTGTTTTTGGTTATTTATTTTACCTTATACACAAGACTTTACCCTGGAAAGGACGCTCCTTAACATATTTCATAGGAAAACCGTTTCAGTTTCGTTTTTGAACGTTTTATTGTGAGCCCGTAAAAGTGGCTTAATACCTCTGACCACGTTGTTGACGGGATTTTAGTGCTCACTCAACACTACTGTTGACCAATGAGGTTAATATAGAACTATTTAGCCACAAAGATCAGAAGGTATGCATGAAGAAAAAAAGGACAAAATTTCAGGAAAAGCACATCTCGCAACCATTAAGCATGCTTTGTGGTTGTGTTGCAACCAATGGCAAGGGGAACATTTCACAGGTAGAGGGAAAAATGGTTTCAATGAAATTTCATGAAATTCTACATGCAAACATAACATCATCTGCAAAAAAAGGTTGAAGTTGAAAAAGGATGGCTTCTACAAATAGATAATGATCCTAAACACATGTCAAAATCCACAATAGACTGCCTCAAAAGGCACAAGCTGTAGGTTTTACAGTGGCCCTCACAGTCTCCTGATCTGAACATCATTGAAAATCTGTGGCTTGACCTCAAAATAGCAGTGCATGCAAGACGACCCAGGAATCTCACAGAACTGGTAGAATTTTCCAGGGAAGAATGGATGAAAATCTGTCAAGCAAGAATCAAAAGACTATTGGCTGTCTACATAAAACATTTACAAGCTGTGATACTTTCAAAATAGGGTGCTACTAGATACTAACCATGTAGGGTGCCCAACCTTTTGCATTGGCCCATTATCCTTTTTGTAATATTTAAAATGTAAAATATGAAAATAAATATATTTGTATATCTATATTTTGTGCCTAAAATATGAAGGAAATGTGTCATATTGGGATAAGATCTTGGAGATGAGAATACCCCTTTAACTTTAGGCCTTTTAGGGATCATTTCATCTTCAACTTGCTTAACTGTTCACGATAACAGTATTTTTGACCAGGGGTACCTAAACTTTTACATGCCACTGTAACATCTCCCCACTCATCTCTATTGTCACCTCTGCTGCTCACTCTCCCACATATACTGTAGTCCTAACCAGATAGGTCGACATCATTTGGATATTTATAAAGCTGTGTTTGCAAAAAACAGGTTCAGCACACACCTAGCAGACCTCAGAATATTCTACAAATAATTTCAACATATGTTCCAGTTAAATAGAGGCTTTTCAGCTTTGTATGGCCAATGACATTTTTTGGGAATTTTAACTCTTTTAACTCCCAAGCCTGTTTTCACCTTCATGACCAGGCCAAATATTACAAATCTGATCAGTGTCACTATATGTGGTAATAACTCTGAAAAGCTTTAATGGATCCCATTGATCCTGAGAAAGTTTTTTCGTTACATATTGTTCTTCATGATAATGGTAAAATTTGCTCAATATGACTTTAACTGTTAAAAAAATTGGAAATTTAGCAAAAATTTAGAAAATTTAGCAATTTTCAAATTTTTATTTTTTTGCTCTTAAACCAGAAAGTTATGTCACACAAAATAGTTAGGAAATAACACTTCCCACATTTCTACTTTACATCAGCACAATTTTTTAAAAAAAAATTTTGTTAGAAAATTAGAAAGGTTAAAAGTTGACCAACGATTTCTCATTTTTCCAACAAAATTTACAAAACAATTTTTTTAGGGATTACATAACATTTGAAGTGACTTTGAGGGGTCTATATGACTGAAAATATGCAAAAATACACCATTCTAAAAACTTCACCCCTCAAACTACTCAAAACCATATTCAAGAAGTTTATTAACCCTTCAGGTGCGCCACAAGTATTAATGGAACATGGAAGGAAAATATTAACAATAAACTTTTTTTTTACGAAAATTTTTCTTTAGACCCATTTTTTTTTATTTATAAGGGTAAGAGGAAAAAATGGACAGCAAATGTTTTTGAGTAATTTCTCCTGAGTACGCCGACACCCCATTTGTAGGGGAAAACTACTGTTTGGGCGCATAGCAGGGCTCGGAAGGGAAGGAGCACCATTTGACTTTTTGAACGCAAAATTGTCTGGAATTGAGAGCGGACGCCATGTCACATTTGGAGAGCCCCTGATATGCCTAAACAGCTGAAACCTCCCACAAGTGACCCTATTTTGGAAATTAGACCCCTCAAGAAAATTTTCTAGATGTGGGGTGAGCACCTTGAACCCCCAAACGCTTCACAGGACTTGATAACATTGAGCTATGAAAATGTAAAAAATATCACATTTTTTCCACAAAAATATTCTTTTACACCAATTTTTTTCATTTTCACAAGGCTAGCTGGAGAAAATGGACCCCAAAAACTGTTGTGACATTTCTCCTGAGTATGCTGATACCATATAGGTTGAAGGAAACTACTGTTTGGGTGCACAGCAGGGCTCCAAATAGGAGCGCCAAAATTTGATGGAATAATTAGCCGACACCATGTCACATTTGGAGAGCCCCTGATGTGCCTAAACAGTAGAAACCCCCCACAAGTGACCCCATTTTGGAAACTAGACCCATCAAGGAATGTATCTAAAAGTGTGATGAGGTGCCCACAGGTGCTTCACAGAAGTTTATAACGTAGAGCCGTGAAATTAAATAATCATTTATTTACATTTTTTTTATTTTCACAAGGAGGCAATGAAACCCAAAATTTGTTGTGCAATTTCCACCTGAGTGCACAGACAAAGCTCAGAAGGGAAGGCACACCACATTATAGTGCAGATTTTACTGTTATGGTTTGCGGGTGCCATGACCCACTGGGAGAGCTCCCTAAGGTGCCAGAACAGCAGAACCCCGCATAATTGACCCCATTTTACAAACTACATCTAAGGATGCAGTGATCATATTGACACTATGGGTGTGTCACAGAAAGTTTTACCACTAAAGAAAAATCAATTGCATTTTTATCACCAAAATTTTGTTTTAGCCCCATATTTTACATTTTACATGGGAGAATGGGTAAAAATTGCACCAAAGTTTGCCTCAAAATTTCTTCTGAATGTAGAAATGTCCCATATTTGGCTGTACAGTACTGTACAGTACTGCTTAGCCACACGACGAGACTCTGGAGAGACGGAGCGCTTTTTGCCTCCAGGAGCACAGATTTTCCTAGAATAGTTTACGGACTCTATAAACAGAGCCCCTAAATGCTTGAAGAGCAGAATCCCCCTCTTTGACCCCAATTTGGAAATTATACCCCAAATAAATAATTATACACCTGTAGATAAACAATAATTTATCTACAGGTGTAGTGACGATTTTGACTCCTTGGGTGTTTTCCAGAAACAAACAGCAGTGAATGTTGTTGAGTAAAAATTGCAAACTGCCATTGTAGTGCCCAGTAGTTTGCAGTGCCCAGTATCTTATACCCAGCTTGTGCTTCTGGAGATATGCACCGTAAATTAAGTGAGCTCTCATCGCTGCAGAAATGCCAAACGTGTGTATGCTAAATCTTGTTTAGGGACAGTGTGGGGCTCAGAAGGGAGTGGGACATTTCAATTTGGGAGCGCAGAATTTGCTGAATTTGTTTTAGGGGGCGAGGAGCCATTTTGTTTTTCCAGAGCCTTTGTACTACCAGTAACATGGAAGCTCCTTATATTTCCGTTAATGGATGATTTACCTGAGTGGGGACTTGCTTTTTTAGTGGAGTGATTTGAAGCTTTTGTTGGGAACATTTTACATAACATTTTGGATCACATTTATTCTGCGTTCTATGCTCAGCACTTACTTTAGGGTTTCCATTTAAAACTATGAGTAACTTGATTCAGATGAAATCCCCGAGGGGATCTATTCACTATAATGAGGCTGTAGAGTTGCTCTGGACTCCATCAGGCCTCTGTTCAGCAGTGTCCTTCTTTTCATAAGTGTGCAAACCTGTGGCAGACCGCGCTTTTATGCGCACCTAAAAAGACGGACATCGCCGGATCATAGGGCAAACGACGTCCATGGTGTCTCCATCTGCCTCATTATAGGGAATCTTCCGCCTGGCATTCCATCTAAATCATGTATTTCAGAGATTTAAATGGAAACCCCAAAGTAAGCGCTCAGCCTTTGGAAGGCAGAATGAACAAATCAACAGCAAGTGAAGAATTGGTTTTATTTATTTTTTACTCCTTTCCTTGGTATAAGCAAATAGACGACTTTATTCTTTGGGTCGATGCGATTACAGCGATACCAGATTTATATATTTTTTATGTTTGGCTGCTGTCACACACTAAAAGATACTTAGAATTGCAAAAACAAGTTGTTGCAGAACCAAATTTTGAGAGCTATAATTTTTCCATATTTCTGCCAACAGTCATATGAGAGTTTGTTTTTTGCTGGACGAGTTTACATTTTTATTAGAACAATTTTCAGGCACATTTTTTGATCACTTTCTATTCCAATTTTTGGGAGGCAGAATGAACAAAAACCAGCAATTCAGGAATTGTTTTTTTGTTATGCTATTAAGGGTGTGGTAAAATTGATAAGGCAGCTTTATTCTTCAGGTCAGTACGATTACAGCGATACCACATTTATATGTTTTATTATGTTTTGGTGCTTTTACACAATATTTTACACAATTACTTTTGCATCGCTGTATTCTGAGAGCTATATTTTTTTTAGTTTTCCACTGATAGAGCTGTATGGTGGCTTATTTTTTGCAGGACAAGATGACGCTTTCAGCGATACCAATTTTATTCACATTAGTTTTAATAGCATTTTATTCTATTTTATGTTTGGCCTTAAGATGAAAAATTATCGTTTTTTGCCTCATTTATTTTTTCGTGGTGTTCACTGTAGGGGTTAACTAGTGTGACAGTTTTATGTGGGCCGCTCTGGATGTGGTGCTACCAGTCATTTATTTATTTTTTTTTTCTTTTAACATAAAAATGCACATTTATGGATACAGTATATACATATATTTTTTATTATTATTTAGTGATTTTTAAAAAAATATTTTTGCAAATTTTTTATACTTTTTTTTACTTAGTCCCATACTGTCACTTTCATGTGCCTGTTTACAGTTATGAACCATTGCATTGCACTGGCATTGCAATGGTTTATAAAGGTTAGTTTTGCACTTACACAAGCCCCTTAGACCATGCTCTGTGCATGGTCTAAGGCAGGGTTCCCCAACTCCAGTCCTCAAGGCCCACCAACAGGTCATGTTTTCAGGATTTCCTTAGTATTACACAGGTGATAATTGCATCACCTGCACAGGCAATAATTCCATCACCTGTGCAATACTAAGGAAATCCTGAAAACATGACCTGTTGGTGGGCCTTGAGGACTGGAGTTGGGGAACCCTGGTCTAAGGGGCTTGCCATAGCCTGGTGACCTGGATGTCGTAATGACTATGGCGGGTTACCATGGCAATGATCAGCCCCTGCAATGACGTCACAGGGGCGCCGATCGAAGGGCAGAGTGAGCCCCCTCCCTCTCCCTGCCTTCAAAATGCTGTGAATGATATCACTATAATAATAATATAATAATAATTTTTATTTTTATAGCGCCAACATATTCCCCAGCACTTTACAAATTTTAGGGGGGACTTATACAGACAATAGAGAATAAGCATATCTCATATCGAAAGGAGTGAGGGCCCTGCTCGCAAGCTTACAGTCTATGAAGAAATGGGGGAGACACAAAAGGTAGAATGTACATATATTGTATAATGCAGCCTTGATATACCAAATAGGATAAATAATAATACATGGATTGGTCGCCTGCCAGTATGTGTACAGTCCTGACCAAGGCTATTAAGTGTATGGTTGGTATGAACCTCAAATTGAAGAAGATTTTAATATGGGGGAAAACCCTACATATAAGCAGCAGATTCCAAGTGCTGCAGTGGCAGAAATATGGTTAATCAAGACCGTGCAGAGTGCTGCCTGGTCAGAAAAAGGAGATGTGTGTCTGGGAACTTCCCGATAGTTTCCAATTTTTTTCCCCATGCAGTGTGGGACGGTGTTCTGTCACTGATTTCGATAAAATATTTACTCCCCTGATGAAGCCTCGATATTGAGGAGGAAACGCGTTGGGAGGGTATTTTTCATTTTTTTCTAGGGGTTAATTGAATTAGGCCACACTTGGGTACTGCTCTTGTGAGAGCGGGAGATTTGCAGGGCACAGCAGGGTACATAGGAAACATTATTTTGGATTTCAGCAACTGAATAAATTACCTGGTACCCTAGTTCCGTCTGATGTATCAATCCCTGGGTGAGATCTTTTTTTATAATGTGCACTGGCACCATGAGCACTTTGTTATATAAAATAGTTTTTATTATATTTAATTAAAAGTTAAGTTTTATTGTCCTCTGGCTATTATAAACAGTCATCAAATCTCATTCAACCAGTGGGCAGTAGAGATGGAACACTTGCCTCGAAGGCTGCAGGAGATGATGACTGGAACCAAGGTCACATTCCTCAAAATGAAGGCGCAACATCGCTGATATGCTGTGGGTGTGATCCGAGAAGGAATGGAGCAGAATGAACCCTTCTTGAGAAATAGACAGGTCTGGGAGAGCCTTCTTAAGGCGGCTCATGAAGGGGCTACCACTCCCGAGATATTGGACTGTCCTTGGGGCTACCCACCTTCTATGTGAGAGCAGGTGATGGTGCAGGTAACACAGGGGGTTGTCACCCACCTGCACCGCCTCCTGCTCCTCCTCCATCTCTGATATGCTATCTCAGAGCACATTGTCCACATCAGTCGGAAGCTCTGCAGCACTGCCTCAGCGAAGCGGCAACATGCTCTGCTGAAGCTAATTTGTGTAGGAGGCAAAGCGCACACTGCGGCAGAGTTATTGAAAGAAATTACAGACTAGGCAGATTGTGCCTCTTGCCGCTGAACCTCGAGCGAGGCAGGATCGTGTGTGAAAATGGCCGTAACCTGGTGGCAGCTGTGAAGTTTGGCAAGTTCACACACATATCATGCTTGGCCCACATGCTCAATTTAGTGGTTCAGAGGTTTTTGAAACTTTGTGCAAAGCATTTATGAATGTAGTGGCACATCAACTACACTTTCACAATATTTTAATGAGGCCCACAAGTTGCTGCCTTCAAGGGTCTCTGGATGACTGTATTTCCCACCTTATCATTTTTTCCTGGCTTTGCACTTTGTGTAGGAGTACCACTACATGAATATTTGAACATAATGTGTATGAGGCCCTCCTTCATGTCTAATATAGGGTGTATCTGAGTTCCTCTTAGATCTAATTTTTTCTTGCTTCCTTCATAAATTACACTGAAATTTCCAATTTTTTTAATAAAAAAATTACTAAAAATGTAATACAAATTAATAAAAAAATCAATTTTCGTTTACTTAATTTTTTTTTTTTTAAATCCTGTTAAAATTTTGCCTTATATACAAGTCATTGTAGAGGAAAGAATGTCTCTTAACTCCATTTTTTCATCAATTTTGAATGTTTTTTGGCAGTTCTTAAAGTGGAATAAAAGTGTGACATCATTGTTCTCAGCAGCGATCTGGGAATCAGAGATAGGCGTTTTCCCTATGCTGTTCTCCTTCCATTCAGCACAGCACTTTTTCCATCCATTTCAACATTTTTACTGCTGCAGACCTCCTTGTAGGGTCTTCTGGAAAAATGCTTGGTTTTCCCATTTAGGCTGTGAGCCCACTATGCAATTCTGCTGCACAAATGCTTAAAAAACACTTGGTAGAAGGTCTGCAATGCTCACCAATGATAATCGGCATATACTGTGCACATGCTGTGGAAATTTCCGCTGTGGATTATCATTGCGGAAAAATCCGCAGCACTACCAATTATTTTGCGTAATCGCGACATTTTTGCCGCCATTGACTTGCATTGAATTGCTTAATATCCGCATGACTACATGTGCACATGCGGATATTAAGTGATTCAATGTGCTAATGGTACCCAGGTCTGGAGAAGAGGAGACTCTCCACCAGACCCGAGTACCATGGTACCTGTAAAAAAAAAGAATTAAAATAAAAAAATACATTATACTTACCTTCTGATGGCCCCCGGTCTTTTCTCTGCTGCATCCGGTCTCTTGTAAGGCTCATGAAGGTCTAAAAGGACCTGCCATGACATCATTTAGTCATGTGACGGGTCACGCGACCGCTGATGTCGGCGGTCACGTGACCTGTCACATGACTAAATGACATCATGGAAGGTCCTTTCACACCACCGCGAGACGTACAAGAGACCAGACGCAGCAGAAAAAAGACCGGGGGCCATCAGAAGGTAAGTATAATGGTTTTTTTTATTTTTTTTTACCATTTTTAATCTTTTTTTCAACTATTAACTTGGTCACACTATATAAATCCATGCCGGTTGCATGGATTTATATAGTGTGACCAAGTTGTCAAGCACTTTCCAAGTGATGCTAAAATCGCTTGGAACGCGCTTGACAACCCACATGCGGAAATGCATGTGAAAAACGCTTCACTTACATTTGTCCCTGGCAGGAAAAATGCATGTAAAATCTGCATGCGTTTTTTCTACCAGGGAGATGCAGAAACGCTCAGGAAAAATCCGTAGCTTTTCTGCATCGTGGGCACTTAGCCTAACTCCCATTATATTTAATACTCAAAATGAGCATCAGAGCATTAGGAATTGTTTGGTTCGAATAATGAGCATCCGAACATTTTAGTGTTCACTCATGCCTAGTTGCTATGTTCAAAGACACGTAACAGTTTTACTTTTCTGTCAATAGATGTAATTAAGGGCTTTATTTTTGTGGGGTGAACCTGCAATTTTATTGCTACCAATGTGGGGTACATATGACATTTTGAACATTTTTATTGCATTTTTTAGGGTGGTGTGGTGACCAAAAAAACACGATTGTGGCGGCTTTGTTTTTTATTACCTTTACAGCATTCACCGTTTGTACTAATTCATTTCTCATTTTGATACACTAAACTTTTGTGAACACAGTGATTCCAAATGTTTCTTTTTGTTTCCTGATTTTTTATGTGGGAACAGGGTTGTGATTCTAATTTATATATATTTATAGATATATGTATATATAGATATATATAGATATATATATATATATAGATATATATGTAGATATGTATATATACAGGTGCTTCTCACAAAATGAGAATATCATCAGAAAGTTAATTTGTTTCAGTTCTTCAATCCAAAAAGTGAAACTCATATATTATATAGAGTCATTACAAACAGAGTGATCTATTTCAAGTGTTTTTTTCTGTTAATGTTGATGATTATGGCCAAAGAAAACACAAAGGTCATTATCTCAGTAAATTAGAATAATTAACAAAAAACACCTGCAAAGGATTCCTATGCATTTAAAAAGGTTCCTTAGTCTGTTCAGTAGGCTCCGCAATCATGGGGAAGACTGCTGACTAGACAGATGTCCAGAAGGCAGTCATTAACAAACTCCACAAGGGGGGTTAACCACAAAAAGTCATTGCTAAAGAAGCTGGCTGTTCACAGAGTGCTGTATCCAAGCATATTAATGGAAAGTTGAGTGGATGGAAAAAGTGTGGTAGAAAAAGATTTACAAGCAACTGGGATAACTGCAGCATTGAAACGATTGTTAAGAAAAGGCCAATCAAAAATTTGGGGGAGATTCACAAGCAGTGGACTGCTGCTGGAGTCATTGCTTCAAGAGCCACCACACACAGACGTATCCAAGACATGGACTACAAGTGTCGCATTCCTTGTATCAAGCCACTCATGACCAATAGACAACGCCAGAAGCGTCTTACCTGGGCCAAAGAGAAAAAGACCTAGACTGTTGCTCAGTGGTCTAAGGTGTTGTTTTCAGATGAAAGTAAATTTTGCATTTCATTTGTAAATCAAGGTCCTAGAGTCTGGAGGAAGAGTGGAGCAGCACACAATCCAAGGTGCTTAAGGTCTAATGTGAAGTTTCCACAATCAGTGATGGTTTGAGGAGCCATGTCATTTACTGGTGCAGGTCCACTGTGTTTCATCAAAACCAAAGTCAGCACAGCCGTCTACCAGGAAATTTTAGAGCACTTCATACTTCCCTCTGCAGACAAGACTTGGCATCTGTCCACACTGCCAAAAGTACCAATACCTGGTTTAAAAACAACAGTATCACTGTGCTTGATTGGCCAGCAAACTGATCTGATCATAACCCCATAGATAATCTATGGGGTATTGTCAACATTAACAGAAATAAACACTTGAAGTAGATCACTCTGTGTGTAGTGACTATATAATATATGAGTTTCACTTTTTGTATTGAAGAACTGAAATAAATTAACTTTTTGATGATATTCTAATTTAGTGAGATGCACCTGTATGTGAGTTTCACTTTTGTATTGAAGAACTGAAATACAGTGGGTACGAAAAGTATTCGGACCCTTTTGAATTTTTCACTCTTTGTTTCATTGCAGCCATTTGGTAAATTCTAAAAAGTTCATTTTTTTTTCTCATTAAAGAACACTTTGCACCCCATTTAGACTGAAAAAAAAACAGAAATGTACAAATTTTTGCAAATTTATTAAAAAAGAAAAACTGAAATATCACATGGTCATAAGTATTCAGACCCTTTGCTCAGTACTGAGTAGAAGCATCCTTTTGAGCTAGTACAGCCATGAATCTTCTTGGGAATGATGCAACAAGTTTTTCACACCAGGATTTGGGGATCCTCTGCCATTCTTCCTTGCAGATCCTCTCCAATTCCATCAGGTTGGATGGTGAACGTTGATGGACAGCCATATTCAGGTCTCTCCAGAGATACTCAATTGAGTTTAGGTCAGTGATCTTGCTGGGCCAGTCAAGAATGATCACAGAGTTGTTCTAAAGCCACTCCTTTGTTATTTTAGCTGTGTGCCTAGAGTCATTGTCTTGTTGGAAGGTGAATCTTTGACCAAGTCTGAGGTCCAGAGCACCGTGGAAGAGGTTTTCATCCAGTATATCTCTGTACTTGGCCACATTCATGTTTCCTTCAATTGCAACCAGTCGCCCTGTCCCTGCAGCTGAAAAACACCCCCATAGCATGATGCTGCCGCCACCATGTTTCACTGTTGGGATTGTATTGGGCAGGTGATGAGCAGTGCCTGGTTTTCTCCACACATACCGCTTAGAATTATCACCAAAAAGTTCTATCTTCGTCTCATCAGACCAGAGTATATTATTTCTTATAATCTGGGAGTCCTTCATGTGTTTTTGAGAAAGATCTATGTGGGCTTTCATAAGTCTTGCACTGAGGAGAGGCTTCCGTCGGGCCACTCTGCCATAAAGGCCCGACTGGTGGAGGGCTGCAGTGATAGTTGACTTTGTGGAACGTTCTCCCATCTCCCAACTGCATCTCTTGGAGCTCAGCCACTGTGATCTTGGGGTTCTTCTTTACCTCTCTCACCAAGGCTCTTCTCCCATGAAGGCTCAGTTTGGCTGGATGGCCAGGTCTAGGAAGACTTCTGGTGGTCCCAAACTTCTTCCATGTATGGATTATGGAGGCCACTGTGCTCTTAGTAACCTTGAGTAATGCAGAAATTCTTTTGTAACCTTGGCCAGATCTGTGCCTTGCCACAATTCTGTCTCTGAGCTCCTTTGGCAGTTCCTTTGAGCTCATGATTATCATTTGGTCTGACATGCACTGTGAGCTGTGAGGTCTTATATAGACAGGTGTGTGCCTTTCCAATTCAAGTCCTATCAGTTTAATTAAACACAGCTGGACTCCAATGAAGGAGTAGAACCATCTCAAGGAGGATCAAAAGGAAATGGACAGCATGTGACTTAAATATGAGTGTCTGAGCAAAGGGTCTGAATACGTATGACCAAGTGATATTTCAGTTTGTTTTTTTTAAGAAATTTGCAAAAATGTCTACATTTCTGTTTCTTTCAGTCAAGATAGGGTGCAGAGTGTACTTTAATCAGAAAAAAAATGAACTTTTTAGAATTTACCAAATGGCTGTAATGAAACAAAGAGTGAAAAATTTAAAGGGGTCTGAATACTCTCCGTACCCACTGTAAATTAACTTTTGATGATATTCGAATTTAGTGAGAAGCACCAGTACTTATGAATTCAAAATTTTTATTTTAAAGTATTTTATTTTTTTAGTAACTTCATGGGAATTGAACTTATAATAGTCTGATCGCTTTTACTATATACTGCAATATTTTATATTGCAGTATGTATAGTAATTCATGTTCTTCTTTGAAGATCATCCTCTGGCTGTATTTCACAGGAGAATCAAGAAAACCCCGGCTGCCATGCTAACTCATCTCAGCGCACTAAATCCCACCTGCCCCCTGTGACACAAACACTCCATTTAAATGCCAATGTCAAGGATTGAGCTCAGCTCCATCTCATCTGCTGATATTGAGACAGATGGCAGTTATGTGTCTCAGCTGTCTTCTTCCACATGTGCAGGTAGATGTGACCGCAGCTTTGACATATAGGTACGTCTTTTTGCGCTACAAGATTAATAGTATCAGAGCATATCTGTTTAACATATGGAGGCAATGGCAACACATAGTGATAAAACATGAATAGTCCTCAGTACAGCTCATTTGTGAGCAGAGATTTGCCTTAATGAAAAGAAAATATATATATCCAGTATATTCATCCACACCTATGTACATTCCTAGATAGATACAAAGGTGTGATTGTTTCACGTAAAGTATTGTTCTTTATGGAAAGTATGTATGTTGGCTGAAAGAGAGATGACATAGTTTGTTTTAACAACCAAAGAATACAAATGAATGTCTAACTTTACCAACACCTGGATTAGAAAGGGGAAAATCCCTGCCACGGGGAATTGTGCCCACTCACTTTAATTACAGATCTATGTTTAGCTGTAAAGTGAAGCCATTCAACTTTCATGCCTTAAGAGAATGTTCAATTAAATGGCATCAAAAACTGTTTCTGAAGGCTCTCAAGCTTGGTTTTCTCAATTTATGTAGGAGTATTTTATTGTTTAAAATGATTCCACACGTTACCTCTCAGACAATACAACATTGGAATGGGCTTGTTGTTAGTTCTGTTTAATAGCTGTTTCACAACTTAAGCAATATAACTACTGTGCACATTCGTTTATAATTATTCCTGCAGTGTTTTGGGTGCCCAGGAAACAAAACATAATCTGGACAGAGTAAAATATTTGTTTCCATTGTTAATCACAGCAAAGACTAATGGAAACTAGACCTAGAATTACAAGAAAGGTATGACATTGTTTAGATTATACACAACAATATATCTATTGGTAAATCATATTTATACTGTACACATTGGAAAGTCAGCTGATATTAAAGGAGTTAGCCTTTTCTTAGATGGATCCCATGTCTTCGACAGATCACTGCATTTCTCACTAAGTTCCAATTGAGAAATTATTATGGGGGGGGGGTCACAGCAGTCAATGTTCAAATATCTTGCAACCAATAATCTAATGTTGAACATAAGAAAAAACATTATTAATACTTAAATTGCTAATTTAGAATTAGACTGAATATCTAGACCAAACAAAGATATAGGCATAAGTAAATTTTTCCTGAGACTATTTCTTTAGAAACTGGATCCCATAATAGAATATGTGATGTTGCTTAGACTGATTTCTATTAATACTGGTGGGAAACAGTTCAATAAAAAATGCATGAAGAGAAGTCCTCTTTCTCACTAGCTAGCCTCATGGCTTCACTTTCATCCTTTAGAAGCAGCCTTGTTCCAAAATGTTTAAGTGATATGCTTAGTGAGTAGAGCTGAGTAGATCTGATGAGTTTCAAATTTGCCAAATCTCACAGATTTTACAAGGAAGTTCAGTTTGCACAAGAAAATATTCTCTGCTAATTAAATGATCCTTATCATTCTGTGGGGCCTACACAGACCCCAGAGCATAATAACATACAGTGGGTACGGAAAGTATTCAGACCCCTTTAAATTTTTCACTCTTTGTTTCATTGTAGCCATTTGGTAAATTCTTAAAAGTTCATTTTTTTTCTCATTAAAGTACACTCGGCACCCCATCTTGAACTGAAAAAAAACAGAAATGTAGAGATTTTTGCAAATTTATTAAAAAAGAAAAACTGAACTATCACATGGTCATAAGTATTCTGACCCTTTGCTCAGACATTCATATTTAAGTCACATGCTGTCCATTTCCTTGTGATACTCCTTGAGATGGTTCTACTCCTTCACTGGAGTCAAGCTGTGTTTAATTAAACTGATAGAACTTGATTTGGAAAGGCACACACCTGTCTATATAAGACCTCACAGCTCACAGTGCATGTCAGACCAAATGAGAATCATGAGCTCAAGGGAACTGCCCAAGGAACTCAGAGACAGAATTGTGGCAAGGCACAGATCTGGCCAAGGTTATAAAAGAATTTCTACGTTACTCAAGGTTCCTAAGAGCACAGTGGTCTCCATAATCCATAAATGGAATATGTTTGGACCACCAGAAGTCTTCCTAGACCTGGCCATCCAGCCAAACTGAGCAATCATGTGAGAAGAGCCTTGATGAGAGAGTTAAAGAAGAACCCCAAGATCACTGTGGCTAAGCTCCAGAGATGCAGTAGGGAGATGGGATAAAGTTTCACAAAGTCAACTATCACTGCAGCCCTCCACCAGTCGGGCCTTTATGGCAGAGTGGCCCGACGGGAGCCTCTCCTCAGTGCAAGACATATGAAAGTCCACATGGAGTTTGCTCAAAAACACATGAAGGACTCCCAGACTATGAGAAATAAGATTCTCTGGTCTGATGAGACGAAGATAGAACTTTTTGGTGATAATTCTAAGCGGTATGTGTGGAGAAAACCAGGCACTGCTCATCACCTGCCCAATACAATCCCAACAATGAAACATGGTGGTGGCAGCATCATGCTATGGGGGTGTTTTTCAGCTGCAGGGACAGGGCGACTGGTTGCAATTGAAGGAAACATGAATGTAACCAAGTACAGAGATATCCTGGATGAAAACCTCTTCCAGGGTGCTCTGGACCTCAGACTTGGCCGAAGGTTCACCTTTCAACAAGACAATGCCCCTAAGCACATAGCTAAAATAAAAAAGGAGTGGCTTTAGAACAACTCTGTGACCATTCTTGACTGGCCCAGCCAAAGCCCTGACCTAAACTCAATTGAGCATCTCTGGAGAGACCTGAAAATGGCTGTCCATCAACGTTCACCATCCAACCTGACTTAACTGGAGAGGATCTGCAAGGAAGAATGGCAGAGGATCCCCAAATCCAGGTATGAAAAACTTGTTGCATCATTCCCAAGAAGACTCATGGCTGCACTAGCTCAAAAGGGTGCTTCTACTCTATACTGAGCAAAGTATTGATATTTCAGTTTTTCTTTTTAATAAATTTGCTAAAAGTCCTACATTTCTGTTTTTTTCAGTCAAGATGAGGTGCAGAGTATACTTTAATGAGAAAAAAAATGAACTTTTAGAATTTACCAAATGGCTGCAATGGAACAAAGAGTGAAACATTTAAAGGAGTCTGAATACTTTCCGTACCCACATTATGTTATTATGTGCGGAAGAAAACCCCAAATGTTTACTCACCTCAATGTTCCCCTATCCAGCCACCCCCACTGCTCACTATTCCCTGTGCAGTCCTTGGCACCTCTTCTTACCACCGTGCATTTAAAACCTGTGCCCCTGTACGTTACCTGGAACTGACGCATTCATGTCCTAAGGTCAAGGTGCTAATTATGACATCACAAACTTATGATGAGCCTGCTCTGAAATGTCCTGGATGTGGTCACGGATGGAATGTTCTGACTCAGAGCTACAGCACTGGGCGATAGTAAGAAGAGGTGTAGAGGACCATACATAGGACAGTGTGCAGTGAAGGTGACTGGAGAAGTGAGTGTTGATGTGTGTATTTATTTATTTTGTATTTTTTAACCTTTTGCTAGTCCCCTATGGTTCAAAAAAATGGCAACCAGCTGTCTGACATTTTGCTGAGTGCACTGCAAAATAATTTGCATTCAAGAGAAAATGGATATTTTTTCAAACTCAAGTAGAATACCATTAGAATAAATTCACCAATCTATAACAGCGAACATTGAAATATGGGTAAATTTGAATAATTGTTATGCACTGAGAAAAAAATAATGCTGTCTGTATGAAGCATTTCTGACTCCCAGGTCTCTTCTGTCAACAACGTTGTCAGAGGTATTACACCACTTTTATGGACTCACAATAAAACATGCAAAAACTAAATCAAAATGGATTTTCCTGGGAAATATGTTAAGGAACATCCTTTCCAGGGTAATAACTTGTATATGAGGCAAAATAAATAACCAAATACATAAATACTCCTCCACACCTTGGGCTATGTTCACACGTAGCGTTTTTGATGCTTTTTTGCACTTTTGCATTGCTTTCAACCTTGACAAATGCATTCACCAGGAAATGTCATTTTAACATTTTACAACCTTATCTGACCATGTAGTGTGTGACGCATGTTCAGACACATCCTGTTTCATTTATGAAGGAGGGACTCTGAAAGTCACAAAGCCTATTTTTATAGAGCCATCAGGCTGTCTATACTATTCTTAAAGGGCAGGCTGTCGGCCCTCAATATTCATAGAGAGCCATCAGCCGACTATGCTTTGTTGTTCCCATTACTAAAGAGTGGGTCTCCTATATTGTTATTGCATATGCAGTGAGTGGCAGGGCTGCCCAAAATTTGGACGCACCCCAATAACCCTTTGAAAATTTGGACGCACACCAATACCCCTTTGAAGGGACTTAGAGGAGGGCCTCCTGAAAACAATGTTCCCATTATTAGGAAGTGGGTCTCGCATTGTGTTTGCCTATGCAGTGAATGCAAGGGTTGCCAAAAATTTGGAGGCACTCCAATGCCCCTTGGAAGAGACGTGGAGGTCAGAGGGCCTTCTGATGTCCACAATAGATATTACATATGGGTCTGCTCTGAAAAACATACATTTTGCTAACCAAATTTTGATTACTAATGATTTTCAAATACTCATGATTGCCTCTGTCTTCAGCTAATTTCAAATAAATATGTGTGTTACAAAAAACACAAATAATCAGTATATATAAATTAACATAAAGTGATTGTTCAATAAATATATGTATATACTAATTAATTACCCAGTGTATAGAATCTGCATAACAAATATATATTAATGCTGCAGAATAAAAACTCCCAAAGGAGGTTTAACTGAAGAGGGCAAATTGATACCTAAACCCCAAAACAGGGGACATACATTAATAGCATGCAACATTGAGAGACCACAACACAATAAAAGTAAAGTTGAAGACATACCCCGGCCCCCTCACACCACTTCCAATGGTTGCCAAAAGGGTTGCCAAAAATTTGGAGGCACTCCAATTCCCCTTGGAAGAGACGTGGAGGTCAGAGGACTTCCCGAAAACAATGTTCCCATTATTAGGAAGTGGGTCTCCCATAGTGTTGGCCAATGCAGTGAATGCAAGGTCTGCTAAAAATTGGGAGACACTCCAATGCCCTTTGGAAGAAACGTAGAGGGCCTCATGAAAAAATGTTCCCATAATTAGGAAGTGAGTCTCCCATAGTGTTGGCCTATGCAGTGAATGCAAGAGCTGCCAAAAATTGGGAGGCACTCGAATGCTCCTTGGAAGAGATGTAGAGGGCCTCATGATAAAATGTTCCCATTATTAGGAAGTGGGTCTCCCATAGTGTTGGCCTATGCAGTGAATGCAAGGGCTGCCAAAAATTGGAAGGCGCTCCAATGCACCTTGGAAAGACGTGGAGGAGGGCCTCGTAAAAAAATGTTCACATTAGAAAGGATCGGGTCTCCTATACTTGTAATGCCCATTCACTAAATGTATGGGCTGACAAACATTTACCCCTGAGGCGTATACATGAACATACTGTATAAATTTTTTTTTTACGGGCATCATAAATACCGTTTGAAAAGTTTATGTGGGTGTTGCATCACAGACCACTGTCACCCTGGTGATATGGTGGTGGAGGATGAGGATGAGGAAAAGGAGGAGGACAAGGGCAAATAGCCAAAATCAGGAAGCGTATACCCATGTGTGAGTATAAAAAGGTGCATGGGAATACACCTCCCAAAAAAAGACACTGGATTTGAGTTTATGCTACACTGCAACACTGCTATCAGTCGGTGGGGTTGAGATATCTGGTCCAATCCAGCCCTTGTTCATTTTTATAAGAGTCAGCCTGTCAGCATTTTCAGTTGACAGGCGGATACTCTTATCAGTTATAATTCCACCAGCGGGACTAAACTCTTGCTCTGATAAAATTCTAGCAGCAGGGCAGGCCAGGACCTCCAAGGCGTAGAGAGCCGGTTCATTCCACGTATTCAGCTTGGATACCCAATAATTATAAGGCACAGAGGAATCACGGAGGACGTTGGTACAGTCGGCAAGGTACTTCCTTAGCATTTTCCCAAACTTTGCACTCCTTGTGAGAGTACTCCATGCCTCAGGGCCTGTGCGATGGGAGGGGCTGAGAAAACTCTGTACTCCTTGGTTCTCCAACGAACTGTGACCTCTGCTGCCAGTGTTTTCAGATGGGAATTTTTTTAATAGTTCCGCCACAAGGGCCTTCGGGTACTGCCCCACTGTTGTAGGAATGAGAGATATAATGTTTTCCTTTTAGCGTGTGTCTAGAAGTGTCACCAACCAGTAATGAATGTCACCCAAAATTTGGAGAACGCGAGGGTCACGAAAAAGGCAGTGTAACATAAATTCAGCCTTATGTGCCAGTCTGCTAACAGGCATGACTTCCGTGTCCTCAGCAACAGAGTGACTGACCATGCTCTCCTCCTCCACCTCCTCCTCCTCCCTGTCCTCAGGTCATCCACTTGGTGGAAGCTGTAGCTGACTTTCTAAAATGGGCACACAGGCTGCGTACTTTGACAAGCAGATCCAGCAGCTCCAGGTAGCTTTTAAGAAACCGCTGAACCACGAGGTTAAGCACATGAGCCAGACATGGTACATGTGTGAACTGCCTCACCTCAGAGCCGCCACCAGGTTCCGGCCATTGACACACACAACCCTGCATGGCTGTAGGTTCAGCTTTGACAGCCACAGATCTGCCTGCTCTTTCAGAACTGTCCACAACTCTTCAGCATTGTGCGGGTTGTCACCAAAGCATATTAGCTTCAGCACAGCCTGTTGCCGCTTGGCTGAGGCAGTGCTGCAGTGCTTCCAGCTTGTGACTGATGTGGTCATTTCGGAGATGGAGGCTGAAGAGGAGGAGGAGGTTGAGGAGGATGAGGTGCAGGAGCTGTAGACTGTGGGTGCAACCCTGATTGACCTAGGGACAGCAATCCTCGGCGTCAGGAGGATGTGTTCTGTCTCAAGGTCCGACTGGATCCCAGCTTCCACTATGTTAACCCAGTGAGCCGTAAGCGAGATGTACCATCCCTGCCCACAAGCACTTGTCCACGTGTCCGTGGTTAGGTGTACTTTCCCGGTAATTGCATTGTTGAGGGCACGGCTAATGTTGTGGGACACGTGCTTGTGTAATGCAGGGACTGCACAACGGGAGAAAAAACGGTGGCTGGGGACCCAGTATCGAGGGACAGCCACCGCCATCAGGTTGCAGAAAGCTTCCATCTGCACGAGCCTAAAAGGCAACATTTCGAGTGCAAGCAGTCGCGAAATGTGGGAATTTAGGATTGTGGCCTGTGGGGCGTTGGCGGCGTTTGTGCACTTGCATTCCAAGGACTAGGGTATGGACTACTAAACGCTGCGCTGGGACAAGGACGAGCTTGATGATGGTGCTAGTTGAGAGTGTCTAATGACAGGTGCAGGGCAGGAGGCATCTTCGCATGTACTATGGACAGGTGATTGGTTTGCACGAACAACAGCAGAAGAAGCAGTGGTGTCACTCGCAGACACTGTTCCTGGACCCTGGGGTTCAGCCCACAAAGTCAGGTGCTGCTTAGCTGCCATGTGCCTGATCATGCTGGTGGTGGTCGGGCTGGTAGTTTTGCTACCTATGCCGATGCTGGCCTGGCAGGTGGTGCAAAAAGCCTTTTTGGGGTTATCGGCAGAGTCTTTAAAAAACAACCAAACTCGTGAAGACCTAACAGTTGTACTTTCAACTTCCGTCATGTTGGCGGCTACATCACTGCTTCTTCCTACCTGTTGGGGTGCTCTGCCTCCCTCCCACTGTGTGCTGCTATCGTCGTTCTGCATGTCCTCCTGCCAGGTTAGGTCAGCTACAATATCATCCACCACCTCGTCTTCCACTTCCGCACCCTGGTCCTGATCCTGACTTTCCTGCAATTGTGTCTCATCATCATCCACCTCTTGCGACAGTTTCCCACCATTGCCTTCGAATGATCGTGGTTGTTCAAATATTTTGGCATTGCTACATGTGATCTTCTCTTGCCCCACTTCAAGTGGACCGGGACTGAGGCCCAAATCTATAAATAGAAAAGTGAACAGTTCTTCAGAGTGTCCAAGTGTGGGATCAGTTGTCTCTGGGCACTCAGCATGGTGGGAGGAAGGAAGATCAGGGTGAGGAATATGCGGTCCAGACTCATGGCTACTGAGACTTGATCATGTAGAAGACAGGGTGGTGGTGGTGGTGGTGGCTAAGTGAGTGGAAGCATTATCTGCTATCCAACCAATAACCTTTTCACACTGCTCTATGTTCAATAGTGGTGTTCTGCGGTCCCCTATTAATTGAGACAGGAAGGTCGAGCGAGAAGATGTGGGTGTTTATTGTGGCACAATTTTAGCTAGCCCACAGCCTTGGCTTCTGCATGCACCATCACCATTATATCCAGTTCCCCGTCCCTTGCCACGTGCCTTGCCCATTTTAAATAGAGGACAATATTTTCCACGCTCACTACAAATGGCTGAATTTGGATCAAACTTATATGTGATCCGTGTGACGGACAAACCACATTTTTAAATAGCTGCCCTGTAGGTGACTATTTTTAACAGTGCCGACCTCGTGTCAATAAGTTCACTGACACACTGCAGCAAAATTTCAATGGAGGCCTGAAATGGCAATATTTTCAGCTCAATTATATGTGATCCGTGTGATGGACAAACCACAGTTTTAAGTAGCTGGCCTTTAGGTAACTATTTTTAACAGCAAACTGGTGTCAATAACTTCACTGGCACACTGAAACAAATTTTAATGTAGGCCAGAAATGGCAGAATTTTCAGCGCCATTATATGTGATCCGTGTGACAGACAAACCACAGTTTTAAATAGCTGGAATTTTTAGAGCTGTAATATGGAAAGGACCTCGCTGTATTCTGCAGTATCAACAAAAAAATGGTGCAGAAAAACGGCTTCCTCTGGATTGCTTTTTAAGCAAATAATCAGGATTAAGATGAAAAAAAATATTCCTGGCCCCTGATACCTGGGGCTATTTATAGAAATATCTCTAAAAACACCAGCAGCAGACAGAACTGAAATGGACCCTCTTGCTATGTTCACTAAAGTCTGCTATATACCCTACCTGCCTACCTAGCACTGATATCTGTGCAACTGGATTAGTCTTCAGAAAGACTGTTTGTTGAGATTGATATGTGTCTCTAATATAGTCTGGTATACCTACACTAACTAGAAACAAGCAAATCTCTCCCTAGCTCAGCAGCAGCTCTCCCTACACTGTCTGATTCTGGAGTGTCTGTGACGAGCATGGCGCGCCAGTCTGATATAGACCTGATGACGCTGTGCAGCCAACTAATCACTGTAATGCCACAACCAACATGGCTGCGGCATTACAGTGTGTGACAGACAATCCCTGCATGTTCTTTGGTGCTCGATAGAGAGCCAAACATGTAGGGAGGGGACCTGAGCTCCCGTTGATCAACCCCGGAAATACTCGGTCAGCGCCGAGCATCTTGAGCAGTGAGATGCTCGGGCGAGCACCGAGCAGTAGCGAGCATGCTCGCTCATCACTAATCATTATGAATAACACAATCCATGAGGGTCTGATAAAATACCTCCATAAGAAGAATTGGTAAAGTGGGATCTCTAGCTGGTTTCCCTTCCATGAAGAAGTTTGGCCACCACTGACCTTAGATAAATGTAATTAGAATATGACTTGTGTTTACACTTACCCCATTTTTATATGATGCTTGAAAAAAATGGCATACTATTTCCATAGAAAAATTTGCATCGCCCAGAAACTTCTAGTGCTAATAATTTTAGGAAATCCAACAAATCAGATTTACAAAACAATCAGTTAAATTATAAATAGTGTTGAGCGAGTATGTTCTATTAACCCCTTCGCCGAGTATGCTCGGGCCGAGCTCCGAGTATTTATAGCTGCTCGGTGATAAGGTTAAATCGCTCCCTTGTGCATGATTGGCAACTGTTTGACAGCTTTATTACATGTGAGGAATGTCTATTAGGGTTGAGCGAGAATGTTCTGTCCGAGTACGCTCGGGCCGAGCTCCGAGTATTTATAGCTGCTCGGTGATAAGGTTAAATCGCTCCCGTGGGCATGATTTGCAACTGTTTGACAGTTTTATTACATGTGAGGAATGTGTAAGAAATAGACATTCCTCACATATAATAAAGCTGTCAAACAGTTGCAAATCATGCACAAGGGAGCGATTTAACCTTATCACCGAGCAGCTATAAATACTCGGAGCTTGGCCCGAGCGTACTCGGACAGAACATACTCGCTCAACCCTAATTGTTAAGACAAAGTTTTTTATAAAAAGCAGGCTTTTTCTAAAAAAAATCAAATCACTATAGCCAAGGATTTATTTTTTAATACTGCTATTGAATTACACACAGAAATAAACATAATTCAATAGAGTTGAGAAAAACATTTTACATTGCTTTGTTTATTATAAATAATTCTTAAAAGTTTATTCAAGACTAGGACTATAAGGTTGATCACCAACCAATCAATTTTTTGTACATACCTAAATATATCAGCTTTCAAATTATTCTGCATAAAAAAAAATGCATGATATGAAAAAAAAAATTTTAATTTGAAAATTGTTTAGTTAGGATTTTAAAAGTTGATTTAACCCAGAATTCACTCAATAGTGAAAAATGCTAAATCTGATTACATTGCAATAGTATATGTTTTAATATGGTTTTAAATGGACATGTCTGTTGTTCTTAACAGTCGTAGCAAATAGCAAAATGAGAATGAGTTTATTACGTAAAAAAATGGCAAAGTTAATGGAACATTATGTTCTTGATGATTGAGATAAAACAGAGGCCCTTATGTTATAGCCATGGTGAAATGTTGTAAAACTCAAAAGCTTTTTAAGATTGTGGAAAAAAATAATTCTTTTAGTGACTATCATTATTGGCCAATATGGAGGATACAATGCTTGTTTTCTCTGTGGATGCCGCAGCTGAATCATACTGAAAGATGTAAAGGGAGTTTTACATTTGGCAGGGGAACAAGATTAGGAAATTAACTGAATATCATCAATCATTTTATGTCATTGAAATGGAATTTTTTTTCTCAGTTTCTTTACATATATTGAAAACTCAGTCAACTCATTGTACAATTGCTAATGTACCTTAAGGTAAATTCCCAATGAATGTGTAATATTCACAGAAAGTATCATAAATTAACTTTTTCATATAGCATTTTATAAACAAAAATTACATTTATAAAGCCACTTCCTAGTCCTGCTCTGTATCATAATTAGTGGAAATGGTACAAAGGCCCATATTGGAAGATGAATAGTGGAAGAGACAGATAAAGAATATTAAAAATAAATTTCTTTAATAACTAGAAAAATAATCAATTTCTAGATAGTAGCCGATTGTAAAGGTGTATTTTAGATAGGTGTGCATAATGTCTTAAGGGAAAATGATTCTTTGGGCGAAAACCAAAATTATTTGAGCAATTATTGCATTAAATATCATATTTCTGTGAAAACATCACAGACATGAATTCAGAACATTTAAGACATTCATAAACTGTAACTTATTGTTCAAAATTGTGGATAAAAATGGAGATAAGGAGGGTTTTCTGATGAGATGTATCATTTTTCTGTTAAGAGATTCTAAACATATTTTCCTTGCCTCTTGATTGTAGGGATCAAAGGAAATATCAGAGGATGGACTCCTAACATCATGAACTGGCATATTTTAGCAAAATGTCATCACTTCTTAAGATTGGATTATCTCTTGCAGAACTGGATTATAGGGAGCAAATCTAATATGAAAGTATATTACCTTTTAATTTATTATGGATCAAGTACAAATTATAATTAAAATATAAAAACAGATTTTGTTTTAGGTTGTCATTTTTGGTTGGTATTTGTAATGCTGTGGTGGGTTTTCCAGAGGACTTGCGTGCATTCTTTTGAAGAGTTTTTGTTGTAACATACTCATGTGTAATGCTCTCTAGCTTCTTTGTGTCAAACACATTTTGCTGAACAGATCAGATAGTGATTTGGCCTGCAGGAAACTGTAAAACCCAATAAATTTAGCTCTCATTGATGTTATGTTAATAGAGTACTACAATCAAAACCAATAAAGGGAAAATACAAATGACATTGTAAAGTGAATAATAAGTAGATAATGTTTAATGATCTTCTATTGACCACCATTCTTCAAGTAGTGTAGCTATAGATTTTTACAATGTCTTTATATATCTACTGTAGAACAATGACCTGTAGTGTCAATGACAATGAAATGAAGAGATGCTGACAAACTCTATAGTATCTCAAGGTTTGAAGAATGAATACATTGCATTCTTAACCTGCTGTAAGTAATAGGAAACAAAGCTTCATGTTTGAATGAATTTCTAACAGTATATGTACAATAAATGCAAAACCAATGACCAATTCAGTAATGAATATTTTATAGTAAAACTATTTTGTTTACATGTATAGCATTTTAACTAACTGACTTTCCCAATCCTACTTTGAGACTTTTGCTAACTTTTTTCTTGGTAAAGTCTGTAATGTGTGTGCTTAGGAGTTTCCATGTAGCTTGTAGAGTAGATAAAGAACATGTAGCAGTCATCTACAGTGCATATAAAAAGTCTACACACACCTAAAAAAATGCCAGGCTTTTGTCATGTAAAAATTCATACTAAGAAAAATAATTTCAGAACTTCTCCCACCTTTAAATTCACCCATCATTTTGAGGGGGGATATAAAAAACACAAAATATGGTTGTAAAAATGTGAACACCTTCTTTTAATTGGGGATGGGTTGTTTTCATCATTAGGCAATTGCATTTAAACTCTGGTTAAATAGTAGCCAGTACACAGCAGAACTTAAAGTGACTCTAATTAACGGTATATAAAGTTTAGCTGTCCTAGTAGGATTTTACTTTAATCCTCCAAATTCTTCATATGTTTGTCCCGTAGTGTATGGTGACGAGACATAAATCTTTTCATACCAAAAAAAATATATCAAACCCTGGCTATGTTTTGCCAAAACCTATACCAAGGTTGCCAAAAGCATGAGGAAAAATGATGAGACCAAGGTTTAACTTTTTGACTATAGTTTCAAAATGTATGTTTAATGCATTGCCAACATTGTGTATCACGAAAAGAACACCATACCCAGAGTTAAGCAAAGTGGTGGCAGCATTATTCTTTGAGGCTTGTTTTTGAGAGCTGGAACTGGGGCTTTACTAAAGGGGGTGTAAATTATGAACTGTTCCAAATATCAGTCAATTATGCATCAAAATTTCTGCTAAAAAGCTAAAATTTAAGAGGGATTTTATCTTTACACATAATGACCCTAAGCATAACTCCAACAAAAATATGGTTTCAAGATCAAAGATTTTGTACAGGTGAATCTATGTTTTCCTGCACCCAGGGCAAAAATTCAGTTTAGTCCCCCCCCTTACACACAGCTTAAGCGATTTGAGTAGTGGTTGTGTGACTGCTCATATATGATTTGCACACTTATATTTACGTGCCTACTAGCTGCCCCCCCTAATTTTTTTATTGTTCAGTGAAATACTACAGTCCGTGCTTCAATGAGACAAGCAGGGACAAAAAATCGAAGCTAGTTGACACGTGACTGTACATATGAAAATCAGATGTTGACTGCTGGAACTGACAAACAAAGCCAAATCCTGTCATTCAGTACATTACACACTCTTAGGATTTGGTAGTCTACATTGCTGTATTTTATAATTAATGCTCCTAATATAAATATTGCTGTAGATACCCTTAACTTGTCAGGTGGCACAGTATTTTAATAACATAGCCATGTATCACGCTATCTGACAAGTTATAGATTGCTACATGTGTACAGAATCAGAACCAATAACACTGTATGAATGCATCACCAGAACTACCAACAGTACATGAATATATAATTAGAACCAGCATCTGTATATGAATACTAGTGTTGAGCCACCCCCGTAGTGTTTGAGTTCAGTTCAGTTTGTCGAACACCCGTATGTTCGTCGAACTGTTCGTCGAACTGTTCGTCGAACACTTTCGAACACCGTTAAAACCAATGGCAGGCAAACAAAAACACATAGAAACACATATAAAACACCTTCAAAGGTGTCCAAAAGCTGACAAACTGCTCAGAAGACACAACTAACACATGGAAAAGTGACAAGTACATATAGTCATGCGAAAAGAAAAGAGGTGGAGGAGTAAAAGGAGGGGGAGACACAGATAGAGGCATGTCATGCCCTTCTAAAACCAAAAAAGTGCGAAGCCGACATGGCCAGTCCATTCCTGCCCATGCGACCTCCGTGTCGCCGGGTTTGTGCCAGAGCCGCGGTGGACCCTGACGGCCAGCCCCCCTCTCCCAATACTGGTGCCTGTCCACTGGTGGGTCGAGTGAGCCCCCCTGCAGTGGAGGCAGGTCTAATCTTTTTAATTTAAATTGTCTCTCTAATTTGAATGAGTACACTTTAAATCCTTTTACAAGGATCTATTGGAGGGCAAGTCTCATGCCAGCAGCCGCGTAATTCCAGCTCCAGTAGCGTCCACTAAAGCTGCTGCAGTTAAAAAGCTTTTATAAGGATCGAGCTCGGCGGTCCACCGCAAGGCGTCCTACCGCCAGTCTCAGCCCCTATGCCTTGGGGTGCCTCCCCGATGCTCTTCACTAAGTGTCCCGGGGGCCCGAACCATTCCCTTTGAAAAAATTAAGTGTCCAAACTACAGGTGGTGTAGATTGCTTAACAGCTGGGATAATCCGCTGACTAGCAGACACTGCTACTAGGAACAAAGTATTTCCTGGGCTAGATGCAGTTAAAAATTTGTAATTAGATACTCTCGTTGGATGCTGAGAAAGCATTCCATAGAGTCTTCTGGCACGCCATATATTATTCTCTTAAAAAGCTTGGGGTAGGGGTCTAGGGGACCTTTTATAGGCAAAATCACGGCCCTGTATCGCAATACGTCACCTAGGCTGAAGATAAATTGAACATTTTTATCATCTTTCATAATCACCAATGGGACAAGGCAGGGATGTCCTCTGTCCCCTCTCTTATACATCCTAGTGACGAGGCACCTGCTCTCATCAATTCCCCAATATTAGGTGGATTGAGGTGGGAGGCACCGAGTACAAGTGATCTGCATTTGCTGATGATGTCCTAGTATATTCACTCAATTAGATATATCCATCCCTGCTGTTATGGCTGAAATAGATCACTTTGTTACATGGTCAAATTTTAAAATCAATGCAGCGAAGTCTGAGGCCCTCGATGTCTCCCTCCCCAAATCCATACAGGATTCCATCCAGTCCAACTTTCCCTTTGCCTGGCCCTCACAGGGTATCAAATACTTAGGAATTCGTATTCATAGAGACCTCGCCCGTCTATGTTATCTTAATTTTGGGCCCTTTATTGAACAACTCCATACAGACCACGGTTGGCAAGTTAGAACTGTAAGATTCACTACGTGAACCACTGGTGTTTTGTGGAAAAGCACATGTACACTGTGTTCCAAATTATTATGCAAAAATTGTTTAGGAGTGATAAGGTAAGAATTTTTTTGTTTGTCAGTTAAACTCATTGATGGTGATGTGTGTCATGGCTCTTTATATCACTGTAAACAATTGCAGACACCTGTGCTAATTAGTTTGGCAGGTGTGTCCAATGAAAGGCAAGACTACTTAAGAAGGCTGTCCCACGTTATTAAGCAGCCTACATTTTCTGCCAAAATGGGAAAGAAAAAGGATGTGTCGACTGCTGAGAAGCAACAAATTGTGGAGTGTTTAGGTCAAGGCATGACTACAATCAACATTGCCAAGACACTTCATCCTGATCATCGCACAATCAAGAAATATGTAGCTGATTCACAGTACACATGTGTGCGTGCTGATAAGGGAAAATTGAGGACTCTTTCCTACAGGAAATTACGTCAGGTTAAAAGAGCAGTGGCAAAAATGCCTTGTCATAGCAGCAGACAAGTTTTTGAAGCTGCTGGTGCCTCCAACGTCCCCCTAACAACAAGATGCAGAGTCCTTCAGAGGTTTGCAGCTCTGCGTAAGCCATCCTCTCGACCTCCTCTATCCACTGCACACAAGCAGAAACGGCTCCAGTGGGCCAAACAATACATGAAGACTGACTTCAAAACTGTTTTGTTCACCGATGAGTGCCGTGCAACGCTCGATGGTCCAGATGGATGGAGTGGAGGATGGCTGGTTGATGGACACCCCATGCAAACACGGCTACAGCGCCAGCAAGGAGGAGGTGGAGTAATGTTTTTGGCTGTAATTATGGGGAGAGAGATTGTCGGCCCCTTTAGGATCCCTGAAGGTGTAAAGATGAACTCCATAATGTATGTGGAGTTTCTCAAACAGCACTTCCTGCCATGGTTCAAGAAGAAGAACCGTGTATTCCGCAGCAAGATCATTTTCATGCATGATAATGCACTGTCTCATGCTGCACATAACACATCTGCATCTCTGGCTGATATGGGCATAAAAGGAGACAAACTTATGGTGTGACCCCCATGCTCCCCTGACCTCAACCCCATTCAGAACCTCTGGAGCATCATCAAAAGGAGTGTCTATGATGGCGGGAGGCAGTTCATATCTAAGCAACAGCTCTGGGAGGGTATTCGGTCCTCATGCAAAACAATTGAAGCAGAAACCATCCAAAACCTGACAAATTCAATGGACGAGAGAGTTCAGAAGCTCCTTTCGAACAAGGGGTCCTATGTGCAAATGTAACATCACCTAGAATAAAGTTTTGAGTTGAAAACTGTTTGATTTCAGTTTCTAATAACCTGCTAATGCTTATAATTTCAAAAATGACCATTTTTTTGTTCTTTATTAAAATGAAAAGGTTGATCAAAGAGTGTTGGGGATCTAAGAGTGTGGCAACCCAGTAGTCAGGATTATTTTGAATTCTGACAATATGAGGGTCATGTTGCAGGTAGTGCAGCAAGAAGGCACTGATGTGTCTTGCGCATCTAGGAGCCCCAAAATTATTTTCCAGGCTAGATGCAGCTAAAAATTATTATTAATTTGAAGCTGGTGGAGCTTAGTATAGATAGCCTAATAGAATCAGTACTGCAAACTGCTACAAAGCCCAAATTATTTTCCAGCCAAAATACAGATAAACATGATTAGTAATTTTAAATCTGGTGGAGTGTACTATAGATGGCCTAATAGAATCAGTACTGCACACTGCTACAAGGCCCAAATTATTTTCCAGCCAAGATACAGATAAACCTGATTAGTAATTTTAAATCTGGTGGAGTTTAGTATAGATGGCCTAATAGAATCAGTACTGCGCACTGCTACAAGGCCCAAATTATTTTCCAGCCAAGATACAGATAAACATGATTAGTAATTTTAAATCTGGTGGAGTTTAGGACAGATGGCCTAATAGAATCAGTACTGCACACTGCTACAAGGCCCAAATTATTTTCCATCCAAGATACAGATAAACATGATTAGTAATTTTAAATCTGGTGGAGTTTAGTATAGATGGCCTAATAGAATCAGTACTGCACACTGCTACAATGCCCAAATTATTTTCCAGCCAAGATACAGATAAACATGATTAGTAATTTGAAAGCTTAAAACAATTGGTGAGGTATTTTTAACAAATCATCAAGCTTTTACTCTCCCCAGGATGACGCAGGGGTAGAAAACTCATTTCGGATCCATGATTTGTTCATCTTTATGAAAGTGAGTCTGTCTACATTATCAGTGGAGAGCCGCGTGCGCTTATCTGTCAGCACACTACCAGCAGCGCTGAACACATGTTCAGACAGAACGCTGGCTGCGGGGCATGACAAGATCTCCAAGGCGTAAGTGGCGAGCTCCGGCCATTTATCCAGATTGGAAGCCCAAAAAGAACAAGGGTCCAGTGACACAGTCATGGCTTCAATGTTTACTTGGAGATACTCCTGTACCATCGTCTCTAGGCGTTGACTATGTGTCAGACTTCTTGTCTCCTGTGGCCTTGCAAAGGATGGGCTAAAAAAGTGGTGAAATGATTCCGCAAAATTGATGTTACCAGCAGATACTGTGTTTCTGTTACTTTTTGAGTGCTGAACACTCGACGGTCCCACGGTTGGCAAGTTGGAACTGTGAGATTCACTACGTGCACCACTAGTTTTTTGGGGAAAAGCACATGTAAGATTCTGCAACAGTCTCTGCTGATACTCCTGCATGCGTGCATCTCTTTCTATGGCAGCAATAATTTCTGCAAATTTACTTTTGTACCGGGGATTTAACAGTGTGGCAACCCAGTAGTCAGGATTATTTCTAATTCTCACAATTCGAGGGTCATGTTGCAGGTAGTGCAGCAAGTCCCTGTTGTGTTGGTGGCGAGGTAACAATCATGCTTCCTTCCTCTTCCCTCTCCCCTCAACCTCGCACAACAGAAATGTGATCAAGGTCTCCCTCATCTGATGAGTCTTCCATCAGTTCGTCCTTCACTGCTTCCTGGGCTCCTGCATCTTCCTCACTAGTTTGGCTGCTACCATGCGCCGTGGTAAAACCATCTCCTCCACCCTCACATGCCTGCTGCCTTGGTGCTGCCGACCGTCTGGACCTTGCAGATGTTAGCCCTTCCGCATACAACTCCTCCTCCTCTACTTCCTCCACCTCCTGTTGTGCCACCACCTGACTCCGAATTCTGTTTAACATGTGCTCCAGCATGTAAATCACCGGAATAGTCATGCTGATAATGGCATCGTCAGCACTAAACATCTTCGTCGCCATTTCAAAACTGTGCAGAAGGGTGCATAGGTCCCTGATCTGAGACCACTCATCCAGCGTGATTTGCCCCACTTCTGGATCTCGTTGGCCCAGGCTATGCGTCACAACTAGTGTTGAGCATTCCGATACTGTAATATCGGGTATCGGCCGATATTCGCGGTATCGGAGTTCCGATACTGAGTTCCGATATTTTTACAATATCGAATACCGGAATCAGAAGTTCCTATAATGCCTTCGCTCTGCAGTGTCTCCGAAGGATGACAAGCTGGATGGCAGCGCTCAGCTGCGGTCCAGCCTGTCATCAGAATGCCATCCCAGCGTCAGAGAATTCTCCTGATTGTTTAAAAGCCTGCGGGTGGTAAAAAGCCAGCAGGCGGTAAAAAGTCGACGGCTTTTAAACAATCAGACAGCCCCATACTGCTTCCCCGCAGCCTCCCACCCCGATCCTCCGCTCCCCTCGCCACCTCCCATCCCGATCGTAAGTTAGGACCGGGCGGGGAGCGCAGCACCAAGGAGCGGGGAGCGATGGACCCGGGCGGGGAAGCCGGCAGTGAAAAGACTTCACCGCCGGCTTTCCCGTTCTGTGCTGCGCTCTCCCGCCGGTTATTTCAAATGAACAGCTGAGGTATCAGGTGATGCTGATCAGCTGTTCATTTGAAGTCGCCGTGGTGCCCTCAGAGGGTTCATGTGAGTTCATGCTTCACTGCATTGCATGAACTCACATGAACTTTCCCACGGCAGCACAGGTCAGCCTCACCTCGCAGACCATCAGACTCGTCATGATTGGTGTGTGCGGGTGTCTGTGCTATGTCTGCGGGTGTGTGCATGCAGGCAGACATAGGCCGATGTGACACTACTACTCCCTTCGGCCTATATCTGTCCCCCGTCCACTAGTGCCAGCAAGATCAGCTTGATGGGAGCAGTAGTTCCCATCAGCCTGATCCTGCTATTTAAACTGCCCCATGTGTTATTTTTGCCCCTATGCGTGTTTTTTTAGGCCCCCATATTATTTTTTTGTTTTTGGTCCCCAATAAATTTTAAATACATTTCGTTGGTGGCCAGTGGTTACCTAAAATAAATTAATTTATACATTACCTGTCCCTACCGATCGCCATCTAAAATAAAGTAAAAAATAAAAAACTACACCTATGCTCACCTAGACACCTAATTCCCCAAAGCCATCGATCTCCTGTAATAAAATATAAAATAATAAGCCACAAACTTATCCTTACCCCTCCATAGTAGTCCACGAGTGTCCCACGATGATCTCCAGTTTAGAGCAGCCACATAGAATGTGACCGCTCTGAACTGCTGCCGCTGCTAGAATGACGGGGCCGTAAAGCAGCCCCGTCATTGCATAAGCGGGTTCGCCGGAGTTCAGGCAGCGCTGCTCCGGTCAGCTCCTTTACGGCCCTGCTGTACCGTGAGAAATTCCCACGGTACAGCAGTGCCGTAAAGGAGGTCTCCGGAGCTGCGTTGACTGAATGCACTCCGGTGACCTCAGTCAGGGCTCACGCTGCCGGGAGCGGACGTGTTCCCGGTAGTGTGAGCATACAGCAGCCATGCACAGCTGTCACCATCTCCAGATGTGACAGCTGTGCATGGGAGATCAGCGCAGGAACGTGGACAGGTAACTATTTTTTTTTAGTAAACTAAGAATTAAATAAAATGGTGTGTTTTATTTCTAATAAATTATTTTTTTCAGGGTGTAGTGTGTGTTTTTTCTTTTTAACACTTTGTAGGTTAGCAATGGGGGTGTCTTATAGACACCCATCATTACTAACCTGGGCTTCATGCAGCTGGCGCTGACATGAACCCCAACCCTACTAACACCTGCCACCGCACCAGGGCAGCGTGGAAGAGCGAGGCTAAGTGCCAGAATTGGCGCATCCCGTGGATGCGCCATTTCTGGGGCGGCTGTCGGCTGGTGTTTCTAGCCTGGGAGGGGGTCAATATTCATGGCACCCTTCCTGGGCTATTAATATCAGCCCCCAGCTGTCTGCCTAGCCTTTGCTAGCTATTAAAATAGGGGGGACCCCACGTCATTTTTTTGGGGGGTCTCCCATTTTAATAGCTAGTAAAGGCTAGGTATTCAGCTGGGGGCTGATATTAGTAGCCTGGGAAGCTCCGTGGGTATTACCCCCTTCCCAGGCTTCAAACATCTGCCCCAGCTATCTGCTTAACCTCCGCTAGAGACTAAAATTATGGGGGATCCCACGGCAATTTTTTTTTAATAAATCCTTTATTTTAACACTAAATTACACTTGAGGGGTTAATAAAGATGCAGTCCCTAAATTATTATTTATTTTTTAATTAATTTTGCCCAAAAAATTTTGACGTGGACTTTGCCATATTTTTGGATGCCAGCCAGGTACAGCATCCAGGAACGGGCTGCCCCCAACTCCCAGCTGCCTATTTGTACCTGGCCGGACACAACAATATAGGGAAGCCCTTTTTTTTTTATTATTTCATGAATTTCATGAAATAAGTTTTTAAAAAAAAAAAAACGTGGGAATTGTGTGTTTATTTCAATTAAAGGACTTTATTCTGGGTGTTGTGTTTTTTTTAAATACTTTACTAGAAATTCATGGCGGTCATGTCTAATATTGGCGTGACCCCATGAATTTCGGGCTTAGGGCCAGCTGATAATACCAAGCTGGCCCGAACCCCTTTATTACCCAGTGAGCCACCGCACCAGGGCCCTGGATGAGTTGGGTACAGTGCCAGAAGATGGCACTTCTATGAACGCGCCATTTTCCGGGGTGGCTGCGGACTGCAATTTGCAGCGGGGGGGGGGGCCCAGAAAGATTGGGCCTCCCTGCGCTTCAGATTTCAGCCCCCAGCTGCCTAGTTATACCTGGCTGGACACAAAAATAGGGCGAAGCCCCACGTATTTTTTTTTTAAATTATTTCATGAAATTCATGAAATAATTAAGAAAAAAAGGGCTTCCCTATATTGTTGTGTCCAACCAGGTACAAATAGGCAGCTGGTGGTTGGGGGCAGCCCGTTCCTGCCTGCTGTACCTGGCTGGAGACAAATATAGTGCGAAGCCCCACGTCAATTTTTTTAAAATTATTTCAGGAAATTCATGAAATAATTAAAAAAAAATTGATGTGGGGCTTCGCCCTATATTTGTGTCCCGCCAGGTACAGCAGGCAGGAAGGGGCTGCCCCCAGCCACCAGCTGCCTATTTGTACCTGGCCGGACACAACAATATAGGGAAGCCCTTTTTTTAAATTATTTCATGAAATAAATAAAAAAAAATTGATGTTGGGCTTCGCACTATATTTGTGTCCAGCCAGGTACAGCAGGCAGGAACGGGCTGCCCCCAACCACCAGCTGCCTATTTGTACCTGGCCGGACACAACAATATAGGGAAGCCCTTTTTTTCTTAATTATTTCATGATTTCAGGAAATAATTTAAAAAAAAAGTACTTGGGGCTTCGCCCTATTTTTGTGTCCAGCCAGGTACAACTAGGCAGCTGGGGGCTGGAATCTGCAGCGCAGGGAGGCCCAAGCTTTCTGGGCCCCACCCGCTGCAAATTGCAGTCTGCAGCCACCCTGGAAAATGGCGCGTTCATAGAAGCGCCATCTTCTGGCGCTGTACCCAACTCATCCAGGGCCCTGGTGCGGTGGCTCACTGGGTAATAAAGGGGTTAGGGCCAGCTTGGCATTATCAGCTGGCCCTAAGCCCGAAATTCATGGGGTCACGCCAATATTATACATGACCGCCATGAATTTCTAGTAAAGTATTTAAAAAAATCACAACACCCAGAATAAAGTCCTTTAATTGAAATAAAGACTCAATTCTTTTTTGTTCTAAATTAAACCATACTTACCATTACACCCATTCCAGCTGAAGCCAACGATCTCCTGCAATAAAAGAAAAATAATAAAGGAACATCATCCTTACCTTTCGATGGTTCCCAGGACAGCTCCAGCTCTGCTACATCGAGATGACAGGCTGGATCGCAGCAGAAAGCTGCCATCCAGCCTGTCATCCCGTGGACACTGCGAAGCGCAGGCTTGCTTGCGCTCCTCAGTGTCAGGCTGTGACGGCATCCAGATGAGCCGAGTCTCTCACGCTCACCGCATGCGCAGGAGAATTCTCCCACGCTGTCAGTGACGTGCATGAGGTGAGCTGAGTTCATTGTCGGCTCATCTGGATGCCATCACAGCCAGACACTGAGGAGCGCAAGCATGCCTGCGCTTCTCAGTGTCAGCGGGATGACAAGCAGGATGGCAGCTTTCTGCTGCGATCCATCCTGTCATCTCGATGTAGCAGAGCTGGAGCTGTCCTGGGAACCATCGAGAGGTAAGGATGATGTTGCTTTATTATTTTTCTTTTATTGCAGGAGATCGTTGGCTTCAGCTGGAATGGGCGTGATGGTAAGTATGGTTTAATTTAGAACAATAAAGAATTGTGTCTTTATTTCAATTAAAGGACTTTATTCTGGGTGTTTGTGTTTTTTTTTTAACTTTGACTATGGGGTTAGTATTGGGGGTGTCTTATAGACGCCTCTCCATTACTAACTTGGGCTTGATGTCAGCTGGCATTATAAGCTGACATCAACCCCAACCCTATTACCCCACTGCCACCGCTACAGGGCAGTGGGAAGAGCGAGGCTAAGTGCCAGAATTGGCACATCCTATGGATGCGCCATTTCTGGGGCGGCTGACGGCTGGTGTTTCTAGCGTGGGAGGGGGCAAATATTCATGGCACCCTTCCTGGGCTATTAATATCAGCCCCCAGCTGTCTGCCTAGCCTTTGCTAGCTATTAAAATAGGGGGGACCCCACGTCATTTTTTTGGAGGGGTCCCCCATTTTAATAGCTAGTAAAGGCTAGGTATTCAGCTGGGGGCTGATATATATTAGTAGCCTGGGAAGCTCCGTGGGTATTACCCTCTTCCCAGGCTTCAAACATCTGCCCCAGCTGTCAGCTTAACCTCCGCTAGAGACTAAAATTACGGGGAACCCCACGCCAATTTTTTTTTTAATAAATCCTTTATTTTAACACTAAATGACAAGTACAGTAATCAACACTATCACTGTACTTATAATATATATGACTGACATGTTTCTATCTATCTAATATATGTGTGATGCTCTATTCTTTCTGTTGTAAATTGTCGGGTACCGCTGCTGAATTGCCGGCCGGCTTTTTTAAAGAGACGGTGCATGAAAACACTAATATTTTTTTAAATAAATCCTTTACACTAAATGACAAGTACAGTAAGCAAAACTGTCACTGTTCTTCTTATATATGTTACTGACATGTTTCTATGTATCTAATCTATGTGTGATGCCCTATCTTTATGTTATAAATTGTCGGGTACCGCTGCTGAATTGCCAGCCGGCTTTTTTAAAGAGACGGTGCATGAAAACACTAATATTTTTTTAAATAAATCCTTTACACTAAATGACAAGTACAGTAAGCAACACTGTCACTGTACTTCATATATATGTGACTGACATGTTTATATCTATCTAATCTATGTGTGAAGCTCTATTCTTTCTGCTCTAAATTGTCGGGTACCGGTGTATGCCGCTGATGAATTGCCGGCTTTTCATGTTTCACTGTGAGCACTGTTCCCATCGATTTGGGCAACCACCTCCCCAAATACATTCTACATTATTGTTAGATGTTTTCCTTCATGTAGAATTTACCTACAAGGAAAGAAAGGGTTTATTTTCATTCCGATATTTGTGTTCCATTGACTTGCATTGGTTTCCGGTATCGGAATCGGCGATATCTGATACTTTTTGGGTATCGGCCCGATCCAATCCGATCCGATATTTCCTGATATCGGAAGGTATCGCTCAACACTGGTCACAACATATTGCACCAGGGCTTGTTGGTGCTGCCACAGTAGCTGCAACATGTGCAGAGTTGAATTCCACCAGGTAGGCACATCGCATTTTAGCCAGTGAAGTGGCAGGCCCAACGACTTCTGTAGAGATGTAAGTCGCTGAGCTGCGGGATGCGAACGGCGGAAGTGAGCACACAGCGACCGTGCCCTCTGCAGAAGGCCATCTAGTCCGGGATAGTGGGCTAAAAATTGCTGGAAAACCAGGTTCAACACATGAGCCATACAAGGCACGTGTGTGACATTGCCCCGGCAAAGGGCCGCACCCAGGTTTGCAGCATTGTCGCACACGGCCTTCCCTGGTTTCAGGTCCAGTGGAAACAACCATTCATGAAATTGGTTCTCCAGAGCTGACCACAACTCCTCAGCTGTGTGACTCACATTTCCCAGACATTTCAAAGTAAACACCGCCTGATGACGTTAAGCCCTGCTGCCAGCATAGTAAGGAGGTGTGCAGGATCCCTTCTGCACAGTTATAAAGCTTGTGGCATGACCAGACAGGCTTTGGGTGCAGGTGGAGGACCGAGAGGAGGTTGAGGAGGCAGAAGCAGTGGAGGAACTTTGAGATAAAGAGGATTGACGCACAACTCGTGTGGACAGCAAGACTTGGACAGCAGCCCCTTGTCCTGCTGTCACCATAGTTACCCAGTGCCCAGTCAGCGACATTTAACTAGAGATGAGCGTTGTTCTACTCGAACTGTTCGCCAATCTCAAATTCGAGCTGTTTTGGGCGGTGTTCGAGCCGTTCGGCGAACACGAACAATTTGAGAAAAATTCGGCTGTTCGAGGTTATGTTCGATAACTGTTCGTGCACCAAAATCATAACTGGATTTTTTCTCAGTAATGATGAAAATTAATGTTAATACGCAGTTTGAGTGTACAGCGGGGTGGGGGGAGGGGCAGGGGATGGATCTCTGCAGGAACAATGAAGATCTCCATTTTTTTTTCTCTTTCCCGCATTTACAGTGGGGAGGTGCAATCTGTCAGCCTATCAGCAGCGCACACACGGAGCGAAGTGCTTTTTTTCACACAAGCAAGGGCATGTGTCATTGGCAGTGTATGTCACATGTCCTTGCCCTATAAGACCAAGCCATTTTCCCCGTCGCCACCATTTTCTCACTGCTGCAGCTGCGTGTTAGACGGCACCGCTGTTGCTGTGTGCGCTATACCTTGTTAATTTCAAGCCAATTTTCGCACAAATATACAGATAGCTTGGGAGTAGGGAATAGTTGTGATTGCAGTCCTTTTAAGGACTAGGTTACAGCATTTCCTACGACTTTTATCAGGCAGGTCTGTGCTCTTAAATAGATAGGTTGTGGGAGTAGACTAATTGTAATTGGAGTCCTTTTCAGGACTAGGTTACATCAGTTCCTATCAGTTTTTGCCAGGCAGGTCTGTGCCAGTGCTGTGCAAGTTTTTTTCACAGCATTTGGCTGAATCTAGCAAAGCTAATCCTTTTTGGCCTATTGCAGAGTGTGTTAGTCAGTGGAGTAGCCTATCTGTGTTGCAAGATATACCACCTGTGTATAGAATACCAATTTTTTCACTGCACCTAGTGAAGTAAAATCTTTTGGGCATAGCATCATTCTATTAGTCCATCTATACTGACCTCCATCAGGTTGCAAACTGAATCTAATTTTTTTCTGCATCTAGCTCTGAAAAAATATTTGGCCTTCTAGCAGTGTGTCGGACTTTCTCTATTAGTCCATCTATACTGACCTCCATCAGGTTGCAAATTCAAAATAATTTTTATCTGCATCTACAGTACCTCTGAAAAAATATTTGGGCTTCTAGCTGTGTGTGGGACTTGTTGTATTAGTCCATCTATACTGACCTCCATCAGGTTGCAAACTGAATATATTTTTTTCTGCATCTACCTCTGAAAAAATATTGGGCTTCTAGCTGTGTGTGGGACTTGTTGTATTAGTCCATCTATACTGACCTCCATCAGGTTGCAAACTGAATATATTTTTTTCTGCATCTACCTCTGAAAAAATATTGGGCTTCTAGCTGTGTGTGGGACTTGTTGTATTAGTCCATCTATACTGACCTCCATCAGGTTGCAAACTGAATATAATTTGTTTCTGCATCTAGCTCTGAAAAAATATTTGGCCTTCTAGTAGTGTGTCGGACTTTCTCTATTAGTTCATCTATACTGACCTCCATCAGGTTGCAAATTAAAAATAATTTTTATCTGCATCTACAGTACCTCTGAAAAAATATTTGGCCTTCTAGCAGTGTGTCGCACTTTCTCTATTAGTCCATCTATACTGACCTCCATCAGGTTGCAAATTCAAAATAATTTTTATCTGCATCTACAGTACCTCTGAAAAAATATTTGGGCTTCTAGCTGTGTGTGGGACTTGTTGTATTAGTCCTTCTATACTGACCTCCATCAGGTTGCAAACTGAATATATTTTTTTCTGCATCTACCTCTGAAAAAATATTGGGCTTCTAGCTGTGTGTGGGTCTTGTTCTATTAATCCATCTATACAGACCTCCATCAGGTTGCAAACTGAATATAATTTTTTTCTGCATCTAGCTCTGAAAAAATATTTGGCCTTCTAGCAGTGTGTCGGACTTTCTCTATTAGTCCATCTATACTGACCTCCATCAGGTTGCAAATTCAAAATAATTTTTATCTGCATCTACAGTACCTCTGAAAAAATATTTGGGCTTCTAGCTGTGTGTGGGACTTGTTGTATTAGTCCATCTATACTGACCTCCATCAGGTTGCAAACTGAATATATTTTTTTCTGCATCTACCTCTGAAAAAATATTGGGCTTCTAGCTGTGTGTGGGACTTGTTGTATTAGTCCATCTATACTGACCTCCATCAGGTTGCAAACTGAATATATTTTTTTCTGCATCTACCTCTGAAAAAATATTGGGCTTCTAGCTGTGTGTGGAACTTGTATTAGTCCATCTATACTGACCTCCATCAGGTTGCAAACTGAATATAATTTTTTTCTGCATCTAGCTCTGAAAAAATATTTGGCCTTCTAGTAGTGTGTCGGACTTTCTCTATTAGTCCATCTATACTGACCTCCATCAGGTTGCAAATTAAAAATAATTTTTATCTGCATCTACAGTACCTCTGAAAAAATATTTGGCCTTCTAGCAGTGTGTCAGACTTTCTCTATTAGTCCATCTATACTGACCTCCATCAGGTTGCAAATTCAAAATAATTTTTATCTGCATCTACAGTACCTCTGAAAAAATATTTGGGCTTCTAGCTGTGTGTGGGACTTGTTGTATTAGTCCATCTATACTGACCTCCATCAGGTTGCAAACTGAATATATTTTTTTCTGCATCTACCTCTGAAAAAATATTGGGCTTCTAGCTGTGTGTGGGTCTTGTTCTATTAATCCATCTATACAGACCTCCATCAGGTTGCAAACTGAATATAATTTTTTTCTGCATCTAGCTCTGAAAAAATATTTGGCCTTCTAGTAGTGTGTGGGACTTTCTCTGTTAGTCCATCTATACTGACCTCCATCAGGTTGCAAATTCAAAACAATTTTTATCTGCATCTACAGTACCTCTGAAAAAATATTTGGGCTTCTAGCTGTGTGTGGGACTTGTTGTATTAGTCCATCTATACTGACCTCCATCAGGTTGCAAACTGAATATATTTTTTTCTGCATCTACCTCTGAAAAAATATTGGGCTTCTAGCTGTGTGTGGGACTTGTTGTATTAGTCCATCTATACTGACCTCCATCAGGTTGCAAACTGAATATATTTTTTTCTGCATCTACCTCTGAAAAAATATTGGGCTTCCAGCTGTGTGTGGAACTTGTATTAGTCCATCTATACTGACCTCCATCAGGTTGCAAACTGAATATAATTTTTTTCTGCATCTAGCTCTGAAAAAATATTTGGCCTTCTAGTAGTGTGTCGGACTTTCTCTATTAGTCCATCTATACTGACCTCCATCAGGTTGCAAATTAAAAATAATTTTTATCTGCATCTACAGTACCTCTGAAAAAATATTTGGCCTTCTAGCAGTGTGTCAGACTTTCTCTATTAGTCCATCTATACTGACCTCCATCAGGTTGCAAATTCAAAATAATTTTTATCTGCATCTACAGTACCTCTGAAAAAATATTTGGGCTTCTAGCTGTGTGTGGGACTTGTTGTATTAGTCCATCTATACTGACCTCCATCAGGTTGCAAACTGAATATATTTTTTTCTGCATCTACCTCTGAAAAAATATTGGGCTTCTAGCTGTGTGTGGGTCTTGTTCTATTAATCCATCTATACAGACCTCCATCAGGTTGCAAACTGAATATAATTTTTTTCTGCATCTAGCTCTGAAAAAATATTTGGCCTTCTAGTAGTGTGTGGGACTTTCTCTGTTAGTCCATCTATACTGACCTCCATCAGGTTGCAAATTCAAAACAATTTTTATCTGCATCTACAGTACCTCTGAAAAAATATTTGGGCTTCTAGCTGTGTGTGGGACTTGTTGTATTAGTCCATCTATACTGACCTCCATCAGGTTGCAAACTGAATATATTTTTTTCTGCATCTACCTCTGAAAAAATATTGGGCTTCTAGCTGTGTGTGGGACTTGTTGTATTAGTCCATCTATACTGACCTCCATCAGGTTGCAAACTGAATATATTTTTTTCTGCATCTACCTCTGAAAAAATATTGGGCTTCCAGCTGTGTGTGGAACTTGTATTAGTCCATCTATACTGACCTCCATCAGGTTGCAAACTGAATATAATTTTTTTCTGCATCTAGCTCTGAAAAAATATTTGGCCTTCTAGTAGTGTGTCGGACTTTCTCTATTAGTCCATCTATACTGACCTCCATCAGGTTGCAAATTAAAAATAATTTTTATCTGCATCTACAGTACCTCTGAAAAAATATTTGGCCTTCTAGCAGTGTGTCAGACTTTCTCTATTAGTCCATCTATACTGACCTCCATCAGGTTGCAAATTCAAAATAATTTTTATCTGCATCTACAGTACCTCTGAAAAAATATTTGGGCTTCTAGCTGTGTGTGGGACTTGTTGTATTAGTCCATCTATACTGACCTCCATCAGGTTGCAAACTGAATATATTTTTTTCTGCATCTACCTCTGAAAAAATATTGGGCTTCTAGCTGTGTGTGGGTCTTGTTCTATTAATCCATCTATACAGACCTCCATCAGGTTGCAAACTGAATATAATTTTTTTCTGCATCTAGCTCTGAAAAAATATTTGGCCTTCTAGTAGTGTGTGGGACTTTCTCTGTTAGTCCATCTATACTGACCTCCATCAGGTTGCAAACTGAATATATTTTTTTCTGCATCTACCTCTGAAAAAATATTGGGCTTCTAGCTGTGTGTGGGTCTTGTTCTATTAATCAATCTATACTGACCTCCATCAGGTTGCAAACTGAATATAATTTTTTTCTGCATCTAGCTCTGAAAAAATATTTGGCCTTCTAGTAGTGTGTCGGACTTTCTCTATTAGTCCATCTATACTGACCTCCATCAGGTTGCAAATTAAAAATAATTTTTATCTGCATCTACAGTACCTCTGAAAAAATATTTGGGCTTCTAGTTGTGTGTGGGACTTGTTGTATTAGTCCATCTATACTGACCTCCATCAGGTTGCAAACTGAATATATTTTTTTCTGCATCTACCTCTTAAAAAATATTGGGCTTCTAGCTGTGTGTGGGACTTGTTGTATTAGTCCATCTATACTGACCTCCATCAGGTTGCAAACTGAATATATTTTTTTCTGCATCTACCTCTGAAAAAATATTGGGCTTCTAGCTGTGTGTGGGACTTGTTGTATTAGTCCATCTATACTGACCTCCATCAGGTTGCAAACTGAATATATTTTTTTCTGCATCTACCTCTGAAAAAATATTTGGGCTTCTAGTTGTGTGTGGGACTTGTTGTATTAGTCCATCTATACTGACCTCCATCAGGTTGCAAACTGAATATATTTTTTTCTGCATCTACCTCTGAAAAAATATTGGGCTTCTAGCTGTGTGTGGGACTTGTTGTATTAGTCCATCTATACTGACCTCCATCAGGTTGCAAACTGAATATATTTTTTTCTGCATCTACCTCTGAAAAAATATTGGGCTTCTAGCTGTGTGTGGGTCTTGTTCTATTAATCCATCTATACAGACCTCCATCAGGTTGCAAACTGAATATAATTTTTTTCTGCATCTAGCTCTGAAAAAATATTTGGCCTTCTAGTAGTGTGTGGGACTTTCTCTGTTAGTCCATCTATACTGACCTCCATCAGGTTGCAAACTGAATATATTTTTTTCTGCATCTACCTCTGAAAAAATATTGGGCTTCTAGCTGTGTGTGGGTCTTGTTCTATTAATCCATCTATACTGACCTCCATCAGGTTGCAAACTGAATATAATTTTTTTCTGCATCTAGCTCTGAAAAAATATTTGGCCTTCTAGTAGTGTGTCGGACTTTCTCTATTAGTCCATCTATACTGACCTCCATCAGGTTGCAAATTAAAAATAATTTTTATCTGCATCTACAGTACCTCTGAAAAAATATTTGGGCTTCTAGCTGTGTGTGGGACTTGTTGTATTAGTCCATCTATACTGACCTCCATCAGGTTGCAAACTGAATATATTTTTTTCTGCATCTACCTCTGAAAAAATATTGGGCTTCTAGCTGTGTGTGGGACTTGTTGTATTAGTTCATCTATACTGACCTCCATCAGGTTGCAAACTGAATATATTTTTTTCTGCATCTACCTCTGAAAAAATATTGGGCTTCTAGCTGTGTGTGGGACTTGTTGTATTAGTCCATCTATACTGACCTCCATCAGGTTGCAAACTGAATATATTTTTTTCTGCATCTACCTCTGAAAAAATATTGGGCTTCTAGCTGTGTGTGGGTCTTGTTCTATTAATCCATCTATACAGACCTCCATCAGGTTGCAAACTGAATCTAATTTTTTTCTGCATCTAGCTCTGAAAAAATATTTGGCCTTCTAGCAGTGTGTCGGACTTTCTCTATTAGTCCATCTATACTGACCTCCATCAGGTTGCAAACTGAATATATTTTTTTCTGCATCTACCTCTGAAAAAATATTGGGCTTCTAGCTGTGTGTGGGTCTTGTTCTATTAATCCATCTATACAGACCTCCATCAGGTTGCAAACTGAATATAATTTTTTTCTGCATCTAGCTCTGAAAAAATATTTGGCCTTCTAGTAGTGTGTGGGACTTTCTCTGTTAGTCCATCTATACTGACCTCCATCAGGTTGCAAACTGAATATATTTTTTTCTGCATCTACCTCTGAAAAAATATTGGGCTTCTAGCTCTGTGTGGGTCTTGTTATATTAATCCATCTATACTGACCTCCATCAGGTTGCAAACTGAATATAATTTTCTTCTGCATCTAGCTCTGAAAAAATATTTGGCCTTCTAGTAGTGTGTCGGACTTTCTCTATTAGTCCATCTATACTGACCTCCATCAGGTTGCAAATTAAAAATAATTTTTATCTGCATCTACAGTACCTCTGAAAAAATATTTGGGCTTCTAGCTGTGTGTGGGACTTGTTGTATTAGTCCATCTATACTGACCTCCATCAGGTTGCAAACTGAATATATTTTTTTCGGCATCTACCTCTGAAAAAATATTGGGCTTCTAGCTGTGTGTGGGACTTGTTGTATTAGTCCATCTATACTGACCTCCATCAGATTGCAAACTGAATATATTTTTTTCTGCATCTACCTCTGAAAAAATATTGGGCTTCTAGCTGTGTGTGGGACTTGTTGTATTAGTCCATCTATACTGACCTCCATCAGGTTGCAAACTGAATATATTTTTTTCTGCATCTACCTCTGAAAAAATATTGGGCTTCTAGCTGTGTGTGGGTCTTGTTCTATTAATCCATCTATACAGACCTCCATCAGGTTGCAAACTGAATCTAATTTTTTTCTGCATCTAGCTCTGAAAAAATATTTGGCCTTCTAGCAGTGTGTCGGACTTTCTCTATTAGTCCATCTATACTGACCTCCATCAGGTTGCAAATTAAAAATAATTTTTATCTGCATCTACAGTACCTCTGAAAAAATATTTGGGCTTCTAGCTGTGTGTGGGACTTGTTGTATTAGTCCATCTATACTGACCTCCATCAGGTTGCAAACTGAATATATTTTTTTCTGCATCTACCTCTGAAAAAATATTGGGCTTCTAGCTGTGTGTGGGACTTGTTGTATTAGTCCATCTATACTGACCTCCATCAGGTTGCAAATTGAATATAATTTTTTTCTGCATCTAACCCAGCCAATAATTTTGGCCTAATACCACAGTTTGGCCACTCAGCTCTGCTCGGTTACCATCCATTGTTTTTTTGTGCAAACAGCTCCAGAGTTGTGAATTAGTTAACCACCAAAATGAGTGGAAAAAGGCCTGCTGCTGGTGGAAAGGGGAATAGGCGTGTTGGGAAGGGGAAAAAAGGTTGTGTCCATGGGGTAGGTGTTAAAGCAACAGTAACATCTGCAGAAGAAAGACCATCTTCCAGCCAAACTAAAATATCTACTTCTTTTAGCGGACAATGTGATAAGATCCCTTTCTTACGGCCACGCCAATCGCTACAAATTCCAGATGAGGCACAAAAACAGCAGGTGCTTCAACGGATATCAAGTGCTCCTTTAAGTGGGCTCTCCTCCACATCAACTTCAACATCACAAATATTCCAGTCCTCAAAGGTGTCACCTAAATCGCACTTGCTTCCTCACAGCTCCCAAATCTCCAGCTGCCCGTCTGAGTATGAGGTAGAACAGATGGTTGAGTCTGCAGAGCTGTTTACTCATACTATAGCCTGGGAATCAGAGGTCGACTCAAGCGCTTCTGTGAATCCAGACGAGGAAATGATCTGCACTGATGCTCAGAATCTTTATGAGTCGGATCCAGGACCAGACGCAGAAGGTTCTGACCATAATGTAGACCCTCATTCCCAAACTGTAACTCCTGTTGGTGGAGACAATGAGGAAGACGATGATAATACTCAAATACCTGATTGGAGCGACAACTTTAGTTTTTTGTCAGGGCAGGAACAGGTTGGCTCTGAGGACGACGGGTGTGATAACACACAGGGTGATGATGATGAGGTTGGAGATCCCACTTACTGTCAACCCACAGTCAGCCAAGAGATGAGGTCAGCAGAGGAGGTGGAGGAAGATGCTAGTGACGACGAGGTCAGGTTGCGCCTTCCTGGACAGAGACGTAGTACTGGAAGCACGTCAACAACTGCATCCTCAAACACAACTCTGCCTCTCACCACAAGTCGTGGTGGCTCTTCAGGTCGCATGGGTGCTAAGCCTTGCATAGCCTGGGCATTTTTTCAGATCGATAAAGATGACCCAACTCGTGTTATCTGTAACATTTGTCAGCAAAAGCTAAGTAGAGGCCAAAAAATACATAGTTTGAGTACTTCATGCATGAACCGGCACATGGACATGAAGCATAAGTTGCAGTGGGAAGCTCAGTGTGCTACAATGCGGCCTAGCCGGCCGGGCCAACCACCGTCTGCCATATCTTGTGCATCCGCGGCCTCTTCATCCTCTGTGACTGGGGGGACAGCAGTCACACCTGTTTTGGGGCGCAGACCTGCCACCTCTTTACCCGCAACAGCCAGCGTGATTGGCAGGTCATCATTTTCTTTGGAGGTGGTAACACCAGCTGGTGTTGAGCGCTGTCCGACATCGATAGCACCACCTTTGGATCAAGGCAACCTAACATGTCCGCCTGCATCTTCCTCACAGACCGGCAGTTTGCCGGGGACACCCTTATCAACCCCGTCTAAGCACAATAGCCAGCCCTCGGTCCCTCAGATGTGGACAATTAAAAGACCATTTCCTCCTAGCCATGAGAAAGCTAAGAGGTTGAATTTCACCATCTGCAAGCTCTTGGCTACAGAAATGCTGCCTTTCCGCCTGGTGGACACAGAGGATTTTCGAGACCTTATGTCCGTCGCAGTGCCCCAGTACCAGATGCCCAGTCGGCACTACTTCTCAAAGAAAGGTGTGCCTGCGCTCCACCAGCATGTCGCACACAACATCACCGCTTCTTTGAGAAACTCTGTGTGTGACAGGGTGCATTTCACCACAGACACTTGGACGAGTAGGCATGGACAGGGGCGTTACATGTCGCTGACTGGGCACTGGGTAACTATGGTGACAGCAGGAGAAGGGGCTGCTGTCCAAGTCTTGCCGTCCCCACGAGTTGTGCGTCAATCCTCTTTATGTCAAAGTTCCTCCACTGCTTCTGCCTCCTCAACCTCCTCTCGGTCTTCCACCTGCACCCAAAGCCTGTCTGGTCATGCCACAAGCTTTCTAACTGCGCAGAAGGGATCCTGCACACCTCCTTACTATGCTGGCAGTAGGGCTCAACGTCATCAGGCGGTTTTTACTTTGAAATGTCTGGGAAATGTGAGTCACACAGCTGAGGAGTTGTGGTCAGCTCTGGAGAACCAATTTCATGAATGGTTGTCTCCACTGGACCTGAAACCAGGGAAGGCCGTGTGCGACAATGCTGCAAACCTGGGTGCGGCCCTTCGCCGGGGCAATGTCACACACGTGCCTTGTATGGCTCACGTGTTGAACCTGGTTGTCCAGCAATTTTTTGCCCACTATCCCAGACTAGATGGCCTTCTGCAGAGGGCACGGTCGCTGTGTGCTCACTTCCGCCGTTCGCATCCCGCAGCTCAGCGACTTACATCTCTACAGAAGTCGTTGGGCCTGCCACTTCACCGGCTAAAATGCGATGTGCCTACCCGGTGGAATTCAACTCTGCACATGTTGCAGCGACTGTGGCAGGACCGACAAGCCCTGGTGCAATACGTTCTGACGTATAGCCTGGGCCAACGAGATTCAGAGGTGGGGCAAATCACGCTGGAGGAGTGGTCTCAGATCAGGGACCTATGCACCCTTCTGCACAGTTTTGAAATGGCGACGAAGATGTTTAGTGCTGACGATGCCATTATCAGCATGACTATTCCGGTGATTTACATGCTGGAGCACATGTTAAACAGAATTCGGAGTCAGGTGGTGGCACAAGAGGAGGTGGAGGAAGTAGAGGAGGAGGAGTTGTATGCGGAAGGGCTAACATCTGCAAGGTCCAGACGGTCGGCAGCACCAAGGCGGCAGGCATGTGAGGGTGGGGGAGATGGTTTTACCAGGGCGCATGGTAGCAGCCAAACTAGTGAGGAAGGTGCAGGAGCCCAGGAAGAAGTGGAGGACGAACTGATGGAAGACTCATCAGATGAGGGAGACCTTGATCACATTTCTGTTGTGCGAGGTTGGGGGGAGAGGACAGAGGAAGGAAGCATGATTGTTACCTCGCCACCAACACAACAGGGACTTGGTGCTCCTGGATGCGCAACACACATGAGTGCCTTCTTGCTGCACTACCTGCAACATGACCCTCGAATTGTGAGAATTAGAAATAATCCTGACTACTGGGTTGCCACACTGTTAGATCCCCGGTACAAAAGTAAATTTGCAGAAATTATTCCTGCCATAGATAGGGATGCACGCATGCAGGAGTATCAGCAGAGACTGTTGCAGAATCTTACATGTGCTTTTCCACAAAATACCAGTGGTGCATGTAGTGAATCTCACAGTTCCAACTTGCCAACCGTGGGACCGTCAAGTGTTCAGCACTCAAACCGTAACAGAACCACAGTATCTGCTGGTAACATCAATTTTGCGGAATAATTTCACCACTTTTTTAGCCCATCCTTTGCAAGGCCACAGGAGACAAGAAGTCTGACACATAGTCAACGCCTAGAGACGATGGTACAGGAGTATCTCCAAGTAAACATTGAAGCCACGACTGTGTCACTGGACCCTTGCTCTTTTTGGGCTTCCAATCTGGATAAATGGCCAGAGCTAGCCACTTACGCCTTGGAGATCTTGTCATGCCCCGCAGCCAGCGTTCTGTCTGAACGTGTGTTCAGCGCTGCTGGTGGTGTGCTGACAGATAAGCGCACGCGGCTCTCCACTGATAATGTAGACAGACTCACGTTCATAAAGATGAACAAATCATGGATCCGAAACGACTTTTCTACCCCTGTGTCATCCTGGGGAGAGTAAAAGCTTGATGATTGGTTAAAATCACCCTACCAACCGTTTTAAGCTTTCAAATTACTAATCATGTTTATCTGTATCTTGACTGGAAAATAATTTGGGCTTTGTAGCAGTGTGCAGCACTGATCCTATTAGGCCATCTATAATAAGCTCCACCAGATTTAATATTAAAAATAATTTTTAACTGCATCTAGCCCGGAAAATAATTTTGGGGCTCCGAGATGCGCAAGACACATAAGTGCCTTCTTGCTGCACTACCTGCAGCATGATCCTCATATTGTCAGAATTCGAAGTAATCATGACTACTGGGTTGCCACACTCTTAGATCCCCCAAACTTTTCGATCAACCTTTTCATTTTAATAAAGACCAAAAAAATGGTCATTTTTGAAATTATAAGCATTAGCAGGTTGTTAGAAACTGAAATCAAACAGTTTTCAACTCAAAACTTTATTGTAGGTGATGTTACATTTTCACATAGGACCCCTTGTTCGAAAGGAGCTTCTGAACTCTCTCGTCCATTGAATTTGTCAGGTTTTGGATGGTTTCTGCTTCAGTTGTTTTGCATGAGGACAGAATACCCTCCCAGAGCTGTTGCTTAGATGTGAACTGCCTCCCGCCATCATAGACACTCCTTTTAATGATGCTCCAAAGGTTCTGAATGGTGTAGAGGTCAGGGGAGCATGGGGGTCACACCATAAGTTTGTCCCCTTTTATGCCCATATCAGCCAGAGATGCAGATGTTTTATGTGCATCATGAGATGGTGCTTTATCATGCAGAAAAATGATCTTGCTGTGAAATACACGGTTCTTCTTCTTGAACCATGGCAGGAAGTGCTGTTTGAGAAAATCCACATACATTATGGAGTTCATCTTTAGCGCTTTCAGGGATCCTAAAGGGGCCGACAATCTGTCTCCCCATGATTCCAGCCCAAAACATTTCTCCACCTCCTCCTTGTTGGCGCTGTAGCCGTGTTTGCGTGGGGTGTCCATCAACCAGCCATCCTCCACTCCATCCATCTGGACCATCGAGCGCTGCACGCCACTCATCCGTGAACAAAACAGTTTTGAAATCAGTCTTCATGTAATGTTTGGCCCACTGGAGCCGTTTCTGCTTGTGTGAAGTGGACAGAGGAGGTCGACAGGATGGCGTATGCACAGCTGCAAACCTCTGAAGGACCCTGCATCTTGTTGTTCCGGGGACGTTGGAGGCACCAGCAGCTTCAAAAACTTGTCTGCTGCTATGACAAGGCTTTCTTGCCGCTGCTCTTTTAACCTGACGTAATTGCCTGTAGGAAAGAGTCCTCAATTTGCCCTTATCAGCACGCACACGTGTGTACTGTGAATCAGCTACATACTTCTTGATTGCCAAGACACTTCATCCTGATCATCGCACAATGTTGATTGTAGTCATGCCTTGACCTAAACACTCCACAATTTGTTGCTTCTCAGCAGCCGACACATCCTTTTTCTTTCCCATTTTGGCAGAAAATGTAGGCTGCTTAATAATGTGAGAGAGCCTTCTTAAGTAGTCTTGCCTTTCATTGGACACACCTGCCAAACTAATTAGCACAGGTGTCTGCAATTGCTTACAGTGATATAAAGAGCCCTGACACACATCACCATCAATGAGTTTAACTGACAAACAAACAAATTCTTCCCTTATCACTCCTAAACACTTTTTGCATAATAATTTGGAACGCAGTGTACATGTGCTTTTCCACAAAACACCAGTGGTTCACGTAGTGAATCTTACAGTTCTAACTTGCCAACCGTGGTCTGTATGGAATTGTTCAATAAAGGGCCCAAAATTAAGATAACATAGATGGGAGAGGTCTCTATGAATAGGAATTCCTAAGTATTTGATACCCTGTGAGGGCCAGGCAAAGGGAAAGTTGGACTGGATGGAATCCTATATGGATTTGGGGAGGGAGACATCGAGGGCCTCAGACTTCGCTGCATTGATTTTAAAATTTTACCATGTAACAAAGTGATCTATTTCAGCCATAACAGCAGGGATGGATATATGTGATTGAGTGATATATACTAGGACATCATCAGCAAATAGAGAGCACTTGTACTCGGTGCCTCCCACCTCAATCCACCTAATATTGGGGTTATGGCGAATTGATGAGAGCAGGTGCTCCGTCACTAGGATGTATAAGAGAGGGTACAGAGGACATCCCTGCCTTGTCCCATTGGTGATTGTGAAAGGTGATGAAAATGTTCTGACGCACACCCTGGGCCTTGGGACACCCGGAGCCGGACCCTTTTTGGTGGATGCTGGTGGTTGTAGTCTTCGTGGCAGCGACCCGGTTCCGTGGCTCAGGGCGGTCAAACCAGTGGCGGAACTATGTATGTGGTTTTGATGTTTAAATGTCCGACTACGCCACCCGTGGATTGCGGTCAGAGTGAACCGCCGCTCCAGGGCAGACCGCTGAGGCTGGTGTTGTGGGTGCAGCAGAGCGTAGCATAACTCCCCACGGGAGGAGTATAGCCTCAGGGCAGTGTATGCGGAGGATGGGGGTGTTGGTGCAGGGCAGCAGCAGTAACGACACGGAGTCAGTGATGCAGTCCAGGGCCTTTACTCACAGTTCTTATTATCCAGACCACGTCTGCAGGTAACGGCTGCCCACGTCGTACTGTGCTCACCAGGTGAGGGGCTCAGACAACTCCCAGATAACTTTGGAGCACTTCACAGGACCCCCTTTGTGGTGCCTTCCTAGCGGGTGTAGCGAGGGGCTGCGCCACATAAAATGTCAGAGCCTCCGGTTTCTAGCTGAGGGTCGTTTCCTGCCTCCACTAGTTCGGGGACCGGTCTCCCCCTTTGGCCTGACCCCTCCACGCAGGTGGATTCGGGCGTGCGGTGGCGACTCGCCCGTCCGCACCCCTGGGATCCCTTCATTCCTCGTTCCTGGAGCCTTCTCCGCTCCTCTTCCTTCCTTCTCCCTCTTCCAGGCCTGGGCCTCTGTTACTAGGCCCGCCTCCGGAGCAGAGCTCATGCAGAGCCCCTGCTCCCTGCCACTTCTGCTCAGACTTCTCTGCACTGAACTAAGATGGTGCCCACCTTTTATACTCCCTTCTCAATGCACCCAGGAACTGCTTCCTCCCTGCTCCTGCACTACAGGGTTCCCCTTCCTCAGTGTTCCCTCCCCCCACTCCAGCCAGGGACAGGGACTGTCGTGCCCATCTCAGGGGCATATTGGTCGCCCTGCCCCACGGCAATGTGGTGTAATGCATGCAGGTGTCGGGTCCTGATCCACACTACATCCTTACTCAGCATCCAACGAGAGTATCTAATTACAAATTTTTAACTGCATCTAGCCCAGGAAATACTTTGTGCCTAGTAGCAGTGTCTGCTAGTCAGCGGATTATCCCGGCTGTTAAGCAAGCTACACCACCTGTAGTTTAGACACTTAGTTTTTTCAAAGGAAATGCTTCGGGACCATGGGATACTTAGTGAAGAGCATCAGGAGGCACCCCAAGGCATAGGGGCTGGGACTGGCAGTAGGATGCCTTGCGGTGGACAGCCGAGCTCGATCCTTATAAAAGCTTTTTAACTGCAGCAGCTTTAGAGAACGCTACTGGAGCTGGAATTACCGCGGCTGCTGGCATGAGACTTGCCCTCCAATAGATCCTTGTAAATGGATTTAAAGTGTATTCATTCAAATTAGAGAGACAATTTAAATTAAAAAGCTTAGAGCTGCCTCCACCACAGGGGGGCTCGCTCGACCCACCAGCGGACAGGCACCAGTATTGGGAGAGGGGGGCTGGCCGTCAGGGTTCACCGCGGCTCTGGCACAAACCCGGCGACACGGAGGTGGCACGGGCAGGAGCGGACTGGCCGTGTCGGCTTCTCACTTTTTGGATTTTAGAAGGGCATGACATGCCTATATCTGTGTCTCCCCCTCCTTTTACTCCTCCACCTCTTTTATTTTCGCATGACTATATGTACTTGTCACTTTTCCATGTGTTAGTTATGTCTTCTGAGCAGTTTGTCAGCTTTTGGACACCTTTGAAGGTGTTTTCTATGTGTTTCTATGTGTTTTTGTTTGCCTGCCATTGGTTTTAACGGTGTTCGAAGGTGTTCGACGAACAGTTCGACGAACAGTTCGGCGAACACACGGGTGTTCGACGAACCGAACCGAACTCGAACACTACGGGGGTGGCTCAACACTACATGTAACGCCCCTGTCCATGCCTACTCGTCCAAGTGTCTGTGGTGAAATGCACCCTGTCACACACAGAGTATCTCAAAGGAGCGGTGATGTTGTGTGCGACATGCTGGTGGAGCGCAGGCACACCTTTCTTTGAGAAGTAGTGCCAACTGGGCATCTGCTACTGGGGCACTGCGATGGACATAATGTCTTGAAAATCCTCTGTGTCCACCAGGCGGAAAGGAAGCATTTCTGTAGCCAACAGCTTGCAGATGGTGAAATTCAACCTCTTAGCTTTCTCATGGCTAGGAGGAAATGGTCTTTTACTTGTCCACATCTGAGGGACCGAGGTCTGGCTGTTGTGCTTAGACGGGGTTGAGAAGGGTGTCCCCGGCAAACTGCCAGTCTGTGAGGAAGATGTAGGCGGACATGTTAGGTTGCCTTGATCCAAAGGTGGTGCTATCGATGTCGGACAGCGCTCAACTCCAGCTGGTGTTTCCACCTCCAAAGAAAATGATGACCTGCCAATCACGCTGGCTGTTGCGGGTAAAGAGGTGGCAGGTCTGCGTCCCAAAACAGGTGTGACTGCTGTCCCCCCAGTCACAGAGGATGAAGAGGCCGAGGATGCACAAGATGTGGCAGACGGTGGTTGGCCCGGCCGGCTAGGCCGCATTGTAGCACAGTGAGCTTCCCACTGCAACTTATGCTTCATATCCATGTGCCGGTTCATGCATGAAGTACTCAAACTATGTATATTTTGACCTCTACTTAGCTTTTGCTGACAAATGTTACAGATATCACGAGTTGGGTCATCTTTATCGATCTGAAAAAATGCCCAGGCTATGCAAGGCTTAGCACCCATGCTACCTGGAGAGCCACCACGACTTGTGGTCAGAGGCAGAGTTGTTTTTGAGGATGCAGTTGTTGACAAGCTTCCAGTACTACTTCTGTCCAGGAAGGTGCAACCTGACCTCATCGTCACTAGCATCCTCCTCCACCTCCTCTGCTGACCTCATCGACTGGATGACTGTGGGTTGACAGTAAGTGGGATCTCCAACCTCGTCATCATCACCCTGTATGTTATCACACCCGTCGTCCGCAGAGCCGACCTCTTCCTGCCCTGACAAAAAACGAAAGTTGTCGTTACAATCAGGTATTTGAGTCTCATCATCATCTTCCTCATTGTCTCCACCAATAGGAGTTACAGTTTGGGAACGAGGGTCTACATTATGGTCAGAACCTTCTGCGTCTGGTCCTGGATCTGACTCATAAAGATTCTGGGCATCAGTGCAGATCATTTCCTCGTCTGGATTCACAGAAGCTCTGGAGCTGACCTCTGAATCCCAGGCTATAGTATGAGTAAACAGCTCTGCAGACTCAACCATCTGTTCTACCCCATACTCAGACGGGTAGCTGGAGACTTGAGAGCTGTGAGGACGCAAGTGCGATGGGGTGACACCTCTGAGGACTGGAGTATTTGTGATGTTGAAGTTGAGGTGGAGGAGAGAACACTTAAAGGAGCACTTGATATCCGTTGAAGCACCTGCTGTTTTTGTGCCTCATCTGGAATTTGTAGCCATTGGCGTGGCCGTAAGAAAGGGATCTTATCACATTGTCCGCTAAAAGAAGTAGACATCTTAGTTTGGCTGGAAGATTGTCTTTCTTCTGCAGATGTTACTGTTGCTTTAACACCTACTCCACGGACACAACCTTTTTTTCCCTTCCCAACACGCCTATTCCCCTTTCCACCAGCTGCATGCCTTTTTCCACTCATTTTGGTGGTTAACTAATTCACAACTCTGGAGTTGTTTGCACAAAAAACAATGGATGGGAACCGAGCAGAGCTGAGTGGTCAAACTGTGGTATTAGCCGAAAAGTATTGGCTGGGTTAGATGCAGATAAAAATTATATTGAATTTGCAACCTGGTGGAGGTTAGTATAGATGGACTAATAGAACAAGTCCCACACACTGCTACAAGCCGAAATATTTTTTCAGAGCTAGATGCAGAAAAAAATTAGATTGAATTTGCAACCGGGTGGAGGTTAGTATAGATGGACTAAAAGAACAAGTCCCACACACTGCTACAAGCCGAAATATTTTTTCAGAGCTAGATGCAGAAAAAAATTAGATTGAATTTGCAACCTGGTGGAGGTTAGTATAGATGGACTAATAGAACAAGTCCCACACACTGCTACAAGCCAAAATATTTTTTCAGAGCTAGATGCAGAAAAAAATTTGATTGAATTTGCAACCTGGTGGAGGTTAGTATAGATGGACTAATAGAACAAGTCCCACACACTGCTACGAGCCAAAATATTTTTTCAGAGCTAGATGCAGAAAAAAATTAGATTGAATTTGCAACCTGGTGGAGGTTAGTATAGATGGACTAATAGAACATGTCCCACACACTGCTACAAGCAGAAATATTTTTTCAGAGCTAGATGCAGAAAAAAATTATATTGAATTTGCAACCTGGTGGAGGTTAGTATAGATGTACTAATAGAACAAGTCCCACACACTGCTACAAGCCGAAATATTTTTTCAGAGCTAGATGCAGAAAAAAATTAGATTGAATTTGCAACCTGGTGGAGGTTAGTATAGATGGATTAAAAGAACAAGTCCCACACACTGCTACAAGTCGAAATATTTTTTCAGAGCTAGATGCAGAAAAAAATTTGATTGAATTTGCAATCTGGTGGAGGTTAGTATAGATGGACTAATAGAACAAGTCCCACACACTGCTACAAGCCGAAATATTTTTTCAGAGCTAGATACAGAAAAAAATTAGATTGAATTTGCAACCTGGTGGAGGTTAGTATAGATGGACTAATAGAACAAGTCCCACACACTGCTACAAGCCAAAATATTTTTTCAGAGCTAGATGCAGAAAAAAAATAGATTGAATTTGCAACCTGGTGGAAGTTAGTATAGATGGACTAATAGAACAAGTCCCACACACTGCTACAAGCCGAAATATTTTTTCAGAGCTAGATGCAGAAAAAAATTAGATTGAATTTGCAACCTGGTGGATTTTAGTATAGATGGACTAATAGAACAAGTCCCACAAACTGCTACAAGCTGAAATATTTTTTCAGAGCTAGATGCAGAAAAAAATTAGATTGAATTTGCAACCTGTTGTAGGTTAGTATAGATGGACTAATAGAACAAGTCCCACACACTGCTTCAAGCCGAAATATTTTTTCAGAGCTAGATGCAGAAAAAAATTAGATTGAATTTGCAACCTGGTGGAGGTTAGTATAGATGGACTAATAGAACAAGTCCCACACACTGCTACAAACCGAAATATTTTTTCAGAGCTGGATACAGAAAAAAATTAGATTGATTTTGCAACCTGGTGTAGGTTAGTATAGATGGACTAATAGAATGATGCTATGCCCAAAAGGTTTTACTTCACTAGGTGCAAATGCTGTGAAAAAAAACTTGCACAGCACTGGCACAGACCTGCCTGGCAAAAAGTGATAGGAACTGATGTAACTTAGTCCTGAAAAGGACTGCAATTACAATTAGTCTTTACTCCCAACCTATCTATTTAAGAGCACAGACTTGCCTGATAAAAGTCATAGGAAATGATGTAACCTAGTCCTTAAAAGGACTGCAATCACAACTATTACCTACTCCCAAGCTATCTGTAGATTTGTGTGAAAATTGGCTTGAAATTAACAAAGTATAGCACACACAGCAACAGCGGTGCCATCTAGCACGCAGCTGCAGCAGTGAGAAAATGGTGGCGATGGGGAAAATGGCTGGGTCTTATAGGGCAAGGACATGTGACATACACTGCCAATGACACATGCCCTTGCTTGTGTGAAAAAAAGCAGTTCGCTCCGTGTGTGCACTGCTGATAGGCTGACAGATTGCACCTTCCCACTGTAAATGCGGGAAAGAGAAAAAAAAATGGAGATCTTCATTATTTCTGCAGAGATCCATCCCCTGCCCCTCCCCCCGCCCCACTGTACACTCAAACTGCGTATTAACATTAATTTTCAGCATTACTGAGAAAAAATCCAGTTATGATTTTGGTGCACGAACAGTTATCGAACATAATCTCGAACAGCCGAATTTTTTTCAAATCGTTCGGGTTCGCTGAACGGCTCGAACACCACCCAAAACAGCTCGAATTTGAGATTGGCGAACAGTTTGAGTCGAACACCGCTCATCTCTAATGAATACATCACTAAAGACAACATCACCGGAGCCACCAACAGTACAGGAATACATCACCAATTTTCTCCTCCCATACTGTCCTCTCATACATTTCTCCCACCATACTGTCCCTTCATACTTTTCTCCCCCATATTGCTCCTCCACACTTTTATCCTCGATACTGTCTCCTCACACTTCCATCTCCATACTGTCTCTTACACATTTCCCCCATACTCTCCTCTCATATTTTTCCCCCACAATACTGTTCTGTCACACATTTCACCACCATACTTTCCTCGCACTTTTTCCCCCATGCTGTCCCCTCCCAATTCCACTCATACTGTCTTCTCACACTTTTCACACCCCTTACTTTTCCCTCACACTTTTCTCCCTACATACTATCCCTTCCCAATTTTCTCCCCCATACTATCCTCTCATACTTTTCTTCCATCATACTGTCCCCTCACACTTTTCTTACCCATACTGTCTAACATACTTTCTCCCATACTGTAAATCACAATTTCCCCCAAACTGTCCCATCACACTTTTATTCCCATTATACTATCCCCTCGCAATTCTCCTCCAAAACTCCTCTGTATCTTTGGATCCATTTGCGCACTTACATTATTGCCGACCATCCTCCTCTGTGGCTCAGCTGTGACATCAGCTGGATGATCAGATGATCATATCATCTGACCCCCATTTGTCAGAGCATCAATTAGACTTAAGCCTGAAAGACTTAAATGCAATTCAGTGCAGGGATCAGGCCTTTTTCATGATCTCTGAGCTGGCTGTCAGTTTGACAACCAGCCTAGAGAATCTGTGAACCCCTCTCCGCAGAGCATCAAAATGCCTGACACAGACACCTCAGACCCTCTGCTGGCTGCACCCAGAGCAATGAACTGTGCATATAAAGAAAAGTTTTCTGAAAGGGGACAACCCTTTTAATGGGAATTTTCATGGATCTCAGGTAATATATGTTAAAAAATTAGCAACTAATTTATGAATGTAATTATATTGGAAGGGTCTAATGTTCTAATTCTGCTTATATGCTATTTTGTTGATTTAAAAAAAATAAAAAATGTAAACAAAAGTTGCCATATTGTGAATATAAACTTATGTTCTGCTTTGCATTTTTGTCAGTAATTTGATCAATCTAGTAACATTAAAGATAAAAATGTAACAAGAAATAGGAAGGGTCAGTATGGTGGCATCTGGAAATAAAGATAAATGCTGAATGCTGAGAATAGGCCCCATATTGAACAGTCTGAGTGACAGCAAGACCTGAAAAACAGAAAATAACATAGCCTATATTTCCTGAAACCTCCCTGCTTTATATTTTATTTATCCAAACCCACAGATACAAAAATATCATTGCCTACTAAGATCATAGCTCCAATTTTTCTGACTAAGTCAGCACATTAGCCTAATTTCATGCGATTCTGACCTCTAGATAAATACTCAGCTGCATCTATTCCCATTTCTTCTCCGGCCTCAGTGTCAATTTATTTAACCAATCATAGTGCATCACTTTAATTTTTAGGAGGCAAGCAAGTATATGGCCGCTACAGATCAACTCACCTTTTGCATAATTGTTCATGAAGTTAAAATGAGAAAATCCTTTCTGACTCTTATAAGAAAGGGACAGTAATAGAAATCATAATACGTGTTTATTCCTCTCTTCACCATGGGTAAATACACTATAATTTCGTCGTTTCATAGATTGTATGTATGGAAATAAAAGTTTGAGAAACCCCATATGCATGCCGCAATACATGTGGATGATGAATAATTTCTGAAAAAAACAGATGCCTAAATCCTCCCAGCCAAAATCTACATCACCAACACAACCTCCATTTTATGAGAGAATTCGACTCTGAAGAGCGAAGCGAGCGAGAAAGTCAAAGAACCCAGAGACTTTCTAGTCTACAGATCTTTTATCAGTTGCTTCTATTAAAAAATGCTGTATCTCCTAATAAAATATCTTTCATCTATTAATCAAGATCTTTCCCATGGTGGTCATAGAGTTGAATTATTATAAACAATTCAATTGACTATACTCAAGCATTTAACAGAAATCATCTCAATTTTACAATCTCATGAAAAACATATAAAAAACATATTCAACTTTTTTGACGACCACAAAAACAGTTATAGGATGAACATTTAAAGATTGAATGATTGCTGACATATTGACAGAGGTACTCCTTATGGTGATAAACAAGATTTTCTTACTGTTACTAGAAGAAAACAAAGTAACAATATTGGTGATAGAAAAGGCACACAGGGAAATTCAACCTAAGCCCTCCAACACCTAACTTACCCTACCCACGTGATGTGTGACCTGCCTACTGCTAGACCTCTGTATCAAGGAAAAAATCCTCCAGAAGAAAAAAAAAACACAACCTAAAATATGAAAGTGTTAAATTCTCCATTTTTTATCATGTGTCTCGTTCCATGCTTAACAAGTGTACAATTCTTAAGTCTCTTATATTGGCATTGAAACAAGAGCAATTCCAAGGGTTGTTTCCATTTGACATCTCAATTTCAGCTACTGGAAAGAGACCAACAATAACCTTGAAGGGGTTTTCCCATGCACAAAAGTTAATTTTAAAAATTGATTGTTTCTGACCATGTATGGAATATACCACAGCTCCTGGGTACCGGAGGAAGCAAATGACAATACAGACATTAAAGCAGAGGATTCATTTTGTGAGGTTAAACATTGTTTAAAAACAGGCAGTGAAATATTTTACCTCACAAACTGAGTCCTCTGTGATCCCCTGCTGTAATATGACTGCATTGTCTTTTGCTTCCTCCCCTGCCCAGGAGCTGTGGTATGTTCCATACACTGTCAGTCACAGCCAACTTTTAAAACTAAGTTTTGTTCTTGGGAAAATCCCTTTAAGTGACATCTGGAGCATCTGCAGCGAATTGGATATTTCTTTAGACACCAATCAAAATTTTGAAGCACTATAGAGAGCTTGACATCTGCAACCTACCTCACAGCCAATACCATGGAAAATGACCTTTACTCCAAAGAGTCCACGTGCATGATGCAAACTTCTCAAGTCTTCTAGTACTTTATCCTTGTCTGATTTTGCTTGATTCTGACTGCAAAGGTGACTTTAATTTAACATTGTGTTTCTTTGGGAACAACCCCAGAGCTTTTTTTTTCTTAGCTAATATTTAACTGACCTCCGAATATCCATGTATATTGTTTACATATTTTCTATTTTTTATATACACTGCTCAAAAAATAAAGGGAACACTCAAATAACACATCCTAGATCTGAATGAATGAAATATTCTCATTGAATACTTTGTTCTGTACAAAGTAGAATGTGCTGACAACAAAATAACACAAAAATCATCAATGGAAATCAAATTTATTAACCAATGGAGGCCTGAATTTGGAGTCACCCCCAAAATTTAAGCGGAAAAACACACTACAGGCTGATCCAACTTTGATGTAATGTCCTTAAAACAAGTCAAAATGAGGCTCAGTATTGTGTGTGGCCTCCACGCTCCTGTATGACCTCCCTACAATGCCTGGGCATGCTCCTGATGAGGTTGTGGATGGTCTCCTGTGGGATCTCCTCCCAGACCTGGACTAATGCATCCGCCAACTCCTGGATAGTCTGTTGTGCAACGTGACATTGGTGGATGGAGCGAGACATGATGTCCCAGATATGCTCAATCGGATTCAGGTCTGAGGAACGGGTGGGCCAGTCCATATCTTCAATGCCTTCACCTTGCAAGTACTGCTGACACACTCCAGACACATGAGGTCTGGCATTGTCCTGCATTAGGAGGAACCCAGGTCCAACCGCGCCAGCCTACGGTCTCACAAGGGGTTTGAGGATCTCATCTCGGGACCTAATGGCAGTCATGCTACCTCTGGCAAGCACATTCTGGGCTGTGCGGTCCTCCAAAGAAATGCCACCCCACACCATTACTGACCCACTGCCAAATCGGTCATGCTGAAGGATGTTGCAGGCAGCAGATCGCTCTCCACGGCGTCTCCAGACTCTGTCACATCTGTCACATCTGTAACATGTGCTCAGTGTGAATCTGCTTTTATCTGTGAAGAGCACAGGGGGGCAGTTGCGACTTTGTCAATCCTGGTGTTCTGTGGCAAATGCCAAGCATCCTGCACAGTGTTGGGCTGTGAGCATAACCCCCATCTGTGAACGTCAGGCCCTCATACCACCCTCATGAAGTCTGTTTCTAACCATTTGAACAGACACATGCACATTTGTGGCCTGATGGAGGTCATTTTGCAGAGCTCTGGCAGTGCTCCTCCTGTTCCTCCTTGCACAAAGACGGAGGTAGCTTTCCTGCTGCTGGGTTGTTGACTAGTGTTGAGCCACCCCCGTAGTGTTCGAGTTCGGTTCGGTTCGTCGAACATCCGTGTGTTCGCCGAACTGTTCGTCGAACTGTTCGACGAACACCTTCGAACACCGTTAAAACCAATGGCAGGCAAACAAAAACACATAGAAACACATAGAAAACACCTTCAAAGGTGTCCAAAAGCTGACAAACTGCTCAGAAGACATAACTAACACATGGAAAAGTGACAAGTACATATAGTCTTGCGAAAATAAAAGAGGTGGAGGAGTAAAAGGAGGGGGAGACACAGATATAGGCATGTCATGCCCTTCTAAAATCCAAAAAGTGAGAAGCCGACACGGCCAGTCCGCTCCTGCCCGTGCCACCTCCGTGTCGCCGGGTTTGTGCCAGAGCCGCGGTGAACCCTGATGGCCAGCCCCCCTCTCCCAATACTGGTGCCTGTCCGCTGGTGGGTCGAGCGAGCCCCCCTGTGGTGGAGGCAGCTCTAAGCTTTTTAATTTAAATTGTCTCTCTAATTTGAATGAATACACTTTAAATCCATTTACAAGGATCTATTGGAGGGCAAGTCTCATGCCAGCAGCCGCGTAATTCCAGCTCCAGTAGCGTCCACTAAAGCTGCTGCAGTTAAAAAGCTTTTATAAGGATCGAGCTCGGCTGTCCACCGCAAGGCATTCTACTGCCAGTCCCAGCCCCTATGCCTTGGGGTGCCTCCTGATGCTCTTCACTGAGTATCCCGTGGTCCCGAAGCATTTCCTTTGAAAAAATGAAGTGTCCAAACTACAGGTGGTGTAGCTTGCTTAACAGCCGGGATAATCCGCTGACTAGCAGACCCTGCTACTAGGCACAAAGTATTTCCTGGGCTAGATGCAGTTAAAAATTTGTAATTAGATACTCTCGTTGGATGCTGAGAAAGCATTCCATAGAGTCTCCTGGCACGCCATATATGATTCTCTTAAAAAGCTTGGGGTAGGGGTCTAGGGGACCCTTTTATAGCCAAAATCACGGCCCTGTATCGCAATACGTCACCTAGGCTGAAGATAAATGGAACTGTAGCACCCTGAGGGCTCGGTTGCTACAGAGGTATTGCACCTCACCCAGAGGTGTGATATCTCACTCTCAGATAAGGATGTAGTGTGGATCAGGACCCGACACCTGCATGCATTACACCACATTGCCGTGGGGCATGGCGACCAATATGCCCCTGAGATGGGCACGACAGTCCCTGTCCCTGGCTGGAGTGGGGGGAGGGAACACTGAGGAAGGGGAACCCTGTAGTGCAGGAGCAGGGAGGAAGCAGTTCCTGGGTGCATTGAGAAGGGAGTATAAAAGGTGGGCACCATCTTAGTTCAGTGCAGAGAAGTCTGAGCAGAAGTGGCAGGGAGCAGGGGCTCTTCATGAGCTCTGCTCCGGAGGCAGGCCTAGTAACAGAGGCCCAGGCCTGGAAGAGGGAGAAGGAAGGAAGAGGAGCGGAGAAGGCTCCAGGAACGAGGAACGAAGGGATCTCAGGGGTGCGGACGGGCGAGTCGCCACCGCACGCCAGAATCCACCTGCGTGGAGGGGTCAGGCCAAAGGGGGAGACCGGTCCCCGAAACTAGTGGAGGCAGGAAACGACCCTCAGCTAGAAACAGGAGGCTGTGACATTTTATGTGGCGCAGCCCCTCGCTACACCCGCTAGGAAGGCACCACATAGGGTCAGGGAAACTGGCGCCAAGTTTACCAAGAGGAGGCCCGAGGCAGCCGGACAGAAGGGTTGGTAAGAAAGGCCAGACAAAGGACACACAAAGGGGGTCCTGTGAAGCTCTCCAAAGTTATCTGGGAGTTGTCTGAGCCCCTCACCTGGTGAGCACAGTACGACGTGGGCAGCCGTTACCTGCAGACGTGGTCTGGATAATAAGAACTGTGAGTAAAGGCCCTGGACTGCATCACTGACTCCGTGTCATTACTGCTGCTGCCCTGCGCCATCACCCCCATCCTCCGCATACACTGCCCTGAGGCTATACTCCTCCCGTGGGGAGTTATGCTACGCTCTGCTGCACCCACAACACCAGCCTCAGCGGTCTGCCCTGGAGCGGCGGTTCACTCTGACCGCAATCCACGGGTGGCGTAGTCGGACATTTAAACATCAAAACCACATAAATAGTTCCGCCACTGGTTTGACCGCCCTGAGCCACGGAACCGGGTTGCCGCCACGGAGACTACAACCACCAGCATCCACCAAAAAGGGTCCGGCTCCGGGTGTCCCAAGGCCCAGGGGGCGCGTCAGAACATTTTCATCACCTTTCACAATCACCAATGGGACAAGGCAGGGATGTTCTCTGTCCCCTCTCTTATACATCCTAGTGACGGAGCACCTGCTCTCATCAATTCGCCATAACCCCAATATTAGGTGGATTGAGGTGGGAGGCACCGAGTACAAGTGCTCTCTATTTGCTGATGATGTCCTAGTATATATCACTCAATCACATATATCCATCCATGCTGTTATGGCTGAAATAGATCACTTTGTTACATGGTCAAATTTTAAAATCAATGCAGCGAAGTCTGAGGCCCTCGATGTCTCCCTCCCCAAATCCATATAGGATTCCATCCAGTCCAACTTTCCCTTTGCCTGGCCCTCACAGGGTATCAAATACTTAGGAATTCCTATTCATAGAGACCTCTCCCATCTATGTTATCTTAATTTTGGGCCCTTTATTGAACAACTCCATACAGACCACGGTTGGCAAGTTAGAACTGTAAGATTCACTACGTGAACCACTGGTGTTTTGTGGAAAAGCACATGTACACTGTGTTCCAAATTATTATGCAAAAAGTGTTTAGGAGTGATAAGGGAAGAATTTGTTTGTTTGTCAGTTAAACTCATTGATGGTGATGTGTGTCAGGGCTCTTTATATCACTGTAAGCAATTGCAGACACCAGTGCTAATTAGTTTGTCAGGTGTGTCCAATGAAAGGCAAGACTACTTAAGAAGGCTCTCTCACATTATTCAGCAGCCTACATTTTCTGCCAAAATGGGAAAGAAAAAGGATGTGTCGGCTGCTGAGAAGCAACAAATTGTGGAGTGTTTAGGTCAAGGCATGACTACAATCAACATTGTGCGATGATCAGGATGAAGTGTCTTGGCAATCAAGAAGTATGTAGCTGATTCACAGTACACACGTGTGCGTGCTGATAAAGGCAAATTGAGGACTCTTTCCTACAGGCAATTACGTCAGGTTGAAAGAGCAGCGGCAAAAATGCCTTCTCATAGCAGCAGACAAGTTTTTGAATCTGCTTGTGCCTCCAACGTCCCCCGAACAACAAGATGCAGGGTCCTTCAGAGGTTTGCAGCTGTGCATACGCCATCCTGTCGACCTCCTCTATCCACTTCACACAAGCAGAAACGGCTCCATTGGGCCAAACATTACATGAAGACTGATTTCAAAACTGTTTTGTTCACGGATGAGTGCCGTGCAGCGCTCGATGGTCCAGATGGATGGAGTGGAGGATGGCTGGTTGATGGACACCCCACGCAAACACGGCTACAGCGCCAACAAGGAGGAGGTGGAGTAATGTTTTGGGCTGGAATCATGGGGAGAGAGATTGTCGGCCCCTTTAGGATCCCTGAAGGCGCTAAAGATGAACTCCATAATGTATGTGGATTTTCTCAAACAGCACTTCCTGCCATGGTTCAAGAAGAAGAACCGTGTATTTCACAGCAAGATCATTTTTCTGCATGATAATGCACCATCTCATGCTGCACATAAAACATCTGCATCTCTGGCTGATATGGGCATAAAAGGGGACAAACTTATGGTGTGACCCCCATGCTCCCCTGACCTCTACCCCATTCAGAACCTTTGGAGCATCATTGAAAGGAGTGTCTATGATGGCGGGAGGCAGTTCACATCTAAGCAACAGCTCTGGGAGGGTATTCTGTCCTCATGCAAAACAATTGAAGCAGAAACCATCCAAAACCTGACAAATTCAATGGACGAGAGAGTTCAGAAGCTCCTTTCGAACAAGGGGTCCTATGTGAAAATGTAACATCACCTAGAATAAAGTTTTGAGTTGAAAACTGTTTGATTTCAGTTTCTAACAACCTGCTAATGCTTATAATTTCAAAAATGACCATTTTTTTGGTCTTTATTAAAATGAAAAGGTTCATCGAAAAGTTTGGGGGATCTAAGAGTGTGGCAACCCAGTAGTCATGATTACTTCGAATTCTGACAATATGAGGGTCATGCTGCAGGTAGTGCAGCAAGAAGGCACTTATGTGTCTTGCGCATCTCAGAGCCCCAAAATTATTTTCCGGGCTAGATGCAGCTAAAAATTATTTTTAATTTTAAATCTGGTGGAGCTTATTATAGATGGCCTAATAGGATCAGTGCTGCACACTGCTACAAAGCCCAAATTATTTTCCAGTCAAGATACAGATAAACATGATTAGTAATTTGAAAGCTTAAAACGGTTGGTAGGGTGATTTTAAACAATCATCAAGCTTTTACTCTCCCCAGGATGACACAGGGGTAGAAAAGTCGTTTCGGATCCATGATTTGTTCATCTTTATGAACGTGAGTCTGTCTACATTATCAGTGGAGAGCCGCGTGCGCTTATCTGTCAGCACACCACCAGCAGCGTTGAACACACGTTCAGACAGAACGCTGGCTGCGGGGCATGACAAGATCTCCAAGGCGTAAGTGGCTAGCTCCGGCCATTTATCCAGATTGGAAGCCCAAAAAGAGCAAGGGTCCAGTGACACAGTCGTGGCTTCAATGTTTACTTGGAGATACTCCTGTACCATCGTCTCTAGGCGTTGACTATGTGTCAGACTTCTTGTCTCCTGTGGCCTTGCAAAGGATGGGCTAAAAAAGTGGTGAAATGATTCCGCAAAATTGATGTTACCACCAGATACTGTGGTTCTGTTACGGTTTGAGTGCTGAACACTTGACGGTCCCACGGTTGGCAAGTTGGAACTGTGAGATTCACTACGTGCACCACTGGTATTTTGTGGAAAAGCACATGTAAGATTCTGCAACAGTCTCTGCTGATACTCCTGCATGCGTGCATCCCTTTCTATGGCAGGAATAATTTCTGCAAATTTACTTTTGTACCGGGGATCTAACAGTGTGGCAACCCAGTAGTCAGGATTATTTCTAATTCTCACAATTCGAGGGTCATGTTGCAGGTAGTGCAGCAAGAAGGCACTCATGTGTGTTGCGCATCCAGGAGCACCAAGTCCCAGTTGTGTTGGTGGCGAGGTAACAATCATGCTTCCTTCCTCTGTCCTCTCCCCCCAACCTCGCACAACAGAAATGTGATCAAGGTCTCCCTCATCTGATGAGTCTTCCATCAGTTCGTCCTCCACTTCTTCCTGGGCTCCTGCACCTTCCTCACTAGTTTGGCTGCTACCATGCGCCCTGGTAAAACCATCTCCCCCACCCTCACATGCCTGCCGCCTTGGTGCTGCCGACCGTCTGGACCTTGCAGATGTTAGCCCTTCCGCATACAACTCCTCCTCCTCTACTTCCTCCACCTCCTCTTGTGCCACCACCTGACTCCGAATTCTGTTTAACATGTGCTCCAGCATGTAAATCACCGGAATAGTCATGCTGATAATGGCATCGTCAGCACTAAACATCTTCGTCGCCATTTCAAAACTGTGCAGAAGGGTGCATAGGTCCCTGATCTGAGACCACTCCTCCAGCGTGATTTGCCCCACCTCTGAATCTCGTTGGCCCAGGCTATACGTCAGAACGTATTGCACCAGGGCTTGTCGGTGCTGCCACAGTCGCTGCAACATGTGCAGAGTTGAATTCCACCGTGTAGGCACATCGCATTTTAGCCGGTGAAGTGGCAGGCCCAACGACTTCTGTAGAGATGTAAGTCGCTGAGCTGCGGGATGCGAACGGCGGAAGTGAGCACACAGCGACCGTGCCCTCTGCAGAAGGCCATCTAGTCTGGGATAGTGGGCTAAAAATTGCTGGACAACCAGGTTCAACACGTGAGCCATACAAGGCACGTGTGTGACATTGCCCCGGCGAAGGGCCGCACCCAGGTTTGCAGCATTGTCGCACACGGCCTTCCCTGGTTTCAGGTCCAGTGGAGACAACCATTCATGAAATTGGTTCTCCAGAGCTGACCACAACTCCTCAGCTGTGTGACTCACATTTCCCAGACATTTCAATGTAAAAACCGCCTGATGACGTTGAGCCCTACTGCCGGCATAGTAAGGAGGTGTGCAGGATCCCTTCTGCGCAGTTAGAAAGCTTGTGGCATGACCAGACAGGCTTTGGGTGCAGGTGGAAGACCGAGAGGAGGTTGAGGAGGCAGAAGCAGTGGAGGAACTTTGACATAAAGAGGATTGACGCACAACTCGTGGGGACGGCAAGACTTGGACAGCATCCCCTTGTCCTGCTGTCACCATAGTTACCCAGTGCCCAGTCAGCGACATGTAACGCCCCTGTCCATGCCTACTCGTCCAAGTGTCTGTGGTGAAATGCACCCTGTCACACACAGAGTTTCTCAAAGAAGCGGTGATGTTGTGTGCGACATGCTGGTGGAGCGCAGGCACACCTTTCTTTGAGAAGTAGTGCCGACTGGGCATCTGGTACTGGGGCACTGCGACGGACATAAGGTCTCGAAAATCCTCTGTGTCCACCAGGCGGAAAGGCAGCATTTCTGTAGCCAAGAGCTTGCAGATGGTGAAATTCAACCTCTTAGCTTTCTCATGGCTAGGAGGAAATGGTCTTTTACTTGTCCACATCTGAGGGACCGAGGGCTGGCTATTGTGCTTAGACGGGGTTGATAAGGGTGTCCCCGGCAAACTGCCGGTCTGTGAGGAAGATGCAGGCGGACATGTTAGGTTGCCTTGATCCAAAGGTGGTGCTATCGATGTCGGACAGCTTTCAACACCAGCTGCTGTTACCACCTCCAAAGAAAATGATGACCTGCCAATCATGCTGGCTGTTGCGGGTAAAGAGGTGGCAGGTCTGCGCCCCAAAACAGGTGTGACTGCTGTCCCCCCAGTCACAGAGGATGAAGAGGCCGCGGATGCACAAGATATGGCAGACGGTGGTTGGCCCGGCCGGCTAGGCCGCATTGTAGCACACTGAGCTTCCCACTGCAACTTATGCTTCATGTCCATGTGCCGGTTCATGCATGAAGTACTCAAACTATGTATTTTTTGGCCTCTACTTAGCTTTTGCTGACAAATGTTACAGATAACACGAGTTGGGTCATCTTTATCGATCTGAAAAAATGCCCAGGCTATGCAAGGCTTAGCACCCATGCGACCTGAAGAGCCACCACGACTTGTGGTGAGAGGCAGAGTTGTGTTTGAGGATGCAGTTGTTGACGTGCTTCCAGTACTACGTCTCTGTCCAGGAAGGCGCAACCTGACCTCGTCGTCACTAGCATCTTCCTCCACCTCCTCTGCTGACCTCATCTCTTGGCTGACTGTGGGTTGACAGTAAGTGGGATCTCCAACCTCATCATCATCACCCTGTGTGTTATCACACCCGTCGTCCTCAGAGCCAACCTGTTCCTGCCCTGACAAAAAACTAAAGTTGTCGCTCCAATCAGGTATTTGAGTCTTATCATCGTCTTCCTCATTGTCTCCACCAACAGGAGTTACAGTTTGGGAATGAGGGTCTACATTATGGTCAGAACCTTCTGCGTCTGGTCCTGGATCCGACTCATAAAGATTCTGGGCATCAGTGCAGATCATTTCCTCGTCTGGATTCACAGAAGCGCTGGAGTCGACCTCTGATTCCCAGGCTATAGTATGAGTAAACAGCTCTGCAGACTCAACCATCTGTTCTACCTCATACTCAGACGGGCAGCTGGAGATTTGGGAGCTGTGAGGAAGCAAGTGCGATTTGGGTGACACCTTTGAGGACGGGAGTATTTGTGATGTTGAAGTTGATGTGGAGGAGAGCCCACTTAAAGGAGCACTTGATATCCGTTGAAGCACCTGCTGTTTTTGTGCCTCATCTGGAATTTGTAGCGATTGGAGTGGCCGTAAGAAAGGGATCTTATCACATTGTCCGCTAAAAGAAGTAGACATTTTAGTTTGGCTGGAAGATGGTCTTTCTTCTGCAGATGTTACTGTTGCTTTAACACCTACCCCACGGACACAACCTTTTTTCCCCTTCCCAACATGCCTATTCCCCTTTCCACCAGCAGCAGACCTTTTTCCACTCATTTTGGTGGTTAACTAATTCAAAACTCTGGAGTTGTTTGCACAAAAAAACAATGGATGGTAACCGAGCAGAGCTGAGTGGCCAAACTGTGGTATTAGGCCAAAACTATTGGCTGGGTTAGATGCAGAAAAAAAATATTCAGTTTGCAACCTGATGGAGGTCAGTATAGATGGACTAATAGAGAAAGTCCGACACACTGCTACAAGGCCAAATATTTTTTCAGAGGTAGATGCAGAAAAAAATTATATTCAGTTTGCAACCTGATGGAGGTCTGTATAGATGGATTAATAGAACAAGACCCACACACAGCTAGAAGCCCAATATTTTTTCAGAGGTAGATGCAGAAAAAAATATATTCAGTTTGCAACCTGATGGAGGTCAGTATAGATGGACTAATACAACAAGTCCCACACACAGCTAGAAGCCCAAATATTTTTTCAGAGGTACTGTAGATGCAGATAAAAATTATTTTTAATTTGCAACCTGATGGAGGTCAGTATAGATGGACTAATAGAGAAAGTCCGACACACTGCTAGAAGGCCAAATATTTTTTCAGAGCTAGATGCAGAAAAAAATTATATTCAGTTTGCAACCTGATGGAGTTCAGTATAGATGGATTAATAGAACAAGACCCACACACAGCTAGAAGCCCAATATTTTTTCAGAGGTAGATGCAGAAAAAAATATATTCAGTTTGCAACCTGATGGAGGTCAGTATAGATGGACTAATACAACAAGTCCCACACACAGCTAGAAGCCCAAATATTTTTTCAGAGGTACTGTAGATGCAGATAAAAATTATTTTTAATTTGCAACCTGATGGAGGTCAGTATAGATGGACTAATACAACAAGTCCCACACACAGCTAGAAGCCCAAATATTTTTTCAGAGGTACTGTAGATGCAGATACAAATTATTTTTAATTTGCAACCTGATGGAGGTCAGTATAGATGGACTAATAGAGAAAGTCCGACACACTGCTAGAAGGCCAAATATTTTTTCAGAGCTAGATGCAGAAAAAAATTATATTAAGTTTGCAACCTGATGGAGGTCAGTATAGATTGATTAATAGAACAAGACCCACACACAGCTAGAAGCCCAAATATTTTTTCAGAGGTAGATGCAGAAAAAAATATATTCAGTTTGCAACCTGATGGAGGTCAGTATAGATGGACTAATACAACAAGTCCCACACACAGCTAGAAGCCCAAATATTTTTTCAGAGGTACTGTAGATGCAGATAAAAATTAGTTTTAATTTGCAACCTGATGGAGGTCAGTATAGATGGACTAATAGAATGATGCTATGCCCAAAAGATTTTACTTCACTAGGTGCAGTAAAAAAATTGGTATTCTATACACAGGTGGTATATCTTGCAGCACAGATATCCACTGACTAACACACTCTGCAATAGGCCAAAAAGGATTAGCTTTGCTAGATTCAGCCAAATGCTGTGAAAAAAACTTGCACAGCACTGGCACAGACCTGCCTGGCAAAAACTGATAGGAACTGATGTAACCTAGTCCTGAAAAGGACTCCAATTACAATTAGTCTTTACTCCCACAACCTATCTATTTAAGAGCACAGACCTCCCTGATAAAAGTCGTAGGAAATGCTGTAACCTAGTCCTTAAAAGGACTGCAATCACAACTATTCCCTACTCCCAAGCTATCTGTATATTTGTGCGAAAATTGGCTTGAAATTAACAAGGTGTAGCGCACACAGCAACAGCGGTGCCGTCTAACACGCAGCTGCAGCAGTGAGAAAATGGTGGCGACGGGGAAAATGGCTTGGTCTTATAGGGCAAGGACATGTGACATACACTGCCAATGACACATGCCCTTGCTTGTGTGAAAAAAAGCACTTCGCTCCGTGTGTGCGCTGCTGATAGGCTGACAGATTGCTCCTCCCCAGTGCAAATGCGGGAAAGAGAAAAAAAAATGGAGATCTTCATTGTTCCTACAGAGATCCATCCCCTGCCCCTCCCCCCACCCCGCTGTACACTCAAACTGCGTATTAACATTAATTTTCATCATTACTGAGAAAAAATCCAGTTATGATTTTGGTGCACGAACAGTTATCGAACATAACCTCGAACAGCCGAATTTTTATCAAATTGTTCGTGTTCGCCGAACGGCTCGAACACCGCCCAAAACAGCTCGAATTTGAGATTGGCGAACAGTTCGAGTAGAACAACGCTCATCTCTATTGTTGACCTCCTATGGCCCCCTCCACGTCTCCTGGTGTACTGGCCTGTCCCCTGGTAGTGCCTCCAGCCTCTGGACACTACGCTGACAGACACAGCAAACCTTCTTGCCACAGCTCGCATTGATGTACCATCCTGGATGAGCTGCACTACCTGAACAATTTCTGTGAGTTGTAGAGTCCAACTCATGCTACCACGAGTGTGAAAGCACAACCAACATTCAAAAGTGACCAAAACATCAGCCAGAAAGCATTGGTACTGAGATGTGGTCTGTGGTCCCCACTTTCAGAACCACTCCTTTATTGAGTGTGTCTTGATAATTGCCAATAATTTCCATCTATTGTCTGTTCCATTTGCACAACAGCATGTGAAATTGATTGTCAATCAGTGTTGCTTCCTAAGTGGACAGTTTGATTTCACAGAAGTTTGATTTACTTGCAGTTATATTCTGTTGTTTAAGTGTTCCCTTTATTTTTTGAGCAGTGTGAATGGCTTCTTGCCTTATCCAAAGCCATCTATACTCATCCTCAAGTTTACAAAATCTCTGTTCAGAGAAAAATATTGTGTGTGAGGGTGCTGTGGGGGCAAAGGCTGTGGGGACAAAACTGTGAGGGGCTTTATATTGTGTGAGGATCTGTTGGAGCAATAATAATATGTGGGGGTAGTGAGGGCTATCATTGTATGTGGGGTTGGGACTTTTGGGACCATTATACTCTGTGGAGCTGGGTGGCAATTATTGTTACAGGTGTGTCAGAAGTGACAGGCAGTCGCCCTGCACTGGGTTGCAGGAGATCTCTACATTTGGCATTACAGACATCTTCATAGAGGCTGTCTCTAGGACCCAGCATCTACCTTTCTCTGGCTAATTAACACCCTTGCCTGAGTGTATAAATACCTGCTGTGTTCCAGAGGGGGGTGTCGGCTATATTCATTACTCCTTGCGAAGACTTTAGCAAGAGCAGTACTTCTTGCTTTCTGGAGCTTAACGATGTGTGTGCATTTGTCTGGAGTCATCTAAAGCTAAGCAATTTCCCCCTGTTTGTCCACCCCTGTTGTCTATAGTGTTTAGTGGAGATCGACTAGTGGTCATCTCCTCCCTTCCCTAACCTTAGCCATACGCCAGAGAAAGACAGGGCAAAGCACACATGCGGCGATTTGTGAAGAGCCAATATAGAGTCGTTAGGGGAGACAGTGTGACACTAGACCAGTCTAGGAGGTCTCCACTCCCTCCTTTCCCTAGAGCCTGGGCTCCCTTTCCCTCATCCCTTTGTGTTCCACTAAGTCTTTCCTACACCTTGTGTGGCATTATCGCTGGCCGAGCACATTTTGAAAAGTAAAAAAAAATAAAAATGACACTTTTTTTTTTCTCTGTATGTTTTTGAGCTTGATCTTTTTTTTTTCCTTTCTCCCTTGGTAGCAGTCCTGCTATCTGTCTCTGCAGGTGAATAACCTCCGCTGTGAGCTTCAGCAGCAGCATCAGTGGTTACAGGTCATCAATGTGGGGGGTCTCTGCAGGTAGGCCTGTCCAGCCTGAACCCAAGGTTGCCCTCCCGGACAGGTTTTCAGGAGGTAGGGACAAGTTTTTTTGTTTTTAAGGAGGCATGCAAACTGTATTTTAAACTTCGTCATTACTCCTTCAGGAATGAGGAGCAACGGGTTGGTATTGTGATCTCTCTATTTCAGGGAGATCCTTAGTCGCTGGCGTTTTCCTTACCACAGGACTCGGTTTTTCTCCAGTCTATGGAGGGTTTTTTCTGGGCTATGGCCCTCATCTATGATGACCCTGACTGAGTCGCCTTGGCTGAGTCTAGGCTACGTTGCCTTCAGCAGGGGAATTGGTCAGTGGAGACGTACAGTTCCAGATGGAATGAGTCAGCCCTTAGAAGTCAATTTTGTAAGAGGCTTACTGAAAGGATGAAAGATGCCTTGGCAGTATATGAAACCCCTCAGTCCTTGACGGCTGCCATGTCATTGGCCATATGTCTTGATAGATGCCTTCGGGATAGATGGGTGAGACTACCTTCTCCGGGGCCTTCTTGTTGGGGTTGTGTACCTCTGCTGGGGGTGCGGTCTGGGGTTGAGCCAGTACTGGGGGAGGCGGAGGAACCCAATCAGTAAGAGGGTGTCTCTACATCATACATCTCCCCGGAGAATCGCAGGAAAAAAGGCGTATGTTTTTTTTTGTGGGAAGAAAGGACATTTGGTGCTAGAGAGCAAAACCAAAAAAATTTCTGTATTTGTTGACAGTAGAGCCGGAGTCAGTATGGTTGATGCTGAGTTTGTGAAGATTCATGGTCTTGCTTGTTGTGCTTTAGCTGAACCTATTTCCATCTTTGCTATCGACTCGGCGCCACTTGCACAGAAAGCATTTACTCGTATTTTACATAATATAAAACTGAGTGTGGGGTCAGTTCATTGTGAAATAATCCCTTGCTATGTCCTGGACAATCTTCCCACACCTATTGTTTTGGGAATTCCTTGGCTTGTTAAACATAATCCGTTGGTGGATTTGCAAGCCGGGGAGATTATGGGAAGATTACTGCCATGAGGACTTTTTAAATATTTCCCTTGCTACTGTTTCTACGAAAATATTGTCTGCTTTTCTGTCTGGTTTTGAGGACTTTTTTTCTGAGAGGGGGTGTCAGGATTTGCCTCCTCATCGTGATTATGACTGTCCTATTAACCTGACCCCCGGAGCTAAACTACCAAAGTCCAGACTGTGTAATCTTTCTGGTCCTAAGAGTCAAGCCATGAAGGATTTCATTGCGGAAAGTCTGTAGAAGGGACATTTCAGACCCTTATCTTCACCCGAGGCAGCAGGGTTCTTCTTTGTAAAGAAAAAAGATGGTGGTCTACGTCCCTATTTAGATTTCTGGGAATTAAATCAAATTACCATCCGTGATCCATACCCTCTTCCTCTGATTCTTGATTTGTTCAGCCAGGTTGAAGGAGCTAAGGTATTCTCCAAGCTGGATTTAAGGGGAGCCTACAATCTGGATAGAATCAGATAAGAGGGCGAATGGAAAACAGCGTTCAATACCCCAGAGGGACATTTTGAGAGTCTGCTTATGTCTTTTGGTTTAACCAATGCACCTGCGCTATTCCCACATTTCATAAATTATATTTTCCATCATTTGGTGGGGAGGTTTGTGGTGGTCTATCTGGATGATATTTTGGTTTACTCACCTAATTTTGAGGCACATCGGGGCATGTTAAGCAGGTGCTCCAGATATTAAGGGTTAACAAACTTTATGCCAAACTGGAAAAATGTGTTTTTGCTGTTCAGGAGGTACAGTTTTTGGGGTACCTGTTGTCATCTTCGGGTTTTCGGATGGATCCGGAGAAGATCTATGCAGTCCTTGATTGGGGATGTCCCGAGAACCTGAAGGCTCTACAACGTTTTCTGGGCTTTACTAATTTTTACCAGAAATTTATCCAAAATGACTCTGTAATTTAGAAACTCCTTACTGACATGACTAAGAAGGGGTCTGATTTTCCAAATGGTTTGATGCTTCCCTCCTGGCTTTTTTTTCCTTAAAGAATCATTTTGCCACTGTACCTATACTCAGTCAACCCGATGTTTGCCAACCCTTTATTTTGGAGTTTGATGCGTCGGATGTCGGGGTAGTCTCGACATCCGCCTGATAAATGGCGTCCATGTGCTTTCTTTTCTAAAAAATTGTCGTTGGCTGAGAGAAATTATGACTTGGGTAATAGGGAACTTTTGGCGATCAAATTGGCGTTCCAAGAATGGCGACATTGGTTGGAGGGGGCTGTCCATCCTATTACTGTTATTACTGACCATAAGAACATGTCATATTTCCAGTCAGCTAAACGTCTCAACCCTAGGCAGGCCAGATGGTCCCTGTTTTTTACTAGGTTCAATTTTGTTGTCACTTTTCGTCCAAGGATCAAAATGTCAAGGCTTATGCTTTGTCCCGGAGCTTCCCTCGTGGTGGTGACCATGAGAACCCTGCCCCGATATTACAGAAAGGGGTAGTCATTTCAGCACTGTATCCTGAACTGGAGGATGAGGTGTTTGAGTCTCAGGGGGATGCCCCTGCCTGTTGCACTTCAGGAAGGTTATTTGTACCATCTGATTTGCACTGCAAAGTAATTAAGGATCATCATAACTCTGTGCTTGCTGGGCATCTAGGTGGTGAGGCAACTGAAGATCTCCTCTCTCATCATTTTTGGTGGCCTGGGTTGCATCGGGGTGTGAATGAACACGTAGCTGGTTGCAGTATTTGCGTGCGTTCTAAGGTTTTTCATACCAGTCTGTCTGGTACTCTTTTTCCGCTAATTATCCCTAATAGGCCATGGACACACTTGTCCATGGATATTATTACTGAGCTCCCGGTTTCTGCAGGCAAAATGGTGCTTTTGGTCCTAGCTGATAGGTTCAGTAAAATGGTTCACTTTGTTGCATTGTCTGCGTTTCCAAATGCCAAGACTCTTGCTCAAGTGTTCATAAATGAGATCGTGAAGCTTCAGGATCTCCTTTGCTAAATCTGGCCGGGAAAAGATGTGGTGTGGACCAGTTCGCGGGCTATACTCCTTTCAGAGGAGTTTCTCATGGGAATTGCTTCCAGATAGCATGTGGCATTGTGCAAGATGACCAACATACATTGATGCCCACGAGCAGATTTAACCAGGGAACCGACCAGGTCCATGACAATTCTCTCAAACGGCACTTCAGTAATGGGCAATGGCACAAGGGGACTTCGAAAGTAAGAGGTGGGGTGGTTAACTAGCATTTAAGGCAGGACCTGCATTACTCTAATATTTCCTGGTGACTCCTGGGCCAATAGAACCTCTGCATAAAAATCTGTTACTGTGTTCTTTCCACCCCTAGAGGTTCCCTCAATATATGTGAATTTTTGGGACCCGGCACCATTAACTGTTCCACCAGCTCTTTCCTCACTTTTGTGACCCGGTACAACAATTCTCCACTTGTCATATAATAGGGAAACCTTGTGTCAGCCCCCAGCTCCTGTGCCACCCCATTTAGGACCATGACATTATTGAAAGCTTCCTTCAGAGTTAGGTCCCTATGTTGGGCAGACTCAAAATTCTCGCTGGTCACCCCTAACTCCGGAATGTCAGACTCAGGGGGCACTACCTCCTCATCCCCCACAAGAACACAAAAGGGGAACCTGTCTGACTCTGTGTGTGGTGATACCTCATCAGGGTTAACTGATTTCTCATGTGAGCCAGCGAACCTAGAACCCTTCCCCCACAGATCCCAAAACAAATAAAGGCACAGCCTATAATGATGGGCTGCAACAAGTCCTGAATGACGCCGACCTCATGGGATTCAGTACTGTGGGCCGTTTCAATGTCCACTCTGGCCATGGGATAGTTCTTAGCATCACCATGAATGCACAGTACGCCGACTTTTTTCCCCGGGATCAGTCGGAGAGGAAGGGTGGGCCTCACAAGGGTTACCAGACTTCCAGAGTCTAGCAGCCCCTTTACCTGCCGCCCATTCACTTTCACGGGACATGCTTGTGGTCGCTCGCTGGATGGACAGTTCACACTGTAGGCCGCATACGCATAATATGAGCAGCATTGTCCTATGCTGCAGTCCATCTGCTCGGGGGTCAAGGGACAACGGGCAGCAGTATAACCTGGACCATGGCACCTCCAGCAAATAATATCACCCATAGGGACCTTGGGCACCACCTACCCAGCCCCTTTGTACCGTGGATGCCTCACTCCCTTTTGAGCCTCTGCTCCCTGTTGGGACCCCCAGAATGGAGTGGGCTGCCATCCCAAAGAACCCTCAATCCCCTGGTATCTCTCGACCAGTCCAATCAGTTCATCTGCATTCCTCGGATCACCCTGGGCAACCCAAGTCTGTATTGGCCTCAGCAGGGAATTCCAAAATCAGTCCATTACCACTCGCTCTACCATCTGCACAGATGTAGAGGACTCTAGCTGCAGCCATTTTTGGACCAGGTGCAAAAGGTCAAACATTTGGGAGCAAGGAAGTTTGTCCCGGTGATACACCCAGCGGTGGACCCGCTGTGCCTTGACAGTCTCTGTCACCTCCAAACGCGTCAGAATCTTGGTCTTTAGCTTTCCATACTCCTTAGCATCCTGAAAAGCAATGTTATAGTACGCTTTTTGGGGCACCCCCATCAGGTATAGTGCCAGCACCTCTGCTCACTGCTCTGGGCGACCCTTTCAAACATCATCATCTCTCGGCGTCATTTTCTGCAGGGCTCCCCTTACCACCTTCTGGATGGAAAAATCACCCACTGACCTTGTCGTCGGAGCTGTTGCCGAGCCACGGATCGCCTCTGCTAGCAAATCGATCTGCTGCTGCTGTTGTCGGCACTGGTCCTGTTGTGCATGCTGCTGGAGCTGGAGCTGCTGCATAAGCAATTTGGTGGTCTCCTGCTGCACCATCTGCTGTTGCGCCATCTGCTGTTGATGCTGCGTTTGCTGCACCTGATGCGCCTGCAACAGATACTTGAGCAAGTCCTCCTTCTTGTCCGAAGTGCGTTTTTGCACTTTTGTATTGCTTTCAACCGTGACAAATGCATTCACCGGGAAATGTCATTTGAACATTTTACAACCTTATCTGGCCATGTGCTGTGTGACACATGCATACAGTGCTGAAAAGACATGGGAACAGCATGGGGAAGACCCCTGGAAGCATATCTGACACCCAGGTCACTGCCTAAAAGTGTGCCCATCAGAAGTGATCCTTGCCGCATCCTAAGATGCAGATTTGCAACTATCCCGTGCAAGTCCTTGTCCCAGGGCAGTGTTCAATTGTACCTCCCCCATTCCTTTCAATGCAAGCACAAGTATGCAGCCTGCCACACACCCACCCCCAGGCTGCAAGACCATACTGCTAGCTTGCACTTGAAATGGGGCCTTTTAGTTTGGAGGAGGCCGAAGCTGGCCACTACCTCATGGCTGCTTTGGCAGTGAGGTATCCATTCTCAGTCCTTAGCCGCCTGGGGGTGGCCGGGTGTCCATAAACGGTCCCCAGCCACACCTATTTCTCCTTGGAAGTTCCCCCCACACTTTTCTTAGCCCGGCCTGCTTTAGGGCAGCATTGGACGAGTGCAGCAGAGAACCAGACTCCTCCGGTGGGCCCTGGCTTCTCCATCAAGGGAGTTGAGAGTGCCAAGGTGAGGAGCCTGATGATGATGATAGAAGTTAACATCTGCTTTGTTTTCTTGGAATGCAAGCGTAAGTGTGCAACCTGCCACCTACCCGCCCCCAGGCTGCAGTACCATACTGCTAGCTTGCACTTGAAATGGGGCCTTTTAGTTTGGAGGAGGCCGAAGCTGGCCACTACCTCATGGCTGCTTTGGCAGCGAGGTATCCATACTCAGTCCCCAGCCGCCCGGCAGCCGGGTGTCCATGCTCGGTCCCCAGCCGCCAGGGGGCGGCACGGTGTCCACACACGGTCCCCAGCCGCCTGGGGGCGGCCAGGTGTCCATAAATGGTCTGCAGCAGCCCCTATTTCTCCTTGGGAGTTCCCCCCACACTGAGCCCACCAGAGAACCAGACTCCTCCGGTGGGCCCTGGCTTCTCCTTCAGGGGAGTTGAGAGTGCCAAGGTGAGGAGCATGATGATGATGATAGAAGTTACCGTCTGCTTTGTTTTCTTGGAATGCAAGCGCATGTATGTAGTAGCGGTTAGGCCTGAGGTGGTCAGTGCATATCCTACCACCTTTGGTTTTGGCACATATCCTACCTCCTCCGAGGATTGCTGGATGTTTTCCTGCTACTATCCCAGTTCTATGACTCCCGTTAAAACAAAGCTTCAGGTGATGAATGATGAATGAGGTGGTGGCAAAGGAGAAAGAGCAGGAGGAACAGGGACCATTCACATCAATATCAGGTCAGTCAACCACACATGTCTTGTAGGATATGTTTCTGTACCAAAAGAAGCGGTTTGGCTACACAGTTATAGGGCATGCAATGAGTGCAATGCCTACCAAAAATTTTGAGGCACTCCAATGCCCCTTGGAAGTGACATGGAGGTCAAAGGGCCTTAACTATACTGTTTTTTTCCATTTATAGCAACTGGGTCTCCTGTGCACTGTTGGCCTAAGCAGTAAATGGAAGGCTTTCCAAATATTATGAGGAAGTGCAATGCCCCTTGAAACAGACGTGGATTACAGCATACTTAAAACCTTCTACCCATTATTGAGGAGGGGGTCTTAATTAGTGTTCGCCTATGCATTGAAAAGCAAAAGCTGACTAAAATTAGGAGGAAATGCAATGCCCGTTGGAAGAATGGTGGAGGTCGCAGTGGAAAAAAAAGACAATATCAATGCCCCTTGGAAAAGTGGTGGAGGTCGCAGTAGCTTAACAAGACGGTTTTAATGCCCCTTGGAAGAGTGGTGAAGGTCACAGTAGCTTAACAAGATGGTTTTAATGCCCCTTGTAAAAGTGGTGAAGGTCGCAGTAGCTTAACAAGACGGTTTTAATCCCCCTTGGAAGAATGGTGGAGGTCGCAGGAGCTTAACAAGACAGTTTTAATGCCCCTTGAAAGAGTACTGGAGGTCGCAGTAGATTAACAAGACAGTTTAAATGCCCCTTGGAAGAATGGTGGAGGTCGCAGTAGCTTAACAAGATGATTTCAATGCCCCTTGGAAAAGTGGTGGTTGTCGCAGTAGCTTAACAAGATGGTTTTAATGCCCCTTAGAAGAATGGTGGAGGTCGCAGTAGCTTAAAAAGACGGTTTTAATACCCCTTGAAATAGTGGTGGAAGTCGCAGTAGTTTAACAAGACGGTTTTAATGTCCCTTGGAAGAATGGTGGAGGTCGCAGTAGCTTAACAAGATGGTTTTAATGCCCCTTGAAAGAGTAGTGGAGGTCGCAGTAGTTTAACAAGACGATTTTAATGTCCCTTGGAAGAATGGTGGAGGTCGCTGTAGCTTAAAAAGACGGTTTTAATGCCCCTTGGAAAAGTGGTGGTTGTCGCAGTAGCTTAAAATGACGGTTTTAATACTCCTGGGAAAAGTGGGGGAGTTTGCAGTAGCTTAACAAGACAGTTTTAATGCCCCTTGGAAGAGTGGTGGATGTCGCAGTTGCTTAACAAGATGGTTTTAATGCCCCTTGGAACAATGGTGGAGGTCGCAGCAGCTTAACAAGATGGTTTTAATGCCCCTTTGATGAATGGTGGAGGTTGCAGTAGCTTAACAAGGCGATTTTAATGCCCATTGGAAGAATGGTGGAGGTCGCAGTAGCTTAACAAGATGGTTTTAATGCCACTTGGAAAAGTGGTGGAGGTCGCAGTGGAATAAATAGATGGTTTTAATGGCCCTTGGAAGAGACATGGAGGTCACAGTGGAATAAAAAGACATTATCAATGCCCCTGGGAAAAGTGGTGGAGGTCGCAGTAGCTTAACAAGACAGTTTAAAGCTCCTTGGAAGAATGGTGGAGGTCGCAGTAGCTTAACAAGACGGTTTTAATGCCCCTTGGAAAAGTGATGGAGGTCACAAAAGCTTAACAAGACGGTTTTAATGCCCCTGGAAAAAGTGGTGTAGGTCGCAGTAGCTTAACAAGACGGTTTCAATGCACCTTGGAAGAAAGGTGGAGGTCGCAGTAGCTTATCCTGACAGTTTTAATGCCCCTTGGAAAAATGGTGGAGGTCGCAGTAGCTTAACAAGACAGTTTTAATGCCCCTTGGAAAAGTGGTGGAGGTCGCAGTAGCTTAACAAGACAGTTTTAATGCCCTTTGTAAGATTGCTGAAGGTCACAGTAGCTTAACAAGACGGTTTTAATGCCCCTTGGAAAAGTGGTGAATTTTGCAGTAGCTTAACAAGACGGTTTTAATCCCCCTTGGAAGAATGGTGGAAGTTGCAGTAGCTTAACAAGACGGTTTTAATGCCCCTTGAAAGAGTGCTGGAGGTCGCAGTAGTTTAACAAGATGATTTTAATGCCCCTTGGAAAAGTGGTGGTTGTCGCAGTAGCTTAACAAAACGGTTTTAATACTTCAGGGAAAAGTGGGGGAGTTCACAGTAGCTTAACAAGACGGTTTTAGTGCCCCTTAGAAGAATGGTGGAGGTCGCAGTAGCTTAAAAAGACAGTTTTAATGCCCCTTGAAATAGTGGTGGAAGCCGCAGTAGCTTAACAAGACGGTTTTAATGCCCCTTGGAAGAATTGTGGAGGTCGCAGTAGCTTAACAAGACAGTTTTAATGCCCCTTGGAAAAGTGTTGGAGTTCGCAGTAGCTTAACAAGACGGTTTAAATCCCCCTTGGAAGAATGGTGGAGGTCGCAGTAGCTTAACAAGATGGTTTTAATGCCCCTTGAAAGAGTAGTGGAGGTCGCAGTAGTTTAACAAGATGGTTTTAATGTCCCTTGGAAGAATAGTGGAGGTCGCTGTAGCTTAACAAGACGGTTTTAATGCCCCTTGGAAAAGTGGTGGTTGTCGCAGTAGCTTAACAAGACGGTTTTAATACTCCTGGGAAAAGTGGGGGAGTTTGCAGTAGCTTAACAAGACGGTTGTAATACCCCTTGAATGAATGGTGGATGTCGCAGTAGCTTAACAAGATTGTTTTAATACCCCTTGGAACAATGGTGGAGGTCGCAGCAGCTTAACAAGATGGTTTTAATGCCCCTTGGAAGAATGGTGGAGGTTGCAGTAGCTTAACAAGACAATTTTAATGCCCATTGGAAGAATGGTGGAGGTCGCCGTAGCTTAAGAAGATGGTTTTAATGCCACTTGGAAAAGTGGTGGAGGTCGCAGTAGCTTAACAAGACAGTTTTAATGCCCTATGGAAGAATGGTGGAGGTCGCAGTAGCTTATCAAGACGGGTTTAATGCCCCTTGGAGAGACGTGGAGGTCGCAGTGGAATAAATAGACGGTTTTAATGGCCCTTGGAAGAGACATGGAGGTCGCAGTGGAATTAAAAGACAATATCAATGCCCCTGGGAAAAGTGGTGGAGGTCGCAGTAGCTTAACAAGAAGGTTTAAAGCTCATTGGAAGAATGGTGGAGGTCGCAGTAGCTTAACAAGACGGTTTTAATGCCCCTTGGGAAAGTGATGGAGGTCGCAGTAGCTTAAAAAGAAGTTTTTAGTGCCCCTTGACAAAGTGGTGTAGGTCACAGTAACTTAACAAGACGATTTTAATGCCCCTTGGAAGAAAGGTGGAGGTCGCAGTAGCTTAACAAGACAGTTTTAATGCCCCTTGGAAAAATGGTGGAGGTCGCAGTAGCTTCACAAGACAGTTTTAATGCCCCTTGGAAAAGTGGTGGAGGTCGCAGTAGCTTCAGAAGATGGTTTTAATGCCCCTTGGAAGAATGGTGGAGGTCGCAGTAGCTTAACAAGATGGTTTTAATGCCCCTTGGAAGAATGGTGGAGGTCGCAGTAGCTTGAAAAGATGGTTTTAATGCCCCTTTAAAAAGTGGTGGAGGTCGCAGTACCTTAACAAGATGGTTTTAACGCCCCTTGGAAGAATGGTGGAGGTCACAGTAGCTTAAAATGACGGTTTTAATGCCCCTGGGAAAAGTGGTGGAGGTTGCAGTAGCTTAACAAAACGGTTTTAATGCCCCTTGGAAAAATGGTGGAGGTCGCAGTAGCTTAACAAGACGGTTTAATGGCCATTGGAAGAATGGTGGAGGTCGCAGTAGCTTAACAAGATGGTTTTAATGCCACTTGGAAATGTGGTGGAGGTCACAGTAGCTTAACAAGACAGTTTTAATGCCCCATGGAAGAATGGTGGAGGTCGCAGTAGCTTAACAAGATGGGTTTAATGCCCCTTGGAAGAGACGTGGAAGTCGCAGTGGAATAAATAGATGGTTTTAATTCCCCTTGGAAGAGACATGGAGGTCGCAGTGGAATAAAAAGACAATATCAATGCCCCTGGGAAAAGTGGTGGAGGTCGCAGTAGCTTAACAAGACGGTTTAATGCTCCTTGGAAGGATGATGTTGGTTGCAGTAGCTTAACAAGACGGTTTTAATGCCCCTTGGAAGAATAGTGGAGGTCGCAGTAGCTTAACAAGACGGTTTTAATGCCCCTTGGAAAAGTGATGGAGGTCGCAGTAGCTTAACAAGACAGTTTTAATGCCCCTTGGAAGAATGGTGGAGGTCGCACTTGCTTAACAAGACAGTTTTAATGCCCCTTGGAAGAGACGTGGAGGTCGCAGTGGAATAAAAATATGGTTTTAATGCCCCTTGGAAGAGACGTGAGGTAGAAGTGGAATAAAAAGACAATATCAATGCCCCTGGGAAAAGTGGAGTAGGTTGCAGTAGGTAACAAGACGGTTTTAATGCCCCTGGGAAAAGTGGTGCAGTTCGCAGTAACTTAACAAGACGGTTTTAATTCCCCTTGGAAGAATGGTGGAGGTCGCAATAGCTTAACAAGACGGTTTTAATGCCCCTTGGAAGAATGGTGGAAGTAGCAGTAGCTTAACAAGATGGTTTTAATGCCCCTTGGAAAAGTGGTTGAGGTCACAGTAGCTTAACAAGACGGTTTTAAGGCCCCTTGAAGAGACGTGGAGGTCGCAGTAGAATAAAAAGACGGATTTAATGCCCCTTGGAAGAGACTATGAGGTCGCTGTGGAATAAAAAGACAATATCAATGCCCCTGGGAAAAGTGGTGGAGGTCGCAGTAGCTTAACAAGATGGTTTTCATACCCCTTACAAGAGCCATGCAGTACAGCATATTAAAAACATTATTCCCATTATTGGGGAGTGGGTTTCCCATAGTATTTGCCTATGCTTTCCAATCAAAAGCTGCCAAAAATTAGGACGAAGGAACTTGCAATGCTGGCAACACTGACCATGGTCACCCTGGTGGTATAGTGGTAGTGGAGGCTGAAGATAAGGAGAAGAGCAAAATACAGCCGAAATGAAGAAGCATGTGTGGGTGTGAAGCGGTGCATGGGAATACACCTACCGAAATAACACAGTGGATTTGACTTTATGTTACTCTGCTGTTATTTGGTGGTGATGAGAAGTCAGGCCCAATCCAGCCCTTGTTCATTTTGATAAGGGTCAGCTTGTCAGCATTGTCAGTTGACAGGCGAGTGCGCTTTTCAGTTTTAATTCCTCCATCGGCACTAAAAACACGCTCCGATAACACGCTAGCGGCAGGGCAGGCCAGGACCTCCAAGGCGTACAGAGCAAGTTCATTCCAAGTGTCCAGCTTGGATACCCAATAATTAAAAGGCACAGAGGAATCACGGAGGATGCTGGTACGGTCGGCAAGGTACTCCCTCAAAATCTTTTGAAACTTTCCACTCCTTGTGAGAGTACCCCGCGCCTCAGGGCCTATAAGCTGGGCGGGTCTCAGAAACCTATCCCAGAATGTTGACAGTTTTCCCCTGTCTCTGATGGATTGGAGTTGCCTCTCTCTCGCCTGTATGCCTTGGTTGGTCAACGAACTGTGACCTCTGCCGCTAGCGTGTTCAGATGGGAATTTTTTTTAACCGTTCTGCAGCAAGGGCTTCTGGTACTGCCCCATTTTTGTAGACCTCTCCACCTGAGGAATAAGAGAGTGAAAGTTCTCCTTGTAGCGGGGGTCTAAAAGTGTCACCAACCAGTAGTGACTGTCTCCCAACATTTTGACAAAGCGAAGGTCACGGTTAAGGCAGCGTAACATAAAGTCAGCCATGCTTGCCAGACTGGCAACTGGCAAGACTTCCGTGTCCTCACCAAGATGACGAATGACTATGCTCTTCTCCTCCTCCTCCGCCCCCCTGTCCTCAGTCCACCCACGTATGACAGTTGTACAGGTACTACCGTCTACAGCGCATGATACCAGCTCCTGTTCTTCCTCCTCCTCCTCCTCCTCTCCCTTATTGTCCCCAATGCACGTTGGGATGAGATGAGGCTGAGCTGTGTGTAATCACCCATTACGGGTTCTTGATCCATCTCATCATACTCTGGCTGCAATACCTCCTCTTTAATTCTCTGCAGAGAGCATTGCAAAAGACAGACAAGTGGGATGCTGACGCTAATGATGGTGTCATCGCCACTCACCACCTTGGTGGACTCCTCAAAGTTTTTCAGGATGGTACATATGTCAGACATCCAGGTCCACTCCTGAGGTCTTATGTGTGGAGTTTGACCTGAATATTGACGGCCTTGTTGCAGCTGGTACTCCACAACTGCTCGCTTCTGCTCACAAATCCTTTGCAACATGTGGAGGATAGAGTTCCAACGTGTGGGGACATCACACACCAGTCGGTGTGACGGAAGCTGAAAGCGCTGCTGCAACTTCCGAAAATGAGCTGACAGGTGGCGTACTTTGATGAGCAGATCTGGCAACTCGGGGTAAGATTTAAGAAACTGCTGAACCACGAGGTTAAGCACATGAGCCAGGCATGGTACGTGTGTGATCTCGCCTCTCCTCAGAGCCGCCACCAGGTTATGGCCATTTTCACACATGACCATGCCTAGATGTAGGTTCAGCGGTCTCAGCCACAGATCTGCCTGCTCTTTCACAGCTGTCCACAACTCACAAGCAGTGTGAGGTTTATCTCCTAAGCTTATGAGTTTCAGCACAGCCTGTTGCCGCTTGGCTGAGGCAGTACTGCAGTGCTTCCAGCTTGTAACTGATGTGGTGATATCTGAGATGGAGGCTGAACATTAGGAGGAGGAGGAGGATGATGCGCAGGAGCTGTACACTGTGTGGGCAACTCTGACTGACAAAGGGCCCGCAATCCTTGATGTGGGAAGTATGTGTTCCATCCCAAGGTCCGACTAGGTCCCGGCTTCCACTATGTTTACCCAGTGTGCCATCAGGGAGATGTACCATCCATGGCCACAAGCACTTGTCCACATGTCCGTTGTCAGGTGGACTCTCCCAGCAACTGCGTTGTTGAGGGCATGGCAGATGTTTTGGGTCACGTGCTTGTGTAGTGTGGGGATGGCACGCCGGGCAAAATAGTGTCGGCTGGGGACCGAGTACCGAGGGACGGCCACCGCCATAAAGTTGTGGAAGGATTCCGTCTCCACCAGCCTAAAAGGCAGCATTTCCAACGCAAGCAGTCGTGAAATGTGTGAATTTAGGACTGTGGCCTGTGGGGTGTTGGCTGCGATTTTGCGCTTTCGTTCAAAGCTCTGGGATACGGACAATTGAAAACTGCGATGGGACGTGGACTTGGACGTGGACGTTGATACTGTTTCTTGAGAAACTGCCATAACAAGTGAAGACTGAGAGGAGGGGGCATCTTTGCATGAAGTATGGACAGGGGATTTCCTTGCACGCACAACAGGGGGTTCTATTACATGCACAACAGCGGAAGAAGCAGTGGTGACACCCGCTGACACTTGTCGTGGACCCTGGGGTTCGCCCCACAAAGTTGGGTGCTTTGCTGACATGTGCCTGATCATACTGGTCATGGTCAGGCTGGTAGTTTTGTCACTCCTGCTGATGCTGGCATGGCAGGTGGTACAAATGGCCTTTTTGGGGTTATCAGCAGAGTCTTTAAAAAAATTCCAGACTCTGGAAGACCTACAGGTTGTACTGGCTACGTCCCTCGTGTTGTTGCTACGGGGAACTGTTGCCCGCCTTCTGTGTGCTGCCACCACACTGCTTCTTCCTGCCTGTTGGGGTACTCTGCCTCCCTCCCCCTGTGTGCTGCTGGCCTCGCTCTGCGTATCCTCCTGCCATGTTGGGTCAGTTACGAGATCATCCACCACCTCCTCCTCTTCCACTTGCACACCACGATCCTCCTCCACACTTCATGGCAATTGTGTCTCGTCATCGTCCTCTTTTTGTGACAATTTGCCAGCGTCGACTTCCTGTGGTCGTGGCTGTTCAAATATTTGGGCATCGCTACATGGGATCTCCTCTTCCCCCACTTCAAGCGGAGTCGGCGAGGGGCACAAATATCGAAATGGACCAGTGAACAGCTCTTCAGAGTGTCCAACTGTGGGATCAGTTGCTGTCTGACGACACTCGGCATGGTGGGAGGAAGGAGCATCAGGGTGAGGAGGAGTATGCGGTCGAGACTCACGGCTACTAAAACTTGACCGTGTGGAAGACAGACCGGAGGTGGTGGTGCCCAGGTAACTGGAAGTATTATCTGCTATCCAATTAATAACCTGTTCACACTGATCAGTTCACAATACTGGTGTTGTAGTGTGCTTCCCTAGTAATTCGGTCAAGAAGTGGGAGCGAGAAGATGTGGCTGTTGGTTGTGCCACATTTTCACCTTGGCCACGGCCCCATCCTCTACACGCACCATCACGAGAAAGTCCAGTTCCACGTCCCTTGCTACGCACCTTGCCCTTTGTAAATGAAGTAAAATAGCTTACACTTGCACTATCAATGGAAAAGGGTAATAGAAAGGAGATTAGAACCGTGGAAGAGGAAAACAACAGTTTTATTTGTCTGGCCTACACCAGAATTCTTTAAACAGATATATTTGCGACTGAATTGACAGGGAGACACTATTACTGTTCTTTTTTTACGGCAAAAAATGCGAAAAGCAGGATAATACAGAGATTTGACATGTGGAACTGCAAAACCACAGTTCTATTTCTCTGACTTACACCAGACTCTTTTAAACAGATATATTGGTGTCTGACCAGTCAGGGAAACACTATTACAGTTTTTTTTTACGGCAAAAAATGCCAAAAGCAGGATAATACAGAGATTTGACCCGTGGAGCTGCAAAGCCAGTTATAGTTATGTGGCGTACACCAGAATCTTTTAAATAGATATATTGGTGTCTGACCAGTCAGGGAGACACTATTACTGTTTTCTTTGGCAGCAAAAAATGCCAAAAGCAGGATAAAACAGAAATTTGACCCGTGGAACTGCAAAACCACAGTTCTATTTCTCTGGTCTACACCAGACTCTTTTAAACAGATATATTGGTGTCTGACCAGTCAGGGAGACACTATTGCAGATTTTTTTACGGCAAAAAATGCCAAAAGCAGGATAATACAGAGATTTGACCCATGGAACTGCAAAATCACAGTTATAGTTATGTGGTGTACACCAGAATCTTTTAAACAGATATATTGGTGTCTGACCAGTCAGGGAGACACTATTACTGTTTTTTTTTATGGCAAAAAATGCCAAAAGCAGGATAATACAGAGATTTGACCCGTGGAACTGCAAAACCACAGTTCTATTTCTCTGGCCTACACCAGACTCTTTTAAACAGATATATTGGTGTCTGACCAGTCAGGGAGACACTATTACAGTTTTTTTTTACGGCAAAAAATGCCAAAAGCAGAATAATACAGAGATTTGACCCGTGGAACTGCAAAACCAGTTATAGTTATGTGGCGTACACCAGAATCTTTTAAATAGATATATTGGTGTCTGACCAGTCAGGGAGACGCTATTACTGTTTTTTTTTGCAGCAAAAAATGCCAAAAGCAGGATAATACAGAGATTTGACCCGTGGAACTGAAAAACCACAGTTCTATTTCTCTGGTCTACACCAGACTCTTTTAAACAGATATATTGGTGTCTGACCAGTCAGGGAGACACTATAGCAGATTTTTTTACGGCAAAAAATGCCAAAAGCAGGATAATACAGAGATTTGACCCATGGAACTGCAAAATCACAGTTATAGTTATGTGGCGTACACCAGAATCTTTTAAACAGATATATTGGTGTCTGACCAGTCAGGGAGACATTATTACTGATTTTTTTTAAGGCAAAAAATGCCAAAATCAGGATAATACAGAGATTTGACCCATGGAACTGCAAAACCACAGCTATAGCTATGTGGCGTACACCAGAATCTTTTAACCAGATATCTTGGTGTCTGACAAGTCAGGGAGACACTATTACTGTTCTTTTTTACGACAAAAAATGCCAAAAGCAGGATAATACAGAGATTTGACCTGTGGAACTGCAAAACCACAGTTCTATTTCTCTGACCTACACCAGACTCTTTTAAACAGATATATTGGTGTCTGACCAGTCAGGGAAACACTATTACAGTTTTTTTTTACGGCAAAAAATGCCAAAAGCAGGATAATACAGAGATTTGACCCGTGGAACTGCAAAGCCAGTTATAGTTATGTGGCGTACACCAGAATCTTTTAAATAGATATATTGGTGTCTGACCAGTCAGGGAGACACTAGTACTGTTTTTTTTTGCAGCAAAAAATGCCAAAAGCTGGATAAAACAGAAATTTGACCCGTGGAACTGCAAAACCACAGTTCTATTTCTCTGGTCTACACCAGACTCTTTTAAACAGATATATTGGTGTCTGACCAGTCAGGGAGACACTATTGCAGATTTTTTTACGGCAAAAAATGCCAAAAGCAGGATAATACAGAGATTTGACCCATGGAACTGCAAAATCACAGTTATAGTTATGAGGTGTACACCAGAATCTTTTAAACAGATATATTGGTGTCTTACCAGTCAGGGAGACACTACTACTGTTTTTTTTTTTATGGCAAAAAATGCCAAAAGCAGGATAATACAGAGATTTGACCCGTGGAACTGCAAAACCACAGTTCTATTTCTCTGGCCTACACCAGACTCTTTTAAACAGATATATTGGTGTCTGACCAGTCAGGGAGACACTATTACAGTTTTTTTTTACGGCATAAAATGCCAAAAGCAGGATAATACAGAGATTTGACCCGTGAAACTGCAAAACCAGTTATAGTTATGTGGCGTACACCAGAATCTTTTAAATAGATATATTGGTGTCTGACCAGTCAGGGAGACGCTATTACTGTTTTTTTTTGCAGCAAAAAATGCCAAAAGCAGGATAATACAGAGATTTGACCCGTGGAACTGAAAAACCACAGTTCTATTTCTCTGGTCTACACCAGACTCTTTTAAACAGATATATTGGTGTCTGACAAGTCAGGGAGACACTATTACAGTTTTTTTTACGGCAAAAAATGCCAAAAGCAGGATAATACAGAGATTTGACCCATGGAACTGCAAAACCACAGTTATAGTTATGTGGCGTACACCAGAATCTTTTAAACAGATATATTGGTGTCTGACCAGTCAGGGAGACACTATTACTGATTTTTTTTAAGGCAAAAAATGCCAAAATCAGGATAATACAGAGATTTGACTTGTGGAACTGCAAAACCACAGTTATAGTTATGTGGCATACACCAGAATCTTTTAAACAGACATATTGGGGTCTGACCAGTCAGGGAGACACTATTACCGTTTTTTTTTGCGGCAAAAAATGCCAGAAGCAGGATAATACAGAGATTTGACCCGTAGAACTGCAAAACCACAGTTATAGTTATGTGGCATACACCAGAATCTTTTAAACAAATATATTGGTGTCTGACCAGTCAGGGAGACACTATTACAGTTTTTTATGGCAAAAAAATTCCAAAAGCAGGATAATACAGAGATTTGACCCATTCTATTAGTTATATTTTTCTGGCCTACACCACACTCTTCTAAACAGATATATTGGTGTCTGAACAGTCACAGACACACTCAATTTTTTTTTGGGGGGGAGGAATACCAAAAGGTTAATAAATAAGACGAGTATTTGTACAGTCTGATTGAGGGAAAAAAAAAAGGATTTAGATGAAAAAAAAAAAGGATTTTTCCTAGCCCCTGAGACCGGGGGATAAGTCTAGCAATTTGACCAACAGGAGCACACAGGACTGTAATGCCGCGTCTGCTGGTATAACCACTGCGTCTCCTATACAGCCTGTCTGCCTGCCTGCCTGAAGTCTGGGATGGATATTAGTCCTGAGAAGGACTGCTTGTTTGATTTGGCAGGCTTTAGAGACCCTACACTAACTATTTCGGAGTATAAATCTCTCCCTAGCCTACACTGGCTGATCCAGAGCGACTGTGTCCAAGATGGCGGCGCCCGGTTTTAAATACTCGAGGTGACGCTGTGCAGCCAGCCAATCACTGAAATGCCCACAACCAACCAACATGGCTGCGGCATTACAGTGACTGGCTGGCAATCCCTGCATATTCATTGGCTCTGTAAAGAACGCCAAACATGCAGGGCGGAGACCTGTGCTCTCGCCCGAGTAACCCGGAAATGCTCGGTGCTCGCCGAACATCCCGAGTAGTGAGATTTGCTTGGGCGAGGAACGAGCAGTGTCGAGTATGTTCGCTCAACACTAGTCAACAGGACTTGATTCCAAAATGCATCAGGCTTGTTTGGATGTTTTTTGGCATATTGCTGATGCTGACTTTTATGGTGAGGACTAGGCATGAGCAAACATTTCAATATTTGGTTCGAAAAAGTTCGCCAAACAAATTGATATTCGCCGAATGTTTGTCGAACATTTCCAAATCCCATAGGAGTCAATGGGGGGACCAAAAAAATGCATAGCCAACATCTAGAAATGGGACCAAAAGCTGCCAAAATACATCAAATTACACATCAGGGAAGTGCCATCAATTGACCCAGAGTACAAGTACTATAATTATAATTACTGTGAAAGCGACATTTATTCAGTTGCACTTTACATGTCAAAAGGGGTCACCATCTGGTACAAAAGGAGAGAGGACCCTGCCTGCGAGGGTGCACTGTCATGGACGTTGTTTGTGGAACCACTGTGCCACGGACCCCAGAGAGCCTGAAGGGGCATGACTAAGCGAGCACCAGACTGTTCACTAGAGCCTCTGATGGTGAGGTTAGACATGGCTCCCAATGAACGCCAGGTGCCACTCCAGGACAGACCAAGGGACGTGCAGCAGCTTTACCCAGTGGGATAGACAAGATGGTGCAGCAGGCAGAGTCTGTATCAGAGTGCAGCAGGCAGAGTCTGTATCAGAGTATATAAAGAAGGTAAAATCCGGTGCCACATGCGATAAATCCTTTTATTCCAAAATTAAAAATCACAACATGTCCCTAGGAGGGGAACAACTGGGCTCGTTTCGAGGACACAGCCCCTTATTCGTAAGTATACAAGTGAATTAAAAAACAACACATTTAAAATAAAAACTGTGATCACCCCTAAACATGTGTGATAGATTAGTATACAAATTAGGATATTGACTCCTACTTAAACAAGATTCGCGTGCAACGAATTCTCATAGAATATTCAGATATAAACTTAGGAGAGAAAAAAAAAATGTTGCCATATAAATGCACAGAAACAGAAGATGCATATAATATTGTAAGTGCAAGCATATATGTATAATTTAATTTAAAAAAATTAGATCTGATCTATAATTCATACCTTGCGGTATCCATGCATTTAATTTCAATATCCATAATTTTTCTTTGTTATGGAGCATTTTTTCCCAATTACCGCCTCGATGGGGACGTGGTACTCGCTCTATGCCTCTAATACTTAATGTACTTATATTGCCCGCATGTGCCTCCCTCAAATGTTTGGAGAGACCTGATAACCTGATGGATTTTGAGGCAGGATTTGCTCCTGTAATATGTTCTGGTATTCTTGCTTTAAGGGCTCTAATAGTACAGCCTATATAATATTTTGAACAGTTGACACAAGTTGCCATATTGACAACATGGGAGGTGTTACAATTTATATAAGACTCTATGTCATATTTTCTACCCATGTGTAGATCAGAGAACTTGAACCCATAGCGACATATTTGCACTTACAGCATCTATTTTCACCACATTTATACATACCGACATATTTCAGCCAGGTGGGACTTTGTACTTTATTATCCAAAAATACGCTGGGTGACAACATATTGCGTAGATTCTGATCTTTCCTTGAAACCACCCTACAACCTGCCTCCAATATATTAGACAATTTGTCATCCTGATATAATATAGGTAAAGTCCTGAGAAAAATTAGTTTAATCTTGTAAAAATGATCACTTTATGGAGTAGAGAAAGTTAATGATGATTTCGCCTTATTGGACCTATGTTTTTTTTTTTCTTTCTCTATCTTTAGATGTAGCTATAGATACAGCCCTATCGATCATCCTTTTTTCATATCCCTTAGATTTTAGTCTCGCTGACATGGTTTTAGTTTCCTCCTCAAAACCCTCTTGTTCACTACAATTGTGTCTCGCTCTAATGAACTCACCCACTGGTAAATTTTTTATAACATGTTTTGGGTGACTACTTTCAGCTCTCAAGAGAGAATTACCGCTGAGTGGCTTGCGGTAAAGTTTAGAGGTAATTTTCCCTGTACTCACACAACCAGTCAATACAACATCCAAAAACGGAGTTGACTTCTTGTGAATCTCCATAGTGAATTTTAAATTATAGTTGTTATCTTCCAGATAATTTAAGAATTCTGTAACAGGTGGTGCGGGAGACCCCGACGACAGACCCCATATGAGGATCATGTCATCAATGAATCTCCCGCACTACCAAATATTGTTCCTATATGGACACCATTCACTGAAAATATATTCGTCCTCCCATCTTTTCATATAAACATTGGCCAGTGAAGGGGAAAACTTAGAACCCATCGGATAACCGCAAAGCTGTAAGTAAAATTTGTCATTGAAGATGAAAAAATTACTCTTCAAAAGAAATTCCAAACTCAATAACAAAAATTCCTTGACACCATCAGTGAAAACGTCAATTTGATTAAAAAAATATTGCACAACCCTCAATGCCTTATTGTGAGGTATGGAGGAATATAACTGGACAACATCACATTATCCAATTACAGTCCTCATGCCAAGACATATGATCAATGGCCTACATTAGATGCTTTGTATCTTTTATCATACCTGGTAATCCCTCCAGTAAGACACGTAATCTGGAATCCACCCATCCCGAAAGTCTCTCATGGAGGGAATGTATACCCGCCACGATTGGCCTCAGGGGAGGCGGAAACACAGACTTATGCATAGTTACATAGTTACATAGTTACATAGTTTATAAGGCCGAAAAAAGACAAGCGTCCATCCAGTTCAGCCTATTTCTTGTGCACTGCAGCTATTCCGCAGTGTTGATCCAGGGGAAGGCAACAAAAAACCATGCGGTATAGGCCAATTTACGTCATTGAGGAAAAATTCACTTCCCGACACCAATCCCTGGATTAATTAACTATCACTAAGCATAATATGTAATTTTATTGTTCTCAAGAAAGGCGTCCAGGCCTCTCTTGAACTCATTAAGTGAGTTGGACATCACTACTTCCTCTCCCAGAGAGTTCCAGAGTCTCACGGCTCTGACCGTAAAGAATCCCCTTCTATGCTGGTGCAGGAACCTCCTTTCCTCCAGACGCATAGTGTGCCCCCTCGTCTTTGTCACCATCCTTGGTATAAACAGGTCATGGGAGAGATCTCTGTACTGCCCCCTGATGTATTTATACATGTTTATGAGGTCTCCCCTAAGCCTTCTCTTTTCCAACGTAAATAGGCCTAATTTTGACAACCTCTCTGGGTATTCTAGTCCCTCCATTCCCTTTATTACCTTAGTCACCCTTCTTTGTACCCTCTCTAGCTCCAATATGTCTTTCCTGAGCACCGGAGCCCAGAACTGTGCACAATATTCTAAGTGCGGCCTTACCAGCGCTTTATACAGAGGAAGAACAATGTTCTCATCATATGCCCCTATTCCTCTTCTGATGCATGCCATGACTCTATTTGCCTTCGCAGCTGCTGCCTGACACTGGGCACTCCAATTTAATTTGCTATTAACCAAGACGCCCAGGTCCTTCTCCATGTCAGATTTCCCCAACGGTTTCCCATTTAATATGTATGGGTGACTGCTGTTTTTCTTTCCCATGTGCATGACCTTACATTTATCGGCATTGAACCCCATTTGCCATTTTTTGGCCCAACTCCCCAATTTATCTAAATCCTCCTGTAGCTGTGCCCTATCCTCATCTGTATTAACTACTTTACAAAGTTTAGTATCATCTGCAAATATTGCTATTTTACTATGCAACCCTTCCACTAGATCATTAATAAATATATTAAATAATATAGGGCCCAAGACAGACCCTTGAGGCACCCCGCTAGTAACCCTGACACACCCTGAGCTTACTCCATTGATAACCACCCTCTGCTTTCTATCACTCAGCCAGCTATTTACCCACTTGCACACATTATCCTCCAGACCAAGCATTCTCATTTTATAAACCAACCTTTTGTGTGGCACGGTATCAAACGCTTTGGAGAAGTCAAGGTATAGCCCATCCACTGACTCTCCCCGGTCCAGCTGTGAGCTCACCTCCTTGTAGAAGGCGATCAGGTTTGTTTGGCAGGAGCGATCCCTCATGAATCCATGTTGATATGGAGTTAGACAGTTATTATCGTTAAGATATTCTACAATAGCATCTCTAAGAAATCCTTCAAACAATTTACCCACAACAGACGTTAAGCTTACTGGTCTATAGTTCCCAGGGTCACTTTTAGACCCCTTTTTGAATATTGGTACCACATTTGCTTGGCGCCAGTCTAGTGGGACAGTCCCTGTCCATAAAGAGTGCTTGAATATAAGATACAGCGGTCTGTCTATCACATTACTTAATTCTTTTAGTACCCGGAGGTGTATGCCATCTGGGCCTGGTGACTTGTCTATTTTGATATTATTTAGGGTTAGGTGGGTGATATTTAGTGGAGGGTTTACTTTATCACTTTGCATTTCCTCCGATAAATTGTTTTCTTTTGTGAAAACAGTGGAGAAGAAGCTATTGAGTAGGTTTGCTTTACCCTCATCGCCCTCTATGATTTTACCCAGGTTATTTTTCAATGGGCCAACTCCATCAGTTTTAATCCTTTTACTGTTTATATAGTTAAAGAACAGTTTGGGATTCTTTTTACTTTCCTTGGCAATTAGTCTCTCTGTCTCCTCTTTTGCTATTCTTATTTGTTTCTTACAGATTTTGTTTTTTTCCCTATAAGATATTAGCGCTTCCTCGCTGCCTTCTTGTTTAAGTTTACCGAAAGTCCTTTTTTTGTTTTTCATTGCCCTCTTGACTTCCTTATTTAGCCACATTGGCTTCCTCCTATTCCTAGCCCTTTTATTCCCATAAGGTATGTACCTTCTACAGTGACTATGTAGGACTGTTTTGAAAATTTCCCATTTTCTATCCGTGCTCCTATTACTAAAGATACTATCCCAGTCTATAAGGTGAAGGGCATCTCTTAGCTGATCAAACTTTGCCCTCCTGAAGTTCAGTGTTTTTGTGACTCCCTTGCTGGGCACCCTACTGAAACACATGTGGAATTGTATAATGTTGTGGTCACTATTTCCCAAGTGCCCCCCGACCTGCACCTCAGTTATTCTGTCTGGCCTGTTAGTTAATATTAAGTCTAAAAGGGCCGTCCCTCTAGTTGGTTCCTGCACAAGTTGTGACAAATAATTGTCTTTGATAATTGACAGAAACCTGTTTCCTTTCTGAGATCTACAGCTTTCGGTTTCCCAGTCTATATCGGGGTAGTTGAAGTCCCCCATAATAATCATCTCGTTATTTTTTGCTACTTCGTCTATTCGTCTCATTAATAGACTTTCCGTGGCTTCTGCTATATTTGGTGGTTTATAACAGACTCCTATGATAATTTTATTATTGTTTTTTGCCCCATGTATCTCCACCCATAAGGACTCGACCTCTTAATTTCCCTCCCATACATCCTCCCGTATTGTAGGCTTTAGACACGTCTTTACATATAGACAGACTCCACCCCCTTTCCGATTTCTTCGATCCCTTCTAAACAGACTGTAACCCTGTAAGTTAACGGCCCAGTCATAGCTTTCATCTAACCATGTCTCGGTTATTCCCACTATGTCATAGTTACCTATCAAGCATCTTAGGGAGGGCTTGAAAAATCGGGATTACAGTCTGATCAGGAGAAAAAAATCCTTCATCTTGGAATCAATGGCTCCAAGAGCTACTCCTTCCTCCAGTAGCTTGTTTAATTTTAATGTAAATTTTTTTGTGGGATCAGAGACTAAGGGGCGGTAGGTGGTGCATCAGAGTGCAGCAGACAGAGTCTGCATCAGAGTGCAGCAGGCAAAGTCTGTATCAGGACTGCAGCAGGCGGAGTCTGTATCAGGAGTGCAGCAGGCAGAGTCTGTATCGGGAGTGCAGTAGGCGGAGTCAGTATCAGGAGTGCCTCAGGCAGAGTCTGTATCAGGAAAGCAGCAGGCAGAGTCTATATCAGGAGTGCCTCAGGCAGAGTCTGTATCAGGAGTGCAGCAGAGGAAGGTTCCACTACAGCCAACCCAATAGATGGAGACCCAATTAGGATTCCCCACATTTAAAAAAATTTGTGGCAAACGCAAGCAATGTCTAATCAATTTCACTACCGTAGAAATAGTGTAAATAAGACCCACACCTCTTCCAGTACAGCCAACTCAGGAGATGGAGACCTAACCAGGAGTGTTCACATTGCCCTAAATGAGGGCCCAACACCATCGAAGTGGCGTCAATGTCATCAGACTACAAGTAGTTTAACGCAGACTCATACCTGTCCCACTACAGCCAACCCAGGAGATGCAGACTCAATCGGAAGTGTTTACATTTAAAAAAATAGGGCCTAAGACCACCATTTCCGTGGCCAACAGATTGGAGATGGTGGAGTTCAACCTCTTAGCTTTCTCATGTGTAGGATGAAACAATCTTTTAAGCGATCACAACAGCGGGATTGAGGGCTGGCTGCAGTGCTGAGAGAGGGCAGAGTATGGTGAAACGGACAAACTGATAGACCGTCAGTGAGGTGCGAGCGAAGATGTTACAATGTATTGAGAAATGTGTAGTGTGCTCAGAGAAACGAACACAGCAGGCATGTCCGCTTCACTTACAGTTGACGGCATGCTTGTTCTGTCGGACACCTGCGTGACACAACTTGGCTGGGTAACAGAGGAGAAGGAAGAAGCAGCAGAGGTGTTTGATGGGGCGGCTGATGGTTCTTTATTGAAAATCAATTTAGAGTTTATCACGTTTGCGTACCCATTTGGGGAGAACAAGATCTGCACCAAATGCTCAATTTCACTACAGTATAAATATAGAAATGCATGGAGACCAAAACCTCTTCTACTACAGTCAACCCAATGGATGGAGACCCATTCACGATTCCTCACATTTCAAAAAATTAGTGGCAGACACTAGCAATGTCTAATCAATTTCACTACAGTAGAAATGGTGTAAATAAGACCCACACCTCTTCCAGTACAGCCAACCCAGGAGATGGAGACCTAACCTGGAGTGTTCACATTGCCTAACTGAGGGCCTAACACCATCGAAGTGGCATCAATGTCATCAGACTACAAGTAGTTTAATGCAGACCCAAACCTGTCCCACTACAGCCAAAGCAATGGATGGAGACACAATCAGAATTATCCACATTTCCCAAAATTAGGACCTAAAACCAGAAGCAGCAGCAGCAGCTCTTCCAGTACAGCCAACCCAGGAGATGGAGAACTAACCAGGAGTGTTCACATTGCCCTAAATTAGGGTCTAACACCACCAAAGCGGCATCAAGTTCACTAGAGTATAAGTATTGCAAAGAAGGCCTAAATCAGTTCCACTACAGCCAACCCAATAGATGGAGACCCAATCAGAATTCTCCACATTTCAAAAAATTAGTGGCAGACACTAGCAATGTCTAATCAATTTCACTACAGGAGCAAGAGCTAGCACAGAAGCCATATCACAGACTGCAATTTCAAGAGATCAATGCAGGCTGCCGGGCATGATAAAACCTTCAAGCCGTGAGAGGCAAGCTCAGGCCATTCATCCATTTTTGAAGACCTAAATGTAAAAGGGTCCAAATCCTCCCTGATAGTATTCATATTAAGCTCTAGATACTCTTCCACCATCCTTTCCAGTTGTTCACCACATATCAGACTTGTACTCTGTTGTGCTGGTGCACAAGCTGGTGCAAAAATGTGTGAAAGGACGTCCAGAAATTGCTTCTGCCACTTACACTATTGCTGCTAATGTTTTGGCATTGATGAACTGACGTGCTGGAGGTTGAAAGGCTACAGCTGCGATGCACACTGTGTGCCTCACACAGTAGTCAGTATTATTTTGAATCCTAACTATACGGGGATCATGTTTCAGATAGTGCATCAAGAAGGCACTCATATGTCGGGCTCTTTCAGGACGTCCAAAGCCAGGCTGTATTGTGTGCTGTGTAGCGATGAGCGGTGTTCGACTCGAACTGTTCGCCAATCTCAAATTCGAGCTGTTTTGGTAGGTGTTCGAGCCGTTCGGCGAACACGAACAATTTGTAAAAAATTCGGCTGTTCGAGGTTATGTTCGATAACTGTTCGTGCACCAAAATCATAACTGGATTTTTTCTCAGTAATGCTGAAAATTAATGTTAATACGCAGTTTGAGTGTACAGTGGGGCGGGGGGAGGGGCAGGGGATGGATCTCTGCAGAAATAATCGAGATCTCCATTTTTTTTTCTCTTTCCCGCATTTACAGTGGGGAGGTGCAATCTGTCAGCCTATCAGAAGCACACACACGGTGCGAACTGCTTTTTTTCACACCTTCAAGGGCATGTGTCATTGGCAGTGAATGTCACAAGTCCTTGCCCTATAAGACCCAGCCATTTTCCCCGTCGCCACCATTTTCTCACTGCTACAGCTGCGTGTTAGACGGCACCGCTGTTGCTGTGTGCGCTATACTTTGTTAATTTCAAGCCAATTTTCGCACAAATTTGCAGATAGCTTGGGAGTAGGGAATAGTTGTGATTGCAGTCCTTTTAAGGACTAGGTTACATCATTTCCTATGACTTTAATCAAGCAGGTCTGTGCTCTTAAATAGATAGGTTGGGAGTAAAGACTAATTGTAATTGCAGTCCTTTTCAGGGCTAGGTTACATCAGTTCCTATCACTTTTATCAGACCGGTCTGTGCTCTTAAATAGATAGGTTGGGAGTAAAGACTAATTGTAATTGCAGTCCTTTTGAGGGCTAGGTTACATCAGTTCCTATCACTTTTTGCCAGGCAGGTCTGTTTTAGTGCTGTGCATGTTTTTTTCACAGCATTTGGCTAAATCTATCAAAGCAAATCCTTTTTGGCCTCTTGCAGTGTGTGTTAGTTAGTGGAGTAGCCTATCTGTGTTGCAAGCTACACCACCTGTGTATAGAATACCAATTTTATACTGCACGTAGTGAAGTAAAACCTTTTGGGCATAGCATCATTCTCTTAGTCCATCTATACTAACCTCCACCAGGTTGCAAATTCAATATTTTTTTTTTTTCTGCATCTAGCTCTGAAAAAATATTTCGGCTTGTAGCAGTGTGTGGGACTTGTTCTATTAGTCCATCTATACTAACCTCCACCAGATTTCAAATTCAATATAATTTTTTTCTGCATCTACCTCTGAAAAAATATTTCGGCTTGTAGCAGTGTGTTGGACTTGTTCTATTAGTCCATCTATACTAACCTCCACCAGGTTGCAAATTCAATATAATTTTTTTCTGCATCTAGCTCTGAAAAAATATTTCGGCTTGTAACAGTGTATGGGTCTTGTTCTATTAGTCCATCTATACTAACCTCTACCAGGTTGCAAATTCAATATAATTTTTTTCTGCATCTAGCTCTGAAAAAATATTTCGGCTTGTAGCAGTGTGTGGTACTTGTTCTATTAGTCCATCAATACTAACCTCCACGAGGTTGCAAATTCAATCTAATTTTTATCTGCATCTAGCTCTGAAAAAATATTTTGGCTTGTAGCAGTGTGTGGGACTTGTTCTATTAGTCCATCTATACTAACCTCTACCAGGTTGCAAATTCAATATAATATTTTTCTGCATCTAGCTCTGAAAAAATATTTCGGCTTCTAGCAGTGTGTGGGACTTTTTCTTTTAGTCCATCTATACTAACCTCCACCAGGTTGCAAATTCAATATAATTTTTTTCTGCATTTAGCTCTGAAAAAATATTTTGGCTTGTAGCAGTGTGTGGGACTTGTTCTATTAGTCCATCTAAACTAACCACCAACAGGTTGCAAATTGAATATAATTTTTTTCTGCATCTAGCTCTGAAAAAATATTTTGGCTTGTAGCAGTGTGTGGGACTTGTTCTATTAGTCCATCTATACTAACTTCCACCAGGTTGCAAATTCAATATAATTTTTTTCTGCATCTAGCTCTGAAAAAATATTTCGGCTTCTAGCAGGTTGTGGGACTTGTTCTATTAGTCCATCTCTATTAACCTCCACCAGGTTGCAATTTCAATATAATTTTTATCTGCATCTATCTCTGAAAAAATATTTCGGCTTGTAGCAGTGTGTGGGTCTTGTTCTATTAGTTCATTTATACTAACCTCCACCAGGTTGCAAATTCAATATAATTTTTTTCTGCATCTAGCTCTGAAAAATTATTTCGGCTTGTAGCAGTGTGTGGGACTTGTTCTATTAGTCCATCTATACTAACCTCCACCAGGTTGCAAATTCAATATAATTTTTTTCTGCATCTAGCTCTTAAAAAATATTTCGGCTTGTAGCAGTGTGTGGGACTTGTTCTATTAGTCCATCTATACTAACCTCCACCAGGTAGCAAATTCAATATAATTTTTTTCTGCATTTAGCTCTGAAAAAATATTTTGGCTTGTAGCAGTGTGTGGGACTTGTTCTATTAGTCCATCTATACTAACCACCAACAGGTTGCAAATTCAATATAATTTTTTTCTGCATCTAGCTCTGAAAAAATATTTCTGCTTGTAGCAGTGTATGGGACTTGTTCTATTAGTCCATCTATACTAACCTCCACCAGGTTGCAAATTCAATATAATTTTTTTCTGCATCTAATTCTGAAAAAATATTTCGGCTTGTAGCAGTGTGTGGGACTTGTTCTATTAGTTCATCTATACTAACCTCCACCAGGTTGCAAATTCAATATAATTTTTTTCTGCATCTAGCTCTGAAAAAATATTTCGGCTTCTAGCAGGTTGTGGGACTTGTTCTATTAGTCCATCTATATTAACCTCCACCAGGTTGCAAATTCAATATAATTTTTATCTGCATCTATCTCTGAAAAAATATTTCGGCTTGTAGCAGTGTGTGGGTCTTGTTCTATTAGTCCATCTATACTAACCTCCACCAGGTTGCAAATTCAATATAATTTTTATCTGCATCTAACCCAGCCAATACTTTTGGGCTAATACCACAATTTGGCCACTCAGCTCTGCTAGGTTCCCATCCATTGTTTTTTGTGCAAACAACTCCAGAGTTGTGAATTTGTTAACCACCAAAATGAGTGGAAAAGGCCTGCTGCTGGTGGAAAGGGGAATAGGCGTGTTGAGGAAGACGATGATGAGACCCAAATACCTCATTGGAGCGACAACTTTAGTTTTTTGTCAGGGCAGGAAGAGGGTGGCTCTGAGGACGACGGTTGTGATAACACACAGGGTGATGATGACGAGGCTGGAGATCCCACTTACTGTCAACCCACAGACAGCCAGTCGATGAGGTCAGCAGAGGAGGTGGAGGAGGATGCTAGTGACGACGAGGTCAGGTTGCGCCTTCCTGAACAGAGACGAAGTACTGGAAGCACGTCAACAACTGCATCCTTAAACACAACTCTGCCTCTGACCACAAGTCGTGGTGGCTCTTCAGGTCGCATGGGTGCAAAGCCTTGCATAGCCTGGGCATTTTTTCAGCTCGATAAAGATGACCCAACTCGTGTTGTCTGTAACATTTGTCAGCAAAAGCTAAGTAGAGGCCAAAAAATACATAGTTTGAGTACTTCATGCATGAACCGGCACATGGATATGAAGCATAAGTTGCAGTGGGAAGCTCACTGTGCTACAAATGCTGCCTAGCCGGCCGGGCCAACCACCGTCTGCCACATCTTGTGCATCCGCGGCCTCTTCATCCTCTGTGACTGGGGGGACAGCAGTCACACCTGTTTTGGGACGCAGACCTGCCACCTCTTTACCCGCAACAGCCAGCGTGATTGGCAGGTCATCATTTTCTTTGGAGGTGGAAAAACCAGCTGGTGTTGAGCGCTGTCCGACATCGATAGCACCACCTTTGGATCAAGGCAACCTAACATGTCCGCCTGCATCTTCCTCACAGACCGGCAGTTTGCCGGTGACACCCTTCTCAACCCCGTCTAAGCACAACAGCCAGCCCTCGGTCCCTCAGATGCGGACAAGTAAAAGACCATTTCCTCCTAGCCATGAGAAAGCTAAGAGGTTGAATTTCACCATCTGCAAGCTCTTGGCTACAGAAATGCTGCCTTTCCGCCTGGTGTACACAGAGGATTTTCGAGATCTTATGTCCGTCGCAGTGCCCCAGTACCAGATGCCCAGTCGGCACTACTTCTCAAAGAAAGGTGTGCCTGCGCTCCACCAGCATGTCGCATACAACATCACCGCTTCTTTGAGAAACTCTGTGTGTGACAGGGTGCGTTTCACCACAGACACTTGGACGAGTAGGCATGGACAGGGGCGTTACATGTCACTGACTGGGCACTGGGTAACTATGGTGACAGCAGGACAAGGGGCTGCTGTCCAAGTCTTGCCGTCCCCACGAGTTGTGCGTCAATCCTCTTTATCTCAAAGTTCCTCCACTGTTTCTGCCTCCTCAACCTCCTCTCGATCCTCCACCTGCACCCAAAGCTTGTCTGGTCATGCCACAAGCTTTCTAACTGCGCAGAAGGGATCCTGCACACTTCCTTACTATGCTGGCAGCAGGGCTCAACGTCATCAGGCGGTTTTTACTTTGAAATGTCTGGGAAATGTGAGTCACACAGCTGAGGAGTTGTGGTCAGCTCTGGAGAACGAGTTTCATGAATGGTTGTCTCCACTGGACCTGAAACCAGGGAAGGCCGTGTGCGACAATGCTGCAAACCTGGGTGCGGCCCTTTGCCGGGGCAATGTCCCACACGTGCCTTGTATGGCTCACGTGTTGAACCTGGTTGTCCAGCAATTTTTAGCCCACTATCCCGGACGAGATGGCCTTCTGCAGAGGGCACGGTCGCTGTGTGCTCACTTCCGCCATTCGCATCCCGCAGCTCAGCAACTTACATCTCTACAGAAGTCGTTGGGCCTGCCACTTCACCGGCTAAAATGCGATGTGCCTACCCGGTGGAATTCAACTCTGCTCATGTTGCAGCGACTGTGGCAGCACCGACAAGCCCTGGTGCAATACGTTGTGACGTATAGCCTGGGCCAACGAGATCCAGAGGTGGGGCAAATCACGCTGGAGGAGTGGTCTCAGATCAGGGACCTATGCACCCTTCTGCACAGTTTTGAAATGGCGACGAAGATGGTTAGTGCTGACGATGCCATTATCAGCATGACTATTCCGGTGATTTACATTCTGGATCACATGTTAAACTGAATTCAGAGTCAGGTGCTGGCACAAGAAGAGCGAGGTTGGGGGGAGAGGGCAGAGGAAGGAAGCATGATTGTTACTTCGCCACCAACACAACAGGGACTTGGTGCTCCTGGATGCGCAAGACACATGAGTGCCTTCTTGCTGCACTACCTGCAACATGACCCTCAAATTGTGAGGATTAGAAATAATCCTGACTACTGGGTTGCCACACTGTTAGATCCCAGGTACAAAAGTAAATTTGCAGAAATTATTCCTGACATAGAAAGAGATGCACGCATGCAGTAGTATCAGCAGAGACTGTTGCAGAATCTTACATGTGCTTTTCCCCAAAACACTAGTGGTGCACGTAGTGAATCTCACAGTTCCAACTTGCCAACCGTGGGACCGTCGAGTGCTCAGCACTCAAAACGTAACAGAAACACAGTATCTGCTGGTAACATCAATTTTGCGGAATCATTTCACCACTTTTTTAGCCCATCCTTTGCAAGGCCACAGGAGACAAGAAGTCTGACACATAGTCAACGCCTAGAGACGATGGTGCAGGAGTATCTCCAAGTAAACATTGAAGCCATGACTGTGTCACTGGACCCTTGCTCTTTTTGGGCTTCCAATCTCGATAAATGTCCGGAGCTTGCCACTTATGCCTTGGAGATCTTGTCATGCCCCTCAGCCAGCGTTCTGTCTGAACGTGTGTTCAGCGCTGCTGGTGGTGTGCTGACAGATAAGCGCACACGGCTCTCCACTGATAATGTAGACAGACTCACGTACATAGAGATGAACAAATCATGGATCCGAAACGACTTTTCTACCCCTGTGTCATCCTGGGGAGAGTAAAAGCTTGATGATTTGCTAAAATCACCTCACCAATCGTTTTAAGCTTTCAAATTACTAATCATGTTTATCTGTATCTTGGCTGGAAAATAATTTTGGGGCTCCTAGATGCGCAAGACACATGAGTGCCTTCTTGCTGCACTACCTGCAACATGACCCTCAAATTGTCAGAATTCGAAATAATCCTGACTACTGGGTTGCCACACTCTTAGATCCCCCACACTCTTCAATCAACCTTTTCATTTTAATAAAGAACAAAAAAATGGTCATTTTTGATATTATAAGCATTAGCAGGTTATTAGAAACTGAAATCAAACAGTTTTCAACTCAAAACTTTATTCTAGGTGATGTTACATTTGCACATAGGACCCCTTGTTCGAAAGGAGCTTCTGAACTCTCTCGTCCACTGAATTTGTCAGATTTTGGATGGTTTCTGCTTCAATTATTTTGCATGAGGACAGAATACCCTCCCAGAGCTGTGGCTTAGATGTGAACTGCCTCCCGCCATCATAGACACTCCTTTTGATGATGCTCCAGAGGTTCTCAATGGGGTTGAAGTCAGGGGAGCAAGGGGGTCAGACCATAAGTTTGTCCCCTTTTATGCCCATATCAGCCAGAAATGCAGATGTGTTATGTGCAGCATGAGACGGTGCATTATCATGCATGAAAATGATCTTGCTGTGGAATACACGGTTCTTCTTCTTGAACCATGGCAGGAAGTGCTGTTTGAGAAACTCCACATACATTATGGAGTTCATCTTTATCCCTTCAGGGATCCTAAAGGGGCCGACAATCTCTCTCCCCATGATTCCAGCCCAAAACATTACTCCACCTCCTCCTTGTTGGCGCCATAGCCGTGTTTGCATGGGGTGTCCATCAACCAGCCATCCTCCATTCCATCCATCTGGACCATCGAGCATTGCACAGCACTCATCGGTGAACAAAACAGTTTTGAAGTCAGTCTTCATGTATTGTTTGGCCCACTGGAGCCATTTCTGCTTGTGTACAGTGGATAGAGGAGGTCGACAGGATGGCTTACGCACAGCTGCAAACCTCTGAAGGACCCTGCATCTTGTTGTTAGGGGGACGTTGGAGGCTCAAGCAGCTTCAAAAACTTGTCTGCTGCTATGACAAGGCTTTTTTGCCGCTGCTCTTTTAACCTGACGTATTTGCTGTAGGAAAGAGTCCTCAATTTTCCCTTATGAGCACGCACACGTGTGTACTGTGAATCAGCTACATACTTCTTGATTGTGCGATGATCTGGATGAAGTTTCTTGGCAATGTTGATTGTAGTCATGCCTTGACTTAAACACTCCACAATTTGTTGCTTCTCAGCAGCCGACACATCCTTTTTCTTTCCCATTTTGGCAGAAAATGTAGGCTGCTTAATAATGTGGGACAGCCTTCTTAAGTAGTCTTGCTTTTCATTGGACACACCTGCTAAACTAATTAGCACATGTGTCTGCCTTTGCTTACAGTGATATAAAGAGTCTTGAAACACATCACCATCAATGAGTTTAACTGACAAACAAAAAAATTCTTACCTTATCACTCCTAAACAATTTTTGCATAATAATTTGGAACACAGTTTACATGTGCTTTTCCTCAAAACACCAGTGGCTCACGTAGTGAATCTTACAGTTCTAACTTGCCAACCGTGGTCTGTATTGAGTTGTTCAATAAAGGGCCCTGACATCATCAGCAAAGGATGTATAATAGAGGGGACAGAGGACATCCCTGCCTTGTCTCATTGGTGATTATGAAAGGTGATGAAAATGTTCCATTTATCTTCAGCCTAGGTGACATATTGCGATACAGGGCCGTGATTTTGGCTATAAAAGGGTCCCCTAGACCCCTACCCAAAGCTTTTTAAGAGAATAATATATGGCATGCCAGGAGACTCTATGGAATGCTTTCTCAGCATCCAACGAGAGTATCTAATTACAAATTTTTAACTGCTTCTAGCCCAGGAAATACTTTGTGCCTAGTAGCAGTGTCTGCTAGTCAGCAGATTATCCCAGCTGTTAAGAAAGCTACACAACCTGTAGTTTGGATACTTAATTTTTTCAAAGGAAATGGTTCGGGCCCCCGGGACACTCAGTGAAGAGCATCGGGGAGGCACCCCAAGGCATAGGGGCTGGGACTGGCGGTAAAACGCCTTGCGGTGGACCGCCAAGCTCGATCCTTATAAAAGCTTTTTAACTGCAGCAGCTTTAGTGGACACTACTGGAGCTGGAAATACCGTGGCTGCTGGCATGAGACTTACCCTTCAATAGATCCTTGTAAAAGGATTTAAAGTGTACTCATTCAAATTAGAGAGACAATTTAAATTAAAAAGATTAGACCTGCCTCCACCGCAGGGTGGGCTCGCTCGACCCACCATCGGACAAGCACGAGTATTGGGAGAGGGGGGCTGGCCGTCAGGGTCCACCGCAGCTCTGGCACAAACCCGGCGACACAGAGGTCGCACTGGCCGTGTCGGCTTCGCACTTTTTTGGTTTTAGAAGGGCATGACATGCCTATATCTGTGTCTCCCCCTCCTTTTACTCCTCCACCTCTTTTCTTTTTGCATGACTCTACGTACTTGTCACTTTTCCATGTGTTAGTTGTGTCTTCTGAGCAGTTTGTCAGCTTTTGGACACCTTTGAAGGTGTTTTCTTTGTGTTTGTATGTGTTTTTGTTTGCCTGCCATTGGTTTTAATGGTGTTCGAAGGTGTTTGACGAACAGTTCAATGAACAGTTCGGCGAACATACGGGTGTTCGACGAACCGAACCGAACTCGAACACTACGGGGGTGGCTTAACACTAGTGCTGTGTATCACTGATGCTTGTTTCCTCCTTCCCCTCCTGCCAACCATGTTCAAACGAGAGGGGATGACAACCCTCTTCATCCTCTGACAACTGCTCGCCCATCACCTCTTCGTCCTCCATTAGTTCCTCAGCTCTTGAACCTTCTCTAACAATTTGCCTGATATCGCCAAACCCCTTGATCGTTGTAATCCACAGTCATTTGGCTTCCGCCTGTGTGATGACAGTCTGGAAATTTGAGACATTGGTATCCATTCAGCATCCTCCTCTTCTTCTGGGGCCACCAACTCCTGCCGCAGGTTATTCAAAGTTTGCTCCAGCACGTATATGACCGGAATAGTGATGCTGATGATGGCATCGTCAGCCCTAACCAGTTTAGTAGCCATTTCAAAACTGTGCAGAAGGGTGCAGAGGTCCTTAATCTGTTCCCACTATGCAAACGTGATATGCCCCAATTCTGTCCTGCGTTGCCCCAAGCTATAAGTCATGACATACTGTGTCAGAGCTCATTGCTGCTGGCACAGTCGCTTCAACATGTGCAGAGTGGAATTCCACTGCGTCGGCACATCGCAGATCAACCTGTTAACTGGCATGGACTAAGACCTCTGTATCGATGCAAGTTGATGACATGAGGGGTGTGAACAGCGGAAGTGAGCACACAGCTTCTGTACTTTGTGAAGTAGCTCATCCAGGCCAGAATAGTGCTGGAGAAATCGCTGTACCACCAGGTTGAGGACGTGAGCCATGCAAGGCACGTGAGCAAGCTTGCCTTGGCCTAGGGCCACTAACAGGTTCACACCGTTATCGCACACAGGCTTCCTTAACTCTAGGTTCAGCGGAGACAGCCATTGCTCAAACTGAGCCTGGAAAGCTGCCCACAACTATTCACCTGTATGACTGCGATCTCCAAGATATATTAATTTGAAGATTACGGTGAGCCCTGACTGTGCAGTGCGGAGGTGGTGTGTATTCACTCCGCACCCTTGGAATTCGTGTCTAGTTAAGGCAGAGGTTGAGTGCTCAGGTGGAGGCCCTAGAGGAGGTGGAGGATGTAGAAGCAGTGGAGGAAGTTGCAAATACAGGGGTTTCTTCTACAAGCCTTGGGGATTCCAAGATTTGTGGAGCAGCCCCTTCCTCGCCTGCTCCCACAGCCACCAGAGTCACCCAGTGCCCAGTCAGTGAGATGTAATACCCTTGGCCATGCTTACTGGTCCAGGTGTCTGTGGTGAAATGCACCCTGGCACACGTAGATCTAGACAAGGAATGGGTGATGATGTCTGCGACATGATGGTGTAGCGCAGGCACAGCTTTCTTAGAGAAGTAATGGCGACTGGGCAACTGGTACTGGGGGACTGCGATGGCCATCCGTTTTCGGAAACCATCTGTATCTGCCAGGCGGAAAGACAGCATTTCCGTGGCCAACAGATTGGAGATGGTGGAGTTCAACCTCTTAGCTTTGTCATGCGTAGGTTGAAACAATCTTTTACGTGACCACAACTGCGGGACTGAGGGCTGGCTAAGGTGCTGAGAGAGGGCGGAGTATGGTGAACCAGAAAAACTGGTGGAGAGTGAGTGAGGTGCAGATGTTACGGTGGATTGAGAAACATGCGGTGTGCTCCGTGAAACAAACGAGCAGGCACCTCCGCTTCTGTTATAGCTGACGGGCTGTCACTGTGCCTGACTTGAGCGAGTAAAGAACCAGAGTTTCGGCGATGGGAGACCTGCATGACATTACTTGGCACAGAGTAACAGAGGAGGAGGAAGAAGCAGCGGATGCAGCGGATGACGGGGCAGCTGATGGTTGTTGAGGTGCCCTGGTCCACATTTCAGTGGGGTAAGATTCTCAGTGTAAAGAATATTGTTTGAGCTTGTGAACGTTCATGCTTGTAGTAGTCAAATTATTGCAGTTTTTCCCTCTAATGAGTTTTTATCGCAAAGATTGCAGATAACGTGAGTTGGCTCATCCTTTACAGTGATAAGAAAGGCCCATGCTAGGCAACCCTTTCTGCCCCTGAGAGCTGCAGACCCGTGACCGCTGCTGGCCACAGCCACGGTTGTGGCTAAGGATGCAGTGCTCCTTGTGCCTGCATCCGTCCATGTCTGCCCCATAGGGTGAAATGTAACCTCCACCTCCTCAGATGAGCTACTCGGCTGCGTGACTCTTGGTTCATACCAAGTAGGATCTTCAACCTCGTCATCATCCAATGTGTTATCCCATTCCTCACCCTCAGAGTGACCCCTCTCCTCTTTTTGCCCTGAAAGCACAGTACAGTTCACATGAGCCTCAGGTATCTGAGTCTCATCGGGATCACCTCTCTCCCCTGGGGTTAACGAGGGTCAGGAACCTGCTCGGACCCTACTTCGTCATGCCCCGAATCCAAGCTAAAAAATTTTGGGCATCGATGCAGATGCTTTCCTCCCCTTGACTCTGTGACTGTTTGGAGTACACTTCTGATGCCCATGGTGTAGAATGGGTGAAGAGTTCTACAGACTCGCCCATCTGTGGTTCGTTGTAGTCAGTTGGGCAGTTGGCCAGTTGTGACGCGGGGGGAAGCATGGGTAATTGGGGTGCCAAATCTGTGTACTGTACTGCATGTGATGTTGAGGTGGAGGAAGAAGAGGAAAGGGCACTGGAAGCAGAGCTTGCCATCCACTGGAGCACCTGCTCTTTCTGGGCCTTATCAACAAGGCGTATCGCTGTGAGGCTGCCAAAGGAAGGAAGTGCAGTAGGCAGTCCACTAACATATGTTGTCAGTTGTCTTTGTATAGGACCTGTTTGTGTTGGTTCACTAGTTCTATCACTAACATTACCACGTACCCCACGTACACCTTGAACACCAAGCCTATTCCCCCTTCCATCACGCCCTCTTTTTTTCCCACTCATGTTGGTCAGATAAAGTGGTAGGAGCACGCAATTAACTAAAGAAAAATATGTTTTTTTTCTTGTGCAATAGCTCAGCACACACCTGAATTTCAGCAACACTAAATGACAAGGTAAGATATGGCCTGCCATATATCATTACTAACAGACAAATGAAATTTGTTAGCGTGCATTAGGCCGATAAAACCTAAGAGATATTCTCCAAACAATTTCAAACTAAGATGTCCCCTTCTGTATTACTTTAAGAACAGAAGAAATTTTTTTTTGAATGTGAATGAGGCCAATATGACATAGAATATATGCTCCAAAATATTTCAAGCTCAGATCTAGCCAGCTGTATCACTTTACTCAGAGTAAAAAATATTTTTGGGTTACTCTGCATAAAATATATGCTCCAAAATATTTCAAGCTCAGATCTAGCCAGCTGTATCATTTTACTCAGAGTAAAAAAAATATTTTTGGGTTACTCTGCATAAAATATATGCTCCAAAATATTTCAAGCTCAGATCTAGCCAGCTGTATCACTTTACTCAGAGTAAAAAATATTTTTGGGTTGCTCTGCATAACCTCTGCGTCCAGCTGACTTTGACCGCCATTGACGTAGTAGCTGGCTTACTGCACTGTATGACTTTTGGCACAGGAAAAAATATTTTTTGGACTGGGCTTAGTAAAAGAAGTTTTTTTTTTTTTACTGTGAAACCAGGACAAGTTCAACACCAGTAAAATAGGATCTGCCTTTTAGCATACTGGCTCAGCTTTGCCACAGTAAAAAACCTTTGGTAGACGCTGTCTGCCAACCAAAAATATATATAATTTTGACTGTGCGTACAAGCTGAATTTGACCGCCACTGATGTAGTAGCTGGCTTATAGCACTGTATGACTTTTGGCACAGGAAAAAATATTTTTTGGACAGAGCGTAGCAAGAGAAAAAATTTATTTTTTTTACTCTGAAACCACCTGAAGTTCAACTTCACTAAAATAGTATCTGACGTAAAAAAAACCTTTAGTGCACAGAGCTTTCAATATCACAATAACAACAGAAAAAAACTGATTTTGTGCTCTGCAATAAGAAGCTCTGCAGATTGTGTAGAGCACAATTTCCACCTCACTAAATTAAAATGTGCACTGCGCTTGCTTGATCACATTAGCAAGTGCAAAAAAGGTTCAAGGTATACTGAGACATGGAGCTCTATAACAGCGATGCACAGCACTATTGTATGGCATGGGCCGTGTGTTTCTGTCAGAATCTCAGTACTTGTACAAGAACACTAAAAATGTGCTGCACGAGCGGTTGCAGAGGTACACAGGCCAGGAATTATCTACACTCTCTGACTACTACACAAGCGCCCGTCTATCAAGCTAATATCTCTCATTGCACAGGAGAACACTGAGCTGCGTCTGTCTCCAGCAGTGACATGGATATGATGGCACTGAGGAAACATGGCTGCTTTTTATATTGAGAGGACATGTGGTTTCTGCAGCCAATTGCAGAAGCCCTTATATCTGGACAGTGTAGATGCTTCTTGCGTTATGATTGGCTGGCCACACTTTCCTCAGTTAAAGTTACCGCCCACAGGAAAGAAAAAAAACAGTACGCCGCTGATCTGACCAGTTCTAAGCTCTCCACAGCCCCCACACTGACCTGGCACATGTCACCGCTCATCATACACTTGCATTATGCTAACAAAACTGTTCAAAATGCCGTGGTTGCCCTGTATTCGCGGTCCTGTGCAAATTCATCAAACTTTTCCGATTTTAAGAAAGTTTGCTTACCTTTGCGATCATGAATCCAAATGTGCCATATTCGTACCGAATTTGAAACTTTCTAACATTCGCCTAACAAATTCGCTCAACACTAGTGAGGACGTAGGAGAGCTTTTCTTCTGATGACTTCCATGAAGGTCATATTTGTGCAGGTGTCTCTGAACAGTAGAACAATGCACCACAACTCCAGAGTCTGCTAAATCTTTTTGAAATTCTATTGCAGTAAAGTTCTGATTTGCCTCTCTAGCATTCCTACAATCAGCTTTCACAGAAACTTTGCTTAGTCTTCCAGACCTTATCCTGATCTACGCTCTTCCTGTTGACTGCCATTTCTTAATTTCATATCGAACTGAGAAAAGGGAAACATGAAAACACTTTGCTATCTTCTTATAGCTTACTCCTGCTTTGTGGGCCTCCACCATTTCCATTTTCAGAGTGCGAGACAGCTGCTTAGAAGAACCTATGGCTGCAATTTTTGGCACAAGGTTAGAGGAAGATAGGTTTTTATAAAGCTGGTAAATTTGGATCACGTGGCCTTTCCTAATTATGATAGTGAACAAGCCATAACCCTATCAGGCTAATTAAGGTCTGAAACCTTGGTCAAAGTTATCTGAGCACACAAATCTCCAAGGATGCACAAACTATTACATTGGCCCATTTTCCTTTTTGTAACTTTTAAAATGAAAAACAATGACAATATATACAGTATATATTGTCTAAAATACAAAGGAAATGTGTCATCTTTAATTTTACGCCTTTTAGAGATCATTTCTAGGGATAAGCGAACCCAAACCGGAAAGTTCAGGGTTCGTACCGAACACCTAGTGTCCTGTATGAACCCTGAACACGGACATTTTGCTGTTGTCCGGTTTCCTGTTCCGGTTCGCCAGTCTAATAAAGCTTGCTGAAAGTCTGCAGCACAGCCAATCAACAAGCTCTTAGACTGTGGGCACTTCCGGAGTCAAGTATTGGCATGGCTGTGATTGGCACAGCACATGACCCGGCCTGCATAAAAGCCGGATCATGAGTCCCACCACCATTATGCTTTCGTTTTTGTAGGGATAGGATGCAGCTGGAGTGAAAAGAGATAATGACTGTGCACTCTACAAACATAACACTGTGTGTACTCTGCAACCCCTATATGGGTTATTTCTGTGATAAAAGTCGCTGTGTGTACTCTGCAAACCCGTCTGTTAGAGTACTGTGCTAAAAGCCACTTTTTGTACTCTGCAGCCTATGCCTATGGGAGTACTGTCCATTAAGCTGCTGTGGGTACCGTGCAAACCCATCAGTGAGAGTACTGTTTTAAAAGCCGCTGTATGTACTCTGCCCCCTCCGCCTGTGGGAATACTGTCCCTTGAACCACTGTGTACTCTGCCCCCCCTGTGGGATTACTGTCCATTGAGCCACTGTGTACTCTGCACCATTCCCTTCACGTGTAGAAGTACTGTTATTTAAGCAGCTGTGCTTTTTCTAGCAGTCTGAGAAATCAATAATTGGTATAAATCATCTCATTGCTATTAGTAGGTCCCAAAAATATTTATTCCGGCCTGGTGTCTGTTTTCTACTAGTTTTGCAAATCAATATATCGCATCAGCCTTCTCATTGAATATGTTTTTCAGGCCTGGTGTGGGGTTCCATGGCCTATACACCTGCCCCTGCTCCAGAAGTGGAAGAGACTGAGTGCACTGATGCCCAACCACTTGTTAGGTTGGATGATGAGTATGTTGGATGGCTAGTGCACGCGGTCAGTGGAACACCGCATCACATATCAGATGATGACGAAACTCAGTTGCCAACTGCAGTGTGCAGACTGGCAAGGAGGGCAGGGTTGGGGAGTTTTTGGAAAATGATGCAGGGGATTATGAGGTCCTACACCCCACATGGAGCGTAGGCCATCTTAATAACATGCGCAATTCAGAGGAATTGGAGGTGGCCAAGGGTGCAAAGGCACAAAGTTCAATGATGTCGGTGGCTGTCTAGCAGTACATTGTTCTTAGCCAACATTACTTTTCTAGGTGTGCCATACACATCCTGTTCAAACATACCTTCCACCTAGTCATTGTCTCTTGGCAGCCTGGCACACATGAGCCAATGCATGGTGCAGTCAGTGCCTGCGGAATGTCTGCCGAATTGCCTCTACTGTTATGAGCGCAGATTACAGAGTAGCCACCCTGATGGATCCCCACAACGTACCATAATTACTTAAGTCACTGGAGAGGGATCACAAAATGCGTGAATACAAGCACACACTTGTATATGAACTACTTATGGCTTTCCCACCTGACAGTAGGGGCTCGATGGAACAACAAGGAGAATCGGAGGAGGAAGTCATCAGTGCAATTGGGGCATTGCCAGCACCTCAGAAGGCAGGGCTAGCATGGCCGAAATGTGGCAAAACTTTATGAGCATGCCACTACATTCAACACTACCATCTGATATGGTCCATATTAGCAGGAGGCAGTGTTACAACAACATGGTGGAAGACTACCTGTCCACACGTCTACACGTACTGACAGATGTGTCTGCCCTGTTTAACTTCTGGGTCTCCAAATTGGACACATGGCTTCAACTTGCCCTTTATGCTTTGGCGGTGCTGGCCTGCCCTGCAGTAAGTGTGCTGTCAGAACGTATATTTAGCACAGCAGGGGAAGTCATCACAGACAGGCAAATCAACCTATCCACATCCAATGTGGGTAACCTGACATTCCTTAAATTGAACCAGGCGTGGATCCTACAGGATTTGTTCATACCTTAGGATGACTAGACAAGTATGACAGCCGCATACAGACAGTCTACAATTTTATTTGCCATTTGTTTCATTTGGAGGTCTCCTCCCCAAATAAAAAATCAAAAACTGTGTTGTCCACCTCCTCCTCCGTCTCTTCCACCTATACCACCACGTCCACCTCCTCCTCCACCTCCTCCTCCAGTTGGACCTTTTCCGCCTGGTTCAAGATTCTTATTTTTTATTTCTACTATGCTTGAAGAAACACACAAAAGGAGGGCACCAAAGGTTCAATGAATATTCAATGAATGTTGCTTGCTCAACCCATCACATACCCTGAAGGCAAGACCAAAGACATACAGCAAGAAAAAGTGGTATGTATAATTAGACAGGCAGCATATGGATAAAAAATATCATGATTTTTATTGAGTGAACCACGGCTGCTGGCACCAGACTTTCCCTCCAATAGATCCTCGTTAAAGGATTTAAAGTGTACTCATTCCAATTACAGAGCCTCGAAAGAGTCCTGTATTGTTATTTTTCGTCACTACCTCACCGGGTCGGGAGTGGGTAATTTGCGTGCCTGCTGCCTTCCTTGGATGTGGTAGCCATTTCTCATGCTCCCTCTCCGGAATCGAACCCTGATTCTCCATTACCCGTGGTGACCATGGTAGGCACAGAAAGTACCATCGAAAGTTGATAGGGCAGACCCCCGAATGGATCATCGCCGTCACTGGGACGATCAAAGGAACCATAACTGATTTAATGAGCCGTTCGCAGTTTCACTGTATCTTCCATGTGTACTTACATGTGCATGGCTTAATCTTTGAGACAAGCATATGCTACTGGCAGGATCAACCACTATGCTTAGCGTAGGAACAGGAAACAGCTGTAGTGAGGGACAGTATTGGGTTTTGTGCGTGAGCAGTTTTACAAAAACACTATCTATACTCTGCACCTGTGTCTGTGATAGTACCATTTGTAGTCGCTGTGTCTATTATTGAACCCATATCTGTGGGAGTAATGTGCCTCTAAGCTGCTGTGTGTATTCTTGAACCCATATCTGTGGGTGTAGTTTGCCAACAGCCGCTGTGTGTACTCTGCAACCCTGTCTGTGGGGATACTGTAGGCCATTGTCTGGGTGTCAAATTTTTTATCAGATTTTGTGAGGGAAATGTGTAAATATACTCTGTGTGCAATTTGCAACTCTACTCCCGGTAGCAAGCCTCTCTGCGGACCACCAGCTCTATCCAAGATCATGCTACAATCTTTTCATTAGCAGCAGTTGGAACATACACTACTGGAGCAGACATTTTGGAGCTGTGGGGGTACTCTGCCCCATAGTCTGTGGGTAAAATTTGAAAGCGCTTCTGAGGGAATACTCTGCCACATGGTCTGAGGGTGAAATTTGTAAGCTGCTCCTGAGAGGGTACTCTGCCCCTTGGTCCATGGGTGAAATTTGTAAGCTGCTTCTGAGGGACCACTCTGCCACATGGTCTGTGGGTGAAATTTGTAAGTGCTTCTGAGGAAGGTACTCCGCCACATGGTGTGTGGGTGAAATTTGTAAGCGCTTCTTAGAAGTTACTCTGACCTAGTTGCCGCATCACATGCTCCAAAACTGACCGGAAAACAGGCAAATCAACTGGGAGATAATACAGTATGGTCCTTAGCCTTCAGTTAAAGGGAACCTGTCAGCAGGATTTATCACTATAAAGTAAAGGTATGGCCATAATTGCTCTATTACACTGATTAAATTGACTAAATTGATATCTTTGTTTGGTACTACTACTGAACAGTTGCTGCCAGCTCTACTAGTGGTGTTACTGTTGCTAACTGATCCCACATTTTTTTCCATATGAATTTTTTTTTCTATCATCATTTTATTTAACTTAATTTGGCCAATGAGATAAGACAGATTGATATGGTGCTGATACCTTTCCAAGGATTATGATCAGGTAAGTTCACTCTCCAATTGAACATAAACATACTTTAGATTGGGTAAAAAATAAATTACATTATTACAGAAAGTGGCAGATCATCATTAACCTGCATGGTGAACATCATAGAAAGCTTCAAGTTGCCTCACAAGAAACTGGACCAAAAAGTCCAGGTACCTGAAATTGGTACAATGAAAAACTTAGCTAATACAACTACAAGAAAGCACTTAGCTTCATCAATAGAATTGTTTTAACTTCTTCACATCACAGCCCTTTTCCATTTTTGCACTTTCGGTTTTTGCTCCCCTTCTTACAAGAGCCATAACTTTTTTATTTTTCCATCAATATGGCCATGTGAGGGCTTGCTTTTTGTGGGACGTGTTGTACTTTCGAATGTTACAAATGATACCATTGGTTTTTCCATATTGTGTACTGGAAAACAAAAAAAAAGTTCCAAGAGGGGTGAAATTCCAAAAAAGTGTAATTTCACAATTGTTTTTTTTTTTTTTTTTTTATCATGTTCACTAATTTCTAAAACTGACCTGTGACTATGATTCCCCAGGTCATTATGAGCGTGTAGATACCAAACAAGTATAGGTTCTTTTTTATTTGAGTGGTGAAAAAAAAATCCAAAGTTTGTTAAAAAAAAAAATGGCGCCATTTTCCGAGACCCGTAGTGTCTCCATTTTTTGGGATCTGTGGCCAGGTGAGGGGTTTTTTTTTGCGCGCCGAGCTGATGTTTTTATTGATACCATTTTGGTTACATACGATCTTTTGATCGCCTGTTATTGCATTTTATTGCAATGCTGCGGTGACCAAAAAAATGTAATTCTAGCGTTTAGATTTTTTTCTCGTTACTCCATTTACCATCTGATTAATTCTTTTTTTATGTTGATATATTGGGCGATTCTGAACTTGGCGATACCAAATATGTGTATATTTGATTTTTTTTATTGTTTTATTTTGAATGGGGCGAAAGGGGGGTGATTTAAACTTTTATATTTTTTTAATTTTTGCAATATTTTTAAAACATTTTTTTCAACTTTTACTTGCTTCAATAGTCTCCAAGGGAGACTAGAAGCTGCAGTCTTCCGATTGCCTGTGCTACACATAGCAAGTGCTCATCTGCTATGAAAGTCAACAACTGGGAGGTGCTTTTAGCAAATCGGCTATGACAATCACAGGGGTCTCCTCCAGACCACCGGTTGTCATTCTAACCCATTGGCGACCCGCTATCATGTGACAGGGTCACCGATAGGTGGAACCAGTGACGCACTTCCGGCATCATCATGTTAATTTCCGTTGTCAAGAACACAGATTCGTGTTCGGGTTACCGAGCATTTGTGCAAAAATCGCTGAAAGTCGGCCCCGAGCATGAACATGGCCCCGAACATCCCTGGTTTCCTATGCTGTCATCTGTGTGACAGCATGGGAATCATGGCCTGTGATTGGCGGTAATATCATTACCGCCAGTCACAGCACTGGGGGGATCATACTAACAGCTGTCAGCGTGATCCCCGCAGCTGTGACAGTCACCTGCCACAAAAAGCTTGCCACGGGTGACAGGAGCCGGCTGATGGGGCTACTACTTCCCTCATCTGGCGCCTCCTGTCACTGTACACAATCACCGCTGATGGGAGAAGCAATCTCTCATCAGCGCGCTTGGCAAGTGAAAGTGAAAGTAAAAAAAAGTTAAATACATAAATATTTAAATAAAAATAATAAACACATCATACTCACCTATCACTTACCTGCACCTTGACCCCGATGTTCTCATCCCCTGTAAAAAATAAAAAAAGTATATACTCACCTTTTAGCTAATCCCTGAAGCCCATGTTCATCTGCAATAAAGGTAAAATAATAAACCAACCTCATCCTCACCTGTCCACCGCAGTCCATATAGCGTGGGTCCCACGATGATCTCAGTGATCTCAGGAGATGTGACCATCCTATCCAGCAGCCGGCGATACACTGATAGGAGCTATGGCTCCCGCAGTGTATCGTGAGAAGCTGCTAGTGTCACCGGAGTTCAAACAGCTGATGTTCAGCTGACTGCTCCAGGACCTCACTTAAGACATTAGTGCTATGTGTGAATTTTCCCATGCAACACTTAATGCCATAAGTCAGATCACTGGAGCTCTCAGCTGATCATCAGCTGTTTGTACTCAAGTGACCTCACCCCTCCGTGATTACACTCTGGTCAGTGTACAGTGCTGTTTTCTACAGCAGTGACATCAGTGATTGCTGATGTCCCTGCTGTAGAAGTGACCCAGATCACTGTGGGACAATCTGGATTACGCCATGATGGCAGACAGGTGAGGGATATGGTTGGTTTTATTTTTGTTTGTTTTTTTACAGAAGATCGAGGGCTTTGGGGACTGAGTGAACAATAAATACATTTTTAATACCATGTGTAATTTTATTTCAATAAACGACTTTATTTTGTCAGTGTTGTTATTGAAAAAGCATCATAAACCTTTACTATGAGGTTAGTAATGGGGGCATTTTATAGATGCCTCTCCATTACTAACCTGGGTTTCATGTCAGCCACCAATAAAAGGCTGACATGAAACCCAGCCTTAATACCCCATTTGCCACCGCTACACGGCAGTGTGAAGAGCGAGGCTAAGTGCCAGAATTGGCACATCTTATGGATGCGCCATTTCTGGGTTCACTGAGGGCTGATATTATTAGCCTCGCAGGGGGCCAGGATCCATGGACCCTTCCCTGGATACTATTATCAGTTCACAGCTGTCTGTATAGCCTTTGCTGATTAGATTTTATAGGGGGACCCTATGTAAAAATTTTCTGGGGCCCCCTGTAATCTAGCCAGTAAAGGCTAAGCAAACAGTTGTGAGTTGTTAATAATAGCCAGGAAGCATCTTTGGCTAATGGCCCTCTCCCGGCTACTAATATCAGCCCCCAGAAGTCGGCTTTCCCTCTGCTGGTTGCGAAAATGATGAAGGGAGCCCACGCCATTTTTTTATTTAATTCTTCATTTTATTTCATTTATAAGAAATCCCATGCCCACTGTGCTTGTTTTTAACGCTGCGCAAACTCACCCGCAGCATGTCAATTTCTGTAGCAGAGATGCAACTCTCCACTGCAGATTTTGACCGATTGAAATGGCATTACATGTGGTGGATCGGAATAAACTAACAAAAAAAATGCGGCATTAGAACGCAGCTTTTTGGACACAGCGAAAATACTCACCCATGGCCCGACAGTAATCCAAGTGTTAGGGTATTTCTACAAATCCCATCCACTATGTTGTAACATCTGGTGCTGCGGGTTTGACATTGCATAAGAACACAACATCAAACAAGCAGCGGGGTTCCTGATCGTGTGCACATACCCTTAAAGCGATGTCCCACGTTTTCTATTTCAAATATCTTTATTTAGCTCTAAAAACTATTCATTGCTTTACAAAAACACATGAAAAAAATGCATGCAAAAACGCATCAAAAACTCTGCAGCAAAGTGAATGAGAAACCTGAAGTGTCATGCACACGTTGAGTATTTTTTGGCAGATTTGGTGCAGAAAATAATCTTCATCATGTCAATCCTCTGTGCATTTTTGCAGCGTTTTTTGCTTGCGCTGCTCAGTATCTCTGCAGGATGGCAGGCTGGATGGTTGCGTCCCACTACTATTCAGCCTGCCATCTAGATGTAGCAAAGCAGGAGCCGTCGCGGGACACTTGGATTCTGTTCTTCATGTTGGAAAGGTAAGGATGAGGTTGGTTAATTATTTTACTTTTATTACAGGAGACAAAGATTCAGACGGAATGGGCATGATGGTAAGTAGAATTTAATTTAGAAGATTAAAGGGTGTCTGTGTTTACTTCAAATAAAATATTTTATTGACGGTGTGGGTGTCTTTTTTTTACATATCACTTCCACTATGGGGCTAGTAATGGGGGCGTCTTATAGACACCTCTCCATTACTAATCTTGGCTTGATGTCAGCTGGCATTATAAGATGACATCAACCCCAGCCCTATAACCCCACTTGCCACTAACACAGGGCAATGGGTAGAGCGAGGCTAAGTCTGGGGTGGCTGAGGGCTGCTGTTTCTAGCCTCAGAGGGGGCCAATATTCATGGCCCATTTCTAAGCTATTAATATCAGTCCCCAGCTGTCTGCATAGCCTTTGCTAGCTGATAAAATATGGGGACCCCACATTATTTTTTTGGGAGGTTCCCCATTTTAATGGCCAGTAAAGGCTAAGTATTCAGAGGGGGGCTAATAATAGTAGCCTGGGAAGCTCCGTGGGTATTACCCCTTTCACAGGCTTCAGACATCTGCCCCAGCTGTCTGTTTAACCTCTGCTAGAATATAAAATTACAGGGGACCCCACGCCAATTTTTTTTTAATAAATTCTTTAACTTAACAATAAATAGCAAGTACAGTAACCAGCACAGTCACTGTATAATTATATATATAATTGACATCTTTATATCTATCTATTCTATGTGTGTAGATCTATTCTTTGTATTCTAAATTGTCGGGTACCACTGTGTTGTAACTGTACGGGGCTGATGAACTGCTGGCTTTTAAAGAGACTGTGCCTGAAAATCGCAAAGCACTCGCATTACACTCGCATAGCACTCGCATGACACTCGCATGATACTCGCATGATACTCGCAAGACGCTAAGCTGTTTATTTGGTCCAGAAAATGGATCGTTTTTTTCACACATATGGTTATGAGCCAAAACCAAAATTCTCTGTTCACACATCTTGTTTTTTTTTGCTACATATTTTGTGACTTAGTTGTGTTTTTGGAAAAAAGAGCATGTCACTTCTTTCAGAGTTTTTGCAGCAGAAAAGCACCTGTGAATGTTGATATTAATAGCCGGGGAGGGAGCCATTAGCCAAAGATGTTCCCTGGCTATTAATAACAGCTCACAGCTGTTTGCTTAGCCTTTACTGGCTAAATTACAGGGGGACCCCAGAAAAGAATTGACGTAGGGTCCCCATATAAAATCTAACCAGCAAAGGCTAAACAGACAGCTGTGAGTTGGTATTAATAGCCAGGGAAGGGGCAATGGATCCTGGCCCCCTCCGAGGCTAATAATATCTGCCCTCAGAGGACCCAGAAATGGCGCATCCATAAGATGTGCCAATTCTTGCGCTTAGCCTCACTCTTCCCATTATCGTGTAGGGTTGTGAGTGGGGTAATAGGGCAGGGGTTCATGTCAGCCTTGTATTGGTGGCTGACATAAAACTCAGGTTAGTAATGGAGAGGCATCTATAAGGCGCCCCCATTACTAACAAAATAGTAAAGGTTTGCAATGCTTTTTCAATAAAGACACGACCAGTATAAAGTCTTTTATTGAAATAAAATTACACACGGTTTTAAAAATTTATTTATTGTTCCCAAAGCCCTCGATTTTCTGTAAAAAAGCAAAAATAAAAAACAACCATATCCCTCACCTGTCCGCCGTCATGATGTAATCCGATTGTCCCACGGAGATCTGATGTCATTGATGTAGAAGACAGCACTATACACTGACAGGAGTGTAATCACTCATGTCAATGTATAGTGCTGCTGCTGGAGCTGATGTCACTTGAATTCAACCAGCTGATGATCATCTGAGAACTCCAGTGATTTGACTTACAGCATTAAGTGCTGCGTGGGGAAATTCTCACACAGAACTAATGGCATAAGTCAGGTCCCAGAGCGCTCAGCTGATCATCAGCTGTTTGAACTCCGGTGACCCCAGTGCCAGCAGCTTCTCGTGATACACTGCGGCAGTCATAACTCATGTCAGTGTATCACTGGCTGACGGATAGGACAGTCACATCTCCGGATGTGGCCGTGCTATCACTGAGATTGTCGTGGGACCCTCTCTATACGGACTGCGGCAGACAGGTGAGGATGAGGTTGGTTCATTATTTTACCTTTATTGCAGTTGAACATGGGCTTCGGGGATTAGCTAAAAGGTGAGTATATGGTGTTCTTTTATTTTTTACAGAGGACGAGAACATTGAGGTCAAGGTGCAGGTAAATGATAGGTGAGTATGATGTGTTTATTATTTTTATTTAAATATTTATTTATTGTAACTTCTATTTGTTACTTTCACTTTCACCGTGCAAGCGCGCTGATGAGAGATTACTTCTCCCATCAGCGTCGCTGTGTAGAGTGACAGCAGGTGTCTGATGATGGGAGTAGTAGTCCCATCAGCTGGCGCCTGATACCCATAGTAAGATTTTTACGGCAGGTGACTGTCACAGCTGCGGGGATCACGCTGACAGCTGTCAGTATGATTCCCGCAGCGCTGTTACCGGCGATAATGATATTACTGTGTGTCACTCTTACAGCTGCGGGGATCACACTGACAGCTGCCAGTATGATCCCCGCAGCGCTGTGACCGGCGGTAATGATATTACCATCAATCACAGACCCTGATTCCCGTGCTGTCAAGCAGATGACAGCGTAGGGAACCAGGGATATTCGGTGCCATGTTCTTGTTCGGGTTTGTGACTAGTGTTGAGCCACCCCCGTAGTGCTCGGGTTCGGTTCGGTTTGTCGAACACCGGGCTGTTCGTGAAACTGTTCGTCGAACACCTTAGAACACCGTCGAACACCGTTAAAACCAAGGGCAGGCCAACAAAAACACATAGAAAGACATAGAAAACACCTTCAAAGATGTCCAAAAGCTTACAAACTGCTCAGAAGACATTCTCTTTAATATAGCCACCCAGCAATTCAGCAGCGGCATACACTGGTACCCGACAATTTAGAACAGAATGAATAGAGCATTACACATAGATTAGATAGATAGAAACATGTCAGTCACATATATAAGAAGTACAGTGACAGTGTTTCTTACTGTACTTGTCATTTAGTGTTAAAGGATTTATTTAAAAAATAATAGTGTTTTCATGCACTGTCTCTTTAAAAAAGCCGGCCGGCAATTCAGCATCGGTACACGACAATTTAGAATGCAAAGAATAGAGCATCACACATAGATTCGATACATAGAAACATGTCAGTCACATATTTAAAAAGTACAGTGATAGTGTTGATTACTGTACTTGTAATTTAGTGTTAAAATAAAGCATTTATAAAAAAAAAAAATTGGCGCGGGGTTCCCCGTAATTTTAGTCTCTAGTGGAGGTTAAGCAGACGGCTGGGGCAGATGTTTGAAGCCTGGGAAGGGGGTAATACCCACGGAGCTATCCAGGCTACTAATGTCAGCCCCCAGCTGAATACCTAGCCTTTACTAGCTATTAAAATGGGGGACCCCCAAAAAAATGACGTGGGGTTCCCCCTATTTTAATAGCTAGCAAAGGCTAGGCAGACAGCTGGGGGCTGATATTAATAGCCCAGGAATGGTGCCATGAATATTGGCCCCCTCCCATGGTTCCCACGACAGCTCCAGCTCTGCTACATTCACATGACAGGCTGGATCGCAGCCGAAAGCTGCCATCCAGCTTGCCATGCCACCGACACTGAGAAGCGCAGGCATGCTTGCGTTCCTCAGTGTCTGGCTGTGATGGCATAAAGATGAGCCGAGGTCATGTCCAATAAACTCGGCTCACCTCATGCACGTCACTGACAGTGTGGGAAAATTCTCCAGTGCTTGCAGTGAACGTGAGAGAATTCTCCTGCTGAAGCGCTGAACGCAGGAGAATTTTCCCACACTGTCAGTGACGTGCATGAGGTGAGCCGAGTTCATTGGACGCGACCTCGGCTCATCTTTATGCCTTCACAGCCGGACACTGCAGAGCGCAAGCATGCCTGCGCTTCTCAGTGTCTGCGGCATGGCAAGCTGGATGGCAGCGTTCAGCTGTGATCCAGCCTGTCATCTCAATGCCATCCCAGCATGGGAGAATTCTCCTGCTGAAGCGCTGAGCGTAGGACAATTTTCCCACGCTGTCAGTGACGTGCATGAGGTGAGCTGAGTTCATTGGACATGACCTTGGCTCATCTGGATGCCGTCACAGCCGGACACGGCAGAGCGCAAGCATGCCTGCACTTCTCAGTGTCTGCGGCATGGCAAGCTGGATGGCAGCTTTCGGCTGCGATCCAGCCTGTCATGTCAATGTAGCAGAACTGGAGCCGTCGTGGGAACCATGGAAAGGGAAGGATGATGTTGGTTTATTATTTTACTTTTATTGCAGAAGACATTGGCTTCAGCTGGAATAGGCGTGATGGTAAGTATGGTTTATTTTAGAACATTAAAAAATTGTGTGTTTATTTCAATTAAAGGACTTTATTCTGAGTTTTGTGTTTTTTTAAAAACTTTACTAGAAATTCATGGCGGTCATGTCCAATATTGGCGTGACCCCATGAATTTCGGGCTTAGGGCCAACTGATAATGCCAAGCTGGCCCTAACCCCTATATTACCCAGTGAGCCACCGCACCAGGGCCCTGGATGAGTTGGGTACAGCGCCAGAAGATGGGGCTTCTATGAACGCGCCATTTTCTGGGTTTGCTGCGGACTGCAATTTGCAGCGGAGGGGCAGAATGCTTGGGCCTCCCTGCGCTGCGGATTCCAGCCCCAAGCTGCCTAGATGTACCTGGCTGGACAAAAAAATAGGGCGAAGCCCCACGTATTTTTTTTTTTTTTAATTATTTCATGAAATTCATGAAATAATTAAAAAAAGGGCTTCCCTGTATTTTTTTTTATAGCCAGGTACAAATAGGCATCTGGGGGTTGGGGGCAGCCCGTTCCTGCCTGCTGTACCTGGCTGGATACAAAAATATGGCAAAGGCCACGTCAAATTTTTGGTGAAAAAATCAATATAAAATAAAAAAAAAAACACATTTAGGGACTGCATATTTATCAACCCCTCCACGTGAGGGGTTAATAAAGATGCAGTCCCTAAATTATTACTATTTTTTATTATTTTTTAATTAATTTTTCCCAAAAATTTTGACGTGGGATTAGCCATATTTTTATATGCAAGCCAGGTACAGCATTCAGGAACGGGCTGCCCCCAACCACCAGATGCCTATTTGTACCTGGCCGGACACAACAATATAGGTAACCCTTTTTTTATTATTATTATTTCATGAATTTCATGAAATAATTAAAAAAAAAATACGCGGGGCTTCACCCTATTTTTGTCTCCAGCCAGGTACAGCAGGCAGGAACGGGCAGCCCCCAACCACCAGCTGCCTATTTGTACCTGGCCGGACACAACATTATAGGGAAGTACTTTTTTTTTTAAATTATTTCATGAATTTCATGAAATAATTTAAAAAAAAAATATGTGGGGCTTCGCCTATTTTTGTGTCCAGCCAGGTACAGCAGGCAGGAACGGGCTGCCCCCAACCACCAGCTGCCTATATGTACCTGGCCAGACACAACAATATAGGGAAGCCCTTTTTTTTTAATTATTTCATGAATTTCATGAAATAATTGGGGCCAGCTTGGCATTATCAGCTGGCCCTAAGCCCGAAATTGCAGTCCGCAGCCACCCCAGAAAATGGCGCGTTCATAGAAGCGCCATCTTCTGGCGCTGTATCCAACTCATCCAGGGCCCTGGTGCAGTGGCTCACTGAGTAATAAAGGGGCTGGGGCCAGCTTGGCATTATCAGCTGGCCCTAAGCCCGAAATTCATGGGGTCGCACCAATATTAGACATGACCGCCATGAATTTCTAGTAAAGTATTTAAAAAAACACAACACCCAGAATAAAGTCCTTTAATTGAAATAAGCACACAATTTTTTAATGTTCTAAATTAAACCATACTTACCATCACGCCCATTCCAGCTGAAGCCAATGTCTTCTGCAATAAAAGTAAAATAATAAAGCAACCTCATCCTTACCTTTCAATGGTTCCCAGGACAGCTCCAGCTCTGCTACATTGACATGACAGGCTGGATCGCAGCCGAAAGCTGCCATCCAGCTTGCCATGCTGCAGACACTGAGAAGCGCAGGCATGCTTGCGCTCTGCAGTGTCCGGCTGTGACGGCATCCAGATGAGCCGAGGTCATGTCCAATGACCTCAGCTCACCTCATGCACGTCACTGACAGCGTGGGAGAATTTTCCTGCGCTCAGCGCTTCAGCAGGAGAATTCTCCCACACTGGGATGGCATTGAGATGACAGGCTGGATCGCAGCTGAGCGCTGCCTTCAAGCATGCCATCCTTCATAGACACTGCAAAGCGCAGGCATGCTTGTGCTCTGCTGTGTCTCTGAAGGATGACAAGCTGGATGGCAGCGTTCAGCTGCGATCCAGCCTGTCATCTCAATGCCATCCCAGCGTGGGAGAATTCTCCTGCTGAAGCGCTGAGCGCAGGAGAATTCTCCCACATTGTCAGTGACGTGCATGAGGTGAGCTGACAATGTGCAGTGACGTGCAACGAGGTGCCTCGTTCATCTGTACAAACAATTATATGCAAGTATAAAAACGATGGGAATGTCCAGCCATCATACTGCTCTGGAAGGAGACGGGTTCAGTGTCCCAGAGATGAACGTGCTTTGGTCCGACATGTGCATATCAACCCAAGGAAAAAAGCAAAAGACCTTGTGAAGATGATGGGGGAAGCTGGTAAGATTGTGTCAATATCCACAGTGAAACGAGTATTGTAGCAACAAAGGTCACTCTGCCAGGAAGAAGCCATTACTCCAAAATAAATATAAAAAAGCCAGATTAATGTTTGCAAATGTACACAGGAACAAAGACCTTAATTTTTGGAGACATGTTCTGTGGTCTGATGAAACTAAAATTGATCTTTTTGGGTATAATTACCATCGTTATGTTTGGAGGAAAAAGGGAGAAGCTTGGAATCCTAAACAACCCATCCCAACTGTGAAACACGGGGATGGCAGCATCATGTTTTGGGGTTGTTTTGCTGCAGGAGGGACTGGTGCACTTCACAAAATAGATGGCATCATGAGAAAAGAAGATTATGTGGCAATACTGAAGCAACATCTCAAGAAGTCAGCCAGGAAGTTAAAGCTTGGGCAGAAATCGGTCTCCCAATTGGACAATGACCCAAAGTATACTGCTAAAACGGTAACAAAGTGGCTTAAGGATAAAAAAGTCAATGGTTGGGAGAGACCATCACAAAGCCCTGATCTCAATCCTATTGAAAATTTATAGGCAAAGCTGAAAAGGAGGGTGCGAGCAAGATGACCTACAAACCTGTATCAGTTACCCCAGTTTTGTCAGGAGGAATGGGCCCAAATATCGACCAAATATTGTGAGAAACTTGTGGAAGGATATTCCAAATGTTTGACCCAAATCATTCAGTTTAAGGGCAATGGTACCAAATACTAATGAAATGTATGTAAACTTTTAACTTTGCAGTAAGTAATGAAAAACGACTTAAAACATTCTCTTTCTCTTGCTCTCATTATTCTGGCCTTTGGCAAATATTAAAAATTCTGGTAATCCTAATTTACATAAAATGGGAAAGGTTTATTCGGATTTCATGTCAGATATTGAGAAAAACATACATATGTGTCTTCTTATATAGTGTATCTAAACTTCTAGTTTCAACTGTATATACTATAGCTGTAATGGTTTGAACAACCATCTAATGCTAAAGATTTCATAGAGTCTGCAATAGGTAATTGGTTAACTTGTATTAAATGTAAATGTACTTCCAATAAACTGTAAATACATATACAGTACAGACCAAAAGTTTGGACCCACATTCTCATGTAAAGATTTTTCTGTAATTTCATGAAAATTGTACATTCACACTGAAGGCATCAAAACTATGAATTAACACATGTGGAATTATATACTGTATTAAACAAAAAAGTGTGAAACAACTGAAAATATGTCTTATATTCTAGGTTCTTCAAAGTAGCCACCTTTTGCTTTGATGACTGCTTTGCACACTATTGGCATTCTCTTGATGAGCTTCAGGAGGTAGTCACCGGAAATGGTTTTCACTTCACAGTTGTGCCCTGTCAGGTTTAATAAGTGGGATTTCTTGCCTTATAAATGGGGTTGGGACCATGAGTTGTGTTGTGTAGAAGACTGGTGGATACACAGCGAATAGTCCTACTGAATAGACGGTTAGAATTTGTATTATGGCAAGAAAAAAGTAGCTAAGTAAAGAAAAACGAGTGGCCATCATTACTATAAGAAATGAAGGTCAGTCAGTCCGAAAAAATTGGGAAAACTTTGAAAGTGTCCCCAAGTGCAGTTACAAAAACCATCAAGCGCTACAAAGAAACTGTCTCACATGAGGACCGCCGCAGGAAAGGAAGACCAAGAGTTACCTCTGCTTCTGAGGATAAGTTTATCCGAGTCACCAGCCTCAGAAATCGCAGGTAAACAGCAGCTCAGATTAGAGACCAGGTCAATGCCACACAGAGTTCTAGCAGCAGACACATCTCTTCAACAACAGTTAAGAGGAGACTTTGATCATCATGCTTCATGGTAAAATAGCTGCTAGGAAACCACTGCTAAGGACAGGCAACAAGCAGAAGAGACTTGTTTGGGCTAAAGAACACAAGAAATGGACATTAGACCAGTGGAAATCTGTGCTTTGGTCTGATGAGTCCAAATTTGAGATCTTTGGTTTCAACCACCGTGTCTTTGTACGACGCAGAAAAGGAGAACGGATGGACTCTACATGCCTGGTTCCCACCGTAAAGCATGGAGGAGGAGGTGTGATGGTGTGGGGGTGCTTTGCTGGTGACACTGTTGGGGATTTATTCAAAATTGAAGGCATACTGAACCAGCATGGCTACCACAGCATCTTGCAGCGGCATGCTATTCCATCCGGTTTGCGTTTAGTTGGACCATCATTTATTTTTCAACAGGACAATGACCCCAAACACACCTCCAGGCTGTGTAAGGGCAATTTGACCAAGAAGGAGAGTGATGGGGTGCTATGCCAGATGACCTGGCCTCCACAGTCACCAGACCTGAACCCAATCGAGATGGTTTGGGGTGAGCTGGACCGCAGAGTGAAGGCAAAAGGGCCAACAAGTGCTAAGCTTCTCTGGGAACTCCTTCAAGATTGTTGGAAGACCATTTCCGGTGACTACCTCTTGAAGCTCATCAAGAGATTGTCAAAAGTGTGCAAAGCAGTCATCAAAGCAAAAGGTGGCTACTTTGAAGAACCTAGAATATAAGACATATTTTCAGTTGTTTCACACTTTATTGTTAAGTATATAATTCCACATGTGTTAATTCATAGTTTTGATGCCTTCAGTGTGAATGTACAATTTTCATAGTCATGAAAATACAGAAAAATATTTAAATGAGAAGGTGTGTCCAAACTTTTGGTCTGTACTGTACATGTATGTCAGATTCAGGTAATGAATCTTTCAGAGCACCAGCTTCACTTTATGTAAAACAGAAGGTTGTGATTCTGGGAAAACTGCTTAAGGAGTCTATACATTAGTTGTTAGTGGCTGTTGTTAAATTATTACCTGCAGTATATCTTAAGATAATTAGGCAGTTTTACTAAGTTTTTGCAACTAGATCTTGGGGATTAATGCACCAAAATTATTGCATTTTGGTGCAAATTGAGATATTAATCTTAAGACCTATTTATTATTTATTTGTTAGGAATTGTGGTTCTGTGTGCCCACCTGGGAATGGAGCAGGTCCAGTACTATGCTACTCCAGTTGCAGGCGTCGCCATTGTCCTGACCCTGGAAACGGAGGTGCTATGTGTGCAGGGAAACGCTTACAATCTTATGGAGCATCTAGTTCTGGTGTTGTAGAATGTGTGAGGACACGGGATGCTGTGTCTCTCACTGATTTATCTGCCCAGGGAACATGGGATGCTGTGTTCCCCGGTTGCCAGGCAATGCAGGACTCTGCTGTGTTTGGCACTCGTCAGTGGTGGGATGTTGTTCATTCTGCTGTGCAAGCTAGCAGGGAGTGGTTGTCTGAGGATGATTGGGACGTATTCAACACCTGATCATTAGGCAGGCTAATTAACCCTGTTACCTGATTAGTGCTTTGCTGTTTCTTGCAGTTCCTGTGTGCTGTGGTGGTGAGTGGTGCTAATATTAGTGTTGCTATCTTTTCAGGGGTTTTCTCATTTTCTCTTCTGGTTACACTTCCTGGGGTTCTTGCAGAGGTGCTCACCTAGTCCTTGACTAGACACCAGCTGCGTCACCAGATGGCATCTGTCCGGTGACAGTGGGCCTGGGAAGGGCTCTGCCAATATCCCCTTCCCATTTACTGGGAGCTGGGTGAAGAGTATTCCCAGTCCTCAAGGGCTCGCCTAGCTGGGCAGTTGGGCCAAGTGCATCTGTGGCTGTACCTTTGCTGGTTTGGTGCCAGCCTTGCTGGGTCTCACTGCATAGCACATAACAGTATTGTAGAAACTTTTTGTGCCTCATTTGATAAGAAAGTAATTAGCACAAAAATGGCATGACTTAGAGGAAATAAGTTAAACTGTGATTTGTCAAATTGGTGCAGAGAAAATCAACTAACAGGAGTGTAAAAAATTGTCTAAAGATGAACTGAAATTAGCATCCAGCATGAGCCACTATGATTTGGCACATGTTCAGACTGTCTTGTCAAAGTTTGCACTGTTGAAATATTGGACAGAATTAATAAGCTGCCTTAATGCATTTTTTCTTGTTTTGCCAAATTATGCATAGTACTAATTTGTATATGAGATACAATCTTATTCTGATAAATATTTCACCATTTCTAAAGTTGTAAAAATAATATCCACGTTTTGTTAATAAATATTGTCTAAGGCCAGGTAAAATGAAAGAGATGAACTGTCCATATGTCAAGCAAAAATGTGTTTCATAGAGCTGTGTTTGTTTGTAATTAATGGCAACTATCACATTGTCATTATGGTGAACTATTACTGTGTCATGTTACTGCGTCTTAAGGCAGATTTGCCTTCCACAGAAAAAGGCAAATTCCACAGAGATAAAATCTGAGAAACACCTGGACACAGAAAAGACAAAGTATTATTCAATCTTATTTATTTCCTTCATGTCATGATGATGGATGATTTATTTGTTCACAATATGCAAGGATGGTCGTCAAAAAGAATCATTATACAAAATACAATTTTAACTAGAGTTTATTATAAAAAAAATACCTGTGCCAAATAGTCCATCATAGATGTCGAAAGCTGCCTCACAGCTTTATAGCAGCTATATCAACTATCTTGAAGAAGATAAAAAAGAAATGATAATAAAAAGAGATATCAGCAAATACAAACAGCATATCTTTCAGGGATTTCTTAATTGGAAATTTTATTATAACTGTGATCAAATCTGAGAACTGATAAGAAACAATTAGATGAGACATGCAGAATAAAATATCCAATTCCTGTGATCATTTTGGCTAATGATGGATACATTATAGCTGTGCAATAATTTAAATACAGTGATTAAATCTAATAAATGAAATCTGTACTTTTTATCAGTATTGCTGAAATTTTTGGCAAGTTGGAAGAACATGTTGTCAAGAATTACACATGAAAAGTAGAAAAACATTCAGGTAGAACCTTATAGACTTGTTGTCTGAGCTTTCTTACAAATTTGTCCTTATGGTAGGGGAAAAGAAAATGTATTTTAATTTCTGAGATGGTGATTAATATCAAGAAGGCATAAAGAGCATCATTTGCAAGAAAAGTAGAATAACCTACAACAACCCTATGGCAGTTCTGATACATGGAGGTATGAATATAAAAAATAGACTAGAGCCACCCAGGAGCCTATTTTATCAAAACTGTCTAAAAGTAAAACAGTTTTTGGAACCTATAGCAACAAATAAATCCCCAGATTTAAAATGTTAACCATTTTTGGTAAAAGCAAAGCTTTTCTGTGCTATTACGAATAAAAACATTTTTTTTCTTTGGCAGTTTAAACCTGCTCTATATTCCTTGTAATGTCAAGTACAAACATCAAACTACATGGGAGATGGATCACTGTAAAAGACAATAATTCCCTGAATCACTTAGATGTCATCTGTACTGCTATAATGTTATGCTGTTATTAGAGATGAGCGAACATTTTAAAATTCAAATTCGCTGACTTTGCCAAAATTTCCAGAAAAATTGGATTTGCGGCAAATATATTTAAATGTATCTCAACACTGGAAAGCTTGGTTAATGCTCGGAAAATACATGTTTAGTAGAAATAGAAAAGCTACTAATCATAACAGGTTACACAGTACAGGCAAGAAAGAGAACCCTGATGACCATAAGAACTTACACTTTACAGGTGAGAGAGCTAGGACCCGCTGACCATAAGAGCTTACATTGTACAGGTGAGAAAGATGAGAGACAGAGAGGACCCCGCTGACCATATGAGCTTAACCTCTACAGAATAGAGAAAGAGAGAGAATCCCACTGATCATAAGAGCTTACACAATGCAGAACAGAGAGACTTACCCAGTGACTCTGGAGATGAAAAACAACTTTGTCGTACAAACAGTGCTCCACTTGGAACTGCCGATCTCAAATGTCCCAGGTACAGACCACCACTTTCATTGCTGCAAGACATTATTGGGAGGCCCGCACATCAATGCAAAATGATGTTAGCCTGCTCTCTGATGATTCAGCAGTGTGGGAAATGGTACCGTATATGTTTTTTTTATTCATGAACTCTGAATCGAATCTCAAAATACTCAATTCCACGTGAAACTGCGAATTTCAGAAAAATCTACTTAAATTCAATCCTCTGCTCTTCTGCAACTTTAATTTTATACTGTACAATGGAAACTGTACTTGAAGGGGTAGTCCTATCCTAGTCATAATTGGCATATATTCTCTTGCTTGACACCTATTTATCATAGATAGTTCTTACACTTTTTAATATAAATAGTTCAAACTTTTTGCTACTGTGAGCCAATTTCAGGGAACAATGACTAAACAGACTTATATATATTTTTTGTGTGAGGCTGCAAGGACTTCATCCACACTGCTGCAGCTTTAGAATTGTTCTGATTTTCAATATCAGGCATACAGTGAAGGAAATACGTATTTGATCCGTTGCTGTAAGTTTGCCCACTGACAAAGACATGAACAGTCTATAATTTTAAGTGTAGGTTAATTTTAACATTGAGAGATAGAATATCCCAAAAAAATAAAGAAAATCACATTGTATAAATTAGATAAATTTACTTGCATTTTGCAGTGAGAAATAAGTATTTGATCCCATACAAACTATTATGAGTTCTGGCTCCAACAGACAAGTTAGACGCTCCTAATCAACTCATTACCTGCATTAAAGACAGCTGTCTTACATAGTCACCTGTATAAAAGACTCCGGTCCACAGACTCAATTAATCAATCAGACTCTAACCTCTACAACATGGGCAAGACCAAAGAGAATTCTAAGGATGTGAGGGACAAGATCATAGACCAGCCAACACTGTTCAGCCAGAGACAGCGTAGGGGCAATTTAACTCATTAACATATTGCCTGTTGGCAAATAGAACCCCCAACTAAAGCTCTATAAAACTTAACTTTTAATAATTAAATCCTTATTATAGTAGTAATTTATATTAAAATTCCAATATAGGCGCAGGTAGTGAGGACTATCAGGATTATTCAGTTGGCATAACTGTGTATCCAATAGCCATCCTATCTATTTCCATTATCATATGCTTGTGGCCGCGGACCACTTATTGCACTATTTCCTACCTGTCCTATTGTAAACTAAAATTATAGCCTCCCCGACATGTTTCGACTAACCGGCGTCTTCAGGGGATAGAGGCTAAATGAATACCCATTTGTCCTCAAATTGTTTAAAGACTTCAAAGCCAAGGAAAAGTAGGGAATTCTATAAAAAGATAAATAATGACATGCTTACCGCCCCAATTTCCCACCAAAAAGTGATGCCATCAGGTGTTTATCAAATAATGTCCAATAACTGTAATATAGCTGTGGCTGACAATAACAGGCCTCAGTAAGTAGATGACTGAAAAACAGCATGTTATTACTCACTGTTCCCAACATCCACTGATGTGATTGGGGTTTTAGAAACTGAGGATCTCATCTCTTATTACTTTATAACTTCATAACATTGGCTCCATTTTGAAGAATTTAAGTCTATTTGATACAGGTGCTTCTCACAAAATTAGAATATCATCAAAAAGTTAATTTATTTCTGTTCTTCAATACAAAAAGTGAAACTCATATATTATATCATTACAAATAGAGTGATCTATTTCAAGTGTTTATTTCTGTTAATGTTGATGATTATAGCTTACAGCAAACTAAAACACAAAAGTCATTATCTCAGTAAATTAGAATAATTAACAAAAAATACCTGCAAAGGCTTCCTATGCATTTAAAAAGATCCCTTAGTTTGTTTCAGTAGGCTCCACAATCATGGGGAAGACTGATGACTTGACAGATGTCCAGAAGGCAGTCATTGACAAACTCCACAAGGGGTGTAAGCCACAAAAGGTCATTGTTAAAGAAGCTGGCTGTTCACAAAGTGCTGTATCCAAGCATATTAATGGAAAATTCAGTAGAAGGAAAAAGTTTGGTACAAAAAGGTTCACAAACAACTGGGATAACTGCAGCCCTGAAAGGATTGTTAAGAGAAGGCCATTCAAAAATTTTGGGGAGATTCACAAGCAGAGGACTGCTGCTGGAGTCATTGCTTCAACAGCCACCACACACAGACATATCCAAGACATGGGCTACAAGTGTTGCATTCCTTGTATCAAGCCACTCAGGACCAATAGACAATTCCAGAAGCGTCTTACCTGGGCCAAAGAGAAAAAGACCTAGACTGTTGCTCAGTGGTCTAAGGTGTTGTTTTCAGATGAAAGTAAATTTTGCATTTCATTTGTAAATCAAGGTCCTAGAGTCTGGAGAAAGAGTGGAGAGGCACACAATCCATGCTGCTTGAGGTCTAGTGTGAAGTTTTCACAATCAGTGATGGTTTGGGGAGCCATGCCATCTGCTGGTGTAGGTCCACTGTGTTTTATCAAGACCAAAGTCAGTGCAGCCATCTACCAGGATGCTTGCCTCTGCTGACAAGCTTTTTGGAGATGGAAATTTCATTCTCCAGCAGGACTTGGCACCTGTTCACACTGCCACAAGTACCAATACCTGGTTTAAAAACAACAGAGAATCTATGGGGTATTTTCAAGAGGAAGATAAGAGACACCAGACCCAATAATGCAGATGAGCTGAAGGCTGCTATCAAAGCAACCTGGGCTTCCATAACACCTCAGCAGTGCCACAGGCTGATTGCCTCCTTGCCATGCCGCATTGATGCAGTAATTGATGCAAAAGGAGCCCCGACCAAGTATTGAGTGCATTTACTGAACATACATTTCTGTAGGCCAACATTTTGGATTTTAAAATCATTTTTCAAGCTGGTGTTAAAAAGTATTCTAATTTACTGAGATAATAACTTTTGTGTTTTCATTGACTGTAAGCCATAATCATCAACATTAACAGAAACAAACACTTGAAATAGATCACTCTATTTATAATAACTCTATATAATATATGTTTCACTTTTTGTATTGAAGAACTGAAATAAATTAACTTTTTGATTATATTCTAATTTTGTGAGAAGCACCTGTATATCAGAACCTCTTTCATTAATGTTATCTACGGTACTCTCAGAAAAGGGCAATAAGCTATAGTAATTGTGAAATAAAACTTTTCATTTTGGGTCACTAGTAGAGATGATAAAATCTTTGGAAATTTCAATTCACTAGGTTTGACAGATTTTAAAAAAATTGCGGCAAATTGCAGGTACTCTCTTTGTCTTGAAAAGATGTTTACAATATTCTAAGTTCTCCGAGGAAAATGTACAACACCGATCAATCATATTTAATACAAATCCATAGTAATGTGAAAGTGACTTTATAATAGAAACTAATGATAACTCATTAGTAACCAACATTCCATTTAATAACAATACACTTGCAGACTTTTTAAGTTTATAAAATGTAAAAATAAATCATCCATAAACTATCCCTCTTAGTCATTTGTGAACAGGCTGACCAATCTGTACAGAACAATGACTTAAGCTGACAGTGTCGCTGTTAGAGGTAACATCAACCTGCTGTGAACGAGATTAGTGATGTGCCATATATTCCATAATGCCCAATACGTCTACAACACTACCGCTTACCAGAGACAAAGGAGGCTAGGTGTGGCCTACGTTTTGTAATACTATTGCCCAGTCGACTGGAGCCAGTGGTGGTGGTTGTAGTGCATCTGCTGTTGCTAGAGGCTTCCATATTCTTAGATGTGGAATGTTTTTTTTTTTTCACTATATTGTCCATTGCCACTTTTTCTTTTACTATACATTTTGTACAACACTATAACTAACTTTTGACAATACTTTTAACCTCAGTTATTCAATCCTTGCCAAAAAGGATGTAATAAGAGATTCTTGGTAGGTAGGTACATTTATAGAAAGTAAAATGTGTCAGAAGGCTGCAGTATAGGTGTGGCATGTGCAGGCTTCAAATTGGAGTAGTTAAACATGTGTGCAAAAGCATGATTGCTAGTGTTGAGCGATACCTTCCGATATCGGGAAATATCGGATCGGATTGGATCGGACAGATACCCAAAAAGTATCGGATATCGCCGACTCCGATACCGGAAACCAATGCAAGTCAATGGGACACAAATATCGGAATAAAAATAAACCATTTCTTTCCTTGTAGGTTAATTCTACATGAAGGAAAACAACTAAGAATAATGTAGAATGTATTACGCGAAAAGCCGGCAATTCAGCAGCGGCATACACCAGTACCCGACAATTTACAACTGAAAGAATAGAGCATCACACATAGATTAGATAGATAGAAACATGTCAGTCACATATATAAGAAGTACAGTGACAGTGTTGCTTACTGTACTTGTCATTTAGTGTAAAGGATTTATTTAAAAAAATAATAGTGTTTTCATGCACCGTCTCTTTAAAAAAGCCGGCCGGGAATTCAGCAGCGGTACCCGACAATTTACAACAGAAAGAATAGAGCATCACACATAGATTAGATAGATAGAAACATGTCAGTCACATATATATGAAGTACAGTGATAGTGTTGATTACTGTACTTGTCATTCAGTGTTAAAATAAAGGATTTATTAAAAAAAAAAATTGGCGTGGGGTTCCCCGTAATTTTAGGCTCTAGCGGAGGTTAAGCAGACAGCTGGGGCAGATGTTTGAAGCCTGGGAAGGGGGTAATACCCACGGAGCTTCCCAGGTTACTAATATCAGCCCCCAGCTGAATACCTAGCCTTTACTAGCTATTAAAATGGGGGACCCCCAAAAAATGACGTGGGGTCCCCCCTATTTTAATAGCTAGCAAAGGCTAGGCAGACAGCTGGGGGCTGATATTAAAAGCCCAGGAAGGGTGCCATGAATATTGGCCCCCCTCCCAGGCTAGAAACACCAGCCGTCAGCCACCCCAGAAATGGTGCATCCATAGGATGCGCCAATTCTGGCACTTAGCCTCGCTCTTCCCACTGCCCTGTAGCGGTGGCAGTGGGGTAATAGGGCTGGGGTTGATGTCAGCTTATAATGCCAGCTGACATCAAGCCCAGGTTAGTAATGGAGAGGCGTCTATAAGACACCCCCATTACTAACCCCATAGTCAAAGTTAAAAAAAACCCTGCAAACACCCAGAATAAAGTCCTTTAATTGAAATAAAGACACAATTCTTTATTGTTCTAAATTAAACCATACTTACCATCACGCCCATTCCAGCTGAAGCCAACGATCTCCTGCAATAAAAGTAAAATAATAAAGCAACATCATCCTTACCTTTCCCTGGTTCCCACGATGGCTCCAGCTCTGCTACATTCACATGACAGGCTGGATCGCAGCAGAACGCTGCCATACAGCTTTCCATGCCGCACACACTGAGAAACGCAGGCATGCTTGCGCTCCTCAGTGTCTCGCTGTGACGGCATAAAGATGAGCCGAGTTCATGTCCAATGAACTCGGCTCACCTCATGTACGTCACTGACAGCGTGGGAAAATTCTCCTGCATTCATCGCTTCAGCGTGAGAACTCTCCCACGCTGTCAGTGACGTGCATGAGGTGAACTGAGTTCATTGTACATGAGCTCACCTCATGCACGTCACTGACAGCGTGGGAAAATTCTCCTGCACTCAGCGCTTCAGCGTGAGAATTCTCCCATGCTGTCAGTGACGTGCATGAGGTGAGCTGAGTTCATTGGACATGAACTCACTTCATGCACATCACTGACAGCGTGGGAGAATTCTCACGCTGAAGAGCTGAGTGCAGGAGAATTTTCCCACGCTGTCAGTGACGTGCATGAAGTGAGCCGAGTTCATTGGCTCATCTTTATGCCGTCACATTATGTGATGTGAATTTTCAAAAAAATGCAGTGCTGAAAAGCCTCTACATGGAAAACACCTGTATAAAACACTGAGATTTCTGAGTACTGCATTAAACCCATTTACTGCAGATATGGCCTTATAAGTGTCCAAATTACCTCAATCTATCTTGCTAGGTTAAACTAGATTTCAACCAGTGGTAACCAGCAGTGTTACTCGGATGATGTGTACAGGTCTAATAGACTATTACAACAATAAATTGTGCAAAAAAAATACAGGCAAATCCACTAGCAAACCTATGCGTTTCGGTGCTATGCCTTAGTTATGCCATGACTAAGGCATTATGCTAAAACATGTAGGTTTGCAAGTCTCCATGTGGATTTGCCTGTATTTTTTCTATTTGTAACTATATATAATATACGTGAAGTTTTATATATACCTCTTCATCGCTGGAGGTTTCTATTTTCATGATGAGCTTTATTGCACTGCTGAAATAATTAAGACAACATGTAAATAATGCTTCAGATTTTGATGAACAAAAGATTCAGGTTTAGAATATTTACTGAAGTATATTATGTAATTCTTTGAGAAAAAATCATCGGTCAATGAAAATAAATACTGTATCAATCAACAGGGCTGGATTCTAAATCACTCAAAAATCAAAGTAAAAAATAAAAGTGAAAGGAGGATCCAATGTGCATGAATTTCATCATGGCAAGTCATAATGTGACTTAGTAGTGTGTATGGCCCCTACGTGCCTGTATGAACTCCTAACAATGTATGGGTTTGCATCTGATAAATTGGATTATTGTAAATTAAAGATTTTCTTCCCAGGCCAATGAACTCTTGAACAGTTTATGGATACTTCGTGCTCTGACACACAATGTCCCATTATTCGGATGCACTGGTACATAAAGTCCAAGAGGTTCTCAACTGGATTTAGGTTAAGGGATTGTAAGGTTCAGTCAGCTTTAATGCCTTTATCACCCAAAGATTGTTTACTTGCTATGGCCAGATGATTCTGGGCACTGTTCTGCACCATGAGAAACCCAGGGTCCATTGCATTAGTGTAATGTCTGACAAAGACTCTGAGTATTTCAATTCAATGCATAAAAGCAGTCAGTGTACCAACAGTTATCACATGGAGGCTTATGTGACTCTCCAAGGATATACCACTCAAGAACATAAATGAACCACCACCAAACCAGTGATGCTGGATGATGTTTCAATTAGAATAACTATCATCATATCTCTAAACTCTTTTCTATCTGTATGATGTACTCAGCATAAATCTGTCCTCATCTGTCAAGAGAATGGAGCTCCAATAGAAGACCTAACAATTCTGTTGTGCTCTGGTGAATGCTTATCAAGCTGCATTGTACTGGGCTATGAGCTCAGATCCATCTACAGGTTGTTGGGAGCTAATACCCCCTTTAAAGAGTCATTTTATGGTATTTTGTTAATTTCACTCATCCTGGACCTCTTCCAGTCATAATGTCTCAATCCAGGCCTCTTTGAGTAATAATGCCCCCATCCAGTGCCCCATACTATAACATTTTCCCCCAATCCTGGAAACTTTCCTGGTATAATATCCCCCATCTTGGTAAAATGCCCTTATTCTGGTATATGTTCCCTATCCTGGTATAATGTTCTCATTCTGGTATATGTCCCTTATTCTGGTATAATTATGAGTTATAATGTCCCCCAACCTTGTATAATGCCCCCATTTTGGTATAATGTACCCCATTCTGGTATACAGTTCCCCATCCTAGTATATGTCCCCATTCTGGTACATTGTCCCTCAATATGGACCCCTTCTTTAATTCTCCACCACATTTTAAAAAGAAACAAACAATTCTACTCACCTTCTGAGGATGCACATCCATGTGAAATTTGCATCGGCAGGCCCCACTCCAGCACAGACCCATTTGTGGTCACACCTCCTGCATGTGAAGTCTCATATTTATTAATTGCAAAGTGATGTTGTATAATATTTGTATACAGTATATGTCAGTATATCAGTATATTGGCTATCGTGTTTATGCACCTGCACTTTAATTCTTTACTATAGAAGTAGTGGTGGCATTGTCCATATATTTTTATTCACTAGTAACTTTTATTTGAACCAGAAAATGTATTAATTTTAAATATTCCGTATTTTTTAGACTATAAGATGCACTTTTTTTCCTCCAAATTCGGGAGGAAAATGGGGGGTGCATCTTATGGTCCAAATGTAGAGCTTACCTGATAGTTGCATTGGTGGCAGAGTGGGATCACAGGGCCCTCCGTTCAATCCATCCTTCAGGAACTGGCGGCGGCAGGAGAAGAGGTGAGATGCTGCTGGCCGGTGTCTGGCTGGGGGCCGCTGCCGGTGTCTGGCTGGGGGCTGGTGAGTGGCATGGCAGAGCGGCGTGTGTGTCTTTCCAATGTGTGCGGCTATCTTCCTGAAGCTGTGATCTACAGGAAAATGGCAGCTCGAGCCAGCGCATACGCAGACTGGTAGCTCGAGCGGCCATTTTCCTGTAGATCACAGCTTCAGGAAGATGGCCGTGCACACCGGAAAGCCACATACGCCACTCTGCCATGCCGCTCACCGGACCCCAGCCAGACACCGGCCCCTAGCCAGACGACAGCCGTAGCCCCCAGCCAGACATCGACCACAGCACCCAGCCAGACACTGGCCCCAGGCACCGGGCCTCAGCCAGACACTGGGCCTCAGCCATCTTACCTCTTCTGCTGCAGCTGCCAGGTTCCTGAGGGAACGGAGGACCCTGTGATCCTGCTCCACCACCACCACAACTCCCAGCTGCTGGAGCACTGGCTTCCTGAAGGACCCTGCCTCCTGTGACCCTTGCTCCTTTGCCCCCCAGGTAAGATACCTATTCAGACTATAAGACGGACCCCATCTTATAAAAAATATTTTTTTCCTATATTCCACCCCAAAATTTGGGGTGTGTCTTATGGTCTGATGCATCTTATAGTCTGAAAAATACAGTAACTAATAAATTCATTGGTCCAAATGAAAGTGACAACAGGTGCACTGCAGAGGCAACAACAAGACAACCATCTCAAAAAAGGCAATGTTTTTGTAGGTAAAGAAACCATAGCAATAAAATGATGGGTTTATTTACAGGACAGGGAGACCACAAGTAAATGAAGTAAAATGTGATATGTATTACAGTAATATAAAGGGAGTCCCTGACTTATGAACATCTGACTTAAGTAGGACTCAATTTACGAACGTCGGATGTTCAAAAAACCTTACATACTCAACTCACCACAGACCTCTCTAGCCGCTGGCCAGTTCTCTTCTTTCAATCATTGCATGCTGCATCTCCGGCCTCTTAGTTATAGGCCAGGCACCTGGCCGTATCCATGCTGTGGCTCACTATCATAAGGTTGTGTCATTATTGCAACCTTATAACACACAGTGAGCTCCAGAATGGATGTGGCTGGAAGACCTAGCGTGTGATGAAGAGGGCAAAATGCAGTGTGTTCAATGATTGAAAGAAGAGGACAAGAGGGTAATCTCTCTGACCCTCTTCTTTCTGCTGTCGTGTGCCACATCTCCAAAAATTTTAGCCATTTCCAATCCCAGAGGTGATAGGTTGTCTCATGTTGACGTTGCAACCTACGAGGCTTGGGTGCAACCGTAAGTTGTGGCCTATAGTAAAGAGGCTGTAGTACGGTGTTCCTGACAATGGAAAAAAGAGGACCAAATGGCGGGAGTCAAGCAGCAGTGCGGTAATAGCTGTTTTTTTCCAGCCCGGTTCCAACTTACATACATCTCTGGAATACTAACAAAGCTACAGAACGTATAGGTTGTAATCCAGGGACTGCCTATAGGCTGAATTAAGACAGCATGATCTAGAGTTCAAAAACAAGCATGAAACAAATATACAGTCTTCAATGGCAGAAATTAATCAGACAGGTTTATTTTAGGGCTCAGTAACATGTGAATGAGGATATACTGCTTTCCATTAACAAAAGAAATAATCATAAAACACATTTTTATTACAGATATTTTTGGTGTAAAATGTCATTCCACTGTTTATGTTTTCTCTTACATCCCTCAAAAATAAAAATCTGTTAATATGCCGATTGCCAAAATAATAAATAGTATCACATGAATCTGATTCTTTTACTTTTCTTATATGTAAAATTGCTGAAAAACTTTCCTTTACTCACCCTCCCCTGGTCAGCACTGAGTCTCCTCTGCTCCCAATGTCTGACAGCCTTGCCCGAGTTGATAGTATGATCTGCTTAGCGACTCTGAGCTCACTGATTGGCTGCAGCACTGTCTACGTGGCGTCAGCTCTACAGGCAATTACCGACCTGGGAGCGATTAAGGAGACTGAGTGCTGGACCATGGTAAGGAGAGTAAAGAACAGCTTGTTTTTTTTAAACAAACTGCAGCCGGGAGATGTTTTTTTTCCAAAATGGAAAACCCCTTTATTGGCCAGGTTTGCCCGCTCTCTTCGCTCCAGGGTATAGATGAATCAACAAGCTGCCTTGTTTGTTGATGAGTCTGAGGGAGAAGAATAACAAAACCACATTAGACTTTCAGAAATATGGCATTGGACCCAAACAAAATTGTTTTTAATGTATTTACAGAATAAAACAGGCGTCAATACATTTAGAATTCTTGTTCACTTGGTAAGCAACATATTTAGAAGTTCATTAAAGTGATCAGTCTGTACTGTCAGATTTATATTAATAGAGATAAAATGCTTTGTTTTATTTTATTTTCAACCTGATTCAATATTGGCAATCTACAATAACCTATTAACAATTACATCCGCACCTAGTTTATGAGAAATTGTTCTGTGATAAGGGCATATTTTGAAAATGTTGCATTTTCTTTTCTTTATTAACATGCAGTTTAATATGTTTCTAAAACTTTATTGTTGAAATGAGCAATCATTTTCCAGTTTTTCATACAATAGGTCACAAAAAAGGCATCGATGGGCCAGTGCCAGACCTGCTCATGCTGCTGCATATTGAAGTAGGAGCATTGACCGCTGTGTGAATCATAAACCTCTCAGTTTGGTGATCAACCGTGCAGTAAATTAATTAATCATCATTTTATGCCTCATCAAGCACTTTGCTGAGATTCTCAACAGGAGTAAACCCAGTAATCCAATAGGAAGCAGAATGTTTTGTTTAGCTGGGCGAGTCTTCTCTAAACAGAGGAGGCTTTGACAACCTAATAAACATGTCATTAGTCTTGTCACTATTTGCAATGAGGCTCCACCTGTACAAATGGGGAGACAACACAGGGTTGCAAGCTGAGGAGGGGTGTTTTTAAAGTAAGTTATAAATCTGAAGACTGCTGTATGTTCAAGGTAATTAAATGATGAACATAGTTGCTTATCCAGACACATGTCCTCTTGTAAGTATTTAGCCTTCTACGAGTCTCTATTTTGCATTATGCTATATACACGGTACGTGATAACAATATAGCTTTTTACACTTTATCTCATATCGTTGATGACCAAGACAAGATATTTATAGGTTATTCTATCCAAGATCAAAATTTCAGTTTTTGGTACAGAAAATGTACAAGCATATCTTTACTTGCTATTGAATTGACCATTGGTACAATTCCCTATTCTGCTGATATTATACAAAGGATGCTCAAAAAATGAGTCAACCCTTAAATATCACCAACAATGTTGCTTCATTTTCAATTCATTTGTTTGATATGAAATGATACACAAACATATGCATTTAGTTCTAGCAAGTAATCAGTAAATAAAATGAGACTGGTTAACTTACCCTTTTTTTGAAGGGGAATTATCTAGAGCAGTGTTTCCCAACTCCAGTCATTCCAACTCACGGCCCACCAAAAGGTGATGTTTTCAGAATTTCCTTAGTATTGCACAGGTAACGGAATTATTATCAAGACATCAGAAATTTCCACAGGTTCTCTAACTTGTGCAATGCTAAGGAAATCCTGAAAAATCACCTGTTAGTGGGCCTTCAGGACTGGATTTGAGGAACATTTGAGGAAGCATTACTGCTTGAGCTGCTCCTCAGTGCTGGGGCACCCTATAGTTGTTGGTGGAGAATACTTCGGAAGGAAGTATTGACACAACTTATTATATGCTGCAATAGCCACTCTATGGTTGTACTAATCTCTAAGATAAAAGAAAAATAAGCAAATACCCTGAAGTAAATAAATAACATTAACTAGCCCCTTTGCCCCACCATACACACACAACTATAGAAATTCCATGCTATCTTGGGATCATGTTGTATTTGCTGCTGACCATGGCATCTAACCATTAAAGATATGTGATCAGCTTCTACTGCAATTTAGGCTGCGTGCCCACTATGCGTTTTTCAAGCATTTTTGCCGCTGAACTTCCGCAGCAAAAACGCTTAAAAAGCGCTTGGTAATACGTGCCCCATGGTCCCCAATGATAATCCGCATGTGCTGGGCACATGCTGCGGAAATTTCCACTGCAGATTATCGTTGCGGAAAAATACGCAGCATTAATTTTGCGGGCACGCAGCGTAATTGCCGCCATTGACTTGCATGAATTGCATAATATCCGCATGGGCACATATGCCCATGCGGATATCATACGGTTCAATGCGTGGATGGTACCCGGATCTGGAGAAGAGGAGACTCTCCTCCAGACCCAGGTACCATATTATCTGTTAAAAAAAGAATTTAAAATAAAAAAATAAACATATACTAACCTTCCAATGGCGGTCGCGTGACCTGTCACATGACTAAATGACGTCACGGCAGGTCCTTTTTGACCACTGCGAGACATACAACAGACAGGACGTAGCGGAGAAAACACCTCGGGCTATCGGAAGGTAAGTATAATCTTTATTTTTTATTTTCTACCATTTTTATTCTTTTTTTTAACTATTACTTGGTCACACTATATAAATCCATGCCGGTTGCATGGATTTATATAGTGTGACCAAGTTGTCAAGCACTTTTCCAAGTGATGCTAAAATCGCTTGGAAAAGCGCTTGATAACCCGCATGCAGAAATGCATGCAAAAACGCTTGACAAACGGCTTCTACCTGGCAGGAAAAACACATGTAAAATCCGCATGCGTTTTTCCTCCCAGACACATGCGGGAAAAATCTGCAGCATTTCTGCATCGTGGGCACTTAGCCTTAGGTATGGTGTTTGTTTTCAAAAGATTACAACTAGGCAGAAAGGGCATGCTAACAGCAAGGATACTTATGCTCACTGCTGCAATACCCTGATGACTATTAAAGGGAGTTGTTTGGAACTTTAACGTTGAAGGTCTATCCTTTGGAGACATCAGCTATGTCTGATCGGTGGGGCTGGAATATCAGTCAACGGCCGGAACAGCTTAATTGCGGAGCTGCAAAGCACAGCTTTATCAACGGAATAGTGGCTGGAGACCAGGTAGTGCTAAACCAACTATTAATAAACTAACCTCATCCTCACCTTTCCGACGTCCAAATAATAAGTGTCCCACGAAGATTCCATGAACAGAGCAGCCACACTGTGTGTGACCGCTCTGACTCAGTGTATTGCCAGCAAATGAGGCTGCGCATGCACAGTGAGTATTTTCCCACGCATGCAATGAGTTGAACTGTTCATGGAATCTTCGTGGGACACTCATTATTTGGACGTCGGAAAGGTGAGGATGAGGTTAGTTTATTAATAGTTGGTTTAGCAAATGAAAAGAGTAGTCACATACTATGTGGCTGTTCTGTTCATGGAATCTTCGTGGGACACTCGCAATTTGGACGTCGGAAAGGTGAGGATGAGGTTAGTTTAATTTTATTAAATTAATTAATATTAAATTAGGAGGCGCCGGCTGATGATTCTGGTAGTACCATTAGCCGGCGCCGATGACCCGCAATAAGCTATTTACAGCCGGGTCACCTGTCACAGTTGTGGCATCATGACATCATTACCGCGATCAGAGCCTGTGTTTCCTGCGTTGTCACGCAAATGACAGCGTGGGAAACCAAGTAAATTCGGGTCCCCCATTCAAATGAATGGGGTCTGTGTTCGGGTTCGGGGTTCGGGTACTGTTCTGGTACCCGAACCCGAACTTTAAAAAACACTGTTAGGTGTTCTGCTATATTAGCCGAACCCAAACAGTGACAGGATTGCCCATCATTATTCATGAGCCATATTCGAGCCTAGCAGTTGTTTAATAATCACAACTTTGATGATAGATTTGTTTTAAATCAATTTTAACTATAATGTATGGACCATATATTTTACTTAACAGTGAACTAAAAAAATTGATAAAATATTTTGAAGAATTCCAACCTTATGCGTCTATCCTTGAGCGCTCTAGTCCACCAAGATTTATCTAGACATTAGTACAAGTTACAGTTATATTGTGACAAAAGTAAACACGTTTGCTTAGTTTGGCAGGACATAGTCTGCCTTGTGAGCACTATGTGCCTATTAGTGACACCATTTGATATTGTATGATCAACATAAGTGCACACTGCAATGTTATTAAATATCTTATTCATCTTACTTGCTAAATCTGATGGCAGTTAATAGTTCAGGGCAAATTTAATACAAAGTCCCTTTAATCTAGTTTATGATAGTCCAGCACTTGTTTCTAGCCCATAATTAATCTGATTTCAAGACAAAAAGTAGAACAATAAGCAGATAAGCACATCAAAATAAAAAGAGAAGTTCTAGTTATTTTGCAAAGATTGTACTTTGGTCTTTGCAACCTCCCTGGAGGATGTGTAAGCTATCTGTATCACTCATGAGCATCTGTGTGCAGTAATCACAAGGGGATTTTGCATAGAATGTAATTGGAAGTATACATATTAAAAATAATTTTACTTATAACCTGATTATATACAGTTTAACTCATAAATACCAGTAGATTAGATGCAAATTGAAATTGAAACAACCATGAAACAGCTCACGTTGTTCTGCGTACAGATGATCAAACCTTTCGACATTCAAATTCAACAAAATTTTTCCCAAAAGATCGATTTGAGACAAATTTATTCATGGCAAATCCTAAGTAGTCCAATTGACATGTAAAGGTGTGTGGAACATGTTGTGATTCCTGTAACATCCCTGGCGGCGTGCTTGCGTAGTGCACCACCTCCCACTATGCAAGACCGCAATCTTACCTGTCTGTCCAGCCTACAAACCTTGCTCCAGTTCATGCTATGTGCATGTCTCTTGACTGACTGTTTAGGGTGGTGGCCCGGTTACTTCCTGATTCTTATAGCTGCTGTGGGCGCACCCCTAATGCGTCTCCAGCCTATTGCTGTGAGTCACTGGATATTTAAACCCCCTTCACCCAGTAGGAGGTGCCTGAGCAACACCTTCACTCTGTTAGTCTTTGCTACTGAATTGCCAGGTCCTGTCCTGTTTCTAGTCTGTTTCCGCCTTTCTGGGGGCTGTATACCCAGACCTGTTACCTGTGACTTCTAATCTGTTTCCGTCACTCTGGGGGCTGTATACCCAGGCTCGTTCTTGTATCTCATTGCAGTAGCAGTTCCTGTCTGAACTGTATCCTAGCCTGTTACCTGTTTGTCTCTATGTCCATACCTTCCCTTTTCCTGCAGTATCTGAACCTGCAAATAACTCCAACTCTTTGTCTCTGTATTTCTGTTTGTGAGTTTTGTGTCCAGTCGCTACTTCATGTGAAGTACTTTGCGTGTATCTGGTTCTGCTTGTCCCTTTTCCCTTCCTCCGTATCTTCCTCCTGTGTTCTAGCCATCTTCCTGCATTTTCCTGTCTGTTCCATGTGAACAGAGCCCTGTCCTCTCTGCCTTGTCCACCGCACCTGCGGTTTCGCTCCGCTCTGTCTTGCCCACTGCTCCGGTGGTTTCTCTCCGCTCTGACTTGCCCACTGCTCCTGCGGCTTCCCTTTGCTCTGCCTTACTCACTGCTCCAGCGGTTTCTCTCTGCTCTAACTTGCCCAACCCTCTGGTGGCTTCCCTCTGCTCTGCCTTACCCACCGCTCCGGCGGCTCCTCTCTGCTCTGACTTACCCACCACTCCGGCGGCTTCCCTCTGCTCTGCCTTACCCACCACTCCGGTGGTTTCTCCCTGCACTACCTTGCTCACCGCACCAGTGGTTTCTCTCTGCTCTGACTTGCCCACCGCTCCGGCGGCTTCTCTCTGCTCTGCCTTGCCCACCGCTCCAGCGGTTTCTCTCTGCTCCGCCTTGCCCACCACACCAGCGGTTTCTCTCTGCTCTGCCTTGCCCACCGCTCCGGCAGTTTCACTCTGCTCTGCCTTGCTCACCGCACCAGCGGTTTCTCTCTGCTCTGCCTTGCCCACCGCTCCGGTGGCTTCTCTCTGCTCTGCCTTGCCCACCGCTCCGGCGGTTCCGCTCTGCTCTGCCTTGTCCACTGCACCTGCGGTTTCTCTCTGCTCTGCCTTGTCCACCGCTCTGGCAGTTCCGCTCTGCTCTGCCTTGCCCACAGCACCTGCGGTTTTCGCTCCTCTCTGCTTGCTCACTGCACCAGCAGTTCCTCTGCTCTGTCTTGTCCTCCGCTCCAGCGGTTTCGCTTTACTCTGCTTGTCTACTGCATCTGTGGCTCTATACCTGTCTCCCAGTCTTTACTGGACCCTATCCAGCCTGTGCTCCAATCTGCTAGTACCTCCCTGTCTGCACTCCAGCCGTGCTTGCCAGTATCTCCCTGTCTGCATACCAGCCGTGCTTGCCAGTATCTCCCTGTCTGCAGACCAGCCGTGCTTGCCAGTGCCCACCTGTCTGCATACCAGCCATGCTTGCCAGTGCCCACCTGTCTGCATACCAGCCGTGCTTGCCAGTGCCCACCTGTCTGCATACCAGCCGTGCTTGCCAGTACCCACCTGTCTGCATACCAGCCATACTTGCCAATACCCACCTGCCTGTATGCCAGTCTAACCTGCCTGTTCCTGCATTCCCCGGTGCGGGTCAACAACTGTGACCGGGGTCTGACCTGGAGTCACACCTGGTCCCTCTGCTCGGTTCCTCCTTGGTCCATGGAGTCGACTAAGCCACCGTGCAACCTTGGTCGGATCGGGTTGATACTTAGTTACGCCCCTCCAGGCACTCCTCGGTTCATGGTACAGTGGGATCACTAATCACGCTCACGCCAGTCAGTCCGGGTGTGAGCGTAATAATTCCCCAATACTCTATCCAATATGTTTTAGCTGTTTTCTAGCATGGAGAGGGAGAGAAAGAAAGAGATATATTTGAAGTACTGCAGAATAGATACACCATATTATTAGTTAACTCTACCACCATTGCTCCTGCCACCTGCCCAATCTCTCTTTCAAACTCAATGTTCTAAAACACTAGTGCAGTACTACAATGAAAAAACTATTCAGGCCTTTTTTTGTCCCTATGGAATGAGCCGTGCGATCTGAGCTCCTATCCCTATACTGTAAAAGCTTAAAATAGGACTGGTTGGCCGCCAGACCACAACATTTATACTGCTTGCTCCACCGTGATTGGCTACTCTAGACCATGTGCTGTAATATCTGCAGAGCATTATGGATAAGTCCGTCTGGTGGAGCCTGTCATGATTAGCCTACTTGATGACTCTTCAGCAGTGTATGAAATGCAAATCGAATCTCAAACTTTTCAAATTTATGGAGACCTTCGAATTTCAAGAAATTTGACTCAAATTCATTTCTCCATGAATCAATTTGATCATCTCTAATTCTGAGTAGGATTTTAGAAGTCCAAACTACAGTCTAGTAATGGTACAAATGACTTTAGATACAGATTGTATGCAAGTCATATTCCCTGTCCCTATTAAAATATTGGTACCAACTTCAATACTAGCCTTATGTTGTAATATAGATTTAAACAAGCAATTATTCAGTTTGGGTTTTATTAGTTTAATTCATAAGTCCTTTCACTTAAATTCTAGACTGGTCTTGTTTCCTTCATTCCCCACAATAAGTTAAAACTGCTTTTGGTATATGAACTCTATCAGTAGAGATGAGCGAATGTTTGGATTTTTGGGTTCAGCGAATAAACCCGAACATCAAAAAAATGATTGTGTTCTAGCACCCGATCGTGAACCCGAACAGGTCCCCGAACATCCCTAGTTTATAATCTGCGTGACAGAGTGGGAATAAGGGGCTGTGACCGGCGGTAAGATAGCTACCGCTGGTCACAGCACTGTGGGATCATGCTGACAGGTGTCAGCATGATCCCGCAGCTGTTACAGTGACCCGAAGTAAAAGCTTACTGTGGGTCACAGGTGCCGGCTGATGGGACTACTAGCCACATCATCTGGCACCTGTTGTCACAGTACACAAGCTGCCCAAGCGCCGCTGATGAGAGAAGTAATCTCTCATCAGCTGCGCTTGCGCAGTGAAAGTAAAAAAAATGTTAAAATAAATAATTATTTAAATAAATATAATAAACAAATTATACTCACCTATCACTTACCTACACCTTGACCTCGATGTTCTTGTCCCCTGTAAAAAATAAAAAAAACATATACTGACCTTACAGCTAATCCCCGAAGCCAATGTCCCCTGCAATAAAGATAAAAAAATAAACTACCATAATCCTTAACTGTCAGTCGTAGTCCATATACTGAGAGTCCCACATCGATGTCACTGATAGCACAACCACATCGGGAGACCGTACCATCCGGCAGCCGGCGATACACTGACAGAAGTGCGCTTGCTCCCGCAGTGTATCGCAAGAAGCTGCAGGCACTGAGGTCACTGGAGTTCAAACAGCTGAAGATCAGCTGAGTGCTCCGGGACCTCACTTACAGCATTGGTGCTGTGTGAGAATTTCCCACGCATCACTAATGCCGTAAGTAAGGTCACTGAAGCTCTCAGCTAATCTTCAGCTGTTTGAACTCACGTGACCTCAGCCCCAGCAGCACAGCACTATACACTGACAGGAGTAATTACACTCCTGTCAGTGTATACATTGCTGTCTTCTACAGCAGTGACATCAGTGATTGCTGATGTGGCTGCTGTAAAAGTGACTTGGATTGCCGTGAAAGACTGGGATTACATCTTTACGGCAGAAAGGTGAGAGATATGGTTGTTTTTTATTTTTGTTTTTTTTACAGGAGACAAGGGATTTGGGGATTAGGCGTTAGGTGAGTATACAGTGTTTTTTATTTTTAAATAAATTATTAAAACCGTGTGTCATTTTATTTCAATAAGACTTTATTCAGGCCATGCTTTTATTGAAAAGCATCGAAAACCTTTACTACACGGTTGGTCTTATAGATGCCCTCCATTACTAACTTGGGCATGAACCCCACCCTATTAACCCACTCGCCGTGGCTACACGGCAGTGGGAAGAGCAAGGCAAAGCAACAGAAGTGGCGCATCTTATGGATGCGTTGTTTCTGGGTATGCTGAGGGCTGATGTTATTAGCCTCGGAGGGGACCAGGATCCATGGCCCCTTCCCTGGCTATTAATATCGTCTCACAGCTGACTGTTTAGCCTTTGCTGGTTAGATTTTATAGGGGGACTAGTGATGGGCGAGCACTAAAATGCTCTGGTGGTCGATGCTTGGGTCGAGCACTTTGGAATACTCGGGTGTTCGACCCAAGCAACGAGCCCAATGTAAGTCTATGGGAAACTCGAGCATTTTTCAGGCAGCTCCCCCCAGCGGTCTGCACAGGGCCTAAAAATTGCCCAAATCGATGGGAACAGTGCTCAAATGACATGGGGACAGCATGGGGAAAACCCCTGGAAGCATTTTTGACTCCCAGGTCACTTCTGTCAACAACGTTGTCAGAGGTAGTACGCCACTTTTACGGACTCACAATGAAAGATATAAAAACAAAAACAAAATGGATTTTCCTGGGAAATATGTTAAGGACCATCCTCTCCAGGGTAATGACTTGTATATAAAGCAAAATAAATAGCCAAAAACAAAAATACTCCTCCACACCTTGGGTTATGTTCACACTTAGCATTTTTGATCTGTTTTTGCCTTTTTTCATTGCTTTCAACGGTGACAAATGCATTCACCAGGAAATGTCATTTTAACATTTTACAACTGGACGCACCCCAATACCACTTTGAAAATTTGGATGCACCCCAATACCTCTTTGTAGAGACTTAGACTAGGGCCTCCTGAAAACAATGTTCTCATTATTAGGAAGTAGGTCTCCCACTGTGTTTGCCTATACAGTGAATACAAGGGTTGCCAAAAATTTAGAGGCTCTCCAATGCCCCTTGGAAGAGACGTAGAGGAGGGCCTCATAAAAAGTGTTCCCATTAGAAAGGAGCGGGTCTCCTATACGTGTAATGCCCATGCACTAAGTGTATGGGCTGACAAACATTTATCCCTGGGGGTATACATGAATACACTGTATAATCTTTTTTTTTTACGGGCATCATAAACACCCTTTAAGAAAATGATGTGGGTGTTGCTTCACGGACCACGGTCACCCTGGTGATATGGTGGTGGAGGATGAGGATGAGGAGAAGGAGGAGGACAAGAGCAAATAGCCAAAATCAGGAAGCTTATACCCATGTGTGGGTGTGAAGAGGTGCATGGGAATACACCTCCCAAAAAAAGACACTGGATTTGAGTTTATGTTACGCTGCTATTGACGTGCCCCCTGGGCCATGGGGTACTCGGTAGTCAGGCCGGTCGGTGCTGGGGGTATCACAGTGGCAGTGACCAGGTCCATGACCCAGGGCGGTCAATAAAAGGGGATGTTGAGAAAAGAGGAATCAAAGTTTTATATATATAACATTTGTGACGCCACCTGTGGTATGCGGCATATGGGGCCACCGCTGCAGTGCAGATCCTCTGGAGCTGATGATGACGCAGCAGAGTTGGTTCAGCTCTTCATAGGCAGAGCTTAGCTCCAGGGCAGGAATTGGTGATGTTATAGATGTTGCTGTGCAGTGTATTGCAGAGGATGGCGCAGGTAATGACCAGTACACAACTTAATGGTGGTTTCCTCTTATCTTTACTTGCGGTGGTTAGGCAGACCGGGGCCCGGGTACTAGCTGGTAGTGGAAGTCCGGGAGGCCTGGAAGCAAGTTGGGAATTCACATTGCCAGGTGAAGTTGTAGGCCTTCCCTCTGCGCTAGTCTCTTTGGCCCTGCTGCTTATAGCTGTGCTGCGGCCCTCGTCCCTGAGTAAAATGTCTTTGTGCTCACCCGTACGGCAGGCAGCTCGGGCCTTCCTGGAGTGTCGCTCCCACCACATGGCGGTGCAGGGCCCTATGTGCTGCTGAGCCTTCGGGCATCTGATGGGGCCAGGAGACCTGCAGTCTTCTGCTCTCCGGTTTCTGCTGCTGGGTCTTCAGTGCCCCACAACCTCGGACTCCGGTGTCCGGTTCTTCCCCGCTTCTCTCCTCTGGGGTGAACTGCCATGCAGCTCCACTCCCCAGGTCTTTCTTTTTCGCTCTCCTAACTTCAACTCCTCTTACTAACTCTAAATAACCCCGCCTCCAGATCCCAGTTGTCAAGGGGAGGCATTCCCCTTGCTGGTCTGGAGCCAGGAAAGTGTTGCATGCTCGTATACCTGATCAGGGGACCCCTGCTTGCTTCCAGGCATGGCATCTCCCCTTGTGAGGGAGGCAATGCCACTGTGACAACCGGACTCCTTGGGTGCCACACTATCATTCGGTGGTGTTGAGAAGTCTGTCCCAATCCAGCCCTTGTTCATTTTTATAAGAGTCAGCCTGTCAGCATTTTCAGTTGACAGGCGGATGCGCCGATCACTTATAATTCCACCAGCGGCACTAAAAACCCGCTCTGATAAAACGCTAGTGGTAGGGCAGGCCAGGACCTCCAAGGCGTAGAGAGACAGTTCATTCCACGTATCCAGCTGGATTAGGCAATAATTATAAGGCACAAAGGAATCACGGAGGACGTTGGTACGGTCGGCAAGGTACTCTCTCAGCATCTTCTCAAACTTTGCACTCCTTGTGAGAGTAACCCGCGCCTCAGGGCCTGTGCGATGGGAGGGGCTGAGAATATTCTCCCAGAACTTTGACAGTGTTCTCCTGCCGCTGCTGGATTGAAGTTGTGTCTTTCTTGCCTGTACTCCTTGGTAGTCCAACGAACTGTGACCTCTGCCACCTGCGTTTTCAGATGTGAATTTTTTAATAGTTCCGCAACAATGGCCTTCTGGTACTGCCCCATTTTTGTAGACCTGTCCACCTCAGGAATCAGAGGTATAAAGTTCTCCTTGTAGCGTGGGTCTAGAAGTGTCATCAACCAGTAATGACTGTCACCCAAAATTTTGAGAACGCGAGGGTCATGGGAAAGGCAGCGTAACATAAACTCAGCCATGCGTGCCAGACTGCTAACAGGCAAGACTTCCGTGTCCTCATCAAGAGGATGACTGACAATGCTATCCTCCTCCTCCTCCTCTCTGTCCTTTGGCCATCCACACTGAACAGATGGTATGACAGTTGTGCAGGTAGTACCGTCTATAGCACATGAAACTAGCTCCTGTTCTTCCTCCTCCTCTTCCTCATTGTCACCCAATCCACGTGGGGGTGAGATAAGGCTGGGCTGTGTGTAATCACCCTGTATGGTTCCTTGCTCCATCTTATCGTGCTCCGCCTGCAATGCATCCTCTTTGATTGAGAGCAGAGAGCGTTTCAGAAGACAGGGAAGCGGGATGGTGATGCTAATTATGGCGTCATCGCCGCTCACCATCCTGGTTGAGTCCTCAAAGTTTTGGAGGATGGTACATATGTCAGACATCCCTGTCCACTCCTGAGGTCTTATGTGTGGAGTCTGAACTGAATATTGATGGCCTTGTTGATGCTGGTACTCAACAACTACCCTCTTCTGCTCACAAATCCTTCCCAACACCTGCAGTGTACAGTTCCAACGCGTGGGGACATCCACACACCAGGAAGCTGCAAACGCTGCTGAAACACGGCAATGGCAGCGGTAGCAGTAGGTGACTTTCTAAAATGGGCACACAGACGGCGGTCTTTAACAAGCAGATCCGGCATCTCTGGGTAGGATTTGAGAATCCGATGAACCATGAGGTTAAGCACATGGGCCAGGCATGGTACGTGTGTGAGCTCGCCTCACCTCAGAGCCGCCACCAGGTTCCTGCAATTGTCACACATGACCATGCCTGGCTGTAGGTTCAGCGGTGTGAGATACTGATCTGCCTGCTCTTTCAGAGCTGTCCACAACTCTTCAGCATTGTGTGGTTTGTCACCTAAGCATATTAGCTTCAGCACAGCCTGTTGCCGCTTGGCCGAGGCATTGTTTCAGTGCTTCCAACTTGGGACTGATGTGGTAATTTCGGATATGGAGGCTGAAGAAGAGGAGGAGGCTGAGGAGGATGAGGTGTAGGAGCTGTAGACCGTGGGGGCAACCCTGATTGACATAGGGCCCGCAAACCTTGCGTCGGGAGGACAATTTCCGTCCAAAGGTCCGACTGGGTCCCAGCTCCTACTATGTTAACCCAGTGTGCCGTAATCGAGATGTACTGTTAATGCCCGCAAGCACTTGTCCACGTGTCCGTGGTTAGGTGGAGTTTCCCGGTAACTGCGGTGTTGAGGTCACGGCTAATGTTTTGGACATGTGCTTGTGCAATGCGGGGACGGCACACCGGGAGAAATAGTGGTGGCTGGGGACCGAGTACCGAGGGACAGCCATCACCATCAGATTGCGGAATGCTTCCATCTCCACAAGTCGAAAAGGCAACATTTCGAGCGCAAGCAGTCGTGAAATGTGGGAATTTAGTATGTGGCCTGTGGGGCGTTGGCTGCGTATTTGCGCTTGCGTTCCAAGGAATGGGGTATGGACAACTGAACGCTGCGCTGGGACAAGGACGTGGACGTGCTTTCTGATGCTGCTACTTGAGAGTGTGCAACAACAGGTGCAGAGCAGGAGGCATCTTCGCATGCACCATGGACAGGGGATTGGCTTGCATGCACAACAGCAGAAGAAGCAGTGTTGCCACCGGCAGACACTGTTCCTGGACCCTGGGGTTCGGCCCACAAAGTCGGGTGCTTTGCTGCCATGTGCCTGATCATGCTGGTGGTGGTCAGGCTGCTTGTTTTGCCACCCCTGCTGATGCTTACCTGGCAGGTGGTGCAAATGGCCTTTTTGGGGTTATCGGCAGAGTCTTTAAAAAACAACCAGACTCAGGAAGACCTAACAGTTCTACTGGCAACTTCCTTCATTTTGGTGTTACGGGGAACGGTTGCCTGCTTTCTGTCTGCAGCCACCACACTGCTTCTTCCTGCCTGTTGGGGTGCTCTGTCTTCCTCCCCCGGTGTGCTGCTGGCCTCGCTCTGCATGTCCTCCTGCCAGGTTGGGTCAGTTACTATATCATCCACCACCTCGTCTTCCACTTCAGCACCCTTGTCCTCCTCTTGACTTTCAGGCAATTGTGTCTAATCATTGTCCACCTCTTGTGACAATTTCCCACCGTCGCCTTCGTGTGACCGTGGCTGCTCAAATATTTGTGCATCACTATATGCGATCTCCTCTTGCCCCGCTTCAAGTGGACCGGGCGAGAGGCCCAAATCTATAAATGGAAAAGCGAATAGCTCTTTGGAGTGTCTAAGTGTGGAATCAGTTGTCTCCGGGCACTCGGCATGGTGGGAGGAAGGAGGTTCAGGGTGAGGAATATGCAGTCCAGACTCACGACTACTGAGACTTGACCCTGTGGAAGACAGGGTGGTGGTGTTTGTGGTGGCAAAGCGACTGGAAGCATTATCCGCTCTCCAACCAACAACCTTTTGACACTGCTCTGGGTTCAATAGTAGTGTGCTGCGGTCCCCTAGGAATTGGGACAGGAAAGTCGGGCGAGAAGATGTGGGTGTTTGTTGGGGCAAAATTTCAGCTTGCCCACGGCCTCGGCCACTGCATGCACCATCACCATCACGGACAGTTCCCCGTCCCTTGCCACGCGCCTTGCCCATTTTAAATGGAGGACAATATCTTCCACACTCCCTACAAATGGCTGAATTTGGAGTGAAGTTATATGTTATCCGTGTGACGGAGAAACCACAGTTTTAAATACCTGGCCTGTAGGTAACTATTTTGAACAGCAAACCGGTGTCAAAAACTTTGCTGACACACTGAAAAAATTTTTTAATGGAGGCCAGAATTGGCAGTATTTTCTGAAAACATATATGTGATCCGTGTGACGGCGAAAACACAGTTTTAAATACCTGGCCTGTAGGTAACTATTTTGACCAGCAAACTGGTGTCAATTTCTTCAGTGACACACTGAAAAAAAATGAATGGGGGCCAGAATTGGCAGTATTTTCTGAAAACGTATATGTGATTGGTGTGATGGACAAACCACAGTTTTAAACAGCTGGATTTTTAGCGCTGTAATATGGAAAGGAACTTCCTGTATTCTGCAGTGCCAACAAGCAAATGGCGCAGAACAACGGTGTTCTCTGGATTGCTTTTTAAGCAAATAATGAGGATTAAGATCCAAAAAAAATTATTCCTGGCCCCTGAGACCTGGGTCTATTTCTAGAAATATCTAACAGCTGCAGACAAAACTGTAATAGAGCCTCTTGTGCCATGTGCACTGCAGTCTGCTATATACCCTGCCTGCCTATATACACTACCTGCCTGATATCTCTGCAGATGGATTAGTCCTCAGAAGGACTGTTTGTTGAGATGGATATGTGTCTCTAATATAGTTTGGTACACCTACACTAACTAGAAACATGCAAATCTCTCCCTAGCTCCTCTCCCTACACTCTCTGATTCTGGATCGACTGTGATGAGCATGGCGGCGCCAGGTCTGATATAGACCTGATGACGCTGTGCAGCCAACCAATCACTGTAATGCCACAATCAACATGGCTACAGCATTACAGTTAGTGGCAGGCAATCCCTACATGTTCATTGGCTCTGTAAAGAGCGCCAAACATGCAGGGAGGAGACCCGAGCTCTGCCGAGCAACCCCGGAAATACTCGGCAAGCGACGATCATCTCGAACAGTGAGATGCCCGAGTGAGCACCGAGCAGTGGCGAGCATGCTCGCTCATCACTAACCGGGATCCTTCGTTAATTTTTTTCTGGGGTCCCCCTGTAATTTAGCCAGTAAAAGCTAAGCAAACAGCTCTGAGCTGTTATTAATAGCCAGGGAACATCTTTGGCTAATGGCCCCTTTCCTGGCTAGTATTATCAGCCCCCTGCAGTCAGCTTTCCCTCTGCTGGTTATGAAAATGACATGGGAGCCCACGCCCTTTTTTTAAATTTAATTCTTCCTTTTATTTCATTTTTAAGAAATCCCATGCCCACTGTTAGTGTTTTTAACACTGCATAAACTTACTCGCAGCATGTTAATCTCTGTAGTGGAGACGCAATTCTCCACCTCAGATTTTACAGCTGTTTGCTTAGCCTTTACTGGATAAATTACACAGTGACCCCAGAAAAAATTGACTTAGGGTCCCCTTATAAAATCTAACCAGCAAATGCTAAACAGACAGCTGTGAGCTGATATTAATAGCCAGGGAAGGGGCCATGGATCCTGTCCCCCTCCAAGGCTAATAACATCAGCCCTCAGCAGACCCAGAAATGGCGCATCCATAAGATACTCCAATTCTGTTGTTTAGCCTCGCTCTTCCCACTGCCGTGTAGCGAGTGGGGTTCATGTCAGCCTTGTATTGGCGGCTGACATGAAGCCCAGGTTAGTAATGGAGAGGCGTCTATAAGACGCCCCCATTACTAACCGCGTTGTAAGGTTTACGGCGCTTTTTCAATAAAGACACAGCCAGAATAAAGTCTTTTATTGAAATAAAATGACACACGGTTTTAAGAATTTAATCACTCCTGTCAGTGTATAGCGCCATGCTGCTGGGGCTGAGGTCACTTAAATTCAAGCTGAAAATCAGCTGAGAGCTCCAGTGATATCACTTACGACATTAGTGCTGCGTGGGAAATTCTCATGCAGCACCAATGCCGTAAGTGAGGTCCTGGAGTACTCAGCTGATCTTCAGCTGTTTGAACACCGGTGACCTCAGTGCTGTCAGCTTCTCGCAATTCCCTTGGGAGTCATAGCGCTCCTGTCAGTGTATCATCAGCTGCCGGATAAACAATTATGGTGTTTTATTATTTTATCTTTATTGCAGGGAACATTGGCTTCAGGGATTAGCTGTAAGGTGAGTATATGGTGTTTTTATTTTTTACAGGGGACGAGAATATCGGGGTCAAGGTGTAGGTAAATGATAGGTGAGTATAATGTGTTTATTATTTTTATTTAAATAATTACTTATTTATTTTAACTTTTTTCTTTACTTTCACTTTCACTGTGCAAGCGCAGCTGATTAGAGATTGCTTCTCCCATCAGCAGCACCTGGGCAACTTGTGTACTGTGACAGCAGTCGCCGAATAATGTGACTAGTAGTCCCATCAGCCGGCACCTGTGACCCGCGGTAAGCTTTTTACCACGGGTCACTGTCACAGTTGCGGGATCATGCTGAAACCTGTCAGCATGATCCCGCAGCACTGTGACCAGAGGTAGCGATCTTACCTCCGGTCACAGCCCCTTATTCCCGCGCTGTCACACAGATGACAGCACTGGAAACCAGGGATGTTCGTGTTCGGGGCCGACTTTTGCCGATTTTTTTGCAAAAGCTCTGTAACCCGAACACAAATCCGAATGTGACATACAGTGGTGGCCCAAAGTATTGGCACCCCTGCAATTCTGTCAGATAATACTCAGTTTCTTCCTGAAAATGATTGCAATCACACATTCTTTGGTATTATTATCTTCATTTAATTTGTCTTCAATGAAAAAAAACAAAAAGAATTGTCCTAAAGCCAAATTGGATATAATTCCACACCAAACCTAAAAAAGGGGTGGACAAAAGTATTGGCACTGTTTGAAAAATCATGTGATGCTTCTCTAATTCGTGTAATTAACAGCACTTGTAACTTACCTGTGGCACCTAACAGATGTTGGCAATAACTAAATCACACTTGCAGCCAGTTAACATGGATTAAAGTTGACTCAACCTCTGTCCTGTGTCCTTGTGTGTACCACATTGAGCATGGAGAAAAGAAAGAAGACCAAAGAACTGTCTGAGGACTTGAGAAACCAAATTGTGAGGAAGCATGAGCAATCTCAAGGCTACAAGTCCATCTCCAAAGACATGAATGTTCCTGTGTCTTCCGTGCGCAGTGTCATCAAGAAGTTTAAAGCCCATGGCACTGTGGCTATCCTCCCTAGATGTGGACGGAAAAGAAAAATTGACGAGAGATTTCAATGCAAGATTGTGCGGATGGTGGATAAAGAACTTCGACTAACATCCAAACAAGTTCAAGCTGCCCTGCAGTCCGAGGGTACAACAGTGTCAACCCGTACTATCCGTCGGCGTCTGAATGAAATGGGACTGTATGGTAGGATACCCAGGAAGACCCCACTTCTTACCCCGAGACACAAAAAAGCCAGGCTGGAGTTTGCAAAACTTACCTGAGAAAGCCTAAAGCGTTTTGGAAGAATGTTCTCTGGTCAGATGAGACAAAAGTAGAGCTTTTTGGGGAAAAGCATCAACATAGAGTGTACAGGAAAAAAAAAGAGGCATTCAAAGAAAAGAACGCGGTCCCTACAGTCAAACAAGGCGGAGGTTCCCTGATGTTTTGGGGATGCTTTGCTGCCTCTGGCACTGGACTGCTTGACCGTGTGCATGACATTATGAAGTCTGAAGACTACCAGCAAATTTTGCAGCATAATGTAGGACCCAGTGTGAGAAAGATGGGTCTCCCTCAGAGGTCATGGGTCTTCCAGCAGGACAATGACCCAAAACACATTTCCAAAAGCACTATAAAATGGTTTGAGAGAAAGCACTGGAGACTTCTAAGGTGGCCAGCAATGAGTCCTGACCTGAATCCTATAGAACACCTGTGGAGAGATCTCAAAATGGCAGTTTGGAGAAGGCACCCTTCAAATATCAGGGACCTGAAGCAGTTTGCCAAAGAAGTATGGTCTACAATTCCAGAAGAGCATTGTAAGAAACTCATTGATGGTTACCGGAAGCGGTAGTTTGCAGTTATTTTGGCTAAAGGTTGTGCAACCAAGTATTAGGCTGAGGGTGCCAATACTTTTGTCTGGCCCATTTTTGGAGTTTTGTGTGAAATGATCAATGATTTCATTTTTGCTTCATTCTCTTTTGTGTTTTTCCTTGCAAGCAAATTAAATGAAGATAATAAGACCAAAGAATTTGTGATTGCAATCATTTTCAGGAAGAAACTGAGTATTATCTGACAGAATTGCAGGGGTGCCAATACTTTTGGCCACCACTGTATTTGTGCCGAATTCATCATTTGAGATCAGATTTTGAACATATTCGCTCATCACTGTCTGTCTAATATGTCTAGGAACTGTTCCAATTCTCCTAAATTTATATATATATTGATACAGGTAAAATACAGGTGCATCTCACTAAATTAGAATATCATCAAAAAGTTAATTTATTTCAGTTCTTCAATATAAAAAGTGAAACTCATATATTATATAGAGTCATTAAAAACAAAGTGATCTATTTCAAGTGTTTATTTCTGTTAATGTTGATGATTATGGCTTACAGCCAATGAAAACGCAAAAGTTATTATCTCAGTAAATTATAATCATTTATAACAACAGCTTGAAAATGTTTTTAAAATCGGATATGTTGGCCTACTGAAATGTATGTTCAGTAAATGCACTCAATACTTGGTCGGGGCTCCTTTTGCATCAATTACTGCATCAATGCGGTGTTGCATGGAGGCGGTCAGCCTGTGACACTGCTGAGGTGCTATGGAAGCCCAGGTTGCTTTGATAGCAGCCTTCAGCTTGTCTGCATTGTTGCGTCTGGTGCCTCTCATTTTCCTCTTGACAATACCCCATAGATTCTCCATGGGGTTAAGGTCAGGCAAGTTTGCGGGCAATCAAGCACAGTAATACTGTTGTTTTTACACCAGGTATTGGTACTTTTGGCAGTGTGGACAGGGGCCAAGTCCTGCTGGAGAATGAAATTTCCATCTCCAAAAAACTTTTCGATAGAGGGAAGCATGAAGTGCTCTAAAATTTCCTGGTAGATGGCTGTGCTGACTTTGGTCTTGATAAAGCACAGTGGACTTACACCAGCAGATGACATGGCTTCCCAAACCATCACTGATTGTGGAAACTTCACACTAGACCTCAAGCAGCTTGGATTGTGTGCCTCTCCAATCTTCCTCCAGACTCTGGGACCTTGATTTTCAAATGAAAATTGGAACTCTGGGACCTTGTGGAGTGTGTCAATGACTGCCTTCTGGACATCTGTCAAGTCAGCAGTCTTCTCCATGATTGTGGAGCCTACTGAAACAGACTAAGGGACCTTTTTAAACACTTAGGAAGCCTTTGCAGGAGTTTTTTGTTAATTATTCTAATTTACGGAGATAATGACTTTTGTGTTTTCATTGCCTAAGCCATGATCATTAACATTAACAGAAACAAACACTTGAAATAGGCCACTCTGTAATGACTCTATATAATATATGAGTTTCACTTTTTGCATTGAAGAACTGAAATAAACTAACTTTTTGATGAGATTCTAATTTTGTGAGAAGCACCTGTATATATTTGTACTGTGTATCTTGCCATCCTTTACTTCATTATCAGCACTCTACCAGCACCATATGTGCTAGAACTTCCTTTCCAAAAATAGGCATTGTGCTTGTTGTTGTCCAAGGGCTACCTAAAGTCCACCTCTGTTTTTCCTGTATGCAGTTTAACAGACTGAAAAGCAGAAGCAAAGATTGCCCACACTTCTTGAAATCAATCTTGGCGTCTTTGATGCTAAAAGGATTTACATTTGACTAAAGTCTGTTGATAGCTAGTTAGAAAGGAGACACCAAAGGGCTGGACTTTGGGGTTATTTTTTGAAAGCAAGACAATATTTTAAAATATAAAGTGATTTGGATATTGTCTATTTAGCAAAACATTTATCAAATGAGATCAAGTTAACTGGAAGTACAGTGACCGTTTAAACATTGCAGGGAATTTAAGGTGGGTTTGTCATGATGCCTTCTATGGAATGCATAACTTATTTTAGTTTTTTTTCTGAGATTTTGCAGCACTTACATCATTGGAATTTTGGTTCATGAGAAAACTTTTTAAACCTGACAATAAGCTAAGATAATGCAGGAAGGATTGAAATCTGAAACTGTTGTATTAAAGTGAAAAGTAGGAAGTGAATTCTCGGCAGATCAATGCTTTTTTCAGGATCAATTTGAAATGTATCCTTTAATTTCCCTTTCATGTCTTTCATGTCGCAGGACATTTTTAGTGCTTCACGAATATTTCTCCTTCTATTGAAAGTGGTATAAATCACTTTGCCAGGAAGCTCAGTTTTAGTGTTCATCTGTAACCATATAATTTGCTCTCCACAATCCTGTCATACCACACTGATCTCAGTAATGACAAGCTACTTGGCCCCTGCCCCAAACTAACTAGATGAATATAAATTCTTCTCATGCATATGGCGCTCATTGAGCTGTTTTCAATAAAACTGCAGGAATGATTTAGCTCAAGATAGTTGCACATTACTTCTCTAAAGAAATGTATATCCACATTTAACCATTCATGAAATGCATATTAGAAGTAAATATGTGCAGAGGAACAAAAGGAAGTGACCCTAATTATTGCTATTTATTTTTTTTATTTTAGTTTCTTTTTATTTTTTTTGTCAGTAAATTGAACTGTTGAGAAAATCAATCAAGAGATTGATAATGATGAGATTTAAAATAGTAATGTAAATAGTAATAAGATACTAATTTGCTTTAACACTAAAAAAGAACAATGCCCTTGCAATGGCTGAGATGAATATAGATCTACCTATAATTCATTAATCCTATGCATATACAGTGCAGACCAAAAGTTTGGACACACCTTCTCATTTAAAGATTTTTCTGTATTTTCATGACTATGAAAATTGTACATTCACACTGAAGGCACCAAAACTATGAATTAACACATGTGGAATTATATACTTAACAAAAAAAGTGTGAAACAACGGAAAATATGTCTTATATTCTAGGTTCTTCAAAGTAGCCACCTTTTGCTTTGATGACTGCTTTGCACACTCTTGGCATTCTCTTGATGAGCTTCAAGAGGTAGTCACCAGAAAAGGTCTTCCAACAATCTTGAAGGAGTTCCCAGAGATGCTTAGCACTTGTTGGCCCTTTTGCCTTCACTCTGCGGTCCAGCTCACCCCAAACCATCTCGATTGGGTTCAGGTCTGGTGACTGTGGAGGCCAGGTCATCTGGTGTAGCACCCCATCACTCTCATTCTTTGTCAAATAGCCCTTACACAGCCTGGAGTCATTGTCCTGATGAAAAATAAATGATGGTCCAACAAAATGCAAACCGGATGGAATAGCATGCCGCTGCAAGATGCTGTGGTAGCTATACTGATTCAGTATGCCTTCAATTTTGAATAAATCCCAAACAGTGTCACCAGCAATGCACCCCCACACCATCACACCTCCTCCTCCATGCTTCACGGTGGGAACCAGGCATGTAGAGTCCATCCGTTCACCTTTTCTGCGTCGCACAAAGACACGGTGGTTGGAACCAAAGATCTCAAATTTGGACTCATCAGACCAAAGCACATATTTCCACTGGTCTAAGGTTCATTCCTTGTGTTCTTTAGCCCAAACAAGTCTCTTCTGCTTGTTGCCTGTCCTTAGCAGTGGTTTCATAGCAGCTATTTTACCATGAAGGCCTGCTGCACAAAGTCTCCTCTTAACAGTCGTTGTAGAGATGTGTCTGCTGCTAGAACTCTGTGTGGCATTGACCTGGTCTCTAATCTGAGCTGCTGTTAACCTGCGATTTCTGAGGCTGGTGACTCGGATAAACTTATCCTCAGAAGCAGAGGTGACTCTTGGTCTTCCTTTCCTGGGGCGGTCCTCATGTGAGCCAGTTTCTTTGTAGCGCTTGATGGTTTTTGCAACTGCACTTGGGGACACTTTCAAAGTTTTCCCAATTTTTCGGGCTGACTGAACTTCATTTCTTAAAGTAATGATGTCCACTCGTTTTTCTTTACTTAGCTGCTTTTTTCTTGCCATAATACCAATTCTAACAGTCTATTCAGTAGGATTATTAGCTGTGTATCCACCACACTTTTGCACAACACAACTGATGGTCCCAACCCCATTTATAAGGCAAGAAATCCCACTTATTAAACCTGACAGGGCACACCTGTGAAGTGAAAACCATTTCCGGTGACTTGAAGCTCATCAAGAGAATGCCAAGAGTGTGCAAAGCAGTCATCAAAGCAAAAGGTGGCTACTTTGAAGAACCTAGAATATAAGAGATATTTTCAGTTGTTTCACACTTTTTTGCTAAGTATATAATTCCACATGTGTTAATTCATAGTTTTGATGCCTTCAGTGTGAATGTACAATTTTCATAGTCATGAAAATACAGAAAATTCTTTAAATGAGAAGGTGTGTCCAAACTTTTGGTCTGTACTGTATATGTGGAGCTACACACACACAAACTATACATATATATATATATATATATATATATATATATATATATACAGTACAGACCAAAAGCTTGGACACACCTCACTTAACACTAGAACTACTGATGTAGTCATTTTGACTCCTTTCGTTTTTTATTTCTCTTCTGTGACTACATTTTTCAGAATTCCGGCTTGAAACTCGGTGACTTTTCCTCAAATATGATGTGAAAAAAGATTTTGTGAGAATAAATAATTTTGGTGAAAAATTTGCGCGTTTTTTTCAAAATTTACCAAGAACTACTGAAGGGAGTCATTTTGACTCCCTACTATATTTTGAGGTCCTTTTGTCACTAAATGTTGCTATAAAGTTTTGTGCATAATTTTTTCACTCTGTCTTATTTACCCTGATGTTCATATAGATGTAGTTCAATTTACATGTCAACTTTTCACATTTTCCTTGTGTTTTACCTGCTTGTATTACTGTGTAATGCTGAACAAAATAGCTTGTTTACTCCATGCTCTTATCTTATGCTAATGAAGGGTGGTGTTTTTCTAAGGTCCTAGCAGGAGACAGTATTCTGGATAGTAACTTTACTTTCAGTTCAGCTGAAGAGACAAAGAGAACAGACGCAGACATACGAGCTCTGAAGACTCATACAGGTATGAATTGTTATGAAATAGTTTAGCTGTCTGTCAACTGATTCAGCCCACCTACTTTTGAAGGTGGCAGAACAGTTATTATTTCTTTTAGTTTTCATTTCATTTCTATTTTTCAGCAGGGAACTATATAGAATTATGGAATTTGTGAGGAATATGGAGAGAAGACGTTTGATAAAGCCTCAGGATATTCTGGCTACTTTGCAATCCATACCGGAGGATGAATCGGAATCCGAATTGCAGGAACATGTATTTGATTCTGACAGTGATGAAGATTTCATTCCTCAGAACATATCAAGTGAATCTGAAGACTCAGAAGGAACAAATCCAGAAGGTAAGTAGTTATGTGTATATATTTGTTCTTCCACACACTGAGTGCCTGTGCACACTAGCAGAATTCTGGCTGAATAGCCATCTGGATATTCTTGCCGCAATACAGGCCGTACCTGCCCGCTCATGCCTGAAGCTCCGCTCCGAACCCCGGGCTGGAGCCGCTGTCAGGGACAGAGCAGCGCTTGCTTACGCGCGAGCACGGCTCCGTCCCAGACAGCGGCTCCAGCCCGGGGTTCGGAGCGGAGCTTCAGGTATGAAACTCCGCTCTGTACCTGAGCGGGCAGGTACGGGCCGGATTGTGGTGAGAATATCCGGTCGGATATTCCGCCGCTAATCCAGCCAGTGTGCACGGACCCTTACAAAACAAAAATTCTAAATATTCATCAACTTTTTTACAGATATTCCAAGCACATCAACTGGGGATCGGGCTCATGCAGTTATGTTGCCTCGTGACCATCTTCCTGGTCGTGGACAGAAAAAATCAGCAAAACGTCCCAGAAATGAAAGAACAACAGATAACGATGGCGGCGAAGGTAATGCAACAACAAACACCAGAGAAGGCGAATCTGAAGGAATACTAGTTTCAGCGGATGGTATTCAATGGAAACCTGTTGAAATTGGAGAACACTTGCCTGGTAGGCGTGACAGCCAAAATATTCTTCGAGAAGCACCTGGCCCTACAGGATACGCCAGAAGAAATATCATTATCGATAGTCCTTTGAGCGCATGGCGTTTATTTTTTGATTCATATATATTGACACATATAAAGAACTGTACGCTTGCAGAAGCATGCAGGAACAATAATTTACAGTTTACTCTATCTGATGAGGAGCTAGATGCATTCATTGCGATATTCTATGCTCGTGGAATATCTGGCACGAACCGTCACTCGATTAGCAGTATTTGGTGTAATGACTGGGGAATACCGTTTTGCAAAGCGACAATGTCTAGGGACCGCTTTGTTGAAATTATGAGGTTTCTCCGATTTGATGAGAAATCTACTCGATCGGAGAGACTGCAAACGGACAAGTTTGCTCTATTTTCTACTGTGTGGGACAGGTTTATTGAAAATTGTATTGCGTGTTACAAACCTGGCCCATACATAACGGTGGATGAGCAACTTTTCCCAAGCAAAACTAGGTGTCCATTCACGCAGTACATGCCTTCCAAACCAGATAAATATGGCCACAAATATTGGCTAGCTGTTGATAAGAGGAGCAAATATCTGGCAAATGGCTTCCCTTATCTAGGCAAAGATGACACACGCCGTGCTGAGGACCGTTTAGCTGACCATGTGGTAATGAAGTTATTGGACCCGTTTTTGAAAAAAGGTCGCAATGTTACAACCGATAATTATTTTACTTCAGTAAAATTAGCTAAACAGCTAAAAAGCAAAGGAACAACCATCGTGGGAACACTGAACAAGATAAGGCGAGAAGTGCCTAAAGAAATAAAATCCATGAAAGAGGAATTGTACAACACTAAAGTGTTTAGAAATGAAGACAATTTTACACTTACAGTATATCAAGGAAAGCCCAACAAAAATGTTGTCATTTTGAGTTCCGTCCATCCAGATGTTGTTGTTGCGTCTGATTCCGCTAAAAAAACTCCAGAAACGGTAAAGTCTTACAATGAAACAAAATATGGAGTAGATGTAGTGGATCAGATGGCACGAAAATATACCACACGAACATGCACAAGGAGATGGCCTGTTCATGCATTTGAAAATGCCTTAGACTTTGCGGGTATAAATGCATGGATAATATTCAAGGAGATTACCCACCAAAAAATGTCACGCAAGGCATTTTTGCAAACGCTTGTGAGAGAGTTGAGTGGTCCTTATGTCACAGATAGGGAAAAGGGTTCCATGTCCCAAGTTTCTACATGCTCAGAAGTGATGGTTCAAACAAAATTTTGCCAGATCAAAGAAAAGTGCAAGAAAAATAGATCTGTCGGAAATTGTAAGACTTGTGGTAAGTCTTTGTGTGGGCAATGTACTGCCATAAATCAAAGGCAATGCCTAAAATGCGAAACACCAAATGTTTAGAAGGTGAATTCTGCGCCATATTTTCATTTTTATGCTCCTCCACCTACATTTTCTCTGCTTTTTGTTCTTCAGTTGTTCTTTATATGTGTGCACTTGAATAAAAAAAAATGTTTGAAAAACGTCTATTATAATTATTGTTATTTTCTGTAGAAAAATAAGAAAAGCAGAAAAAAAACAATCAAAAGCATTACTGTTGGATCTCACAATAATAATACATTACAAAAAATATAATTATTAATAAATCACCACAAATGAAACTCTAAAAATAAACGAAAACAAGCAAGGAGTCAAAATGACTCCTTTCAGTAGTTCTAGGCGGGGTCACGAGTCCAGTAGTCCTAGTGTTAAAGATTTTTCTGTATTTTAATGATTATGAAAATTGTACATTCACACTGAAGGCATCAAAGCTATGAATTAACACATGTGGAATTATATACTTAACAAAAAAGTGTGAAACAACTGAAAATATGTCTTATATTCTAGGTTCTTCAAAGTTGCCACCTTTTGCTTTGATGACTGCTTTGCACACTCTTGGCATTCTCTTGAGGAGCATCAAGAGGTAGTCACCAGAAAAGGTTTTCACTTCACAGGTGTGCCCAGTCAGGTTTAATAAGTGGGATTTCTTGCCTTATAAATGGGGTTGGGACCATCAGTTGTGTTGTGCAGAAGTCAGGTGGATACACAGCTGATAGTCCTACTGAATAGACTGTTAGAATTTGTATTATGGAAAGAAAAAAGCAGCTAAGTAAAGAAAAAGGAGTGGCCATCATTACTTTAAGAAATTAAGGTCAGTCAGTGCGAAAAATTTGGCAAACTTTGAAAGTGTCCCCAAGTGCAGTTGCAAAAACCATCAAGCGCTACAAAGAAACTGGCTCACATGAGGACCGCCCCAGGAAAGGATGACCAAGAGTCACCTCTGCTTCTGAGGATAAGTTTATCCGAGTCACCAGCCTCAGAAATCGCAGGTTAACAGCAGCTCAGATTAGAGACCAGGTCAATGCCACACAGAGTTCTAGCAGCAGTCACATCTCTACAACAACTGTTAAGAGGAGACTTTGTGCAGCAGGCCTTCATGGTAAAATAGCTGCTAAGAAACCACTGCTAAGGACAGGCAACAAGCAGAAGAGACTTGCTTAGGCTAAAGAACACAAGGAATGGACATTAGACCAGTGGAAATATGTGCTTTGGTCTGATGAGTCCAAATTTGAGATCTTTGGTTCCAACCACCGTGTCTTTGTGCGACGCAGAAAAGGTGAACGGATGGACTCTACATGCCTGGTTCCCACCGTGAAGCATGGAGGAGGAGTTTTTATGGTGGGGGGGTGCTTTTCTGGTGACACTCTTGGGGATTTATTCAAAAGTGAAGGCATACTGAATCAGCATGGCTACCACAGCATCTTGCAGCGGCATGCTAATCCATCCGGTTTGCGTTTAGTTGGACCATCATTTATTTTTCAACAGGACAATGACCCCAAACACACCTCCAGGCTGTGTAAGGGCTATTTGACCAAGAAGGAGAGTGGTGGGGTGCTACGCCAGATGACCTGGCCTCCACAGTCACCAGACCTGAACCCAATCGAGATGGATTGGGGTGAGCTGGACCGCAGAGTGAAGGCAAAAGGGCCAACAAGTGCTAAGCATCTCTGGGAACTCCTTCAAGATTGTTGGAAGACCATTTCCGGTGACTACCTCGTGAAGCTCATCAAGAGAATGCCAAGAGTGTTCAAAGCAGTCATCAAAGCAAAAGGTGGCTACTTTGAAGAACCTAGAATATAAGAGATATTTTCAGTTGTTTCACACTTTTTTGTTAAGTATATAATTCCACATGTGTTAATTCATAGTTTTGATGCCTTCAGTGTGAATGTACAATTTTCATAGTCATGAAAATACAGAAAAATCTTTAGATGAGAAGGTGTGTCCAAACTTTTGGTCTGTACTGTATATATGTGTATATTGTACTCACTCTGGTGCGATGAGAGGCAAACAGGAGTCATGTTCCTTTAAATGTCCATAGTGGTTTATTGGCATCATAAACAGTCAAAATCAAAATGCAAACAAACAGCCTTTAGTTCAGGTAAAAGCAAAAGAAAATAGTCCTTTAAGCAAAGTCTCTGGTAAACTGGACCTGCGGTCACACAAGTTGGTAAGCATCCAGCACACTGCTCCGTCTGAAGACAATACATAGGAGGCCTTCTCCCTCCAAACACAGACCATCCATTATATAGGCTGTTAACCACACCCAGAGGTGAGGTATGTGAGTAGCTAGACCCGCCCATCTCTCTAAACTACCCATAATTCGGCTCCCAGGTGCATCAAATGATCCTCTTAATGCTACATGCACTAGATAAACACTCTGGGTTATATTACAGAGACCAGCCATCTCTGTGACACATACCTACCACTGCTACGTGACCATTAGCCACCTTACATACCTCCCACTCTGCCTAAAGCCATGGAGTTTGGCACTTTCTACTACCAGACAGGGGATTCTCGATAGGGCATCGGCATTACCATGTAGCGTCCCTGCTCTATGTTCTACATGGAAGTCAAAATCCTGTAGGGCTAAAAACCAGTGGGTGACCCTGGCATTTTTTCCCTTTGTTTCCCACTTCCATCTGAGTGGGGCATGGTCGGATACCAATCTAAATTTTCGACCTAACAGTATCGTAACGTTTCCACCGCCCACTTTATGGCCAAGCACTCCTTCTTTATGACGGAATAATTTTTCTTGCATGAGGACAGGTTCCTACTCAGGTAGAAGACAGGGTGCTTCTCCCCGTGTATCTCCTGGGAAAGGACCACTCCTAAACAGACATCTGAGGCATCTGTCTGGAGTACAAACTGTTTCTTGAAGTCGGGGGCAACCAGAATCAGTTGCCAACACAGAGCCACTTTCATCTCTTGAAATGCCGTCTCGGCCTCTGCAGTCCACTTGGCCATGGCTGATTTTGTCCCCTTAAGGAGGTCAATCAGGGGTGCGGCCATCATGACGAAGTATGGGAATAACCTCCTGTAGTATCCCACGATTCCCAGGAAGGCTCTAACTGTCTTTTTCGACAGTGCTCTTTGCCAGGATTGGATTGCCTCCACTTTACTAATCTGGGGTTTAATCTTGCCTCTACTCACTACATATCCGAGGTATTTGGCCTCTTTATTTTCCATGGCACATTTCTTCAGGTTTATTGAAAACCTCGCCTTACTTAGAGCATCAAACACTGCCTGGACCTTTTCTAGATGACTCTCCCAGTCAGGGCTGAAGATAACAATATCGTCCAGGTATGCGACAGCGTATTTCCTATGGGGCACAAGGATTCGATCCATGGACCTCTGGAAGGTGACAGGGGCCCCCTGCAGTCCAAACAGCATCCGGGCTTACTGGAAGCATCCGTCTAATGTAGAAAACGCAGTCTTTTCCTTGGCTCCCTGTGCCACGGGGATCTGCCAATATCCCTTCGCCAAATCCAAGGTGGTTATGTGCCTTGCAGGCCCAAGTCACTTGATCAGCTCATCGACGCGTGGCATGGGATATGCGTCGAATTTGGAGACGTCATTCAACTTCCGATAGTCATTGCAAAACCTCCATTCACCATCAAGCTTTGGGACCAAGACAATCGTGCTCGACCAACCGCTTTTGGATACTTCAATGACTCCGAGTTTCAGCATATGAGCCACCTCTTTGGAGATCCCCTCTCGTTGGGTCTCAGGTATCCGATAGGGCTTCAAATTCACCTGCACATGTGGCTCCATCAGAACCTTGTGTTCTATGACCCTTGAGCAGCCCGGCAATTCTGAGAACAGATCCCTGTTTTTCTGCAGTAACTCAAAACACTGCTGTTTTTGGGCCTTTGTGAGCATTTCTGCTATTGTGACTCCTCCAACGTCACCTTCTGGCTTGCCCAGCAAGCATTGTGCTTCCACAGCCTCTCTGTCTTGCCACGGCTTGATGAGGTTGACGTGGTATATTTGGTACGACTTACGTCGCCCCGGTTGATGAACCTTTTAGTTCACCTCACCAACTTTTTCCAACACCTCATTTGGGCCTTGCCACTTGGCCAAGAATTTGCTTTCCACCGTAGAAATCAGAACGAGGACTCTGTCTCCAGGATTGAATTGCCGCACTCTGGCTGAGCGGTTGTAGACCCTGACCTGTACCTCTTGTGCCTGGAGGAGATGTTCTTTTACGATGGGCATCACCTTCGCAATCCTCTCCTGTATCATAGCGACGTGCTCAATGACACTCCTGTGGGGTGTGACTTTGGCTTCCCAGGTTTTCTTTGCTCCATCCAGGAGACCCCATGGATGTCGGCCATACAGGAGTTCGAACGGCAAGAACCCCATAAAGGCCTGTGGAACCTCTCGGATGGAGAACAACAGATACGGTAGGAGACAGTCCCAGTCTCTACCATCCTTTTCTATAGCCTTCATTAGCATGCTGTTCAGAGTTTTATTAAACCTTTCCACAAAGCCATCTGTCTGAGGATGTTATACTGAAGTCCTCAGTTGGGAGATGTGCAGGACCTTGCACAACTCCCTCCTCACCTTACTCATAAAGGGAGTTCCCTGGTCGGTCAGGATCTCTTTTGGTAAACCTGTCCGGGAAAAAACTTTGACCAACTCGTGGGCTATACCCTTGGCGGAGGAGTTTCTCAGGGGAATTGCTTCCGAAGAGCATGTGGCATAGTCCAGGATGTCCTATATGTATTGATGCCCATGAGCAGATTTAACCTGGGGACCAACCAAGTCCATGGAAATTCTCTCGAACGACACTTCAATAATGGGCAATGCCACGAGGGAACTTTGAAAGTGTTAGGTGGGGCGGTTAACTGGCATGTAGGGCAGGTCCTGCAATACTTTAATATTTCCCGGTGACACCTGGGCCAATAGAACATCTGCATAATCCGTTCCTGCATTTTTTCCACTCCTAGATGTCCCCCCAAGATATGTGAATGGGCCATGTTTAACACCTTCCGCCTATAGGGACCCAGCACAATTAACTGTTACACCAGCTCTTCCCTCATTTATGTGACCCAGTACAACAATTCCTCACTTATCATAAAATAGGAAAATCTTGTGTCAGCCCCTGGCTCCTGTGCCACCCCATTTATGACCGTGACATTTTTGAAGGCTTCCTTCAGAGTTAGGTCCCTATATTGGGCAGACCAAATGTCAGACTCAGGGGACCCTACCTCCTCATCCCCCACAAGGACACAAAAAGGAAACCCATCTGGGTGTGGTGATACCTCTTCAGGGTTACCTGGTTTCTTAACTGCACTAGCAAACCCTGAACCCTTCCCCCACAGATCCCAAAATAAACAAAAGTCCCGGCCTATTGATAGGGTGCAACAAGTCCTGAACGATGCTGACCTCGTGGGACTCAGTACCATGGGCCGTTTCAATGTCCACACTGGCCATAGGATAGTCCTTAGCATCGCCATGAATGCACCGTATGCTGATTTTTTTTCCCCGGGATCAGTTGGAGAGGAAGAGTGTCCCTCACAAGCGTCACCAGACTCCCGGTGTCTTGCAGCAGTTCCGTTACCTGCCGCCCGTTAAAATCACGGGACTCACTTGTGACCCCTTGCTGGGTGGACAGTTCACACTGCCGGTCGGATACACGTAAAATGAACAGTGGCATCCTATGCTGCAGTCTATCTGCTCGGGGGTCAGGAGACAACAGGCGGCTATATGGCCTCGGCCAGATCACCCGTAGGGAACTGAACTTGGGAAACACCTACCCCGCCCCTTTGGACCTTGGATGCCCCATCCCATTTTGGGCCTCAGCCCCCTGTTGAGACCCCCAGTATGGAGTGAGCTGCCTTTCCAAGGAACCTTCAACCCCCTGGTATCTCTCGACCATTCCGACCAGTTCATCCGCATTCTGGGGATCACCCTGGGCAAGCCAAGTCTGTATGGGCCTCGGTAGGGAGTGCACAAACCTGTCCATTATCACTCGCTCTACTATCTGCGCAGGCGTAGAGGATTCAAGCTGCAGCCACTTCAGGACCAGGTCCAATAGGTCAAACATTTGGGAGTGAGGGGGTTTGTCCCGATAATACGCCCAGCGGTGGACCCGCTGTGCCCTGACAGTCATCATCACCACCAAGCGTGCCAGGATTTCTGTTTTTAATTTACCATACTCCTTGGCATCCAGGCATACCAGGATCAAGGGGTGCCATGCATACCAGGATCAAGGGGTGCCATGCATACCAGGATCGAGGGGTGCCATGCATACCAGGATCAAGGGGTGCCAAGCATACCAGGATCAAGGGGTGCCATGCATACCAGGATCAAGGAGTGCCATGCATTCCAGGATGGGGGATCAAGGGGTGCCATGCATACCAGGATGGGGATGAGGGTCATGTATACCTGGATGGGGATGAGGGCCATGTATACCAGGATGGGGATGAGGGCCACGTATACTAGGAAGGAGGGGTCATACATACCAGAATGAAGGATATTAATAGAGATGAGCGGTGTTCGACTAGAACTGTTCACCAATCTCAAATTCGAGCTGTTTTGGGCGGTGTTCGAGTCGTTCGACGAACGCGAACGATTTGCAAAAAATTCAGCTGTTTGAGGTTATGTTCGATAACTGTTCGTGCACCAAAAGCATGACTGGATTTTTTCACATCATGAATGGATTGTCTGCCACTCAATGTAATGCCACAGCCATGGTGGTTGTGGCATTACAGTGGTTGCCCAAATCGATGGGAACAGTGCTCACAGTGAAAAATGAAAAGCCGGCAATTCAGCACCAGCATACACCGGTACCTGACAATTTAGAACAGAAAGAATAGAGCATCACACATAGATTAGATAGATAGAAACATGTTAGTCACATAAATAATAAGTACAGTGACAGTGTTGGTTACTGTACTTGTCATTTAGTGTTAAAGTAAAGGATTTATTAAAAAAAAATTGGCGTGGGGTTCCCCGTAATTTTAGTCTCTAGCTGAGGTTAAGCAGACGGCTGGGGCAGATGTTTGAAGCCTGGGAAGGGGGTAATACCCATGGAGCTTCCCAGGCTACTAATATCAGCCCCCGGCTGAATACCTAGCCTTTACTAGCTATTATAATGGGGGACGCAAAAAAAAATTACGTGGGGTCCCCCCTATTTTAATAGCTAGCAAAGGCTAGGCAGACAGCTGGGGGATGATATTAATAGCACAGGAAGGGTGCCATGAATATTGGCCCCCTCCCAGGCTGTAAACACCAGCCGTCAGCCGCCCCAGAAATGGGGCATCCATAGGATGCGCCAATTCTGGCACTTAGCCTCGCTCTTCCCACTGCCCTGTAGCGGTGGCAGTGGGGTAATAGGGCTGGGGTTGATGTCAGCTTACAATGCCAGCTGACATCAAGGTTAGTAATGGAGACGTGTCTATAAGACACCCCCATTACAAACCCCATAGTCAAAGTTAAAAAAAACACAAACACCCAGAATAAAGTCCTTTAATTGAAATAAAGACACAATTCTTTAATGTTCTAAATTAAACCATACTTACCATCACGCCAATTCCAGCAGAAGTCAATGTCTTCTGCAATAAAAGTAAAATAATAAACCAACCTCATCCTTACCTTTCCATGGTTCCCAGGATGGCTCCAGCTCTGCTACATTCACATGACAGGCTGGATCGCTGCCGAAAGCTGCCATCCAGCTTGCCATGCTGCAGACACTGAGAAGCGCAGGCATGCTTGTGCTCCTCAGTGTCTGGCTGTGACGGCATCCAGATGAGCCGAGTTCATGTCCAATGAACTCAGCTCACCTCATGCACGTCACTGACAATATGGGAGAATTCTCCTGCGCTTGCCGTGAGCGCAGGAGAATTCTCCCATGCTGTCAGTGACGTGCATGAGGTGAGATGAGTTCATTGAATTCTCTCACCCTCACCGCAAGCGCAGGAGAATTTTCCCACGCAGTCAGTGACGTGCATGAGGTGAGCTGAGTTCATTGGACATGAACTCGGCTCATTTGGATGCCGTCACAGCCAGACACTGAGGAGCGCAAGCATGCCTGCGCTTCTCAGTGTCTGCGGCATGGCAAGCTGGATGGCAGCTTTCTGCTGCGGACCAGTCTGTCATGTGAATGTAGCAGAGCGGATGCTGTCGTGTGAACCATGGAAAGGTAAGGATGAGGTTGGTTTATTATTTTATTTTTATTGCAGGAGATCGTTGGCTTCAGCTGGAATGGGTGTGATGGTATGTATGGTTTAATTTAGAACATTAAAGAATTGTGTTTATTTCAATTAAAGGACTTTATTCTGGGTGTTTGTGTTTTTTTTAACTTTAACTATGGGGTTAGTAATGGGGGTGTCTTATAGACGCCTCTCCATTACTAACCTGGGCTTGATGTCAGCTGGCATTATAAGCTGACATCAACCCCAGCCCTATTACCCCACTGCCACCGCTACAGGGCAGTGGGAAGAGCGAGGCTAAGTGCCAGAATTGGCGCATCCTATGGATGCGCCATTTCTGGGGCGGCTGACGGCTGGTGTTTCTAGCCTGGGAGGGGGCCAATATTCATGGCACCCTTCCTGGACTACTATTGTCAGCCCCCAGCTGTCTGTCTAGCCTTTGCTAGCTATTAAAATAGGGGGGACCTCACGTCATTTTTTTTTGGGGTCCCCCATTTTAATAGCTAGTAAAGGCTAGGTATTCAGGTGGGGGCTGACATTAGTAACCTGGGAAGCTCCGTGGGTATTACTCCCTTCCCAGGCTTCAAACATTTACATCAGCCGTCTGCATAACCTCTGCTAGAGACTAAAATTAAGGGGAACCGCACGCCAATTTTTTTTTAAATAAATCCTTTATTTTAACACTAAATGACAAGTACAGTAATCAACACTGTCACTGTACTTATTATATATGTGACTGAAATGTTTCTATCTATCTAATCTATGTGTGATGCTCTATTCTTTCTGTTCTAAATTGTCGGGTACCGATGCTGAATTGCCGGCCGGCTTTTTTAAAGAGAGTGTCTTCTGAGCAGTTTGTCAGTTTTTGGACACCTTTGAAGGTGTTTTCTATGTGTTTTTGTTTGCCTGCCATTGGTTTTAATAGTGTTGAATGGTGTTCAACAGTGTTCTAAGGTGTTCGATGAACAGTTACAGGAACATCCCGGTGTTCGACGAACCGAACCGAACCCGAACACTATGGGGTGGCTCAACACTAGATATTAACAGAATAGGGGGACATTACCCCAATACCAGTGTCAGCAGCAGACCTCCTCCCCCATAACAGTGCATCATGGCCACATTTTTTGCTTACATTTTTTTTTCTATTTTCCTCCTCTAAAACCTAGGTGCGTCTTATGGTCCAGTGCATCTTATAGTCCGATAAATAGGGTATATATTTAAATATGTATCTATATATATATATATATATATATATATATATATATATATATATATATACACACAGTACAGCCCAAAAGTTTGGACACACCTTCTCATTTAAAGATTTTTCTGTATTATCATGACTATGAAAATTGTACATTCACACTGAAGGCATCAAAACTATGAATTAACACATGTGGAATTATATACTTATCAAAAAAGTGTGAAAAAACTGAAAATATGTCTTATATTCTAGGTTCTTCAAAGTAGCCACCATTTGCTTTAATGACTGCTTTGCACATTCTTGGCATTCTCTTGATGAGCTTCAAGAGGTAGTCACCGGAAATGGTTTTCACTTCACAGGTGTGCCCTGTCAGGTTTAATAATTGGGATTTCTTGCCTTATAAATGGGGTTGAGACCATCAGCTGTGTTGTGCAGAAGTCTGGTGGATACACTGCTGATTGTCCTACTGAATAGACTGTTAGAATTTGTATTATGGAAAGAAAAAAGCAGCTAAGAAAAGAAAAACAAGTGGCCATCATTACTTTAAGAAATTAAGGTCAGTGCGAAAAATTTGGCAAACTTTGAAAGTGTGGCCAAGTGCAGTTGCAAACACCATTAAGCGCTAGAAAAAAACTGGCTCACATGAGGACCGCCCCAGGGAAGGAAGACCAAGAGTTACCTCTGCTTCTGAGGATAAGTTTATTCGAGTCACCAGCCTCAGAAATCGCAGGTTAACAGCAGCTCAGATTAGAGACCTGGTCAATGCCACACAGAGTTCTAGCAGCAGACACATCTCTTCAACAACTGTTAAGAGGAGACTTTGTGCAGCAGGCCTTCATGGTAAAATAGCTGCTAGGAAACCACTGCTAAGGACAGGCAACAAGCAGAAGAGACTTGTTTGGGCTAAAGAACACAAGGAATGGACATTAGACCAGTGAAAATCTGTGCTTTGGTCTGATGAGTCCAAATTTGAGATCTTTGGTTCCAACCATACTATCTTTGTGCGACGCAGAAAAGGTGAACGGATGGACTCTACATGCCTGGTTCCCACCGTGAAGCATGGAGGAGGAGGTCTGATATTGTGGGGGTGCTTTGCTGCGGCATGCTATTCCATCCGGTTTGCGTTTAGTTGGACCATCATTTATTTTTCAACAGGACAATGACCCCAAACACACCTCCAGGCTGTGTAAGGGCTATTTGACCAAGAAGGAGAGTGATGGGGTGCTAATCGAGATGACCTGGCCTCCACAGTCACAAGACCTGAACCCAATCGAGATGGTTTGGAGTGAGCTGGACCGCAAAGTGAAGGCAAAAGGGCCAACAAGTGCTAAGCATATCTGGGAACTCCTTCAAGATTGTTGGAAGACCATTTCCGGTGACTACCTCTTGAAGCTCATCAAGAGAATGCCAAGAGTGTGCAAATCAGACATCAAAGCAAAAGGTGGCTACTTTGAAGAACCTAGAATATAAGACACATTTTCAGTTGTTTCACACTTTTTTGTTAAGTATATTATTCCACATGTGTTAATTCATAGTTTTGATGCCTTCAGTGTGAATGTACAATTTGTTTAGTCATGGAAATACAGAAAAATCTTTAAATGAGAAGGTGTGTCCAAACTTTTGGTCTGTGCTGTATATATATATATATATATATATATATATATATATATATATACAGTGCATTGTGAAAGTATTTGGCCCCCTTGAACTTTTCTACCTTTTGCTACATTTCTGGCTTCAAACATAAAGATATAAAATTCTAATTTTTTTGGGAAGAATCAGAATGGGCAGCGTTACCATCTGAGAAAATAAAGAACCTCATCCACAGCAACCACAAAAGACTTCAAGTTTTTATTGATGTTAGAGGGGGCAATACACAGTATTAAGAACTGTGGTATGTGAACGTTCGATCAGGGCCATTTGGATGTTTTTGGTTGTCATTAAGATTTAAAAAGAGAAAACACAGTAGTTTGATAATAAATGACTTCACCCAACCAATAACCATGAGTGGAGAAAAAGTTTTTTTGTTATCATTCATATTCTCTGAAACAAGGCCAAGAAAGGAAAAATTCTGCGGGGGTATGTAAACTTTTGAGCACAAATGTATAGTCATGACCAAAAGTGATGGCACCCTTGAAATTTTGACAGAAAGTAAAGTATTTCTACTTTAAAATTATGGCAATTACACATGTTTTGTTATACACATGTTTCTTTCCTTTGTGTGTATTGGAACATCACAAAGGAACAGGGAAAAAAAGGTAAATTGGACTTCATTTCAGACAAAACCCAAAAAATGGGCAGCACAAAATTTGTGGCTCCTTCAACTTAATATTTGGTTGCACACCCTTTGGAATAAATAACTGTATCAGTCGCTTCCTATAGCCATCAACATGCTTTGTGTACTCTCAACTGGAATTTTTGCCACTCTACTTTTGCAAACTGTTCCAGGTCTCTCATATTTGAAGGGTGCCTTCTCCCAACAGCAATTTTAAGGTCACTCCATAGGTGTTCAATGGGATTTAGATGCGGACTCACCTCTGGCTACTTCAGAACTCTCCAGCTCTTTCTTTCCACCCATTTCTGGGTGCTTCTTGAAGTATGTTTGGGGTCATGGTCTTGCTAGAAGACCCAGCTTTATGACATTGGGCAATACATTGTGAACCCAAATCCTTTGGTAATCTTCAGATTTCATGATGCCTTGCACACAGTCAAGGTACCCAATGCTAGAGGCAGCAAAACAACCCCAAAACATCTTTGAACCTTCAACATATTTGACTGTAGGTATGGTGCGCTTTTCTTTATAGGCCTCATTTCATTTTTGCTAAACAGCAGAATGATGAGCTTTACCAAAAAACTCTATCTTGGTCTCATCTGTACACAATATGTTTTCCCAGAAGGATTTTGCCTTATTCACATACATTTTGGTAAACTGCAGTCCAGATATTTTATGTCTCTGTGTAAGCGGTGGCATCCTACTGCGTTTACTGCCATAGGCTTTCATTTCATTCAAATGTCAATGGATAGTTTGTGCTTACACTGATTCACCCTGAGCCTGCAGGATAGCTTGAATTTCTTTGGAACTTAATTGGGGCTGCTTATCCACCATCCAGACTATCCTGCAATGCAACATTTCATCAATTTTTCTCTGACATCCACCCTTGTCCAGGGAGATAAGCTACATTGGTTGTAAACTTTTTGATTATGTTGCGCACCATGGACAAAGAAACAGCAAGGTCTCTGGAGATGGACTTGTAACGTTGAGATTGTTGATATTGTTCAACAATGTTGCCTCTCAAGTCCTCAGACAGTTCTCTTCTCTTTCAGTTCTCTGTGCTTAGTAGCACACATAGAAACACATTGCAAAGGTTGAGTCAACTTCTCCATTTTTATCTGGTTTTAGGTGTGATTTTTATATTGCCCACACCTGTTACTTGCCACAGGTGAGTTTGAACGAGCATCACATGCTTGAAATACAGTTGTTTACCCACAATTTGGGAAAGGTGTTAACAATTTTGTCCAGCCCATTTTGGGGATTTTGTGTGAAATTATGTCCAATTTGTTTTCTTTTCTCTGTGTTTTTTTGTGTTGTTTCAATACACACAAAGGAAGTAAACATGTGTATAACAAAATATGTGTAACTGCAATAATTTTGTGGGAGAAATACTTCTTTTCTGGAACAATTTCAAGGGTGCCGACACTTTCAGCCATGACTGTATATCTATACAAGCATACATAAACATATATATAAGTATATACAGTATATATATTCAAATATACAGTATATATATCTATATATATATACGGTAGATATATAGATATATAGATATATCTATATATCTATATATATATGTGTATGTAGCTCCATCCATATAGTTTCACCAAGAAATATATTCATAAACATATTTAGGTGCTATTATCATAGTCAGTAGGTAAATCTACATTAATGACATTAATTTTTATAAATGCAATGAAAGCGTATTTACATGTATATAACTTTTTTACAGAACTGTAGAAGAAAAGACATGGACCACACATCCAAAACTCATACATTGATCTAATTTCGCTAGGCAAAAATTTACAAAACTAAACAAGAGGTTATTAGTAACGAAGCCCACTGCAATGTCATGGTGAACCTCTCATCAGGTCCCTAGACTAAAAAGTTTGGTGTCATGCGCAAACCACCATCAGAGTGAAAATGCACCAGAAGGTTGGGCATCCTGGTGCCTCACAGCACCCATGCTGCGATGCTGATTTCTCATGACTTCAGGCCACATCGACCCACAAGTCACACAAGGGAAAATCATACGAGAACTAGCTTTAGACTCTGTATTTGCCACTATTTACATTTTTTTTGCAAACCCTGCTTCATTTATTTTTGTGAAACATTTATGCTGTAATTAAGAGAAGAAAATAGAGATAGATAGGTATAGTTATAATGGTGCAATAGACAGACAGATAGATAGGTAACATTGTCTCATAGCTAGAGTCTCACATAGCCGTATTTTCTCCTATCCAAGAGAATCTGTCTGTTTATGCAACTCACACTCTGAGCACACTCTGACCAAAATTTGACTAGAGCATGGTCATAGTATGATCTGATTTTCTCAGATGAGAAGATGCAAAAAAAAATTAACTTTCTCCATTCTGTCAGTCCGTCAAAATTGGACTGCACTCGGATGTGACTTACATGGTAGTAGGGTGCGATCCAAATAACAGATGTAAATCGTGTATGCAGAGATTTTTTCCTCGGACAGACTCTGTCTGAAGAAAAAAATTGGATATCTGCACGGCCCCATAGAATAGCATTAATCCGAGTGCGATCTGATGTTTTGACGGATCACACTCAGACCGAAAATACAGTCGTCTGCATGAGCCCTAATAAAGTAAATGTTAAACTAGCCCCCAAGGAAATTGTCAGTTTACTGCAAACCAATATTCTATGGCAACAGTCAGCGCAGAGATATAAAACCATCCTTCTGACATGTTATCTCTGAAAGACACAACTAAAACACTTTTATTTGGCGTGAAATATCTCAGAAGCCATTAAAACTTACACCAAGGAAAATTGTTTTACTTGCAGGTTAAATGCTGATAAGGTCTTCTAGGTCACTTGGGTGTAGCAAGGTTCACAGCTGTCTGAAGAAAGCATTTGTTCTTGTGAGTTGTATTCTTGAACACTGCTCCTCACTGCTCTGATAAAATCTAAATCTTATGAGGTAAAGAGTCAATCTGAAACCTCAAAGGCATTTCCCATAAATCTGATAAATTACAGCCCAGGTGCGGTAACAATTTGTCAAGATTGTAAATACGAAGAGTTTAACCAAGCTGTCACAATGAAGAAAGTGAGAGTCTGTCTGAGAGACTCTACCTGCAAATCACACCTGGACTATATTACCTTTTGCAAGCTTGGGCCAAATTTACAATCTTTTAACAGTTACAAGCAATTATGATTGTGTAACTACTCAAGTCATTAGCAAGTCCATACAAGAAGGCATTTCTTCTCCAACAACATAACTATAGATAGTTGTCTATCATTTCATATTAATTTATTTGGGAAGCCAGGATGAAAGCAGCATAAATTATTTTCATGAGCTTTGTCTGAACAGAAATTATACTCATTTCCAAGCGCTCAGGCTTTTTGTACAGTGAGATGCTAACAGATATATCATTCTCTCCACTAAATGAGTAGAGGAGCGCTGACTAATATGGATTGCATACAATAGCTGTAGCCCAATAGTTATTTCAACTTTCGAGTACATTCCCAGGAGACCAGCGAGCACAGCAATGGGGATTTGGTCATGCCAAATGCTGATTTGCTGCATCGTATGGGCAGTATGGATGGAAATTCTGTGAATATCAATTTATGTTGTGAGTTTACTCTGTAGGGTGTGATGGAGATTTTGAGAAATCTTACATCCAATGCTGCTGTAATATTCAGCACATATCCACTGAGTATATGCCATGTGTGAAGGTACACTTTATAGAGGACTTGTTACCAGGATTTGGACTCAGACATTGCTGTAATGGCGTTTTGAAGCTGATTATCCAGCCATGGACATTTTATGCTGATGAGGCGTAAGTGCAGTGTGGCTAGATGTTGCATTCCACCTTCTACTGCCAGTCCAGATATTATCCGCGCTCGGCCTACCTCATGTCTATGACTGACAGGTCACTGCTTCCTTTGACCGAAATGTCATGCAGGAGCCATTATTGCCATAGACTGGGCATGCACAGTAACTTCCAAATGACATTATTGAGTTGAGAAATCAATCTGCGCATATGCCAACTCCGGCAATACTGGTGTCTGCATGAAATTTCAGCCAGAGGAACAGGTCAATGAAAAAGTAATGAGCTGTCAGTCACAGACCAGAGGCAGGTGAGGAGCTGATAATACAGGTAGGAGAAGACCAAGTGGTCCAGCCCCTGATTAGCATAACATTTCCACAGCTGATTACAGAAGAACAACAAAATGGATTTCTTCAAAAAACGCATCATTCTAATCAGCTTCAAATCACCATCACAGCGTTGTATTTAGTTAAGAGTCCAAAATTCTGCTGACAGGTCCTTTTTAAAAGAACCTCATTAAGTTTAGAATTGACGGTGGAAAGTTAAATTGTACAGTTTAGAATCTATAAATACCTTGTTTTGAATTTATTTTAGTGCACATGGACATCATCTCCATCACCTTTAGCAGGGACCATCTGACATCTGCACTTTTTGTACAGAGGAAATGTGCAAAGCCTTAGGCTGCGCCCCAGTATCAGTATTTGGTCAGTATTCAGGCAGTATTTTTCTCAGGAGTGGGAGCCAAAACCAGGAGTGGGTGATAAATGCAAAATTGGTGACTTGTTTCTATTATACCTTTTCTCTGATTGCTCCTCATCTAGTTTTGGCTCCCTCTCCTGAGAAAAAATACTGACCGAATACTGACCAAATACTGATAGTGGGGCAGTGGCCCTAGCAGTGAATACAGGGAGTTCAGTGATTGATCCATCCATGGCACCACCGATTTTGTGCATACGTAGCTAGTTAAGCATGCTAGGGAAGCTAGCATGTTCTGAATTAGTTGGTGTTTTTGCCTTGCTTTTAGATGGTAAAAAACAAGAAGAATGAAAAACAAAAGTTATCAGGGCCAAATCAAACTTATTTCACATTTTTAAAATAAATGAATGACAAACCATTTCATCAATGATAACAGTAATTTTGTATGTTAAACATCTGGTAAACTTAAAATGTCATTTCAGGAGAACTTATGTCAGAATGCTTGCATCTGCTGCTAGTTTCTTCCGCCTTTCCCCTCTCTGTAGAACTTTATAAGCACCAACTATCATCTTCTATTGCAGTAATGGGAAAGTCTGTACCCACTGAAGACATATTTTACCTTTCAATTGAGAATATTGATAATGAAAGATAAATCCAGGATGAGAAAGAAACACATTTCTCTAATAAGATATACTACAAAGTTATTTATTTTTATGTGTACTTTTGATATACATTAAAAACATACATGACTGTTCAGTTATTCCTTAAATGTGTGATATCTGGCCATGCTATAAACCAAATATCATTTAATTAACAAAAGAACAAAAAAAAGTAGCTCCACAAATAAAGTATGTCATTGCTGCTCTTTTCTACAGTAGCAATCTATTAAATAAGCAGGATAGCTTAAAAAAAATATCCCACAAACATTTGTGACAATTCCCACCATCCCAAATCCCCACAATCAGCTGCTTGCAGCTCCTAAAACAGCCAGATGTGAACACTGTACAGAATGTGAACAGCACAGCTCCATACACAGTATAGTGGCTATTCTTATGGCGCTGCATCTCAGCTTGTATTGAAGTGACTAGGTGCTGAGCTGCTGACCTGAGAATGGCCAGTGTTATATATACTCTGTGAGCTTAAAATAGCTGTTTGTTGAATATGCAGGGAGGAAATTAACTTTATTCCTCCCAGTAGCCTCCAGTTTTCAGTCATAGAGGTGCTGACTGGCACAGCTTCAGCAGCCAGGCTTTCAGTGCAGTGGCTGCACCACTTTAGAATGCTATTAACCTGCATATTTACCCCATATCTGCAGGTTAATAGCATTTTTTTACATAACAGGTTCCATTTAAGCTCACCAATACTGTAAACTATAAAAATAGTTTTAATTTAGTACTTTTAAACAATGAAAATATATATATTTTTTATTTTTACATTAACGTTAGTGTTGGGGTAGATTTTGGAGTATATGTTGGAGTACACCATTTTTGGAGAACATATGACTTATTTAAAACATTTTTGAAGTTGAAGAAACAGCATATTTGTCATCATTTTAGTCAACTCATTATCCTCAGAGAAATATAGTACATTATAAAATAAACACAAATTATCTCTTTTCCTTAAGAAAGGATACTGCCAAGTGTCAGGTATAAGCAGCTATCCCAAAAGTTGGGGTTTGACCCATTAGTATATGTGCCTACGATGTCTTTTTCAGGCATATTCACTATACAACTCACAAGAAAAAGCACTAATTAAACAATAAAAAGCATGAACATATGCATTGCAAAGTAGAAAGATGCTTCCAGACAAGATGCCAGGCAAAATATTGTAGACTATACTGAAGCATCTTCTTCCCTCCATAAAAACTTGCTGGGTTCGCACATTTCTAAAAGACGTCATGTCATGCGGAAAAAAATAAAGTGCCTTCCCTTCTATTAACATTAGATTCAAAGAAAGCTTTTGGCAGGGTTTATTGGCAATTTACATTCCACACTGTCTGAATTTGTCTCTACACCAATGCCATTGTCGTCTTTAGCCCGAACTGGGCTAGTCATCTGCCAAAGGTACAGGCGATTCTGGATGTTTTAAGAAAGGCAGGAATTACGATCAATCTGAGAAAATGTGCCATTGGGAAGGAGGAGGCCAATTACTTAGGCTACGTCGTCGGGAGAGGCGAAATTAAGCCACAGATCAAGGCAATTCAGAACTGGCCACAATTGTTCTCCAAGAAGCAGGTGAGAGCGTTTCTTTGAATTGTGGGATATTACTGGCAGTTTATCCCAAATTTTGCCATGATTGCGGTATCACTGATGGACCTCCTGAAAGACACAAAAACAACGATGGCAAAATGGACGGTTGAAACTGAAATGGCTTTCCAACAGCTGAAGCTGGCACTCTGTAAGCAGCCGGTCCTGGTCGCACCAGACTTCACTAAAGAATTTGTGCTCCAGACAGATGCCTCAGAAGTTGGCCTAGGAGCTGTGCTGTCGCAGGAGATAAATGGGGAAGAGCATACCATCCTGTACATGAGCCGGAAACTCTTCATCCTGCGAGAAAAATTACGCCATTGTAGAGAAAGAATACCTAGCCATAAAATGGGCCATAGATATGCAAAGGTATTACCTACTTGGCAGAAAGTTTAAATTGGTGTCAGACCATGCCCCTTTCAGATGGTTGAGGGAAAAGAAGGGTAATAATGCTTGAGTAACTAGGGGGTTCTTAGGTCTCCAAGACTTTAATTTTCACGTGGAGCATAGATCCGGAAGTTACAAGCTAATGCTGATGCCCTCTCCAGAATTCCCTGCTTGGTGTCTGAAGGTGCCCAAACCCCCGGCTTTGGGCAGAGGGGGGGAATATGTGACAGAGTCACTGGTATTATATGTGAGGGGAGGTGTGTGTCACTCAGGATGCTCTCCTGTGTGAATTAAGACTTACTGAATTTCTGCCAGCATGTTATGTGCTGGGAGTTTGCTCTTTTAATGGGTGTGGTTTTATGGGAATGACGTAGAGAGGGAGGGAAGTCATTCCCCATACCTCCCCCTCATGGTGTGGCTGAACAGGGTTTAAATGTTCAGTCAGTTTGTTTTCCTGGGTGGAGTGTGTGATCTGGAGATTGAAGTCTCCAGGCTCTGTGTGGCTGATGCCAGAGAGCAACACGGAGGACTGGTGTTGAAACTTCACAAGACTATCTGCAGCCGTCAAAGGCCCTGCTGGCTAGAGGACTCTGTTATAGTTCATATTTTGTTTTCCTGTTAACCCTGAGAGGGACTGTTTATTTTTATGGGACACTGCTGGAGTTTATGCCACACAATAAACCCACAGGAAGTTTACCCAAATCGCGTGTGCTGTGTCTACCTCTGGAGAGCCGAGCAAGTCGCTTTACCACAACATATATATCTATATATTTATTATTTGTTTTCATCTTTTACATTTTAAAAATTACAGGTAGTTTATTATGGATTTTGACGTGTGTTTAGAATCATTATCCGTTTGTAGAAGCCATCCTTTTTTCAACTTCAGTTTTTTTGCAGAAGGTGTTATGTTTACATCAAGAATATGTTGAAATTTCATTGAATCCATTCTTCCCTCTACCTGTGAAATGTTCCCCATGCCATTGACTGCAACACAACCCCAAAGCATGATTGATACACTCTCATGCTTAATAGTTGGCGAGATGTTCTTTTCCTGAAATTCTGTGCCCTTTTTCTCCACACATACCTTTGATCATTGTGGCCAAAGTTAACCTCATTGGTCCACAGGACTTTTTTCCAAAATGCATCAGGCTTGTTAAGATGTTATTTTGCATACTTCTGACATTGAATTTTATGGTGACGTCAAAGGAGAGGTTTTCTTCTGATGACTGTTCCATGAAGCCCATATTTGTGCAGGATTCTCTGAACAGTAGAACAATGTACCACAACTCCAGATTCTGCCAAATCTTTCTGAAGGTCTTTTGCAGTTAAGTTCTGATTTGCCTCTCTAGCAATCCTATGATCAGCTCTCACTGAAATTTTTCTTGGTCTTTCAGACCTTATCTTGACTTCCACTGTTACTGTTAACTGCCATTTCTTAATTACATTTCGAATTGAGGAAAAGGCAACTTGAAAACACTTTTCTATCTTCTTATGGACTTCTCCTGCTTTGTGGACCTCCACCATTTTCATTTTCAGAGTGCTAGGGAGCTGCTTAATATAACCTATGACTGCTGTTTTTTGGCATAAGGTTAGAGGAGGCTGGGTTTTTATAAAGCTGGGAACTTTGCATCACCTGGCCTTTCCTAACTATGATAGTGAGCAAGCCTTAACCCTAACAGGCTAGTTAAGGTATGAAACCTTGGTTAAAGTTATCTGAGCACACAAATCTCCAAAGGTGTTCAAACTTTTGCATCAGCCCATTTTCCATTTTGTAATTTTTAAAATGTAAAAAATGACAATATATATATAAAGTGTTTGCCCCCTTCCTAATTTATTTTTCATCTGCATGTTTGTCACACTTAAATGTTTCACATCACCAAACAAATTTAAATATTAGGCAAAGATGACACAAGTAAACACAAAGTGCAGTTTTCAAATGAGAGTCTTTATTATTAAGGAAAAAAGAAATTCAAGCCTACAGGGCCATGTGTGAAAAAGTGATTGCCCCCTAAACCTAATAACTGCTTGGACCACCCTTAGCAGCGACAACTGCAATCAAGCGTTAGCAATAACTGGCAATGAGTCTTTTACAACGATCTGGAGGAATTTTGGCCCACTCATCTTTGCAGAATTGTTGTAATTCAGCCACATTGGAGGGTTTCTGAGCATGAACCTCCTTTAGAAGGTCATGTCACAGCATCTCAATCCAATTAAGGTCAGGACTTTGACTAGGCCACTCCAAATTCTTAATTGTGTTTTTCTTAAGCTATTCAGAGGTGGAGTTGCTGGTGTGTTTTGGATCATTGTCCTGCTGCATACCCAAAATGCGCTTCAGCTTGAGGTCATGAACAGATAGACGGACATTCTTCTTCAGGATTTTTTGGTAGATAGCAGAATTCATGGTTCTATTTACCACAGCAAGTCTTCTGGGTCCTGAAGCAGCAAAATAGCCACAGGCCATCACACTACCACCACCATATTTTACTGTTGGTATGATGTTCCTTTTCTGAAATACTGTGTTACTTCTACTCCAGATGTAATGGGACATACACCTTCCACAAAGTTCAACTTTTATCTCGTCAGTCTGCAGAGTATTCTCCCAAAAGTCTTGGGGATCATCAAGATGTTTTCTGGCAAAACTGAGATGAGCCTTTATGTTCTTATTGCTCAGCAGTGGTTTTCATCTTGAAACTCTGCCGTGCAGGCCATTTTTGCCCATGGTGGAGTAATGAACACTGACCTTAACTGAGGTAACTGTGGCCTGCGGTTCTTTGGATGTTGTTCTGAGGTCTTTTGTGACCTCTTGCATGAGTCGTCGCTGGGGTAATTTTGGTCAGCTGGCTACTCTAGTCAAGGTGTACCACTGTTCCATGTTTTTGCCATTTGTGGATAATGGCTCTCACTGTGGTTCGCTGGAGTCCCAAAGCTTTAGAAATAGCTTTATAACCTTTTCCAGACTGATAAATCTCAATTACTTTGTTTCTTATTTGTTCCTGAATTTCTTTGGATCGAGGCATGATATCTAACTTTTGAGGATCTTTTGGTCTATTTCACTTTGTCAGGCAGGTCCTATTTAAGTGATTTCTTGAGTGAGAACAGGTGCGGCAGCAATCAGGCCTGTGTGTGGCTAGAGAAATTGAACTCAGCTTTTATTTGCATTTTATTGCATGAAATACGTATTTGATACAATAGAAAAACAGAACTTAATATTTGGTACAGAAACCTTTACTTGTAATTACAGTGGTCAGACATTTCCTATAGTTCCTAACCAAGTTTGCACACACTGCCGGAGGGATTTTGTCCCACTCCTCCACACTGATGTTCTCCAGATCTTTCAGGTTTCAGAGCTGTCACTGGGCAACGTTGAGTTTCAGCTCCCTCCAAAGGTTTTCTATTGGGTCCAGGTCTGTAGACTGGCTAGGCCATTCCAGGACCTTGAAATGCTTCTTATGGAGCCACTTCTTAGTTGCCCTGGCTGTGTCATTGTCATGATGGAAGACCCAGCCACAACCCTTCTTCAATTCTCTTACTGAGGGAAAGAGGTTGTTGGCCAAAATCTCGTCATACATGACCCCATCCATCCTCTCATCAATGCAGTCGTCCTGTCCCCTTTGCAGAAAAGCACTCCAAAAGTACAATATTTCCTCTACCATGCTTCACGGTTGGGAAGGTATTCTTGGGGTTGTACTTATCCTTCTTCTTCCTCCAATCATGGTGAGTGGAGTTAATACTAAAATGTTCAATTTTGGTCTCATCTGACGACATGACCTTCTCCCATGCCTCCTCTGGATCATCCAGATGGTCAATGGCAAACTTCAAACTAGTGTGGACATGTGCTGGCGTGAGCAGGGGGACCTTGCGCGCCCTGCAGGATTTTAATCCATGACGGCGTAGTGTGTTACTAACGCTAATGTTTGAGGCTGTATTCCCAGCTCTCTTCAGGTCTTTGACCAGGTCTCCCCATGTAGTTCTGGGCTCATTTCTAACCTTTCTCAGAATCATCCTAACCCCGTGAAGCAAGATCCTGCATGGAGTCCCAGACCAGGAAAGATTGACAGTCATCTTGTGTTTCTTCCTTTTTCTAATAATTGTGCCAACAGTTGTTGCCTTCTCACCAACCTGCTTGCCTATTGTTCTGTAGCCCATCCTAGCCTTATGCAGGTCTACAATTTTGTCCCTGGTGTCCTTAGACAGCTCTTTGGTCTTGGCCATGGTGGAGAGGTTTGAGTATGATTGATTGAGTGTGTGGACAGGTGTACTTTATACAGGTAATGAGTTCACACAGGTACAATTAATCCAGGTAATAAGTGCAGAGTAGGAGGGCTTCTTAAAGAAAAACTAACAGGTCTGTGAGAGACAGAATTCTTGCTAGTTGGTAGGAGATCAAACACTTATTTCATGCAATAAAATGCAATTTAATTATTTAAAAATCATACAATGTGATTTTCTGTTTTTTCCTTTTAGATTTTGTCTCTCACAGTTGAAGTGTACCTACGATAAAACTGACAGACCTCTCCATTCTTTGTAGGTGGGAAAACTTGCAAAATCATCAGTGTATCAAATACTTATTTCCCCCACTGTATATATATATTTTTGCCTAAAATAGAAAGGAAATGTGTCACCTTTAACTTTAGGCCATTTAGAGATCATTTCATCTTCAGCTTGTTCAACTGTTCACAATAACAATAATTTTGACCATGGGTGCCCAAACTTTTACATGCCACTGTGCAGGTGTTAGATGTTATAGACTATAATATATAATAGACAGGTTAGACGTATTTATCTCAGAATAATACCTTGCCTATTTATACAAAGATGGTTTGTGAAACATTCTCTCTGATACTGCTATATACAACCTCTTGACAGCAAAATATTTTATAAACTTTGCAATAAGGATACTGCATTCTCAAAACACCTAACATTCTCGGCTGAGAGAAAGATTTAAACAAGCCTTTCTCCACTGACTAATGGAATTCAGCACTCAGACAAGCTTACTCGTTTCGCTTTGCTCTTCTCACCAAGAAGTCGAAGAAGTCCTTTACAAAACAATCTCCAGATGGTATTTTCTACCACTTAAACTTAGAAGAATTTTTCCTTATCAATCAAATAAGTGTTGGAGAGATTGGGGCCATAAGGGTTCATTACGTCATATATGTTGGTTATATCCTCGTTCAAAACTATTTTGTAGAGAACTCTGAAACCTAATATCCAAGATTATTATTTCCCCCCATTCTCTCTCTCCTGATACTTCTTTACTACTCTTAAATTTGAACACTTTACAAACCAGATTCCGCTATATCACTTCTCTATCCTTCTAGAAAAAAACATTATAGCCTCCAAATGGCATAAGCCATCTATCCTACTGGTTTCTGATTTGTTAAACAAAACTTCACCACACTTAAATTATGAAATAATTTTTGCACTTAGGATCATCAGAATTCAATTATACGTGGAGCCCTAAGTCTTCATTATCCCCTAAGAAAACACATTAATTAATCCATAAATGCCCGCTCCTTTGTTATTGGGATATTGTTACAAATTTTATCTTCTTTTATCCTTGCCCTTCTTTTTTCCCTTTCCCACTACCCACCCAATCTTTCACTGAAAATTTTCAATAATAACTTTGATATAAAAAGATGTTGTGTGCATATGTCCTTAAAGAGGCTTAAAAAATGGCTTGGAATTTAAGTCAAACCTCCCTCAGTGCACAGCAGGGTGTTGATTGAGTGGGTGAGATGCCTGTATGACTCCCTACAACAGCCCATTCTCCACAAGGACAACTAATATCCATTGTGACTATGAGTAGTACCCTACAAAAACTCCAACAGAAATGCGGACTCATGGTTAAAGACTTTTAAAGGATCAGACACTAATTTACAAGGCTGCTGCCTATTCCTGGCACTAGACAGTATTGTTTCCTTTACAAAAGATCTAATTTGCATTTATTTTATATGATATGGTAGGTGCCACAGATTCAATACAATCTATGCATCAATATTTATTTTTACTGCAAACTAGATAATGGATTTACCATCATAAAGATCGTTGTCTGAATGTTAAAAAAATAAAAATAAAAAACCTTGATGTGATAGAAAAGAATCTTGGAATTTTCTGTATAGTTTTCTTCTATTTAACATTAAATAAGATTTTCAACTGCATTGTCATTCTAATACGATTTGCATTTGTTTGCATTTGCCAGTATGTATATTTAGGAAAAAACAGTATTTTGTTTTGCCACAAAACACTTACCGTAGTTGTTTAATATCTAGTAGAAATATACTTATTTTCTTAATCATTGTCAAAACATATTTCTAAATGCACATTACTTTGTCTATACTTGGAATGTTTTACATTATTGAAGGGGGATTTATTTTATGTACTAACAAGGAATTGTTGTGTTGCCCCAGGCATATAACCCTAGAAACAAAAACACGCCCTGAAACTTTGTTAGTCTTTTAGGATCACAGTACATACTTGCTGTAATGATAGGGTATAGAAAAATGACAACGATAACATAGGGGTGACAAGCTCATCAATGAGCTGTAAATGTTCACAAACAAAAGAAAGTAGGTCGTAAACTAAATATATGATAGACGATAAATGATTAGGAATACAATTTAAATTACAAAAGTAAATATTGTTGCTACCATGAATTTATGCATTTATCAAGGCTAAATCTGGACCAATAAGTGCGGTCTGTGTTTGGTAGAACTAGAAATGATCTATCTCTCTATATATATACATATATTTATATATAAAGAATTGTACAACATAATTAATTATTTGTGCTGGAATTTAGTAGCATTTATGCAATGCATTTATATGTAGAACCTGGCATAGAAAACCATTATATAAGCCAACGTGAAACGGCACACATGTGGCAATACATTTGTTGCAACATATGCTAATAAATTGCTATAGCATTAACGATACACTGGCTAAAATGACATTTAATTTGAAACATGCTAGCCCATGTATTACCCAATAATTATATCAAATATTATAAGGGTAATGTATTCTCACTTCTCTGTTGTGCTAAATATTTTACATCCTCTACCTAGTAGAAGTTGAAATATTCACTATACAAAAATTTCTAGCTGCACGTGCACAAATTATATTCTCAGAAACTTCGACACCTTATTTGTCTGTCATTCTAAAAATGCATTGTGTAGATGTGTTTTCTATTGTTCTGTCAAAATGAGCATCAATTATGTGAACAGAAACACAGGTGAAGACACTTCAGCGACACTTGAGATATGTCACAAGTATTTACAATTCTTGACCTGAACGACCAGTGACTTTAAATGTTTTACACCTAAACTGTTATACAAATACAATAAAACCTGAGGCAAATTTGTAAAGCAATAGCAATAAATCTGTCAAGTCCCATGCAGATTTGTCCAGTAGCCTAATTTGTCCTGCAATAAATCTACAATTGGGTGAGAGCTGTAAAAATACCAGGTGGAAAGCTAATGATAACACTTCTTCTTTCCACCACACCTACACTGTGTTTTTTTCTTTTGAAAGCTACGTTTTTATTAAAGAGTCTTTGAAGACTTAAAAACTTCATTGATATGATTTTTTAGATCACAAGGAGGGGGACATATAGGTTACTTGGCTCTTACAAGAAATCATGGAACAACTTATTCTTAAGTTGTCGAAAATCTTAACATATTGCACATTTACAGAAATGTGTAAAAACTGTAATAATGATTGATCAGAAACTAGTGATAAAACTTTTTTTTTTTTTAATATAAGCTTTGTGTTCAGCATGTTGGAGCACATGGTAAGTTCTTCTCAAGTTTACAATCACAGCTTCTTTTTATATCAAATAATAACATGTCAAAAACAGTATTTCTAATATGAAAACCTTTGGAATGGACAGCATTAAAAGGTGAGACTTTAGTTTTAAGTGTTATGTATGATCTGATAGATCACAGAGGTTGTGGCCATTTAGGCTGGAACAGTTTAAAGTGGCCTTTTTCTCTGAATCGAGTTATGAGAAATCTATGGACATGTATGAACAGATGTGGCATCCAAATAAATGGAATTGAAAAAAAGGGGTGCGAAAGGCCAGCAACAAATGTGGTGGGCATAATCAGGAAAAAAGTATGTATTTTTATTAATTTAATATAGTGTATATTTACGGAAAAGTATGATTTTAACCCCTTTCCGACCATGTCAGTAATAGTACGCACCTGGTCGGAAAGGCCGGTTCAGCGGGGGCTCCGGCGCTGAGCCCGCACTGAACCGGGCACATGTCAGCAGATTATTACAGCTGACATGTGCCCGCAACAGTCGCGGGTGGAATCGCGATCCACCCGCGGCTGTTAACATGTTGAATGCCGCTGTCAATCTCTGACAGCGGCATTTAACTTGCGCTTCCGGGAAGCGCGTCCTAAGCCCCGCCCAACGGTGACCACGTCACGTGATCGCGGGTCATCGATGGGTGGGCATGACAACCCAGGGTCTGCAGCAGACTCCTGTGGTTGTCATGTCTCAATTGCTATGAGCACCACCTAGTGGTCGGCGCTCATAGCACATGAGCATTTCTGCTGCATACAAGCAATCTACTCATCGCTTGTATGCAGTAGAAGCAATCAGACAACTGCTGCTTCTAGTCTCCTATGGAGACTATTGAAGCATTCAGTAAGTGTAAAAAAAAATGTTTTTAAAAATATTAAAAAAATAAAAAATATATAAAAGTTTAAATCACTCCCCTTTCGCCCCATTCAAAATAAAATAACTAAAAAAAAACCCACATACACATATTTGGTATCGCCGCGTTCAGAATCGCCCGATCTATCAATATAAAAGAAGAATTAATCCGATCGGTAAACGGCGTAATGAGAAAAAAATTCTAAATGCCAGATTTACGTTTTTTTTCGTCGCTGCAACATTGCAATAAAATGCAATAACGGGTGATCAAAACATCAGGTCTACCCCAAATTAGTATCAATAAAAACATCAGCTCGGCGCACAAAAAATAAGCCCTTACCCGGCTCCAGATCCTGAAAAATGGAGACGCTACGGGTTTCGGAAAATGGCATCATTTTTTTTTTTTTTAGCAAACGTTGGATTTTTTTATCACCACTTAAATAAAAAAGAACCTGTACATGTTTGTTTCTACGAAATTGTAATGACCTGGAGAATAATGATGGCAGGTCAGTTTTAGCAATCAGTGAATGTAGTAAAAAAAGGACCCAAAAAACAACTGTGGAATTGCATTTTTTTTGCAATTTCACCGTACTTGGAATTTTTTTCCCGTTTTCCAGCACACGATATGGTAAAACCAGTGATGGCATTTAAAAGTATAACTCGTCCCGCAAAAAATAAGCCCTCACACGGCCATATTGACCGAAAATTAAAAAAGTTCTGGCTCTGGTAAGAAGGGGAGCAAAAAATGAAAACACAAAAACCGAAAGACCCATGGTTGTTAAGGGGTTAATACAGTTAAAAAAACATTTTTATTATGACGAGTGTACAATAATTTGACAAAATAAGCAAAAATTGTGCGCATTAAATAATTATCAAAATTCTTAGCTGTCACAAAAACGCAAACATTATTTTTGTAACCTAAAATCTATGCTTTATGTAGGTTTTACATGAGCATGATATGACCCACCTCCACTACAGCCACAAACCCTTAATAACATGTACGAATAACAGCATTAAACGGATCCAGGAGACTGTAAGCTCAAGTCAATAGACATAAGGTTGAACAGGGATTTATTGTCTTAAAAACAGTCAAAAAAATGTGTCTGCAATGCTGTGAAATCTGGCTATAAGGGAATTTGAGTGGTTGTGCATTATAATTACATTAGATATATTTCATAACATTCATTTTGGAAGATGTGTATAAAGGTTTCATTCCAAAATACAAATTTCTTGGAAAACTGAACTAAGCAATTGAAGAGGACCTGAAGCTAAGGCAGAGTTGGCTGTACTTGTACATGAGCGGTTCTGCCCAAGGCATTGTGAGTGAAAACACCCTAGCTTATACTGTGTTACTCAACACCTCTGACCTATTATAAATTACACTTATAGGAAAGTTAATTAATAGGACCACACAGTTGTTGAAATAATAACATAACAAACTCTATAGCTTAAATTAACATAATCCCATTTCAATGTTCCTTTGGTAAGAGATGCAGCTTTATAGAGCATTATGCCACATCAGCAAAAAGTAAAATATGTCTTGTTTAGAAAAATGTATCTACTAGGGCAGCGGAGAAGATAGACTCATACTGTACTTTTTTTGTGTGAGCATGGTGTTTAGCAGAAAACTACATTTATTCTATACTTGTGAAATTATGCAGATGTCTAGGTATTTGTTTGTTGCACTACTATGATAATAATATAGAGTCTTGTATGAAAGTGCCATTGAATTATTGTGATCCTTTCTTATCAAAGTTGTAATTTTATTTTATATTTGTATTTATTATTTGTCTATTTGTTATTTATTCTTATTTTTCTCTGCTATTTCTCTTTCCCCCTTTTTCTGCTGTATAGTCAATTACAGCATCAGCTCTAAATATGATCTCTTATCAGATGTCTGCTGTGTTTTCCTTCAACTTGAATTGTGCTGGTCGTAGAAGATCCATCAGATCATGAAAAATGAACAACTGAATTTGAAGGAAAACAGACACCTGATGATTTCCCACTAATATAATTTTAGACCTTTTCTCTAAAAGTCCTTCTCAAAATTTATGAATACATTTATAACTGGGTGTTACCATTCTGTTTGTCTTTGAGGTATGAACATCATGCCTATACAATCTACAGGTTTCCACATACATTAACCCCTTTACCCGCCAAGCCCGTTTTCACCTTCATGACCAGGCCAAATTTTACAATTCTGTCCACTGTCACATTATGTGGTAATAACAACGCTTCAATGGATCCCACTGATTCTGAGATTATTTTTTCGTGACATATTGTACTTCATGATAGTGGTAACATTTTTTCAATATGAATTGCATTTATTTGTGAAAAAAATGGAAATTTGGGAAAACTTTAGAAAATTTAGCAATTTTCAAACTTTGCATTTTAAATGAGAGAGCTATGTCACATAAAATAGTCAATAAATAACATTTCCCGCATGTCTACTTTACATCAGCACAATTTTTGAAACATCATTATTTTTTTATATGAAGTTTATGGGTTAAAAGTTGATCAGCAATTTGTCACTTTTACAACAAAATTTATAAAACAACAAAAAATCCCAAAAGTGACACCATTCTAAAAACTGCACCCCTCAAGGTGTTCAAAACCACATTCAAGAAATTTATTAACCCTTCACAAGAATGAATGGAATGTGGAAGGAAAAAATGAACATTTAACTTTTTTTCACAAAAATTTGACTTAAGACCTGACTTTTTTTTTTTTATTTTCACAAGGGTAACAGGAAAAAATGGAACCGAAAATTTATTGTGCTATTTCTCCTGAGCATGCCAATACCCCATATGTTGGGAAAAAACACTGTTTGGGTACATAGCAGAGCTGTCGCGTTTAGAGATCCCCTGATGTGCCTAAACAGTGGAAAACCCCAACAAGTAACCTTATTTTGGAAACTAGACCCCACAAGGAATTTATCTATATATATGATGAGCACCTTGAACCCACGGATGCTTCAAAGAATTTTGCAATGTTGATCTGTGAAAATGAAAAATACTGTATATATATTTTTCCCACAAAAATGTTGTTTTAGCCCCCAATTTATTCATTTTCACAAAGATAAAAGGAGAGAATGGAACCCAAAATTTGTTGTGCAATTTCTCCTGAGTACGCTGATACCTCATATGTGGTCGAAAACTACTTTTGAGGCATAGTGCAAAGCTCAGAAGAGAAGAAGTGCCATATTGGAGTTCAGATTTTGCTGGACTGTTTGAGGGTGCCATGTCAAATATAGCAGAGTCCCTGAGGTGCCAGAACAGCAGAATCCCCAATAAGATACCTCATTTTACAAACTACACCTCTCAAGGAATTCATCTAGGGGTGCAGTGATCATATTGACACCACAGATGGGTCACAGAATTTGATACCATTGGGCAGTGAAGAAAAAAATAATTACATTTTTACCACCAAAATGTTGTTTTAGCCCCAGATTTTACATTTTCGCACTGGCAAATGGCACAAAAATTTGTTCCACAATTTCTGATAAATATTTAAATACCTCATATATTGCTGTACAGTACTGCTTAGCCATACGATGAGACTAGAGAGGAACGGATCGCTATTTGCCTCCTGGGTGCAGATTTTCCTAGAATATTTTGCAGACTCCACATAGAAAGCCCTTAAGTGCTAGAAGAGCTGAATCCCCATTCAAGTGAACCCATATTGGAAATTATACCCCCCCCTTTGGGAATTTATCTACAGGTGTAGTGACAATTTTAACTCCATGGGTGTTTTTCCAGAAGCAAGCAGCAGTGGATGTTGCTGAGTGAAAATTGCAAACTGCCATTGTAGTGACAGTATGTTATAGTGATCAGTATGTTGTAATGACCAATATATTATGCCAAGTTCATGCTTCTGGAGACATGCACACGTAAATTAGGTGGACTCTCATCGCTACAGAAATATCAAACATGTGGACACTAAATGTGGTTTAGGCACACTGGAGCTCAGAAGGGAGGGGAGCATTTGGATTTTCCAGCACAGAATTCTCTGGATTTCTTTTGGGGGCAAGGAGCCAATTTGCTTTTTCAGAGCCTTTGTACTACCAGTAACGTAGAAGTCCCTATATTTCTCCCATGACAGCACCACCTGAGAGAGGGTATCTGCCAATCAAGGACAGGAAACCTACTGAATAAAAGGGCGGTACCTATCCTCCGCATCAGTTTGGTTTCCTGTCCTTGAGGAAACCTACAAGTGAGCGGTACGGCTTGGACTTACCCAGGTCTGGAGAGTGTTCGCGGATGACGATGCCTTCCAGGCTGGAGATTCACCGCTGGTCAGGAGGTTGGTGTGTGCAGCGGTGTGCAAACGGAGACCTCTTGGTAAAAGTCTCCTGCTGACACTTTAACCCGCGTCTGCGCACGCCAGTGTCTGCTGGCATTCCCCATGCTGAGTGCACTGGGACATGCTACCGGGTCTGTCAATGCCATGGTATGCTGGCGTGCCCCGTGCTGAGTGTGCCATGACTTGATGCCGGGGCTGCGCAAGCATGGGGTGCCCTGGTAAAAAGATCCGACACGGTCAGCGGCAAAGCGCGCTGGAAAGCAATGGCCGCCCGGGTCTGCGCACATGCCAGGCGCATGAGTGCCGATCCGGGTCTGCGCATGCCGCAAAATGGCGGTGCCTGCACTATCTTCATCCCAAAAATGGATCAGGAGCAGCAGGCATCACAACAGCCACAGCAGCAGCAACAGCAGTGCCACCGTCAGGGATGCAGCAGTGGCAGTTGGACAAGTGGCAGCAAGACTAGCCAGAGAAACAAGGCAGGTCGTGAATCCACCACCTTCAGGGGAGAACGATCATGTGAACTGACCCAGCCTCCATCTCCGGTACCCCAGACTGAATGGCAGAGTGGTGAGTGATGTTCCTGAAAGTTCACCATGTTAAATAGGTCCCTATCTCTGTGTATCCTTTCTCAGGAAAGCCCATGAAGTGTAGTACCAAGCTGAAAAATTACGAATGTATGTTGTATGGGGATAATCTACCCAGCACATATATGAAAAGAATCTGCCCTAATTGTATTCAGAAGTTTCTGTGAAGAAACCCATGAATTTAAAATTCAAAAGTAAATCAGAGGTTAAACATTCCCTTAGATCTTTGATTAAGCAGGAAAGGGAAAAAAAACGTCAGGTATCTGATTCGGATGTATCAATAATATTAGAGGATAGGGACAAATCTGACTCTTCATCCGCCTCCTCCTCCTCATCCTCCTCTGGTAGTGATATTGGGGGAGGGAGACTGTATTTTCCCTGTGGAAGACACAGACAAATTAGTTAAAGCCATCAGAACCATGGGCATATCAGATGCTAAAACCCCTAGAACAGTCCATGACATCATGTTCAGGAGATTGGAACAAAAGAAGAGGCATACATTTCCCATCAATGTGAAAATTAAAATGCTCATCAATAGGAAATAGAAGAAACCTGAAAAGAAGGGACCGCTACCATCCTCATCAAAAAGGAGGTACCCATTTGATGAAGAAGAAACGGCCATGTGGGATAAAACCTCTAAGATTGACGTGGCAGTGGCAAAATTATCCAAAAAATGCTTGCTGCCTTTTGAAGATCTGGGCACTTTTAAGGATCCTCTAGATAAAAAAGCAGAGAATTATCTAAAACAGACATGGGAGTCCTCAGAGGGGCATTGAAGCCATCAGTGGTGGCAACCTGCACGGTCAGATCAATGATGACTTGGCTGCAGCAATTAAAGGATCAGTTTAACAACAATACTCCTATAGATAAAATCCTGGCCAATTTCCCACTAATGCAAGGAGCTGCTGCCTTCCTCGCAGATGCTTTGGCAGACTCAGTGAGATTGGCAGCTAGGTCAGTGAATCTATCGAATTCTGCCCTTAGAGCATTTATGGCTCAAAAGCTAGCCTGGAGACGTCCAGTCCAAAACCAAGCTATGCTGGATCTCATGCGAAGGAGAATTTCTTTTCGGACGAGCACTTGACGATACACTGGACAAATCGGCAGACAAGATGAAGGGTTTTCCCAGTGTGTCCATGCCGCAGTATAAAAGTTCATTTTGTAAGAGAAGGTATAACCGAATCAAGTTCTCCAGAGAACAGGGAAAATGGAAGGAAAGGAAGCCAAAAACAGGAGGCTTCATGTTCGGTGGTCCTTCCTCTGAGAGTAGAAAGCATTCTAAGTTATGGGCTTCCCCGGGTACAAGGAAGGTTGTCCCACTTCCTGCCTACCTGGGAGAAGATTAAATCCAGCACTTGGATTCTGGGAATAGTACGGTCCGGACTACAATAGGATTTCAGGTCTGTTCCTCGACAAATCTTCAGGATATTGTCTAGCAGGGGTCGCAGGGAACAATTAGGATTGGAAATGGAAGTATTAAACCAGGTACAGAAACAAGTTCTGACGGAAGTACCAGTAAAGGAGCAAGGGAAGGGATTCTATTCTCCCCTATTCCTAATAAGAAAACCAGATGGCACCTTCAGGACCATAGTCAACCTGAAGGGGCTGAACAAAATTCTGGTTTACAGGCCTTTCAAAATGGAGTCCATAAAATCGGCCATAAAAATGTTATTTGCAGGATGTTATATCAGTGTGCTGGACCTGAAGGACGCTTATTACCACTTTCAAATCAATGTGAAAGATCAATGATTCCTGAGCGTGGGCTAATATATAAACAAGCAAATCAGGCATCTTCAGTACAGAACTCTACCCTTTGACCTATTTATGGCCCCATGGGTGTTTAAGAAAATCATTCTGGAAGTCACAGTGCATCTTCGGGAACAGAAAACCATAGTAATGCCATACTTGGATGCTTTTCTGGTGGTAGGCAGGTCAGTAGAGAACTGCAATTTTCAACTAACAGAAGTCAGAACTAGTCTGACCAAGCTAGGATGAATGGATGGATGTTAAATCTGGAGAAATTGAGACTGGAACCACAGAGGGTTGAGTTTTTCTTAGGGCATATCTTAAACTCAGAAGAGCAGACTTGTCTTCTACCGGAAGGAAAGAAGGACAAAGTTGTGACCTTAGTCTTAACAGCAGTCATAAAACTAGAAATGACCCTGAGAAAGGCAATGTCACAGTTTTAATACATGTGAGGAATGTCTATTTCTTACACATTCCTCACATGTAATAAAGCTGTCAAACAGTTGCAAATCATGCACACGGGAGTGATTCAAACATATCACCGAGCAGCTGTAAATACTCGGAGCTCGGCCCGAGCATACTCAGCGAAAGGGTTAACAGAGCATACTGGCTCATCACTAGTTGGCAGCAAAAATGTGGTGATAAAACTCCTTTCCTTCCTGCAAGAGCATCATGCTCGCATCATATCGGACAACCAGACAACAGTCGCCTACATCAAAAATCAAGGGGTCACGAGATCCCACCTCTGATGTTGGTGACAGAAGAGATCCTTCGGGTTGCGGAACAACACCAGTTGACACTCTCAGCTCTACACATAAAAGGGAAGGAAAATTAAAAAGCAGACTTCCTAAGTCAAAATACATTGAGACAAGGGGAATGGGAACTAAGTCCAGTCGTATTCCAGCAGATTGTGGATCACTGGGGGAGGCCAGAGATAGACTTGTTCGCAAACAGGCAAAACAGGAAAACAAAAACTTCTCTCTTAATCCAAGCAAAAAAACAATGCAGTGGATGCGCTGCAAATTTTCTTGTACTTCATCCTGGCCTACGCCTTCCCCCCATTAATGCTGATTCCAGCAGTAGTGAGGAATGTCTGAGAGGAGCAAGCAAGAATCATTCTGATTGCTCCATTCTGTCCCAAGAGACCATGGTTTTCTTGGATATGGATGAAGTCCGAATCTGATCCATGGGTCCTGCCAGATGTTCTAGATATCCTCAGGGTCCAGTTTTTCATCCCCAGAGATCGGGCCTGCATTTGACGGCCTGGAGTTTGAAAGGTCGTTGTTGATCCAAAAAGGATTTTCCCCAAACTTAGTCGTTACTCTGCTTAAAAACAGAAAACCAGTAACAACTAGAATACATGATAGAACGTGGGTGAAGTTCTTGTCTAGTTCGGGGCAATGATTGAAAGGTAAAATTCCTATAAAGGCTATATTAGAATTTCTCCAGAAAGGTATGGAATTAGGATTGGCTACCAGAATTCTTAAGTTGCAGATGTTGGCCCCTGCCTTGTATAATTATAATTTGGAGGCAGATAGGTGGATCATTAGATTCATCAAGGCATGTGACAGATCTAGACCGATACCTGCCCCAAGAATGCCTCCCTGGGATCTAAACCGGGTCCTGAAAGCATTGACTAAACCTCCCTTTGAGCCTATAGAAGAATTAACAGTCAGGGCACTCACCTTAAAAACAGTGATCAGTGACATACAGGCGCTATCGGTTAACCACCCATTTACACAGGTCACTGAAGATAAGCTGGGTCTGGTCTTAATATAATTCTATCTCTCAAAAGTGGGCTCCAAATTCCATAGAAGCCAGGAAATCGTTCTCCCCTTCTTTTTTAGCAATCCTAAGAATTCAGAGGAGTAGAAACTTCACACCCTAGATGTTAGATGTGTCTTGGTAGAATACTTGGCTGTAACAAAACAGTGGAAGAAGAATGAAGCTTTGTTCGTGTCCTTCCAGGGAGTTAGGAAGGGCCTCAAAGTAACAAGGAGTACTATAGCTAGATGGATCAGGGACACCATTAGCTTAGCCTACACTTCCAGTAATGTGTCAGTTCCAGAGAACTTGAAGGCTCATTCCACCAGGGCTGTGACAACCTCCTGGGCTGAGAAGACAGAAGTGTCTATCGACAGGATATGTAAGGCAGAGACATGGTCTGCTCCTTCCACCTTCTATAAACATTACCGACTTGATCTGTCTTCCTGTGCTGATCTATCCTTTGGGAGAAAGGTGTTACAAACTCTGATCCCCCCTTAAGGTGTGTGAATCTCTCAGATGGTGCTGTCATGGGAAAAATCTTAGTTACTTCCCGGTAATGGGATTTTACAGAGCCCTCCCTTATATTCCCTCCCTTTTATCACTGTTTTTTGTGCACTACATTATTGGGTGTATATTTAGAAATGTTTTGATTGGTGATGAATGTATTAATTACTGTCTGGAGGTCCTCTCATGCTTTGAAAACCAACTGATGCGGAGGAGAGGTACCGACCTTTTATTCAGTAGGTTTTCTGTCCTTGATGGGCGGATACTTAGGTGGTGCTGTCATGGGCTCTGTAAAATCCTGTTGCGGGTAAGTAACTAAGATTTTTCATTGACAGATGAGGGTCTTGAGTGGGGACTTGCTTTTTTTGTGGATTTAGTTGAAGCTTTCATTGGGAACACATTTATCCGGTGCTCTACACTGAGCGCTTACATCGGGGTTTTCATCTAAATCTCTGAGTGATGTGATTCAGATGAAATCTCAGAGTGATCCCTTCACTATAATGAGGCAGCAGAGTTACTCTGGACTCCATCTGGCCTCTGTTCAGTGGTGTCCTTCTTTTCAGAAGTGCACAAAACAGTAGCAGATGGTACTTTTATGCACGCCTAAAAAGAATGACACCATCGGATCACAGATCAGATGATGTCCAGTGTCCCCATCTGCCTCATTATAGGGAATCTTCCGCCGTGGGTCCATCTGAATCATGTATTTCAGTGATTTACATGGAAACCCTGGTGTATGCGCTCAGCGCAGAGCACAGGATACATATGTGCCGAGTCTTACTGCGATCTTTAGGAGGCAGAATGAACAAATCAACAGCAGGTGAAGAATTGTTTTTATTTATTTTTTATTCCATTCCTCGTGTGGTGTAAGTGATTAGACTACTTTATTCTTTGGGTCCGTGCAATTACAGCAATACTGGATTTATATCAGGTTTTTTTATGTTTGGCTGCTGTCACACATTAAAAGACTTTTTTTTTTTTCAAAAACTCGTTTTTGCATCGCCATATTTTAAGAGCTATAATTTTTCTATATCTCTGCTGAAAGAGTCATGTGACAGCTTGTGTTTTGTTTGGGTACAATTTTCGGCCACATTACATTTTTTGATTGCTTTGTATTCAAATTTTTGTGAGGCAGAATGAACAAAAACCAACAATTCAGGAATTTTTTTGGGGGGAGTTTTTTTATGCCTTTCCATATGTGGTAAAATTGATAAGGCAGCTTTATTCTTCAGGTCAGTATGATTACAGTGATAACACATATCTATCTTTTTTTGCGTTTTGGCGCTTTTACACATTAAAAACTATTTTATAGAAAAAATAATTATTTTTGCATTGCTTTATTTTGAGAGCTTTAACTTTTTTATTTTTCAGCTGATGGAGCTGTATGGTGGCTTGCTTTTTTGCAGGACAAGATGACATTTTCAGCAATACCATGTTTATTTACATTCGTCTTTTTGATTCCACTTTTCCACTTTTTGTTCAGCGTTTTATTCCACTTTTTGTTCGGCTTTATGATGAAAAAGCATAATTTTTTCCCTCATTTTTACTGAAGGAGTTAACTGGTGGGACAGTTTTATAGGACAGGTCGTTCTGGATACGGCAATGCCAAATATGTGTATGTTTTTGTTTATTTTTTTTTCATAAAAATATTTATTTATGGGTACAATATATATTTTATTTTTTTTATTATTTTGTGATTTTTTTTCAAAAATATTTTTCCAATTTTTTTTTTTCCTTAGTCCCTCTATGGGACTATCACTTTCTGCAGTCTGATCGTAGTTTAAATGCATTGCAATGCACCATCCCTGCACTATGTGTAGCAGAAATGATCATCTGCTATGAACACTGGCCACTGGCCGGCGATCACAGCAGAACTGCAATGACAAGCACGTGGGTCTCCTGCAGACTCTCGGTTGTCATGCCAACCCATTGGTGCCCCGCGAACATGTGACAAGGACACCTATGGGCAGAGTTTGTAATGTGCTTCCAGTGCGCTCATGCAAATGCTTCTGTCAGAGATTGACAGAGGCATTTAACATGTTAACAGCTACGGGTGGATTGCAATTCCACCCACGGCTGTTAGAAGCACATGACAGCTGATCATCTGTCATGTGCCTGAAAAGATGCTGGCTCAGTGATGGCGCCCACATGAAATGGGGATACACAACCTATGAAGTATCTATGCGTCATAAGTCATGAAGGGGTTAAAGATGAGAGGATCGTTTTAAATTAAAATTTGCCAGCTCTGAATTTTCCCCAAAGATATGATTCATATAGAATAAATTTGCTACAAATCAGAATACTGTGTTTAATTGCTTGGAAAATTCATGTATAATACTATTATTTTTGTAAGGTGGGAGAGAGAGAGAAGAGAGAAAGTGAATCTGGAGTCAGAATCCAATACAGCCGTTCAAAGTTACCCGGCAAAATTGGATATAGAATCTAACTCTGCCATATGTCTGTCAGTCCTGCAATCGACTGTGTTCCACTGGATCCCACCAATCTCTGATATCTCTGATATCTCAGGTACTGACCATAAAAGGTATGATAATCATCTCGATAAACTGGGATAAGCCATGTGATGTCATATCTGCAGAGCATTATGGGGCAACCCGTGTGGCAGCGAAAAACATCATCTCTGATGCTTTTATAGTGAGTGAAATGGTGCCAGGCATGTTTTTTTTTTGCCCTTGTAAATTGAATCTGAAAGTGTTTGAATTTGCGTGAATCACAAATTTCAGGAAATTTGACTAGAAGTTGGTCCTCTGCGGATCAATCCACTCAGGTCTAGTCAGCATGCATTCATGCCACCATTTTAAACTGCAAGACGTAAGAACAGACTGTAATGTGAATTTAGCTAAATATTTATAATATAATCATAGATGCATACCTCTGTCTGCGACGCACCTGCGCAGTCTGGCTCCAGACAGAAGACTGCATCGAGCTGTTATAGGTAAGAGGAGTGTATGGCGCTGGAGATCACGGTATGCATAGGCACTGAATGCATGCCGCGATCTTCGGAGCCATACTTACATACTTACCTGACCGGGAGGAGTATTGCCACGGCGCCTCTGTTCTGGCCGGAAGAGTGAGGCATCGGAATCAGCGCATGCGCATAGCGCGCTATCCGGCGTCATTTTACTGAAGACACATTTGCAGTGTGTCTTCAGCAAAATGGCGCCAGACAGCACGGTATGGGCACACGCATACTCCGGCATCACACTACTCCCCCTGCCTCCGGTAGAACGGGACGGCAGCGCTGGAGCACAGGGAAGAAAGGTGAGTATAAATGTTTATTTTTTTGTGTGTGTGCAGTGTGATAGCGATGAGTGGGTACCATGCATACCAGGCTAGGGATGAGTGGGTACCATGCATACCAGGATGAGGGATGGGGTATCATGCATACCAGGATAGGGATGAGGGGGTACCATGCATACCAGGATGAGGGATGGGATACCATGCATACCAGGATGAGGGATGGGGTATCATGCATACCAGGATAGGGATGAGGGGCTACCATGCATACCAGGATGAGGGATGAGGGGTACCATACATAACAGGATAGGGATGAAGGGGTATCATGCATACCAGAATAAGGGATGGTGTTCCATGCATAACAGGATAGAGATGAGGGGGTACCATGCATACCAGGATGAGGGATGGGGTACCATGCATACCAGGATAGGGACGAGGGGGTACCATGCATACCAGGATGAGGGATGAGGTACCATGCATACCAGGGTTGGGGATGAGGGGTACCATGCATACCAGGATAGGGATGAGGGATACCATACATACCAGGATGTGGGATGGGGTACCATGCATACCAGGATAGGGATGAGGGGGTACCATGCATACCAGGATGAGGGATGGGGTAACATGCATACCAGGGTTGGGGATGAAGGGTACCATACATGCCAGGATAGGGATGAGGGGGTACCATGCATACCAGAATAAGGGATGGTGTTCCATGCATAACAGGATAGAGATGAGGGGGTATCATGCATACCAGGATGAGGGATGGGGTACTATGCATACCAGGATAGAGATGAGGAGGTATCATGCATACCAGGATAAGGATGAGGGGTACCATACAGTACATACCAGGATGAGGGATGAGGGGTGTCATGCATACCAGGATGAGGGATGGCACCAGACAGCACGGTATGGGCACACGCATACTCCGGCATCACACTCCTCCCCCTGCCTCCGGTAGAACGGGATGCTGCGCTGGAGCAATGAAAAGAAAGGTGAGTATAAATGTTTATTTTTTTGTGTGTGTGCAGCGTGATAGCGATGAGTGGGTACCATGACTACCAGGCTAGGGATGAGTGGGTACCATGCATACCAGGATGAAGGATGGGGTACAATGCATAGCAGGTTAGGGATGTAGGGGTACCATGCATACTAGAATAAGGGATGGTGTTCCATGCATAACAGGATAGAGATGAGGGGGTACCATGCATACCAGGATGAGGGATGGGGTACCATGCACACCAGGATAGGGATGAGGGGGTACCATGTATACCAGGATGAGGAATGGGGTACCATGCATACCAGGGTTGGGGATGAGGGATACCATGCATACCAGGATAGGGATGAGGGGGTACCATGCATACCAGGATGAGGGATGGGGTGCCATGCATACCAGGGTTGGGGATGAGGGGTACCATGCATACCAGGATAGGGATGAGGGGTACCATGCATACCAGGTTGAGGGATGGTGTGCATGCATACCAGGATAGGGATGAGGGGGTACCATGCATACCAGGATGAGGGATGGGGTACCATGCCTACCAGGATGAGGGATGGGGTGCCATGCATAACAGGATTGGGGATGAGGGGTACCATACATACCAGGATAGGGATGAGGGGTACCATGCACACCAGGATGAGGGATGGGGTACCATGCATACCAGGATAGGGATGAGGAGGTAGCACGCATACCAGGATAGGGATGAGGGGTACCATACATACCAGGATGAGGGATGAGGGGTGTCATGCATGCCAGGATGAGGGATGGGGTACCATGCATACCAGAATAGGGATGAGGGGTACCATGCATACCAGGATGAGGGATGGAGTACCATGCATACCAGCATTGGGAATGAGGGGTACCATGCATACTAGGATAGGGATGAGGGGGTGACATGCATACCAGGATGAGGGATGGGGTACCATGCATACCAGGATGAGGGATGGGGTACCATACATACCAGGATAAGGATGAGGGGTACCATGCATACCAGGATGAGGGATGGGGTACCATACATACCAGGATGAGGGATGGGGTGCCATGCATACCAGGATAGGGATAAGGGGTGCCATGCATACCAGGATGAGGGACCATGCATACCAGGATAGGGATGAGGGGGCACCATGCATACCAGGATACGGATGAAGGGGCACCATGAATACCAGGATATGGATGAAGGGGCACCATGCATACCAGGATGAGGGATGGAGTACCATGCATACCAGGATAGGGATGAGGTGGTACCATGCATACCAGGATGAGGGATGGGGTGCCATGCATACCAGGGTTGGGGATGAGGGGTACCATGCATACCAAGATAGGGATGAAGGGGTACCATGCATACCAGGATGAGGAATGGTGTACCATGCATACCAGGATAGAGATGAGGGGTGCCATGCATACCAGGATGAGGGTCCATGCATACCAGGATAGGAATAAGGGGGCACCATGCATACCAGGAAAGGAATAAGGGGGCACCATGCATACCAGGATAGGGATGAGGGGGTACCATGCATACCAGAATACGGATGAGGGGCCATGCATACCAGGATAGGGATGAGGGGGCACCATGCATACCAAGATATGGATGAGGGGGTACCATTCATACCAGGATACGATGAGGGGCTATGCATACCAGGATAGGGATGAGAGGGTACCATGCATACCAGGATAGGGATGAGTGGTGCCATGCATACCAGGATAGGGATGAGGGGTGCCATGCATACCAAGATAGGGGTGAGGGGTACCATGCATACCAGGATAGTGATGAGGGATAACATGCATACCAGGATTGGGGATGAGGGGTGCCATGCATACCAGGATTGAAGATGAGGGGTACCATACATACCAGGATGAGGGATGGGGTGCCATTCATACCAGGATTGGCGAATGATGGGTGCCATGCATGCCAGGATTGAAAATGAGAGGTGCCATGCAAACCAGGATTGGGGATGAGGGGTGCCATGCATACCAGGATGAGGGATGACATACCATGCATACCAGGATAAGGATGAGGGGGCACCATGCATACCAGGATAAGGATGAGGGGCTACCATGCTTACCAGGATACAGATGAGGGGCTATGCATACCAGGATACGGATGAGGGGGTACCATGCATACCAGGATAGGGATGATGGGTACCATGCATATCAGGATAGGGATCAGAGGCGCCATGCATACCAGGATAGGGATGAGGGGTACCATACATACCAGGATAGGGGTGAGGGGTACCATACATACCAGGATTGGGGATGAGGAGTGCATGCATACCAGGATTGGGATTAGGAGTACTATACATATCAGGATGAGGGATGGGGTGCCTTGCATACCAGGATTGGGGGATGAGGGGTGCCATGCATACCAGGATTTATATGAGGGTGTGCCATGCATACCAGGATAGGATGAGGGCAGCACATAACAGGATGGGGAAACACGATTGGGTAGCACATATACCAGGATGGGGGCAGCACAAATACCAAGATGGGGGCAGCACAAATACCAGGATGGGGGCAGCACGTAACAGGATGGGGGCAGCACATAACAGGATGGGGGACCATATACTAATAAAAATGCTTGCCACCCGGGTGCAGAACGGGTTCAATAGCTAGTATACTATAGCTGCAATGGTTTGAATAACCATCTAATACTAAAGATTTTATGGACTCTGCAGTAGTTAATTGGTTCACACATATTAAATGTAAATGTAGTTCCAAGGAATTCACAATTTTACAAGATTTTAAGGTTAATTCAGACTGGAATGAAATCTATACGGCAGTGAACCTAGGCCATACTGTTCCTTGTGCTGCCATAACGGCTCAGTAAGCAAGCTTTTTCCACTAGAAGCAATGCTTCTTTTGTTCAAAGGTAGTACCACTCTTGTACAAAGGGGCACTAAGGAATATGCCTTGACTTTTGGATCCCACAGATAACATCTGCATAAAATCAGAGGCAAACAGAAGCGATAGATGCTCTATGCACCTGTAATGCTCTATAGAGAACCAGGCTTTAATGTAAAATGAGTCTGTAACAAGCATTGCATTCCTGTTGCCATTAATGACATAATTGATGGTTTGACCAAAATGCTTTATGTATTGCTATACTAATAAACATGTTTGATTATCTATTTTTTAACTAGCGTGTATTAATATCATTCAGCCTCTTTTCTCGGATTAGTGTTGTGATTATTATCGCCCTAATACTTAACCTGTTTTCAAAAACTCGGTACTGTGTAAACACAAGACAGGCCTTATCTTTATAAGAAGATTAAACATAAAGCCCTGAGAGAAAAGGGGTTTTTAAATGGTTTTAAAATGTTCACGCAGGTAGTAAGTATTAGTGGAGCATAGGAAAAAAATCAGAGACAGGAAGAGCGAAAGTCTTTTCTCATTCTTCACTGCTGGTTTGTATAGCTTAATGCATGTATTAAATTGGAACAAAATAGGTATTTGATACACATGGCTGTATTGATTACTGTTTTCCCACTGATAGAATATTGTCATTAGTGATATTTCTAAGTAAACACAAATGCAAATTGCATTAACTGCTGCTCGATGACATGTCCTCTTGTTGCCACTTTCTATCCTTCTCCGTTTATCTAGTATTAAGAAGCATTGTTGGAAAGTGCTGATTGAGTGAATAATCTACAGAGACAGGAAAGCTGCACATTAATGTGCTGGGGTCTTTAGCTCCACGTCTAATGCCACACTGATCATTCTTCATTCTCTTCTGCTGAAGTTATTTTTGAAGCTACGAGAATATCACGTTGACACTAAGACTTCTTCAAAGTAAGAGTATAAGAAAATGAATTGGCAGCAGTAATTTTTCTTACATATGGGAGAGATTTTTTTGGCTTGCTGTGACTGCCTGTGGGTGAACATAGCTTTCTGTTCTACATGAACAAAAAAGGGAAAGTTTACTTCTCTATTGAGTATAATTTTCTTGACATTTTGGCAGCTCCTCAAAAGTATCTTGAAACGTTTTACATATGAAACAGTCCGTCTTCTTCTTAAAGTTTATAAAAAAAAATTACCTTTAAGGTATACAATTTTAACAATGTTTCATTTTAAAATTTAGATCCCATTAATGTGAAAAGAAAGATTCTAAATATAGTCATCCAAGATATGTAGTTATTAACAGAAACATATAAGACAGATAAACGTAGATATTCATTACAAATGACAAAATGGTAAATATTACTGTTTGTTGAGCGAATTACATGGAAGTTGCTAAAGTGGACTGTCGATTTCTGGATTTAATATTCAAAGAATATAAAACATACCTCATACAATATCAGCCTTATTCATACTATGACAAATGCCAACAAAATGATCCATGTAGAAGTAAAAAATAAAAAATACATGTGTTAAAAAAATTACTTTTTTTTGCTGGTGAAAATGTTGCTATTGTCTTTGTGAAACAAGCAGCACTTAAAGATTCATAGATACATATAGATTAAAGATCTTTGCCTTTTTGGCCACAGGAATTCCTTCAAGATCTGTTTTTGGATAGTTGTGGGAAAAGCTTTGGGATACAAACCATTTCCTTTAGGAAACACACAGTTCCAGTATTTAACATCGCCTTGGCATATGTAGCCTTCAGCCCTTTAAAAGCATACATTTAAGAAAGAAATTTTAAGATGTGACTGTGAATCCTCACACATTCATCACTAGAAAAACTTGAGGATTGTCTTAGGAATGACCAACAATTTCTATCATTTAGACCACTGCTGTTGAGGCAACAACATATTTTTCTTGTCTGCTAAATTTTTCATCTTCTCATCTAATTTATAGTGAGCAGGTTATTCCACTGAAAATAATTTGGTCTAAGGGATATTCCATCCTGAGCTTGCTTCCCTTTATAATTCACGTCTAATTAGAATGCTGTCTCTGACGATCCCCTTATTTATGTCTTTTTCATCTCCTGAAGAAATGACCATTTGACTTTGACAACTAATGCAATGTAGCTTTAAGGTTTTTTTGTTCATTTTTTTGAGATGCAAAATGATGAAGGCACCCCATTTCAGACTTGTTTTTTCATCCCAATACACAGATGCTAAATTGGATTCAGATCTAGAGAATTTGGAGGCCAAGAAACACTTTGAACTTTGTGATTTATCAGACGAGATCAGCATTTTCTATTGCTGAGGTTCTTTTGATAGTGGACAAGGGCCTGTATGGGTTCTCTGAATGTGTTGTGGCTGTGGGGTTCAATACAGCAAGCTGTGATGCCATGTGTGTTCTGATGCTTCTATCAAAATCAAAATAACCTTTTACAGAAATTTGTGCTTCTGCAGCTTTTCTTAACTATTGGACCTGGTGGGCTGACCTCCTCATGTGCCCATGAGATATGGACAGTCACCAATGCCCCTTTTATCAATTCAATGCTTGTTTTTCCTTGGAACAGTGTATATTAAAAATGTTTTAATCCATATTCACAGGTTTTAATGGAATTTGTAAAAAATGCCGGTAGTTATGTACGCTGTTCACAAAAAAAATGTAAATAACAGCAAAAAATTATATTATTCTATCCTAATTAAATGTAGCCTTTATTTAAATTTCTAATTAATTAAGATAGATCTAAAACAAAAATGTATTTGATTCACTAAAGGCTCCAGGTATGATTGAACAATTGATATCAAAATGTGCATGGAAATCACTGAATCCTTACAATTAATCCACATGCAAATGCCTGTAAATAATATTTTGGCTTTAGCTCAGCTCCTCAGCATTATAAATTCATCACAGATTTTTGCAGCTGTGCATCTTTTTACTTACATTTTCATTTAACAAGCAGGAAAAAAAAATATTGTGGCACAAAGATGCTTTCTGTGATCATTGCATTAACTTCTCAATGCCCATGACCAGTGTTAACAGCCAAAATTATTGCTTGACAGGCTGTCAGGGAATATAAAGAATACACTTACCACCTGCTCTTCACTAAAATTCAACTATGCAAACACCTAGATCTCTGTCCCCATACAAAACGCTCAGCATGCAGTTTGTCCCCAGTTAATGTGACTTACATATAAAATAATTAAAATGCTAACTTCTTCAGTACACTGCATGTGTAGTATTTTCTAGAAGTTTGGTCTAAGGGGTAAAGGTTTTTTTTCTGGTTGGTGTTGGAATATTTATGGGCCACACATTGCTTTCTTGGGAAATTAAATTGCCTCTTCAGAGAAGAAAAGGATTGGAACTCTGCTGTCACCTATTGGATGTAGTAATCCTAAAAGTTAATATTGACCCTTTAACGAGTCTTGCCACATGACTTACAAGGAATAAAACCAGAAACTACATTCACAGACGTGTTTTAAGGTGATTGTCCCTCTTCAGGACAAAGCAGGAAAATTGGTTTGGCTGGGTGAGTGGCATCTAACAGGTGGTCTAAGGTAAAGCTTCTCCTTGCGGGAAGCACCAAGTTAATTTAGGCAGACTAAAGCTCCCCAAATACTTTGTATGGCTGTCACCTGAACTATGGTTTGGCCTGCAGCTATCTCCTCCGACTCCCCGATATACAAAAGCACTCCCTTGGCCAAGTGCTCCTGTTTTCTCTATGAGGAAGCCGCTGCCAGACATCTCTTCTTCTCTGAAGAGGCTAATTACATATTTCAATTTAACCCTTTCCTGAAAATTGGCATAAATATATGTCCAGATTGTAGGCGACTTCCTGTAATTGGGTGTACAGCTATGTCTCAGTGATGGCATGAGCACAGGAGGTGGGCCTGTGCCATTTGCTGGGACCAGACTTGGCTCCCAGCAATTTAACATGTCACATGTGGTTGTTAATAATGACAGTGGCATGTAAGAAGATTGATGTGACAGAAGGAAATGATTCAGTTTGTCAGCCGGTAAGTAACCCCACAACATTATGATACGGTAGTGATGGGTTGCTATAACAAACTCAGGCCTCTAAATGGCCTCCATATCTGCTATATTCTTCCATCTATCACACCCCACTAGAGGCGGTTAGGTTGCCAGTCAAACAATGAATTGTTAGATAATGCATTGTACAACATAGGTTGTACACACTGGAGACAGACAAAGAAGGGCCCATGTGCAAGAAAAGTATTTGGGCTCTTTGGAGTTCAATAGCCCGTTACACAATACCACCTGCTTTGAAGGTGGAAATGGGCCCCCTTACCTCTTGGATCCCTGTGTGGCAGCCCAGGTTGCCCCAATGATATGTCCGCCCCTGGTTGTACTGTGCATTATCAATGCAATAAAAGGATAGTGTATGTTCAAGTCCCTTTGTGGGACTAGAAATTATTGTAAAATGAAAAAAAAATGTTTTGTGTTATAAAAAAAATTAAAAATAAAAGAGCCCATAATCAACGTTTTAATAATTAAAAAGACGGTTTATTTGTGAAAAAAGACCCATCGAGTGAATGCTGTAAACAAAATAATATGGAAAAACTATGCTATAATTGCTATTTTTGTTACACACGTGGTTAAAATTGTTGGTACCCGTCGTTTAATGAAAGAAAAACCCACAATGGTCACAGAAATAACTTGAATGTGACAAAAGTAAAAATAAATTAAAAATCTATGAAAATGGACAACTGAAAGTCAGACATTGCTTTTCAACCCTGCTTCCACAGAATTTAAAAAAAAATTAAACTCATGAATAGGCCTGGACAGAAATGATGGTACCCCTGAAAATAATGTGACAAAATGGACATGTTAAATCAAGTTATGTCCACTAATTAGCGTCACAGGTGTCTACAATCTTGTAATCAGTCAGTGGGCCTGTATATAGAGCTACAGATACTCACTGTGCTGTTTGGTGACATGGTGTGTACCACACTCAACATGGACCAGAGGAAGCAAAGGAAAGAGTTGTCCCAGGAGATTAGAAAGAAATTTATAGACAAGCATGTTAAAGGTAAAGGTTATAAGACCATCTCCAAGCAGCTTGATGTTCCTGTGACTACAGTTGCACAGAAATTTAAGATCCATGGGACTGTAGCCAACCTCTCTGGACGCTGGACGTGGCTGCAGGAGGAAAACTGATGACAAATCAAAGAGACGGATAATACGAATGGTAACAAAAGAGTCCAGGGAGCAGTTTGCTCATGAGGAGGGGACCAAAATACCTGTCGAGAGGTGCAGAAGTCTCATTGACAGTTACAGGAATCTTTTGATTGCAGTGATTGCCTCAAAAGGTTGTTCAACAAAATATTAAGTTAAGAGTACCATCATTTTTGTCCAGGCCTATTTCATGAGTTTAATTTTTTTTTAATTCTGTGGAAGTATGGTAGAAAAGCAATGTCTGACTTTCATTTGTTCATTTTCATCGATTTTTAATTTATTATTACTTTTGTCAGATTCAAGTTATTTCTGTGACCATTGTCAGTTTTTCTTTCATTAAACGTGGGGTACCAACAATTTTGACCACGTGTGTAATCTCAGCTCAAAAAATATAAATAAAAAAATGATCAAAAAGTTGTATGTGTTCCAAATCAATAGTATTTAAAACTACAGAACAAAAAACAAAAAAACAGACTATTATACAGCTGTATTGACAAAAAAATGAAACAATTAGTGCTCTTATACTATGACAACGAAAAAAAAGGGATTCTTTTTAAAGTGATTTTTCTTGTAGAAGCGTAGGAAACCATAAAAAATTTGAAAATTGGGGATCATTGTAACTATATTATAAAGCAGAATAGAGATAATATGTTAATTAATATATCATATTATATTAAATATATTATAATATATTAAAATGTAAAACAATTACAGATTACGGGCCCAATTCATCATGACAATTTATTAAAGCCACTTTTCTTTTTTGTTTTTTGGTATTTGATGATTTTTTTGTGCCAAATTCTTCAAAATGGCACACACTGTCCATGAATTTGGAGGAAAATAAAAAATGCTCTTTAATTTTGTCCTTAACCTTTTTTTTATAACTTTTCAGCACTAAAAGCCAAAAATCTTTTATAAGGTTGCAAAATGCACTAAATTTAAACTCTTTCAGAAAACGTACTTCAAGCGGGAATCGGAGTGTGATGTACCAAAAAAAATGCAACATTTTGTAAAAGCCACATTTCATAAATCAGTCTAAAACAACTGGATAAGCAAGGTTGTCACAGAAAAATAAAATGAAAGAAAACTTAAAAAGTGATACAAAATGTGTAGTGAATATAGCGTGAATATTAAAGTCGCTGAAAATTAGCACATTATTTCAGAAAAGTGGAGAAAAAAGCAATGATGCATCTGGGCCTTAATAGTTTTTTGTTCATGCCTACTACTAGAGAAGAGCGAATAAATTCAAGAGGAATTGAAGTCTACGCACATACAACAAAAAGACAAATTTACAAAATTGGGAATTTTTTGCAATTTACTATAAACGAGACAATATGTTCATTGTAACAGACTCACTTTAACAAAGTTATGATGAGTGCATAGAAAATAAGGAGCTGCGAGACCCTGCATTTCTGATTTTATTTTTTTATTATATTGCTTAATATGGATAAAGTAAAAAAGAAAAAAAGCTTTACAAATAAAATCACAATAAAAATATGTTAAGCCAATATAAATGTATTTTTCAATTAACTTTTTATAATACTTTATTTCCATGTAGAGGTAGAATAGAATGAAAGACTCAAGGAGAACTAGATATGAATATATTTAAGATGTTTCTCACCGCAGGTGAACTGCTTGGAGCATGAGTGTAATATCCTGTGTAGGAATGTCAATTTATTGGGACCAATTTGACTTTGGGTTTTGGTTACAAAAAATGTCAGGTGTTCCACAAATCATTTTCCTTAATAACTTGTATGTTGAACTTGTTCAGGCACATCTAGTTCTAAATTTTGCTCTAATACATCACTGTATCTGCTTAAAACATAAACACATTTTTACATTGCATTTAACCCTTTCACCCCAAAGCCTGTTTTCACCTTCCTGACCAGGCCAATTTTTTTTAATTCTGACCAGTGTCACTTTATGAGGCAATAACTCTGGAATGCTTCAACAGTTCCTGAGATTGTTTTTTCGTGACATATTGTACTCCATGATAGTGGTAAAATTTATTTGATATGACTTACTTTTATTTATGAAAGAATCGTAAATTTTGTGAAAATTGTGAAAACTTTGCAATTTTCAAATTTGAAATTTTTCTGCCCTTAAATCAGAAAGTCATGTCACACAAAATAGTTAATAAATAACATTTTCCACATGTCTACTTTACATCAGCACAATTTTGGAAACATATTTTTTTATTGTTAGGAAGTTAGAAGGGTTAAAAGTTGACCAGCAATTTCTCATTTTAACAACAAATTTTTTTTTTTTAGAGTCCACATCACATTTGAAGTGACTTTGAAGGATCTACAGTATATGACAGAAAATACCCAAAGTGACACCATTCTAAAAACTGTACTCCTCAAGATGCTCAAAACCACGTTCAAGAAGCTTATTAACCGTTCAGGTGCTTCACAGGAATTTTTGCAACATGGAAGAAAAAAATAAACATTTAATTTTTTTTCACAAAAATGTTACTTTAGACCCAATTTTTTTACTTTAATAAGGGTAACAGGAGAAAATGGACCCCAAAATTTGTTGTGCAATCTCTCCTGAGCACATAGATGCACAATATGTGGTGGAAAACCACAGCAGGGCTCAGAAGGGAAGGAGCGCCATTTGACTTTTTGAATGTAAAATTTGCTGGCATAATTAGAGGACGCCATGTTGAGTTTGGAGAGCCGCTAATGTGCCTAAACAGTGGAAAACCCCCACAAATTACACTATTCTGGAAACTAGACCTTTCAGCGAACTTGTACAGTTAGGTCCATATATATTTGGACAGAGACAACATTTTTCTAATTTTGGTTCTAGACATTACCACAATGAAATTTAAACAAAACAATTCCGATGTAGTTGAAGTTCAGACTTTCAGCTTTCATTTGAGGGTATCCACATTAAAATTGGATGAAGGGTTTAGGAGTTTCTGCTCCTTAACATGTGCCACCCTGTTTTTAAAGGGACTAAAAGTAATTGGACAATTGATTCCAAGGCTATTTCATGGACATCCCTTCGTTATGTCATTCTCAATTAAGCAGATAAAAGGCCTGGAGTTGATTTGAGGTGTGGTGCTGGCATTTGGAAGGTTCTGCTGTGAATTAAACATGCGGTCAAAGGAGCTCTCCATGCAGGTGAAACAAGCCATCCTTAATCTGCAAAAACAGAAAAAAAACATCCGAGAAATTGCTACAATAGTGGCAAAATCTACAGTTTGGTACATCCTGAGAAAGAAAGAAAGCACTGGTGAACTCATCAATGCAAAAAGACCTGGGCGCCCACGGAAGACAACAGTGGTGGATGATTGCAGAATAATCTCCATGGTGAAGAGAAACTGTATATATGTGTACTAAGCACCTGGAACCCCCAAGTACTTCACAGACACATTGAGCCGTGAAAATAAAAAAAAAAACATTTTTGTGGGAAAAATGTGAACTTTTATCCCCAAATTTTGCATTTTTTAAGGATAAGAGGAGAAATTGCAGCATGAAATTTGTTGTGCAATTTCTCCTGAGTACGATGATACCAAATATGTGGAGGAAAAGTACTGTTTGGATGCATGGCAGAGCTTGAAAGGGAAGGAGTGCCATTTGACTTTCTTGAATGCAAAATTTGCTGGAATAATTATCGGATGCCATGTCGCATTTGGAGAGCCCCAGATGTGCCAAAACAGTGGAAGACCCCCTCAGTGACACCATTTTGGAAACTAGACCACTCAGGGAACTTAGCTAGATGAGTGGTGAGCACCTTGAAATCCCAGGTGCTTCACAGAAGTTTATAACGTTGAGCCATGAAAAAAAAAAAAAATTCCCTCAAGAATGTTTTTTTAGCCCCAAATTTTGCATTTTCACAAGGGTAACAGGAGAAAATGGACCTCAGGCTAAGTGCCCACGATGCAGGAATGCTGCATATTTTTTCCGCTTCTCTCTGACATGCGTTTTTCCCGCCAGGTAGAAGCATTTGTCAAGCGTTTTTTTCCTCTGGTTTCTCCAGTTTCCTCCCACACTCCAAAGACATACTGATAGGAAAATTAGATTGTGAGGCCAGATGGGGACAGTGCCGATATTGTCTGTGAAGCGTTGTGGAATTAATGGCGCTACATAAGTGAGTAAAATAAGTAAATAAATAAATATTGGCGTTCAGATTTTGCAGGACTGGTTTTAGGGTGCCATGACACATTGGTAGAGCCCCTGAAGTGCCAGATCATATAGCCCCATAAGTGACCCCATTTTACAAACTACACCTCTCAATATATTCATCAAGGGGATCATATTGACACCACAGGTGTGTAACAGCATTTCATACCATTGGGCAGTGAAGAAAAAATAATTACATTTTTAGCTTCAAAATTTTGTTTTAGCCCCAGATTTTACATATTCATATTGGGAAATGGGTAAAAATGGCACCAAAATTTTACCCACAATTTCTGCTGATTGTAAAAATATCCTATTTGTGGCTTGTTCAGTAGTGCTTAGCCATACGGCGAGACTCGGCAGGGACGGAGCGCTTTTTGCCTCCTGGAGCGCAGATTTTTCTGGAATAGTTTGCGGACTTCATATATTGAGCCCCTACATGCTAGAAGAGAAGAATCCCCCTCAAGTGACCCCACTTTGGAAATTATATCTCTTTGTGAATTTATCTACAGGTGTAGTGACGATTTTAACTCCATGGGTGTTTTCCAGAAACAAGCAGCAAAGGATGTTGCTAAGTGAAGATTGCAAACTGCCATTGTAGTGACCAAAACGTTGTAGTGACCAGTATATTGTAGTGACCAGAATGGTGTTGTGACCAGTACATTATACCCAGCTTGTGCTTCTGGAGACAAGCACCCGTAAATTAGGTGGGTTCTCATCACTACAGGAATGCCAAACATGTGGACGCTAGCTGCAGTTTAGGCACACTGTGGAGCTCAGAAGGGAGGGGGACATTTGGATTTTGGAGTGCAGAATTTGCTAGATTTCTTTTGGAGGACGAGAAGCCATTTTGTTTTTACAGGGCCTTTGTATTACCAGTAATGTGGAAGCCCCCTATATTTCTGATAACAGGCGACGGACCTGAGTGGGAACTTTCTTTTTTGTGAATAGAGTTGAAGCTTTTATTGAGAACATTTTGCATAACATTTATCCTGCGCTCTATGCTGAGCACTTACCGTATTTTTCGAACTATAAGATGCATCGGACCATAAGACGCACCTAGGTTTTAGAGGAGGAAAATAGAAAAAAAATGTAAGCAAAAAATGTGTTCACGATGCACTGTTAATGGGGAGAGGGTCGGCTGCTGACACTGGTATAGGGGTAATGTCCCCCAATTCTGATAATATCCCCCATCTGTTAGATATGTCCCCCTTTCCTATTATACGTGGCCCCCATCCCCATCCTGATATGCATGGCACCCCGCATCCTTATCCTAGTATGCATGGCACCCCTCATCCTTATCCTAGTATGCATGGCACCCCTCATCCTTATCCTAGAATGCATGGCACCCCTCATCCCTATCCTGGTATGCATGTCACCCCTCATCCTTATCCTGGTATGCATGGCACCCCAAATCCCTATCCTGGTATGCATGGCATCCCTCATCCCAATCCTGGTATGCATGGCACCCCTCATCCCTATCCTGGTATGCATGGCACCCCTCATCCCTATCCTGGTATGCATGGCAGTGGCAGTGACGTCATGCGCGGCTCACAAGGAGAGATCAGCTGCCGGAAGTCACTGCTCCCCACACCGGGACTGTGTGCGCGGGGAGCAGTGACTTCATGCTCCTTCATAGCCGGCACACAGCGTAGCCACAGCGTGGCTCCTGATGATGCCGGGCCATCGCGTGTGCCTGCTGTTAAAGGGCATGAATATTCACCCCCTCCCCCAGGAGCCACGCTGCTGATAAACTGTGTGCCTCTATTAAGGAGCATGAATATTCAGTGCTCCCCATGCCTATGGGCATAGGGAGCAGTGAATATTAATTTTCTTTAGCAGCGGGGACAGTATAGGCTGCAGCAGGTGGCTCCTGCCTCCTGTGCCCTGTTCCTCCGCCACAACCGCTCCCCCCAACACAGTATATATATATATATATATATACCCCCCCAGCAACATTCAGACTATAAGATGCACCCCCCATTTTCCTCCAATATTTTGGAGGAAAAAAGTGCGTCTTATAGTACGAAAAATACGGTACTTTGGGGTTTCTATCTAAATCTCTGAGTGATGTGATTCAGATGAAACTCCCAGGGGATCCATTCACTATAATGAGGCAACAGAGTTACTCTGGACTCCGTCTGACCTCTGTTCAGTGTCATACTTCTTTTTTAGAAGTGCACAAAACTGTGGCCAACAGCACTTTTATGCACGCCTAATGAAAAGACAGATGCCGCTGGATCATAGGCCAGACTGCGTCCACAGTGCCTCCATCTGCCTCAATATAGGGAATCTTCTGCCCAGGTTTCCATCTAAATCACGTATTTCAGAAATTTACATGGAAATCCCGATATAAGCGCCGAGCCAGGATAAATTTCAGCTGAGCCTTACTGCGATCTTTTGGAGGCAAAATGAACAAATCAACAGAAGGTGAAGAATTTGTTTTATTTATTTTTTATGCCATTCCTCATGCGGTATAAGTGATTAGGTGATTTTATTCTTCAAATTGGTGCGATTACAGCGATACCAGATTTATATCGGGTTTTTATGATTGACACAGTTGTGCTCAAAAGTTCACATACCCCTGCAGAATTTTTCCTTTCTTGGCCTTGTTTCAGAGAATATGAATGATAACAAAAAAAAATTTTCTCCACTCATAGTTATTGGTTGGGTCAAGCTATTGCGGCTACAGAGTTTTCTGCGAGGGATTTCCCCATAGACTTGCATTAGGTGCAGAAATTCCACAGGTAAAAAATGCATATACTCTTTAAATGCATTTCAGCTGCAGAAATGCATCAAAAACACAAGCAATCCGCACATAAATAAAGTTTTGTCAAAGCCAAATGCCAAGAATTATCAAAAACAAAGCAGCTTTCTATAAAACATAACATACCAACAAGAGACAAGAAATGCAGCATCAAAAAAGAGATAAAAATGCAAGTTAAAAAAAACTGCACATAGAAATACAATAAAAAAACGCAAATAACATAATTTAAATAATAGGTACAGAAATCATGCAGAAATTCTGCAACATTAAAACTTTACCAAAAGCAATATCGTGGGAACGTAGCCTTAGACATTTTTTCTGTCTTGTAGCCAGGACTATTCTTTTACACTGTTGACATTTGCATCTAAAACTTAAAATGCAAAATAAAAAAAAATCCTTTGACATCCTCAAACACATATATTTCCTTAAGGTAGACACCTGGCTATTGTCAAAATGCAGCACAACTCCCTTACATACAGACTCCTTCATACAATTTTTCCTTCAAGTGGTAGTGCAATTCAGTCCAGTCTAAGGCAAGTGTGAATGAAGGCTGCAGTGCTCATGTGACATATTAATCTCACCAGCAGACACGTGCCCACATCGGTGGAATGGTGCTGGTCCGGGAGGTGTGCTTATGTTTTTTTTTTTTTTTTAATTTTACATAGAGGAATTATTCAAATAAGCGGCAACTAATTTAAAGAGGTTGTCCACTACTATACCATGCCCCCATCGATTTAAAGAGTGGAAAGAAGTGTTTTTGTAATTACATTGTGTTGTCATTCTTGCCTGTGAGCGGCGCTATTGCTGACCGCTCACTAGACATCATGTGACCCCGGATGACCCAGTCCCGCCCACAGCCCATAAATCAGGGCTGTGTGCATCACTGGGTAATGCCTGGCTGCAGCCGGAACTTATTGTGACATCAGTGGATGTCAGCCGAGGCTGCAGCCAAAATTACATGATGCCTAGTGAGCGGTCAGCAATACTGCCAATCATAGGCAAGAATGACAACACAAAGTAATTACAAAAACACTTCATTCCACTCTTTAAATCGATGGGGGCATTATGTATGGTAGTGGACAGTGCAATATATGTGTTAAAATGTATACTGCACACAGTGAACAGCTACATTTTGCTAAAAACTACAGTCTTTCAGAGTGCACAGAATGGCATGTATAAAACTACAACTTTACCATTTATAACCATCTTTAAAGAGAACCTGTCATGTCCCCAAACACCATTAACCTTATAATGCTTTGAAACTGCAGATCAACCCAATATCTGCAGTATCAAAGCATTCTGAAGCTCCAGTATTTTGCACTAAAAGCATGGCTTGTTAGGCATCGGGTGTTTGCTGGATCCAAAATGTGTTCAGGACCATCAGTGGATTCTGTGGTCTCCCATTCCAGTCCAGCTAGGGCTGATGCTGCTCAGCATTGTCATCAGACCCAATGCCTAGCTGGTGCACGAGATGTACAGGTTGTCTCTGGGGGTCTTTGTTCCTAGCAACATGAAGCGTAGGTTGCGGAGGGAAACAGGGCTGCTACAGCCTAAGTCCAGGATTCACTGCACTGATCATGTCCATGACATGGCGGACTGTGATTGGTGGTTTGGGAGTCAGCTGATCCAGTGACCTGGCACCGCATGATTGGTCGCGGGTGACGTCACCAATAAGGCAACGGTGGGAAGTGCTTAATTTTTAAATAGCCCACCCACAAACATGGCGGCGCGCTCTGATCATTGAGCTTTGATGGTGTAATTGTGTGGATGCTTGGTCGTTTGGGCTCCACGTGTGCTTTAGCTTCTGTCATGCAGGTTTAGCGGGGGATAGGCAGGCTTAGATGGAGGGAGGCAGGTAGCTTCGTCTGACAGTCTGGCTAAGATACGCATCCTAGCGCCTGCTGCGTAGTCCCTGTGCAGTAAACAGGGCTAAGGATACATTATTTGTAGCACATCTCTTGTGCGGTTAACGGAGATAGTGCGAATCCCTATTCCCGTTCCGGTGTGCAGTAACACGGAAGGGATTGTTATTTCTGTTGGTTGTTTTACCTTCTTACCCGGAAGGTGTTCGGCCGCAGTCCTCCAGACTGCATCGTGGACCCCGGGTTCGGTTGCTTTCCATTATTTAATAAAGTTGTTTGCAACCATCCCCTTAACAGTATCAGAGCGCCAGGGTCTTGCCGAACATGGCTGACAACCAGCAGCTGCAGCACTATATACAGAAACTTGAGGCCAGACTTAGGACTCTGGAACAAGCTGCCACGGTTGCTGATTTCACTGCAATAGCTACCCAGGCAGCTTCTCAAGCAGCCAATCTAGTTAACTCGACTGCGACGAATGCTGCGGCAGCTGCAATCGCCCCATTACCCCGTTTTGCTCTCCTGGAAAAAATTTTTGGTGACAGCAAATCCTGCAGAGGTTTTATTAATCTGTGCTCCATTCAGTTGGAGATGATGGAGACACAGTTCCCCTCCGAAAGGGTCAAAGTGGGTTTTGTCATCACGCTACTTTCTCACAGGGCCTTGGAGTGGGCTACACCCCTGTGGGAGCGGAGTGACCCGGTAGTGGCTAATGCGGGTCTCTTTCTTACAGCCCTAAAAAATGTCTTCCTAGGTCCTCAGGTCACGCATGATACGGCTCTTAAGCTTCTTGCATTGGTCCAGGGTTCGGTCACCGCCAGCCACTATGCCATCCAGTTCAGAACCTTAGCGGCTGAATTGGATTGGTCTGAGTGGTCTTTAATCCCGGTGTTCTGGAAGGGTCTGGCTGGGCATAATAAAAATGCTCTATCTACCAGAGAGATTCCAATCTCCCTGGAGGAGTTAATCTCTCTCGCTAACCGAATAGATTTGCGTCATGCAGAACACAAGTTAGAGCTGGAGGTCCCCAGAGCTCAGTGTCGGTTGGCACCATCATTCTCTAGACCCATTTCCAAACCCGCGACTCCCGACCTGGAGCCTGAGGCTATGGATATATCCCGGACTGAGTCTAGTCCCTCTCATTCCCGACCTGCACATCTCTTGGAGTACCCCGTTTATAATGGTTCCAAGCAGTCGGGAAAATGAGTGTGTCTAACTGCCGTTGGAGGAGGTGTGTTAGATTCCGGGGCCCCTTCCTCCAAATTATTGTATATGGTGACATTGTTCTTCGGAACAACCACAGTTACTGCCAAGGCGTGGGTGGATTCTGGTGCCGATGGCAATTTTTTGTCATCTACGTTTGCCCAGAAGCACGCCATCCCTATAGAGTTACTGCCAAGACCAATGAACATTAGGGTAGTCAACGGGTCACTCCTGGACACGTAAATCACCCACCAGTCGATTCCCCTCACCATATCATTTCCTCAGGGTCATCGGGAGATTATATCCTTTCTTATTATTCCCGCTGGATTAGATGAGGTGCTATTGAGTTTTCCATGGTTACGTTGTCACACTCCACACATTGACTGGAATACGGGGAGAATTTCTTCCTGGAGTGAGAATTGTGTGTCTCAGTGTATGGTTACAGTCACCTGGAGGGTAGTCTCTGAGCCTTCTACTGATGTGGCCCCTGGCACAGATCCTCTGTCTGTCCCCGAGACCCAGGTCTTGTCAGATTATGTCAAAAAGAACCCTCGGGTAGAACTTTTGTCCTGGTCCATGGATACTGCTGAGGACGATGACGATCCCAGGCTCACCGTTACTTCAGGAAGTATGCGGAGGGTGGCTCCAGTGTCCTTAAACCAGGTTCCCTCGGGGAGGACGTTCGTTCCCCCTAATCTACAAAATGAGGTGCTCTCCTGGGCACATGCCCCTAAGATCGGAGCTCATTTTGGAGTCAAACGTACCACAAAGTTCCTTCAACGGTTCTATTGGTGGCCCCGGTGGCGCCAGGACGTTAAGGATTATGTTCTTGCATGTGTCTCCTGTGCGAGAGATAAATCATCCCGTCAAAGTCCGGCTGGTCTTCTCCACCCATTACCTGTGGCGGACTCCACAGATCTGACTCCGCTTCTTCTGAATAATGGCCAATATCCACGCGTTCCGGTTCCTATGTCAGTTCCCTCAATGGAACCTGGGGTCAGAGATTTGGCTCTGGAGGCGCGGGAGGTTTGGGACCATACCCAGGATGCTATATTGGCTTACAAGAATCAAATGAGAGTCGGCTGACACTCTTCGTTGTCCTGCTCCCGTATTCTATCCGGGCGACAGAGTGTGGCTCACGGCTCGCAATATTAATGTACGCGGGGAATCGGCTAAGTTTGCATCCCGCTTTATTGGTCATTTCAAAATTCTGGCCCAAGTAAACCCAGTAATGTACCGTTTACAGTTACCACGACACCTGAGGAGTCACGACACTTTTCATGTGTTGCTCCTTAAACCCATTCGCCTGACAAAATTCACTGAACCCCAACTTGCTACAGACACCAGGGGTGATAATCTCGAGGTGCAGGCTATTATGGGGTCTAAGATGGTTCGTGGAAAAAAATGTTGCCTAGTACACTGGAGTGGCCATGGATCTGAGGATTGCTGTTGTGAACCAGTGGACCACATTCATGCTCCCCTGCTCATTGAGGAATATGAGCGTCAAGTGGAGGGGGAATAATGTTAGGCGTTTGCTCGATCCAAAATGGGTTCAGAACCAAAAGTGGATTCTGTGGTCTCCCATTCTGGTCCAGCCAGGGCAGATGCTGCTCAGCATCATCATCATCAGTCCCAACGCCTAGCTGGTGCATGAGACGTACAGGTTGTCTCTGGGGGTCTTTGTTCCTAGCAACTTGAAGCGTAGGTTGCGGAGGGAAACTGGGCTGCTACAGCGTAAGTCCAGGATTCACTGCACTGAGCATGCCCGTGACATGGCGGACCAAGATTGGTGGTTTGGGAGTCAGCTGATCCGGTGACCTGGCACCGCCTGATTGGTCGCGGGTGATGTCACCAATAAGGCGATGGTGGGCAGGGCTTAATCTTTAAATAGGAAGCCCACAAACATGGCGGCGCTCTCTGATCATTGAGCTGTGTTGGTGTATTTGTGTGGACGCTTGGTCGTTTGGGCTCCACGTGTGCTTTAGCTTCTATCAGGCAGGTTTAGCAAGGGATAGGCAGCCTTCGTCTGACAGTCTGGCTCTGACAAAGGGGTCGCCATACACCCCGAGCAGTCTGCAGAAGCTGTATTCCCAGCACCGCCTGTAAGCCACGTGGAGATATATTCCTCAGTCCGGTAGCAGGCCAGCTGGGAGCACGTGTACGCCGGCGTGAATCACACACGCATCCTAGCGCCTGCTGCATAGTCCCTGTGCAGTAAATATGGCTACGGATACATTATTTGTAGCATATCTCTCGTGCGGTTAACGGACCTTCTTACCTGGAAGGTGTTCGGCCGCAGTCCTCCAGACTGCATCGCGGACCCCGGGTTCGGTTGCTTTCCATTATTTAATAAAGTTGTTTGCAACCGTCCCCTTAACATGCCTACCGGGAGGAAATAAACTTAAACCACCGCCAACTTACAGCCTTTAGTCAAAGAGACGTGCCGGTATGGCTTAGCTCTCCACTTAGTACATAGTGAGCGGCAGGCTCTCCGCTTAGTACATAGTGATCGGCAGATGTAAACATACCTTGGCACATTAACTGACAGCCATTGCTGCACTGATATGCTGAGAGATGGCTGTCAGTCATTGTACTAGGGCTTACAGCTGCTGATTATTTTTATGACTGAAAGCCTGTTTATTCCGGGAGGAATAAAATTAATTTTCTCCTAGTAGCATAACTTTCAGTACTCAGCTAGGCAGCTTTAGAAAACTAGTAACTTGAATATAAGCCCAATATATGCCGGTCAATGGGAGCTGTCACTAGAAAAAATGCTATTAACCTGCAGCTAAGGGGGTTAATCTGCAGATTAATAGTGTTACTAACCTGCCCGGCTTTTCACTTAGCTGAATGCAGTGGGGAGAAAATTAACTTTATTCCCCTGGCAGCTTATCGGTTTTAGTCATGGGGTGGCGCTAGCGTTGGTTCAGTGACTGCTCTGAGTATACAGAACGGCAGCTAAAACTGTGCCCCCACACTGACTGACGCTGGCTCTGCATTAGGGCTGGCTCTCTGTCAGTGTGGGGGCACGGTTACAGCCTCTGTTCTGTATACTCAGAGCAGTGACTGAACCCGTGCCGGCACCACCCCCATGACTGAAACCGGAAAGCTGCCAGGGGAATAAAGTTTATTTTCTCCTCGCAGCGTTCGGCTAAGTGCAAAGCCGGACAGGTTAGCAACACTATTAATCTGCAGATTAACCCCATATCAGCAGGCTAATAGCATTTTTTTCTGGTGACAAATTCCCTTTAACAACGTTTGGGGACATGACAAGTTCCCTTTAAGTGATGTTTGCATTGCATGAAACAATTATTTGAAGCAAAAATTGCTTGATAATTGTAATTATGATTCACATGTGTACTCAATGTGATCCCTTATGCAAACAATGTATACATAAAAAATATGTGTAGTCTTTAAAACACCACAAGATGTGAGAAGTTTATACCTATCAGTGCATATTAAAGAAATATCAAACCTGCACATATGCACAAAATCATTTTTTGTGCAAATTAGATTGGGAGTTGGGAATATAATGCCTAAAAGGGGATGTGAACTACTTGGACAACCCCTTCCTAAATGCCCAAGTCCCCCAAAATATTAAGAAAAAGCTTATACTCACCTTTAGGTTAATCTGCATAATAACCCAGTGAGCCACACCCCCTTTAAAAAAGACCATAAAAACTATCCCTAAATAAAAAGGACCATATAATTGGAATCATATTTCAGATTAAAAAAATAGATTACTCGTGAGATTAACGGGAACAAAATGAGAGCACATGCTGACCACTTTTTACCTCTTGATAGGTTTTCTTTAATGCTCCATACTCAGCTGGTCTCTTAAGGAGACTGGTATTTCCCCAAGGTTAAAAATGCTTAAATAATAGAGTGTGAAAGAGCTATTAAATGAGTTGTCCCTTCTTTTCCAATAAAACTGGACCTGAGTAGTTTAAAAATTAATAAAAACCCTATACTCACTAGAGGTGAGCGGATCACTTCACATAACCCCTGTCCACGATCCAGTGGTCTATGGACAGGAACTCCGCAAATTTCCTTACCCTAGGTTCGGCTTATGATTTGCCGTGTTGGCGAGACATCACCTGTGCACCACATGCTCATAGGTGGCATCATGCCAGGCTGAAAAATGAAACACTGCGACAGAGAACCTGTAAGCTCAGGAAATTCCTGCTGCTCCTGTCCATGGCCAGATAGCATTGACCTGGACCATGTACAGGGGTTGTATGAAGTGATCCGCTCATCATCAATACTCACCTATTGCTCTTCTGTCACCCCTTTTTTGTAGACTGGTCCCTCTCCAGTTTCACTGTGATAGGGGATCTGGAGGTGAAAATGCTGTAATTACTTTAAATTTCAGACCAAAATGACCTGGTTTTAGAACAAAAGAAATGGGGTGGACCCCAGCTAAAATTGATTAAACATTATTGTATGTAATGCAGATCCTAAGTTACAGAGCTCATTACAGTCTAGAGCTGCTTTCACAATTATGAAAGCTTTAGAGCTGGAATCTCAAATTGCTTCTGATGATTTACATTCTGAAAACATATAATACATACAGTTAGGTCCATATATATTTGGACAGAGACAACATTTTTCTAATTTTGGTTCTAGACATTACCACATTGAATTTAAAAAAAAACAATTCAGATGCAGTTGAAGTTCAGACTTTCAGCTTTCATTTGAGGGTACCACTTTAAAATTGGATTAAGGGTTTAGGAGTTTCAGCTCCTTAACATGTGCCACCCTGTTTTTAAAGGGACCAAAAGTAATTGGACAGACTAAATAATTGTAAATAAAATGTTCATTTCTAGTACTTGGTTGAAAACCCTTTATTGGCAATGACTGCCTGAAGTCTTGAACTCATGGACATCACCAGACGCTGTGATTCCTCCTTTTTGATGCTCTGCCAGGCCTTTTATGCGGTGGTTTTCAGTTGCTGTTTGTTTGTTGGCCTTTCTGTCTGAAGTTTAGTCTTTAACAAGTGAAATGCATGCTCAATTGGGTTGAGATCAGGTGACTGACTTGGCCATTCAAGAATATTCCACTTCTTTGCTTTAATAAACTCCTGGGTTGCTTTGGCTTTATGTTTTGGGTCATTGTCCATCTGTATTATGAAACGATGACCAATCAGTTTGGCTGCATTTGGCTGGATCTGAGCACACAGTATGGCTCTGAATACATCAGAATTCATTCGGCTGCTTCTGTCCTGTGTCACATCATCAATAAACACTAGTGACCCAGTGTCACTGGCAGCCATGCATGCCCAAGCCATCACACTGCCTCCGCCGTGTTTTACAGATGATGTGGTATGCTTTGGATCATGAACTGTACCACGCCTTCGCCATACTTTTCTCTTTCCATCATTCTGGTAGAGGTTGATCTTGGTTCATCTGTCCAAAGAATGTTCTTCCAGAACTGTGCTGGGTTTTTTAGATGTTTTTTAGCAAAGTCCAGTCTAGCCTTTTTATTCTTGATGTTTATGAGTGGCTTGCACCGTGCAGTGAACCCTCTGTATTTACTTTCATGCAGTCTTCTCTTATGGTAGATTTGGATATTAATACGCCTACCTCCTGGAGAGTGTTGTTCACTTGGTTGGCTGTTGTGAAGGGGTTTCTCTTCACCGTGGAGATTATTCTGTGTTAAAGTATTGCTTTATACTTAATTTATTTGTGGGCTTGATAGTGAAGCATAGATATTTTCCACTATGCTCTCTTACCAAATGATTTATCTATAACATGCCATATATATTTTAGCGATATTTGGAATTATGTACCATTGCTATTGAAGTACATTTATCTTGCACAGTTGTATAATACATCTTTGACATATCTATTGATTATTTTTCTTTTGTTTGGGTGAATTTTTTTCCTTCTTTGTCCTGTGTATGTTTTTTATCATGTTTTTTAATAATGTCCTATGTAGTGTGCTTTGAGACTAATAAAATTTTGCATATTTTTGTACATTAGTGTCTTTATATCTATTTATTAATTGTATTTGGTGCCCTGGATTTGTCCCAATCCCCCTTGTCTTTTTCTTATGCTTGTTTGCATTCATGGGGACATTGGCACAAATACATAATTTATATTTAGTGTGGTGCTAGGTCTGCCCCTTACTTCTTATGAGTCATGAATTAAACAAGCTGTGGTGTCACGCCCCTGCCACACCCTCATCCCGCCCCAGCTCCACTCATTTCAGTGAAGCTGGGAGAAACTGGTGTGAAAATTCAAAAAGGTGCAACATTTTGGCACACACCTGAGTTACGCCAACTTTTCAAAGGTTTTACGCCACTTTTTTGGAGTAAAAGCTATGATTTATCGAAGCCTTAGATTCTCCTTTATCAGAATTTTTTGCAATTCGCTTTGTGCAAATTCAGCAAAAATGGTGGTCAGAAAGAAGAAGTTGTGAGGCATGGAGGACTGGATGGCGGGCTTTGGGACAGGTGAGCGGTGAGATGAATATAATTTTTTTTTCACATGCTATGTTTATAATTCTCTGGAATCTAGAAAGGCAACTCTTTGTTCATGTAGAGAATTTGGATGAAAATAGAGCTAAAAACATTATAACGATATACTCTAATATGACATATATATCGTTGATCTGTTTAAATCTAAAAAAATCACATTGTATTAAAAATCTTTGAATATTTTTACCAACAATTACAAATTCATTATTACAATAATAATAACAACAACAACATAGGATGATTTTCACTGAAATACGGTTTCTCCTGCATGGTGGTCGACTGGAAAAGACACGTTTAGACAATATGCATTTGATAACTTAGTCTTTCATTGTGCTGCTAATATACTAGAAAGCATTCAAGCTCAGTAGAAATAAAATATGCAGAGTGTATTAAAAGCTAGACATTCAACTTTTTTAATTATGTATAAAATAAGATCTTGTAGCTATGATTAAAACCCTGCAGCTATGGCTGACTATATGGATGAAAGTCATTTATCACTTCCAAATCGTGTTGAGCAAAGTAGCGGTTTGTGTTATTTATCAACGTAACAAGTAAAGTTTGAATTGAGTGCATTTTAATGGGAACATATTAACACCTAATAGCTTAATATCAATATTTGCCTTGCAGGAAAGAAATAGACATTTATTTTAGTTGACATTATTGTGATACATACCTACAAGAGTATGACTGGTAACTACAAATGTGACACTGGGTAATTACCGCAGTGTGAAATTATATATGCACACAAGTCCCATAGGTCAACAAATACATCATTGTAGTTTGGAAGATGGGACTCTACAGTGATTCACTGGCATGAAGCATAACATCTATATTGCTCTAGAATAACCTTTTTCATACATTTATTTAAAATATATTAACTTATGGTTCATGTCATTTTTCAGCACTGATTTGTAGATGATAAGGTGTAAATATTTATATTCATTATGAAAAGTATTAAATTCTTGATGTATACAATTAAATTATATACTTTGGGAGCATTAAAGCTTCCAGATTCCAGTTTTTCTGTTTAGTAATAGGAGCCTGGCTTTAAATTAGGCAGAGCTTAACATTTGCTAGACTTAATTTTAGTTTCCACAATGAGTTTTTGACACTGTGTATTTTCGCTCCTCATAAAAACACAGTGTATTACTGTTCCAGCAAAGTGGATGGAATTTATAGAATTTGAATATTTGTATGAAAACTGTTTATTTTTTACGCAGCGTAAACTGACCTGTGGTGCATTTTTTAAATCAGCAATATGTCAATTTTTCTACTGGGTGTGCTTTGTTTTATTTGAAGATTTTTCCCATAGAATTGCAATAGATATGGAAAATCTGCAGGTGAAAAACACACGTGCATTGTTAGTACATTTCTTTTGCAAAAAGCCACTATAAACACATGTAATCCACACATGACTGTATCAACAAAGTTTTGTCAAAGCCAAAGTCCAGGAAGTACCAAAAACAAAACAGTTTTAAACTAAGGAGTGCTACTTAAGGGAGGGACTTTGCTGACAGAAAGATGAGCGTGGCGAGAAGGGGAGGGGGACAACTCGAGGCTTGCCCCGTTCGCTGTCCGACTTGACTTTTCCAAATGAGCAGGTGATGTCACTTCAAGTGCTGATGGAGAGCCATAGTTCCTAGTCTTTAATAGGCAAGAAGTTCATAGCTCATTTTCCCTTGCAGAACCTGCAAAGTGCCAAAGAATCGTCTGGCGGAAATGTGCAAATGAACTCCCACATACAAGAAGCCCACACGTTCGACTAGCTACCAGTGCAGTGCGACCAGACCTTTTAGGAGCTATAGAGCCTACTTTACGAACCACACGTGCATCATTACCTTCTCCAGATCTGACCACAGTAAAAGCTGACTTTGCCCCTGAAGATGTTTTTATCGCACATTATCTGCGCTGTGTATCGCCAGTGCCAGCAACTTCCTCCTCTGCTGACCTCAACTTCTCTTCACTCCTGTCTGGTTCCCCTGTGTATTAAATGGCCAGAACTTCTTAATTCCCCTGCCAGATTTTCACACTAAGGTTTAACGTAGCTCAGAGTGCCATTACCACAGACAGTGTATCTGCCACCTTTGCTCTCAGAGCTTGAAACACAGATTGGCATTAGAATAGTAACCATCTCTTCTGGCACCATAATTTGCAAGAACAAAGGCTGACTGTTCATATTTTCCAAAATATCAACTGGAAGCAGTTTATCTACAGTAAAATTTCCCTAAGCTCCCATTTGCTGGGTGTTAGTGTAAGTAGGGCAGAATAGAAACAGGTGTTATTGATTGACTCTAAATTCTGCTCTATACCACATTAACTGTTACAAAGGCAAAAGAGGTGGACTGAGCAGAACGCTGACTCCAGGTGATGATTTTTCTGTCAGAGGCTACATCATTCTGCTGTGTTTGAGATGAGGAATGGAATATATACTCCATTAGACCCTCAACTTGCTCGCCGCCAATGTGCTTGCTAGAGTTTACAAAGGAGGCCAAATATGACTTGCATTTGGTACTACTGCTGTCATGACGGTTGCTGACAGCACAACAAGTGGTGTTAGAGCTGCTGCTAGCAGCAACCAGATTCTTTTCTCCCAACCTTGGCAAAAGCAAACTTTACCCTAGATAAAAAGGTTGCTACATAGGTACATAAATTAAAGGTAATTTGCGGCAACAGACAGTATTTCTGCGGCACTTACTAGTAGTCAATTTTATTTTTTTTAAATAATAATAGTGGTGTTCATCCAAATAAAAAAGTAATTTAATGAAACCAAAAATGTTAGGATGAGAAGTTGCTACACGTAGGTTCACAAACTGTAACAAATGTGCGGTATCTAGAGTTGACAATTTACACAGATATTTCAAAAATAAAGAGAGACCTTTTATATTAAAGTTGAAGAAAAAAAGGCCACAAGCCTTTACAAAAATAGGATGTGACGACAAAATATAGGTAGAATCACTTCCCACAAGCAATCACATGCAACAGGCCACTGTTTGTACTCAAGTAGTGTGTATACACACAATATTACACAAATTGTAGCTATGAAGTGGGCTAACAAAATCTTTAACTAAAAAAAATGATTCAAATGAAACATCTGATGGAACCACTCACAATAATGAGGGCGATGGAGTCACTTTGAATTGTGTTTAGCATCTGTTTTGGGGGTATCCGTCGTTTTAGGGATGCACATAACTGTGTTCGACATAAGTTTTTGGATGTGGATATGCCAATTATGTGTACCTTTTTTTGTTTATTTTTGTTTTAACACAAAAGTTACAATTTTAGTTGTGAAGCTGCTTTTCATAATTTTTTTGCCCTTCTTTTTGCATTTTATATAAATTTATATATATATACATATATATATATATACACAGTACAGACCAAAAGTTTGGACACACCTTCTCATTTAAAGATTTTTCTGTATTTTCATGACTATGAAAATTGTACATTCACACTGAAGGCATCAAAAGTATGAATTAACACATGTGGAATTATATACTTAACAAAAAAGAGGGAAACAACTGAAAATATGTCTTATATTCCAGGTTCTTCAAAGTAGCCGCCTTTTGATTTGATGACTGCTTTGCATACTCTTGGCATTCTCTTGATGAGCTTCAAGAGGTAGTCACCGGAAATAGTTTTCACTTCACAGGTGTGCCCTGTCAGGTTTAATAAGTGGGATTTCTTGCCTTATAAATGGGGTTGGGACCATCAGTTGTGTTGTGCATAAGTCTGGTGGATACACAGCTGATAGTCCTACTGAATAGACTGTTAGAAATTGTATTATGGCAAGAAAAAAGCAGCTAAGTAATGAAAAACAAGTGGCCATGATTACTTTAAGAAATGAAGGTCAGTCAGTGCGAAAAATTGGGAAAACTTTGAAAGTGTTCCCAAGTGCAGTTGCAAAAACCATCAAGCGCTACAAAGAAACTGGCTCACATGAGGACCGTCCCAGTAAAGGAAGACCAAGAGTCAACTCTGCTTCTGAGGATAAGTTTATCCGAGTCACCAGCCTCCGAAATCGCAGGTTAACAGCTGCTCAGATTAGAGACCAGGTCAATGCCACACAGTGTTCTAGCAGCAGACACATCTCTTCAACAGCTGTTAAGAGGAGACTTTGTGCAGCAGGCCTTCATGGTAAAATAGCTGCTATGAAACCACTGCTTAGGACAGGCAACAATCAGAAGAGACTTGTTTGGGCTAAAGAACACAAGGAATGGACATTAGACCAGTGGAAATCTGTGCTTTGGTCTGATGAGTCCAAATTTGAGATCTTTGGTTCCAACCACAATGTCTTTGTGCGACGCAGAAAAGGTGAACGGATGGACTCTACATGCCTGGTTCCCACCGTGAAGCATGGAGGTGGAGGTGTGATGGTGTGGGGGTACTTTGCTGGTGACACTGTTGGGGATTTATTCAAAATTGAAGGCATACTGAACCAGCATGGCTACCACAGCATCTTGCAACGGCATGCTATTCCATCCGGTTTGCGTTTAGTTGGACCATCATTTATTTTTCAACAGGACAATGACCCCAAACACACCTCCAGGCTGTGTAAGGGCTATTTGACCAAGAAGGAGAGTGATGGGGTGCTACGTCAGATGACCTGGCCTCCACAGTCACCAGACCTGAACCCAATCAAGATGGCTTGGGGTGAGCTGGACCGCAGAGTGAAGGCAAAAGGGCCAACAAGTGCTAAGCATCTCTGGGAACTCCTTCAAAATTGTTGGAAGACCATTTCCGGTTACTACCTCTTGAAGCACATCAAGAGAATGCCAAGAGTGTGCAAAGCATTTATCAAAGCAAAAGGTGGCTACTTTGAAGAACCTAGAATATAAGACATATATTCAGTTGTTTCACACTTTTTTGTTAAGTATATAATTCCACATGTGTTGATTCACAGTTTTGATGCCTTCAGTGTGAATGTACAATTTTCAAAGTTATGAAAATACAGATAAATCTTTAAATGAGAAGGTGTGTCCAAACTTTTGGTCTGTACTGTATATATATATATATAAATACTAATGCTCTATGTGGTGCTCTGCTTACATATTCATCTGTATGCTCTTATGACAGCTCACTGTGCCTTCACTGACCTGCCTCCTATTTTAGCTAGCCCCGCACTACTAGATGCATTATGTAAAATAGGAGGCAGGTCAGTGAAGGCACAGTGAGCTGTCATAAGAGCATACAGATGAATACATAAGCAGAGTACCAGATAGAGCCCACCCCAGAGGCCCTCTCCAAAGCAGGAGCATATCATTATCTCCAAACTGAAAGTATAGATTAAACAAGAACCACGGGACGGATTTCATCAACCAAGGTATCCTTTTAATCAGTGTAATGTCGCCCATCTGACAGTGCATGTAATTTACTGAGGACAATCCTGCTGACAGGTGCAGTTTAATAACAATCCTTGGACCTTTTCACTTGCCTTCAATTTTTCATCATCCACTATAGAGTTTCTGGACCCCAAGATCTCACTGGATGGCCTTCGGAACACGATCACCTTATTATGAAAGCGCACAGCTTGCTTGCTACACTATTCATCCAGTCCATCTAAGGAATAGTATTCCAAAAGAACAATTTTTAGATTGAGAAGGAATTGCAGTATTATGGAGTGATTTTTGCATCCAGGCACATGATCTCACAGCTCGATTTTTAGCAAGGGGCTATCCATGTATGCATTCCAGCACTCCATTAATATCAATCATCATGATATTCTTTAAGTATGACCACGAGATATGTCGCGAACAATCAATCTTATTACCTCATACAACAACAAATGGCAAGATATTAAGCAGATTTTGACAAAAATTGAGCAACTTGCTTAGTGAACTCAAGTTACTTCCGTTTATCTCTTCTCATCTCAAAATGGTAGCCAGAAGGGCAAGGAATCTCAAAGATTGTCTTTCTACTAGTCATTTCAAATGGCCTACTCAGAAATTGAGCAGCGGTGTTAGACTAACAGGTACTTACCCTTATGGGGGGGCTATACAATTTGTCCATTCGTAATTGCGAACCATGGAATCTCTCTCCCCATTTTTACTTTGCAGATTTTGTCTGGTGCATATTTCAATTGCCAGTTCTGTAACATCATGTATACTCTTATTTGTTGTTGTCTTAAGGTCTACGTCGGCCAAACCACTCAGGAACCTTGACAAAGGATGCAGTAACATATTTTTAATATTGCGAAAGTGAAGAAAGATCAAGTAAAAGGTAAGACTCTCTCCTCCATCACCGCTCAATTTCTCACCAATATCATAGCCGAGTAGGTGGGCTTCAAATTATGGAGATTGAAGTGATACATGCCAGCATCAGTGGTTGGGACATTACTAATGAGCTTCTATGCCATGAATTTAAGTGGCTTCACAAACTACATACTTTAGCCCTTCCTGGAATTAATGAGGAACTCCTTTACACAGGTTTTTATAAGAAAACTTAGCACCTCGGAATATTGGTGATATCAGTCACTTACTTGTGTTATCAGTTTTTTGCATGTGTCAGAGGAGTGGAGATAGCTAAGGAGAGGGGGGTATGCAGGGCGTATTTTTTCTGCAACTATATGTTTTTCTTTATCCCATCATTTATTTTCTCTTCTTTATTCTTCACAGATCACTCACCAGCCTTCTTTTATTAGGCATCTACAGTACGTACAGTGTATTGTACTTCATCCTCTACTTCACGTGCATTTTCAACCCTTTTACGTCACATATCATCTCATTTCTCTTTAGTATTTTTTTAATCAATCACACACTTGGTTATTTATACAGTTATACTGCTGGTACATTCATATATTTTTTTTTACATTTGCACAGACATGTGTTTATTATTTTCATTCTCCAGTGATTTTCCTCTTTCTTCTTCTCCTTCCCCTTCCCGCCCTCCACCACCCTCTTTTCACTATATTTTTTCTAGTATTTTACTAGAATTGCAGCTCCAGTAGACATTTTTTTTTCTTTAAAGTGGGCAATGTGCTATTTTTTGCATTTTACAAATATCATATGAATTGGGTTAATTACACTTCACTTTATTGCTATTTCCATCATGCTTAATGATATATTGGATACCCGTGCTCTGTTTAATTTGTTTATAGCTTATCGTCGATGTTAATTACTTTTTTTGCACCTGCACACTGATTTATAAAATCTGATTTGCAACTGGACATGTGGGCATCTTCTAACCGTACCTATACGTGCCTATTTGCTTGCGCATACGCCTTGGTACTACCATCTTTGCATGTGGTTTAAAATAAGTCTTATTCATCTCCGTGCTTATTTGCATGTGCATTTATTATTGTTTGCGGTTTCGCACCGGCTTCTCTTCTGCAGACTTGCGAATGGCATTGACATCTTACTTAGCCTTGCGTTTTTACACATATGCAATTCACACTTCGGACGACCTTTCAATTACTTCCTGTTTGTGCATGCATTCTATGCACTTCTTTGTATAAGCTTTATTGAACTTTGTCCGCGCATGCGCATTACATCCTTGATGTCGCTAATTTTGTTTTTGCTATCTTCAAAAGCTGGTGACAATTTACATTAACTACTATGTATACATATATTTAGGATATTGCAGGCCTTATAATGTGCATTTCTACCCCGGAGAAAGCCACACTTTGGTGGTGACATTCGTTGGGCTCCTCATCCCTACCTTCGCACTTTATATCACACAGGTTTCGTTATCATGCTTTTCCTCTGGTTTATTTTTTGCGAGGATTTCTCTTAGGATGTGCTAACAATTTATTATGTTGGTTCCTATTTAAATTCATATATACTTATTTATTGGTTGCATCATGACTTATTTTTAGCACCATCTAATTATAACATAACCTTGTTCATACAATATATCCACCATAGATATTCTGTACATCTTGTCATGGGACAGGGCATATTAATGCCCTATTATGGGCTTATCTGGTTGGCATCTTATCTTTATCCTTTCATAATAGACCATATAGGTTTCAGGACTTCTTTTAAGTTAGGTCGTCAGTATACCAAGTTGGCTCTCATATGACTTTATATTTGTGTATTTATTTCCTTGCTGTTTCACCATCACCTATACAATTTTGGTAACCATTATTATATTTTCATATTGGTTTATTACTTGTTACAGACAACCTGTGCATCTTGTGATTTTTGTTCCACTGCAAGCTGATCTGGTTGATCTATAGAGCCATTTGGCTTTTTTAAGTGTTTTTAACTATATTGTTTGGCTTACATCTTTATGAATAAATATTTAGTAATTATAGTTAGCAAATTCTTCTTTTTTAGTTTTGTGGATATGTAGAATCAATGGGTAAATAATAGAGATGAGCGAACCTGAGCTTAAAAGTTCATCATTCTTACCAGACAGTTAATGTCCGGGGCTAAATGCCGAACACGGACTTTCCCCAGAAGTCCCTTGTAATGTTCAGAGTTCAGGGAGAGAGAGAGGTTTTTTTTTCAGTTTTCAGGTCCGACGTTCGGGTCTCCGTGGTTTTCAATAGGATTTGGGCTCTGGTTCAAGTTCGGGTTCAGTTTTGGTACCCAAACCAAATTTTGAACTAAAGTTGGGGTCGAGTACCAGAACCTGAACTTCCACGGGACTGCTCATCCCTAGTTAATAACGAGGGCTATAGTCATGGTGAAAACAGTTTATTAAATGTGTCGTATAACAAGCTATCGGGGTAACTACCAGATTAATCAAAAATTTTTTAGCAAGATAGTTAAAATATAACCTTTATTAGATATGTATAAAAATTATCTTTCAAGTAAAAAAAACCCTAAAAGGGCCAAATAGTGAGCCCTGGGTCTTCTGAAATTACCAACAATAATCTATTAAGGCTGTATACATGCGAACCACACCTCAATATATCAAAAGCCAAATGTGTAGGGTTTAGAAAAATTTAGAAAAATTCAACCTCCATAACTCCAGAGCATTGAGTTAAACACTACCTTTACTAATATCAATTGCCACTTTTTGTGAAACCAATATATAGGGACATCATATATGCGCTCAAAACAACTAGGTCTACAAAGGAACGTCCCATATACCCTTTAAACATAGAAGGTACCAGGGATTATACAATAGAATCCCACAAGACCTCTATTCAAAAAGGAATCGTGGATTATGTCAGGGAAATTCAACAAAGCACCACTGAAAGATTTTCATGGGTTAATGTTATATCAAACAAAATGAAACAATCTCACCCAATCCTAAAGTGCATCATGGCTTGATTCATCCTGGTAAAATGTCATCCTAAAACTCATGACAAAAACATTCTGGAGGTATCCTGCTCCCAACGCGTTTCCTCCTAAAGTTGATTCATCAGGGGAGACTGAAAAAGGGGGGCTGAGGGTCTCCACTGTCTCAATCAGCCCTTATCCTCCTTTCAAAAGACCCAGGGTTCCACCAATTGATATTAGTAAAGGTAGTGTTTAACTCAATGCTCTGGAGTTACGGAGGTTGAATTTTTCTAAACCCTACACATTTGGCTTTTGATATATTGAGATGTGGTTTGCATGTATACAGCCTTAATAGATTATTGTTGGTAATTTCAGAAGACCCAGGGTTCACTATTTGGCCCTTTTTGGGTTTTTTTTTACTTGAAAGATCATTTTTATACATATCTAATAAAGGTTATATTTTAACTATCTTGCTAAAAATTTATTAAATGTGTCGTGAATAAAAAAATTACCTATTAGATATCTATAAATATAACTCCTAAAACAGGTGAAAAATGATTTCTCATTATTCTACATTTATAAATCTGTGCTAATATTAGTATTATTATGGTCCAGGTGATTATATATTTCTATTTTATCCTTTTTTTCAATAACTGTGATCTTCTATCACCTCCAAATAACTGCCATATGCGTCTAACAGCTGCTTATTTAGAATATTTGAACAATAAAAACTGGCTGCATTGCTTTGGCAGCGCCACTTCATGAACCTAATGTTTTCAAGAACTATCTGAATTGTTAGCTGAAGGCAAAACAAGTGCTCTATCTGCGATCCTACAGACAACAAAGCAAAACAGCAGGATTACAGTCAGGTGATGTCACCCAGGTAAAACTGTACTGACAAGCTTTTAATTAAACTTTTCCCACACATCTTTCTGCTGGTCCCCAGGAGCAATTATTCATTATGCGTCGACTGACAGCCAATTGAAAGTCAGGAGGGAAGTGTTTTATTTTGAAGGCTCTTGCTAAGAGCAAAAGAACACTTTGTTATACAATCTGTTTTTCCTTTTTTAACAACGCTGTACACATGGACAGACAAACACATAGGCATATTCTGTTGTAGCTGTAGGGGGATTGACCACACATCACTTTCTTTTCACTTTATTTATCGAGTGGATCATTTATCATGCAGTTTGTTGGGGGGGGAAAAAACTTTATATTTTCCTCTTTGCATTTGGATTTATTATTCCATTATAAAAAACAGCAATGCTAAAATATCCTTTGGTAATTTCAAATAAACATTAATAATTTCTCCAAACATAAAAACCTAAAGAAATAGTAGTTACTAGAAATTCCGGGACATTCATTAATCACAGCCTACCAAAGTTTTAACCTGTGGTTTCAGGTATAACAATAGAATAAGTAATGTTGTCAAGAGGTACATAATACAAATATCAGGAATACGTAACCTAAGTCCCAGAGACGCTACATGTGTATTTTTTGTAGTCATTGCTGTTTCTGAAAATGATTGGCCAAACAAATTAGCAAGTAAACAAAATCAACACAGTTTGAATAAATACACATATTAACATACCTTATAAAAGAAAACAGGGAATATACTGCATAAGAGTGACAATGTGCATGCAGCGTGGGATACACTCCTATACACAGGGCCGGCATTAGGGGCAGGCAGACTAGGCATCTGCATAGGGCCCCCACTGTCCCAGGGGCCGCAGGCCCTCTGCCGCCCGGCACACAACGCGGATGCTATGGGGCCCGTGAGTAAGGGGGGCCTGACGTCAGCGCCACCCCTCCCCCCGCATCACGTATTCAACTGTAACGTCATCATAGATCATTATGTGACACTCTCTCCCATCATTCCCCCTCTGATGCAGCGTCATGATGTCATCGCGCTCCATGCTGTGAAGGACAGTGGAGCTACTGCAGCGCGCTGCTAATACTAGAGCTGCAGGGGAATGAGGAGAGGTAGGTATTATATTTATTTTTTAATCACTGAGGCCATAATACGGGGGAACTGGGGGCTACATTATACTCAATATGGGGGCTACATTATACTCTATATGGGGGGCTACATTATACCCTATATGGCTGTATTATACCCTAAATGGCTACATTGTGCCCTAAATGGCTGCATAATGCCCTAAATGGCCGCATTGTACCCTAAATGGCTGTACTGTGCCCAAAATGGCTGCATTGTGCCCTAAATGGCTGCATTATACCCTAAAGGGCTGCATTATGCCCTAAATGGCTGCATTGCACCCTGGAAAGGCTGCATTGTACCCTAAATGGCTGCACTGTGCCCAAAATGGCTGCATTGTAATCTAAATGGCTGCATTGTATCCTAAATGGCTGCATTGTAATCTAAATGGCTGCATTGTGCCCTAAATGATTGCATTATACCCTAAATGACTGCATTATGCCCTAAAGGGCTGCATTGTGCCCTAAATGGCTGCATTGTACCCTAAATAGCTACATTGTGCCCTAAATGGCAGCATTGTGCCCTAAATGGCTACATTGTACTCTAAATGGTTGCACTATGCCCTAAATGGCTGCATTATGCCCTAAATGGCTGCATTTTACCCTAAATGGCTGCATTGCACCCTAAATGGCTGCACTGTGCCCTAAATTGCTGCACTGCACCCTAAATGGCTGCATTATGCCATAAATTGCTGCATTATACTCTATATGGCTGCATTATACAGTATTGGGACTGCATTATACTCTATGGGGGCTGCATTATACTGTATTGAGGACTATGTGGTGCATTATACTGTATGGGGGCAGCATTATACCTTAAATGGCTGCATTATACTCTATATGGCTGCATTATACAGTATTGGGATTGCATTATACAGTATTGGGACTGCATTATACTCTATGGGGACTGCATTATACTGTATTGAGGACTATGGGGTGCATTATACTGTATGGTGGCTGAATTATACCCTAAATGGCTGCATTGTACTGTATGGGGGCTGCATTATACTCTATATGGCTGCATTATACTGTATGGAGGACTATAGGGAGTGCATTACACTGTATGTAGGACTATGGGGAGTGCATTATACTGTATGGAGGACTATGGGGATGTAATGTACTATGGGGAGTGCATAAATCTGTATGGAGGACTATGGGGAGTGCATTATACAAAATGGAGGACAATGGGGAGTGCATTATTCAATATGAAGGACTATGGGGAGTGCATTATACTATATGGAGGACTATGGGGAGTGCATTAAAATATATGGTGGACTATGGGGGCGCATTATACAATGTGGAGGACTATGGGGAGTGCATTATACAATATGAAGGACTATGGGGAGTGCATTATACTATATGGAGAACTATGGGGGTGCATTATACTATATGGAGGACTATGGGGAGTGCATTATACTATATGAAGAATGGAAATCCAATTACAACATAAATCATATAGCTAAAAATGTAAATTATTCTAAGCAACTTGAACACATCTAAATATGATGTTTTAGGCAGATGTGGAAAAAATGCTGCAAAGTAAGAATGCTTTAAAAAATAAAGTGGTAATATTTCATTTTTATCACTGAACAAAATTTAAGGTGAATGAACAAAAGAGAAATCTAAGCCAAATCAATATATGATGTGACCACTAGTGATGAGCAAGTGTGCTCGTCACTGCTCGGTACTCGCCCAAGCATCTCACTGCTCGACATGCTCGGGGCTCCTCATGTATTTCATGGATGCTGTCTGATATTACACTCCATTTAAAGTCTGGCAGGTGTATGTTGTTCTAAACTATTCACACTTGGTCGCTGACAAATATCATATGATTAGGCGACTGCCTGAAACCATGGTCATCAGACATGATCCCATATTACTGCCGTAATAATCCTGATATTTTTGGGAACGTGTCAGATATTACACTTCATTTATAGTCAGCCAGCTATGTTTTGTTTAACCTATTCACACTTGGTTGCTGACAAATACCATACTATTAGGCGACTGCCTGAAACCGTGGTCATCAGACATAATCCCATATTACTGCCGTAATAATCCTGATATTTTTGGGAACGTGTCAGATATTACACTTCATTTAAAGTCAGCCAGCTATGTTTTGTTAAACCTATTCACACTTGGTCGCTGGCAAATACCATACTAATAGGCGACTGCCTGAAACCATGGTCATTAGATGTGATCCCATATTACTGCCGTAATAATCCTGAAATTTTTGGGAACGTGTTAGATATTACACTCCATTTAAAGTAAGCCTGTTATATTTTGTTGAACTTGTTTACACTTGATCGCTGACAAATACCATACTATTAGGCGACTGCCTGAAACCGTGGTAATCAGACATGATTCCATATTACTGCTATAATAATCCTGACATTTTTGGGATATTACACTCCATTTAAAGTCTAGCAGGTGTATGTTGTTCCAAACTATTCACACTTTGTCGCTGACAAATACCATACTATTAGGAGACTACCTGAAAGGAAAAGCCAAGGCCCACTGGAGGATTCTCTCGTTCTCTGGTGGACCCGTCCAATCCTGCCAAGAAAAGTCTGTGTGAAAGTTCCTGGACACTGTATGGCTGCTTTTTTGCTGAGAAGAAAACCAGTGAACCCAGGGGGAAACCCGCGCAGACATGGGGAGACCATACAAACTCCTTGCAGATGTTGTCCTTGGTGAGATTTGAATCCAGGACCCCAGTGCTGTAAGGCTGCAGTGCTTACCACTGATCCACCGTGCAGTCCTCTCTGTTTTCCCACTGATATCTAACATGCTGGAGAATCTTGCAACAACTGCCACTCAGTGCCTTCAGCTCCTTTTCTGAGAAACTAATGTTTGGGCAGCCACTCAGACTACTTCTGGTACTGGGTGCCAATACCAAATCACTGGAAATATTCCAGGCTGGTTGGAGCCAAGCTCATTCCCACAGAAAAGTACCAACAGCAAGCTAAAGAGATGGTGGCCTCTATCATCATCACAATCTGCAAGGTTTGCATTATGAACTGTACTGAAGAAAAAGCCAGGGCCCACCGGAGGATTTTCCGGTTCTCTGCTGGGCCTGTCCAACCCTGCCGAGAAGCAGCCCTGGCTAAGAAAAGTCAGTGTGAAGGTTCCCGGATACTCTATGGCTGCTTTTTTACTGTGGATTGGATGTGTATATGCATGTTATTTCTCAAAATGCATTGCAGATCAGGCCATTGCCCAACTCTATAGTCATGAAATTCAATGTGTAAAGAAAGATCTTTGTGTGTCGAAGCACCACCGAGAAGATTGAGCTGATGTTGGACGGGCTGACATTGCTTATGCAACAAGCTGCATTAGAGGACTTCCTGAGAGAAATGACAGCTGGAGTAGATACAGTTTCCCTCTATGGCAGTCCTTTCACCGAGCTAAAGAATATGGCTGTGGGGAAATACAACTTTCATGAGAAGCAGCTCTGGCTAAGAAAAGTCTGTGTGAAGGTTCTCGGACACTCTATGGCTGCTTTTTTACTGAGGCACAAACCGGAGAACCGAGGGGAAACCCACGCAAACACGGGGAGAACATACAGACTCCCAGCAGATGTTGTCCTTGGTGAGATTTGAACAAAGGACCCCAGCACTGCAAGGCTGCAGTGCTAAGCACTGAGCCACCGTGCTGCCCTCTCTGTTTTCCCTCTGATTTCTAACATGCTGGAGAACCTTGCACCTACTGCCACTCAGTGCCTTCAGCTCCATTGTGAGAAACTAATGTTTGGGCAGCCACTCAGACTACCAAATAAAATTCCTGAGGAGGAAATTGTGGATGGCTTTGCTTCTGGGTGATAATAGCAAACCACTGGAAATATTTCTGGCTGGTTGAAGCCAAGCTCATTCCCACATAAAAGTACCAGCAGCTAGCTAAGGAGATGGTGGCCTCTATCATCATGAAGAATTTGCTCATTGTCTAGGAGACCGACCACTGCTGCTGTCTACCTTGTGAACATTAAGTTGAAGCTTGATTGTTCCAGAACCCGCAATCCTCTGCATCGGGAGTACATGTTCCGTCCCAGGGTCCGACTGTGTCCCGGCTTCCACAATATTAACCCAGTGTGTCATCAGTGAGATATACCATCCTTGGCCACAAGCACTTGTCCACGTGTTTTTGGTTAGGCGGTCCTTCCCAGTAACTGCATTGGTTAGGGCGCGGGAAATATTCTGGGACATGTGCTTGTGTAAAGTGGGTATGCCACACCAGGAGAAATAGTGGCGGCTTGGGACTGAGGACCAAGGAACAGCCGCCTCCATGAGCCTAAAAGGCAAATGTCTAGTGCAAGATGTCGAGAAATGTGGCAGTTTAGTATTGTGGCCTGTGGGTGGGTGGGTGGCTGGCTGCATATTTGCACTTGCGTTCCAAGGACTGGGGTAGGGACAACTGAATGCTGTGCTGGGACAAGGACGTGGACGTAGTTGATGATGGTGATGGTTGCAAGCGTGCAATGACAGGTGCAGGGTGAGAGGCATCTTTGCCTACATTATGGACGGAGATTTGGTGTACACGTACAACAGGGGAAGAGGCAGTGGTGTCACCCACAGATACTGTTTCTGGACCCTGGTGTTCAACCCATCGACTTCATGGTCTACCACCTTATCTTACACTTCTGCACCCTGGTCCTCCTCCTGACTTTCAGCCCATTGTGTCTCATCATCATCCACATCTTGCGACAGTATTTGCTCTTTCCCACCATCACCTTCGGGTGACCATGGCTGCTCAAATATTTGCTACATGCGATCTTCTGTTGCCCCGCTTGAAACAGACTGAGCCAAAGGAAAAAATCTATCCATTGACAACATGGAAAGGAGTCTGCTGCTCACTGAGCAGCAGCTCACTGGGGTAGATGTGGGGGAGGGTGGTAGTCGGGAGCTGCAGGACAGTGAGGTCGCTAGTTGGGTAACAGTTAGAAGGGGTGGTAGAGGGAAGAGTGCCAGGGAGGCTAGTCCTGATCTGGCACACCCCAATAAGTTTGCAAAGTTGGCAGATGAGGGGAGTGACGGTACAGGGTAGCATTACTGCAGCAAGGCATGTCCCCTGAAAGCCGGAGGAGTGTCAGCTCCAGTAAAGAGGGAAATAGGAGAGTAGGGCAGGCCAGGCAGGTGCTGGTAGTTGGGGACTCAATTATTAGGGGAACAGATAGGGCAATCTATCACAAAGACAGGGATCGTCGAACAGTGTGCTGCCTACCTGGTGGTCGAGTCCGGCACATCGCTGATCGGGTTGACAGATTACTGGGAGGGGCTGGTGAGGACTAGTGTTGAGCCACCCCGTAGTGTTCGAGTTCGGTTCGGTTCGTCAAACACCCGTGTGTTCGCCGAACTGTTCGTCGAACTGTTCGTCGAACACCTTCGAACACCGTTAAAACCAATGGCAGGCAAACAAAAACACATAGAAAACACCTTCAAAGGTGTCCAAAAGCTGACAAACTGCTCAGAAGACACAACTAACACATGGAAAAGTGACAAGTACATATAGTCATGCGAAAAGAAAAGAGGTGGAGGAGTAAAAGAAGGGGGAGACACAGATATAGGCATGTCATGCCCTTCTAAAATCCAAAAAGTGAGAAGCCGACACGTTCAGTCCGCTCCTGCCCGTGCCACCTCCGCGTCGCCGGGTTTGTGCCAGAGCCGCGGTGAACCCTAACGGCCAGCCCCCCTCTCCCAATACTGGTGCCTGTCCGCTGGTGGGTCGAGCGAGCCCCCCTGTGGTGGAGGCAGCTCTAAGCTTTTTAATTTAAATTGTCTCTCTAATTTGAATGAATACACTTTAAATCCATTTACAAGGATCTATTGGAGGGCAAGTCTCATGCCAGCAGCCGCGTAATTCCAGCTCCAGTAGCGTCCACTAAAGCTGCTGCAGTTAAAAAGCTTTTATAAGGATCGAGCTCGGCTGTCCACCGCAAGGCATCCTACTGCCAGTCCCAGCCCCTATGCCTTGGGGTGCCTCCTGATGCTCTTCACTGAGTATCCCGTGGTCCCGAAGCATTTCCTTTGAAAAAATTAAGTGTCCAAACTACAGGTGGTGTAGCTTGCTTAACAGCCGGGATAATCCGCTGACTAGCAGACACTGCTACTAGGCACAAAGTATTTCCTGGGCTAGATGCAGTTAAAAATTTGTAATTAGATACTCTCGTTGGATGCTGAGAAAGCATTCCATAGAGTCTCCTGGCACGCCATATATGATTCTCTTAAAAAGCTTGGGGTAGGGGTCTAGGGGACCCTTTTATAGCCAAAATCACGGCCCTGTATCGCAATACGTCACCTAGGCTCAAGATAAATGGAACTGTAGCACCCTGAGGGCTCGGTTGCTACAGAGGTATTGCACCTCACCCAGAGGTGTGATATCTCACTCTCAGGTAAGGATGTAGTGTGGATCAGGACCCGACACCTGCATGCATTACACCACATTGCCGTGGGGCAGGGCGACCAATATGCCCCTGAGATGGGCACGACAGTCCCTGTCCCTGGCTGGAGTGGGGGGAGGGAACACTGAGGAAGGGGAACCCTGTAGTGCAGGAGAAGGGAGGAAGCAGTTCCTGGGTGCATTGAGAAGGGAGTATAAAAGGTGGGCACCATCTTAGTTCAGTGCAGAGAAGTCTGAGCAGAAGTGGCAGGGAGCAGGGGCTCTGCATGAGCTCTGCTCCGGAGGCGGGCCTAGTAACAGAGGCCCAGGCCTGGAAGAGGGAGAAGGAAGGAAGAGGAGCGGAGAAGGCTCCAGGAACGAGGAATGAAGGGATCCCAGGGGTGCGGACGGGCGAGTCGCCACCGCACGCCCGAATCCACCTGCGTGGAGGGGTCAGGCCAAAGGGGGAGACCGGTCCCCGAAACTAGTGGAGGCAGGAAATTACCCTCAGCTAGAAACAGGAGGCTGTGACATTTTATGTGGCGCAGCCCCTCGCTACACCCGCTAGGAAGGCACCACATAGGGTCAGGGAAACTGGCGCCAAGTTTACCAAGAGGAGGCCCGAGGCAGCCGGACAGAAGGGTTGGTAAGAAAGGCCAGACAAAGGACACACAAAGGGGGTCCTGTGAAGCGCTCCAAAGTTATCTGGGAGTTGTCTGAGCCCCTCACCTGGTGAGCACAGTACGACGTGGGCAGCCGTTACCTGCAGACGTGGTCTGGATAATAAGAACTGTGTGTAAAGGCCCTGGACTGCATCACTGACTCCGTGTCGTTACTGCTGCTGCCCTGCACCATCACCCCCATCCTCCGCATACACTGCCCTGAGGCTATACTCCTCCCGTGGGGAGTTATGCTACGCTCTGCTGCACCCACAACACCAGCCTCAGCGGTCTGCCCTGGAGCGGCGGTTCACTCTGACCGCAATCCACGGGTGGCGTAGTCGGACATTTAAACATCAAAACCACATAAATAGTTCCGCCACTGGTTTGACCGCCCTGAGCCACGGAACCGGGTCGCCGCCACGGAGACTACAACCACCAGCATCCACCAAAAAGGGTCCGGCTCCGGGTGTCCCAAGGCCCAGGGGGCGCGTCAGAACATTTTCATCACCTTTCACAATCACCAATGGGACAAGGCAGGGATGTTCTCTGTCCCCTCTCTTATACATCCTAGTGACGGAGCGCCTGCTCTCATCAATTCGCCATAACCCCAATATTAGGTGGATTGAGGTGGGAGGCACCGAGTACAAGTGCTCTCTATTTGCTGATGATGTCCTAGTATATATTACTCAATCACATATATCCATCCATGCTGTTATGGCTGAAATAGATCACTTTGTTACATGGTCAAATTTTAAAATCAATGCAGCGAAGTCTGAGGCCCTCGATGTCTCCCTCCCCAAATCCATATAGGATTCCATCCAGTCCAACTTTCCCTTTGCCTGGCCCTCACAGGGTATCAAATACTTAGGAATTCCTATTCATAGAGACCTCTCCCATCTATGTTATCTTAATTTTGGGCCCTTTATTGAACAACTCCATACAGACCACGGTTGGCAAGTTAGAACTGTAAGATTCACTGCGTGAACCACTGGTGTTTTGTGGAAAAGCACATGTACACTGTGTTCCAAATTATTATGCAAAAAGTGTTTAGGAGTGATAAGGGAAGAATTTGTTTGTTTGTCAGTTAAACTCATTGATGGTGATGTGTGCCAGGGCTCTTTATATCACTGTAAGCAATTGGAGACACCTGTGCTAATTAGTTTGGCAGGTGTGTCCAATGAAAGGCAAGACTACTTAAGAAGGCTGTCTCACATTATTAAGCAGCCTACATTTTCTGCCAAAATGGGAAAGAAAAAGGATGTGTCGGCTGCTGAGAAGCAACAAATTGTGGAGTGTTTAGGTCAAGGCATGACTATAATCAACATTGTGCGATGATCAGGATGAAGTGTCTTGGCAATCAAGAAGTATGTAGCTGATTCACAGTACACACGTGTGCGTGCTGATAAGGGCAAATTGAGGACTCTTTCCTACAGGCAATTACGTCAGGTTGAAAGAGCAGCGGCAAAAAAGCCTTGTCATAGCAGCAGACAAGTTTTTGAAGCTGCTGGTGCCTCCAACGTCCCCCGAACAACAAGATGCAGGGTCCTTCAGAGGTTTGCAGCTGTGCATACGCCATCCTGTCGACCTCCTCTATCCACTTCACACAAGCAGAAACGGCTCCAGTGGGCCAAACATTACATGAAGACTGATTTCAAAACTGTTTTGTTCACGGATGAGTGCCGTGCAGCGCTCGATGGTCCAGATGGATGGAGTGGAGGATGGCTGGTTGATAGACACCCCACGCAAACACGGCTACAGCGCCAACAAGGAGGAGGTGGAGTAATGTTTTGGGCTGGAATCATGGGGAGAGAGATTGTCGGCCCCTTTAGGATCCCTGAAGGCGCTAAAGATGAACTCCATAATGTATGTGGATTTTCTCAAACAGCACTTCCTGCCATGGTTCAAGAAGAAGAACCGTGTATTTCACAGCAAGATCATTTTTTTGCATGATAATGCACCATCTCATGCTGCACATAAAACATCTGCATCTCTGGCTGATATGGGCATAAAAGGGGACAAACTTATGGTGTGACCCCCATGCTCCCCTGACCTCTACCCCTTTCAGAATCTTTGGAGCATCATTAAAAGGAGTGTCTATGATGGCGGGAGGCAGTTCACATCTAAGCAACAGCTCTGGGAGGGTATTCTGTCCTCATGCAAAACAATTGAAGCAGAATCCATCCAAAAATTGACAAATTCAATGGACGAGAGAGTTCAGAAGCTCCTTTCGAACAAGGGGTCCTATGTGAAAATGTAACATCACCTAGAATAAAGTTTTGAGTTGAAAACTGTTTGATTTCAGTTTCTAATAGCCTGCTAATGCTTATAATTTCAAAAATGACCATTTTTTTGGTCTTTATTAAAATGAAAAGGTTGATCGAAAAGTTTGGGGGATCTAAGAGTGTGGCAACCCAGTAGTCATGATTACTTCGAATTCTGACAATATGAGGCTCATGCTGCAGGTAGTGCAGCAAGAAGGCACTTATGTGTCTTGCGCATCTTGGAGCCCCAAAATTATTTTCCGGGCTAGATGCAGCTAAAAATTATTATTAATTTTAAATCTGGTGAAGCTTTAGTATAGATGGCCTAATAGGATCAGTGCTGCACACTGCTACAAAGCCCAAATTATTTTCCAGTCAAGATACAGATAAACATGATTAGTAATTTTAAATCTGGTGGAGCTTATTATAGATGGCCTAATAGAATCAGTGCTGCACACTGCTACAAAGCCCAAATTATTTTCCAGCCAAGATACAGATAAACATGATTAGTAATTTGAAAGCTTAAAACGGTTGGTAGGGTGATTTTAACCAATCATCAAGCTTTTACTCTCCCCAGGATGACACAGGGGTAGAAAAGTCGTTTTGGATCCATGATTTGTTCATCTTTATGAACGTGAGTCTGTCTACATTATCAGTGGAGAGCCGCGTGCGCTTATCTGTCAGCACACCACCAGAAGCGCTGAACACACGTTCAGACAGAACGCTGGCTGCGGGGCATGACAAGATCTCCAAGGCGTAAGTGGCTAGCTCCGGCCATTTATCCAGATTGGAAGCCCAAAAAGAGCAAGGGTCCAGTGACACAGTCATGGCTTCAATGTTTACTTGGAGATACTCCTGTACCATCGTCTCTAGGCGTTGACTATGTGTCAGACTTCTTGTCTCCTGTGGCCTTGCAAAGGATGGGCTAAAAAAGTGGTGAAATGATTCCGCAAAATTGATGTTACCAGCAGATACTGTGGTTCTGTTATGGTTTGAGTGCTGAACACTTGACGGTCCCACGGTTGGCAAGTTGGAACTGTGAGATTCACTACGTGCACCACTGGTATTTTGTGGAAAAGCACATGTAAGATTCTGCAACAGTCTCTGCTGATACTCCTGCATGCATGCATCCCTTTCTATGGCAGGAATAATTTCGGCAAATTTACTTTTGTACCGGGGATCTAACAGTGTGGCAACCCAGTAGTCAGGATTATTTCTAATTCTCACAATTCGAGGGTCATGTTGCAGGTAGTGCAGCAAGAAGGCACTCATGTGTGTTGCGCATCCAGGAGCACCAAGTCCCTGTTGTTTTGGTGGCGAGGTAACAATCATGCTTCCTTCCTCTGTCCTCTCCCCCCAACCTCGCACAACAGAAATGTGATCAAGGTCTCCCTCATCTGATGAGTCTTCCATCAGTTCGTCCTCCACTTCTTCCTGGGCTCCTGCACCTTCCTCACTAGTTTGGCTGCTACCATGCGCCCTGGTAAAACCATCTCCCCCACCCTCACATGCCTGCCGCCTTGGTGCTGCCGACCGTCTGGACCTTGCAGATGTTAGCCCTTCCACATACAACTCCTCCTCCTCTACTTCCTCCACCTCCTCTTGTGCCACCACCTGACTCCGAATTCTGTTTAACATGTGCTCCAGCATGTAAATCACCGGAATAGTCATGCTGATAATGGCATCGTCAGCACTAAACATCTTCGTCGCCATTTCAAAACTGTGCAGAAGGGTGCAAAGGTCCCTGATCTGAGACCACTCCTCCAGCGTGATTTGCCCCACCTCTGGATCTCGTTGGCCCAGGCTATACGTCAGAACGTATTGCACCAGGGCTTGTCGGTGCTGCCACAGTCGCTGCAACATGTGCAGAGTTGAATTCCACCGGGTAGGCACATCGCATTTTAGCCGGTGAAGTGGCAGGCCCAACGACTTCTGTAGAGATGTAAGTCGCTGAGCTGCGGGATGCGAACGGCGGAAGTGAGCACACAGCGACCGTGCCCTCTGCAGAAGGCCATTTAGTCTGGGATAGTGGGCTAAAAATTGCTCGACAACCAGGTTCAACACGTGAGCCATACAAGGCACGTGTGTGACATTGCCCCGGCAAAGGGCCGCACCCAGGTTTGCAGCATTGTCGCACACGGCCTTCCCTGGTTTCAGGTCCAGTGGAGACAACCATTCATGAAATTGGTTCTCCAGAGCTGACCACAACTCCTCAGCTGTGTGACTCACATTTCCCAGACATTTCAATGTAAAAACCACCTGATGACGTTGAGCCCTACTGCCAGCATAGTAAGGAGGTGTGCAGGATCCCTTCTGCGCAGTTAGAAAGCTTGTGGCATGACCAGACAGGCTTTGTGTGCAGGTGGAAGACCGAGAGGAGGTTGAGGAGGCAGAAGCAGTGGAGGAACTTTGACATAAAGAGGATTGACGCACAACTCGTGGGGACGGCAAGACTTGGACAGCAGCCCTTGTCCTGCTGTCACCATAGTTACCCAGTGCCCAGTCAGCGACATGTAACGCCCCTGTCCATGCCTACTCGTCCAAGTGTCTGTGGTGAAATGCACCCTGTCACACACAGAGTTTCTCAAAGAAGCGGTGATGTTGTGTGCGACATGCTGGTGGAGCGCAGGCACACCTTTCTTTGAGAAGTAGTGCCAACTTGGCATCTGGTACTGGGGCACTGCGACGGACATAAGGTCTCGAAAATCCTCTGTGTCCACCAGGCGGAAAGGCAGCATTTCTGTAGCCAAGAGCTTGCAGATGGTGAAATTCAACCTCTTAGCTTTCTCATGGCTAGGAGGAAATGGTCTTTTACTTGTCCACATCTGAGGGACCGAGGGCTGGCTATTGTGCTTAGACGGGGTTGATAAGGGTGTCCCCGGCAAACTGCCGGTCTGTGAGGAAGATGCAGGCGGACATGTTAGGTTGCCTTGATCTAAAGGTGGTGCTATCGATGTCGGACAGCGCTCAACACCAGCTGGTGTTACCACCTCCAAAGAAAATGATGACCTGCCAATCACGCTGGCTGTTGCGGGTAAAGAGGTGGCAGGTCTGCGCCCCAAAACAGGTGTGACTGCTGTCCCCCCAGTCACAGAGGATGAAGAGGCCGCGGATGCACAAGATATGGCAGACGGTGGTTGGCCCGGCCGGCTAGGCCGCATTGTAGCACACTGAGCTTCCCACTGCAACTTATGCTTCATGTCCATGTGCCGGTTCATGCATGAAGTACTCAAACTATGTATTTTTTGGCCTCTACTTAGCTTTTGCTGACAAATGTTACAGATAACACGAGTTGGGTCATCTTTATCGATCTGAAAAAATGCCCAGGCTATGCAAGGCTTAGCACCCATGCGACCTGAAGAGCCACCACGACTTGTGGTGAGAGGCAGAGTTGTGTTTGAGGATGCAGTTGTTGACGTTCTTCCAGTACTACGTCTCTGTCCAGGAAGGCGCAACCTGACCGCGTCGTCACTAGCATCTTCCTCCACCTCCTCTGCTGACCTCATCTCTTGGCTGACTGTGGGTTGACAGTAAGTGGGATCTCCAACCTCATCATCATCACCTTGTGCGTTATCACACTCGTCGTACTCAGAGCCAACCTGTTCCTGCCCTGACAAAAAACTAAAGTTGTCGCTCCAATCAGGTATTTGAGTCACATCATCGTCTTCCTCATTGTCTCCACCAACAGGAGTTACAGTTTGGGAATGAGGGTCTACATTATGGTCAGAACCTTCTGCGTCTGGTCCTGGATCCGACTCATAAAGATTCTGGGCATCAGTGCAGATCATTTCCTCGTCTGGATTCACAGAAGCGCTGGAGTCGACCTCTGATTCCCAGGCTATAGTATGAGTAAACAGCTCTGCAGACTCAACCATCTGTTCTACCTCATACTCAGACGGGCAGCTGGAGATTTGGGAGCTGTGAGGAAGCAAGTGCGATTGGGGTGACACCTTTGAGGACTGGAGTATTTGTGATGTTGAAGTTGATGTGGAGGAGAGCCCACTTAAAGGAGCACTTGATATCCGTTGAAGCACCTGCTGTTTTTGTTCCTCATCTGGAATTTGTAGCGATTGGCGTGGCCATAAGAAAGGGATCTTATCACATTGTCTGCTAAAAGAAGTAGACATTTTAGTTTGGCTGGAAGATGGTCTTTCCTTCTGCAGATGTTACTGTTGCTTTAACACCTACCCCACGGACACAACCTTTTTTCCCCTTCCCAACACGCCTATTCCCCTTTCCACCAGCAGCAGGCCTTTTTCCACTCATTTTGGTGGTTAACTAATTCACAACTCTGGAGTTGTTTGCACAAAAAAACAATGGATGGGAACCGAGCAGAGCTGAGTGGCCAAACTGTGGCATTAGGCCAAAACTATTGGCTGGGTTAGATGCAGAAAAAATTATATTCAATTTGCAACCTGATGGAGGTCAGTATAGATGGACTAATAGAACAAGTCCCACACACAGCTAGAAGCTCAAATATTTTTTCAGAGGTAGATGCAAAAACATTTTTATTCAGTTTGCAACCTGATGGAGGTCTGTATAGATGGATTAATAGAACAAGTCCCACACACAGCTACAAGCCCAATATTGTTTCAGAGGTAGATGCAGAAAAAAAATATATTCAGTTTGCAACCTGATGGAGGTCAGTATAGATGTACTAATAGAGAAAGTCCCACACACTGCTAGAAGGCCAAATATTTTTTCAGAGCTAGATGCAGACAAAAAATTATTTTGAATTTGCAACCTGATGGAGGTCAGTATAGGTGGACTAATAGAAAAAGTCCCACACTGCTAGAAGGCCAAATATTTTTTCAGAGCTAGATGCAGAAAAAAATTATATTCAGTTTGCAACCTGATGGAGGTCTGTATAGATGGATTAATAGAACAAGTCCCACACACAGCTAGAAGCCCAAATATTTTTTCAGAGGTAGATGCAGATAAAAATTATTTTTAATTTGCAACCTGATTGAGGTCAGTATAGATGGACTAATAGAGAAAGTCCCACACACTGCTAGAAGGCCAAATATTTTTTCAGAGCTAGATGCAGATAAAAATTATTTTTAATTTGAAACCTGATGGAGGTCAGTATAGATGGACTAATAGAACAAGTCCCACACACAGCTAGAAGCCCAAATATTTTTTCAGAGGTACTGTAGATGCAGATAAAAATTATTTTTAATTTGCAACCTGATGGAGGTCAGTATAGATGGACTAATAGAGAAAGTCCCACACACTGCTAGAAGGCCAAATATTTTTTCAGAGCTAGATGCAGATAAAAATTATATTCAGTTTGCAACCTGATGGAGGTCTGTATAGATGGATTAATAGAACAAGTCCCACACACAGCTAGAAGCCCAAATATTTTTTCAGAGGTAGATGCAGATAAAAATTATTTTTAATTTGCAACCTGATTGAGGTCAGTATAGATGGACTAATAGAGAAAGTCCCACACACTGCTAGAAGGCCAAATATTTTTTCAGAGCTAGATGCAGATAAAAATTATTTTTAATTTGCAACCTGATGGAGGTCAGTATAGATGGACTAATAGAACAAGTCCCACACACAGCTAGAAGCCCAAATATTTTTTCAAAGGTACTGTAGATGCAGATAAAAATTATTTTTAATTTGCAACCTGATGGAGGTCAGTATAGATGGACTAATAGAGAAAGTCCCACACACTGCTAGAAGGCCAAATATTTTTTCAGAGCTAGATGCAGATAAAAATTATATTCAATTTGCAACCTAATGGGGGTCAGTATAGATGGACTAATAGAGAAAGTCCCACACACTGCTAGAAGGCCAAATATTTTTTCAGAGCTAGATGCAGATAAAAATTATATTCAATTTGCAACCTGATGGAGGTCAGTATAGATGGACTAATAGAACAAGTCCCACACACAGCTAGAAGCCCAAATATTTTTTCAGAGGTACTGTAGATGCAGATAAAAATTATTTTTAATTTGCAACCTGAGGGAGGTCAGTATAGATGGACTAATAGAGAAAGTCCCACACACTGCTAGAAGGCCAAATATTTTTTCAGAGCTAGATGCAGATAAAAATTATTTTTAATTTGCAACCTGATGGAGGTCAGTATAGATGGACTAATAGAGAAAGTCCCACACACTGCTAGAAGGCCAAATATTTTTTCAGAGCTAGATGCAGATAAAAATTATATTCAATTTGCAACCTGATGGAGGTCAGTATAGATGGACTAATAGAACAAGTCCCACACACAGCTAGAAGCCCAAATATTTTTTCAGAGGTACTGTAGATGCAGATAAAAATTATTTTTAATTTGCAACCTGATGGAGGTCAGTATAGATGGACTAATACAACAAGTCCCACACACAGCTAGAAGCCCAATATTTTTTCAGAGGTAGATGCAGAAAAAAATATATTCAGTTTGCAACCTGATGGAGGTCAGTATAGATGGTGTAATAGAACAAGTCCCACACACAGCTAGAAGCCCAAATATTTTTTCAGAGGTAGATGCAGATAAAAATTATTTTTAATTTGCAACCTGATGGAGGTCAGTATAGATGGACTAATAGAGAAAGTCCCACACACTGCTAGAAGGCCAAATATTTTTTCAGAGCTAGATGCAGATAAAAATTATATTCAATTTGCAACCTGATGGAGGTCAGTATAGATAGACTAATAGAACAAGTCCCACACACAGCTAGAAGCCCAAATATTTTTTCAGAGGTACTGTAGATGCAGATAAAAAATATTTTCAATTTGCAACCTGATGGAGGTCAGTATAGATGGACTAATAGAGAAAGTCCCACACACTGCTAGAAGGCCAAATATTTTTTCAGAGCTAGATGCAGAAAAACATTATATTCAGTTTGCAACCTGATGGAGGTCAGTATAGATGGACTAATAGAGAAAGTCCCACACACTGCTAGAAGGCCACATATTTTTTCAGAGGTAGATGCAGAAAAAAATATATTCAGTTTGCAACCTGATGGAGGTCTGTATAGATGGATTAATAGAACAAGTCCCACACACAGCTAGAAGCCCAATATTTTTTCAGAGGTAGATGCAGAAAAAAATATATTCAGTTTGCAACCTGATGGAGGTCAGTATAGATGGACTAATACAACAAGTCCCACACACAGCTAGAAGCCCAATATTTTTTCAGAGGTAGATGCAGAAAAAAATATATTCAGTTTGCAACCTGATGGAGGTCTGTATAGATGGATTAATAGAACAAGTTCCACACACAGCTAGAAGCCCAATATTTTTTCAGAGGTAGATGCAGAAAAAAATATATTCAGTTTGCAACCTGATGGAGGTCAGTATAGATGGACTAATACAACAAGTCCCACACACAGCTAGAAGCCCAATATTTTTTCAGAGGTAGATGCAGAAAAAAATATATTCAGTTTGCAACCTGATGGAGGTCTGTATAGATGGATTAATAGAACAAGTCCCACACACAGCTAGAAGCCCAATATTTTTTCAGAGGTAGATGCAGAAAAAAATATATTCAGTTTGCAACCTGATGGAGGTCAGTATAGATGGACTAATACAACAAGTCCCACACACAGCTAGAAGCCCAATATTTTTTCAGAGCTAGATGCAGAAAAAAATTATATTCAATTTGCAACCTGATGGAGGTCAGTATAGATGGACTAATAGAATCATGCTATGCCCAAAAGATTTTACTTCACTAGGTGCAGTAAAAAAATTGGTATTCTATACACAGGTGGTATATCTTGCAACACAAATAGGCTACTCCACTGACTAACACACTCTGCAATAGGCCAAAAAGGATTAGCTTTGCTAGATTCAGCCAAATGCTGTGAAAAAAACTTGCACAGCACTGGCACAGACCTGCCTGGCAAAAACTGATAGGAACTGATGTAACCTAGTCCTGAAAAGGACTCCAATTACAATTAGTCTTTACTCCCACAATCTATCTATTTAAGAGCACAGACCTGCCTGATAAAAGTCGTAGGAAATGCTGTAACCTAGTCCTTAAAAGGACTGCAATCACAACTATTCCCTACTCCCAAGCTATCTGTAGATTTGTGCGAAAATTGGCTTGAAATTAACAAGGCATAGCGCACACAGCAACAGCGGTGCCGTCTAACACGCAGCTGCAGCAGTGAGAAAATGGTGGCGACGGGGAAAATGGCTTGGTCTTATAGGGCAAGGACATGTGACATACACTGCCAATGACACATGCCCTTGCTTGTGTGAAAAAAAGCACTTCGCTTCGTGTGTGCGCTGCTGATAGGCTGACAGATTGCACCTCCCCACTGTAAATGCGGGAAAGAGAAAAAAAAAATGGAGATCTTCATTGTTCCTGCAGAGATCCATCCCCTGCCCCTCCCCCCACCCCGCTGTACACTCAAACTGCGTATTACCATTAATTTTCATCATTACTGAGAAAAAATCCAGTTATGATTTTGGTGTACGAACAGTTATCGAACATAACCTCGAACAGCCGAATTTTTCTCAAATTGTTCGTGTTCGCCGAACGGCTCGAACACCGCCCAAAACAGCTCGAATTTGAGATTGGCGAACAGTTCGAGTAGAACAACGCTCATCTCTAGTGAGGACCCAGCGGTCATGGTGCACATTGGCACAAGTGACAAAGTTAGAGGTAGGTGGAAGGTCCTTAAAGATGATTTCAGGGAATTAGGCTGCAAGCTGAAAGCAAGGACCTCCAAGGTGGTATTCTCTGAAATACTACCGGTACTACGTGCCACGCCAGAGAGGCAACGGGAGATTAGGGAGATAAATAAGTGGCTCAAGAACTGGTGTAGGAAGGAGGGATTTGGGTTCCTGGAGAACTGGGCCGACTTCTCAGTTGGCTACAGACTCTACGCTAGGGACCGGCTGCACCTTAATGGGGAGGGTGCAGCTGTGCTGGGGGAGAAAATGTCTAGAAGGTTGGAGGAGTGTTTAAACTAGGGATTGGGGGGGAGGGTATTCATTTTATAGGTGGGGAAGATAGTGAAGATAGTGACCTGGGCACAAATAAAGAAATTGGGGGTGGGGTTAGAACAGTCAATAAAGTAAGAAGGAATAGAGGTACAGAGAAATACATAAAATGCATGTACACTAATGCCAGAAGCCTCACCAACAAAATGGAGGAATTAGAATTAATTTTGTTGGAAAATAATTATGACATGGTAGGGATATCTGAGACGTAGCTGGACGAGACCCATGACTGGGCAGTTAATTTACAGGGCTATAGTCTGTTCAGAAATGACCGTACAAACAAGCGAGGGGGGGGGGTGTGTTTATATGTAAAATCATCCTTAAAACCTGTCTTGCGGGAGGATATATGTGAATCTAATGAAAATGTAGAGTCCCGGTGGGTGGAGATAAGGGGAGGGGGAAAAATAATAAATTACTGATAGGGGCTTGTTATAAGTCTCCAAAAATAATGGAAGTAGCGGAGAATATCCTCGTAAAGCAAATAGATGAAGCAGCGACTCAAGGAGAAGTCATTATTATGGGAGACTTCAACTACCCTGAAATACATTGGGGGACAGAAACATGTAGTTCAAGCAAAGGTAATAGGTTTTTGACAACTATGAGAGACAATTACCTTTCACAACTGGTTCAGGACCCAACAAGAAGGGGGGCACTGCTAGACCTAATATTAACCAATAGGCCAGACCGCTTATCAAATATACGAGTTGGGGGTCACTTGGATAATAGTGATCACAAAATAATACGTTTTCATGTAACCTTTAATAAGATGTGAAGTAGAGGGGTTACAAGGACACTAAACTTCAGGAAGGCAAATTTCCAACGGTTAAAAGATGATCTTAGTGCAATAAACTGGGACGATATCCTGAGACATAAAGCTACACAAAGCAAATGGGAGACATTTATTAACATCCTGAATAGGACCTGTGCACAATATATACCCTTTGGGAATAAAGATGCTAGAAATAGGAGGAAACCACTAAGGCTAAATAGAGCTGTAAGGGGCACAATAAGTGACAAAAAGAAAGCATTTAGAGAACTAAAGCAAGTAGGTAGTGATGAGGCGTTAAATAAATATAGAAAATTAAATAAATTATGTAAAAAACAAATCAAGGCAGCAAAGATTGAGGCAGAGAGAATCATTGCCAGAGAAAGTAAAAATAACCCCAAAATATTCTTTACATAAATAGTAAAAAACTAAAAAATGATAGTGTTGGCCCCCTTAAAAATAGTCGGGGTGAAACGGTGGATGAGGATGAGGAAAAAGCCAATATGGTAAATGATTTTTTTTCAACCATATTTACACAAGAAAATCGCATGACATAAAACATGATTAGTGATAACAAAAATTCTCCATTAAATGTCACTTGCTTAACCCAGCAGGAAGTACGGCGGCGTCTAAAAATCACTAAAGTTGACAAATCCCCGGGCCCGGATGGGATACACCCGCGAGTACTGTAGGAATTAAGTAATGTCATAGATAGACCATTATTTTTAATTGTTAAAGATTCCATAATAACAGGGTCTGTACCACAGGACTGGCGTATAGCAAATGTGGTGCCAATATTCAAAAAGGGGACAAAAACTGAACTTGGAAATTATAGGCCGGTAAGCTTAACCTCTACTGTGGGTAAAATCCTGGAGGGTTTCCTAAGAGATGCTATAATAGAGTATCTGAAGAAGAATAACCTCATGACCCAATATCAACATGGGTTTACGAGGGACCGTTCCTGTCAAACTAATCTGATCAGTTTTTATGAGGAGGCAAGTTCTGGACTGGACCAAGGAAATGCAGTGGATGTTGTGTATATGTACTTTTCAAAAGCTTTTGATACGGCTCCACACAAAAGGTTGATACATAAAATGAGAACAATGGGGATAGGGGAAAATATATGTATGTGGGTTAAGAATTGGTTCAGTGATAGGAAACAAAGGGTGGTTATTAATGGAAAACACTCAGTCTGGGTCTCAGTTAACAGTGGGGTACCACAGGGGTCAGTATTGGGCCCCCTTCTTTTTAACATATTTATTAATGACCTTGTAGGGGCATACAGAGTATTATTTCAATATTTGCAGATGACACTAAACTCTGCAGGGTAATCAATACAGAGGAGGACAATTTTATATTATAGGAGGATCTATGTAAACTAGAAGCTTGGGCTGATAAATGGCAAATGAGCTTTAATGGGGATAAATGTAAGGTAATGCACTTGGGCAGAGGAAATAAAATGTATAATTATATGCTTAATTGTAAAACACTGGGCAAAACTGTAACTGAAAAAGACCTGGGTGTATTGGTGGACGACAAGCTCACGTTTAGTGGCCAGTGTCAGGCTGCTGCTACAAAGGCAAATAAAATAATGGGATGCATTAAAAGAGGCATAGATGCTCATGAGGAGAACATAATTTTACCTCTATACAAGTCATTAGTGCGACCACACTTAGAATACTGTGTACAGTTCTGGTCTCCGGTGTATAAGAAAGACATAGCTGAACTAGAGCGGGTGCATAGAAGAGCGACCAAGGTTATTAGAGGACTGGGGGGTCTGCAATACCAAGACAGGTTATTACACTTGGGGTTATTTACTGTGGAAAAAAGAAGGCTCAGGGGTGATCTTATTACTATGTACAAGTATATGAGGGGACAGTACAAAGACCTTTCTACTGATCTTTTTACTCTGAGGCCTGAGACGGGGACAAGGGGGCATCTTCTACGTCTGGAGGAAAGAAGGTTTAATCATAATCACAGATGAGGATTCTTTATTGTAAGAGCAGTGAGACTATGGAACTCTCTGCCGCATAATGTTGTAATGAGTGATTCACTGTTAAAATTTAAGAAGGGCATGGATGCCTTTCTTGAAAAGTATAATATTACAGGTTATAAATACTAGATTCCTTGATAGGGCATTGATCCAGGGAACTAGACTGATTGTCGTATGGAGTCGGGAAGGAATTTTTTTCCCCAATGTGGAGCTTAGTGTTTGCCACATGGGTTTTTTTGCCTTCCTCTGGATCAACATGTTAGGCTATGGGTTGAACTTGATGGACTTAGTCTTCCTTCAACCTTAAAAACTATGTTACTATGTTACTACGTATGAATGGAAAGATGAACAAAACAGCTCTTTGGAGTGTCCAAGTGTGGGATGAGTTGTCTCCAGGCACTCAGCATGATGGGAGGAAGGAGGATTAGTGTGAGGAATATGCCGACTCCAAGTGGAAAAAATCTCCTGGATCCACACATTCCTCAAACAAAAATCTGCAAAAGCATTAGTGCATGCCCACATCATCTCCCACATCGACTACTGCAACCTCCTTCTCTGTGGCCTCCCTTTTAACACTCTCGCACCATCTATCCTAAACTCTGCTGCTCAACTAATTCACCAGTCCCCCGCTATTCCCCAGCCTCTCCTCTCTGTCAATCCCTTCACTGGCTCCCCATTGCCCAGACACTCCAGTTCAAAACCCTAAACTTGGCATGCAAAGCCATCCACAACCTGTCTCCTCCATACATCTGTGACCTAGTCTCCCGGTACTTACCTGCACGCAACCTCCGATCCTCACAAGATCTACTTCTCTATTCCCCTCTTATCTCCTCTTCCCAGAATCACATACAAGATTTCTCTTGTGCATCCACCCTACTCTGCATCTCTCTACCCCAACATATCAGACTCTCGCCTAATGTTGAAACCTTCAAAAGGAACCTGAAGACCTATCTCTTCTGACAAGCGTACAACCTGCAGTAACCCTCGCTCCACCATACCGCTGCATGACCAGCTCTACTCTCACCTACTGTATTCTCACCCATCCCTTGTAGACTGTGAGCCCTCGTGGGCAGGGTCCTCCCTCCTCCTGTAGCAGTCACCGTCACGTTTTTGTTCAAGATTATTGTAATTGTTTTTGCTATGTATACCCCTTTTTAACATGTAAGGTGCTTTAATAATAAATAATAATAATGTGGTCCAGACTCACGGCTGCTGAGACTGGACCCTGTGGAAGACAGGGTGGTGGTGCTGGCAACCTGACTGGAAGCATTATTTATTTATCTGCTATCCAACCTGTAATGGTTTCACACTGGTTTGGCATCAAGAGTGGTATTCTGTGGCCCCCTAGAAAGTGGGACACGAAGCTATGGGATAGGAAGCTAGGTCAACATGATGTGGGTGCTTGTTGGCTCTCTCAGCAAGCACAGTTTCATCTTGCCCACGGCCTCGGCCTCTCTGTGCACCATCACCATTACGTCCTCTTCCCCGTCCTTTGCCACGAGCCTTGCCCATTTTAAATGGAGTTTAATATTTGTCACGTTGCCAAAAATGTCTGTATTATTACCGCAGAAATATAGTATCACGTCTGTTGACCACGGGTTTAGACAGTGACCTGGGAGTCAGAGATGCTTCCAGGGGTCTTCCCCATGCTGTTCCCATGTCTTTTCAGCACTGTATGGATGTGTCTGATCATATCTCACTCACCACATGGCCAGATAAGGTAGTAAAATGTTTAAATGACATTTATGGGTGAATGTATTTTTCAACATTGAAAGCAATGGAAAAGTGCAAAACCGCATCAAAAACGCTACATGTGAACATAGCCCAAGGTGTGGAGGAGCATTTTTTGGTGGGGTTATTTATTTTGCTTTATATACAAGTCATTACCCTGGAAAGAATGTTCCTTAACATTTTTTCCAGGAAAATCCATTTTAGTTTTGTTTTTGTATGTTTTATTGTGAGTCTGTAAAAGTGGCGTAATATGCTGACAACATTGATCACAGCAGGGATCTGGGAGTCAGAGATGCTTCCAGGTGTCTTCCCCATGCTGTTTCCATGTCATTTGAGCACTGTTCCCATCGATTAGGGCAATTTTTAGTCTCCCTGCGGGCCTTCGGGGGGGCGCCAGAAAAATGCTCAAGTTTCCCATAGACTTACATTGGGCTCGTTGTTCTGGTCGAACACCCGAGCATTACGATTTGCTCGACCCGAGCAACGAGCACCCAAGCTTTTTAGTGCTCGCTCATCACTAGTGGCCACCTTTTGCTATCAAAACTACATCAAAGCATCAATTCTTCTAGGTACACTTGCACAGAGTTTTTGAAGGAACTTGTCAGTGAGGTTGTGCCAAACATTTTGAAGAACTAACCATCAAATTGTGGATGTAGGCTTGAACATATCCTTCTGTCTCTTAATGAAGTGTTCTTCAACCCCAGTGCTCAAAATCCACCAACAGATAATGTTTTAAGGATTTCCTTAGTATTACACAGATAATATTTCCATTATCTGTGCAATATTAAGAATATCCTGAACATTATCTGTTGGTGGGCCTCGAAGACTGGAGTTGAGGAACATTGTTTTAATATAATCCCAGACAGACTTGATATTAGGATCAAGGTTCTGTGAGGGCCATATTATCACTTCCAGAATGGACTACTTGCATTTCTTGACACTGAAGACAATTTTTAAAGACATTGACTGTATTCTGCAGAATAAATTTGGAGCCAATCAAATACCTCCCTCATGGTATTGCATGATGGATAAGTATCTGACTGCATATGTCAGCATGGAGGATACTATTACTCTTGACCAAATTCCCAAGTCCACTTGTTAAAATGAAGCCAAAAACCTGTAAGGAACCTAGATCATGCTTCTCTGTTTTCTGCAGGCAATCATAATTGTACTACTTTTCAGCCCATTTTCGAACAAACTCCCTTCTGTTACAGGCAAATATTTAAAATTTTCATTCATAAGTCATGTTTTTGTACACAGTTGACTTAATTAACCTTGTTTCCATGACAAGTTATTTTTTCGGGTTTGCAAATCTTCCATAAAGACTAGAGATGAGCGTTGTTCTACTCGAACTGTTCGCCAATCTCAAATTCGAGCTGTTTTGGGCGGTGTTCGAGCCGTTCGGCGAACACGAACGATTTGAGAAAAATTCGGCTGTTCGAGGTTATGTTCGATAACTGTTCGTGCACCAAAATCATAACTGGATTTTTTCTCAGTAATGATGAAAATTAATGTTAATACGCAGTTTGAGTGTACAGCGGGGTGGGGGGAGGGGCAGGGGATGGATCTCTGCAGGAATAATGAAGATCTCCATTTTTTTTTCTCTTTCCCGCATTTACAGTGGGGAGGTGCAATCTGTCAGCCTATCAGCAGTGCACACACGGAGCGAAGTGCTTTTTTTCACACAAGCAAGGGCATGTGTCATTGGCAGTGTATGTCACATGTCCTTGCCCTATAAGACCAAGCCATTTTCCCCGTCGCCACCATTTTCTCACTGCTGCAGTTGCATGTTAGACGGCACCGCTGTTGCTGTGTGCGCTATGCCTTGTTAGTTCCAAGCCAATTTTCGCACAAATCTACAGATAGCTTGGGAGTAGGGAATAGTTGTGATTGCAGTCCTTTTAAGGACTAGGTTACAGCATTTCCTACGACTTTTATCAGGCAGGTCTGTGCTCTTAAATAGATAGGTTGTGGGAGTAAAGACTAATTGTAATTGGAGTCCTTTTCAGGACTAGGTTACATCAGTTCCTATCAGTTTTTGCCAGGCAGGTCTGTGCCAGTGCTGTGCAAGTTTTTTTCACAGCATTTGGCTGAATCTAGCAAAGCTAATCCTTTTTGGCCTATTGCAGAGTGTGTTAGTCAGTGGAGTAGCCTATCTGTGTTGCAAGATATACCACCTGTGTATAGAATACCAATTTTTTACTGCACCTAGTGAAGTAAAATCTTTTGGGCATAGCATCATTCTATTAGTCCATCTATACTGACCTCCATCAGGTTGCAAATTGAATATAATTTTTTTCTGCATCTAGCTCTGAAAAAATATTTGGCCTTCTAGCAGTGTGTGGGACTTTCTCTATTAGTCCATCTATACAGACCTCCATCAGGTTGCAAACTGAAAATAATTTGTTTCTGCATCTACCTCTGAAAAAATATTTGGGCTTCTAGCTGTGTGTGGGACTTGTTCTATTACTCCGTCTATACTGACCTCCATCAGGTTGCAAATTGAATATAATTTTTTTCTGCATCTAGCTCTGAAAAAATATTGGGCTTCTAGATGTGTGTGGGACTTGTTGTATTAGTCCATCTATACTGACCTCCATCAGGTTGCAAACTGAATATATTTTTTTCTGCATCTACCTCTGAAAAAAGATTGGGCTTCTAGCTGTGTGTGGGACTTGTTCTATTAATCCATCTATACAGACCTCCATCAGGTTGCAAACTGAATATAATTTTTTTCTGCATCTAGCTCTGAAAAAATATTTGGCCTTCTAGCAGTGTGTGGGACTTTCTCTATTAGTCCATCTATACTGACCTCCATCAGGTTGCAAATTAAAAATAATTTTTATCTGCATCTAGCTCTGAAAAAATATTTGGGCTTCTAGCTGTGTGTGGGACTTGTTGTATTAGTCCATCTATACTGACCTCCATCAGGTTGCAAACTGAATATATTTTTTTCTGCATCTACCTCTGAAAAAATATTTGGCTTCTAGCTGTGTGTGGGACTTGTTCTATTAATCCATCTATACAGACCTCCATCAGGTTGCAAACTGAATATAATTTTTTTCTGCATCTAGCTCTGAAAAAATATTTGGCCTTCTAGCAGTGTGTGGGACTTTCTCTATTAGTCCATCTATACCGACCTCCATCAGGTTGCAAACTGAATATAATTTTTTTCTGCATCTAGCTCTGAAAAAATATTTGGCCTTCTAGCAGTGTGTGGGACTTTCTCTATTAGTCCATCTATACTGACCTAAATCAGGTTGCAAATAAAAAATAATTTTTATCTGCATCTAGCTCTGAAAAAATATTTGGGCTTCTAGCTGTGTGTGGGACTTGTTCTATTACTCCATCTATACTGACCTCCATCAGGTTTCAAATTGAATATAATTTTTTTCTACATCTAGCTCTGAAAAAATATTGGGCTTCTAGCTGTGTGTGGGACTTGTTGTATTAGTCCATCTATACTGACCTCCATCAGGTTGCAAATTGAATATAATTTTTTTCTGCATCTAGCTCTGAAAAAATATTGGGCTTCTAGATGTGTGTGGGACTTGTTGTATTAGTCCATCTATACTGACCTCCATCAGGTTGCAAACTGAATTTATTTTTTTCTGCATCTACCTCTGAAAAAATATTGGGCTTCTAGCTGTGTGTGGGACTTGTTCTATTAATCCATCTATACAGACCTCCATCAGGTTGCAAACTGAATATAATTATTTTCTGCATCTAGCTCTGAAAAAATATTTGGCCTTCTAGCAGTGTGTGGGACTTTCTCTATTAGTCCATCTATACTGACCTCCATCAGGTTGCAAACTGAATATAATTTTTTTCTGCATCTAGCTCTGAAAAAATATTTGGCCTTCTAGCAGTGTGTGGGACTTTCTCTATTAGTCCATCTATACTGACCTCCATCAGGTTGCAAATTAAAAATAATTTTTATCTGCATCTAGCTCTGAAAAAATATTTGGGCTTCTAGCTGTGTGTGGGACTTGTTCTATTAGTCCACCTATACTGACCTCCATCAGGTTGCAAATTCAAAATAATTTTTTGTCTGCATCTAGCTCTGAAAAAATATTTGGCCTTCTAGCAGTGTGTGCGACTTGTTCTATTAGTCCACCTATACTGACCTCCATCAGGTTGCAAATTCAAAATAATTTTTTGTCTGCATCTAGCTCTGAAAAAATATTTGGTCTTCTAGCAGTGTTTGGGACTTATTCTATTAGTCCATCTATACTGACCTCCATCAGGTTGCAAACTGAATATTTTTTCTTCTGCATCTACCTCTGAAAAAATATTTGGGCTTCTAGCTGTGTGTGGGACTTGTTCTATTAGTCCATCTATACTGACCTCCATCAGGTTGCAAATTGAATATAATTTTTTTCTGCATCTAACCCAGCCAATAGTTTTGGCCTAATACCACAGTTTGGCCACTCAGCTCTGCTCGGTTCCCATCCCTTGTTTTTTTGTGCAAACAACTCCAGAGTTGTGAATTAGTTAACCACCAAAATGAGTGGAAAAAGGCCTGCTTCTGGTGGAAAGGGGAATAGGCGTGTTGGGAAGAGGAAAAAAGGTTGTGTCCGTGGGGCAGGTGTTAAAGCAACAGTAACATCTGCAGAAGACAGACCATCTTCCAGCCAAACTAAAATGTCTACTTCTTTTAGCGGACAATGTGATAAGATCCCTTTCTTACGGCCACGCCAATCGCTACAAATTCCAGATGAGGCACAAAAACAGCAGGTGATTCAACGGATATCAAGTGCTCCTTTAAGTGGGCTCTCCTCCACATCAACTTCAACATCACAAATACTCCAGTCCTCAAAGGTGTCACCCCAATCGCACTTGCTTCCTCACAGCTCCCAAATCTCCAGCTGCCCGTCTGAGTATGAGGTAGAACAGATGGTTGAGTCTGCAGAGCTGTTTACTCATACTATAGCCTGGGAATCAGAGGTCGACTCCAGCGCTTCTGTGAATCCAGACGAGGAAATGATCTGCACTGATGCCCAGAATCTTTATGAGTCGGATCCAGGACCAGACGCAGAAGGTTCTGACCATAATGTAGACCCTCATTCCCAAACTGTAACTCCTGTTGGTGGAGACAATGAGGAAGACGATGATGTGACTCAAATACCTGATTGGAGCGACAACTTTAGTTTTTTGTCAGGGCAGGAACAGGTTGGCTCTGAGGACGACGGGTGTGATAACACACAGGGTGATGATGATGAGGTTGGAGATCCCACTTACTGTCAACCCACAGTCAGCCAAGAGATGAGGTCAGCAGAGGAGGTGGAGGAAGATGCTAGTGACGACGAGGTCAGGTTGCGCATTCCTGGACAGAGACGTAGTACTGGAAGCACGTCAACAACTGCATCCTCAAACACAACTCTGCCTCTCACCACAAGTCGTGGTGGCTCTTCAGGTCGCATGGGTGCTAAGCCTTGCATAGCCTGGGCATTTTTTCAGATCGATAAATATGACCCAACTCGTGTTATCTGTAACATTTGTCAGCAAAAGCTAAGTAGAGGCCAAAAAATACATAGTTTGAGTACTTCATGCATGAACCGGCACATGGACATGAAGCATAAGTTGCAGTGGGAAGCTCAGTGTGCTACAATGCGGCCTAGCCGGCCGGGCCAACCACCGTCTGCCATATCTTGTGCATCCGCGGCCTCTTCATCCTCTGTGACTGGGGGGACAGCAGTCACACCTGTTTTGGGGCGCAGACCTGCCACCTCTTTACCCGCAACAGCCAGCGTGATTGGCAGGTCATCATTTTCTTTGGAGGTGGTAACACCAGCTGGTGTTGAGCGCTGTCCGACATCGATAGCACCACCTTTAGATCAAGGCAACCTAACATGTCCGCCTGCATCTTCCTCACAGACCGGCAGTTTGCCGGGGACACCTTTATCAACCCCGTCTAAGCACAATAGCCAGCCCTCGGTCCCTCAGATGTGGACAAGTAAAAGACCATTTCCTCCTAGCCATGAGAAAGCTAAGAGGTTGAATTTCACCATCTGCAAGCTCTTGGCTACAGAAATGCTGCCTTTCCGCCTGGTGGACACAGAGGATTTTCGAGACCTTATGTCCGTCGCAGTGCCCCAGTACCAGATGCCAAGTCGGCACTACTTCTCAAAGAAAGGTGTGCCTGCGCTCCACCAGCATGTCGCACACAACATCACCGCTTCTTTGAGAAACTCTGTGTGTGACAGGGTGCATTTCACCACAGACACTTGGACGAGTAGGCATGGACAGGGGCGTTACATGTCGCTGACTGGGCACTGGGTAACTATGGTGACAGCAGGACAAGGGGCTGCTGTCCAAGTCTTGCCGTCCCCACGAGTTGTGCGTCAATCCTCTTTATGTCAAAGTTCCTCCACTGCTTCTGCCTCCTCAACCTACTCTCGGTCTTCCACCTGCACCCAAAGCCTGTCTGGTCATGCCACAAGCTTTTTAACTGCGCAGAAGGGATCCTGCACACCTCCTTACTATGCTGGCAGTAGGGCTCAACGTCATCAGGCGGTTTTTACTTTGAAATGTCTGGGAAATGTGAGTCACACAGCTGAGGAGTTGTGGTCAGCTCTGGAGAACCAATTTCATGAATGGTTGTCTCCACTGGACCTGAAACCAGGGAAGGCCGTGTGCGACAATGCTGCAAACCTGGGTGCGGCCCTTCGCCGGGGCAATGTCACACAAGTGCCTTGTATGGCTCACGTGTTGATCCTGGTTGTCCAGCAATTTTTAGCCCACTATCCCAGACTAGATGGCCTTCTGCAGAGGGCACGGTCGCTGTGTGCTCACTTCCGCCGTTCGCATCCCGCAGCTCAGCGACTTACATCTCTACAGAAGTCGTTGGGCCTGCCACTTCACCGGCTAAAATGCGATGTGCCTACCCGGTGGAATTCAACTCTGCACATGTTGCAGCGACTGTGGCAGCACCGACAAGCCCTGGTGCAATACGTTCTGACGTATAGCCTGAGCCAACGAGATCCAGACGTGGGGCAAATCACGCTGGAGGAGTGGTCTCAGATCAGGGACCTATGCACCCTTCTGCACAGTTTTGAAATGGCGACGAAGATGTTTAGTGCTAATGATGCCATTATCAGCATGACTATTCCGGTGATTTACATGCTGGAGCACATGTTAAACAGAATTCGGAGTCAGGTGGTGGCACAAGAGGAGGTGGAGGAAGTAGAGGAGGAGGAGTTATATGCGGAAGGGCTAAGATCTGCAAGGTCCAGACGGTCGGCAGCACCAAGGCGGCAGGCATGTGAGGGTGGGGGAGATGGTTTTACCAGGGCGCATGGTAGCAGCCAAACTAGTGAGGAAGGTGCAGGAGCCCAGGAAGAAGTGGAGGACGAACTGATGGAAGACTCATCAGATGAGGGAGACCTTGATCACATTTCTGTTGTGCGAGGTTGGGGGGAGAGGACAGAGGAAGGAAGCATGATTGTTACCTCGCCACCAACACAACAGGGACTTGGTGCTCCTGGATGCGCAACACACATGAGTGCCTTCTTGCTGCACTACCTGCAACATGACCCTCGAATTGGGAGAATTAGAAATAATCCTGACTACTGGGTTGCCACACTGTTAGATCCCCGGTACAAAAGTAAATTTGCAGAAATTATTCCTGCCATAGAAAGGGATGCACGCATGCAGGAGTATCAGCAGAGACTGTTGCAGAATCTTACATGTGCTTTTCCACAAAACACCAGTGGTGCACGTAGTGAATCTCACAGTTCCAACTTGCCGACCGTGGGACCGTCAAGTGTTCAGCACTCAAACCATAACAGAACCACAGTATCTGCTGGTAACATCAATTTTGCGCAATCATTTCACCACTTTTTTAGCCCATCCTTTGCAAGGCCACAGGAGACAAGAAGTCTGACACATAGTCAACGCCTAGAGACGATGGTACAGGAGTATCTCCAAGTAAACATTGAAGCCATGACTGTGTCACTGGACCCTTGCTCTTTTTGGGCTTCCAACCTGGATAAATGGCCGGAGCTAGCCACTTACGCCTTGGAGATCTTGTCATGCCCCGCAGCCAGCGTTCTGTCTGAACGTGTGTTCAGCGCTGCTGGTGGTGTGCTGACAGATAAGCGCACGCGGCTCTCCACTGATAATGTAGACAGACTCACGTTCATAAAGATGAACAAATCATGGATCCGAAACGACTTTTCTACCCCTGTGTCATCCTGGAAAGAGTAAAAGATGGATGATTGGTTAAAATCACCCTACCAGCCGTTTTAAGCTTTCAAATTACTAATCATGTTTATCTGTATCTTGGCTGGAAAATAATTTGGGCTTTGTAGCAGTGTGCAGCACTGATTCTATTAGGCCATCTATAATAAGATCCACCAGATTTAAAATTACTAATCATGTTTATCTGTATCTTGACTGGAAAATAATTTGGGCTTTGTAGCAGTGTGCAGCACTGATCCTATTAGGCCATCTATACTAAGCTCCACCAGATTTAAAATTAATAATAATTTTTAGCTGAATCTAGCCCGGAAAATAATTTTGGGGCTCCGAGATGCGCAAGACACATAAGAGCCTTCTTGCTGCACTACCTGCAACATGACCCTCATATTGTCAGAATTCGAAGTAATCATAACTACTGGGTTGCCACACTCTTAGATCCACCAAACTTTGCGATCAACCTTTTCATTTTAATAAAGACCAAAAAAATGGTCATTTTTGAAATTATAAGCATTAGCAGGTTATTAGAAACTGAAATCAAACAGTTTTCAACTCAAAACTTTAATCTAGGTGATGTTACATTTTCACATAGGACCCCTTGTTCGAAAGGAGCTTCTGAACTCTCTCGTCCATTGAATTTGTCAGGTTTTGGATGGTTTCTGCTTCAATTGTTTTGCATGAGGACAGAATACCCTCCCAGAGCTGTTGCTTAGATGTGAACTGCCTCCCGCCATCATAGACACTCCTTTTGATGATGCTCCAGAGGTTCGGAATGGGGTAGAGGTCAGGGGAGCATGGGGGTCACACCATAAGTTTGTCCCCTTTTATGCCCATATCAGCCAGAGATGCAGATGTTTTATGTGCAGTATGAGATGGTGCATTATCATGCAAAAAAATGATCTTGCTGTGAAATACACGGTTCTTCTTCTTGAACCATGGCAGGAAGTGCTGTTTGAGAAAATCCACATACATTATGGAGTTCATCTTTAGCGCCTTCAGGGATCCTAAAGGGGCCGACAATCTCTCTCCCCATGATTCCAGCCCAAAACATTACTCCACCTCCTCCTTGTTGGCGCTGTAGCCGTGTTTGCGTGGGGTGTCCATCAACCAGCCATCCTCCACTCCATCCATCTGGACCATCGAGCACTGCACGGCACTCATCCGTGAACAAAACAGTTTTGAAATCAGTCTTCATGTAATGTTTAGCCCACTGGAGCCGTTTCTGCTTGTGTGAAGTGGATAGAGGAGGTCGACAGGATGGCATATGCACAGCTGCAAACCTCTGAAGGACCCTGCATCTTGTTGTTCGGGGGACGTTGGAGGCACCAGCAGCTTCAAAAACTTGTCTGCTGCTATGACAAGGCTTTTTTGCCGCTGCTCTTTTAACCTGACGTAATTGCTTGTAGGAAAGAGTCCTCAATTTGCCCTTATCAGCACGCACACGTGTGTACTGTGAATCAGCTACATACTTCTTGATTGCCAAGACATTTCATCCTGATCATCGCACAATGTTGATTGTAGTCATGCCTTGACCTAAACACTCCACAATTTGTTGCTTCTCAGCAGCCGACACATCCTTTTTCTTTCCCATTTTGGCAGAAAATGTAGGCTGCTTAATTATGTGAGACAGCCTTCTTAAGTAGTCTTGCCTTTCATTGGACACACCTGCCAAACTAATTAGCACAGGTGTCTGCAATTGCTTACAGTGATATAAAGAGCCCTGACACACATCACCATCAATGAGTTTAACTGACAAACAAACAAATTCTTCCCTTATCACTCCTAAACACTTTTTGCATAATAATTTGGAACACAGTGTACATGTGCTTTTCCACAAAACACCAGTGGTTCACGTAGTGAATCTTACAGTTCTAACTTGCCAACCGTGGTCTGTATGGAGTTGTTCAATAAAGGGCCCAAAATTAAGATAACATAGATGGGAGAGGTCTCTATGAATAGGAATTCCTAAGTATTTGATACCCTGTGAGGGCCAGGCAAAGGGAAAGTTGGACTGGATGGAATCCTATATGGATTTGGGGAGGGAGACATCGAGGGCCTCAGACTTCGCTGCATTGATTTTAAAATTTGACCATGTAACAAAGTGATCTATTTCAGCCATAACAGCATGGATGGATATATGTGATTGAGTGATATATACTAGGACATCATCAGCAAATAGAGAGCACTTGTACTCGGTGCCTCCCACCTCAATCCACCTAATATTGGGGTTATGGCGAATTGATGAGAGCAGGTGCTCCGTCACTAGGATGTATAAGAGAGGGGACAGAGAACATCCCTGCCTTGTCCCATTGGTGATTGTGAAAGGTGATGAAAATGTTCTGATGCGCCCCCTGGGCCTTGGGACACCCGGAGCCGGACCCTTTTTGGTGGATGCTGGTGGTTGTAGTCTCCGTGGCGGCGACCCGGTTCCGTGGCTCAGGGCGGTCAAACCAGTGGCGGAACTATTTATGTGGTTTTGATGTTTAAATGTCCGACTACGCCACCCGTGGATTGCGGTCAGAGTGAACCGCCGCTCCAGGGCAGACCGCTGAGGCTGGTGTTGTGGGTGCAGCAGAGTGTAGCATAACTCCCCACGGGAGGAGTATAGCCTCAGGGCAGTGTATGCGGAGGATGGGGGTGATGGTGCAGGGCAGCAGCAGTAACGACACGGAGTCAGTGATGCAGTCCAGGGCCTTTACTCACAGTTCTTATTATCCAGACCACGTCTGCAGGTAACGGCTGCCCACGTCGTACTGTGCTCACCAGGTGAGGGGCTCAGACAACTCCCAGATAACTTTGGAGCGCTTCACAGGACCCCCTTTGTGTGTCCTTTGTCTGGCCTTTCTTACCAACCCTTCTGTCCGGCTGCCTCGGGCCTCCTCTTGGTAAACTTGGCGCCAGTTTCCCTGACCCTATGTGGTGCCTTCCTAGCGGGTGTAGCGAGGGGCTGCGCCACATAAAATGTCACAGCCTCCGGTTTCTAGCTGAGGGTCGTTTCCTGCCTCCACTAGTTTCGGGGACCGGTTTCCCCCTTTGGCCTGACCCCTCCATGCAGGTGGATTCGGGCGTGCGGTGGCGACTCGCCCGTCCGCACCCCTGGGATCCCTTCGTTCCTCGTTCCTGGAGCCTTCTCCGCTCCTCTTCCTTCCTTCTCCCTCTTCCAGGCCTGGGCCTCTGTTACTAGGCCCGCCTCCGGAGCAGAGCTCATGCAGAGCCCCTGCTCCCTGCCACTTCTGCTCAGACTTCTCTGCACTGAACTAAGATGGTGCCCACCTTTTATACTCCCTTCTCAATGCACCCAGGAACTGCTTCCTCCCTGCTCCTGCACTACAGGGTTCCCCTTCCTCAGTGTTCCCTCCCCCCACTCCAGCCAGGGACAGGGATTGTCGTGCCCATCTCAGGGGCATATTGGTCGCCCTGCCCCACGGCAATGTGGTGTAATGCATGCAGGTGTCGGGTCCTGATCCACACTCCATCCTTACCTGAGAGTGAGATATCACACCTCTGGGAGAGGTGCAATACCTCTGTAGCAACCGAGCCCTCAGGGTAATACAGTTCCATTTATCTTCAGCCTAGGTGACGTATTGCGATACAGGGCCGTGATTTTGGCTATAAAAGGGTCCCCTAGACCCCTACCCCAAGCTTTTTAAGAGAATCATATATGGCGTGCCAGGAGACTCTATGGAATGCTTTCTCAGCATCCAACGAGAGTATCTAATTACAAATTTTTAACTGCATCTAGCCCAGGAAATACTTTGTGCCTAGTAGCAGTGTCTGCTAGTCAGTGGATTATCCCGGCTGTTAAGCAAGCTACACCACCTGTAGTTTTGACACTTAATTTTTTCAAAGGAAATGCTTCGGGACCACGGGATACTCAGTGAAGAGCATCAGGAGGCACCCCAAGGCATAGGGGCTGGGACTGGCAGTAGGATGCCTTGCGGTGGACAGCCGAGCTCGATCCTTATAAAAGCTTTTTAACTGCAGCAGCTTTAGTGGACGCTACTGGAGCTGGAATTACGCGGCTGCTGGCATGAGACTTGCCCTCCAATAGATCCTTGTAAATGGATTTAAAGTGTATTCATTCAAATTAGAGAGACAATTTAAATTAAAAAGCTTAGAGCTGCCTCCACCACAGGGGGGCTCGCTCGACCCACCGGCGGACAGGCACCAGTATTGGGAGAGGGGGGCTGGCCGTCAGGGTTCACCGCGGCTCTGACACAAACCCGGCGACACGGAGGTGGCACGGGCAGGAGCGGACTGAACGTGTCGGCTTCTCACTTTTTGGATTTTAGAAGGGCATGACATGCCTATATCTGTGTCTCCCCCTCCTTTTACTCCTCCACCTCTTTTCTTTTCGCATGACTATATGTACTTGTCACTTTTCCATGTGTTAGTTGTGTCTTTAGAACAGTTTGTCAGCTTTTGGACACCTTTGAAGGTGTTTTCTATGTGTTTCTATGTGTTTTTGTTTGCCTGCCATTGGTTTTAACTGTGTTCGAAGATGTTCGACGAACCGAACCAAACTCGAACACTACGGGGGTGGCTCAACACTAATAAAGACCACTTGTGGCCAGACGTCTCTGAACAGCAAATGGATGCAACTGGTTCACACTGGTTGCCACCAGTTCTGAGCTGATTGCACATCACTTCTGTACTTCTTCCAATTTTGAAGGGAAGTAAGTGACGCGCCCCTGGGCCTGTGTCGCGCTGCGTTGCGCACGCGGGAGCCTACCCGGAGCCGGATCAGTGGAGGGTTGTAGTCTCGTGGCGGTGACCCGGTCCGTGCCCAGGGAGTCAAACTAGACGGCTGTCTATTAGTAGTAAATAGTTGATGACTACGCCACCCGTTGAGTGCAGCCAGGGAGCTGCTGCTGCAGGGCAGACCGCTGAGGCCGGTGGTAGGATTGTGCAGCGTGATAGTATAACCCCCAACGGGAGGGGTATGGCCTCAGGGCAGCCGACGTGGATGATGGGGGTAGCAGGAACCACTCAGAGACGGTACGGTGTAGTTCAGGGTCTTTACTGGTAACAACGATAGACCCTCCCGGAGTACTTGCTAGCAAACGGGGCCTGGTCAGTCTTTGAGCAGATGGGATCTCCCCTGGCCAGGCGTAGTTGTAGGCCTCCCAAACTGACTGTACTCTTCTGGCTACCTTGCTAGAAGCTGATGTAAGTAGCCCACGTCCCTGAGTGTACCGTGTGGTGCTCACCCGTATGGCCGGTGACTCGGGGCCTTCTAATGGCTTCCGCTCCACGATGGCGGTGCTGGTCCCACGCGTGTGACCGTGCCTTCGGGCTTCTGGGCCAGAGGACCTGAAATCCCCTGCCTGACGGATTCTGCTGCTGGGTAGGAGTTAGTCCCCACAGCCTCGGACTCCGGGTCCGGTAAAGAATCTTCTTAGTCAGGGCGAGCTCTGCAGCTGCCAGCCCCTGACTCCTTGTAACTCTGCTGTTTCCTATGCTGCTTCTTGTCTCCACTCTCCTTGTCTGACTCACCCTGCCTCAGCCCCGGGTTTATACAGGGGAAGTTCTTCCCCTCCCAAGACTGGGCAGGAGGTGTGGCATGCACAGGATCCCTGACCAAAGGACCTCCCACCTGCTCTCAGACATAACATTACATTACTGTGGAAATCCAGACCCCTGGGGTGCCACATTCCCCCCTAGTGAAATTTAGTACTCCGGGACTAAACACATTTAGAAAAACATAACAAAGTATAACAATAACAATACTATAAGAAAAACACATAAGATGGTTACGGCGTGTCCGCAACCGGATGCAGTCTTTGAAGAAAAGCAAAGGTGTCCATTTCACCAACACAGGGAGACGTAACCAGGTAGGGGTCTGTCCTACCCCGAGTCCTTAACAGTCTCTAGTCCATCCTGGGTTACGCTCCATCTATATACAAGGATTCCCGGTAAATCCACCAAGGTTTCCTAAAAACAACTGGAAACACAAAATTATACACAAGCAACAATACACAGATAAACATAAATAAAACTATTTTTACACTTCAAATTCTCCAGCGTGCGGGTAACTGGCCTCTAGTGGCCCTAGTGGACCTACGGAGCTGACTGTCTGGCCCTGAACTACAGGGTGTAGGAGCTGTCAAGGGTAAACTGGGCAGCTGTCTACCGGCTCTTTGTCTCACTAGGGGTACGGCAGGCTCACTATAAGCAGAGGGTTGATTCTCCTGTTCTACTCGTGTGGAGTCTTCTGCCTCCTGGACCGGCTGTTCTTCCAGCTCTACCCGTTGCTCCGTAGGTTCTTGGGATGATGGTTGGAGGAAGGTGAGTACGGGTACCACAACTGCACCATTGACTTGAGTCCAAGACCGAGGGAAGTCCCCGAGCACGGTACTAACCATATCTTCCCTTTCTCCCACGGGTCGATGGTCTTCTTGTTCCTCTTCAGGGTTCCTCAGTTGTTCGGGACACTTCTTCAGGTGGTCCCGGGATACAATGGCTGTGGTTTCCCCTCCGTCTTTACTGATGGTACAGACCTTCGGGTTCTCGTGGCTTGAGGGCAGTACGGTGTACGGGTCCTTCTCCCACTGGTCATCCAACTTGTGGAGCCGTCTTTTCCTCTTCAAGACCTGCTCTCCGGGTACCAGGGGAACAGCGGGAGCATACTGGTTGTAAGTCTTCTCTTGTCTTTCCCTAGCCTGACAGAGACTTCGCTCCACGCTCTCTTGTACTCTCCGGTACTGCTGCTGCCTCTCTGTGTCCCAGTCTGTTTCTGGTGAAGTGTCCTCAGGTGTCAGGACTCCCATTTCCAGGTCAACAGGTAACTTACCAGGTCTCGCCCTCATTAGGTAAGCCGGGGTACAGTTGGTGGAACCTACCGGGATGTGGTTGTATAGGTCCACCAGATCGGGCAACTTCTCAGGCCACAGACTGCGTTCTTCCAGGGGCAATGTTTTTAGAAGATCCATTACCACCTGGTTCATTTTTTCACAAAGTCCATTAGTTTGCGGATGGTAGGGTGTCGTCCTTATCTTCCGGCAGCCATACAGATTGCAGAATTCCTGGAAGACCTCCGCTTCAAAGGCAGGTCCCTGGTCCGTCAGCACTTGGTCCGGGTACCCGTGTGGACGGCAGAAGTGCTGCTGGAAGGCTCTAGCTGCTGTTTGAGCCGTTAAGTCCTTGACGGGGACGACAACCAAGAACCGGGAGTAATGATCCACAATGGTTAACGCGTAGACGTAGCCACTTCTGCTTGGGGTCAGTTTTACATGATCCAAGGCTACCAGTTCCAACGGTTGCCGGGTGACGATGGACTGCAGGGGAGTCTTCTGGCTGGCCCGGTCCTTCCTTCTCAGATTGCACGGGCCACAGTCTCTGCACCACTTCTCGATGGTTCCCCTCATGCCTACCCAGTGGAACCGCTCGCGCAGCAGGAACTCCAGCTTTTTCCACCCGAAGTGTCCAGCTCCGTCGTGGTATGCCTCCATCACCATGGCTGCGTCTCTTCGTGGCACCACTACTTGCCAGAGTAGTTCATGCGTCCGGGAGTTGACCATTCTGCGGCACAACTTCCCCTTGTAAAGGAATAGTCGACTCTTCTCCGCCCATAGCTGTTTGGCTTCCTCCGGAGCGTCTGGTTCAAGGCGAGCCTCCGGCCGAGTCAGCATCTCCTTCACCAGTCGGACGGCAGGGTCGCTGTCTTGCGTTTCCGCCCAGTTGTAGTGGGGTAAGGGGTTCAACGTAGCAGCCTGCTTACCCCTTACCCGGTGGGAATACTGGATAGTCCCATGACGGTGGAACGCAGGGAGTTCAACTTCTTCCAGTCCCTCCGGATCTTCTCCTTCGTCCGGCAGGTTGGGCATCCTGGACAGGGCGTCCGCGTTAGTATTGGAGCGTCCTGCCCGGTATTTGATTGTGAACTCGTAGTTGGACAGACGGGCCATACACCTCTGCTCCAGGGCACCGAGTCTTGCCGTGTCCAGGTGTGTCAACGGGTTGTTATCCGTGTATACGGTGAACCGGGAAGAAGCGAGGTAATGCCTAAAGCGCTCGGTGACTGCCCATACCACGGCCAGGAACTCAAGCTTAAATGAGCTGTAATTCTCGGGGTTCCTTTCGGTGGGTCGCAGTTTTCGGCTGGCATAGGAGATTACTCGTTCTCTCCCCTGCTGAATCTGGGACAGTACGGCTCCTAGCCCGATGTTACTGGCGTCGGTGTAGAGGATGAAGGGCTGGCTATAGTCCGGGTACGCCAAGATTTCATCCCCCGTGAGGGCCATCTTCAGCTGGCGGAAGGACTCTTCTTCTAGCTCTTCCCATTTGAAGGGCGGCTTCTGGTTCTTGGCCTTCCGGGACTGGCCTATCAGGAGGTCCTGCATAGGCGCTGCCTTTTTGGTGAAACCGGGAATAAACCTTCGGTAGTAGCCTACCAACCCTAGGAACTGCCGCACTTCTTTTACGCTGGAGGGGCTTGGCCATCCCTTAATTGCGGTGATCTTATCGGGGTCGGGAGCCACTCTGTCAGCGCTCACCACGTGTCCCAGGTATTGCACCTTTGGTTTCAGGAGGTGACACTTGGAGGGTTTCACCTTTAGGCCGTAACTTGCCAGAGCTTCGAACACCTCCGCCAGGTGTTTCAGGTGGTCCTCATAAGTTTTGGAGTATACGATGACATCGTCCAGGTACAACAGGACCGTCTCGAAGTTTCTGTGGCCCAGACAGCACTCCATTAATCGTTGGAAGGTTCCTGGGGCGTTGCAGAGTCCGAACGGCATGCAGGTGAACTCGCTAAGTCCCATCGGGGTGGTGAATGCGGTCTTCTCCCGGTCCGCCTCTGCTACAGGAACCTGCCAGTACCCGCTAGTGAGATCCAAGGTAGAGAAGAAGTTAGCAGATCTTAAAGCAGCCAATGACTCCTCTATCCTTGGTAAGGGGTACGCATCCTTGTGTGTGATACGGTTGATTTTCCGGTAATCTACACACATCCTCATGGTGTTGTCTTTCTTTTTGACTAAAACTAGTGGGGCTGCCCAGGGGCTACAGCTATCCCGGATTACCCCAGCCTCCTTCATGTCTCTAAGCATCCCCTTGGCGTGTTGGTAATGTGCAGGGGGTACGGGTCGATACCTCTCTTTTATGGGAGGATGATCTCCCGTGGGGATGCGGTGTTCTACCCCCTTGACTCGCCCGAAGTCTAACGGGTGTTTACTAAACACTCTCTCATACTCTTGAACCACCCGATAGACTCCTTGTTTCTGATGTGAGGGAGTGGAATCAGTACCCAAATGTAGTTGCTGACACCAGTCCTCCATGTCTTTCTTAGAGCCGTTACCTTCCTCCGGGTGAGATGGAGGCAAGGGTTCCACAGATTGTATAGAATTTTGATTAGTGGTATATAATTTGGCTAGCGTGGCATACCGGGGCAGGTACACTTCCCTCTCCCCGATATTTATTATGCGAATGGGCACCCTCCCATGGCGTACATTGACCACCCCCCGTGCTGTCAAAATGGTGGGCCTACTGTCTGAGTAAACTGGTTCTACCATTGCCTGGTAATCTCTACCTCTCAGACCAATAGCTGCCCGGCACCAAATCATCATTTCACTTTTTGGGGGCATGGCAATAGGAAAAGGGTCACACATTCTTACGCTACCAATCTCACCGCCGGAGAGTTCCACTTGTTGCCGTTGCATCAGTGCCCGGATCTCTTTCTGGAGCACCCGCTGCTCGCCGGAGCTGGCGTTCTTGGCAACCTGCTGTAAAAGGAAAATCACCTCTGCAAGACAATTTTCAATTACGTTAGTTCCTAGAGTTATTTTTGGGTGACTCTCATGTTTATCAATATCTACAATGATCAGTCCCTGTGCGGCCAGTTCGACTCTACCGATTTTGAGGGTCACCTCTTTAAATCCGATCTGTGGCACGGGCTGGCCATTGCTGGCGATGATACTCAAGTCGTCGTCAGGGTAGCGGGTAATATCCGAGTCATTCCAGTACTGCTTGAAGAGCACGTACGGGATGGTGGTGACCTGTGACCCGGTATCCAGTAGGGCACTCATGGGAATGCCATCCAGTACTACAGGCAAGACTGGACGTCCTCCCACATATCTGTCGCGCCAGTTCGATGGGCCTGGTGATCTTTTTCCTGGGGGTTGGCCCTCTACCCCAGGTTGTACCCGTTTAAAGAACAGTACCTTTCCATATGTCCGGGTTGATTGCAGCGGCGGCAGATGGGTCGTCCGTCCTCGCTGTATCGGTCACTGGGTCTTCCTCTGGCCGGTGGGGTCCTCCTTGGTCGACGCCACGGGATGTCCTCCGGTCCGGATGCCAGCTGGATCTTCCCTGGGGTGGAAACCTGTAAAGACTGCACAGTTCGGGTTAGCGCAGCAACGCTCTTAGCTAGCTCTTGGACCTGATGGTGTAGGTCTGGAGCCGGGTCATTGTCCAAAGCCTGCGCATCAGCTCCCACAGGCCCTGCCGACAAGGGCGCCGCCTCCTGGTGGTAAGTGATAGCTGGGCGCCTGTGGGTAACAACGCCACCCGGTGCTGGTTCTCGGAGCACCCGGATAGCTCTATCCTTGAACTGTGCAAAGTCCAGATGGGGATCCTGTAAGGCCATTGCCCGCAACTGGGTTCGGTGGGCATTGCAATATAAACCCTCTATAAATTGTTCAGTCAATAGCCTGTCCTCGTTTCCCACCCCATCAGGGTCGGTCTGCTTTATGGCCCTCAGGGCCTCTTGTAGGTTTAGTGCATAGTCCCTTATACTCTCATGCGCTCGCTGCTTGCACCCGTAGAATCTAAGCTTAATCTCGGCTGAGGTGCGGGTATCAAAGGTGTCCTTCAGCCGGGTTAGTATCCCTGCGACAGTCTTCCTCCCAGGTGGCCAGGATTTTACTTCCCTTTTGACTGCCCCGGTTAGTTGGGCCACCAGGATGCTCACTTTTTGCTCTTCTGTGAGGGGGTACACCTGGAAGAGGCTATCCAGCTTTTCTCTAAAGTCATGCAGGGTATGTGACTCCCCTGAGTACTGGGGTAGCCAAGCTGCTCCCGGGATATAGGGCATGGTGAAGGGCATAACTGCAGCAGCGGTAGCGCTGGCGGGGGTTGAGGCAGTGAAGCTCTCCTCCGTATCCGACATCTTCCTCCCCCCTAGTGGACCGTGGCCTACCTTGCGATGATCCTCTTCCGTAGGCCGCGGCTCCGCAGTGGATCGTCAGGGTTGAGGACCTTCCGTCGCGCTCCTGTGACGTCGGCGTCTGCTGGGCTCCTTCCAGGACCTTACGCAACGTCCGGACGTGAGGCGGGGCTTCAGCTCTCGCGCGCTTTCGGAGTCCACGCCCCTCTTCTTCCCGCGCGGCGTCCTCAAGATGGCGTCCAATGGCGGGAAAACTCCACGAATGGCGGGAAGAAGGTCGAAGATGGCGCCGGATGGCGGGAAAACTTCGCGGATGGCGGGAAGAAGGTAGAAGATGGCGCCGGATGGCGGGAAACCTTCACCACTGGTAAGTTTGAACAGTCTTTGCTTTTCAGGCACGCAGTACCCGGTGGTTGCGGGCACGAAATCCTGCCGACTACGCCAAAGTTGACGCGCCCCTGGGCCTGTGTCGCGCTGCGTTGCGCACGCGGGAGCCTACCCGGAGCCGGATCAGTGGAGGGTTGTAGTCTCGTGGCGGTGACCCGGTCCGTGCCCAGGGAGTCAAACTAGACGGCTGTCTATTAGTAGTAAATAGTTGATGACTACGCCACCCGTTGAGTGCAGCCAGGGAGCTGCTGCTGCAGGGCAGACCGCTGAGGCCGGTGGTAGGATTGTGCAGCGTGATAGTATAACCCCCAACGGGAGGGGTATGGCCTCAGGGCAGCCGACGTGGATGATGGGGGTAGCAGGAACCACTCAGAGACGGTATGGTGTAGTTCAGGGTCTTTACTGGTAACAACGATAGACCCTCCCGGAGTACTTGCTAGCAAACGGGGCCTGGTCAGTCTTTGAGCAGATGGGATCTCCCCTGGCCAGGCGTAGTTGTAGGCCTCCCAAACTGACTGTACTCTTCTGGCTACCTTGCTAGAAGCTGATGTAAGTAGCCCACGTCTCTGAGTGTACCGTGTGGTGCTCACCCGTATGGCCGGTGACTCGGGGCCTTCTAATGGCTTCCGCTCCACGATGGCGGTGCTGGTCCCACGCGTGTGACCGTGCCTTCGGGCTTCTGGGCCAGAGGACCTGAAATCCCCTGCCTGACGGATTCTGCTGCTGGGTAGGAGTTAGTCCCCACAGCCTCGGACTCCGGGTCCGGTAAAGAATCTTCTTAGTCAGAGCGAGCTCTGCAGCTGCCAGCCCCTGACTCCTTGTAACTCTGCTGTTTCCTATGCTGCTTCTTGTCTCCACTCTCCTTGTCTGACTCACCCTGCCTCAGCCCCGGGTTTATACAGGGGAAGTTCTTCCCCTCCCAAGACTGGGCAGGAGGTGTGGCATGCACAGGATCCCTGACCAAAGGACCTCCCACCTGCTCTCAGACATAACATTACATTACTGTGGAAAACCAGACCCCTGGGGTGCCACATAAGCATAATGTGTCTTCATCAGGTACACTTAGTTTCCTTGGCTGATTGCTGTATCTAGGGTCCTCAACAGTGCCAATTCCTTTTTGCTCTCAATGCTGAGAAACACAGATACTTATCTATTATGGCATAGCATCAATGAAACATCTGATAAGCTTTAAATTTATTCGGCAGCAGGACAACAAACCCAGACATACAACCAATGTCATTATCAACTATCCTGGAAGTGATGATATAGCCACCGCCGAGTCCGGATATTAACCTCATCAAGTTAGTCTGAATTCCATGTAAAGACAAAAGGATTTATGAGAGCCTACATCCACAGAAGATCTGTGGTTAGTAGAGATGAGCAGATGTGACAAATTCAAATTCATCCAAATCACATGGATTTTCTCAGGAAATTCAAGTCGCAGTTAAAAGGAACCTATGAACAGAAAAAATGCTATTAACCTACAGATATGCAGGTAATCTGCTGGTTAATAGTGTTACTAACCTGCCCGATGCCCGTAGTAGCCAAACGCTGATGGGAGAAAATTAATTTTATTCCTTCCAGCAGCATTAGGGTTTCAGTCATGGGGGCGGCGCCAGAGCGGGTTCAGTCACCGCTTTGATGATATAGAGCTGAAGCTGTAACCATGCCCCCGGCCCTAACTGACAGCCGGCTCCAATGCAGAGCAAGTGTCAGTAAAGGCCGGGGACGCAGTTACAGCCACCACTCTGTATTCTCAGAGCGGTGACTGAACCCGCATTGGAGCCACCCCCGTGATTGAAATCAGAATGCTGCCGGGTGGAATAAAGTTAAGTTTCTCTACACAGCAGTTGGCTAAGTGTGGGCGCCAGGCAAGGTTAGTATTGCTATTAACCTGCAGATCAACCCCATATCTGCAAGTTAATAGCATTTTTTTCTGTTGACAGGTTCCCTTTAAGTTATTCTTCCCAAATTGAATGTTCCTTATTTTGTCTCCACAGCCCAGAGAATAATAAATGTAAGATGTAAAAAAAAAAAAAAAATGTATTCTCAACTTATTGCTCACCTGTGCAGCCACTCCGATGCTCACTGCCTACAGATGGGTCCTTAGAGCCTCCTCCTCTTTCCCCAATCATAAGCTGAATCATGAGCCACCTTTTCTTCCCCCTTCAAGAGTAAACTCTGGGCTCAGACTTTCAGATGTGACTAGTCCTCAGACTGTGCATCGCACATCATAATATCACGAACGTGTGAAGTTCAATAACATCTGAGGCCTTGTCATGGATGGAGGTCGCAACTGTGAGTGAACAAGCAGGAGCTACAATGGCAGGAAGAAGAAGCCCTGAAGAGCAGACAACAGGCAGAGAACAGCACTGCCCACTGCCCACTCTTCTTTTTGCTGTCTTACCTTTGACTTGTTCACTCTAGGCTGGGACTTCTGTCTATGATCAGACCCTGGAGGTCACTGCACATCGCACATCGTAACATTATGGACATTCAGTGACCTTCAAAGTTTGGTCACATACGGAAGTCTTGGCCTATAGTGAACAGGCCAGGAGATGTGGCTCAGGATGGGGAAAAGAAGAGGAGCTCTAAGACTGAACGGTGAGCAGCAGAGGGGCTGGTATCAAAGTTTATGTTATGTGATAATGTATTCCTGATGGTAGCTATCTAAACATATCTATCTGGTTTACTGGAAGAGCAGTTACAGTGAGAAAGTGAAGTTATATTCTCCCTGCAACCACTTGCTTCCAGTCATTGGGGTGGTGAAGAGAGCTGTTACAGTTACTGCTCACTGTACAATGTGTAATCATTCCCCCTGCACCTTAACTGCATACATAAACTGCAGCGCTGGCTGTCACTCAAGGTGCAAGGTGAGTGTCAACAACACGATCAACATGTAGTGAGTGATGACTGTTGCAAGCCCCTAGACTGACACAATGACTGGAAGCGAACTGTTTCAGGGTAAATATACCTTCATTTTCTTCCTGTTGCTGCTCTTCCAGGAAATAAACCAGACTTGATTTAAACTATATTTACCTGCAGATTACCACTATAACTGCAGGTAAATAGCATTTAGGGTGGTGAAAGATTCCTTTTAAGGATTTGAAAGTATTCCATTTGTCCATTCACTCCTGCTAAATCAGCATATTGTAAATTTATTCCATTCTCAATAGTGAACTTTTTAGGGAATCTTTCCCACAGCTCCAAAAACAATCTAGCATATACAGTAACCATGCACTAGCAACCCTCATAGCAATCAGATTAACAAACCTTATGGAGCAGCATGTAGAAGAGCTCATTGAAAACTAAACTTTAAGGGACAATAAAAATGTGTGAGCTTCCAGTAAAAATCACACTATTGAGAATATAAAAGAGGGAGAGAAACCTATAATCTAAAAAGTATTTCCAATATAAATGAGAGCATACAGAGCAAGCCTACAATATTATATAAGTGTTACTCCATAATAATAAGAAATCAAACAAATCAACCCCTGGGGTCTAAGATGGAGGCTGATGTAGTGATGCATTTTATTTTTATTTTTGGGTATGTCTAATTATAATGCATCTTTACCTCTTTATTATTGATTTATTTTTGTGCATTACATTGCACTATTTGTGTGCTTTGCATTGCATCAAATTTTATAGATCTAAGTTTCAGATTTGCATTGTAATTAACTTTGTGGATATACATATTGCATGTGCATATACAGTTGTGCTCAAAAGTTTACATACCCCGGCAGAATTTTTCCTTTCTTGGCCTTGTTTCAGAGAATATGAATAATCACAAAAAACTTTTTCTCCAATCATGGTTATTGGTTGGGTGAAGCCATTTATTGTCAAACTACTGTGTTTTCCCTTTTGAAATCTTAATGACAACCAAAAACATCCAAATGACCCTGATCAAAAGTTCACATACCCCAGTTACTGTGTATTGCTCCCTTTAACCCTAGAACGCATGACCATAAAAATCTACACATTCACATAACTGGGGCCTTTTAGGCCCGTGTGCAAATAACATGGAATAACTCAAACAAAAATGACAAACCACTATATACCTGAGGAATACCTAGAGATTCAAAATTCTAACTAAAGTAATCTTGCAGAAAATAGAAAACAATTAACAGGGCGGGCCTGCGAGGCCCCAGGTATGCGTTCTAGGGTTAACATCAATGACAGCTTGAAGTCTTTTGTGGTAGTTGTGGATGAGGTTCTTTATTTTCTCAGATGGTAAAGCTGTCCATTCTTCTTGGCAAAAAGCCTCCAGTTCCTGTAAATTCCTGGGCTGTCTAGCATAAACTGCATGCTTGAGATCTCCCCTGAGTGGCTCAATGATATTGAGGTCAGGAGACTGAGATGGCCACTCCAGAACCTTCACTTTGTTCTGCTGTAGCCAATGACAGGTCGACTTGGCCTTGTGTTTTGGATCGTTGTCATGTGGGAATGTCCAAGTACGTCCCATGCGCAGCTTCCAAGCTGATGAGTGCAAATTTGTCTGCAGTATTTGCTGATAACGTGCTGCATTAATCTTTCCTTCAAATTTTACCAAGTTTCCTGTGCCTTTGTAGCTCACACATCCACAAAACATCAGCGATCCACCTTCGTGCTTTACAGTAGGAATGGTGTTCCTTTCATCATAGGCATTGTTGACCTCTCTACAACTGTAACATTTATGGTTGTGGCCAAAAAGTTACATTTTTGTCTGATTACTCCAAATTACCTTGTCCCAGAAGTTTTGAAGCTTGTCTCTATGCTGTTTGGCGTATTGTAGGCGACATACTTTGTGGTATTTGCTCAGTATTGGCTTTCTCCTGGCGACTCGACCATGCAGACCATTTTTCTTCAAGTGCCTCCTTATTGTGCATCTTGAAACAGCCACACCGCTAGTTTTCAGAGAGTCCTTAATTTCAGCTGATTTATTTGTGGGTTTTTCTTTGCATCCCGAACTATTTTCCTGGCAGTTGTGTCCGAAATACTTGTTTGTCTACCTGACCATGGTTTGGTTTTTACAGAGCCCCTGATTTTCCACTTGTTAATCACAGTTAGAACGCTGATGACTAGCATTATCAATTCCTTGAATATCTTTTAGGATCCCATTCCTGTGTTATACAGTTCAACTACCTTTTCCCATAGATCTGTTGAGAATTCTTTTACTTTCCCCATGACTTACAATCTAGAAATGTCAGTGGCTGGATGAAAGATGCAAGAGTCTGTCTGGATCCCAGAAACTCACTTCGCTTTTATGCACACACACTGATTACAAGCAAACAGGTCACAGGTGAGGATCTTACCTTTAGTAGCCATTAAAACCCATTTGTGTCAAATTCTGTGCATGTTATAAGGCCAAAATCACCAAGGTATGTGAGCTTTTGATCAGGGTCTTTGGGATGTTTTTGGTTGTCATTAAGATTTAAAAAGAGAAAGTAGTTTGACAATAAATGGCTTCACCTAACCAATAACCATGAGTGGAGAAAAAGTTTTTGTTATCATTCATATTCTTTGAAACAAGGCCAAGAAAGCAAACATTCTGCCAGGGTATGTAAACTTTTGAGCACAACTGTACATACCAGTTATCATCATTCCTTGATAGAATTCTGCCATCCATTGGCTACCCCTTTTATTGCTTTCTTATCCTTATTATTTTGTGTAGCTCATCGGCCCCTCCTTGCTTTCATTGCTTCTTTATTTTAATCATTATTATTCCACAGCGCTATACAGATTTTGTCATCACTGTCTCCATTGATTCTCACAATCTAAATTTCCTATCAGCGTGTCTTTGGAGTGTGGGAGGAAATCTGAGTACCCAGAGGAAACCCACGTAAACAAGGGGCTAACATACAAACTCCTTTCAAATGTTCAAATGTTGTCCTTGGGGGATGTAAACCCAAGATCTCAGTTTTGCAAAGCAACAGTGCTAGCCACTGTGATGCCAAATTATTAGCTTTTAATCTTTATTGTATAGCTGTATACATCAATAAAATATTTATTGTTTATATACATTTGTTTGATTTATGACTATTATGGAGTAACACTTACTGTATATGAAATATTGAGAATATAAGTAACAGAAAATAATGAATAGCAAATATTTCATCACTACATCAAATATAAGTGTACAGTAGAGTTGAGCCACCCCCGTAGTGTTCGAGTTCGGTTCGGTTCGCCGAACACCCGTATGTTCGCCGAACTGTTTGTCGAACACCGTCGAACACCGTTAAAACCAATGGCAGGCAAACAAAAACACATAGAAACACATAGAAAACACCGTCAAAGGTGTCCAAAACCTGACAAACTGCTCAGAAGACACAACTAACACATGGAAAAGTGAGAAGTACATATAGTCATGCGAAAAGAAAAGAGGTGGAGGAGTAAAAGGAGGGGGAGACACAGATATAGGCATGTCATGCCCTTCTAAAACCAAAAAAGTGCGAAGCTGACACGGCCAGTCCGTTCCTGCCCGTGCGACCTCCGTGTCGCCGGGTTTGTGCCAGAGCTGCGGTGGACCCTGACGGCCAGCCCCCCTCTCCCAATACTGGTGCCTGTCCGCTGGTGGGTCGAGCGAGCCCCCACTTCGGTGGAGGCAGGTCTAAGCTTTTTAATTTAAATTGTCTCTGTAATTTGAATGAGTACACTTTAAATCCTTTTACAAGGATCTATTGGAGGGCAAGTCTGATGCCAGCAGCCACGGGAATTCCAGCTCCAGTAACGTCCACTAAAGCGGCTGCAGTTAAAAAGCTTTTATAAGGATCGAGCTTGGCGGTCCTCCGCAAGGCGTCCTACCGCCAGTCCCAGCCCCTATGCCTTGGGGTGCCTCCCCGATGCTCTTCACTGAGTGTCCCGGGGGCCCAAAGCATTTCTTTTGAAAAAATTAAGTGTCCGAACTACAGGTGGTGTAGCTTGCTTAACAGGTGGGATAATCCGCTGACTAGCAGACACTGCTACTAGGTCCAAAGTATTTCCTGGGCTAGATGCAGTTAAAAATTTGTAATTAGGTCTACAGGCTGTGGCTACTCCGCTGACTAGCAGACACTGCTACTAGGCCCAAAGTATTGCCTGGGCTAGATGCAGTTAAAAATTTGTAATTAGAATCTCTCGTTGGATGCTGAGAAAGCATTCCATAGAGTCTCCTGGCACGCCATATATTATTCTCTTAAAAAGCTTGGGGTAGGGGTCTAGGGGACCCTTTTATAGCCAAAATCATGGCCCTGTATCGCAATCCGTCAGCTAGGCTGAAGATAAATGGAACATTTTCATCACCTTTCATAATCACCAATGGGACAAGGCAGGGATGTCCTCTGTCCCCTCTCTTATACCACCTAGTGATGGAGCACCTGCTCTCATCAATTCGCGATAACCCCAATATTAGGTGGATTGAGGTGGGAGGCACCGAGTACAAGTGCTCTGCATTTGCTGATGATGTCCTAGTATATATCACTCAATCACATATATCCATCCCTGCTGTTATGGCTGAAATAGATCACTTTGTTACATGGTCAAATTTTAAAATCAATGCAGCGAAGTCTGAGGCCCTCGATGTCTCCCTCCCCAAATCCATACAGGATTCCATCCAGTCCAACTTTCCCTTTGCCTTGCCCTGACAGGGTATCAAATACTTAGGAATTTGTATTCATAGAGACCTCTCCCGTCTATTTTATCTTAATTTTGGGCCCTTTATTGAACAACTCCATAAAGATCTTACTTCTTGGATGGTGAAGGATTTTTCCTGGTTCGGCAGAATAAGTACACTAAAAATGAACGTCCTACCTAAACTCTTATACCTCTTCCAAACCATTCCCGTGGTAATTCCCTCAAATTTTTGGAAAAGACTACGCAGTAGCTTTTAGTCTCTCCAGGATGACACAGGTGGGGCAGATGGTGGTTGTCCCGGCCCGCTAGGCCGCATTGTAGCACAGTGAGCTTCGCACTGCAACTTATGCTTCATATCCATGTGACGGTTCATGCATGAAGTACTCAAACTATGTATTTTTTGGCCTGTACTTAGCTTTTGGTGACAACTGTTACAGATAACACGAGTTGGGTCATCCTTAGCGATCTGAAAAAATGCACAGGCTATGCAAGGTTTAGAGCCCATGCGACTCTGCTACTAGCAATACTATCAAATGATTGGCTGGGTTAGACACAGAGCGTCTGGGTTTGGTTGGGGGTCCCCACTGTCTGCCTAGGCTAGATGCAGTTAAAAATTCTCATTAGATGGGCTGCACGGTGGCTCAGTGGTTAGCACTGCAGCCTTGCAGCGCTGGGGTCCTGGGTTCAAATCCCACCAAGGACAACATCTGCAAGGAGTTTGTATGTTCTCCCTATGTTTGCGTGGGTTTCCTCCGGGTTCTCCGGTTTCCTCCCACACTCCAAAGACATAATGATAGGGAATCTAGATTGTGAGCCCCGATGGGGACAGCGACGATAATGTATGTAAAGCGCTGCGGAATATGATAGCGCTATATAAAAATAAAGATTATTATTATTATTATTATTATTATTAGATACACAGGCGCTGCAGCTTGCTTCGCAGCTGGGCTAATATGCCCAAAGTATTGGTAGACTCTATACTAAATAAGGAAAGATTCACTGACTGTGGTGGCCCCTCTGTGGGCTGTGGCGATTGGTGGAGATTTGGTGGATGATTATAGGAGAAAGCTCCTTAATAGAGAAAGTTGGTGGATTTATACTTTAAATACACGTGTACCAGCGGGTTTAAACATCAGACATGATTTGATGTATCATTATGAGTGATCATTTATAGATTATTATTATTATATATATGTTCCTTTTTTCTTCTTTTCTTTTTCTTTTTGATTATTTTCATTTATATGCATTGTTTCTATGCTATACGATTTTAACATGGTATGTGTGTTTAAATTTCTGATTAGCTCAGCCTTGAACAGGTGCATAACAGGACATGACATATAAATACCACTTCCTTGCTGTTTTTTTGCTATGCAATGATTAAGAACTCGTATATATATTGTGCAGAAAGAAGGGTGAAAGTCCGCCCAGGCGGGAGGAAATTGGAGTTTCATAACACATATTTGAACTGGAGAGGTATTAGAGGCCTGAAATGGCCACAGGTACTAATGGAGGTAATCAAGGTAGGGAGAGAGGGAAGAGGTCCGGTCATCTTAGTTATACAGGCCGGGGGAAACTACATAGCTTATCACAAGAGCGCATAACTAATGGCAATAATGAAACTAGACACTGAGCGCTTCAGAGAATTTTTCACAAAGCTATCTATAGTATGGTCAGAGATTGTGCCGAGAACGGTATGGCAAGGTGCGTGAGACATCACGGCCATTGAACGGACAAGGCAGGTAATAAATATTCGGATGGCAAAATTTATAAGAGACAGAGGCTGTGTAGTGATACGACACTGACAACTGGAAGGAGATAAAGCAGGCCTCATACGGCCCGACGGTGTTCACTTAATGGATATTGGACTGGACATATTACTGTCAGGACTCTAGGACGGAGTGGAACAAGCGTTAAGAGTGATGGATGGGGGTCGGAGTCCTGCATACGAGTAAGTAGGATCCTCCGTGGCCTGGAAATAGAAAGGACATGTTGGAGAGTTACACTTGTTGGCCAACTTGCCGTTGTGGAGACTGGAGACACAGGGCATGCTGCAACAAGCTGAATTATTTTAGAAATAAAATGCATTTCTAATGGAATGAGTATAAACAGTTAATAAAGCTGTGACCGATCCTCACCCATCCAGTTGTAAGAGTTACATGATTGTATTGTCAATGAAAGGGGGGCATTAGGGGGCTGAGTGTCTGATGTTGGTTAGAGGTCCCCACAGTCTGCCTAGGCTAGATGCATTTAAAAATCATTATTAGATACACAGGCGGTGCAGCTTGCGTCGCAGAAGGGTTACTACGCTGACTAGCAGACACTGAAGCTTTGGAGCAGACCTCTGAGTAAAAAGCTCTTCAGACTCAACCATCTGTGTTATCCAAGCCATAGTGTATGTATTTTCTTACGGTTAAAAGGGGGGGGGGGAGACCCAACCCACCTCTAATTGACGATGGCAACGTCACGTAAAACAAAGCAAGGGGACTCCAAAAAGAGTCTCCATTTTTTCCAAAAATTTGTGGCGCAGACACCACTTAAGTGGCATCAATTGCCCAAGAGTTGCTTAAAACGGTTGGTTAGAATGAGTACCACACACTGCTACTATACCCAAAATTATTTTCCAGACAAGATGCAGCTAAAAATTATTAGTAATTTGCAAGCTGGTGGAGCTTAGTATAGATGGACTAAAAGAATAAGTCCCACACACTGCTACAAACCCAAAATTATTTTCCAAGCTTGATGCAGATAAAAATTATTTGTAATTTGCAAGCTAGTGGAGCTTAGTATAGATGGACTAATGGAATAAGTCCCACACACTGCTACAAGCCCAAAATTATTTTCCGAACTAGATGCAGCTAAAAATTATTTGTAATTTGCAAGCTGGTGGAGCTTAGTATAGATTGCCTAATAGAATGAGTACCACACACTGCTACTATGCCCAAAAATATTTTCCAGACAAGATGCAGCTAAAAATTATTTGTAATTTGCAAGCTGGTGGAGCTTAGTATAGATGGACTAATAGAATGAGTACCACACACTGCTACTATGCCCAAAATTATTTTCCGAGCTAGATGCAGCTAAAAATTATTTGTAATTTGCAATCTGGTGGAGCTTAGTATAGATGGACTAATAGAATAAGTCCCACACACTGCTAAAAGCCCAAAATTATTTTCCGAGCTAGATGCAGATAAAAATTATTAGTAATTTGCAAGCTGGTGGAGCTTAGTATAGATGGCCTAATAGAATGATGCTATGCCCAAAAGGTTCTACTTGGCTAGGTGCAGTAAAAAAAATTGTATTCTATACACAGGTGGTGTAGCTTGCAACACAGATACGCTACTCCACTGACTAACACACACTTCAAGAGGCCAAAAAGGATTTGCTTAGCTAGATTTAGCCAAATGCTGTGAAAAACACTTGCACAGCACTGGCACAGACCTGCCTGGCAAAAAGTCCTAGGAAATGCTGTAACCTAGTCCTCAAAAGAACTGCAATTACAACTAGTCCTTACTCCCAAGTTGTCTATTTAAGAGCACAGACCTGCCTGCTTAAAGTCATAGGAAATGCTGTAACCTAGTCCTCAAAAGGACTGCATTTACAAGTAGACCCTACTCCCAACCTATCTATTTAAGAGCGCAGACCTGCCTGCTAAAAGTCGTAGGAAATGCTGTAACCTAGTCCTCAAAAGGACTGCAATCACAACTATTCCCTACTCCCAAGCTATCTGTATATTTCTGAGAAAATTGGCTTGAAATTAACACTGAAAGTATAGCGCACACAGCAACAGCGGTGCCGTCTAACACGCAGCTGCAGCAGTGAGAAAATGGTGGCAACGGGGAAAATGGCTGGGTCTTATAGGGCAAAGACATGTGACATACACTGCCAATAACACATGCCCTTGCTTGTGTGAAAAAAAACAGTTCGCTCCGTGTGTGCACTGCTGATAGGCTGACAGATTGCACCTCCCCACTGTAAATGCAGGAAAGAGAAAAAAAAATGGAGATCTTCATTATTTATGCAGAGATCCATCCCCTGCCCCTCCCCCCACCCCGCTGTACACTCAAACTGCGTATTAACATTGATTATCAGCATTACTGTGAAAAAATCCAGTAATGATTTTGGTGCACGAACAGTTATCGAACATAACCTCGAACAGCCGGATTTTTTTCAAATCGTTCGTGTTCGCCGAACGGCTCGAATTTGAGATTGGCGAACAGTTCGAGTCGAACATCGCTCATCTCTAGTGTACAGTCATTTGTCCAGAAGCATGCCGTTCACCAACTGTATCTCAATAAAATTCTTTAAAAACATTAATTTTGGTCTATTTGGAAAATTTCAAAGATTCTTATGAATTTTCAAAGTAAATGTAGTCGTTTTTGAAATCATGCAGTTTACTCAATTGTTTTTTGTGAGATTTCTTTATCCCAAGCCTAGTCCAAGATGTGAAATCATTCAATATCAAATTTAGATTAAAGGTTAAAGCTGAGTGTCTGAAAGCTTTTATAATATCTTAGTAGTCAAAACATTTACGTTTCATATGTTGTAATATACGTAATGACAATATTACCACTTTTATTGGGTAGTTTGAACTCCATATTCCTAAAAGGTCAATTCTCAAAAACAGTGAAAATGGCAGAACTCGACTGAACCTACAGTAATCAGAAGGCTCTGCTGACAGTATAATGTATATGTTGAGGTTTCTTTAATCTTTTCTGACTGATCATGTTGAGGAAAATAAGGATCTAACATGTCTGATTTCGGACTTCTCTTATTTCCCTATGTAGCAAACAGATAGAATCAGCAGTAGCATGAAGGACATTATACAGCAGTACTGAGCAGTGTAATTGTGAATCCAGATCTGAGGAAAGCTAAATTATTAACTAGAAAGCGGCTGTGCATTCTTTTTGTGTTCTTGCCTGCCTGTGTATAACTGCTCCTCATCCTCCCCTCTTCTCCATAGACTGCAATAAAATATGCAACCTAACACCTCACTGTGCAAGTAGTCCGTCTTGCTTTGACTAAGATGCATCACAGTTTTTGTTTTTTTTAAGTAAATGGTGATTTTAGGAGGCAAGGAGAAGAATATAAAGTGGAGTGGAGAAAGGAGATTTCTTTGATAAGATATATTACAAAGTTTCTTTACTATTCCTTTATGCAATGTTTGATCAAAAAACATTGGCCAATTAAAACATTTATTTAATGCCTTATTAAACATTTCTTCACATCATGGTTTCATGATTTTCTTTTTATATAAGATTTTAATTAATATATATTAGTAATAAGCAATTTGATTACTGTTGCCCTTGTGCGGCATCTAGTCTGGTTCTCTGTGGCAGCTGGTCTTTACTTCTGCAGCCAGTATCTTCAGCACCTTTAGCTCATCACTAGAGATGGGCAGACCCCTGGCTGTTCGGGTCTGGCGGGTTCGGCCGAACATATATTAAAAGTTCGGGTTCGGGTACCAGAACAGTACCCGAACCCAGACCCCATTCATATGGTTAAGGGATCTGAACTTCCGTGGTTTCCCACGCTGACATCTGCATGAGAGTATGGGAAACATGGTCTCTGACTGGCGTTAAGATCGTTACCGCCGGTCAGAGAGCCACTGTCAGATGTCAGCATGATCAAGCAGCTGTGACTGTGACCAGTAGTAAAAAGCTTACTGCAGATCACAGGAGTCAGCTGATCAGTACTAATACTCCCATCAGCCTATGCCTGCTGCCACTGTTAACAGCGAGCACAAAAGTTAAAATTAATAAATAAATATTGAAATAAAAACAAAAAATACAGTTATACTCACCTAACATCTAATCCCTGAAGCCCTTGTCTCCTGTAAAAAAAACAAAAGTAAAAAAACACCATAATACTCACCTTAACGACTAATGCCCAAAGCCCATGTCACCTGTAAAACAGAAAAATTAATAAACCACCATAATACTCACCTATCCCCTCCGTAATTCATACTGTCCCCTGACGATCGGATCACTTAGTCTTGGCTCTTCCCACTTGTCCTGGTGTCGTGGCATGTCGGGTAATAGGGTTGGGTTTCATGCCAACCATGCATTGGCAGCTGACATGAAGCCCAGGGGTTAGTAATATAGAGGTGTCAATAAGACTCCCCCATTACTGACCCCATAGTAAAAGCTTGTAAATAAAGACACAGCATGTAAAAAATCCTTTATTTGAAATAAAAGTCCACATGGTTTTACTCATTTATTTAAAAATAAAAAACAGTTATACTCACCTAACGTCTAATCCCTGCATGAGTACCCTTCTCCTGAAATATGTTCCCTGTTTACATATTATAGATATATTGAAATGTGTAATTACTATGTAATTTCATTGAGCAGCTATTGTTTAAACTTCTACTACTTCCTTAAACCCCTTAACGACCACCGATACGCATTGAAATGGTGGCCGCTAAGGGGTCTTATTCCCTCATCGCTGTTTAAAAATGGCGATCGGGAGTAAGTAAATAGTGCCCCCAAGAGTCCTAAAAATCTCCGGGGGAAGCTGAAATCTTGGAAAACGTAATCAGGGAAGTTTTTTCCATATTTTCGATGAATAACGGCAATTACGTAAAAAAAAAGTGTGTTCCGGTATTAAAACAATTTCTCTTTCTTCTGACATGACATAACATGTCAGAGGAGAGAGAAATTATGTCCCCAAGCCTCCCTCGGTACCTCCGCCATCCCCCATCCCACCTGCTCCATCCCTTGGCCCTCCATCTCCTCTTCATAAAGAGAAATGGCAAGCGCATTTGCAGTGCGCCCTCATAGATCTTCCGGCCGGCACCCGGCAGCAGCAGGAAGTTTTCTTATTGGTTCCTGACTACATCACTGTGATAGAATCTTATACTTAGGGTTAGTGTTGAGCTTATGGTTAGGGTTGAGCTTATGATTAGGAGTTGTCTTAGGGACAAGGTTGGTCTTAGGGTTAGGGTTGGAATTTCCAATATATAGGCCCATCAAGGTCCATTGAAATCTGAATAGGTCTCTAAAGAAACAGGTTTTGTCAATTTGATGAAAAAATTATAAATTGCTGCTAAACTTATCCCCTCTAACATCCTAACAAAATAAAATAAAGTTTGAAAAATGATGCTGATGTAAAGTAGACATATGGAAAATCTTACTTATTAATTAGTTTGTACAGCATGTTATGGTTTAAGGATTGTGACAAGGTCACTGTCAAAGTACTGGAGATAAAATGTGAAACACTAAGATTGTTATCTCCAGTAATATAAACATAGAAAAAGTGTTCCAGCACACAAAGTATAAAAAGGGGTTAATCAGCCATCTTAGTGCTAGGGTGATTAAACTGTTTTAATGTTTTACTGATTACACCTGTAGAAAGGGAGGAACATTTAGAGTGGGGTGGACCTGGAGGTGGAAGCTCTGAAGCTGTGGTGTTCATGTTAAGGAAAGCTAAATCTTGAGTTGTTTGTTCCTGAAGAGGGCGGTTACCCATAGCAACAAGGACTGTGTCATACATTATGATTATGTTTTTTTTCTTGTTAGGCCAGGAAGGCCGTGTTTGATTTTGCTAACATTGCTGTAGTTTATGCAGTGCTCTTAATAAACTCAGCAGAAGATTTAAAGAGACAGTGTTCCTGTGTACCTCTATGTGCAACCAAGTGAGTCGATCTACCACTGTTGGTGTTAGAAGTGATCCCCAGGAAGAAAGAGTGACGGCTGTGGACAGACTGTATGTCCTGGGTGAAGGCAGCTGTGAGCATGGAACAGTGATCAGACAAAATGGAGGAGCTGATCAAGCACCTGGTCCAAAGCCAGCACTCCCTGCACCTGCAACAGCTGCAGCAGAACTGGGAGCAGCAGCAGCTCCAACAGCAACAACTGCAGAAGCATCAGGAGCAGCGTATATGCATAATATGATTTGGCTTTACAGGATGCCAAAGAATATGAAAAATTGAAAACAGAAATTTTGGTGCACTTGGGGGTGACAATGTCTGTCAGGACACAACAAGTCCACCGCTGGGTATATCACCGTGACAAACCCCCTCGCTCCCAAATGTTTGATCTGATACACCTCATCCAAAAGTGGTTACAGCCGGAGTCCTCTACCCCAGGACAGATGGTGGAGCGAGTTGTAATGGACCAGTTTGTGCACTCCCTTGTGAGCCCGATGCAGAATTGAGTTGCCCAGGGAGATCTCCGGAATGCTGATGACTTGGTCGGACTAGTCAAAAGGTATGAAGGGGTTGACTGGTCCGTGGGGAGGCAACCCATTCCATACTCGGGGCGGAGGTTAAAAAGGGGGTGGAGCGTCCATAGTCCAAAGGGGCAGCAGAGGTCATGCCAAGGGGCCCCAAACTTGTCCTTTAACAGTGAATGGCCAGCAAATAACTGGACTATTAGACTCAGGAAGTTTGGTGACCCTTGTGAAGGCCACATTCCCTCTCCAATTGAACCCTGGAAAGAAGGTTGGCGTCCGCTGCATTCACGGGGATGCTAAAGACTATCCGGTGGCCAGAGTGGTAGTTGCAACAGCCCAAGGTACTGAGTCCCATGAGGTCGGTGTGGTCCTGGATTTGTTGCACCCAATCGTCATAGGCTGGGACTTTGTGTTGTTTTGGGACTTGTGGGGGAGGGGCAGAGACCTGGATTATTCGGGTAAAAAATGGGTTGACCCTAAAAAAGTCTCACCAACCCCAGAGTCTGACAGGTTTCCCTTCTGTGTAATGGGAAAAGAGGAGAAAGTAGTATTCCCTGAGGCAGACATTCCTGAGATAAGGGTGAAAAGAGAAAAATTGGGGTCCACCCAATATAGAGATCTATCTCTAAAAGAAGCGTTCAATAAGGTAACCGTCATAAATGGCATAACACAGGAGTCGGGGGCTGACACCAGATTTCCTTATTTTATATTGAGTGGGGACTAGTGATGAGCAAGCACTAAAATAATCGGTTACTCATTGTTCGAGTCGAGCAAATTGGAATGCTTGAGTGCTCGATCCGAGAAACAAGCCCAATGTAAGTCTATGGGAAACTCAGGCATTTTTCCGGCGGCCTTCCCCCCGAAGGTCTACAAAGGGCCTAAAAATTGCCCAAATCGATGGGAACAGCATGGGGAAGACCCCTGGAAGAATCTCTGACTCCCAGGTAACTGCTGTCAACAATGTTGTCAGAGTATTACGCCACTTTTACAGACTCACAATAAAACATACAAAAACTAAACCAAAATGGATTTTCCCTGGGAAAAATGTTAAGTAACATCCTTTCCAGGGTAATGACTTGTATATAAGGCAAAATAAATAAACAAAACCAAAAATACTCCTCCACACCTTGGGCTATGTTCACACGTAGCGTTTTTGATGCGTTTTTGCAATTTTGCATTGCTTTCAACGGTGAAAAATACATTCACCAGTAAATGTCATTTTAACATTTTACTACCTTATATGGTCATGTTGTGTGTGAGACATGATCAGACACATCCTGTTTCATTTATGAAGGAGGGACTCTGAAAGTCACAAAGCCTATTTTTATAGAGCCATCAGGCAGCCCATACTATTCTTAAAGGGCCAGCAGTCGGCCATCACTATTGTTAGAGAGCCATTAGCCGGCTATGCTTTGTTGAGTGGGTCTCCTATACTGTTATTGCGTATGCAGTGACTGCAAGGGCTGCCAAAAATTTGGACACACCCCAATACACCTTTGAAGAGACAAGCCGCAGTAAAAAAAATGTTCCTATTATAAAGGAGTGGGTCTCCTATAGTGGTAATGCCCAGTAATGCGGTTCTGCTATATAGTTATAGGGTATGCAGTGAGTACAATGGCTGCCAAAATTTGGGAAAAACCCCAATACCAATATAAAGGCACATAGAGGTGGGCCTCAATAACGACATGTTACAATTAGAAAGGAGCAGTTCTGCTATACAGTTATAGGGTATTCAGTGAGTACAACGGCTGCCAAAATTTAGGAAAGGGCTGCCAAAAATTTGGACGCACCCCAATACACCTTTGAAGAGACATAGAGGAGGGCCTCATTAAAAAAAAATATTCCTATTATAAAAGAGTGGGTCTCCTATAGTGGTAATGCCCAGTAATTTGGTTCTGCTATACAGTTATAGGGTAGGCATTGAGTACAACGGCTGCCAAAATTTAGGAAATACCCCAATACCAATTTAAAGGCACATAGACGTGGGCCTCAGAAACTACATGTTTTCATTAGAAAGGAGTGGATCTGCTATACAGTTATAGGGTATGCAGTGAGTACAACGGCTGCCAAAATTTGGGAAAAACCCTCAAACCAATTTAAAGACACATAGAGGTGGGCCTCAATAATGGCATGTTCCCATTAGAAAGGAGCGATTCTGCTATACAGTTATATGGTATGCAGTGAGCACAATGGCTTCCAAAATTTGGGAAAAACCCCAATACCAATTTAAAGACACATAGAGGTGGGCCTCAGTAACGACATGTTCCCATTAGAAAGGAGTGGTTCTGCTACGCAGTTATAGGGTTTTCGGTCAGTACAACGGCTGCCAAAATTTGAGAAAAACCCCAATACCAATTTAAAGACACATAGAGGTGGGCCTCAGTAACGATATGTTTCCATTAGAAAGGAGTGGTTCTGCTATACAGTTATAAGGTATGCAGTGAGTACAACACCTACCAAAATTTGGGAAAAGCCATAATACTAATTTAAAGACATATAGAGTTGGGCCTCAGTAACAAAATGTTCCCATTAGAAAGAAGCAGGTCTCCCATACTGTTCATGCGTATGCAATGAATAGAACGGCTGCCAAAAATTTGGAGGCACTCCAATGTCTCTTGCAAGAGACGTAGAGGAGGGCCTCATGAAAAAAATGCTCCCAATATTAGGAAGTGGGTCTCCCATACTGTTATTGCTTATGGAGTGAATGCAACTGCTGCCAAAAATTTGGAGGCACTCCAATGCCCCTTGCAAGAGATGTAGTTACGGTGATATGGTAGATTTGGTGGTGATATGGTGGTGGAGGATGAGAATGAGGAGAAGGAGGAGGACAAGAGCACATAGACAAAATCAGGAAGTGTATACCCATATCTGGGCGGGAAGACAGAGGTGCATGGGAATAGAGTTAGACCTCCCAAAAAAAGACACTCTATTTGAGTTTATATTACTCTGGTATCATTAGGTGGTGTTGAGAAGTCTGGTCCAATCCAGCCCTTGTTCATTTTTATAAGAGTCAGCTTGTCAGTATTTTCAGTTGGCAGGCGGATGCGCCTATCAGTTATAATTCCTCCAACAGCACTAAAAACTCGCTCTGACAAAACGCTAGCAGCAGGGCAGGCCAGGACCTCCAAGGCATAGAGAGCCAGTTCATGCCACATGTCCAGCTTGGATACCCAGTAATTATAAGGCACAGAGGAATAACGGAGGATTGGTGTAGTGGAAAGTTACTCCTTCAGCATCTTCCTAAACTTTTCCCTCCTTGTGAGGCTACCCCACGCATCAGGGCTTGTGCTATGGTAGGGTCTGAAAAAACTATCCCACAACTTTGACAGTGTTTCCCTGCCTCTACAGGATTGGATTTGTGTCTCTTTTGCATGTACTCGTTGGTTGTTTAATGAACTGTGACCTCTGCCACCAGCGTTTTCAGATGGGAATTTTTTTAATAATTCCACAACAAGGGCCTTCTGGTACTGCCCCATTTTAGCAGACCTGTTCACCGCGGGAATAAAAGATAGAAAGTTCTCCTTGTAGCGTGGGTCAAGAAGTGTCATCAACCAGTAATGACTGTCACCCAAAATTTGGAGAACGGGAGGGTCACAGGAAAGGTAGCGTAACATAAGCTCAGCCATGTGTGCCAGACTGCTAACAGGCAAGACTTCCATGTCCTCACCAAGAGGAAGACTGACCATGCTCTCCTTCTCATCTTCCTCCTCCTCCATGTCGTCATGCCATCCACACTAAACAGATGGAATGATAGTTGTGCGGCTAGTACCCACTATAGCTCAGGAAACTAGCTCCTGTTCTTCCTCCTCCTCTTCCTCATTGTCACCCAATCCACGTTGGGATGAGATGAGGCTGGGCTGTATGGAATCACCCTGCATGGTTCCTTGCCCCATCTCATTGTGCTCCACCTGCAATGCGTCCTCTTTAATTGTGAGCAGCAAGCATTTCAGAAGACAGAGAAGCGTGATGGTAACGCTAATTATGGAGTCATTGCCGCTCACCATCTTGGTGGAGTCCTCAAAGTTTTGGATGATGGCACACATGTCTGACATCCATGCCTACTCCTGAGGTCTTATGTGTGGAGGCTGACCTGAATATCGACGGCTGTGGTAGTCAACAACTGCCCTCTGCTGCTCAAAAATTCTTCCCAACATCTGCAACGTTGAGTTTCAATGCGTGGGGACATCGCACACCAGTCGGTGAGCTGGAAGCTGCAAACGCTGCTGAAGCACGGCAAGAGCGGCGGAAGCTGTAGCTGACTTTCTAAAATGGGCACACACTCAGCGTACTTTGACAAGCAGATCTGGCAGATCCGGGTAGGTTTTGAAAAACCGCTGATCCACGAGATTAAGCACATGGGCCAGGCATGGTATGTGTGTGAGCTCGCCTCACTTCAGAGCCACCACCAGGTTCCTGCCATTGTCACACATGACCATGCCTGGCTGTAGGTTCAGTGGTGTCAGCCACAGATCTGCCTGCTCTTTCAGAACTGTCCACAACTCTTCAGCGGTGTGCGGTTTGTCACCTCAGCATATTAGCCTGTTGCTGCTTGGCCGAGGCAGTGCTGCAGTACTTCAAGCTTGTGACTGATGTGGTCACTTCGGAGATGGAGGGTGTGCAGTAGCTGTAGAATGTGGGGGCAACCCTGATTGACCCAGGGCCAGCAATCCCCGGCGTTGTGAGGACGTGTTCCGTCCCAAAGTGCAACTCAGTCCCAGCTTCCACTATATTAACCTAGTGTGCCATCAGCGAGATGTTCCCTCCCTGCCCACAAGCACTTGTCCATGTGTCCGTCCTTAGGTGGACCTTCCGAGTAACTGCATTGTTGAGGGCACGGCTAATGTTATGGGACACGTGCGTGTGTAATGCGGGGACGGCACACTGGGAGAAATAGTGGCAGCTGGGAACTGAATACTGAGGGACAGCCGCCGCCATCAGGTTGCAGAAAGCTTCCATCTCCACAAGCCTAAAAGGCAACATTTCGAGTGCAAGCATTCGCAAAATTTGTGAATATAGTAGTGTGGCCTGTGGGGTGTTGGCTGCGTACTTGCGCTTGCGTTCCAAAGACTGGGGTAGGGACAACTGAATGCTGCACTGGGAAAGGATGTGGACGTGGTTGCTGATGGTGCTAGTTGAGAGTCTGTAACGACAGGTGCAGAGCGGGAGGCATCTTCTCATGTGCCATGGACAGGAGATTGGCGTGCATGCACAACAGCAGAAGAAGCAGTGGTGTCACCCGCAGACATTGTTTCTGGACCCTGGTGTTTGACCCACCAAGTCGTGGGCTTTGCTGCCTGATCATGCTGATGGTGATCTGGCTGCTAGTTTTGCTACCCCTGCTGATGCTGGCCTGGCAGATTGTGCAGATTGCCCTTTTGGGGTTATCTGTAGAGATTAGCGGTGTTCGACTAGAACTGTTCGCCAATCTCAAATTCGAGCTGTTTTGGGCGGTGTTCGAGTTGTTCGACGAACCCGAACGATTTGCAAAAAATTCGGCTGTTCGAGGTTATGTTCGATAACTGTTCGTGCACCAAAAGCGTGTCCTGCATGTCTGGCGCTATTTAGAGCACCAATCATGCAGGGATTGTCTGCCACTCACTGAAATGCCACAGCCATGGTGGTTGTGGCATTAGAGTGATTGCCCAAATCGATGGGAACTGTGCTCACAGTGAAACATGAAAAGCCGGCAATTCAGCAGCGGCGTACACAGGTACCCGACAATTTAGAACCGAAAGAATAGAGCTTCACACATAGATTAGATAGATAGAAACATGTCAGTCACATATATAAGAAGTACAGTGACAGTGTTGATTACTGTACTTGTCATTTAGTGTAAAGGATTTATAAAAAAAAATATTAGTGTTTTCTTGCACCGTCTCTTAAAAAAGCCGGCGGCAATTCAGCAGCGGTACCCGACAATTTAGAATGGAAGGAATAGAGCATCACACATAGATTAGATAGAAAGAAACATGTCAGTCACATATATAAGAAGTACAGTGACAGTGTTGATTACTGTACTTGCCATTTAGTGTAAAGGATTTATTAAAAAAAATATTAGTGTTTTCATGCACCGTCTCTTTAAAAAAGCCGGCCGGCAATTCAGCAGCGGTACCCGACAATTTAGAATGGAAGGAATAGAGCATCACACATAGATTAGATAGATAGAAACATGTCAGTCACATATATAAGAAGTACAGTGATAGTGTTGATTACTGTACTTGTCATTTAGTGTTAAAATAAAGGATTTATTTAAAAAAAAATTAGCGTGGGGTTCCCCTTAAATTTAGGCTCTAGCTGAGGTTAAGCAGACGGCTGGGGCAGATGTTTGAAGCCTGGGAAGGGGGTAATACCCATGGAGCTTCCCAGGCTACTAATATCAGCCCCCAGCTGAATGCCTAGCCTTTACTAGCTATTAAAATGGGGGACCCCCCAAAAAATTTATGTGGGGTCCCCCCTATTTTAATAGCTAGCAAAGGCTAGGCAGACAGCTGGGGGCTGATATTAATAGCCCAGGAAGGGTGCCATGAATATTGGCCCCCTCCCAGGCTAGAAACACCAGCCGTCAGCCGCCCCAGAAATGGCACATCCATAGGATGCGCCAATTCTGGCACTTAGCCTCGCTCTTCCCACTGCCCTGTAGCGGTGGCAGTGGGGTAATAGGGCTGGGGTTGATGTCAGCTTATAATGCCAGCTGACATCAAGCCCAGGTTAGTAATGGAGAGGCGTCTATAAGACACCCCCATTACTAACCCCATAGTCAAAGTTAAAAAAAAACACAAACACCCAGAATAAAGTCCTTTAATTGAAATAAAGACACAATTCTTTATTGTTCTAAATTAAACCATACTTACCGTCACGCCCATTCCAGCTGAAGCCAACGATCCCCTGCAATAAAAGAAAAATAATAAAGCAACATCATCCTTACCTTTCCATGGTTCCCACGACAGCTTCAGCTCTGCTACATCGAGATGACAGGCTGGACCGCAGCAGAACGCTGCCATCCAGCCTGTCATCCCGCGGACACTGAGAAGCGCAGGCATGCTTGCGCTCCTCAGCGTCTCTCTGTGACGGCATCCAGATGAGCCGAGGTCATGTCCAATGAACTCGGCTCACCTCATGCACGTCACTGACAGCGTGGGAAAATTCTCACGCTGAAGCGCTGAGTGCAGGAGAATTCTCCCACGCTGTAAGTGACGTGCATAAGGTGAGCTCATGTCCAATGAACTCAGCTCACCTCATGCACATCACTGACAGCGTGGGAAAATTCTCCTGCACTCAGCGCTTCAGCGTGAGAATTCTCCCACGCTGAAGCGCTGAGTGCAGGAGAATTTTCCCACGCTGTCAGTGACGTGCATGAGGTGAGCCGAGTTCATTGGACATAAACTCGGCTCATCTGGATGCCCTCACAGAGAGACACTGTTGAGCGCAAGCATGCCTGCGCTTCTCAGTGTTTGCGGGATGACAGGCTGGATGGCAGCGTTCTGCAGGTCCAGCCTGTCATCTCGATGTAGCAGAGCTGGAGCCGTCCTGGGAACCATGGAAAGGTAAGGATGATGTTGCTTTATTATTTTTCTTTTATTTCAGGAGATCGTTGGCTTCAGCTGGAATGGGCGTGACGGTAAGTATGGTTTAATTTAGAACAATAAAGAATTGTGTGTTTATTTCAATTAAAGGACTTTTTTCTGGGTGTTGTGTTTTTTTTAAATACTTTACTAGAAATTCATGGTGGTCATGTCTAATATTGGCGTGACCCCATGAATTTCGGGCTTAGGGCCAGCTGATAATGCCAAGCTGGCCCTAACCCCTTTATTACCCAGTGAGCCAACGCATCAGGGCCCTGGATGAGTTGGGTACAGCGCCAGAAGATGGCGCTTCTATGAACGCGCCATTTTCCGGGGTGGCTGCGGACTGCAATTTGCAGCTGGGGTGGCCCAGAAAGCTTGGGCCTCCCTGCGCTGCGGATTCCAGCTCCCAGCTGCCTAGTTGTACCTGGCTGGACTCAAAAACAGGGCGAAGCCCCACGTCAATTTTCTTTAAATTATTTCATGAAATAATTAAGAAAAAAAGGGCTTCCCTATATTGTTGTGTCCGGCCAGGTACAAATAGGCAGCTGGTGGTTGGGGGCAGCCCGTTCCTGCCTGCTGCACCTGACTGGACACAAATATAGTGCCCCAGCCGTCTGCTTAACCTCCGCTAGAGACTAAAATTACGGGGAACCCCACGCCAATTTTTATTTTAATAAATCCTTTATTTTAACACTAAATGACAAGTACAGTAACCAACACTGTCGCTGTACTTATTATAAATGTGACTGACATGTTTCTATCTATCTAATCTATGTGTGATTCTCTATTCTTTCTGTTCTAAATTGTTGGGTACAGATGCTGAATTGCCGGCCGGCTTTTTTAAAGAGATGGTGCATGAAAACACTAATATTTTTTTTACTAAATCCTTTACACTAAATGACAAGTGCAGTAACCAACACTGTCACTGTACTTCATATATATGTGACTGACATGTTTCTATCTATCTAATCTATGTGTGAAGCTCTATTCTTTCTGTTCTAAATTGTCGGGTACCGCTGCTGAATTGCCGGCCGGCTTTTTTAAAGAGACGGTGCATGAAAACACTAATATTTTTTTTACTAAATCCTTTACACTAAATGACAAGTGCAGTAACCAACACTGTCACTGTGCTTCTTATATGTGTGACTGACATGTTTCTATCTATCTAATCTATGTGTGATGCTCTATTCCTTCTTGTCTAAATTGTCAGGTACCGGTGTATGCCGCTGCTGAATTTGCCGGCCGGCTTTTTTAAAGAGAGTGTCTTCTGAGCAGTTTGTCAGCTTTTGGACACCTTTGCAGGTGTTTTCTATGTGTTTCTATGTGTTTTTGTTTGCCTGCCATTGGTTTTAACGGTGTTCGACGGTGTTCTAAGGTGTTCGACGAACAGTTCGACGAACAGTTCCTCGAACATCCCGGTGTTCGACGAACCGAACCGAACCCGAACACTATGGGGGTGGCTCAACACTAGTTATCTGCAGAGTCTTTAAAAACAACCAGACTCAGGAAGACCTAACAGTTGTACTGGCAACTTCCGTCGTGTTGGTGTTCCAGGGAACGGTTGCCCGCCTTGTGTCTGCGGCCACCACACTGCTTCTTCCTGCCTGTTGTGGTGCTACGCCTCCCTCTCCCTGTGTGCTGCTGTCCTCGCTCTGTATGTACCTCTGCCAGGTTGGGTCAGTGACTACAGTCATGGCCAAAAGTTTTGAGAATGACACCAAAATTATATTTTCACATGATCTGCTGGCCTCTGCTTTTTATTAGTGTTTGTCTGATGTTTATATCACATACAGAAATATAATTGCAATCATATTATGAGTACCAATAGGTTATATTGACAGTTTGAATGAGTTAATGCAGCAAGTCAATATTTGCAGTGTTGCCCCTTCTTCTTCAAGACCTCTGTAATTCTCCCTGGCATGCTCTCAATCAACTTTTGGACCAAATCCTGACTGATAGCAGTCCATTCTTGCATAATCAATGCTTGCATTTTGCCAGAATTTGTTGGTTTTTGTTTGACCACCCGTCTCTTGATGATTGACCACAAGTTCTCAATGGGATTAAGATCTGGGGAGTTTCCAGGCCATTGACCCTAAATCTTTATGTTTTGTTCCATGAGCCATTTAGTTATCATCTTTGCTTTATGGCAAGGTGCTCCATCATGCTGGAAAAGGCATTGTTGGGCGCCAAACTGCTCTTGGACGGTTGGGAGAAGTTGCTCTTGGAGGACATTCTGGTACCATTCTTTATTCATGGCTGTGTTTTTAGGCAAGACTGTGAATGAGCCGATTCCCTTGGCTGAGAAGCAACCCCACACATGAATGGTTTCAGGATGCTTTACAGTTGGCATGAGACAAGACTGGTGGTAGCGCTCACCTCTTCTTCTCCGAATAAGCTGTTTTCCAGATGTCCCAAACAATCGAAAAGGGGATTCATCAGAAAAAATGACTTTGCCCCAGTCCTCAGCAGTCCACTCCCTGTACCTTTTGCAGAATATCAGTCGGTCCCTGATGTTTTTTTCTGTAGAGAAGTGGCTTCTTTGCTGCCCTCCTTGAAACCAGCCCTTGCTCAAAGAGTCTCCGCCTCACAGTGCGTGCAGAAGCACTCACACCAGCCTGCTGCCATTCCTGAGCAAGCTCGGCACTGCTGGTAGTCCGATCCCGCAGCTGAAACAGTTTTAAGATACGGTCCTGGCGCTTGCTGGTCTTTCTTGGGCGCCCTCGGCCTTTTTGACAACAATGGAAGCTCTCTCCTTGAAGTTCTTGATGATGCGATAGATTGTTGACTGAGGTGCAATCTTTGTAGCTGCGATACTCTTCCCTGTTAGGCCATTTTTGTGCAGTGCAATGATGGCTGCACGTGTTTCTTTAGAGATAACCATGGTTAACTGAAGAGAAACAATGATACCAAGAACCAGCCTCCTTTTAAAGTGTCCAGTGATGTCATTCTTACTTAATCATGACTGATTGATCGCCAGCCCTGTCCTCATCAACACCCACACCTGTGTTAATGGATCAATTACTAAAACGATGTTAGCTGCTCCTTTTAAGGCAGGACTGCAATGATGTTGAAATGTGTTTTGGGGTTAAAGTTCATTTTCTGGGCAAATATTGACTTTGCAAGTACAGTAATTGCTGTTAAGCTGATCACTCTTTGACATTCAAGGTATATGCAAATTGCCATTACAAAAAATGAAGCAGTAAACTTTGGAAAAATTACTATTTGTCTCATTCTCAATACTTTTGGCCATGACTGTATATCGTTCACCACCTCGTCTTCCATTTCCGCACCCTGGTCATCTTCCTGACTTTTCGGCAATTGTGTCTCATCATCATCCACCTTTTACGACAGTAATTGCACTTTCCCACTGTTGACTTCGTGTGACCGTGGCTGCTCAAATATTTGGGCCTCGCTACATGCGATCTCCCTCAAGTCCAGGTGATGACCACACATACGTACGGAAATCGGTAAGACAAGCGATGCAAAAAATGACCCTGGGAGATGATGTGGAAGCCTTTTTGACTGTGTTTGAAAGGGTAACAGAGTGGGAGAAGCTGCCTCAGGAGCAGTGGACAGAGGTGCAGGACCCCTAATTGACTGGCAAATCCCAGAAAGCTTATTATGACCTGGCCTTACAGGATGCCCAGGAATATTCCAAACTAAAAACTAAGATACTTGCACGCTCAGGGGTGACTATGTCTGTCCGAGCTCAAAGGGTTCACCACTGGGCGTATTTGTTAGAACTCTCCTGTTAGGTTTTTTCTATCTTGCTGGTCACATGACCTTTTTTGCCTATTAAATCCTGCTCCACCCTCCTGGCCTTGCTGGACTTCATTGTAATTTCTACTCTTTAGCTAGCCTGGTGCTTTGTTACCTTTCTCAGTCAGTTTAGCTAGGTCTTCGGACCTTTATGTTCTATGTTGTGTGTTTGTCTTTTACTGCTACAATCTCTGCTAGGAGGTGTCCAACTTTATCCCAGTCCCTAGTTCTTGTAGGGATCCCTCCCTTGCATCTATAGGTCTTCGTACAGACTAGCCGAGGACTTTAGCGGGTCTGATCGCAGGATCAGGTTCCCCGTTACATCGTAGGGATCTAGCTTAGTTCTATTGTAGGGACAGATCTCCTTTCTTTCCTTAGTGCTTGTAGCAGATCATAACAGTAAGTCCAGCCCAAAAATATCTCTAAGGAAAGACCTCCAGTTTCCATCATGGTGTCGGTTCAGGATTTGGCTCAATGCCTGCAGGGACTCTCTCTGGAGGTGGCCGAGCTCCAACAACACGTGAATAGCTGTTCTGGAGCACATTTTGTGGAGCCAAAGGTACGTTTGCCTAATTTATTTTTTGGTGATCAACAAGAGTTTTTTTCCTTTAAAAATGCTTGTTTGTTGTATTTTCGTTTGAGACCCAGATCCTCTGGTGATGAATCACAGCGCATAGGGTTTATAATGTCACTTTTGTGCAAAGAACCTCAGGGATGGGCTTTTTCTCTCCAACCTAGTGATCCATGCTTTAGATCAGTGGATAGTTTTTTTTCTGCTTTGGGTTTGTTGTATGATGATCCTGATCGTGTCTCATCAGCTGAGACAGAATTGAGACGTTTGAGGCAGGGATCAGGTAATGTGGAAAAATATTGTTCTCACTTCCGTCGGTGGTCTGCCCAGGTGGGGTGGAACGATTCAGCTTTGAAAATTTTGTTTCTTGCGGGGCTAGGTGACAGGGTTAAGTATTTGCTGATTGCTTATCCCACACCTGGAAACTTGCAGGAGGCAATGCAATTAGCTATACTGGTGGACAGGAGACTGCGTGCAAGGGTTCATGAGAGTAAATCCTCTGCCATGTCAGCTCCTAGTCTTGAGAGGGTCTGTAATGACATTGGAGAGCTGATGGAGATTGGGGCGATGGCACCCCGCTCTCAGGAAAAGACCACAGATCTTCTGAATGTTTGTGCTTTTATTGCGGGAAATCTGACCATTTTATTAAGAACTGTGTGCTTCGTATGAACAAAGAAAATAAAAAGGTCAGTTACGCCCGTATTGCCTGTTTAAATACTAAGGGGGTATTTCTTTCTGCTACTACTGCTGCTCAGGAATAATTAATTGAATTTTGGATAATTGTGGATTGTGGTTCTACTCTGAATGTGATTGATGGGGGATTCTTGGAAAAACTTAAATTAAAACCCAAACCTTTGTCATCCCCTATTGCTGTGGTTTCTGTCGATGGCTCCCCCTTGAAGAGTGTTACTCACAAGGTCTGTGAATATCCCCTAACTATTAATGGTATTCACCAAGAAAATTTGGACTTGGTAGTATTAAATAATTTGCCTTCTCCAGTAATTTTGGGGTTACCCTGGTTAAAATTGCACAATCCTGTACTGGATTGGTCTACCAATGAAATTAAGTCCTGGAGCCCTAAGTGTTATGACAAGTGTTGTAACGGACGTATTGCTGCGGTGGATAAAGGGGAATTACCTGTACCTATTCAAGTTTTTTGGAGAGTTTTTTCTGAGGAGGAGTCACAAATTTTGCCTCCCCATAGAGACTACGATTGTAACATTGAATTTGTCCCTGGAGCGACTCTTCCTAAAAGTCGTTTATTTAATCTTACTATTCCTGAGAGAAAGGCTTTGGAGGAATACATACAGACGAGCTTGGCCGCCGGTCACATTAGGCCTTCCAAGTCTCCTGTGGCTGTTGGATTTTTTTTTGTTGAAAAAAAGGACGGCGGTTTACGTCCTTGTCTGGATTTTCGTGACATTAATAAAATTACTGTACGCAATCCTTACCCACTGCCATTGATTCCTGATTTGTTTAACCAGTTAGTGGGGGCCAAGTGGTTCTCTAAAATTGATCTCCGGGGGGCATACAATTTGTTGCGCATGAAGGAGGATGATGAATGCAAGACTGCTTTTAACACTCCTGTGGGTCATTTTGAGAATCTGGTTATGCCTTTTGGTCTTACCAAAGCTCCAGCATTGTTTCAGAATCTTATTAATGACATCCTTAGACCTTTGATCGTCAAAAATGTGGTTGTGTACTTGGATGACATTTTGATTTATTCACCGGATCTGGAGTCTCATTGGCGAAGCGTACGTGAGGTATTACAGTTATTAATTGACAATTCGCTTTTTGCTAAGCTGGAGAAATGTGAGTTCGCTGTACAGAGAATTAGTTTTTTGGGCTACATTATCTCCAGCGAGGGCTTTGAGATGGACCCTGTGAAGGTTCAGGCGGTTCAGGAATGGCCTAGGCCTATTGGTTTGAAATCGATACAGAGGTTTTTTGGGTTTCACCAATTATTACAGAAAATTCATTAAAAAATTTTCTATTCTTGTCAAACCACTGACCGATCTCACCAGGAAAGGTGCTAATGCGGTTCAGTGGACTACTGAGGCCATTGAAGCTTTTGTGTTTCTAAAGGAGAGGTTCACCTCTGCTCCCATCCTTATGCAGCCTGATGTGACTAAGCCGTTTTTGGTTGAGGTTGATGCTTCTTCGTTGGGGGTCAGTACGGTGTTGTCTCAGAAAAACAAGGATGGAGTACATCCCTGTGCTTTTTTTCAAAAAAATTTTCTGAGACTGAACTTAATTACGATATTGGTAATCAGGAATTGCTGGCTATTAAACTCACATTTGAACACTGGCGTCATCTCTTGGAAGGTGCTGAATTTCCCATTCAAGTTTTCACTGATCATAAAAATCTGATCTATCTTGATGCTGCCAAGTGCTTGAATGCCCGTCAGGCTAGGTGGGCACTTTTTTTCTCGCGGTTTAATTTTTCCGTTACTTACATCCCGGGTACCAAGAATGTTAAAGTTGATGCTTTGTCTCGTAGCTTTTCTCCCATGGTCGGTGCTGAGGAGGAGGGGAGCATTTTACAAGAAGGTGTTGTGATTGCTGCATTGGACTCCGTTTTTGAAGATGAGATTCTTAAAGCACAGGAGAATGCCCCATCTAACACTCCCCATGGGAGGTTGTTTGTGCCTAGGACCTTAGGAGAGATTTGTTTGTTGAGTGTCAAGAGTCTCGGTTGGCAGGTCATCCAGGAATTTCTGAGACCAAGAGACTTGTGGGTCGCAGTTTTTGGTGGCCTGGATGGCAGAAGGAAGTCATTAAGTGGGTGTTTCAATGTACGGTGTGTGCTAGATCTAAGTCTTCACATACTCCTGCAGCGGGGTTGCTTTGCCCTCTGGAGGTTCCTACTGCACCTTGGACACATCTGGCTATGGACTTTATTACTGACCTTCCCCCCTCTGAGGGTTTCACAGTCATCTGGGTGGTCGTGGACCGTTTTAGCAAGATGTGTCAATTGGTTCCTTTCATCAAACTGCCCTGCGCTAAGACACTCGCTAAGGCCTTTGTCAAGGAAATTGTCAGACTACATGGCGTTCCTACTGACATTGTTTCGGATAGGGGACCTCAGTTCGTGGCTCGTTTTTGGCGTGCTTTTTGTGACAGGTTGGGAGTTCATTTGTCGTTTTCATCCGGATATCATCCTGAGTCTAATGGCCAGACAGAAAGGAAGAATCAGGATGTTGAGCAGTTCTTGCGTTGTTTTGTGACAGACAATCAGGAGGGGTGGTCTGAGTTTCTGCCACTTGCTGAGTTTGCTCTTAACAACCATACATCCTCTTCTGCTGGTTGTTCGCCTTTTTTTTGTTGTTCTGGGGGACATCCGTCTTTTGGGTCATTCTCCAAATTGGTATCGGCTGTGCCTGAGGAGGAGAGTTTTTCCGGTGATTTGGAGAGAGTTTGGACGGATGTGCGTGGTAATCTTCAGGAGGCTAACAAAAAATCTAAGAGGTACGGCAAGAGGTTTTGTTTGCTATTGGTGACATGGTTTGGTTGTCCTCTAAGAATCTGCGGTTGAGGATTCCTTCTAAAAAACTGGGTCCCAAGTTTGTAGGGCCCTTTAAGGTGCTTCAGGTAGTTAACCAATCTGCTGTTAGGTTGGAGGTTCCTACCTCCTGGAAGATTAATCCAGTGTTTCATGTTTCTCTGTTGAAAAGAGCTTATGTGTCGGATGGAGACGCCTCCGCCACTGTTCCTCCGGTGGTGGAGGACGGGGAATACGAAATTTCCCGCATCCTAAATTCTAGACGGTATAGAGGGAGCTTGCAGTATCTCGTCGCTTGGAAGGGATTCGGACCCGAGGATAACTCATGGGTGAGGGCAGATGATGTTTCTGCTTCCTGACATTTCAGAGCATTTCACAAGAGGTTTCCTGATAAGCCTGGGCCTAGGGGATCCGGAGGATCCTCATAGAAGAGGGGGTACTGTTAGAACTCTCCTGTTAGGTTTTTTCTATCTTGCTGGTCACATGACCTTTTTTGCCTATTTAATCCTGCTCCGCCCTCCTGGCCTTGCTGGACTTCATTGTAATTTCTACTCTTTAGCTAGCCTGGTGCTTTGTTACCTTTCTCAGTCAGTTTAGCTAGGTCTTCGGACCTTTATGTTCTATGTTGTGTGTTTGTCTTTTAATGCTACAATCTCTGCTAGGAGGTGTCCAACTTTATCCCAGTCCCTAGTTCTTGTAGGGATCCCTCCCTTGCATCTATAGGTCTTCGTACAGACTAGCCGAGGACTTTAGCGGGTCTGATCGCAGGATCAGGTTCCCCGTTACATCGTAAGGATCTAGCTTAGTTCTATTGTAGAGACAGATCTCCTTTCTTTCCTTAGTGCTTGTAGCAGATCATAACAGTATTGTGGTGATAAACCCCCTTGCTCCCAAATGTTTGATCTGCTACATCTGGTACAGAAGTGGTTGCAGCCTGAGTCCCCCACCCTAGCCCAGATGGTGGAGCGTGTCGTAATGGACAGATTTATCCACTTCCTTTCCAAGCCTGTGCAGACCTGGGTTTCCCAGGCGGACCACCGAAATGCAGATGATGGATGAACTGGGCTCTAAGGAAGCTGGGTTTTGTTGCGTCCCTGTACTGGGGTACCCATAAGGAACCCGAATCTCAAAAGAGGGGTAGTAGAGCCACCACTGGGGGGAGTTTGGTAACTCTGATAAGGCGCACTCCCCCACCAGTTGATCCCCGGGAAAAACGTGGGCGTCCACTGTATTCATGTGCACACCATACCCTGTTGCCAGAGTGACTATAAAAATGAACTGCAGCACTAAGTCCCATGAAGTTGGAGCACTTAAGGACCTGCTCCACCCAATAATAATAGGGTGGGACTTTAGCCGGTTCTGGGACTTAAGAGGAAAACATGTGTACCACATAACTCAGGAAGATGCCGGTTCCACCATGTTGAATCCAAACACAGTCAGAGATGGATGAATTCCACCTGTGTGTTCTTGCCAGTGACGAGGATGAGACAGTGACACAAGAGGCCGAGATGCCTGAGTTGGGGGTTTCTGGGGCGAATTTTGGTACTGCTCAGATGCAGGATCTCACATTGAAAAATGCATTTGATAATGTGTCGTTAATAAATGGGGTTGCTCAAGAGCCGGGGGCTGACAACAGGTTCCCATATTTCACACTAAATGAGAAACTGCTTTATTGGATCACTAAACCAAGAGGGGAAGTAGTAGAGCAGTTGGTGGTGCTGGGTCTGTATAGGCGTAGGGTGTTAGACCTGGCCCATTCTCATATCTTGGGTGGGCATCTGGGAGTAGAGAAAACCCAAGAGTGGATCCTGCAGAGGTTCTACTGGCTTGGATGTCACAAAGAGATTGTTAATTACTGCTAGTCCTGCCCCACCTGTCATCTAACTGCTCCGTGTCCCAATTCCGAAGCCCTCTAGTGCCATTGCCTATTATAGAGGTCCCATTTGACTGGATTGCCATAGACTTTGTCGGGCACTTTGTTAAGTCTGCCAGTGGACACCAATACATCCTGGTAGTGCTGGACTATGCCGCTCGGTATCCGGAGGCAGTACCACTGAAAAACTCCTCTGCCAGAAGTATAGCCAGAGAACTAGTGCATATTTTCTCCTGGATGGGCATGCCAAAGGAGATCCTGACTGACCAGGGAACTCCTTTTATGTTCAAGGTAATGCAGGAGTTGTGCAAAGCTCTCCAGATTACACAGCTCCGGACATGCATATACCATCCGCAGACGGATGGCCTGGTGGAGAGATTCAACAAGACCTTGAAGTCTATGCTGAAGAAGGTCATGGAGAAGGATAGGTGAGACTGGAATTGCCTACTGCCGTACCTGCTGTTCTCCATCAGGGAAGTTCCCCAGAGCTCTATGGAATTCTCACTGTTTGAGCTTCTATATAGACGGCAACCTTGGGGACTTCTGGATATAGGGAAGGATACCTGGGAAGCAGAGGTTACACCCCAGCGGAGCATGATCGAGCATTTGACCCAGATGCAGGATCGGATCGCAAAGATGATGCCGATTGTGAAGGTGAGCCTCCTTCAAGCACAAGAAACCCAGGCGAGGGTCTAAAATTGGGCTGCAAAGCTGAGACAATTCAGTCCTGGAAACCAGGTATTGGTGTTAGTGCCCACGGTCGAAAGTAAATTTCTGTCTAAGTGGCATGGGCTGTATTAGGTGGTTGAGAAAATGAGTGACGTCAACTATAAAGTCCACCAGCCAGGAAGAAGAAAACCATACCAGATATACATCAACCTGCTTAAACCGTGGAGAGACAGAGAACCAGTAGAAATTTCCTGTCTGGGGCCAATCCTGAAGCCAGGGTCGAGGATGTCACAGTGGCAGAGACATTGTCACAGGCCAAAAAATAACAGTGCTGAGAACTGCTTCAGCGAAACTGAGACCTGTTTTCAGAGTTGCCAGGGTGCACGCAGGTTGTGGAGCATGAGATCTTGACAGAACCGCATGTACAGGTAAACTAGAGGCCATATTGAATTCCCGAAGCCTGGCGCGAAGTGATATCCAAGGAGGTGCGGAGAATGTTGAACCTGGGCATCATCAAGGAGTCAAAGGTCTAGCCCCATTGTTCTTGTGCCGAAGCTGGAGGGAGAATGGCACTTCTGTAATTCCAGAATGCTAAATGAAGTGTCTAAATTTGATGCATGTCTGATGAACCCATTGAAAGATTCAATGAAATTATTGAAAGGCTAGGGCCAGCCATAGATATCACTACCCTGGATCTAACAAAAGGGTATTGGCAAATCCTCCTTTCTCCAAGTTCCAAGGACAAGACAGCTTTCTCTACACGCGATGGGTGTTTTCAGTACACCAGGATGACATTTGGTCTGTAAGGTGTCCCAGCTACCTTCCAGAGGGCCATGGATCGGGCCATCAAATGGGCAGTTGACACCCTGAGGTACTAACAGGCCGGAAGTTCAGGTTAGTGTCAGACCATGCACCCCTTAGATGGATGAGGGAAAGGATGGGGAAGAATGCCCAGGTAATTAGGTGGTTTCTAGAGCTCCAGGACTTTAGTTTTTCGGAGGAGCATAGGCCCGCAAAACTACATAGTAATGCAGATGCCCTGTCCAGACTTCCATGTTTAGCAAGTGAAGGTGCCAAAATCCCCAGCTTTGGGCAGAGGGGGGGATATGTAACCAAGTCATTGGCAGAACACTGGATTGGATATATTTTTCACTGAGGCTATTAGCTTCAGTGATGTGAAATGTAGAAGTCTTCTCCTGCATGGTAGGTGCAGAGAGGGTTACTCAGCCACATTTAAAAGGGCATGTTTAACTGTGAATGGCCATTCACCATATCTCCACCCCAGGGTGTGGTCTGGGCTATAAATAGCCAGTCTTTTGACTCTGGTGTGGTTCAGTATCAGGAGGACAACTCCAGAGAGAGGAGCTTGTGCTATTTTGTGCTTAACTGAACCTTGTGTTTTGCTAAATCCTGAGTGGCCGGATTCCGGCCGGTACAAAGACTATGCTGGACATTTTCTTTTGTTTTGCTATCATGCAAGAAGGGCCGTGTTTATTTTTATGAACTCTATATTGGTTTATGCCATTTAATAAACCAACAAGAAATTTAAAGAGACAGTGTTCCGTGTCTAGCTCCGTGTGCAGCCGATTGAGCCGATCTACCACAATATATATAAATATACTGTATATATATATATATATATATATATATAGGTGTGTATATATATATATATATATATATAATAAATATCATATAAAGTGTGTGTGTATTAATATGTGTTAAACTTATAAAATGGAAAAATATTCCAGTACAACACTTTAGATATTTTACAATGACCAAATGTAATTTGCCCCGGAATTATAGATCATATATCGACATCTAAATTGTTTTTTGCTAGTAGGTGATAAGTTGTCTTTTACTATATTAAAAAAAAATCCCCCCTTCTTAAATGGTCTCCCTCAGACAGAGAACATTTTAATCAATAAATCTTGGAATAATATTAATAAGTTCCACAATAGGATGGGTAAAAAATAATGTTCCTGTGCTGAAATAATCTTCTAAATGTGCCCCTGCTATGTACTGTGTAATGGCTATGTCTGACTGTACAGGAACATGGTCTGAACATACAGCAACTCCTGGCAAGAGAAAAAAGCAAAAGAGAGTACACAGAAAGGACAACATGAGATCATAGCTGATTCTTTCTGTGAGGTAAAACAAGTTTTTAAACAGGCAGTGAAATGTTTTACCTCACAGAAACCAGCAACTGCGATTCCGTGCTGTAAAGATTGTATACTCTTTTATAATTTTATTTATAAGATTATCTCAGCACAGGAACATTTTTTTTTAACACATCCAGTTCTGGAACTTATTTTTATTCCAAGATCTATTAAGTGAAATGTAATTAGTTTGTGGGAAAACCTCTTTAAGTCTTACTTAAAGTGCTGAACTATTTAACAGAAAACCTGTGAAAAACCTGTGAAAAATCTTGTGCAAAGCTATTTAATCTACTGAAATATTGAACTACTAATATGCAATCATTAATTTCTAAAGGTTTAAAAAAAATGTTACTAGGAAGTTGAAAACAGCAATACTAAGAACAATTTTTAAAAAGATAACCAATTGCATGTTTTTTAGATGAAGTATATAGAATATAACTGACAAAATTATTACATAAAATAAAATCTACATGTGAAAGTTGACATGCAAGATGCTACCATGAATCCTAAAAATATTGTTTCAGTATATGAAATATGTAAAAGCTAACTGAGACAGTTTACATTTACTGATTCTAAAAGATTACAGGCTCAATATAATCCTTTATTTAGCTCTAAGTATTTTTCGGTGGTAATAATATATCCAAATTGGTCCCTTTGGAGATTCTACCAGCATACGCATCTGTCATCAATGGCACTAATGGCAAGAAAGTAGAGTTACCCATCTGAGTTCTGTGAAGTTTGTAGTTGGATGTGATGTGTTCTTCAATGTAGCTTTTCTATAGCTTAATATCTTGCCTTACAATGTAGAAGCTATTCTACAATATAAGCTACGAATAAAACATTAAACAAAGGTGTTTTACTGCACTTTTCTTAGTAGGGATATTTTTTCAGTGTTTCTTGTGCATTATTGTTTCTCTATGAGGAGTATAGGTAAAGTAGATGAGACCCTTACCTATATAGTATTTGTATGTATTTTCATTAGAGCTTGTCTGCAATGTGATGTTTTTCATAACTTCATAGCTTCATCTTAAACATATCTCTCTGGAATGCCTGTATTATGATGACCTTTAACATTGTAATATTATTATCTTTACGGCTAGCTACACAAGAACTTTTTTTTCCATATATACTAAAGAATCACATTGTCATATTTTTCATATTTGTACACCGCATGACAGTTTTAAATGTTCAATATTCTCATTGCAGATTATGTGAATAGTTGATTGAGAAGGGGAGTCAAAAATTGTGCTCACTAGTGACCGGCCATTCCATAAATATAAAATGAAGATTTTTACTCTGAGGATGAAACATCTACAGCTCTGGACTAAAACAAGTAGAAAATCTTCCCAGTCTTCCTCATCCCTGGCAGTATTTGAAGAAGTTTTTATTAGAAAAATTGATTTGATAAAGTGTAGAACCTATATTATTTTTTACCATAAATATGATTGGACTCAGTGTATACCTAGCATCATGTAAACTAAGGATGAGCAAATTGATTTGATTCAAATAGAATTTGTGTTCTACTTTTAGAAATTTGCAGAGCCTGGGAAATTCTAAAAATATGCAATTTGAGTAATGCAAATTATGTAAAATGGCCAACAATTTTACATATTATGGAAGATTGCATGAGCCAGAGAAGTTTCACATGACTTTAGGTGAAACCGGGTGGGCTGACCATAATTCTTTGCAGATTACCACATTGCAATATACAGTACAGCCAATCAAGATGGACTATCATATGCTATATAAAATCTGAAGCAGGGAAGATGCAGCAGCCATTTTGGAGTGAATCTGGATAAAGAGAAGATGTTACAATCTCAAAGTTTAGCAATAGATATATGGAAAGAAAGCAATAAAATAGTGAGAAAATTCTACAGATAGTGTGTGTGACAGCACAGAAGTGAAAGACTTTCGAATACTTTACGTTGACCCATAGCCATATATGTTGAGACAACTTTGACACTACAAAGGTTGTGTTTGCGTTAAAGAGCTTGTAAAGGATTGGATATACTCATAGAAGATCTAGAGTGTTATACACATCTTTTCAAGGTAATCTGAGTGATTTGCAGCTAATAGATTCACCACAAATTAAATAAAAAAGAAAATGTGGTCAAAGCTTGTCAATTAAAATTTTAAAAGATTCACTGATCTACAATATATACAGATAAAATATAAATTTGTTATTCCAATTGGCATTGTGCCACTCCATAAAAATATGCACAGTATACAATGCTGTACTGTTGACTCTAGTAAAATGCTAGATATCATGAGTGAAATCTGACAGCAATGGTAAATAATCAGTTCTTGGAAAATGGATGTTATGCCTATGCAAGGCATTGGCATGATATAAAAACAGCACCAGTAACGTTAGCGCTTGACAAATCTTTATACATTGTTGCAAACTGATGTGTTTTACTTTATGTAACCCAAAGAAAAGAATAGGATCTATTGCTCTTAACACATGTATAGACAGATGTCAGTGGAAATGTGCTTGTTTAACATCTTTACAGTAATATTTTTATAATTTGATGTTTTGTATTCTTATGATATGTCACTCTGTGTAGAGTACAGCTTCTATTTTTAGAGTTTATATTACCATATATACAGTAGTAAAATCAGTATAAAGCTGCATAACATAAGGAACAATGTCAAAGAAAGAATATTTGGGAAACCAAGTAATTATCTTATACATTTTTTATTTTTTATTTTTTTTTGGTGGGGGGCGGGGGTTCATGCCAGTGTCTCAATAATATACATGCATTTATATATTGGAGTGTCTTTCATACAAAGATAGAATTTACATTACTACTAGTGATGAGCGAGCACTAAAATGCTCGGGTACTCATTGCTCGGGTCGAGCAAATTGGAATACTCGGGTGCTCGACCCGAGCAACAAGCGCAATGTAAGTCTATGGGAAACTCGAGCATTTTTCAGGTGGCTCCCCCTGGCGGTCTGCAGAGGGCCTAAAAATTGCCCAAATCGATGGGAACAGTGCTCAAATGACATGGGAACAGCATGGGGAAGACCCCTGGAAGCATTTCTGACTCCCAGGTCACTGCTGTTAACAGCGTTGTCAGAGTATTATGCCACTTTTACGGACTCACAATAAAACATACAAAAACTAAAACAAAATGGATTTTCCTGGGAAATATGTTAAGGAGCATCCTTTCCAGGGTAATGACTTGTTTAGAAGGCAAAATAAATAACCAAAACCAAAAATACTCCTCCACACCTTCGGCTATGTTCACACGTTGCATTTTTGATGCGCTTTTGCACTTTTGAATTGCTTTCAACCAAGACAAATGCATTCACCAGGAAATGTAATTTTAACATTTTACAGCCTTATCTGGCCATGTGGTGTGTGACGCATCATCAGACACATGCATACAGTGCTGAAAAGACATGGGAAGAGCATGGGGAAGACCTCTGGAAGCATCTCTGACTTCCAGGTCACTGCCTAAAAGTGTGCCCATCATAAGTGATCCTTGGCGCATGCGAAAATGCCTCCTGCCATGCACCTGTTGTTGCAGACTTGCAACAATCGCCGTCCACGTCCTTGTCCCACTGCAGTGTTCAGTTGTCCCTACCCCATTCCTTGGAATGCAAGCGCAAGTATGCAGGCAGCAAGCCACCCACCCATCCACAGACTGCAATACTATACTGCCAAATTTTTGACAGCTGCTTGCACTTGAAATGTGGCCTATTAAGCTCGTGAAGGCGGAAGCTTTTCACAACCTCATGCCGGCGGCGGCCGGGGGTCCATACTCGGTCCCCAGCCGCTACTATATTTCCCGGTATCTCCTCCGCCTTCCACAAGCATGGGTCCCACAACATTACCCGTGCCCTCCCCAGTGCACTTACTGGGAAGGACCGCCTAACCACAAACACGTGGACAGGTGAATGTTGCCAGGGACGGTACGGAGCCAGTCCACAACTTTTTTCGCTGACAGTTGTATTTAGCTCGGTGAAAGGACTGGCATAGAGGGAAACCCTATCTAGACTGCATGTCATTTCTCACAGGAAGTTCTGTAATGCAGCTTGTTGCAGAAGCAATGGCAGCCCGTCCAACATCAACTCGCCCTTGTCGATGGTGCTTTGACACACACATCTTTCTTTGCTCATTTCTTTTCTTGAATACAGAGTTGGACAATGGCCTGATCTGTAATGCGGTTTCAGAAATAACATGCATAAGCATGGCTGATCCACATTAAAAAAGCAGCCATAGAGTGTCCGGGAACTTTCCCCCACACTTTTCTTAGCCAGGGCTGCTTTTCGGCAGGGTTGGACGGGCCCACCAGGGAACTGGAGACTCCTCCGACGGGCCCTGACTTCTTCTTCAGGAGAGTTCATAGTGCCGAGGTGAGGCCATGATGATTATAGAGGCCACCATCTGCTTAGTTTTCTGTTACTTGGAATGCAAGTGCAATTATGCAGCCAGCCAGCCACCCACCCACAGGTGGGCAGCTTTTTGCACTTGAAATATGGTCTTTTAAGCTCGTGGAGGTGGAAGCTTTTCACAACCTCATGCCGGCGGTGGCCGGGTGTCCATACTCTGTCCCAGCAGCCACTATATTTCCCGGTATCACCTCCGCCTTACCACAAGCACGGGTCCCACAACATTACCCGTGCCCTCCCCAGTGCACTTACTGGGAAGGACCGCCTAACCACAAACACGTGGACAGGTGAATGTGGCCAGGGACGGTACGGAGCCAGTCCACAACTTTTTTTGCTGACTGTTGTATTTAGCTCGGTGAAAGGACTGGCATAGAGGGAAACCCTATCTAGCCTGCATGTCATTTCTCACAGGAAGTCCTGTAAAGCTGCTTGCTCTTGAAACATGGCCTTTTAGGCTCGTGGAGGCGGAAGCTTTTCACAACCACATGCCTCATGCCTCATGTCCATACACGGTCCCCAGCCGTCACTATTTCTCCCGGTGTTGTCTCCGTCTTCTACAAGTGCGGGTCCCTAAACATTACTGCTGGTACTTTTCTGTGGGAATTTGCTTGCCTCTTACCAGCCTGGAATATTTCCAGCAAACTATGGTACGACGCCATGGTATTAGCACTGCCCCCTGTACCAGTAGCAAAGCCATCCACAATTTCCTTCTCATGAATTTTATTTGGTAGACTGAGTGTCTGCCAAAATACATTTTCTCACAAAGGAGCAGAAGATAGAGTGGCAGCAGGTGCAAGTTTCTCCAGCCTGTTAGATATTAGAGGGTGAACGGCAGCACATTGGATCAGTGGTTAGCACTGAAGACTTGCTGCACTGGGATCCTGGGTTCAAATCCCAGCAAGGAGAATATCTGCAAGGACTTTGTATGTTCTCCCCGTGTTTGCGTGGGTTTCCACCTCAGTAAAAAAGGAGCCATAGAGTGTCCGGGAACCGTTCCACACACTTTTCTTAGCCAGGACTGCTTCTCGGCAGGGTTGGACGGTCCCACCAGAGAATCCTCTGGTGTGCCTTTGGCTTCTACCTCAGGAGAGTTCATGATAGTGCTAACTTTGCAGCTGCTATGGGGCTCTTGAGCGGGGGAGAAAGGTTAGCCCTCAGGCCTCAGAATCAAATCCTCTGGTGGGCACAATGTTTTTCAATCTGAAACAGCTTCTCAGTGGGAGTTGTATTTCACCACAGCCATATTCTTTAGCTCGGTGAAAGGACTGGCATAGAGGGAAACAGTATCTACCCCGGCTATCATTTCTCCATCACCAGGTTCCGCCCCTTTGTCACACACGACCATGCCTGGCTGCATGTTTAGCGGTGAGAGCCACAGATCAGGCTGCTGTGTTACAGCTTTCAACAACTCTGCAGTGTTGGGCGGTTTGTCAATTAAGCATTAAGCATGTTATCTTTAGCACAGCCTGTTACCGCTTGGCCAAGGCAGTGCTGCAGTGCTGTCAGCTTGTGACTGATGTGGTCATTACGGAGATGGAGGAGGAAGTGCATGAGCTGAACAATGTAATTACATTGTTGTTAAATTGGTGACGCTGTTTTTTTTTACTAAAGAAAGATCCTATTGTTTTGTTTTTTTTTTATCACAAATGCATTCACCGGGAAATGTCATTTTAACATTTTACAACCTTAGCTGGCAATGTGGTGTGTGACACATCATCAGACACTTCGTGTTTTATTTATGATGGAGGGACTCTGAAAGTCATAAAGCCTATTTTTATAGGGACATCAGACGGCCCTTACTATTCTTAAAAGGCCAGCAGTCAGCCCTAGCTATTGTTAGAGAGCCATTAGCCGGCTATGCTTTGTAGTTCCCATTATTAACAAGTGGGTCTCCTATACTGTTATTGCGTATCCAGTGACTGCAAGGGCTTCCAAAAGTTTGGACGCAACCCAATACCCCTTTGAAGAGACATAGAGGAGGGTCTCAGTAAAAAAATGTTCCCATTATAAAGGAGTGGGTCTCCTTTAGTGGTAATGCCCATGCTGTGACTGCAAGGGCTGGCAAATTTGGGAAAAACCCCACTAAGAATTTAAAGACACATGGAGCAGGGCCACAGTAACAAGGTACGACATGTTCCCATTGGAAAGGAGAGGGTCTGCTATACAGTTATAGGGTATGCAGTGAGTCCAATGGCTGACTAATTTTAGGAAAAAACCCACTAAGAATTTAAAGACACATGGAGCAGGGCCACAGTAACAAGGTACGACATGTTCCCATTAGAAAGGAGAGGGTCTGCTATACAGTTATAGGGTATGCAGTGAGTCCAACAGCTGACTAATTTTAGGAAAAACCCCACTAAGAATTTAAAGACACACGGAGCAGTTCCACAGTAACAAGGTACGACATGTTCCCATTAGAAAGGAGAGGGTCTGCTATACAGTTATAGGGTATGCAGTGAGTCCAACGGCTGACTAATTTTAGGAAAAACCCCACTAAGAATTTAAAGACACACGGAACAGGGCCACAGTAACAAGGTACGACATGTTCCCATTAGAAAGGAGACGGTCTGCTATACAGTTATAGGGTATGCAGTGAGTCCACCGGCTGACTAATTTTAGGAAAAACACCACTAAGAATTTAAAGACACATGGAGCAGAGCCACAGTAGCAAGGTACGACATGTTCCCATTAGAAAGGAGAGGGTCGGCTATACAGTTATAGGGTATGCAGTGAGTCCAACGGCTGTCTAATTTTAGGAAAAACCCCACTAAGAATTTAAAGACACACGGAGCAGGGCCACAGTAACAAGGTACGACATGTTCCCATTGGAAAGGAGAGGGTCTGCTATACAGTTATAGGGTATGCAGTGAGTCCAACGGCTGACTAATTTTAGGAAAAACCCCACTAAGAATTTAAAGACACACGGAACAGGGCCACAGTAACAAGGTACGACATGTTCCCATTAGAAAGGAGACGGTCTGCTATACAGTTATAGGGTATGCAGTGAGTCCACCGGCTGACTAATTTTAGGAAAAACACCACTAAGAATTTAAAGACACATGGAGCAGAGCCATAGTAGCAAGGTACGACATGTTTCCATTAGAAAGGAGAGGGTCTGCTATACAGTTATAGGGTATGCAGTGAGTCCAACGGCTGTCTAATTTTAGGAAAAACCTCACTAAGAATTTAAAGACACACAGAGCAGGGCCACAGTAACAAGGTATGACATGTTCCCATTGGAAAGGAGAGGGTCTGCTATACAGTTATAGGGTATGCAGTGAGTCCAATGGCTGACTAATTTTAGGAAAAACCCCACTAAGAATTTAAAGACACATGGAGCAGGGCCACAGTAACAAGGTACGACATGTTCCCATTAGAAAGGAGAGGGTCTGCTATAAAGTTATAGGGTATGCAGTGAGTCCAACGGCTGATTAATTTTAGGATAAACTCCACTAAGAATTTAAAGACACACGGAGCAGGGCCACAGTAACAAGGTACGACATGTTCCCATTAGAAGTGAGAGGGTCTGCTATACAGTTATAGAGTATGCAGTGAGTCCAACGGCTGACTAATTTTAGGAAAAACCCCACTAAGAATATAATGACACACGGAGCAGTTCCACAGTAACAAGGTACGACATGTTCCCATTAGAAAGGAGAGGGTCGGCTATACAGTTATAGCGTATGCAGTGAGTCCAACGGCTGACTAATATTAGGAAAAACCCCACTAAAAATTTAAAGACACATGGAGCAGGGCCACAGTAACAAGGTACGACATGTTCCCATTGGAAAGGAGAGAGTCTGCTATACAGTTATAGGGTATGCAGTGAGTCCAACGGTTGACTAATTTTAGGAAAAACACCACTAAGAATTTAAAGACACACAGAGCAGGGCCACAGTAACAAGGTACGACATGTTCCCATTAGAAAGGAGAGGGTCTGCTATACAGTTATAGGGTATGCAGTGAGTCCAATGGCTGACTAATTTTAGGAAAAACCCCACTAAGAATTTAAAGACACACGGAACAGGGAAACAGTAACAAGGTACAACATGTTCCCATTAGAAAGGAGACGGTCTGCTATACAGTTATAGGGTATGCAGTGAGTCCAACGGCTGACTAATTTTAGAAAAAACCCCACTAAGAATTTATAGACACATGGAGCAGGGCCACAGTAACAAGGTATGACATGTTCCCATTAGAAAGAAGTGAGTCTCCCATAGTGTTGGCCTATGCAGTGAATGCAAGGGCTGTCAAAAATTTGGAGGCACTTCAATGCCCTTTGGCATATGGAGGAGGGCCTCATAAAAAAATGTTCCCATTAGAAAGGAGCGGGCCTCCTATACTTGTAATGCCCATGCACTAAGTGTATGGGCTGACAAACATTTACCCCTGGGGGGTATACATGAACATACTGTATCAAAATTTTTTTTACGGGCATCATAAACACCCTTTAAAAAAATTAGGTAGGTGTTGTATCACGGACCACGGTCACCCTGGTGATTTGGTGGTGGAGGATGAGGAGAAGGAGGAGGACAAGAGCAAATAGCCAAAATCAGGAAGCATATACCCATGTGTGGGTGTGAAAAGTTGCATGGGAATACACCTCTCAAGAAAAGACACTGGCCTGGAGTTTATGTTACGCTGCTATCATTCAGTGGTGTTGCGTAGTTTGGCCCAATCCAGCCCTTGTTCATTTTTATAAGAGTCAGCCTGTCAGCATTTTCAGTTGACAGGCAGATGCTCTTAACAGTTATAATTCCACCAGCGGCACTAAAAACCCGCTCTGATAAAACGCTTGCGGCAGGGCAGGCCAGGACCTCCAAGGCATAGAGAGCCAGTTCATTCCACGTATGCAGCTTGGATACCCAATAATTATAAGGCACAGCGGAATCACGGAGGACGTTGGTACCGTCGGCAAGTTACTCCCTCAGCATCTTCCCAAACTTTGCACTCCTTGCAAGAGTACCCCGCGCCTCAGGGCCTGTCCGATGGGAGGGTCTGAAAATACTCTCCCAGAATTTTGACAGTGTTCTCCTGCCTCTGCTGGATTGAAGTTGTGTCTCTCTCGCCTGTACTCCTTGGTTGTCCAACGAAGTGTGCCCTCTGCCACCAGCATTTTAAGATGGGAATTTTTTTAATAGTTCCGCAACAAGGGCCTTCTGGTACAGCCCCATTTTTGTAGACCTGTCCGCCTCAGGAATAAGAGATATAAAGATCTCCTTGTAGCATGGGTATAGAAGTGTCACCAACCAGCAACGGCTGTCACCCAAAATTTTGAGAACGCGAGGGTCATGGGAAAGGCAGCGTAACATAAACTCACCCATGCTTGCCAGACTACTAACAGGCAAGACTTCCGTGTCCTCACCAAGAGGATGACTGACCATGCTCTCCTCCTCCTCCTCCTCCTCTCTGCCCTCTAGTCATCCACGCTGAACAGATGGTATGACAGTTGTGCAGGTAGTACCGTCTATAGTGCATGAAACTAGCTCCTGTCCTTCCTCCTCCTCCTCCTCTTCCTCTTCCTCATTGTCACCCAATCCACGTTTGGATGAGATGAGGCTTGACTGTGTGTAATCACCCTGTATGGTTCCTTGCTCCATCTCATCGTGCTCCGCCTGCAATGCATCCTCTTTGATTGTGAGCAGAGAGCGTCTCAGAAGACAGAGAAGTGGGATGGTGACACTAATTATGGCATCATCGCCACTCACCATCTTGGTGGAGTCCTCAAAGTTTTGGGGGATGGTACATATGTCTGACATTCATGTCCACTCCTGAGGTCTTATGTGTGGAGTCTGAACTGAATACCGACAGCCTTGTTGATGCTGGTACTCAACAACTGCCCTCTTCTGCTCACAAATCCTTTCCAACATCTGCAGTGTAGAGTTCCAACGCGTGGGGACATCACACACCAGTCTGTGAGCCGGAAGCTGCAAACGCTGCTGAAACACTGCAAGGGTGGCAGAAGCTGTAGCTTACTTTTCTAAAATGGGCACACAGGCAGCGTACTTTAACAAGCAGATCCGGCAGCTCCGGGTAGGATTTGAGAAACCGCTGAACCACAAAGTTAAGCACATGGGCTAGGCATGGTACGTGTGTGAGCTTGCCTCGCCTCAGTGCCGCCACCAGGTTCCGGCCATTGTCACACACGACCATGCCTGGCTGTAGGTTCAGCGGTGTCAGCCACAGATCTGCCTGCTCTTTCAGAGCTGTCCACAACTCTTCAGCATTGTGCGGTTTTTCACCTATGCATATTAGCTTCAGCACAGCCTGTTGCCACTTGGCCGAGGCAGTGCTGCAGTGCTTCCAGCTTGTGACTGATGTGGTCATTTCGGAGATGGAGGCTGAAGAGGAGGAGGCTGAGGAGGATGAGGGGCAGGAGCTGTAGACCGTGGAGGCAACCCTGATTGACCTAGGGCCAGCAATCCTTGGCGTCAGGAGTACGTGTTCCGTCCCAAGGTCCGACTGGGTCCCGGCTTCCACTATGTTAACCCAGTGTGCCATCAGCGAGATGTACCGTCCCTGACCACAAGCACTTGTCCACGTGTTCGTGGTAAGGTGGACTTTACCGGTAACTGTGTTGTTGAGAGCATGGCTAATGTTTTTGGACATGTGCTTGTGTAATGCGGGGACGGCACACCGGGAGAAATAGTGGCGGCTGGGGACCGAGTACCGAGGGACAGCCGCCGCCATCAGGTTACGGAATGCTTCCGTCTCCACGAGCCTAAAAGGCAACATTTCGAGCGCAAGCAGTCGTGTAATGTGAGAATTTAGTAGTGTGGCCTGTGGGGCGTTGGCTGTATATTTCCGCTTGTGTTCCAAGGACTGGGGTATGGACAACTGAACGCTGCACTGGGACAAGGACATGGATGTGCTTCCTGATGCTGCTACTTGAGAGTGTGCAATGACAGGTGCAGGGCAGGAGGCATCTTCGCATGCACCTGGGGTTCGGCCCACAAAGTAGGGTGCTTTGTTGCCATGTGCCTGATCATGCTGGTGGTGGTCAGGCTGGTCGCTTTGCCACCCCTGCTGATGATGGCCTGGCAGGTGGTGCAAATGGCCTTTTTGGGGTTATCGGCAGAGTCTTTGAAAAACAACCAGACTCGGGAAGACCTAACAGTTGTACTGGCAACTTCCTTCGTGTTGGTGTTACGGCGAACAGTTGCCTGCCTTCTGACTGCGACCACCACACTGCTTCTTCCTGCCTGTTGGGGTGCTCTGCCTCCCTCCCCCTGTGTGCTGCTGTCCTCGCTCTGCATGTCCTCCTGCCAGGTTGGGTCAGTTGCTATATCGTTCACCACTTCGTCTTCCACTTCAGCACCCTGGTCCTCCTCCTGACTTTCTGGCAATTGTGTCTCATCGTCGTCCACCTCTTGTGACACTTTCCCACCGTCGCCTTTGTGTGACCGTGGCTGCTCAAATATTTGGGCATCGCTACATGCGATCTCCTCTTGCCCCGCTTCAAGTGGACCTGGCAAGAGGCCCGAATCTATAAATGGAAAAGTGAACAGCTCTTCAGAGTGTCCAAGTGTGGGATCAGTTGTCTCTCGGTACCCAGCATGGTGGGAGGAAGGAGGATCAGGGTGAGGTATATGCGGTCCAGACTCACAGCTACTGAGACTTGACCGTGTGGAAGACAGGGTGGTGGTGGCTAAGTGACTGGAAGCATTATCCGCTATCCAACTAACAACCTTTTGACACTGCTCTGGGTTCAATAGTGGTGTGCTGAGATCCCCTAGAAATTGGGAAAGGAAGGTCAGGCGAGAAGATGTGTCCTCGGCCTCTGCATGCACCATACCCATCACGTCCAGTTCCCCGTCCCTTGCCACATGCCTTGCCCATTTTAAATGGAGGACAGTAACTCACTACAAATGAGTTTGGTGCGAACTTATATTTGAGCCGTTTGACGGAGAAAACACAGTTTTAAATACCTGGCCTGTAGGTAAGTAGTTTGAACATCAAACTACTGTGAATTGCTTCACTGACACACTGAAATTTTTTTTTAATGGAGTCCAGAAATGGCAGTATTTTCTGAATACATATATGTGATCCGTGTGACGGAGAAAACAGTTTTAAATAGCTGGATTTTTAGCGCTGTAATATGGAAAGGACCTGGCTGTATTCTGCAGTGCCAACAAGCAAATGGCGCAGAAAAACGGTGTTCTCTGGATTGCTTTTTAAGCAAATTATGAGGATTAAGATGCAAAAAAAATTATTCCTGGCCCCTGAGACCTGGGCCTATTTCTAGAAATATAACAGCAGCAGAAGGCAGAACTGGAATGGAGCCTCTTGTCCTTTGTGCACTGCAGTCTTTTATATATACTGCCTGCCTGCCTATATACACTGCCTGCCTGATATCTCTGCAGATGGATTAGCTAGTCCTCAAAAGGACTGTTTGTTAAGATGGATATGTGTAATGTACGGTTTTTCTCCCTACACTACCTAATACACGATTAAATCTCTCCCTGACAAAGCAGCACCTCTCCTTACACTGTCTGATCCGGAGTGACTGTGACGAGCATGGCAGTGCCAGGTCATATATAGACCTGATGACGCTGTGCGGCCAGCCAATCACTGTAATGCACACAACCAACATGGCTACGGCATTACAGTGCATGGCAGGCAATCCCCGCATGTTCATTGGCTCTCTAAAGAGCGCCAAACATGCAGGGAGGGGACCCGAGTTACCGCCCGAGCAACCCGGAAATACTCGCCGAGCTTGTCGAGCTCCATGATGCTCGGGCGAGTACCGAGTAGTTGCGAGCGCGTTCGCTCATCACTAATTACTACAACTGGAAAACTTTGGAACTCAGCTAGGTTGAAATCACATCTGTCAAGGAATAATTCATACAATAGTTTGAACTTTTTTCTTAGTGAAATATGTCAGGTCATGTAGAGCTTAGTTCAATGTAAAACAAAATATCAAGAATGAAGGCTAAAAAATTGTTATTAAGCCTTAACTTACATGATAACCACAACTCACCTCTGTAAAAGATGTCAGACATAATGAAGGATTTGAGTATTTGGGTATTATGATTTGAGTATGTTCTTTTGTACCTAATAATTATGTGATGGATGGAATATTTGTATTATTTTAAAATTTATTATAATACATTTGGACTTTATATAAGGTGTGATATTAATGCTTTAAATGCTGTCAAGCTATTATAAAATACATTATATTTATATGTTCTAGCATTTTTGTAAAAACAAATTATATCTCCAATGCATCTTTAATTAAAGAAAAAATAAAAAAATAGCAACTTAACACATCTTTCATTAAATATATACCATTGTTTTGTGTCTATAGCGATTATGTATATCTAGTCATCTCTTATCCCCTTATTCAACATAACATACAGTTGTGCTCAAACGTTTACATACCCCGGCAGAATTTTTCCTTTCTTGGCCTTGTTTCAGAGAATATGAATGCTAGCAAAAAAACTTTTTCTCAACTCATGGTTATTGGTTGGGTGAAGTCATTTATTGTCAAACTATTGTGTTTTCTCTTTTTAAATCTTAATGACAACCCAAAACATCCAAATGACCCTGATCAAAAGTTCACATACCCTGGTGATTTTGGCTTGATAACATGCACAGAATTTGACACTTCGTCTTCCACTTCAGCACCCTGGTCCTCCTCCTGACTTTCTGGCAATTGTGTCTCATCGTCGTCCACCTCTTGTGACACTTTCCCACCGTCGCCTTTGTGTGACCGTGGCTGCTCAAATATTTGGGCATCGCTACATGCGATCTCCTCTTGCCCCGCTTCAAGTGGACCTGGCAAGAGGCCCGAATCTATAAATGGAAAAGTGAACAGCTCTTCAGAGTGTCCAAGTGTGGGATCAGTTGTCTCTCGGTACCCAGCATGGTGGGAGGAAGGAGGATCAGGGTGAGGTATATGCGGTCCAGACTCACAGCTACTGAGACTTGACCGTGTGGAAGACAGGGTGGTGGTGGCTAAGTGACTGGAAGCATTATCCGCTATCCAACTAACAACCTTTTGACACTGCTCTGGGTTCAATAGTGGTGTGCTGAGATCCTCTAGAAATTGGGAAAGGAAGGTCAGGCGAGAAGATGTGTCCTCGGCCTCTGCATGCACCATACCCATCACGTCCAGTTCCCCGTCCCTTGCCACATGCCTTGCCCATTTTAAATGGAGGACAGTAACTCACTACAAATGAGTTTGGTGCGAACTTATATTTGAGCCGTTTGACGGAGAAAACACAGTTTTAAATACCTGGCCTGTAGGTAAGTAGTTTGAACATCAAACTACTGTGAATTGCTTCACTGACACACTGAAATTTTTTTTTAATGGAGTCCAGAAATGGCAGTATTTTCTGAATACATATATGTGATCCGTGTGACGGAGAAAACAGTTTTAAATAGCTGGATTTTTAGCGCTGTAATATGGAAAGGACCTGGCTGTATTCTGCAGTGCCAACAAGCAAATGGCGCAGAAAAACGGTGTTCTCTGGATTGCTTTTTAAGCAAATTATGAGGATTAAGATGCAAAAAAAATTATTCCTGGCCCCTGAGACCTGGGCCTATTTCTAGAAATATAACAGCAGCAGAAGGCAGAACTGGAATGGAGCCTCTTGTCCTTTGTGCACTGCAGTCTTTTATATATACTGCCTGCCTGCCTATATACACTGCCTGCCTGATATCTCTGCAGATGGATTAGCCAGTCCTCAAAAGGACTGTTTGTTAAGATGGATATGTGTAATGTACGGTTTTTCTCCCTACACTACCTAATACACGATTAAATCTCTCCCTGACAAAGCAGCACCTCTCCTTACACTGTCTGATCCGGAGTGACTGTGACGAGCATGGCAGTGCCAGGTCATATATAGACCTGATGACGCTGTGCGGCCAGCCAATCACTGTAATGCACACAACCAACATGGCTACGGCATTACAGTGCATGGCAGGCAATCCCCGCATGTTCATTGGCTCTCTAAAGAGCGCCAAACATGCAGGGAGGGGACCCGAGTTACCGCCCGAGCAACCCGGAAATACTCGCCGAGCTTGTCGAGCTCCATGATGCTCGGGCGAGTACCGAGTAGTTGCGAGCGCGTTCGCTCATCACTAATTACTACAACTGGAAAACTTTGGAACTCAGCTAGGTTGAAATCACATCTGTCAAGGAATAATTCATACAATAGTTTGAACTTTTTTCTTAGTGAAATATGTCAGGTCATGTAGAGCTTAGTTCAATGTAAAACAAAATATCAAGAATGAAGGCTAAAAAATTGTTATTAAGCCTTAACTTACATGATAACCACAACTCACCTCTGTAAAAGATGTCAGACATAATGAAGGATTTGAGTATTTGGGTATTATGATTTGAGTATGTTCTTTTGTACCTAATAATTATGTGATGGATGGAATATTTGTATTATTTTAAAATTTATTATAATACATTTGGACTTTATATAAGGTGTGATATTAATGCTTTAAATGCTGTCAAGCTATTATAAAATACATTATATTTATATGTTCTAGCATTTTTGTAAAAACAAATTATATCTCCAATGCATCTTTAATTAAAGAAAAAATAAAAAAATAGCAACTTAACACATCTTTCATTAAATATATACCATTGTTTTGTGTCTATAGCGATTATGTATATCTAGTCATCTCTTATCCCCTTATTCAACATAACATACAGTTGTGCTCAAACGTTTACATACCCCGGCAGAATTTTTCCTTTCTTGGCCTTGTTTCAGAGAATATGAATGCTAGCAAAAAAACTTTTTCTCAACTCATGGTTATTGGTTGGGTGAAGTCATTTATTGTCAAACTATTGTGTTTTCTCTTTTTAAATCTTAATGACAACCCAAAACATCCAAATGACCCTGATCAAAAGTTCACATACCCTGGTGATTTTGGCTTGATAACATGCACAGAATTTGACACAAATGGGTTTGAATGGCTACTAAAGGTAAGATCCTCACCTGTGACCTGTTTGCTTGTAATCAGTGTGTGTGCATAAAAGCTGAGTGAGTGTCTGCGATCCAGATAGACTCTTGAATCTTTCATCCAGCCACTGACGTTTCTGTATTGTGAACGGATCTACAGGAAAAGGTAATTGAACTGTATAACACAGGAAAGGGATGCAAAAAGATATCCAAGGAATTGATAATGCCAGTCAGCAGCGTTCAAACTGTGATTAACAAATGGAAAATCAGGGCCTCTGTAAAAACCAAACCACGGTCAGGTAGACCAACAAAAATTTCAGCCACAACTGCCAGGAAAATTGCTTGGGATGCAAAGAAAAACCCAGAAATAACATCAGCTGAAATTCAGGACTCTCTGAAACTAGCAGTGTGGCTGTTACAAAATGCACAATAAGGAGGCACTTGAAGAAAAATGGGCTGCATGATCGAGTCACCAGAAGAAAGCCATTAATGCGCAAATGCCACTAGTTATCTCGCCTACAATACGTCAAATGGCACAGGGACCAGCCTCAAAACTTCTGGTACAAGGTAATTTGGAGTGATGAGACCAAAATGGAACTTTTTGGCCACAACCATAAATGTTATATTTGAAATGAGGTCAACAAGGCCTATGATGAGAGGAACACCATTCCTACAGTAAAGCATGGAGATGGATCGCTGATGTTTTGGGGATGTGTGAGCTACAAAGGCATAGGAATCTTAATAAAAGTTGAAGGAAAGATGAATGCAGCATGTTATCAGCAAATACTGCAGGCAAATTTGCACTCATCAGCCCGGAAACTGCGCATGGGACGTACTTGGACATTCCAACATGACAGTGATCCAAAACATAAAGCCAAGTCTACCTGTCATTGGCTACAGCAGAACAAAGTGAAGGTTCTGGAGTGGCCATCTCTGTCTCCTGACTAGAGATGAGCGTTGTTCTACTCGAACTGTTCGCCAATCTCAAATTCGAGCTGATTTGGGCGGTGTTCGAGCCGTTCGGCGAACACGAACAATTTGAGAAAAATTCGGCTGTTCGAGGTTATGTTCGATAACTGTTCGTGCACCAAAATCATAACTGGATTTTTTCTCAGTAATGATGAAAATTAATGTTAATACGCAGTTTGAGTGTACAGCGGGGTGGGGGGAGGGGCAGGGGATGGATCTCTGCAGGAACAATGAAGATCTCCATTTTTTTTTCTCTTTCCCGCATTTGCAGTGGGGAGGTGCAATCTGTCAGCCTATCAGCAGCGCACACACGGAGCGAAGTGCTTTTTTCACACAAGCAAGGGCATGTGTCATTGGCAGTGTATGTCACATGTCCTTGCCCTATAAGACCAAGCCATTTTTCCCGTCGCCACCATTTTCTCACTGCTGCAGCTGCGTGTTAGACGGCACCGCTGTTGCTGTGTGCGCTATACCTTGTTAATTTCAAGCCAATTTTCGCACAAATCTACAGATAGCTTGGGAGTAGGGAATAGTTGTGATTGCAGTCCTTTTAAGGACTAGGTTACAGCATTTCCTACGACTTTTATCAGGCAGGTCTGTGCTCTTAAATAGATAGATTGTGGGAGTAAAGACTAATTGTAATTGGAGTCCTTTTCAGGACTAGGTTACATCAGTTCCTATCAGTTTTTGCCAGGCAGGTCTGTGCCAGTGCTGTGCAAGTTTTTTTCACAGCATTTGGCTGAATCTAGCAAAGCTAATCCTTTGTGGCCTATTGCAGAGTGTGTTAGTCAGTGGAGTAGCCTATCTGTGTTGCAAGATATACCACCTGTGTATAGAATACCAATTTTTTTACTGCACCTAGTGAAGTAAAATCTTTTGGGCATAGCATCATTCTATTAGTCCATCTATACTGACCTCCATCAGGTTGTGAATTGAATATAATTTTTTTCTGCATCTAGCTCTGAAAAAATATTGGGCTTCTAGCTGTGTGTGGGACTTGTTGTACTAGTCCATCTATACTGACCTCCATCAGGTTGCAAACTGCATATATTTTTTTCTTCATCTACCTCTGAAAAAATATTGGGCTTCTAGCTGTGTGTGGGACTTGTTCTATTAATCCATCTATACAGACCTCCATCAGGTTGCAAACTGAATATATTTTTTTCTGCATCTACCTCTGAAAAAATATTTGGCCTTCTAGCTGTGTGTGGGACTTGTTCTATTAGTCCATCTATACTGACCTCCATAAGGTTGCAAACTGAATATAATTTTTTTCTGCATCTACCTCTGAAAAAATATTTGGCCTTCTAGCTGTGTGTGGGACTTGTTCTATTAGTCCATCTATACTGACCTCCATAAGGTTGCAAACTGAATATAATTTTTTTCTGCATCTACCTCTGAAAAAATATTTGGCCTTCTAGCTGTGTGTGGGACTTGTTCTATTAGTCCATCTATACTGACCTCCATCAGGTTGCAAATTGAATATAATTTTTTTCTGCATCTAGCTCTGAAAAAATATTGGGCTTCTAGCTGTGTGTGGGACTTGTTCTACTAGTCCATCTATACTGACCTCCATCAGGTTGCAAACTGCATATATTTTTTTCTTCATCTACCTCTGAAAAAATATTGGGCTTCTAGCTGTGTGTGGGACTTGTTCTATTAATCCATCTATACAGACCTCCATCAGGTTGCAAACTGAATATATTTTTTTCTGCATCTACCTCTGAAAAAATATTGGGCATCTAGCTGTGTGTGGGACTTGTTCTATTAATCCATCTATACAGACCTCCATCAGGTTGCAAACTGAATATATTATTTTCTGCATCTACCTCTGAAAAAATATTGGGCTTCTAGCTGTGTGTGGGACTTGTTGTATTAGTCCATCTATACTGACCTCCATAAGGTTGCAAACTGAAAATAATTTTTTTCTGCATCTACCTCTGACAAAATATTTGGCCTTCTAGCTGTGTGTGGGACTTGTTCTATTAGTCCATCTATACTGACCTCCATAAGGTTGCAAACTGAATATAATTTTTTTCTGCATCTACCTCTGAAAAAATATTTGGCCTTCTAGCTGTGTGTGGGACTTGTTCTATTAATCCATCTATACAGACCTCCATCAGGTTGCAAACTGAATATATTTTTTTCTGCATCTACTTCTGAAAATATATTGGGCTTCTAGCTGTGTGTGTGACTTGTTCTATTAATCCATCTATACAGACCTCCATCAGGTTGCAAACTGAATATATTTTTTTCTGCATCTACCTCTGAAAAAATATTGGGCTTCTAGCTGTGTGTGGGACTTGTTGTATTAGTCCATCTATACTGACCTCCATAAGGTTGCAAACTGAATATAATTTTTTTCTGCATCTACCTCTGATGAAATATTTGACCTTCTAGCTGTGTGTTGGACTTGTTCTATTAGTCCATCTATACTGACCTCTATAAGGTTGCAAACTGAATATAATTTTTTTCTGCATCTACCTCTGAAAAAATATTTGACCTTCTAGCTGTGTGTGGGACTTGTTCTATTAGTCCATCTATACTGACCTCCATCAGGTTGCAAACTGCATATATTTTTTTCTTCATCTACCTCTGAAAAAATATTGGGCTTCTAGCTGTGTGTGGGACTTGTTCTATTAATCCATCTATACAGACCTCCATCAGGTTGCAAACTGAATATATTTTTTTCTGCATCTACCTCTGAAAAAATATTTGGCCTTCTAGCTGTGTGTGGGACTTGTTGTATTAGTCCATCTATACTGACCTCCATAAGGTTGCAAACTGAATATAATTTTTTTCTGCATCTACCTCTGAAAAAATATTTGGCCTTCTAGCTGTGTGTGGGACTTGTTCTATTAGTCCATCTATACTGACCTCCATAAGGTTGCAAACTGAATATAATTTTTTTCTGCATCTACCTCTGAAAAAATATTTGGCCTTCTAGCTGTGTGTGGGACTTGTTCTATTAGTCCATCTATACTGACCTCCATAACGTTGCAAACTGAATATAATTTTTTTCTGCATCTACCTCTGAAAAAATATTTGGCCTTCTAGCTGTGTGTGGGACTTGTTCTATTAGTCCATCTATACAGACCTTCATCAGGTTGCAAATTGAATATAATTTTTTTCTGCATCTAACCCAGCCAATAGTTTTGGCCTAATACCACAGTTTGGCCACTCAGCTCTGCTCGGTTCCCATCCATTGTTTTTTTGTGCAAACAACTCCAGAGTTGTGAATTAGTTAACCACCAAAATGAGTGGAAAAAGGCCTGCTGCTGGTGGAAAGGGGAATAGGCGTGTTGGGAAGGGGAAAAAAGGTTGTGTCCGTGGGGTAGGTGTTAAAGCAACAGTAACATCTGCAGAAGAAAGACCGTCTTCCAGCCAAACTAAAATGTCTACTTCTTTTAGCGGACAATGTGATAAGATCCCTTTCTTACGGCCACGCCAATCGCTACAAATTCCAGATGAGGCAAAAAAACAGCAGGTGCTTCAACGGATATCAAGTGCTCCTTTAAGTGGGCTCTCCTCCACATCAACTTCAACATCACAAATACTCCAGTTCTCAAAGGTGTCACCCCAATCGCACTTGCTTCCTCACAGCTCCCAAATCTCCAGCTGCCCGTCTGAGTATGAGGTAGAACAGATGGTTGAGTCTGCAGAGCTGTTTACTCATACTATAGCCTGGGAATCAGAGGTCGACTCCAGCGCTTCTGTGAATCCAGACGAGGAAATGATCTGCACTGATGCCCAGAATCTTTATGAGTCGGATCCAGGACCAGACGCAGAAGGTTCTGACCATAATGTAGACCCTCATTCCCAAACTGTAACTCCTGTTGGTGGAGACAATGAGGAAGACGATGATAAGACTCAAATACCTGATTGGAGCGACAACTTTAGTTTTTTGTCAGGGCAGGAACAGGTTGACTCTGAGGACGACGGGTGTGATAACGCACAGGGTGATGATGATGAGGTTGGAGATCCCACTTACTGTCAACCCACAGTCAGCCAAGAGATGAGGTCAGCAGAGGAGGTGGAGGAAGACGCTAGTGACGACGAGGTCAGGTTGCGCCTTCCTGGACAGAGACGTAGTACTGGAAGCACGTCAACAGCTGCATCCTCAAACACAACTCTGCCTCTCACCACAAGTCGTGGTGGCTCTTCAGGTCGCATGGGTGCTAAGCCTTGCATAGCCTGGGCATTTTTTCAGATCGATAAAGATGACCCAACTCGTGTTATCTGTAATATTTGTCAGCAAAAGCTAAGTAGAGGCCAAAAAATACATAGTTTGAGTACTTCATGCATGAACCGGCACATGGACATGAAGCATAAGTTGCAGTGGGAAGCTCAGTGTGCTACAATGCGGCCTAGCCGGCCGGGCCAACCACCGTCTGCCATATCTTGTGCATCCGCGGCCTCTTCATCCTCTGTGACTGGGGGGACAGCAGTCACACCTGTTTTGGGGCGCAGACCTGCCACCTCTTTACCCGCAACAGCCAGCGTGATTGGCAGGTCATCATTTTCTTTGGAGGTGGTAACACCAGCTGGTGTTGAGCGCTGTCCGACATCGATAGCACCACCTTTGGATCAAGGCAACCTAACATGTCCGCCTGCATCTTCCTCACAGACCGGCAGTTTGCCGGGGACACCCTTATCAACCCCGTCTAAGCACAATAGCCAGCCCTCGGTCCCTCAGATGTGGACAAGTAAAAGACCATTTCCTCCTAGCCATGAGAAAGCTAAGAGGTTGAATTTCACCATCTGCAAGCTCTTGGCTACAGAAATGCTGCCTTTCCGCCTGGTGGACACAGAGGATTTTCGAGACTTTATGTCCGTCGCAGTGCCCCAGTACCAGATGCCCAGTCGGCACTACTTCTCAAAGAAAGGTGTGCCTGCGCTCCACCAGCATGTCGCACACAACATCACCGCTTCTTTGAGAAACTCTGTGTGTGACAGGGTGCATTTCACCACAGACACTTGGACGAGTAGGCATGGACAGGGGCGTTACATGTCGCTGACTGGGCACTGGGTAACTATGGTGACAGCAGGACAAGGGGCTGCGGTCCAAGTCTTGCCGTCCCCACGAGTTGTGCGTCAATCCTCTTTATGTCAAAGTTCCTCCACTGCTTCTGCCTCCTCAACCTCCTCTCGGTCCTCCACCTGCACCCAAAGCCTGTCTGGTCATGCCACAAGCTTTCTAACTGCGCAGAAGGGATCCTGCACACCTCCTTACTATGCTGGCAGTAGGGCTCAACGTCATCAGGCGGTTTTTACATTGAAATGTCTGGGAAATGTGAGTCACACAGCTGAGGAGTTGTGGTCAGCTCTGGAGAACCAATTTCATGAATGGTTGTCTCCACTGGACCTGAAACCAGGGAAGGCCGTGTGCGACAATGCTGCAAACCTGGGTGCGGCCCTTCGCCGGGGCAATGTCACACACGTGCCTTGTATGGCTCACGTGTTGAACCTGGTTGTCCAGCAATTTTTAGCCCACTATCCCAGACTAGATGGCCTTCTGCAGAGGGCACGGTCGCTGTGTGCTCACTTCCGCCGTTCGCATCCCGCAGCTCAGCGACTTAAATCTCTACAGAAGTCGTTGGGCCTGCCACTTCACCGGCTAAAATGCGATGTGCCTACCCGGTGGAATTCAACTCTGCACATGTTGCAGCGACTGTGGCAGCACCGACAAGCCCTGGTGCAATACGTTCTGACGTATAGCCTGGGCCAACGAGATTCAGAGGTGGGGCAAATCACGCTGGAGGAGTGGTCTCAGATCAGGGACCTATGCACCCTTCTGCACAGTTTTGAAATGGCGACGAAGATGTTTAGTGCTGACGATGCCATTATCAGCATGACTATTCCGGTGATTTACATGCTGGAGCACATGTTAAACAGAATTCGGAGTCAGGTGGTGGCACAAGAGGAGGTGGAGGAAGTAGAGGAGGAGGAGTTGTATGCGGAAGGGCTAACATCTGCAAGGTCCAGACGGTCGGCAGCACCAAGGCGGCAGGCATGTGAGGGTGGGGAGATGGTTTTACCAGGGCGCATGGTAGCAGCCAAACTAGTGAGGAAGGTGCAGGAGCCCAGGAAGAAGTGGAGGACGAACTGATGGAAGACTCATCAGATGAGGGAGACCTTGATCACATTTCTGTTGTGCGAGGTTGGGGGGAGAGGACAGAGGAAGGAAGCATGATTGTTACCTCGCCACCAACACAACAGGGACTTGGTGCTCCTGGATGCGCAACACACATGAGTGCCTTCTTGCTGCACTACCTGCAACATGACCCTCGAATTGTGAGAATTAGAAATAATCCTGACTACTGGGTTGCCACACTGTTAGATCCCCGGTACAAAAGTAAATTTGCAGAAATTATTCCTGCCATAGAAAGGGATGCACGCATGCAGGAGTATCAGCAGAGACTGTTGCAGAATCTTACATGTGCTTTTCCACAAAATACCAGTGGTGCACGTAGTGAATCTCACAGTTCCAACTTGCCAACCGTGGGACCGTCAAGTGTTCAGCACTCAAACCGTAACAGAACCACAGTATCTGCTGGTAACATCAATTTTGCGGAATCATTTCACCACTTTTTTAGCCCATCCTTTGCAAGGCCACAGGAGACAAGAAGTCTGACACATAGTCAACGCCTAGAGACGATGGTACAGGAGTATCTCCAAGTAAACATTGTAGCCACGACTGTGTCACTGGACCCTTGCTCTTTTTGGGCTTCCAATCTGGATAAATGGCCGGAGCTAGCCACTTACGCCTTGGAGATCTTGTCATGCCCCGCAGCCAGCGTTCTGTCTGAACGTGTGTTCAGCGCTGCTGGTGGTGTGCTGACAGATAAGCGCACGCGGCTCTCCACTGATAATGTAGACAGACTCACGTTCATAAAGATGAACAAATCATGGATCCGAAATGACTTTTCTACCCCTGTGTCATCCTGGGGAGAGTAAAAGGTTGATGATTGGTTAAAATCACCCTACCAACCGTTTTAAGCTTTCAAATTACTAATCATGTTTATCTGTATCTTGGCTGGAAAATAATTTGGGCTTTGTAGCAGTGTGCAGCACTGACTCTATTAGGCCATCTATAATAAGCTCCACCAGATTTAAAATTACTAATCATGTTTATCTGTATCTTGACTGGAAAATAATTTGGGCTTTGTAGCAGTGTGCAGCACTGATCCTATTAGGCCATCTATACTAAAGCTTCACCAGATTTAAAATTAATAATAATTTTTAGCTGCATCTAGCCCTGAAAATAATTTTGGGGCTCCGAGATGCGCAAGACACATAAGTGCCTTCTTGCTGCACTACCTGCAGCATGACCCTCATATTGTCAGAATTCGAAGTAATCATGACTACTGGGTTGCCACACTCTTAGATCCCCCAAATTTTTCGATCAACCTTTTCATTTTAATAAAGACCAAAAAAATGGTCATTTTTGAAATTATAAGCATTAGCAGGTTGTTAGAAACTGAAATCAAACAGTTTTCAACTCAAAACTTTATTCTAGGTGATGTTACATTTTCACATAGGACCCCTTGTTCGAAAGGAGCTTCTGAACTCTCTCGTCCATTGAATTTGTCAGGTTTTGGATGGTTTCTGCTTTAATTGTTTTGCATGAGGACAGAATACCCTCCCAGAGCTGTTGCTTAGATGTGAACTGCCTCCCGCCATCATAGACACTCCTTTTAATGATGCTCCAAAGGTTCTGAATGGGGTAGAGGTCAGGGGAGCATGGGGGTCACACCATAAGTTTGTCCCCTTTTATGCCCATATCAGCCAGAGATGCAGATGTTTTATGTGCAGCATGAGATGGTGCATTATCATGCAGAAAAATGATCTTGCTGTGAAATACACGGTTCTTCTTCTTGAACCATGGCAGGAAGTGCTGTTTGAGAAAATCCACATACATTATGGAGTTCATCTTTAGCGCCTTCAGGGATCCTAAAGGGGCCGACAATCTCTCTCCCCATGATTCCAGCCCAAAACATTACTCCACCTCCTCCTTGTTGGCGCTGTAGCCGTGTTTGCGTGGGGTGTCCATCAACCAGCCATCCTCCACTCCATCCATCTGGACCATCGAGCGCTGCACGGCACTCATCCGTGAACAAAACAGTTTTGAAATCAGTCTTCATGTAATGTTTGGCCCACTGGAGCCGTTTCTGCTTGTGTGAAGTGGATAGAGGAGGTCGACAGGATGACGTATGCACAGCTGCAAATCTCTGAAGGACCCTGCATCTTGTTGTTCGGGGGACGTTGGAGGCACTAGCAGCTTCAAAAACTTGTCTGCTGCTATGACAAGGCTTTTTTGCCGCTGCTCTTTCAACCTGACGTAATTGCCTGTAGGAAAGAGTCCTCAATTTGCCCTTATCAGCACGCACACGTGTGTACTGTGAATCAGCTACATACTTCTTGATTGCCAAGACACTTCATCCTGATCATCGCACAATGTTGATTGTAGTCATGCCTTGACCTAAACACTCCACAATTTGTTGCTTCTCAGCAGCCGACACATCCTTTTTCTTTCCCATTTTGGCAGAAAATGTAGGCTGCTTAATAATGTGAGAGAGCCTTCTTAAGTAGTCTTGCCTTTCATTGGACACACCTGCCAAACTAATTAGCACAGGTGTCTGCAATTGCTTACAGTGATATAAAGAGCCCTGACACACATCACCATCAATGAGTTTAACTGACAAACAAATTCTTCCCTTATCACTCCTAAACACTTTTTGCATAATAATTTGGAACGCAGTGTACATGTGCTTTTCCACAAAACACCAGTGGTTCACGTAGTGAATCTTACAGTTCTAACTTGCCAACCGTGGTCTGTATGGAGTTGTTCAATAAAGGGCCCAAAATTAAGATAACATAGATGGGAGAGGTCTCTATGAATAGGAATTCCTAAGTATTTGATACCCTGTGAGGGCCAGGCAAAGGGAAAGTTGGACTGGATGGAATCCTATATGGATTTGGGGAGGGAGACATCGAGGGCCTCAGACTTCGCTGCATTGATTTTAAAATTTGACCATGTAACAAAGTGATCTATTTCAGCCATAACAGCATGGATGGATATATGTGATTGAGTGATATATACTAGGACATCATCAGCAAATAGAGAGCACTTGTACTCGGTGCCTCCCACCTCAATCCACCTAATATTGGGGTTATGGCGAATTGATGAGAGCAGGTGCTCCGTCACTAGGATGTATAAGAGAGGGGACAGAGGACATCCCTGCCTTGTCCCATTGGTGATTGTGAAAGGTGATGAAAATGTTCTGACGCACCCCCTGGGCCTTGGGACACCCGGAGCCGGACCCTTTTTGGTGGATGCTGGTGGTTGTAGTCTTCGTGGCGGCGACCCGGTTCCGTGGCTCAGGGTGGTCAAACCAGTGGCGGAGCTATTTATGTGGTTTTGATGTTTAAATGTCCGACTACGCCACCCGTGGATTGCGGTCAGAGTGAACCGCCGCTACAGGGCAGACCGCTGAGGCTGGTGTTGTGGGTGCAGCAGAGCGTAGCATAACTCCCCACGGGAGGAGTATAGCCTCAGGGCAGTGTATGCGGAGGATGGGGGTGATGGTGCAGGGCAGCAGCAGTAACGACACGGAGTCAGTGATGCAGTTCAGGGCCTTTACTCACAGTTCTTATTATCCAGACCACGTCTGCAGGTAACGGCTGCCCACGTCGTACTGTGCTCACCAGGTGAGGGGCTCAGACAACTCCCAGATAACTTTGGAGCGCTTCACAGGCCCCCGTTTGTGTGTCCTTTGTCTGGCCTTTCTTACCAACACTTCTGTCCGGCTGCCTCGGGCCTCCTCTTGGTAAACTTGGCGCCAGTTTCCCTGACCCTATGTGGTGCCTTCCTAGTGGGTGTAGCGAGGGGCTGCGCCACATAAAATGTCAGAGCCTCCGGTTTCTAGCTGAGGGTCGTTTCCTGCCTCCACTAGTTCGGGGACCGGTCTCCCCCTTTGGCCTGACCCCTCCACGCAGGTGGATTCGGGCGTGCGGTTGCGACTCGCCCGTCCGCACCCCTGGGATCCCTTCATTCCTCGTTCCTGGAGCCTTCTCCGCTCCTCTTCCTTCCTTCTCCCTCTTGCAGGCCTGGGCCTCTGTTACTAGGCCCGCCTCCGGAGCAGAGCTCATGCAGAGCCCCTGCTCCCTGCCACTTCTGCTCAGACTTCTCTGCACTGAACTAAAATGGTGCCCACCTTTTATACTCCCTTCTCAATGCATCCAGGAACTGCTTCCTCCCTTCTCCTGCACTACAGGGTTCCCCTTCCTCAGTGTTCCCTCCCCCCACTCCAGCCAGGGACAGGGACTGTCGTGCCCATCTCAGGGGCATATTGGTCGCCCTGCCCCACGGCAATGTGGTGTAATGCATGCAGGTGTCGGGTCCTGATCCACACTCCATCCTTACCTGAGAGTGAGATATCACACCTCTGGGTGAGGTGCAATACGTCTGTAGCAACCGAGCCCTCAGGGTGCTACAGTTCCATTTATCTTCAGCCTAGGTGACGTATTGTGATACAGGGCCGTGATTTTGGCTATAAAAGGGTCCCCTAGACCCCTACCCCAAGCTTTTTAAGAGAATCATATATGGCGTGCCAGGAGACTCTATGGAATGCTTTCTCAGCATCCAACGAGAGTATCTACTTACAAATTTTTAACTGCATCTAGCCCAGGAAATACTTTGTGCTTAGTAGCAGTGTCTGCTAGTCAGCGGATTATCCCGGCTGTTAAGCAAGCTACACCACCTGTAGTTTGGACACTTAATTTTTTCAAAGGAAATGCTTCGGGAACACGGGATACTCAGTGAAAAGCATCAGGAGGCACCCCAAGGCATAGGGGCTGGGACTGGCAGTAGGATGCCTTGCGGTGGACAGCCGAGCTCGATCCTTATAAAAGCTTTTTAACTGCAGCAGCTTTAGTGGACGCTACTGGAGCTGGAATTACGCGGCTGCTGGCATAAGACTTGCCCTCCAATAGATCCTTGTAAATGGATTTAAAGTGTATTCATTCAAATTAGAGAGACAATTTAAATTAAAAAACTTAGAGCTGCCTCCACCACAGGGGGGCTCGCTCGACCCACCAGCGGACAGGCACCAGTATTGGGAGAGGGGGGCTGGCCGTCAGGGTTCACCGCGGCTCTGGCACAAACCCGGCGACACGGAGGTGGCACGGGCAGGAGCGGACTGAACGTGTCGGCTTCTCACTTTTTGGATTTTAGAAGGGCATGACATGCCTATATCTGTGTCTCCCCCTCCTTTTACTCCTCCACCTCTTTTCTTTTCTCATGACTATATGTACTTGTCACTTTTCCATGTGTTAGTTGTGTCTTCTGAGCAGTTTGTCAGCTTTTGGACACCTTTGAAGGTGTTTTCTATGTGTTTCTATGTGTTTTTGTTTGCCTGCCATTGGTTTTAACGGTGTTCGAAGGTGTTCGACGAACAGTTCGACGAACAGTTCGGCGAACACACGGGTGTTCGACGAACCGAACCGAACTCGAACACTACGGGGGTGGCTCAACACTACTCCTGACCTCAATATCATTGAGCCACTGGGGAGATCTCAAGCGCGCAGTTCATGCTAGACAGCCCAGTAATTTACAGGAACTGGACGCTTTTTGCCAAGAAAAATGGGCAGATTTAAAAAGAGAAAACACAGAAGTTTGACAATAAATGGCTTCACCCAACCAATAACCATTAGTGGAGAAAAAGTTTATTTTGTTATCATTCATATTCTCTGAAACAAGGCCAAGAAAGGAAAAATTTTGCCTGGGTATGTAAACTTTTGAGCACAACTGTATATCTGGCTGATTAGCATTTGTTAAAGAACTAGGTGATAAATGGAAGTATGACTACAGGATCAGAATACAAAGGGCTTGTTAATGTCTCTTACCCTTTGCATAGTAGTTACAGACATGAAAAGGTAGGACATTTTAATCAAGACATTTCCTAGTGCTATTTTTCCTTCATTGGAGATGCAATAAAACATAAAATGTGGTTGACAGCCTATAAATATCCAAGCACCTATTGGAGAGATTGCCAATGACTGTAGTATCCAGCTCATGACTATTATATTAAACCGAAATACAATTTGGATAACAAAATGATATACAAATTGATCTTAACTTTAATAATAATAATAATAATAATAATAATAAATACTCAAAGGAAGTCATTAACTTGTTGCATAGGATTAATAGTGCATTTACAAAAGATTATATTACATTGCAAATTACCGTATTTTTCGAACTATAAGACGAACCGGACCATAAGACGCACCTAGGTTTTAGAGGAGGAAAATATAAAAAGAAAATTTAAGCAAAAAATGTGGTCACGATGCACTGTTAAGGGGGAGGGGGTCTGCTGCTGACACTGGTATAGGGGTAATGTCCCCCAATACTGATAATATCCCCTATCCTGGTATATATGCCCCCTTCCTATTATACGTGGCCCCCATCCCCATCCTGGTATGCATGGCACCCCTCCATCCTGATATGCATGGCACCCCTCCATCCTGGTATACATGGCATCCCTCCATCCCGGTATGCATGGCACCCCTCATCCTTATCCTGGTATGCATGGCACCGCTCATCCCTATCCTGGTATGCATGGCACAGCAATCCCCATCCTGGTATGCATGGCACCCCTCATCCCTATCCTGGTATGCATGGCACCCCTCATTCCAGTCCTGGTATGCATGTCACTCCTAATCCCTATTCTGGTATGCATGGAACCCCTCATCCCTTTCCTGGTATGCATGGCACCCCTAATCCCTATCCTGGTATGCATGGCACCCCTCATCCCTTTCCTGGTATGCATGGCACCCCTCATCCCTTTCCTGGTATGCATGGCCCCCCTCATCCCTATCCTGGTATGTATGGCACCCCTAATCCCTATCCTGGCATGCATGGCACCCCTAATCCCTATCCTGGTATGCATGACATCCATCATCCTTATCCTGATATACATGGCTCCCTCATCCTTATCCTGGCATGCATGGCACCCTCATCCTTATCCTGGTATACATGGCCCCCTCATCATTATCCTGATATGTATGGCCCCCTCATCCGCATACTGGTATGTATGATCCCCCTCATCCTGGTATGCATGGCACCCGTCATGCTTATCTTGGTGTGCATAGCCTCCTCATCCGTATACTGTATACTGGTATGTATGATCCCCATCATCCGTATACTGGTATGTATGGGCCCCTCATCCTTATTCAGGTATGTATGGCCCCTCATCCTTATCCTGGTATGCATGGTACCCCTAATTCCCATCACGCTGCACATAAGAAAAAGAAATACTCCGACTCACTTTTCTTCTCTCTCCTCTAGCGCTGCGTCCTGTCTGCCAGCACTGATCTCTCCATGTGAGCCGCGCAGATCAGCTGCCGGAAGTCACTGCTCCCCACGCCGGGACTGTGTGCGCGGGGAGCAGTAACTTCATGCTTCTTAATAGCCAGCACACAGCGTAGCTGCAGCGTGGCTCCTGCTGCTGCCGGGCGATCATGTGTGCCTGCTCTTAAAGGGCATGAATATTCACCCCCCTCCCCATGCCCATGGGCGTGGAGAGGGGGGTGAATATTCATGCTCTTTAACAGCAGGGAAATATGCCGATCTCCTTACATCATCATCCTGCTGTGATGGTTTGTTGTCTTGGCCAGCGTCAACATCATTATCACTTGTCAACCTGGTCCCCTGTTTATGCCAATACAATGCACCATCCACAGCCATATCCTGCCACTCCGCATCCTCATTTTTTTATTCCTCCTCCACATTCTTCTGCACGTAACATAGACCTTGAGTGTCCCTAACAGTCAAAGGGGTGGCAATGAACAAGTTGATGTTCTTCCTCAATCCCCTGTTGCATTCTAGTGAGTAATTTTTTCAGAATAAATATGACAGTGGGATAGCATAGTTGATATCAAACTTGTCCCCACTGACAAATTTTGCATCCTTTTCAAAGAACTTAAGTATGTGACACATGTTCCTCATCAGATGCCAATTGTGGAGTTTAACATAAACAATGCTAAAGTTTGGCTGATCCATGAAATAGTGCGTTACTGCTTTACTCTGCTCTTACAGTTACTCATAGTTCCTAGACTATGCGAGCCAGGATGTCCATGGCTTATTTTCATGTTCAAAAGCCTGCAGACTCCCAAAGAATCATATAGTGACAACTTGCTAAATAATTCCCACATACAAGATGCCCAAGCAAACTGACTCACAATCATCACAACCAGAGCTTTCAAGCATTGTTGAGCTTACATCACCAACAGCACCGGTGGCATCAACTATTCCTGAGCTGACAGCAGATAAGCAAATTTTATTGTTAATTGCACATCACGTCTACTCTACATTTCTGAGGCCAACACCCACCTCCTTTGATGATATCACCTCCTCGCCACCCCTGTGGGTGTGATAACATGACTTGCAAGAGCCAGCATCATTGCCAGCTTTCTGCAAACCTCGCACATGAGCATGACTTTTTTCAGGCACGTAATTGCGCCTCTGAAGCAGGGTGTACGCTTCCCGGCCTCAAAGGTGCAATGCACAAGTGCAGAAGTCAGCTCACATATACCTTCTGCACTTTCAGTCATGCACAGTGTACCTCAGAAGCCAGAAAGAACCCAGCTTCAGAGGTGCAATGACTGCTAAATAGAGCCAGACGCATGCACGAGATTTGAAGGAAGCTGTGAATGATGTTGGATCTTGCAAATCACGTTATCACACACATAGGAGTGTGATTACATGCAAGGAGGGCCAACTACTCTTGTGAAACTAATGCCCTATCAACTAGTCAAAGGCCTAATTAGCATAAGAAAAAGAGAGGTTATAAATACTATTTTTAAACATGGATTTAAGTGAATAACATTATAAAGGGCCAGTTAGGCAGGGAATTTAGTAATCCATATGTGAATGCTGTTTGTTTGGAGGGCATGGAGCACCTGACAGTTTCCTTTTAAATATAGATGTGGATGTACAGTTGTCAAATTGGACTAGTAAAACAGTTATACAAAGTGCTACTATTTTTGTGTAGTTATTTATACATATAGTTTAAAGGAACATTTGTGTAAAGGAAGATGCAAAAAAAAGCCACCAGTATTGACCTAGCATGTACGGCTGTCAATTTGGACTAGTAAAATAGTTTTTATTTTATTTATTTATTTATTTTACTCACTTATATAGCGCCATTAATTCCACAGCGCTTCACAGACAATATCGGCACTGTCCCCATTGGGACTCACAATCTAAATTCCCTATCAGTATGTTTTTGGAGTGTGGGAGGAAACCGGAGAACCTGAAGGAAACCCACATAAACACGGGAGAACATACAAACTCCTTGCAGATGTTGTCCTTGGTGGGATTTGATCCCAGGACCCCTGGGCTGCAAGGCTGCAGTACTAACCATTGAACCACTAACAACGCAAAACGTTAAGCTTTTTTGTATTTTCTTGATATACAGTATATTTTTTGGTTTACATTCTCTCACCCACACCTTCCCCTTACAAAAAATATATAACACTTAAAAGCTACTTTGGTAGGTACACCCAAGGAAGGGAAGATGCGGCAAAAGCTAGCAGAACTGTTTTGGCGTGTTCAGTTGCTAAATTGCTAAATAAAACAAGTATACAAAAATTCAAATGTGTCCTTTTTCCAAAAAAATGAAAAAAATAAATAAATAAAAGAATTTTCTCATTGCGCTCGCGCTAACATCAGTGAGGTGAACAGAGTTCATTGGCTATGAACTCCACTCACCTATCTCACGTCACCGCGAGGCACTGATGCTGCGCTGTTACGAGCAGCTCAGTGTCTCTGCTGGATGTCAGGCCACCACTCAGCAAGACATTTAGATGTAGCAAAGCTAGACTCGACATGGGACAATTGGATTGTCTTCTTGTCGGATAGGTGAGGAATATGGTGGTTTATTATTTTTCCCTTTTTCATAATAAATGGGTAAAAGAGGGACGGGGAGTATTTATTTCAATAAATGAGTCTGTGTAATTATTTCAAATAAAGGACTTTATTCTTGTTGTTTTTTATTTACAATATGACTATGGGGTTAGTAATGGGGGCATAATATAGACGCCTCTCCATTACTAGCCCTGTGCTTGATGTTTGCTGCCAATACAAAGCTAACATCAACCCCAATACTATTACCCCACTTGCCAACGCACCAGTGTAAGTGGGAAGAGTGGAGGCTAAGAGCCAGAATTGGAGCATTTATTCTGGCCGTGTTTTTTATTGAAAAAGCGCCAACCACTTTACTACGCAGTTAGTAATGGGGGCATCTTATAGACGCCCACCATTACTAACCAGGGATTCACGTCAGCCGCCAATACAAGGCTGATGTGAACCACAACCCCATTACCCCACTGCCGCCGCTACAGGGCAGTGGGAAGAGCGAGGCTGAGCGCCAGATTTGGCGCATCCTGTGGATGAGGGGTGATATTAATAGCTGAGGAGGGGGCTAGTATCCATGGCCCCTTCCCTGGCTATTAATATCAGCCCGCAGCTGTCTAGTTTAGCCTTTGCTGGTTAGATTTTATAGGGGGACCCCATGTAAATTTTTTTCTGGGGTCCCCCTGTAATCTAGCCAGTAAAAGCTAAACAAACAGGTGTGCGCTGATATTAATAGCCAGGGAACATTGTTGGCTAATGGCCCCTTCCCCGGCAACTAATATCAGCCCCCAGAGGTCAGTTTTCCCTCTGTTGGTTATAAAAATTACGCCATTTTTTTTTATTTTAGGCTCTGTGCCCATAATTCAGATGTAGCAGCGCTTTGGACACAAATATTTTCTTCGTCCAAAACGTTGCATTCTATTGAACGCAGGTAAATCCACATGTGTTCACTGAGCCATGTGAATTTACCACATTCAATACATTCTAGTGGTCAAATTTCTGTTGTGGAGACTAGCAACTCAGCAAGAGAATTTGACATGCTGCAGTCCTAAAAGATGCACCACATGTCAGTGTCCACGGGTGATTCACAGCCTCTGATGCATGCATAATGGACATGAGATTTCTAGAGATCCCATCCACTATGCTGTAACATCTGGATGCTGCGGGTTTGGCGCTGTATAAATAAGCAGCATCAAACCTGCAGCGGCTCCTGATCGTGGCCATGTAACAAAACTCACCCGCAGCATGTCAATTTCTGTAGCGGACACGCTAGTCTCCGCTGCAGATTTTGACTGATTGAAGTGTCATTATATGCAGTGGATTCACATGTACCAACAACAAAAGTGAGGCATTAGAACACAGCATTTTGTATACAACAAAAATATTCTGCGTCCAAAGTGCTGCTGAGTGCTGATCAGGGGGACATAGCAGCTAACGAACCAGCTGTGAGATGTTAATATTGGCCATGGACAACGTTTGCAAATGGCACCTTCCCAGGCTAAAAAAACAACTCACAGCTGTGGCATAAATTACATGAATAGAAAGGCTAATGAAGATTGGGTGTATGGGACTAGCTGACACCCAGCTCTTTTGTTTGGTTATGACAAGGTGTCAATCAGACCTTTTCATGACCATACTTAATTAAAGTAAAGTAAAGAGTTAAATAAACACACAGACACAGTGTAAACACCTGATCTGAAATACAACAGACCCATTCTTTAATCATTTAAATGAACAATATACTCACCCCAGTTCTTATGGTAATCCAAGGGTTTAAGCAATGTCCCACCAAATAACTTTATTTAGCTCCAAAAAGCATTCATTGATGTACAAAAACACTTAAAAAAAACGCTTAAAAAAACATGTAAAAACGCATAAAATAAGTGTCAAAAACGCATGTAAATCCGCTTTTTTTCTGCCAGGGAGAGGCAAAAACGCTCAGGAAATTTCTGCTTCAAATCCGCATCGTGGGCACATACCCTTAAACTCAATTTGCTGTGCATTGATTTGATCATCTCTTGTGACTTTATGGGTCACTTTGCACATGATCAGTAGTAAACTGCCAGCTATGAAAAGTGTTCATTTTGTAGGGTTTTCAAAATCTGAATGTAAAGAAGAATATTAGAATTTGATGACAGCAAGCTAAGATCTTGAACATGGTAAGGAACTGAATCACAACTTATATACAGTGCTGGCCAAAAGTATTGGCACCCCAGCAATTCTGTCAGATAATACTCAGTTTCTTCCTGAAAATGATTGCAATCACAAATTCTTTGGCATTATTCTCTTCATTCAATTTGTCTTCAATGAAAAAAACACAAAAAGAATTGTCCTAAAGCCAAATTGGATATAATTCCACACCAAACCTAAAAAAGGTGGTGGACAAAAGTATTGGCATCCTTTGAAAAATCATGTGATGCTTCTCTAATTCGTGTAATTAACAGCACCTGTAACTTACCTGTGGCACCTAACAGGTGTTGGCAATAACTAAATCACACTTGCAGCCAGTTGACATGGATTAAAGTTGACTCAACCTCTGTCCTGTGTCCTTGTGTGTACCACATTGAGCATGGAGAAAAGAAAGAAGACCAAAGAACTGTCTGAGGACTTGAGAAACCAAATTGTGAGGAAGCATGAGCAATCTCAAGGCTACAAGTCCATCTCCAAAGACCTGAATGTTCCTGTGTCTTCCGTGCGCAGTGTCATCAAGAAGTTTAAAGCCCATGGCACTGTGGCTAACCTCCCTAGATGTGGACGGAAAAGAAAAATTGACGAGAGATTTCAACGCAAGATTGTGCGGATGGTGAATAAAGAACCTCGACTAACATCCAAACAAGTTCAAGCTGCCCTGCAGTCCGAGGGTACAACAGTGTCAACCTATACTATCCGTCGACGTCTGAATGAAAAGGGACTGTATGGTAGGATACCCAGGAAGACCCCACTTCTTACCCTGAGACATAAAAAAGCCAGGCTGGAGTTTGCCAAAACTTACCTGAGAAAGCCTAAAACGTTTTGGAAGAATGTTCTCTGGTCAGATAAGACAAAAGTAGCGCTTTTTGGGAAAAAGCATCAACATAGAGTGTACAGAATAAAAAAGAGGCAGTCAAAGAAAAGAACACGGTCCCTACAGTCAAACATGGCGGAGGTTCCCTGATGTTTTGGGGTTGCTTTGCTGCCTCTGGCACTGGACTGCTTGACCGTGTGCATGGCATTATGAAGTCTGAAGACTACCATCAAATTTTGCAGCATAATGTAAGGCCCAGTGTGAGAAAGCTGGGTCTCCCTCAGAGGTCATGGGTCTTCCAGCAGGACAATCACCCAAAACACACTTCCTAAAGCACTATAAAATGGTTTGAGAGAAAGCACTGGAGACTTCTAAGGTGGCCAGCAATGAGTCCAGACCTGAATCCCATAGAACACCTGTGGAGAGATCTCAAAATGGCAGTTTGGAGAAGGCACCCTTCAAATATCAGGGACCTGGAGCAGTTTGCCAAAGAAGAATGGTCTACAATTCCAGGAGAGCATTGTAAGAAACTCATTGATGGTTACCGGAAGCGGTTGTTCACAGTTATTTTGGCTAAAGGTTGTGCAACCAAGTATTAGGCTGAGGGTGCCAATACTTTTGTCCGGCTCTTTTTTGGAGTTTTGTGTGAAATGATCAATGATTGGATTTTTGCTTCATTCTCTTTTGTGTTTTTTCCTTGCAAGCAAATTAAATGAAGAGAATAATACTAAAGAATTTGTGATTGCAATCCTTTTCAGGAAGAAACTGAGTATTATCTGACAGAATTGCAGGGGTGCCAATACTTTTGGCCACCACTGTAAAAAATGTAGAAGAATCTTTCTTTATATAGCCATTAAGCTTTGTAAAAAAAAAAGAAACAACAGGATTTACTTTTATGTCCAGCATATTGCAATTAAGTGTGTTTTGCTTTGCATGTTAGGAATCTACATCAGGCTAAGCAATTATAGTTTGGAGAGCACTTTACATAGTTTGCAAGTTTTAAATTCTAGAGGTTTTTAACACACTTGTCATACATGTCTATGAAGTTTTCTAAAAATATTTTAAATGATGGGCTAAGATTTGCTTTCAAATGTAGTGGAACTTTTACTATGACAACAGTTTGCCACCTTTTTTCTTCATTGCCTAGCCGCTCCAGTTTTTTGGCATGTCATAAGTTTGTATTGGTTGGGAATAAGGTTCAGAAGGTCTATTGTGGAGAGCAAAACTTTGAATTGTTCCCATAAAGCTTACATTCAGTATTAAAGGTGAAGTGGTGAAGCTCTTATTATAGTAAGTGTTGTGACACAGAGGCCGCTGATCGGCAGGACATTTTGGCACATCCTTTTTGGCAGTTTTTAAAGATTGAGCGGTCTACATTGTTCTATATCATTGGAAAATCTATTACAGTGTGCAAATAATATAAGAATTACTGAATCATAGCTTAGGTTATGATATATACACTTAAGAATTATAGCTTATTCTAGGGGTTTCCTCGACTATAATATTAATACTGTATTGACAGGGAGAATGACACCAATTTGTCAGGGAGACATAACTCCCCTGCCTCCAATCGTCAGGAGAATTACGCAATTGACCGACAAGTAATGGATGAAGCCGCGGCTGTTTACACTACTAGTCCAGTTATTGAGGAACTGTCACGTACAGTGTAGGAAAGATTAATTGCAACACGAAGGGATGAGGGGAAGGGAGCCCAGACACTAGGGAAAGAGGGAGTGGAGACTCCTAGGCTGACCTAACATCACCCTGTCTTCCCTACCGTCCCTATATTGGTTCCTCACCAATTGCCGAACAGGAAGCCTAAGCCCTGTAAATCCTTAGAGCTAGGCCCTGGATAGAGAAGGGGGGGGGTGATGAGCACCGGTCAGTCCCCACTATAAAATAAAGACAACAAGGGAGACAAACACAGGGGGAAGAAACTTAGCTTGAGCAGACTTCAGAGAGATTTCACCAAAAGTCCTCCAAAACACCAGAGAGGAAGTAAGCCAACTGCAATTGCTCCAAGCCTTCTGAAGTGAACATGTGAATATCACCGGCCCCTCCCTGCAGCAAACTGAAAGTATTTAAACACCTAGGCCAGAGGCCAGAGTGTCAATCAGAGCTGGAGGGAGGTAGCTGCTGGGTGCTAAAGTAAGACAGATTTAAGGAGGTGTCAGTAATGCCAAACAAAGTGATCTTCTGCAGCAAGCTGCAGAGCGACTGTTTGTCACATATGACACACCCATGACAGTACCCCCCTTCTACGAGTGGCCTCTGGACACTCAGGACCAGTTTTCTCAGGATAAGAGGTGTGGAATGAATGAACCAGCCAGGGAGCGCTCACCTCTGATGCTGAAACCCACATCCTTTCCTCTGGACCATAACCCTTCCAGTACACCAAGTATTGTAGGGAATGACATTGGAGACGAGAGTCTACAATCCTCGAAATCTGAAACTCCAGATTACCATCAGCCATTAATGGGAGCAGCCTTAGGGGTGAGGACTCAAGAGGTTCCACATATTTCTTGAGTAGAGACCTGTGAAAGACATTGTGGACCTTAAGGACCTGGGGTAGCTCAAGATGAAACGCTGCTGGGTTTATGACGGCAGATATTTTATATGGACCAATAAACCTAGGTCCCAGCTTCCAAGAAGGAACCTTCAACTTTATATACCTTGTAGACAACCCCAGAAAGTCATTCACATGCAGGTCTGGACCTGTCAGCCATACATTTGTACCTGTCTCCCATGGTCTTCAAATTACTCAGAACCCCCGGCCACAACGAGGAGAGCAACAAAGAAAAATGCTCCTCCTTAGGAACTCCCAAAGCCCCACCCCCAATAAAAGTACCAAACTGTGGATGGTAACCGTATGCACCAAAGAATGGTGATTTGCCAGTAGATTCTTGACGATAATTATTAATAGCAAATTTTGCCAGTGTTAAGTAGGATGCCCAATCCTCCTGATTTTCAGAGACAAAACACCTGAGGCAAGTCTTCAAATTCTGATTAACGTGCTTGGTTTGTCCATTCGGCTGAGGATGAAAAGCAGAGGAAAAGGAGCGCTGCACCCCTAGTAGAGAACAGAACACTTTCCAGAACTTGGAAACAAACTGAGTCCCGCGATCTGACACCACATCGGAGGGAACCCTGTGATGCTTCATGATCTCATTTATAAACACCCGAGCAAGAGTCTTGGCATTTGGAAGTGCCGGTAATGCGACAAAGGGAACCATTTTACTGAACCTACAGGTACATCTCACTAAATTAGAATATCATCAAAAAGTTAATTTATTTCAGTTCTTCAAAACAAAAAATGAAACTCATATATTATATAGAGTCATTACAAACAGAGTGACCTATCTAAAGTGTTTATTTCTGTTAATGTTGATGATTATGGCTTACAGCCAAAGAAAACATAAAAGTCATTATCTCAGTAAATTAGATTAATTAACAAAAAACACCTGCAAAGGCTTCCTAAGCATTTAAAAATGTCCCCTAGTCTGTTTCAGTAGGCTCCACAATCATTGGGGGTAAGACTGCTGACAAAACAGATGTCCAGAAGGCAGTCATTGACACACTCCACAAGGTCCCAGAGTTCCAATTTTCATTTGGAAATCAAAGTCCTTGAGTCTGGAGGAAGAATGGAGGGGCACACAATCCAAGCTGCTTGAGGTCTAGTGTGAAGTTTCCACAATCAGTGATGGTTTGGGGAGCCATGACATCTGCTGATGTAGGTCCACTGTGTTTTATCAGGACCAAAGTCAGCGCAGTCGTCTACCAGGAAATTTTAGAGCACTTCATGCTTCCCTCTGCCCACAAGCTTTTTGGAGATGTAAATTTCATTCTCCAGCAGCACTTGGCACCTGTCCACACTGCCAAAAGTACCAATACCTGGTTTAAAAACAACAGTATCACTGTGCTTGATTGCCCAGCAAACTCGCCTGACCTTAACCCCATGGAGAATCTATGGGGTATTGTCAAGAGGAAGATGAGAGACACCAGACCCAACAATGCAGACAAGCTGAAGGCTGCTATCAAAGCAACCTGGGCTTCCATAACACCTCAGCAGTGCCACAGGCTGATCGCCTCCATGCCACACCGCATTGATGCAGTAATTGATGCAAAAGGAGCCCCGACCAAGTATTGAGTGCATTTACTGAACATACATTTCAGTAACTCAACATTTCGGATTTAAAAAACATTTTTCAAGCTGTTGTTATAAAGTATTCTAATTTAATAATAATGACTTTGTGTTTTCATTGGCTATAAGCCATAATCATCAACATTAACAGAAATAAACACTTTAAATAGATCACTCTGTAATGACTCTATATAATATATGAGTTTCATTTTTTGTACTGAAAAACTGCAATAAATTAACTTTTTGATGATATTCTAATTTAGTGAGATGCACCTGTATCTACAACCACCAAAACCACCGTTTTGCCTGCAGAAACCGGTAGGCCAGTAATAAAATTCATAGACAAGTGTGTCCATGGCCTGCTAGGAATAGATAGCAGAAGAAGAGTACCAGACGGACGGGTATGCGATACTTTAGAACGCGCGCAAATACTACCTGCAGATACGTGTTCAACCACATCCCAATGCAACCTCGGACACCAAAAACGACAAGAGAGGAGGTCCGCAGTTGCCTTACCACCTTGATGACCAGCAAGCACAGAGTTGAGATGTTCCTTAATTACTTTGTGGTGCAGATTAGATGGTACAAATAACCATCCTGTAGGGAAGGAGGCAGGTGCGTCCCCCTGGACCTCCAATACCTCACCCTCCAGTTCAGGGTTCAATGCCGAATTGACTACCCCCTTCTGTAATATCGGGGGATGGGTTCTCATGGTCACCACCTCCAGGGAAGCTCCGGAACAAAGCATCAGCCTTAACATTTTTTACCCCTGGACAAAAAGTGACAATAAAATTGAACCTAGTAAAAACAGGGACCGTCTAGCTTGCCTAGGGTTACGTTTAGCGGACTAAAGATATCAGAGGTCCTTATGGTCAGTGATAACAGTAATAGGATGGATAGCCCCCTCCAACCAATGTCGCCATTTTTCGAATGCCAATTTGATCGCCAAAAGTTCCCTATTACCCACGTCATAATTTCTCTCAGCCGAAGACAATTTTTTAGAAAAGAAAGCGCATGGACGTCATTTACTAGGGGACGGAACCTGAGACAACACAGCCTCAACCCCCACCTAAAACGCAATCAACTTCCACAATAAAGGGTTGGGAAACATCGGGTTGACTGAGTATAGGTTCCATGGCAAAACTGTTCATTAGGGAGGAAAAAGCCTGCAGGGAGGCATCCGACCATTTGGAAAAATCAGACCCCTTCCTAGTCATGTCAGTAAGGGGTTTCACAATTACTGAATAATTTAGGATGAATTTCCTGTAAAAATTAGTATCTAAGGGGTAACATTTCTCCTTGCGGAGAGAGACATGTTAATCATGTCAAGGTGAGGAGACTTTTAAAGCCGCAATGCTCCTCTGGGAAATATGCAAATTGTCTCTTCAGAGAGGAAGAGGACTAGAACTCTAGTGCCACCTACTGAAAGTAGCAATCCTAAAAGTCAATAGTGACCCTTTAACGAGCCTTATCACATGACGTAGGATATAAGCCAGAACCAGAAACTCAATTTGCAGATACTGTGTTTCGGAGTACTGCCCTTGACAGTGCAAAGTGTGAACTCTGATTTGGCTGGGTGAGAGGCATCAGATCGGTATCTAAGGGGTAACATTTCTCCTCCTTTCTGAAGAGACAATTTGCATATTTCCCAGAGGAGCATTGCGGCTTTAAAAGTCTCCTCACCTTGACATGGTTAGCATGTCTCTCTCCACAAGGAAAAATGTTACCCCTTAGATACCGGTCTGATGCCTCTCACCAAGCCAAACCAGAACTCACACTTTGCACAGATGAGGGGCAGTACCCTGAAACACAGTGTCTTCAAATTGAGTTTCTGGTTCTGGCTTGTATCCTAAGTCATGTGAAAAGGCCGAGGACCGACTGACAGGGTATTGGGTGTTGGCTTGTCCCCTTTCCAGCTGGCGACGACTGACCTCTGCACCTCTGTTGTTTGGTTGGCCTCATAGGTATTGGCATTCTGTGCGGGCTTGGCGACCTCCTATGGATCCCGGTAGATTACGATCTGTCACATCTCCACATGGCAAAAATGAAGAAATTGGTCCTTCACCATCAGGTCTTTCAATCCGGTATCTGATAGTCCCTGGACCCACTGTTCAAAGTTAATTCTGAGCCCGTCCACCACATCACCATAGATGTTGTGAGGTCTACGTTGGAGGGTCCGAAATTTTTTTCGTACACTTCAGGATTCAACTGATATTTCCTTATCAGGGCACTGAGTCCCCAGTATGGTTGAAAAAGATCAATTACTGAACATTTAAGCTAACTCCATTATGTTTATACATTCTGTTATAGGCCAAGTATGCTCTCCTGATGAATCCATTGGAGGGGAAATGCGTCGAGCTATATGCATACTTTCTGTTGTGAACTAGCACCTGCATCCATAGGCTCTTGAGTGTGCCATATGCACAGCTTGTGTATTTATTCTTTTTAATATATCTTTAATAAAAGTGATGTTCTACTTCTATGACAATATTTGATATTTACTGTTTAAGTTGGTTCTTGCACTAATTGATTATAAATCAGTGAAAGGCCGGTTTGATGGCCTCATAGATTTCATCTTGTTCTTGAGAGAGAGCAGCGAACACAATCCACAGCTTTGCCTCATAGCCCCGGGGTTAAATATCAAGACCACTGGGCATGTGGTAACTGGTACTGTTTGCATGCCTTTTCAAACCCCCTCAAAAAAGTGTCCAGATCCGTGTACTTGTCCATGACATGAAATTGCTCGGGACAGGGTTTAAAGGTGTTGACATTACTGGACTCACTGTTTAATGGGATAGATTATTTCTCTTGGAGTCAGATTAACTCCAGTTGGTGGTCTCTGTGAGCCTGTTGCTCCGCAGCCTCTAGCTCATATTTGGCCTATCGCTCAGCAGCCTGTTGTTCGACTTGTCGCTCAGCAGCCTCTCGCTTGGCTTGTCATGTCTCTCGTTTGGCCTGGGCCTGCCGCTCGGCTCTCTCAGCCTGTTGCTCAGCAAACTCATGTTCTGCTTTGCATTCTTGTAGCACAATCTGCATTTGAGGGTCACATCCTCCATGTTGCTGCAGAATGAGAGGCAAACAAGAGTCCCTTCCACTCTGGGAGCTATGGCTGCCAAGTTGGACAATTCTGAAGCAAGATCCACAACTGGGTATCCTGGTGCTCCAGTGATCCCAGGCTCTAGTGCCACATCGTGTTGGTGCCTGGCATCTTCCTCCACCAAGGCACAGATCAACATCTGTTTGGTCTTGTCTGACCCATCAAGACCTTGCTCCTCAGGCAAAGGGATCAGCACAGCTTTCTTGTGCTTCTTATAAGCAGCTGCCATCTTAACATTCACTCACCAATAAAAGATAGAACAGAAAAACAAGAGAAGGGGGAGAGGTGTAATTACTACAAGTACAGTATTGTCTCAGGTATAAATAAACATTGAGTTCGATCCTCAAAACTCTGCACAGAATCCTCGCAGGGACCGTGCAAGTTTTTAGTGACTGGGATGATTGCCCACCTCAGATCACTAATGCTCTGTGATATCCCACCGCTTGCCACCAATTTGTCAGGGAGAACACTGGAGAGATCCTACTGCTACTAAGAGTTTGTCAAGAATAACAGCAGGAGGAATCGGACAGATCTCACCACTGCAACCAATTTGTCAGGGAGATGTAACTCTGCTGCCCCCAATCATTAGGACAATTACACAATTGACCGATAGTGAGGGACGAGGAAGTGTCTGTTTCCACTACTGGGCCAGATATTGGGGAAATCACAGTGAGCATTTGGTATATACACCTCCGATTCCAACGCATGGAATATATATATACAGGTACATATATATACCCCATACAATCACTGCCAACTCCACAATAACAAAAAGAACTACTAACTGCCACCATCAATCGTTTACACTGGGCAATTGGACACCAGTTACAGGTAGCGTATGGCTTCAGGGGTGTAGTTTACAGAGCAAGAGGAACAGAGCTATTAAATTTTATATAACTAATCCGGAAAGGTAGGCAGTGTTGATAAAAAAATATACAAAGGTGGTACAAAATGGGACCAATACGGTATATACAATCACATGGAATAAAAGGAATAACAAAAGAAAAGTACTAAATCTGTATCACAGAAATGGCTCAGAGCTTAGTGGAGGGAGACACTAAGGAAAACATACAGAACTACAGCAAGCTGTACCTTCCAGGACTGACAAAGGACAAAAACCCAAACTCTGATTTTTATTAGATCAAGGTTCCACACAACTTTGCTTGGTAAGCTCATATGGGGCTGGTTGTGGGATGTGCTAGATCTTTTAGAAGTTTATGAGATCCCCAACTTTCAGGATATCTTTGCCCATGGAGGTCGCAAGCAGGAGATATTGTTGTCATGTTACCTGTCACGATTTTACCTTTTTTTAGAGAGGAAACATGGCATAGATAGCATCATCCATCTGACCAATATAAAGTTGGTGGTGTTCGAATGGCCTTACAGCGATGTGAGTGAATGTGTTCGTCCCTTCATTACAATATTGAAAATATATCTCCCATAAATATCAAACCCCAATATTCATCACTGACCACTGGCTCCAGAAAGTCTGAGACCAGTGCTTTGAACAGAGATAGCTCTTGCCTCAGGAATGTACTTCTCTGCCTCTGAATATACAAATCCTAGGCTTAGTGTCTTGTTCTCAGAGCAGAAATCTGATGTAAATACCTGTTCATAGCAGGAGGCCCTACTTCATTGGAGGTTGAAGTGTCCGCTCTCTCTCACTTTCCCAGTTATAATTAGTTTCTCACTTCCCCAGTTATAATTAATCTCATATGTTCAATGTGAGTGTGATTTGTCCCCTCTTCAGAGATGTCTTTATGGATTTTAATTTTTCTCTACAACATCTATTGATAGTTCATCTTTAATACTTCTCTGCAAAGGTGGGTGCAGTTATAACATCAACCATTGTTTTCATTCCACATACATCTAATATATTATTAGTTTTAAGAACTTTAGACTCAGATAACATCCTGAAACACATTACACACATGGACAATTAGGCATGAGGAAAAACTTTTGGTGTAATATAACGATATCAAACCGCGGGTGAGAATCATATGTGTTTATCGCAGTTCATAAGAAGCTGTAAAATTGTATAAACTTTTTGCTTTGAAACAGGAAAATGCAGCATTAGAGTTCCAAACAATATGTAGGCTGCAGTCTGATTGATGAAGCCTACTGAATCAAGGTTCCTTTCCATTTTAACTTGCTATTATAGTGTAAAGTATCATCACTCAAATTTGAGAAGAAACCTGTTTATGACATGTTGTACATTGTACTTAGCAGTGGCCTGCTCCAGTGGCTCTCCTTCAAATCACCCTCTCTTTCATTCAGATGTTCACTTAATGTGAGAGATCTGTCAGCAATATCGGCTTCTTTTCCCTTACTTCCAATCAAGCCGTGCACACATACATGTAACATACCTGGCGGCGTCCTTGCATGGTGGTCCATCTCCCACTGTGCAAGAGCGCGCACTTGATCTCCAGTCCAGAATGTCTCTCTGGCTTCCCTCCATGCTGTCTGTTTGTGTCTGTTTCTGCTGCTTAAGGGCGGCGCCCGATCACTTCCTGCTTTTTGTACCTGCTGTGGGTCACACCCCTTGTGCGTCCTCAGCCTATTGCTGTCTGTCACCTGGTATATAGCTCAGCTGCTCCCATCTATTCCTGCCTGAGCATAGTGTTTCATTCAGTGTGTGCTTGCACTCTGAAGGTGCCAGGTCCCGTTCTGTGTTCTCTTGTCTGCCTATGCTGGAGGCTGTATTTCCAGGCCTGTCTGAACACGCTCCTAGCCTGTTCCTCCTGCCTTCTAGGGGCCGATTACCTAGACCCGTTCCTGTATCTTGTCTGACCTGTCTGAACATGCTCCTAGCCTGTTCCTCCTGCCTTCTAGGGGCTGATTACCTAGACCCGCTCCTGTATCTTGTCTGTCCTGTCTGAACACGCTCCTTGCCTGTTCGTCCTGCCTCTCTGGGGGCCGTATTCCCAGACCCGCTCCTGTATTCCGCTGCAGTGTCGGTCTCCTCCGTACACTCAGTTCCAGTCTGAACTCTCTCCTATCCTTTACCTGTTTTGCCTCTATGTCCGTTCCCTTCCTTTTTCTGCAGAGTCTGAACTCGTACCTAACTCCTGCTTGTTGTCTCTGTACTCCCGTTTGTGAGTTTGTGGTCCACTCGCTACTTCTCTGCTAGTACCCTGTGGGTGTCTGGCTCTGCCTTTCCCTTCCTGTCTGTTCCGTGTGAACAGAGCCCTGTCCCCCCTACTCAGCCTAGCCTGCTCTGACTCCTTTGCTCACCGCTCCGGCGGTTCTAGTCTGCTCTGACTCCTTTGCTTACCGCTCTGGCGGTTCTAGCCTGCTCTGACTCCTTGCTCACTGCTCCGCAGTGTAACGGGTCTGGGAGGCGGAACCTCTGGGCTACAATACAAGGGGGCGGTCCTTGTAAGGGAGCGGGTGGCGACCAGGCAGGTAGTCACAGGAGGTGACCAGGACAGTCTCTGGGTGTACGGGCAGGAGGACACGGCAAGTGATCGGGGCAGTCTCTGGATAAAGGGTAGGTACGACCTGTGATGGCTGAACCTCCAGGTAGGCTAGCAAGGCAGATGGAGAATGTGTGCTCCCAGGTGAGCAAGCGAGAGTCTCTGGAATAGCAGGTGGTCACAGCACGTGACGGCGGAGCCTCCAGGTAGGCAAGCAGGCAGGTAACGGAGAAGCGCTCCCAGGTGAGCGGGCAAGAGTCTCAGGAATAGCTGGTGGTCACAGCACGTGACAGCGGAGCCTCCGGGCAGGCAAGCAGGCAGGTAGCGGAGAAGCGCTCCCAGGTGAGCGGGCAAGAGTCTGGAGTAGCTGGTGGTCACAGCACGTGACAGCGGAGCCTCCGGGCAGGCAAGCAGGCAGGTAGCGGAGAAGCGCTCCCAGGTGAGCGGGCAAAAGTCTGGAGTAGCTGGTGGTCACAGCACGTGACAGCGGAGCCTCCGGGCAGGCAAGCAGGCAGGTAGCGGAGAAGCGCTCCCAGGTGAGCAGGCAAGAGTCTGGAGTAGCTGGTGGTCACAGCACGTGACAGCGGAGCCTCCGGGCTGGCAAGCAGGCAGGTAACGGAGAAGCGCTCCCAGGTGAGCGGGCAAGCTGGTCCATAGACAGACTGACCGGAGTTGTAAGGCAGACCGTCGGACCTCAGGCAAGCAGGCAGGTAGCTGAGGTGCGCTCCCAGGTGAGCGGGCAGGCTGGTCCTTAGACAGACTGACAGGAGTAGTAAGGCAGACCGTCGGACCTCAGACTAGCAGACAGGTAGCAAGTAATCAGGCAGGAATCTGACAGGTAACTGGCAGGTAACTGGCAACGGGACCTGAGGGCTGAAGCACAGGTGAGACACAGGTGCAAACAACATTGCTCGGGCACCTCCATTTTGGAGGAGGTGCCTTATATATGATGAAGTCCTCCGGCCATTGGCCGGGGACTCCTTAGGATGGCGCGCGCGGCCCCTTTAAGAGGAGGGGAGCGCGCGCGCGCGCGCCCTAAGCACAGGGGCCGGGAAGGAGCGCGCGCTGAGAGCAGAGCGGGAGGAGGACGCCGGGAAGGAGCGCGCGTTGAGAGCAGAGCGGGAGGAGGACGCCGGGAAGGAGCGCGCGCTGACAGCAGAGCGGGAGAGGGACGCCGGGCACGGGGCAGAGCGGTGAGGGGAGCAGCGTCCCTGCCTAGCAGAGGGCAGGGACGCCGGCACTACAGTACCCCCCCTTTAGGCCCCCCCTTTTTTAGGCCAGACAGAAATTTAGCTAGGATGAGAGGGGCATGGATGTTCTCCCGGGGCTCCCACGTTCTCTCCTCAGGACCAAACCCCTTCCAATCTACCAGAAAAAAGGTCTTTCCTCTTACCCTTTTGGTGGCAAGAATGTTCTCTACCTCAAACTCGTCCTCAGCAGAAACCGGAGCAGGAGGCGTACCTGTAGACTTGGAAAAAGAGTTAAGTACCACAGGTTTGAGGAGAGATACATGGAAGGAGTTAGGGATCCGTAAGTTGGCCGGGAGTTTCAATTTATAGGCCACCGGGTTGATCTGACTGGTGACCTCCAGAGGTCCGATGAACCGAGGCCCTAACTTGTAAGAGGGTATCTTGAGTCGAACATATTTAGATGAGAGCCAGACCTTATCTCCTGGACGAAATTGAGGAGGATCCAGGCGTTTTTTGTCAGCGTGTCTTTTCATCCGCTCGGACGACTGAATGAGTGCGGATCGGGTACTCTCCCAAATGGAGGAAAATTTGCTAACGAGAGATTCCGCAGCCGGGTTGTCCACCGAGGTGGAGACAGGAAAAGGAATCCGAGGATGCTGACCAAAGACTACAAAAAACGGGGATTTGGAGGAGGATTCGCTCTCGTGATTATTGTAAGAGAACTCGGCCCATGGTAGGAGATCCACCCAGTCAGAATGGTGGGCATTAACGAAGTGCCGGAGGTAACTGGTCAGGTTCTGATTGATCCGCTCCACTTGACCATTGGACTGTGGGTGGTAAGCGGAAGAGAAGTCCAGGGTGACGTCTAGTAGTTTACAAGTGGCTCTCCAGAAGCGTGAGGTGAACTGTACCCCACGATCCGACACGATGTGGAGGGGCAGGCCATGAAGACGGAAGATGTGACGAATAAAGTCTCTAGCTAGCTCAGGTGCAGACGGGAGGCCTGGCAGGGGAACGAAATGAGCCATCTTGGAGAAGCGGTCAGCGACCACCCAAATGACCGTACAACCGGCAGAGAGTGGGAGGTCAGTTATGAAGTCCATTGCAATATGCTGCCAGGGGGCAGCAGGTACTGGGAGCGGAAGGAGGCGACCGGCTGGCAGATGTCTCGGAACCTTGTTGCGGGCGCAGGACACACAGGCAGAAACAAAGTCTATTACATCCTTGTGCAGGGTAGGCCACCAGTAGTGCCGGGAAATAAGCTGGAGGGTCTTCTTCTGACCAGCGTGGCCAGCCAGTTTAGATGAGTGACCCCAGTGAAGGATCTTCTCCCGATCAGGTACTGATACGAACGTCTTTCCGGGAGGGAGACGATTTAGACTCACGGGAGCCACCTGCATTACTCTGGCGGGATCGATGATGTGTTTCGGATCTTCCTCGAGATCAGATACCAGAAAGGATCGAGACAAGGCGTCCGCCTTGACGTTTTTGTCAGCCGGGCGAAAATGAAGGACAAAATCAAAACGAGCAAAAAACAAGGACCACCGGGCTTGGCGCGGGTTAAGTCTCTGGGCATGCTGGAGGTAAGCCAAGTTCTTGTGGTCAGTGTAAATTATTACCGGGTGAAGAGCCCCCTCAAGCAGGTAACGCCACTCCTCCAATGCCAGTTTGATGGCCAATAACTCTCGATCTCCTATGGAATAATTGCGCTCAGAGGAGGAGAAGAGTTTAGAGAAGAAGCCGCAAGTTACCATCCTCCCGGAAGAAGATTTTTGAGTAAGTACCGCTCCAGCTCCAGAGGAGGAGGCGTCCACTTCCAGGAAGAACTGCTTGTTGCCGTCCGGGCGATGCAGCACCGGGGCGGAAGAGAAGGCCTGTTTTAAGGAAAGAAAGGCTTCTTCTGCTTCGGGCGGCCACTCTTTGGGATTAGTACCCTTACGGGTGAGCGCGGAAATTGGGGCAGTCCGGGAAGAGAAGTGTGGTATGAAGAGGCGGTAGTAGTTGGCGAAGCCCAGGAACCGCTGAATGGCCTTCAACCCCTCCGGTCGGGGCCATTTCTCGATGGCAGACAGTTTCTCTGGATCCATTCGTAGGCCGGTCTGAGAAATAATGTAGCCCAAAAACGGAAGCGAGGTCTGCTCAAAGAGGCACTTCTCGTATTTAGCGAAGAGGTGATTCTGCCTGAGCCTGAGCAGGACCTGACGAACGTCCCTCCGGTGAGTCTGGAGATCCGGAGAGAAGACCAAGATGTCGTCCAGGTACACCACTACGCAGGAGTAGAGAAGGTCCCGGAAGATGTCATTGACCAACTCTTGAAAGACGGCAGGAGCGTTACAGAGACCAAAGGGCATTACCAGGTATTCATAGTGGCCGTCCCGGGTGTTGAATGCCGTCTTCCATTCATCCCCTTGACGGATACGAACCAGGTTGTACGCCCCACGGAGGTCTAGTTTGGTGAAGATTCTAGCCCCCCTCAGACGATCAAATAATTCTGGAATGAGCGGAAGGGGGTACTTATTCTTCACCGTGATCTGGTTTAGGCCTCTATAGTCTATACAGGGACGGAGAGAGCCGTCCTTCTTTTTGACGAAAAAGAAGTTTGCTCCCGCCGGGGAGGTAGATTTCCGGATGAATCCCCTGGCCAGATTCTCCTCAATATATTCGGACATCGACCGGGTCTCAGCAGCGGATAAAGGATAAATACGCCCACGGGGAGGAGTAGTACCGGGTAACAGGTCGATGGGACAGTCGTATGGTCTATGAGGGGGTAATGTCTCTGCCTCCTTTTTATTAAAGACATCAGCATAAGACCAATAAGGAATTGGAAGTCCAGGTAGATTAGCTGGGGTAGGAGAGGGACGGACGGGATGGACGGGAACCAGGCAGGTCTTATGACAGTCTTGTCCCCAGCGAAGGACTTCTCCGGTTTGCCAGTCAAGCACGGGTGCATGTTTCTGGAGCCAAGGCAGACCTAGCAAGAGGGCGTGAGAGAGTCCAGGCAGAACATGAAAGGAGATACTTTCAGAATGCAGCATTCCCACCTGCAGAGTAATGGATTCGGTGATGAGTTGGATGGGGCGTGGTAAGAGCCCCCCATCCACGGCAGCCACAGACAAGGGTACAGCCAGAGGTTTGGTGGGGATGCGGTATTTCTCTACCAGGGACTGTGAAATAAGATTCCCGGCTGCTCCAGAGTCCAGTTGGGCTAGTTCGAAATAACGGTTCTCCCCGTAGACGATTGAAACTGACAACAGCAGGGATGGAGAGGATTTATTCTTGTCTAGGTGGACCTCTCTGAGCGAACCTAGACACAGGCGTTTCCCGACCTCTCCGGGCAGGCACGGATCCGGTGCTCCTTACTGCCACAGTAGAAGCAGGTCCCCTCGGCACGGCGTAAGTCCTGACGGGTCTTGACCATCTTGGTCTGGTCGACCTGCATAGGCTCAGGAGGGTGTACCTGGTTAGAGACAGAAGGAGTGACGGGTTTCTGAAAAGTAGGAGCTAGACGTGGTAACCTCCTCTCACGGGTGACCTCTCTGGCACGCTCCTGGAACCGTAGGTCAATCCGGGTGGCAAGAGTTATTAAGTCATCGAGAGTGGTAGGAATGTCCCGACCGGCAAGTTCATCTTTAATACGGCCGGACAGACCCTCCCAGAAGACGGAAACCAGAGCGTCGTTATCCCAGGCCAGCTCCGAGGCAAGGGTACGGAACCGTATGGCATATTGGCCCACGGTGAGACTCTCCTGACGGAGGCGTAGCAACGATGATGCAGATGAGGTCTTCCGTCCGGGTTCGTCGAAGACTTTCCGGAAAGCCGTGAGAAAAGCAGGCAAGTTGGACACCAGGGGGTCTCCTCTCTCCCATAGAGGATTTAGCCAGGCCAGGGCCTCCCCGGTGAGATGGGACATGATGAAGGCAATTTTGGCCCGGTCGGAGTTAAACTGGTGGGACAAAAGTTCAAAGTGCAGGGTGCACTGATTTAAGAAGCCCCGAGCCTGGACGGAGTCGCCTCCGAAGTGAGGAGGTGCAGAAAGCCGGGGTCCGGGGTAGGATACCATGGTATTAGTGGGCAGCGGAGCTGCCGGATTGCAAGATATGGCACTGGCGGAGGTTGTTGGTGGATCAGACAGAGTGTTCAGGCGAGTATTGACATTCCGCAGGTGACCCAGGATGGACTCCTGTTGGGACCTCTGACGGGACAGTTCAAGACAGAGGTCCGAGAGCGAGGGAGCTTGGGTGCCACCGGGTTCCATGGCCCGAGCAAACTGTAACGGGTCTGGGAGGCGGAACCTCTGGGCTACAATACAAGGGGGCGGTCCTTGTAAGGGAGCGGGTGGCGACCAGGCAGGTAGTCACAGGAGGTGACCAGGACAGTCTCTGGGTGTACGGGCAGGAGGACACGGCAAGTGATCGGGGCAGTCTCTGGATAAAGGGTAGGTACGACCTGTGATGGCTGAACCTCCAGGTAGGCTAGCAAGGCAGATGGAGAATGTGTGCTCCCAGGTGAGCAAGCGAGAGTCTCTGGAATAGCAGGTGGTCACAGCACGTGACGGTGGAGCCTCCAGGTAGGCAAGCAGGCAGGTAACGGAGAAGCGCTCCCAGGTGAGCGGGCAAGAGTCTCAGGAATAGCTGGTGGTCACAGCACGTGACAGCGGAGCCTCCGGGCAGGCGAGCAGGCAGGTAGCGGAGAAGCGCTCCCAGGTGAGCGGGCAAGAGTCTGGAGTAGCTGGTGGTCACAGCACGTGACAGCGGAGCCTCCAGGCAGGCAAGCAGGCAGGTAGCGGAGAAGCGCTCCCAGGTGAGCGGGCAAAAGTCTGGAGTAGCTGGTGGTCACAGCACGTGACAGCGGAGCCTCCGGGCAGGCAAGCAGGCAGGTAGCGGAGAAGCGCTCCCAGGTGAGCGGGCAAGAGTCTGGAGTAGCTGGTGGTCACAGCACGTGACAGCGGAGCCTCCGGGCTGGCAAGCAGGCAGGTAACGGAGAAGCGCTCCCAGGTGAGCGGGCAAGCTGGTCCATAGACAGACTGACCGGAGTTGTAAGGCAGACCGTCGGACCTCAGGCAAGCAGGCAGGTAGCTGAGGTGCGCTCCCAGGTGAGCGGGCAGGCTGGTCCTTAGACAGACTGACAGGAGTAGTAAGGCAGACCGACGGACCTCAGACTAGCAGACAGGTAGCAAGTAATCAGGCAGGAATCTGACAGGTAACTGGCAGGTAACTGGCAACGGGACCTGAGGGCTGAAGCACAGGTGAGACACAGGTGCAAACAACATTGCTCGGGCACCTCCATTTTGGAGGAGGTGCCTTATATATGATGAAGTCCTCCGGCCATTGGCCGGGGACTCCTTAGGACGGCGCGCGCGGCCCCTTTAAGAGGAGGGGAGCGCGCGCGCGCCCTAAGCACAGGGGCCGGGAAGGAGCGCGCGCTGAGAGCAGAGCGGGAGGAGGACGCCGGGAAGGAGCGCGCGTTGAGAGCAGAGCGGGAGGAGGACGCCGGGAAGGAGCGCGCGCTGACAGCAGAGCGGGAGAGGGACGCTGGGCACGGGGCAGAGCGGTGAGGGGAGCAGCGTCCCTGCCTAGCAGAGGGCAGGGACGCCGGCACTACACGCAGCCTTGCTCCGCTCTGACCCTTTTGCTCACTGCTCCGGCAGCCTTGCTCTTCTCTGACCCTTTTGCTCACTGCTCCGGCAGTGCTGTCCTGCCCTGCTTCTGCCCGCTGCTCCGGCAGTCCTGTCCTGCCCTGCTTCTGCCCGCTGCTCCGGCAGTCCTGTCCTGTCCTGCCCTGATTCTGCCCGCTGCTCCGGCAGTCCTGTCCTGCCCTGCTTCTGCCCGCTGCTCCGGCAGTCCTGTCCTGCCCTGCTTGTGCTCGCTGCTCCTGCAGCCCCGTCCTGCTCTGTTCTTGCCCACCGCTTCGGGCGTTCCCTCTCTGCTGTGGTTGTCTACCGCATCTGCGGTTCTGTGACCCAGTCTGTACTGGGTCTTAACCTTTCTGTGCTCCAGCCCGTCCTTTTGGCCAGTACCTCCCTGCCTGCATACTCGCCTGTATCCACCCATCTGCATACCTGCCGTGTTTGCTTACATCCACCAGTCTGTGCCAGCCTAACCTGCCTGTTCCTGAGTCCCAGTGTGTACTGGGTCCTATCCCGCCTGTGTTCCTACCTGCTAGTGCCTCCCTGTCTGCACTCTAGCTGTGCTTGCCTGTACCCCTCTGCCTGTATTGTTCCTGAGTCCCAGTGTGTACTGGGTCCTATCCCGCCTGTGTTCCTACCTGCTAGTGCCTCCCTGTCTGCACTCTAGCTGCGCTTGCCTTTACCCGCCTGCCTGCATACCAGTCGTGCCTGCCTATACCCTCCAGTCTGTGCGCCAGCCTAACCAGCCTGTTCCAGTAATCCCTGTGTGGGTCAACCCCCGTGTCCGGAGTTTGACCTGGAGTAGCACCTGGTCCCTCTGCCCGGTTTCTCCCTGGTGCACTGGCGTCGTATGCCGTCGTGCCATCTTGGTCGGATCGGCCAGATACTTAGTCACGCCCCTCCAGGCACTCTCCGGTTCATGGTCCAGTGGAACCACAACACCCGCACACGCCAGTCAGTCCGGGCATGTGCATAACAATACATGACCAAAGGAAAGCCATTTGGTTTTAAAACTCCTTTGGTCAGCTATTGCTGTATGCAGTTTGACTGGATGAGGAAAAAAAAGTGGAGTGCATCACGTCATTGCCATTACAGTGGTAAATGTTATGCATTTTTAACCCCGAGGAAGTCACATTTGTGACAATACACATGGGGTTACCTCATACCGCAAAGTAGAAAAGTCCAGCTCATGATTAATGGTGCACAATCCTGCGTGTCGATGCCGCGTATCATGTACCTTATACTGTTGACTTTGTACGTCCTCTTTGAGCATTTCATGTGAATAAAGTATTCACTGTTCGTTGAGCTGGACTTTTCTACTTTGTAGTTTTCTTACGCCTTGACGAGGTGTTTCCGAGCTCCGAATACCTTTAGGAAGCCTTTCAAGTTGAGCTGGATTTATTTCCTACTCTTTACCTCATACCCCCTTTATTATCCTCTGGCAGCCCTCATTGCCACTTTAGTAATATTTATAATGATTTGCATGTTTATTTGTATACTCTTTCTCCATTTGGTTTATATATTATTTTGCACCTCTATGTATTGCATATATTTACTTTCTATTGGAGGACATTGACATACAGGTCTGGTCACATGCTCCTTCATCAGCAGCCATTTTATAAACAGACATGCTGTGCAGTTTTTGAGGAAAGCTGCACTAACAAAAGAAAGTGGCCTACTCCATTAAACCACAATGGACATGAGTACAGTACAGTCCAGTCTGTGCATCTATTCACAGAAATGGCACCTCCCACATGAATATTTGGGAGTAATTAGACTTAATATACTGTAAGTTTTTAATTTTTATGCGATGACTTTTTAGAAAGTTTACCTAAATGACTCCTGTAACGCTGTAGTGTAGGTGGTTTAGTGTGAGAAATCAAACTACCAGGTTCCCTTTATAGAAATATCGAACACAAAGAATTAAACTTCCACTGAAGGAAAGTTGTAATCCTACAAAAATATTGTGTCAAGGTAATAAGCATAAATTGAGATGAGATAGTAATTTATGCAGTAAAAAAAATTATGACACTTGAAAAGTGGGTTTGAGCCCTCCCTATATGCCAAGAAAAAGCTACTAGAAAGTAGCTCACTTTCAGGGAGACTTGGTGAAAAGGCATTATATGTTGCATTGGTTTCATTGTGTTCTCATATGTTACTATTAATCAGTTGTCAACCAGTGTTCCTGATGTTCCAACAAGATCAAGGAGTGGGAAAAAATAAAAAATGATAAAATTGGTAATGTATGCCTTAAAATAAAAAAAAATCTCCATCTATATATAGATTGTAGATAGATAGATATAGACAGGTAAGTTATTAAACCTACACAATAACAGGAGTGAGATAGCCAAAAGTGAAGTAAAAATTAATTTTAATGAAAACTCCACTGAGGGTGCCTAAATAACCAAATAAATTGCTAAAATCCAGAATACATACAGTACAGACCAAAAGTTTGGACACACCTTCTCATTTAAAGATTTTTCTGTATTTTCATGACTATGAAAATTGTACATTCTCGCTAAAGGCATCAAAACTATGAATTAGCACATGTGGAATTATATACTTAACAAAAAAGTGTGAAACAACTGAAAATATGTCTTATATTCTAGGTTCTTCAAAGTAGCCACCTTTTGCTTTGATGACTGCGATATATATATGCTGTCTATATAGTACATACAATTCAAGAGATGCCTGCCTCTCTCAATTAGATAAAAGAAAAAAATATGTCTATCTAAAAAAATTAAAGCTAGCACTCCAATATTTACCAAAAATAAAGGACTTTAAATCAGTTCATATGGCATGGTGACGTTTTGGTTCAAGTGAACCTTTCTCAAGAAATCTATCTATTTTCTGTTCCCTATTTTTTATTGTTGTTAGTCCATTGTTTTGATTGAAATAAAATAACACACATATATATATATATATATATATATATATATATATATATATACAGTGCCTACAAGTAGTATTCAACCTCCTGCAGATTTAGCTGGTTGACACATGCGGAATTAACTTGGCATTGTGACATTTGTACTGTAGATCAGCCTGGAAGTGGGAAATGCACTGCAGCAAATTTTTTTTTTTTTTTTTTAAAAACGTTAAAAGTAGAGATGAGCGGTGTTCGACTAGAACTGTTCGCCAATCTCAAATTCGAGCTGTTTTGGGCGGTGTTCGAGTTGTTCGACGAACCCGAACGATTTGCAAAAAATTCGGCTGTTCGAGGTTATGTTCGATAACTGTTCGTGCACCAAAAGCGTGTCCTGCATGTCTGGCGCTATTTAGAGCACCAATCATGCAGGGATTGTCTGCCACTCACTGGAATGCCACAGCCATGGTGGTTGTGGCATTACAGTGATTGCCCAAATCGATGGGAACAGTGCTCACAGTGAAACATGAAAAGCCGGCAATTCAGCAGCGGCATACACCGGTACCCGACAATTTAGAACCGAAAGAATAGAGCTTCACACATAGATTAGATAGATAGAAACATGTCAGTCACATATATATGAAGTACAGTGACAGTGTTGCTTACTGTACTTGTCATTTAGTATAAAGGATTTATTAAAAAAAATAATAGTGTTTTCATGCACTGTCTCTTTAAAAAAGCCGGCCGGCAATTCAGCATCTGTACCCGACAATTTAGAATAGAAGGAATAGAGAATCACACATAGATTAGATAGATAGAAACAGGTCAGTCACATATATATGAAGTACAGTGACAATGTTGCTTACTGTACTTGTCATTTAGTGTAAAGGATTTATTAAAAAAAAATAATAGTGTTTTCATGCACCGTCTCTTTAAAAAAGCCGGCCGGCAATTCAGCATCTGTACCCGACAATTTAGAATAGAAGGAATAGAGAATCACACATAGATTAGATAGATAGAAACATGTCAGTCACATATATATGAAGTACAGTGACAGTGTTGATTACTGTACTTGTCATTTAGTGTTAAAATAAAGGATTTATTTAAAAAAAAATTGGCGTGGGGATCCCCATAATTTTAGGCTCTAGCGGAGGTTAACCAAACGGCTGGGGCAGATGTTTGAAGCCTGGGAAGGGGGTAATACCCACGGAGCTTCCCAGGCTACTAATACCTAGCCTGGGAAAAATGAAAAAAAAATTGATGTGGGGCTTCGCCCTATATTTGTGTCCAGTCAGGTACAGCAGGCAGGAACGGGCTGCTCCCAACCACCAGCTGCCTATTTGTACCTAGCCGGACACAACAATATAGGGAAGCCCTTTTTTTCTTAATTATTCCATGAATTTCATGAATTTAAAAAAAAAATACGTGGAGCTTCGCCCTATTTTTGTGTCCAGCCAGGTACAACTAGGCAGCTGGGGGCTGGAATCTGCAGCGCAGGGAGGCCCAAGCTTTCTGGGCCCCACCCGCTGCAAATTGCAGTCCGCAGCCGCCCCGGAAAATGGCGCGTTCATAGAAGCGCCATCTTCTGGCGCTGTACCCAACTCATCCAGGGCCCTGGTGCGGTGGCTCACTGGGTAATAAAGGGGTTAAGGCCAGCTTGGCATTATCAGCTGGCCCTAAGCCCGAAATTCATGGGGTCACGCCAATATTAGACATGACCACCATGAATTTCTAGTAAAGTATTTAAAAAAAACACAACACCCAGAAAAAAGTCCTTTAATTGAAATAAACACACAATTCTTTATTGTTCTAAATTAAACCATACTTACCATCACGCCCATTCCAGCTGAAGCCAATGATCTCCTGCAATAAAAGTAAAATAATAAAGCAACATCATCCTTACCTTTCCATGGCTCCCACGACAGCTTCAGCTCTGCTACATCGAGATGACAGGCTGGACCGCAGCAGAACGCTGCCATCCAGCCTGTCATCCCGCAGACACTGAGAAGCGCAGGCTTGCTTGCGCTACTCAGTGTCTGGCTGTGACGGCATCCAGATGAGCCGAGGTCATGTCCAATGAACTCGGCGCACCTCATGCACGTCACTGACAGCGTGGGAAAATTCTCACGCTGAAGCGCTGAGTGCAGGAGAATTTTCCCACGCTGTCAGTGACGTACATGAGGTGAGCCGAGTTCATTGTCGGCTCATCTGGATGCCGTCACAGTCAGACACTGAGGAGCGCAAGCATGCCTGCGCTTCTCAGTGTCTGCGGGATGACAGGCTGGATGGCAGCGTTCTGCAGGTCCAGCCTGTCATCTCGATGTAGCAGAGCTGAAGCTGTCCTGGGAACCATGGAAAGGTAAGGATGAGGTTGCTTTATTATTTTTCTTTTATTGCAGGAGATCGTTGGCTTCAGCTGGAATGGGCGTGATGGTAAGTATGGTTTAATTTAGAACAATAAAGAATTGTGTCTTTATTTCAATTAAAGGACTTTATTCTGGGTGTTTGTGTTTTTTTTTTAACTTTGACTATGGGGTTAGTAATGGGGGTGTCTTATAGACGCCTCTCCATTACTAACCTGGGCTTGATGTCAGCTGGCATTATAAGCTGACATCAACCCCAACCCTATTACCCCCTGCCACCGCACCAGGGCAGCGTGGAAGAGCGAGTCTAAGTGCCAGAATTGGCGCATCCTATGGATGCGCCATTTCTGGGGCGGCTGACGGCTGGTGTTTCTAGCCTGGGAGGGGGCCAATATTCATGGCTCCCTTCCTGGGCTATTAATATCAGCCCCCAGCTGTCTGCCTAGCCTTTGCTAGCTATTAAATTAGGGGGGACCCCACGTCATTTTTTTTTGGGGGGGTCCTCCATTTTAATAGCTAGTAAAGGCTAGGTATTCAGCTGGGGGCTGATATTAGTAGCCTGGGAAGCTCCGTGGGTATTAACCCCCTTCCCAGGCTTCAAACATCTGCCCCAGCTGTCTGCTTAACCTCCGCTAGAGACTAAAATTACGGGGAACCCCACGCCAATTTTTTTTAATAATAAATCCTTTATTTTAATACTAAATGACAAGTACAGTAACCAACACTGTCGCTGTACTTATTATATATGTGACTGACATGTTTCTATCTATCTAATCTATGTGTGATTCTCTATTCCTTCTATTCTAAATTGTCGGGTACAGATGCTGAATTGCCAGCCGGCTTTTTTAAAGAGACGGTGCATGAAAACACTATTATTTTTTTTAATAAATCCTTTGCAGTAAATGACAAGTACAGTAAGCAACACTGTCACAGTACTTCATATATATGTGACTGACATGTTTCTATCTATCTAATCTATGTGTGAAGCTCTATTCTGTCTGTTATAAATTGTCGGGTACCGCTGCTGAATTGCCGGCCGGCTTTTTTAAAGAGACGGTGCACGAAAACACTATTATATTTTTTTATAAATCCTTTACACTAAATGACAAGTACAGTAAGCAACACTGTCACTGTACTTCATATATATGTGACTGACATGTTTCTATCTATCTAATCTATGTGTGATGCTCTATTCCTTCATGTCTAAATTGTCGGGTACCGGTGTATGCCGCTGCTGAATTGCCGGCCGGCTTTTTTAAAGAAAGCGTCTTCTGAGCAGTTTGTGAGCTTTTGGACACCTTTGAAGGTGTTTTCTATGTGTTCCTATGTGTTTTTGTTTGCCTGCCATTGGTTTCAACGGTGTTCGACGGTGTTCTAAGGTGTTCGACGAACAGTTCGACGAACAGTTCCTCGAACATCCCGGTGTTCGACGAACCGAACCGAACCCGAACACTACGGGGGTGGCTCAACACTAGTTAAAAGTTAATTCAGAGTGTCATTTATTATTCAACCCCTCAAACCACAAGAATTCTGTTTGGTCCCCCTAAAGTATTAAGAAGTAGTTCAGGCACCAAGAATAATGAGCTTCACATGTGTGGATTAAAGATCTCTTTTGCCAGCCTTTTCTGACTATTTAAGACCCTCACCAAACTTGTGAACAGCACTCAGACATGGTCAACATGGGAAAGACAAAGGAGCATTCCAAGGCCATCAGAGACAAGATCGTGGAGGGTCACAAGGCTGGCAAGGGGTACAAAACCCTTTCCAAGGAGTTGGGCCTACCTGTCTCCACTGTTGGGAGCATCATCCGTAAGTGGAAAGCTTATTGAACTACTGTTAGCCTTCCACGGCCTGGACAGCCTTTGAAAGTGTCCTCCCGTGCCGAGGCCAGGCTTGTCCGTAGAGTCAAGGCTAACCCAAGGACAACAAGGAAGGAGCTCCGGGAAGATCTCATGGCAGTGGGGACATTGTTTTCAGTCAATACCATAAGTATCATACTCCACCGCAATGGTCTCCGTTCCAGACGAGCCCGTAAGGTACCTTTACTTTCAAAGCGTCATGTCAAGGCTCGTCTACAGTTTGCTCATGATCACTTGGAGGACTCTGAGACAGACTGGTTCAAGGTTCTATGGTATGATGAGACCAAGATCGAGATCTTTGGTGCCAACCACACACGTGACGTTTGGAGACTGGATGGCACTGCATACGACCCCAAGAATACCATCCCTACAGTCAAGCATGGTGGTGGCAGCATCATGCTGTGGGGCTGTTTCTCAGCCAAGGAGCCTGGCCATCTGGTCCGCATCCATGGAAAGATGGATAGCACGGCCTACCTGGAGATTTTGGCCAAGAACCTCCGCTCCTCCATCAAGGATCTTAAGATGGGTCGTAATTTCATCTTCCAACAAGACAACGACCCAAAGCACACAGCCAAGAAAACCAAGGCCTGGTTCAAGAGGGAAAAAGTCAAGGTGTTGGAGTGGCCTAGTCAGTCTCCTGACCTTAACCCAATTGAAAACTTGTGGAAGGAGCTCAAAGAACCTAGATAACTTGGAGAAGATCTGCATGGAGGAGTGGGCCAAGATAACTCCACAGACCTGTGCCGGCCTGATCAGGTCTTATAAAAGACGATTATTAGCTGTAATTGCAAACAAGGGTTATTCAACAAAATATTAAACATAGGGGTTGTATAATAATTGACCCACACTTTTATGTTTAAAATGTAATAAAATTCAACTGAGCAACATAACTTTTTGGTTTGTAAGATTTATGCTTCTGTTCATTAAACCTACTCTCGTTTGCAGTTTGAAGGCTCTAACTTATTTGCATCTTATCAAACCAGCTAAATCTGCAGGGGGTTGAATGCTACTTGTAGGCACTGTATATATATAGTATATATCTACACATTCTCATATATGTTTATATATATATATATTTATTTTTTTATATCTAAGACAACTGAAAGAAGCAGGCATCTCTTGAATTTCAGTTAAAGAAAAAAACCTTTGAAAGTGCAATTATAATGCAGAATTATGTGGAACACAAGAGAGAGTTGATGTGGATTGAATTGCCTGTCTTTCTCCACCTTGTCCTCAGCCAAGTGTCAGAAAACAGCTGGCCAGAATTTTTGAGTGCCTTTAATGAAGTGAATTCTTAGTCGTTAGGATTCGTTGATTAAATGAAATAAGACTAATATTCCTGAGTGGATATGCTGAAATATGATTGCCCTGAAAGCTACATTGGTCTCCAAGTGAGTCACATATCCTGTGAGGAGATTAAGCACATGCAAGCAAGTGCAGACTTTTCATGCTATCTTTTATTAATATGCTATGTAATGAAAATAAAAAATGTACATATAATTTTAGAAGATGTCTATTTGTAGAAACAAATATTGCTTCTCTTTGGAACTTTATTTTTGAGCCTGTTCCTCTGGATCAAAGTTTATCCTTTTCATGTAAATGAATCCATAAACATTGTAGACTTAAGGACCTTATTAATTCAATTTGAAAGCATAAACAATCCTCAAAAATACAAACTCAGCATCTCCCAACTGAATTTTCTGTATTCCAAAACATTTATTAATATGTTAAAAAATTCAAATTACACAGAAACAAAAGGATAGAGCTGACAGCTTGGTGGAAGAAATTGCCTGCCATGGCATCATTAAACAGAGTTCTGAGATAATTGTGAATGCAAAATATTACAGATTTCGAAAAAGAGAGGACATGTATTTTATCTGTGCCTCTGACTAAAGTATTTTCTAAATGCGCTAAACAGGAAAAAGGCATATTCTAAATTAATAACATCAGCAATGGTAATTAGCTGTGCTGAAACAGACAAGCTCTTGCAAATTCCTACACACTTGTTAGAAAAATATAAGACTTGGCTATTTCAGTGCAGAGTGGATATACATTGTGTTAGCCAAAAGTACTGAGATAAAGTTAAGTAAATGTAAATGATGGCAAAGCAAAATAAACATATAGTATTATAGTTCATCGTCAGGACAAGCGTTATGATATTTTCAAAGAAAATAGTTTTGCTCATGGTTAGCCAAAGTTTCACATTGATAGGGTCTAGGTCAAGGGTATAAAATTGTGATGATATTGCCCAAGCCATCTGCCTTTGGTGCATAAAATCATTTTTCCATGAGTTATCTGGGAATTGACATATAAAATACTCATTTGCCTTTTTACCACTCGGATTAGCAAAATGATTTATGCATATTCCCAAGGGTTTATGGCAAGTCTCTTGGTATTTCAAAAGTTAAGAGAGCAACAACAGAATACATGGTAGCAGAAAGCATCTTCTTCTGTATTAATTCATCACATAATACATGGAGACAGTAATGTTTAGACAATATTAGAAAAACAGGTCTTTATCAAGCCAAATAAAACAGGGCAAGTACCCACATATTTATATTTCACCTCACCAATTATAAAAAAAAATTGTGAGATCAGCCACTTACAATGGTGATAAAAAAACAATTAAAGAACGCAATGTTAGAATCTGTTTCTTTGGACCATCTGCCATTTTGTTGTGGGTTTCTGGCTGTTGGTCTTTTTCCCCTGGTGTTCGTTTTGACTATGGTCAGGTGATTGTATCACCCTTTATGAACCAGCACCTGCCTCATAGTCCTTGCCGGACAACAGTGTTAATCCGCTAGAGTTCTGGCTAGGAGGTTTGGTAGCAGTGGTTTCTGTGTTTAGTTTTGTGCAGTTCTGGGATCTTCTAGTTCTGCCTGCTGAGATTCCTCTATTCCCTTTTCATTTCTGCAGCTTCCTCTAGGTTTCTGCTAGGAGGTCACCTGTTTGTTTTTTCCCAGTCCTTAGTTCTTTCAGAGTCTACTTTCCTTCTTCGTTTAGGTCTTCTTTTGAGTTTAGTCTAGGAAACGTCGGTGGGTCTATTCGCTAGGAATAGGTTGCCCACTCCACCGTAGGGCTTCAGTCTAGTCCTAGTGCAGGGACGGCTTTTCTCTCCTTTCTGCCCTAGTTCTGAGTTGCAGTTCCATAACAGTTTGTCCGGCCACATAATAATAAAAAAAAAAAGAAAATCCTCATCCGGATTCCTTCAGTATGAACAGCATCCATGAGCTTGCATAGCGCATGCAAGGGTTAACTCTGGAAGTATCCAGTCTGCAACAGCACGTAATTGCCCTGGAGCACACCCTGATGAACCGTAGGTAGGATTACCTGAGTTTTTTTCTGGTAAACGGCAGGAATTTTTTACGTTTAAAAATGCTTGTTTACTATATTTTCGGCTTAGACCTGGGTCCTCAGGGAGTGAATTACAGCGTGTGGGGGTTATTATGTCTTTATTGCAAGGCGAACCCCAAATCTGGGCATTTTCTTTACATCCTAATGATCCTTGTTTGACATCAGTAGAAGCATTTTTACTGCATTGGGGTTCTTATATATGATCCTGATTGGGTCATATCAGCTGAGGCAGAGCTCAGATGGCTTAAACAGGGCTCTGGTGAGGCTGGAATGTATTGCACCCTGTTCAGACGATGGTCCGCAGAGGTCAGATGGAATGACCCAGCACTCAAGAGTCAGTTTCTGGCAGGTTTGAATGAAAGGGTTAAAGATTTGTTCATTGCATATCCTGCACCTGCCACTTTGGAAACAGCTATGCAGCTAGCTATCCGTGTGGATAGAATATTGAGAGCCAGGCAGAGTGAAGAGAAGGCTCTTTTAATGTTGGACCCCGTCTCTCAGGCTAGTTTTGCCATCAGCGGGGAACCGATGCAAGTTGGGGCAATGTCCTTCTGTTCCCAGGAGAGGGAGAGGAGGTTCTCTGAAAGGCTATGTTTGTATTGTGGTAAGGCTGACCATTTTATTAAGCAATGCGAGGCTCGCATAAGGAAGGGAAAAAAAAAAAGGGTCAGCAGGAGCAACTCTCCTGTTCGTATAGCTGTTAGAACTCTCCTGTTAGGTTTTTTCTATCTTGCTGGTCACATGACCTTTTTTGCCTATTTAGTCCTGCTCCGCCCTCCTGGCCTTGCTGGACTTCATTGTATTTTCTACTCTGTAGCTAGCCTGTTGCTTAGTTTCCTTTCTCAGTCAGTTTAGCTAGGTCTTCGGACCTTTATGTTCTATGTTGTGTGTTTGTCTTTTACTGCTACAATTTCTGCTAGGAAGTGTCCAACTTTATCCCAGTCCCTAGTTCTTGTAGGGATCCCTCCCTTGCATTTATAGGTCTTCATACAGACTAGCCGAGGACTTTAGCGTGTCTGATCGCAGGATCAGGTTCCCTGTTACATCGTAGGGATCTAGCTTAGTTCTATTGTAGGGACAGATCTCCATTCTTTCCTTAGTGCTTGTAGCAGATCATAACAGTAAGTCCAACCCAAAAATATCTCAAAGGAAAGACTTCCAGTTTCCATCATGGTGTCGGTTCAGGATTTGGCTCAACGCCTGCAGGGACTTTCTCTGGAGGTGGCCGAGCTCCAACAACTCGTGAGTAGCTGTTCTGGAGCACATTTTGTGGAGCCAAAGGTACGTTTGCCTGATTTATTTTTTGGTGATCAACAAGAATTTTTTTCCTTTAAAAATGCTTGTTTGTTGTATTTTCGTTTGAGACCCAGATCCTCTGGTGATGAATCACAGCGCATAGGGTTCATAATGTCACTTTTGAGCAAAGAACCTCAGGGATGGGCCTTTTCTCTCCAACCTAGTGATCCATGCTTTAGATCAGTGGATAGTTTTTTTTGTGCTTTGGGTTTGTTGTATGATGATCCTGATCGTGTCTCATCAGCTGAGACTGAATTGAGACGTTTGAGACAGGGATCAGGTATTGTGGAAAAATATTGTTCTCACTTCCGTCGGTGGTCTGCCCAGGTGGGGTGGAACTATTCAGCTTTGAAAAGTTTGTTTCTTGCGGGGCTAGGTGAAAGGGTTATGGATTTGCTGATTGCTTATCCCACACCTGGAAACTTGCAGGAGGCAATGCAATTAGCTATGCGGGTGAACAGGAGACTGCGTGCAAGGGTTAATGAGAGTAAATCCTCTGCCATGTCAGCTCCGAGTCTTGAGAGGGTCTGTACTGACATTGGAGAGCCGATGGAGATTGGGGCGATGGCACCCCGCTCTCAGGAAAAAGACCGCAGGTCTTCTGAAGGTTTGTGCTTTTATTGCGGGAAATCTGACCATTTTATTAAGAACTGTGTGCTTCGTATGAACAAAGAAAAAAAAAAGGTCAGTTATAGCCTGTTTAAATACTAAGGGTGTATTTCTTTCTGCTACTACTGCAGCTCAGGAAGAATTAATTGAATTTCGGGTATTTGTGGATTGTGGTTCTACTCTGAATGTGATTGATGGGGGATTCTTGGAAAAACTTAAATTAAAACCCAAACCTTTGTCATCCCCTATTGCTGTGGTTTCTGTTGATGGCTCTCCCTTGAAGAGTGTTACTCACAAGGTCTGTGAATTTCCCCTCACTATTAATGGTGTTCACCAAGAGAATTTGGATTTGGTAGTATTAAATAATTTGCCTTCTCCAGTAGTTTTGGGGTTGCCCTGGTTAAAACTGCACAATCCTGTACTGGATTGGTCTACCAATGAAATTAAGTCCTGGAGCCCTAAGTGTTATGACAAGTGTTGTAACGGACGTATTGCTGCCGTGGAAAAAGGGGAATTACCTGTACCTATTCAGGATTTTTGGAGAGTTTTTTTCTGAAGAGGAGTCACAAATTTTGCCTCCCCATAGAGACTATGATTGTACCATTGAATTTGTCCCTGGAGCGACTCTTCCTAAAAGTCGTTTATTTAATCTTACTATTCCTGAGAGAAAGGTTTTGGAGGAATACATACAGACAAGCTTGGCCACCGGTCACATTAGGCCTTCCAAGTCTCCTGTGGCTGTTGGATTTTTTTTTGTTAAAAAAAAGGACGGCGGTTTACGTCCTTGTCTGGATTTTCGTGAGATTAATAAAATTACTGTACGTAATCCTTACCCACTGCCATTGATTCCTGATTTGTTTAATCAGTTAGTGGGGGCCAAGTGGTTCTCTAAAATTGATCTCCAGGGGGCATACAATTTGTTGCGCATGAAGGAGGGTGATGAATGGAAGACTGCTTTTAACACTCCTGTGAGTCATTTTGAGAATCTGGTTATGCCTTTTGGTCTTACCAATGCTCCAGCATTTTTTCAGAATCTTATTAATGACATCCTTAGACCTTTGATCGGCAAAAATGTGGTTGTGTATTTGGATGACATTTTGATTTATTCACCGGATCTGGAGTCTCATTGGCGGAGCGTACATGAGGTATTACAGTTATTAAATGACAATTCGCTTTTTGCTAAGCTGGAGAAATGTGAGTTCGCTGTACAGAGAATTAGTTTTTTGGGCTACATTATCTCCAGCGAGGGCTTTGAGTTGGACCCTGTGAAGGTTCAGGCGGTTCAGGAATGGCCTAGGCCTATTGGTTTGAAATCAATACAGAGGTTTTTGGGTTTTGCCAATTATTACAGAAAATTCATTAAAAAATTTTCTATTACTGTCAAACCACTGACCGATCTTACCAGGAAAGGTGCTAATGCGGTTCAGTGGACTACTGAGGCCATTGAAGCTTTTGTGTTTCTAAAGGAGAGGTTCAGCTCTGCTCCCATCCTTATGCAGCCTGATGTGACTAAGCCGTTTTTGGTTGAGGTTGATGCTTCTTCGGTAGGGGTCGGTGCTGTGTTGTCTCAGAAAAACAAGGATGGAATACATCCCTGTGCTTTTTTTTCAAAAAAATTTTTTGAGACTGAACTTAGTTACGATATTGGTAATCGGGAATTCCTGGCTATTAAACTCGCATTTGAACACTGGCGTCATCTCTTGGAAGGTGCTGAATTTCCCATTCAGGTTTTCACTGATCATAAAAATCTGATCTATCTTGATGCTGCCAAGCGCTTGAATGCCCGTCAGGCTAGGTGGGCACTTTTTTTCTCGCGGTTTAATTTTTCCGTTACTTACATCCCGGGTACCAAGAATGTTAAAGCTGATGCTTTGTCTCGCAGCTTTTCTCCCATGGTCGGTGCAGAGGAGGAGGAGAGCATTTTACAAGAAGGTGTTGTGATTGCTGCTTTGGACTCCGTCTTGGAAGATGAGATTCTTAAAGCACAGGAGAATGCCCCATCTAACAGTCCGCTAGGACCTTTAGGAGAGATTTGTTTGTCGAGTGTCATGAGTCTCGGTTGGCAGGTCATCCACGAATTTCTGAGACCAAGAGACTTGTGGGTCGCAGTTTTTGGTGGCCTGGATGGCAGAAGGAAGTCATTAAGTGGGTGCGTCAATGTATAGTGTGTGCTAGATCTAAGTCTTCACATACTCCTGCAGCGGGGTTGCTTTGCCCTCTGGAGGTCCTAGTGCACCTTGGACACAACTGGCTATGGACTTTATTACTGACCTTCCCCCCTCTGAGGGTTTCACGGTCATCTGGGTGGTCGTGGACCGTTTTAGCAAGATGTGTCACTTGGTTCCTTTCATCAAACTGCCCTGCGCTAAGACACTCGCTAAGGCCTTTGTCAAGGAAATTGTCAGACTACATGGCGTTCCTACTGACATTGTTTCGGACAGGGGACCTCAGTTCGTGGCTCGTTTTTGGCATGCTTTTTGTGACAGGTTGGGAGTTCATTTGTCGTTTTCATCCGGATATCATCCTGAGTCTAATGGCCAGACAGAAAGGAAGAATCAGGATGTTGAGCAGTTCTTGCGTTGTTTTGTGGCAGACAATCAGGAGGGGTGGTCTGAGTTTCTGCCACTTGCTGAGTTTGCTCTTAACAACCATACATCCTCTTCTGCTGGTTGTTCGCCTTTTTTTTGTTGCTCTGGGAGACATCCGTCTTTTGGGTCATTCTCCAAATTGGTATCGGCTGTGCCTGAGGAGGAGAGTTTTTCCGGTGATTTGGAGAGAGTTTGGACGGATGTGCGTGGTAATCTTCAGGAGGCTAACAAAAAATCTAAGAGGTACTTTGATAGGAAACGGCAAGAGGTTTTGTTTGCTATTGGTGACATGGTTTGGTTGTCCTCTAAGAATCTGCGGTTGAGGATTCCTTCTAAAAAATTGGGTCCCATGTTTGTAGGGCCCTTTAAGGTGCTTCAGGTAGTTAACCAATCTGCTGTTAGGTTGGAGGTTCCTACCTCCTGGAAGATTAATCCGGTGTTTCATGTTTCTCTGTTGAAAAGAGCTTATGTGTCAGATGGAGACGCCTCTGCCACTGTTCCTCCGGTGGTGGAGGACGGAGAATACGAAATTTCCCGTATCCTAAATTCTAGACGGTATAGAGGGAGTTTGCAGTATCTCGTCGCTTGGAAGGGTTTCGGACCCGAGGATAACTCATGGGTGAGGGCGGATGACGTTTCTGCTTCCAGACTTGTCAGAGCGTTTCACAAGAGGTTTCCTGATAAGCCTGGGCCTAGGGGATCCGGAGGATCCTCATAGAAGAGGGGGTACTGTTAGAACTCTCCTGTTAGGATGTCTGCGGGATGACAGGATGGATGGCAGCGTTCTGCTGCGGTCCAGCCTGTCATCTCGATGTAGCAGAGCTGAAGCTGTCGTGGGAGCCATGGAAAGGTAAGGATGAGGTTGCATTATTATTTTACTTTTATTGCAGGAGATCGTTGGCTTCAGCTGGAATGGGCGTGATGGTAAGTATGGTTTAATTTAGAACAATAAAGAATTGTGTGTTTATTTCAATTAAAGGACTTTATTCTGGGTGTTGTGTTTTTTTAAATACTTTACTAGAAATTCATGGTGGTCATGTCTAATATTGGCGTGACCCCATGAATTTCGGGCTTAGGGCCAGCTGATAATGCCAAGCTGGCCTTAACCCCTTTATTACCCAGTGAGCCACCGCACCAGGGCCCTGGATGAGTTGGGTACAGCACCAGAAGATGGCGCTTCTATGAACGCGCCATTTTCTGGGGCGGCTGCGGACTGCAATTTGCAGCGGGGGTGGCCCAGAAAGCTTGGGTCTCCCTGCGCTGCGGATTCCAGCCCCCAGCTGCCTAGTTGTATCTGGCTGGGCACAAAAATAGGGCGAAGCCCCACGCATTTTTTTTTTTAATTATTTCATGAAATTCATGGAATAATTAAGAAAAAAAGGGCTTCCCTATATTGTTGTGTCCGGCTAGGTACAAATAGGCAGCTGGTGGTTGGGGGCAGCCCGTTCCTGCCTGCTGTACCTGACTGGACACAAATATAGGGCGAAGCCCCACATAATTTTTTTTTAATTATTTCATGAATTTCCTGAAATAATTAAAAAAAAATTGACGTGGGGCTTTGCACTATATTTGTGTCCAGCCAGGTACAGCAGGCAGGAACGGGCTGCCCCCAACCACCAGCTGCCTATTTGTACCTGGTTGGACACAACAATATAGGGAAGCCCTTTTTTTCTTAATTATTCCATGAATTTCATGAAATAATTAAAAAAAACAAAATGTGGAGCTTCTCCCTATTTTTGTGTCCAGCCAGGTACAACTAGACAGCTGGGGGATGGAATCTGCAGCGCAGGGAGGCCCAAGCTTTCTGCCCCCCCGCTGAAAATTGCAGTCTGCAGCCGCCCCGGAAAATGGCGCATTCATAGAAGCTGGATGCTGTACCTGGCTGGCATACAAAAATATGGCGAAGCCCACGTCAAAAGTTTTGGGAAAAATTAATTAAAAAATAAATAATAATTTAGGGACTGCATCTTTATTAACTCCTCAAATGTCATTTAGTGTTAAAATAAAGGATTTATTTAAAAAAAAAATGGCGTGGGATCCCCCATAATTTTAGTCTCTAGCGGAGGTTAAGCAGACGGCTGGGGCAGATGTTTGAAGCCTGGGAAGGGGGTAAAACCCACGGAGCTTCCCAGGCTACTAATATCAGCCCCCAGCTGAATACCTAGCCTTTACTAGCTATTAAAATGGGGGACCCCCCCAAAAAAAATGACGTGGGGTCCCCCCTATTTTAATAGCTAGCAAAGGCTAGGCAGACAGCTGGGGGCTGATATTAATAGCCCAGGAAGGGTGCCATGAATATTGGCCCCCTCCCAGGCTAGAAACACCAGCCGTCAGCCGCCCCAGAAATGGCGCATCCATAGGATGCGCCAATTCTGGCACTTAGCCTCGCTCTTCCACGCTGCCCTGGTGCGGTGGCAGGGGGTAATAGTGGTGGGGTTCATGTCAGCGCCAGCTGCCATGAAGCCCAGGTTAGTAATGATGGGCGTCTATAAGACACCCCCATTACTAACCTACAAAGTGTTAAAAAGAAAAAACACACACTACACCCAGAAAAAAATAATTTATTTGAAATAAAACACACAATTTTATTTAATTCTTAGTTTACTAAAAATAATAGTTACCTGTCCACGTTCCTGCGCTGATCTCCCATGCACAGCTGTCACATCTGGAGATGGTGACAGCTGTCATGGCTGCTGTAAGCTCACGCTGCCGGGAACACGTCCGCTCCCGGCAGCGGGAGCCACTGACTGAGGTCACCGGAGTGCATTCAGGCAGCGCAGCTCCGGAGACCTCCTTTACGGCACTGCTGTACCGTGGGAATTTCTCACGATACAGCAGGGCCGTAAAGGAGCTAACCGGAGCAGCGCTGCCTGAACTCCGGTGAACCCTTACGGCCCCGTCATTCTAGCGGCGGCAGCGGTTCAGAGCGGTCACATTCTATGTGGCTGCTCTGAACTGGAGATCTTCGTGGGACACTCGTGGACTACTACGGAGGGGTAAGGATAAGGTTGTGGTTTATTATTTTATATTTTATTACAGGAGATCGATGGCTTCGGGGAATTAGGTGTCTAGGTGAGTATAGGTGTAGTTTTTTATTTTTTACTTTATTTTAGGTGGCGATCGGCGGGGACAGGTAATGTATGAACTAATTTCTTTTAGGTAACCACTGGCCACCAATGACATGTATTTAACATTTATTGGGGACACAGTAGGGCAATTTAAATAGCAGGATCAGGCTGATGGGAACTACTGCTCCCATCGAGCTGATCCTGCTGGCAGGAGTGGACGGGGGACAGACATAGGCCGATGGGAGTAGTAGTGTCACATCGGCCTATGTCTGCCTGCACGCACAGACACCGCGCACACCCGCACAAACATCGCACAGACACCCCGCACACACACCCCGCACACACACCCCACACACACACCCCGCACACATCGCACAGACACCGCACACACCCGCACAAACATCGCACACACACCCCGCACACACACCCCGCACACACACCCCGCACACACACTAATCATGACGGGTCTGGGAGGTGAGGCTGACCTGTGCGGCCGTGGGAAAGTTCATGTGAGTTCATGCAGTCAAGCATGAACTCACATGAACCCTCTGAGGGCACCGCGGCGACTTCAAATGAACAGCTGATCGGCATCACCTGATACCTCAGCTGTTCATTTGAAATAACCGGCGGGAAAGCGCAGCACAGAACGGGAAAGCCGGCGGTGAAGTCTTTTCACTGCCGGCTTCCCCGCCCGGGTCCTTCGCTCCTTGGTGCTGCGCTCCCCGCCCGGTCCTAATTTACGATTGGGATTGGAGGTGGCGAGGGGAGCGGAGGATCGGGGTGGGAGGCTGCGGGGAAGCAGTATGGGGCTGTGTGATTGTTTAAAAGCCGGCGGCTTTTTACCGCGCGCCGGCTTTTAAACAATCAGGAGAATTCTCCCCCGCTTGGATGGCATTCTGATGACAGGCTGGATCGCGCTGCCATCCAACTTGTCATCCTTCACAGACACTGCAGAGCGCAGGCATTATGGGAACTTCCGATTCCGGTATCCGATATTGTAAAAGTATCGGAATTAAGTATCGGAATTCCGATACCGCGAATATCGGCCGATACCCGATATTACAGTATCGGAATGCTCAACACTACCTATAACTGATCTCACCAAGAAGGGTGCTAATACAGTCCATTGGTCCACTGAGGCAGTTAAGGCTTTTGAGCATCTCAAAGAGAGGTTTAGCTCTGCCACTGTTTTGATACAGCCAGATGAGACCAAGCCATTTCTGGTAGAGGTTGATGCCTCATCAGTAGAGGTGGGGGCAGTTCTGTCCCAGGAGGGAGAGGATGGGGTGCATCCCTGTGCTTTCTTTTCTAAAAAATTCTCGGAGACTAAGCTCAACTATGATGTTGAAAACCGAGAATTTCTGGCAATTAAACTCGAGTCTGAACATTGGCGACATTTTTTGGAGGGGGCTAGACATCCGATACAGGTTTTTACTGATCATAAAATCTGAGATATATGGACGGTTCCATTTCTCCGTAACATATATTCCTGGAACAAAGAATGTTAAAACGGATGCCCTGTCTCGTAGTTTCACTCCAGTAGTTAATACTGAGAAGGAGGAATGTATTTTGCAGAGGGGGGAGGTGGTAGCAGCATTGGGTTCTGAGTTGGAGAATAGCATCCTGGTTGCCCAGAATGCTGCACCAACAAACACTCCGTATGGTAAATGATTTGTGCCTAGAGCCTTGAGGAGAGCTTTGTTTGCTGAATGTCATGAGTCTCGGTTGGCGGGTCATCCAGGGATTTCGGAAACTAGAAGGTCAATTGGTCGAAGTTTCTGGTGGCCGGGTTGGCAAAGAGAAATCGTCAAGTGGGTGCATCAGTGTACTGTATGCGCTAGGTCGCAGCTCACATGCCCCAGCTGCGGGGTTGCTGTGCCCTTTGGAGGTCCCTAGTTCGCCATGGACGCATCCTGCTATGGATCTTATTACCGATCTGCAGTTCTCTGAGGGTTTTTCTGTCATCTGGGTGGTTGTGGATTGGTTTAGTAAGATGTGCCATCCGGTCCCATTCAATAAACTGCCCTGCGCCAAGACTCTAGCTAAGGCATTTGTGAAAGAGATTGTTAGGCTCCATGGTGTTCCCTTGGACATTATTTCCGATAGAGAAACTCAGTTTGTAGCTCGCTTTTGGCGTGCTTTCTGTGACAGATTAAAGGTTCATTTGTCATTTTCATCAGGGTATCATCCAGAGTCCAATGGACAGACCGAAAGGAAGAACCAAGATGTCGAGCAGTTTTTGAGATGTTTTGTAGCAGATAATCAGGAGATGTGGTCGGAATATCTGCCACTAGCTGAATTTGCCCTTAATAACCATACGTCTTCCTCGGCTGGGTGTTCTCCTTTTTTTTGCTGTACAGGGAGGCATCCATCTTTCGGTACAAAATTAGGGTGGCGGTGCCTGAGGAGGAGAGTTTCTCAGAAAATTTAGAAAGAGTTTGTACCAGGGTACACCATAATCTTAGAGAGGTGAATAGAAGGTCCAATAAATATTTTGACAAGAAAAAAAGGGAGATGTTGTTTGTAGTTGGGGATTGGTTGTCCTCTAAGAATCTGCGTTTGAAGATCCCTTCTAAAAAACTGGGGCCTAAGTTTGTAGGACCCTTCAAAGTGGTTCAGGTGGTCCACTCGGCAACAGTGAGATTAGACATTCCCTCATCCTGGAGAATTAATTCAGTTTTTCATGTATCGTTACTGAAGAAAGCAGACACGCCAGATAAGGAGGCGATGCTGACTGTCCCTCCAGTTGATGAGGATGGCGAATTTGAAATTTTACGCACTTAAGATTCTAGGTGGTTCAGAGGAGGGTTACAGCATCTCATGTCCTGGAAAGGATTCGGTACCAAGGATAGTTCATGGGTGAAAGCTGAGGACGTCTCGGCCTCAAGGTTGATTAAAGCTTTTCACAGGAGGTTCCCAAATAAGGCTCGGCCGAGAGGATCCGGAGGATCCTCTTAAAAGGGGAGATACTGTTAGAACCTGTTTCTTTGGACCCTCCGCCATTTTGTTGTGGGTTTCTGGCTGTTGGTCTTTTTCCCCTGGTGTTGGTTTTGACCTTAAACAGGTGATTGTATCATCCTTTATTACCCAGCACCTGACTCCTAGTCCTCGCCGGACAACAGTGTTAATCTGCGAGAGTTCTGGCTAGGAGGTTTGGTAGCAGTGGTTTCTGTGTTTAATTTTGTGCAGTTCTGGGATCTTCTAGTTCTGCCTGCTGAGATTCCTGTATACCCTTTTTGTTACTGCAGCTTCCTCTAGTTTCCTGCTAGGAGGTCACCTGTTTGTCTCTCCCAGTCCTTAGTTCTTTCAGGGACTCCTTTCCCTCTTCCTTTAGGTCTTCTTTTGAGTTTAGTCTAGGAAACGTCGGTGGGTCTATTCGCTAGGAATAGGTTGCCCACTCCATCATAGGGCTTCAGTCTAGTCCTAGTGCAGGGACAGCTTTTTACCCTTCTGCCCCAGTTCTGAGTTGCAGTTCCGTAACACGCAAAGTGTAGTCATAGAGCCATCAATATAGATATAAATAATTCACACAACATAACTGCATAAATAAGGCTACAAAACAATTAGGATAAAGGGTATATTAGTGGCTTACCACGAGCAGGAACTCCATTAGTAAACTGAGTGTTTTGAGCAAGCGCGCATTATAGTACTACCGGTCTCAATGAGAGCTCTGACGTAACAGAAATAACAGAAGTGAAGCTGTTAGATCAGAGAGGAAAGCTCTGCAAACCTCCTAAGTTGGAGTACTTTAATCCTTTAGCAACCACTGATATGCATTAAAACAGCAGTCTCTAAGGAGCCTTATTCCCTCATCGCCGTTTTAAAACGGCAATCAGGAATAAGGGTATAGTGCCCCCATAGTCCAAAAATCTCTGGGGTTTCAGTTACCGGGAGTAGCTGAGATCCTGGAGAACACAATCAGGGCCAGATTTTCTGGTCCCCAATCAAGTGATCACCGTTATTCAGGCGAACAAGTAAAAAACAAATGTGTCTGCTTTTAAAATCATTAAATCATTACTCTCTCTTCTGACAAGATATACATGTCAGAAGAGAGAGAAATGATGTCCCCAAGCCCCCCCCCATACCTCCACCATCCCTTGGGCCCTCCTGCTTCATCCCCCTGCCCTCTGCCTCTTCTTCCTAAAAAAACAATGACTGGTACATGCGTAGTGCGCCCACTGAGATCTGCCGGCCAGCACCCGGCAACAGCATGGGTTTTTCTTATTAGTGCCTTCTTTTCACTGTGATAAACTCTATATCGCAGTGATCAAAAGCCAATAATTAGTAAATCATCCTCTCTGTGTCAGCTCCTTGTCAGATTATTTTTTTTTATTTTATAATTTTTATTTCTTCAATTCTATGCCATTAGAGTTGGGCATAGGGTTAGGGGTTAGGCATAGGGTTAGGGTTGGGTTTAGGGTTAGTGATGCACTTACAGTTAGACTTAGGGTTAGGAGTTTGGCTGAAGGTTAAAGTTGGGCTTAGGGTTAGGATCGGGTTTAGTGCTAGGGTTAGGCTTAGGGTTGGGCTTAGAGTTGGGTTGGACTTAGGCATATGACAACCATATGACAACTAGTTTGGAGCGCAAGCGGTTGATACTCAAGTTTGCATCAGGTGCTCGGGTATGCACCGAGTATCGCGGGTGCTCGAGTGACATGATTGATTCCCCACCCTGCATGTTTTGTGGCTGTACAGCTAAAAAAGACATGCGGGGATTGCCTGCCATACACGGTCAATTCCCAAATGCTTTTTTTGGGTGTCTAACAGCCGCAAAACATGCTCGGCGGGGACTTGAGCATGTCTCTCGAGCACTCGCGACACACCTGATGCAAACTCAAGTTGTGAGCACTTACGCTTAACCCTAATGACAACATATTTAATATGATGTCCTAACGTTATCAAATTCTGTGTAGTTCCTTTGGGTTAAAAACCCTCTCTATTCCCTTGGATAAAATCCTTGTAGTGTTTAGTTTCCAAAATGAGGTCAGTTATGCGGCCTTTTGTTGTTTAGGCACCTTAGGGGCACTGCAAATGTGACATGTCACCCGCAATCTATTTCAGCCAATTTGTGTTCCAAAATTCAAATATTGTTTGTTCCGTTCTGAGCCTTGCCGTTTGTCAAAATAGAACTTTTTGACTACATGTGAGGTACTGCCGTGCTCGAAAGAAAGTGGGTAACAAATTTTGAGGTCCACTTTTTGGTGTTACATCTTGAAAAATTTGGGCTAACACAACATTTTTGTGAAAAAAATTAACTTTTTCAATATGATGATCTAATATTATCAAATTTTGTATCTTACCTGTGGGTTCAAAATGATCAGTATATCACTGAATAAAATCCTTGAGGGGTGAAGTTTCAAAAATGGCATCAGCTGTAGGGGTTTTTGTTTAGACACCTTAGGGGTCCTGTAAATGGGACATGGTGCCCGCCATCTTTCAGCCAAATTTGTGTTCCAAATTTCAAATATTTCTCCTGGCATTTTTCCAAATAGAACTTTTTGACTACATATGGGGTTTCGGAGCACTCATAATAAAGTGAGCTACAAACAGTGGGGTCGATTTTTTGGTGTCACCTCTTGCAAGAGTAAGAAATTTGGGGCTAAAGAAAGATTTTTGTGAAAAAATGAACTGTGGGTTCAAAATGCTCACTATATACCTGTATAAAATCCTTGAGGGGTTTATTTTCTAAAATGGCATCAGTTACGGGGGTTTCTGCTGTTTGGGCACCTTAGGAGCACTGCAAATGTGACATGGGGTGCCATCTCTTTCAGCCAAGTTTGTGTTCCAAAATTCAAATATTGCTCCAATGGGGTTGAGACCATCAGTTGTGTTGTGCAGAAGTCAGGTGGATACACAGCTGATTGTCCTACTGAATAGACTATTAGAATTTGTATTATGGCAAGAAAAAAGCAGCTAAGTAAAGCAAAACGAGTGGCCATCATTACTTTAAGAAATGAAGGTCAGTCAGTGCGAAAAATTGGGCAAACTTTGAATGTGTCCCCAAGTGCAGTTGCAAAAACCATCAAGCGCTACAAAGAAACTGGCTCACATGAGGACCGCCCCAGGAAAGGAAGACCAAGAGTCACCTCTGCTTCTGAGGATAAGTTTATCCGAGTCACCAGCCTCAGAAATTGCAGGTTAACAGCAGCTCAGATTAGAGACCAGGTCAATGCCACACAGAGTTCTAGCAGCAGACACATCTCTACAACAACTGTTAAGAGGAGACTTTGTGCAGCAGTCCTTCATGGTAAAATAGCTTCTAGGAAACCACTGCTAAGGACAGGCAAGAAGCAGAAGAGACCTGTTTGGGCTAAAGAACACAAGGAATGGACATTAGACCAGTGGAAATCTGTGCTTTGGTCTGATGAGTCCAAATTTGAGATCTTTGGTTTCAACCACCGTGTCTTTGTGCGACGCAGAAAAGGAGAACGGATGGAGTCTACATGCCTGGTTTCCACCGTGAAGCATGGAGGAGGAGGCGTGATGGTGTGGGGGTGCTTTGCTGGTGACACTGTTGGGGATTTATTCAAAATTGAAGGCATACTGAACCAGCATGGCTACCACAGAATATTGCAGCGGCATGCTATTCCATCCAGTTTGTGTTTAGTTGGACCATCATTTATTTTCAAAAGGACAATGACCCCAAACACACCTCCAGGCTGTGTAAGGGCTATTTGACCAAGAAGGAGAGTGATGGGGTGCTACGCCAGATAACCTGGCCTCCAAAGTCACCAGACCTGAACCCAATCGAGATGGTTTGGGGTGAGCTGAACCGCAGAGTGAAGGCAAAAGGGCCAACAAGTGCAAAGCATCTCTGGGAACTCCTTCAAGATTGTTGGAAGACCATTTCCGGTGACTACCTCTTGAAGCTCATCAAGAGAATGCCAAGACTGTGCAATGCAGTCATCAAAGCAAAAGGTGGCCACTTTGAAGAACCTAGAATATAATACATATTTTCAGTTGTTTCCCACTTTTTTGTTAAGTATATAATTCCACATATGTTAATTCATAGTTTTGATGCCTTCAGTGTGAATGTACAATTTTCATAGTCATGAAAATACAGAAAAATCTTTAAATGAGGTGTGTCCAAACTTTTAGTCTGTCCTGTATGTATATATATATATATATATATATATATATATATATACATATTCATAAAAATACATAAATAAAGATTGTTAACACAAATAAATATATATAAATATATAAAAATACATAAATATGTATTTTATCAACTGCTTAATTTATTTCCATTTTAAAGTTAGATTACATTTTTGGGTTTTTTAATATTCTGGATATCTGCAAAGTGGTACTAGATATGATATTTGTAGTACATAATATAAATGTTCATTTAAATATAATCTGAGATCAAAATTAGTAATGAGCGACCCCAAACGGTAATGTCTGTACCGAACACCTAGTTTCCGTGCACGGACTCTGAACATGGACTTCTTATTGTACGTCTGTTACTGTTCAGGTTCGACAGCCTGAACAAAGCCTGTTGAAAGGCTGCAGGACAGCGAATCAACAAACTTTTCCGGTGTGGGCAGTTCCAGCCTCATCACAGTCATGCCAAATATTGGCATGGTAATGATTTTCAGGTGCAGCATTTAAAAATAACTAAATATAAAAATAAGACGTGGGGACCCTTCTATTTTTGATAACAAGTGCAGGTAAAGCCAACAGCTGGGGGCTGGTATTCTCCATCTTGAAAAGGGCAAGGGTATTTGGCCCTCCCCAGCCTAAAAATAGCACACCACAGCCGCCGCAGAAAAAGTGCATGCAATAGATGCGCCAATTCTGGCGCTCCACCTCGGCTTGCCCTGGTGCATTGGTAAGCGGGGTGATATTTTGTGGTTGATATCAACTGAGTAATGCCTCCTGACATCAAGCCCAGAGGTTAGCAATGGGGCGGTGTCTATCAAACACCCCCATTACTAACCCGGTAACTGAATAGTTAAAAAAACACAGACACACAGTAAAAAATACCTTATTTGAAAAAAGACTCCCCCACAATCCCTCATAAACCCATTTATTAATTAAGCATAAATTCAGAAATTTCTGACTGTAATCTAATAGAGAAATATCCCATGATGGCCATCGACTCCTGTGAAGTCTCGTTCTGAGAAAGTTCTCAGAACAAGACTTCACAGTTCACTCCCGTTCACTGGCAGGCATGGAAATTCTCATGCTCCCGCCTGCCGCTGACCACGAGAAACCCTATGGAGTCACATTCTCAGAGCGAGGCTCAATAAAGTAAGGTTATCTCAGTTCACAGAGGCCCGTTCTCACGAGGGCAGCGCAATGGCAAACTTGTGTCTTCAACAAAATGGCACCGGACAGCGCGGTATGGGCATGCGCGTACTCCGGCGCCACACTCCTCCCCAGGCCTCCGGAGGACTATTCCCACAGAACAGGACGCAGCGCTGGAGCACAAGGAAGAAAGGTGAGTATAATTGTTTATTTTTTTGTGTGTAGCGTGATGGGGATGAGGGGGCCATGCATATCAGGATGAGGGGGCCATGCATACCAAGATAAGGTTGAGGGGTGCCATGCATACCAGGATAGGGATGAGGGGTGCCATACATACCAGGATAGGGATGAGGGGTGCCATACATACTAGGATAGGGATGAAGGGGCTATGCATACCAGGATAGGGATGAGGGGTGCCATGCATACCAGGATGAGGGGTGTCATGCATACCAGGATAGGGATGAAGGGGCTATGCATACCAGGATAGGGATGAGGGGTGCCATGCATACCAGGATGAGGGGTGCCATGTATACCAGGAGGAGGGGTGCCATGCATACCAGGATGAGGATGAGGGGTGCCATACATACCAGGATGAGAGGTGCCATGCATACCAGGATGGGGATAAGGGGTGCCATACATACCAGGATGAGGGGTGCCATGCATCCCAAGATGAGGATGAGGGGTGCCATACATACCAGGATGAGGAGTGCCATGCATACCAGGATATGGATGAGAGTACCATGCATACCAGAATGAGGATGAGGGGTGCCATACATACCAGGATGTGGGGTGCCATGCATCCCAGGATGAGGATGAGTGGTGCCATGCATACCAGGATATGGATGAGGGTGCCATGCATGCCAGGACAGGGATGAGGGGTGCCATGCATACCAGGATAGAGGGGTGCCATCAATACCAGGATAGAGGGGTGCCATCCATACAAGGATAGAGGGGTGCCATGCATACCAGGATGGAGGGGTGCAGATGCATACCAGGATGGGGATGAGGGGGGCCATGTATACCAGGATGTAGGGGTGCCATGCATACTAGGATGAAGGGATGCCATGCATACCAGGATAGGAATGAGGTGTGCCATGCATGCCAAGATAAGGATGAGGGGTGCCATGCATACCAGACTAAGAATGAGGGGCGCCATGCATACCAGGATTGAGGGGTGCCATGCATACCAGGATGGGGATCAGGGTGCCATGCATACCAGGATGGAGATTAGGATGCCATGCATACCAGGATGGGGATCAGGGGTGCCATGCATACCAGGATGGGGATCAGGGGTGCCATACATACCAGGATGAGGGGTGCCATGCATACCAGGATGAGGATGGGGGGTGCCATACATACCAGGAGGAGGGGTGCCATGCATACCAGGATGAGGATGAGGGGTGCCATACATACCAGTAGGAGGGGTGTCATGCATTCCAGGATGAGGATGAGGAGTGCCATACATACCAGGATGAGGGTGCCATGCATGCCAGTGCCAGGATAGGGATGATGGGTGCCATGCTTACCAGGATAGAGGGGTGCCATCAATACCAGGATAGAGGGGTGCCATGCATACCAGGATGGAAGGGTGCCATGCATACCAGGATAGAGGGGTGCCATACATACCAGGATGGAGGGGTGCCACGCATACCAGGATGGGGATGAGGGGGGCCATGTATACCAGGATGGAGGGGTGCCATGCATACCAGGATGGAGGGGTGCCATGCATACCAGGATAGGGATGAGGTGTGCCATGCATACCAGGATAGGGATGAGGGGGGTCTTGCATACCAGGATAAGGATGAGTAGGGCCATGCATACCAGGATAAGGATAAGGGGTGCCATGCATACCAAGATATGTATGAGGGGTGCCATGCATACCAGGATAAGAATGAGGGGTGCCATGCTTACTAGGATTGAGGGGTGCCATACATACCAGGATGGGGATCAGGGTGCCATGCATACCAGGATGGGGATCAGGATGCCATGCTTACCAACATGGGGATATGGGGTGCCATGCATACCAGGATGGGGATCAGGGGTGCCATGCATACCAGGATGGGGATCAGGGGGTGCTATGCATACTAGGATGGAGATCAGGGGGTGCCATGTATACCAAGATGGAGGGGTGCCATGCATACCTGGATGGGGTTGGAGGCCACGGATAATAGGAAGGGGGGGCATTATTAACAGAATTGGGGGACATCTATAATATAATCAGGGATGTGTCCATCTGTCCGATGCGCTTGCGCAGTCTGCCTCCAGACAGAAGAACGCATCCAGCCGTTACAGGTAAGTGGAGTATATGGCGCCGGAGATCGCGGTCTGCGTAGGCGCTGAACGCATACTGGGATCTCTGTATACCTGACCGAGAGTAGTGTTGCCAGAGGCCGGGGAGGAGTATGGCGTCGGAATTAGTGCATGAGCATAGCACGCTATCCAGATCCATTTCAGTGAAGACATATTTGCAGTGCATCTTCAACAAAATGGTGCCGGACAGCACGGTATAGGCATGTGCCACACTCCTCCCCCGGCCTCCGGATAGGGGAGCAGGATGGGGGCAGCACTAAAGAGGATTGTGTCAACACAAAAGAGGATGGGGGCAGCACAAAACAGGATGGGGGCGAAGGATGGGGGCAGCACAAAACAGGATGGGGGCAGCACAAAACAGGATGGAAGCTGCACATAACAGGGTGGGGGACCAGGATGAGGAGCACATGCCATGATGGGGGAGCATGGACCAGGATGGGGGAGCATATGCCAGGATGGGGGAGAATATGTCAGGATGGGGGAGCATATACCAATAAAAATGCTTGCCACTGGGTTTATTAATAATTGAAAAAGTACATACAGTTGTGCTTACAAGTTTACGCATCCCAAGAAGAATTTGTAAGATATGTACCATTTTTGGAAAATATGAGTAATCCTTCAAAACCCAATGTGTTAATTTGGGAATATTGGTTAAGGTGAAACTATCATTGGTTAAGGAGTAACTGTTTATCATGTTTAAAGGGGTTTTCCCACAAACAAAAGTTCATTTTAATCAATAGATTTTTGAATAATAATAACTTCCATAATTGAATGTGTTTAAATATAATGTTCCTGTGCTGAGATAATAAATATGCCCCAGCTGCATACCGTGTAATGGCTGTGTCTGACTGTGCAGGAACATGGTCTGATCATACTACAATTCATGTGCAGGGGATGAAGCAAAAGAGGATACTGGTAACACAGCATGGGATCGCAGCTGATTCTTTTTGTGAGGTAAAACATTTCACTGCCTGCTTTTAAACAAACCTAAAGGAAAGAATCAATTGTAATCCCCAGCTGTATTGTCTGTATAGATTTTTTTTCTCCCCTTCCCGGCCCAGGAGCTGTGGTATGATCAGACCATGTTCCTGTACGGTCATACACAGCCAATACACAGTACACAGCAGGGGCACATTTATTAGTATTTAAAATCATGCTTATTGCTCTGATCAAAAGTGTGAAAACCCTGAATGTTTACAGTATGGACAAACAATACAGAAGTTAATGCGGGTCTTAAATGAATTTATAATGGCCTAGCATTTTTTGGGGTAAAACTGAAAAATTGTACAACCATTAATTTCTTCACCCTCCGCTTCTTACCACAGACATTACTTTTTTATTTTTCTGTCAATATAGCCATATCAGGGCTTGTTTTTTACGGGACAAGTTGTACTTTTGAATGACTCAATTTATTTTATCATGTGATGCATTACAGTAGAAAGTGGGAAACAAATTCCAAGTGCATCGAAATTGCAAAATATGCGCAATTCTAGTTTTTTATTATTATTTACCATGTTCAAAACATGGTAAAACTGACCTGGCAATATATTCTCCAGGTGACCACGAGTAAACAAATACCAAGCATGTATACTTTTTTCTATTTAAGTGGTGAAAAAAAATGTGGAAATTTGTAAGAAAAATTTTGATAATGACAGGTACGGGTGTCATCAGCAGACCCTCTGGTTGTCATTACAACCCATCGATGCCCCGCGATCACGTCATAGGTGCACCGATGGGGAGTTGACCGGCATTTTCACTGCTGGCACATATTGCAGAATTTAACAAGTTAACAGTCATCAGCCGTCATGTACAGTGAAAGATGTGTCAAAAGTCGTGAAGGGGTTAATAAGTGATTATCAATGTAATTTTCTTGTGCGTACATCTGCAGCTACATTTGTCCTTACTAGTGATAAGTGAACATGCTCGCCACTGCTCGGTACTCACCCAAGCATCACTGTGTTCGAAAAGCTTGGCACTCGGCAAGTATTTCCGGGTTGCTGGGGCGGGAACTCAGGTCACCTCCCTGCATGTTTGGCGCTCTTTAGAGAGCCAATGAACATGCAGGGATTGCCTACCAAGCACTGTAATGCCGTAGCCGTGTTTGCTGTGGGCATTGTAGTGATTGGCAGGTGTATATAAGACCGGGCGCCGCCATGCTCGTCACAGTCTACTCCGGAACCAGGCAGAGCAGGGAGAGCTGCTGCGGCATCAGGGAGAGATTTGCTTCTTCATAGTTAGTACAGGTATTCCACAACATATATATATATATATATATATATATATGAATATATATATATATCCAACTGAACTAACAGTCCTTCTGAGGACTAACCAGCTGCATATATTCAGTGGTGATAGCAGGAGTTAGGCAGGCAGGCAATGTACAGTATGTAGCAGACTGCAGTGCATATAGTGCAAGAGGGTCCATTGAATGTTCCTGCTGCTGCTGCTCTTACAAATATTTGTAGAAAGGGAAATTATTTTTTTTTATCATAATCCTGGTAATTTGCTTAAAAAGCTATCCAGAGTGCACCATTTTTCTGCTCCATTTGCTTGTTCTCGCTGGAGAATAAAGCCAGATCTGTTCCATATTTCAGCGATAAAAATCCAGAAATTTAAACTGAACTTGGAAACTATTGGCCTCCTTTTCTATTCTGTTGCAGTGTGTCGGTCAAGCTATTCACACTAGATGTCTGTGAAGGATAGTATTAGCAAATTACAGGCCTTCTATTTAAAACCGGGGTTCTCTGTCAGACATAACACCTATAAGAGTGTTCCAAAATCTGACATTTCTTCCATTTTCATTCCGTTGCAGTGTGTTGGTCAAGCTATTCACACTAGGTGTCTGTGAAGGATAGTATTAACAAATTACAGGCCTGCTATTTAAAACCGTGGTTCTCTGTCAGACATAACACCTATAAGAGTGTTCCAAAATCAGGCGTTTCTTCCATTTTCATTCCGCTGCAGTGTGTCCGTCAACCTATTCACAGTTTGTGTCTGTGAAGGATAGTATTAGCAAATTACAGGCCTCCTATTTAAAATTGTGGTTCTCTGTCAGACAGATCACATATAACTGCATTCCAAAATCAGCCATTTCTCGTGAACACGGAAAAAATTGTACTCCATTAAAAATGGGCAACGTGCATGGCAAGGGACGTGGAAGTGGATGTGATGGTGATAGTGCATGAAGAGGCCAAGGACGTGGCCGTGGGCAAGCTGAAATTGTGCCACAGCAAACACCCACATCTTATCGCTCAACCTTCCTGTCCCAATTAATAGGGGACCGCAGAACACCACTATTGAACCCAGAGCAGTGTCAAAAGGTTATTGGTTGGATAGCAGATAATGCTTCCAGTCACTTAGCTACCACCACCACCCTGTCTTCCACAGTCAAGTCTCAGTAGCCGTGAGTCTGGACCGCATATTCCTCACCCTGGTCCTCCTTCCTCCCACCATGCCGAGTGCCCGGAGACAACTGATCCCACACTTGGACACTCAGAAGAGCTGTTCACTTTTCCATTTGTAGATTATGGCCTCTAGCCCGGCCAGCATCAAGTGAGTCAAGCGGAGAACGTGTGTAGCGATGCCCAAATATTGGAGCAGCCACGATCACGCAAAGGTGATGGTGGGAAAGGGCAATTACTGTCGCAAGAGGTGGATGATGATGATGATGAGACACAATTGCCAGAAAGTCAGGAGGAGGACCAGGGTGCAGTAGTGAAAGACGAGGTGGTGGATGATATAGTAACTGACCAACCTGGCAGGGGGGCATACAGAGCGAGGACAGCAGCACACAGGGGGAGGGAGGCATAGCACCACAACAGGAAGGAAGAAGCAGTGTGGTGGATGCAGACACAAGGCAAGAAAGAGTTCCTCGTAATGCCAACACGTCGGAAGTTGCCAGTACAACAGTTAGGTCTTCCCGAGACTGGTTATTTTTTAAAGACTCTGCAGATAACCCCAAAACTGCCATTTGCACTACCTGCCAGGCCAAGCATCAGCAGAGATAGCAAAACTAGCAACCTGACCACCACAAGCATGATAAGGCACATGGCAGCAAAGCACCCGACTAAGTGGGCCGAACCCCAGGGTCCAGCAACAGTGTATGCGGGTGACACCACTGCTTCTTCCTCTGTTGTGCGTGCATGCCAATTCCCTGTCTAAGGCGCATGCCAAGATGTCTCCCACCCTGTACCTGTCATTGCACACTCTCAACTAGCACCATCAGCAAGAACATCCACGTCCTTGTCTCAGCGCAGCGTTCAGTTGTCCCTACCCCAGTCCTTGTAGCGCAAGTGAAAATATGCAGCCAATGCCCCACAGGCGGCACTGCTAAATTCACACATTTCGCGAATGCCTGCACTCGAAATGTTGCTTTTTAGGCTCTTGGAGATGGAAGCTTTCCACAACCTGATGGCGGCAGCCATCCCTCGGTACTCGGTCCCCCACCGCCACAATTTCTCCTGGTGTGCCGTCCCCACATTACACGAGCACGTGTCCCACAATATTAGACATGCCCTCAACAACGCAGTTACTGGGAAACAACACCTAACCACAGACACGTGGACAAGTGCTTGCGTGCAGGGATGGTACATGTCGCTGGCAACACACTGGGTTAATATAGTGGAAGCCGGGACCCAGTCGGACCTTGGGACTGAATACGTCCTCCCGAGGATTGTGGGCCCTGGGTCAATCAGGGTTGTTCCCACATTCTACAGCTCCTGCACATCCTCCTCCTCTTCAGCCTCCACATCAGTTGCAAGCTAGAAGCACTGCTGTACTGCCTCGGCCAAGCGGCAACAGGCTGTGCTGAAGCTAATATGCTTAGGTGACAAACCGCAAAACGCTGAAGATTTGTCGACAGCTCTGAAAGAGCAGGCAGATCTGTGGCTGACACCGCTGAACCTACAGCCAGGCATGGTCATGTGTGACAATGGCCGGAACCTGGTGGTGGCTCTGAGGTGAGGCGAGCTCACACACGTACCATGCCTGGTCCATGTGCTTAACCTCGTTGTTCAGCAGTTTCTCAAAACCTACCCGAATCTGTCGAATCTGCTTGTCAAAGTACGCTGCCTGTGTGCCCATTTTAGAAAGTCAGCTACAGCTTCCGCCGCCCTTGCCGTGCTTCAGCAGCATTTGCAGCTTCCAGCTCACCAACTAAACTGCGATGTTCCCATGCATTTGAACTCTACATTGCAGATGTGTGGAAGGATTTGTGAGCAGAAGAGGGCAGTTGTTGACTACCAGCATCAACAAGGCCGTCGGTATTCAGGTCAGACTCCACTCATAAAACCTCAGGAGTGGACATGGATGTCAGACATATGTACCATCCTCCAAAAATTTGAGGACTCCACCAAGGTGGTGAGCGGCGATGATGATATAATTAACGTCACCATCCCACTTCTCTGTCTTCTGAAATGCTCTCTGCTCACAATTAAAGCGGATACATTGCAGGCAGAACACGATGAGATGGAGCAAGGAACCATACAGGGTGATTCCACACAGCCCAGCCTCATCTCATCCCCATGTGGATTGGGTGACAATGTCATTATTGGTTGGTGACACTTGCAGACCCACGCTACAAGGAGAACTTTCTGTCTCTTATTCCTTTGCAGGACAGGCCTAATAAAATGGGGCAGTACGAGAAGGCCCTTGTTGCGGAATTATTAAAAAAATTCCCATCTGATAACGCTGGAGGCAGAGGTCACAGTTCGTTGGACAACCAAGGAGTATAGGTGAGAGACACACAAATGCAATCGAGCAGGGCCAGAGGAACACTGTCAAGGTTTTGGAACAGTTTTCTCAGACCCTCCCATCGCACAAGCCCTGATGCGCAGGGTACTCTCTCAAGGAGGGAAAAGTTGCGGAAGATGCTGAGGGAGTACCTTGCCAACCGTACCAACGTCCTCCGTGATTCCTCTGTTCCTTAGAATTATTGGGTATCCAATCCAATTGGGTAGCCAAGTGTCCAAGCTGGACACGTGGCATTAACTGGCTCTCTACGCCTTGGAGGTCCTGGCCTGCCCTGCCGCTAGCGTTTTGTCAGAGCGGGTTTTTAGTGCTGCCGGTGGAATTATAACCGATAGGCGCATCTGCCTGTCAACTGAAAAATGAACAAGGGCTGGATTGGGCCAGACTTCTCAACACCACCGAATGATAGCAGCGTAACATAAACTCAAATACAGTGTCTTTTTTTGGGAGGTGTAACTCTATTCCCATGCACCTCTGTCTTCACACCCAGACATTTCTGATTTTGTCTATTTGCTCTTGTCCTCCTCCTTCTACGCATCCTCATCCTCCACCACCATATCACCATCATATGTACCATATCAACATATCTACGTCTCTTGCAAGGGACATTGGAGTTCCTCCAAATATTTGTCAACCGTTGCTTCACTGCATAGGCAAACAGTATGGGAGACCCACTTACTAATAATGGGAACATTGCTTTCAGGAGGCCCTCCGACCTCTAAGTCTCTTGCAAGGGACATTGGAGTTCCTCCAAATTTTTGGCAGCCTTTGCTTCACTACATAGGCAAACAGTATGGGAGACACACTTCCTAATAATGGGAGCATTTTTTGCAGGAGGCCCTCCGACCTCTACGTCTCTTGCAAGAGGCATTGGAGTTCCTCCAAATTTTTGGCAGCCGTTGTTTCACTGCATAGGCTAACAGTATGGGAGACAAACTTCCTAATAATAGGAAAATTGTTTTCAGGAGGCCCTCTGACCTTTACGTCTCTTGCATCAGTTTGTTAGACCATGATTATAGTTGTTCTTTTCAGGATTCAATAGTTCCACACAATGCCAGTAGTATCAAATCCACTTTTTCTAATAGTGCTTCGATAAACGTTTATCACAGAATTTAGTGTACAATATAATAGCATTGTGAAGATTGTAAAAAAGTATTAACCAATCCTTAATCATGACACAAAACTAACCCAAATTCTGAGCAATACTAACTTCAGATTTGCAGCCAGAAAAGCCCTCACATTGGGCTTTATTTTAGCACCAAGTCTGTTCAGAACCACACCCATTCTCTCAGATACATGGCTTTCTATCAAAGGCTTTTTAAGTGCCGGAGCAATAAATGTATTTCTTGTGAGCATGTACACAAAACATAGAATTTCATGTCTTTTTCTACAGGAGAAACCTTTATTATCTTTAACTTCATGAATTGCAACTTCACTGCTGTGATTTATTTGATTGACTGTACTCTTTGCCACGTACAGTACGTAGGCTGCACAAGTGGACCATTGAAAAGAAAGATCAGACGCCACATGTCTGATGCGACTAGTTTGTCAGCAGTTAATATGTCTTCTGTATCACGCCACTTTGCTTGCAAACATAAAGGCAACCTTTCCTCATTTGTTTTTAGGGCTATAGAGAAAGTGTATAAAACTATAAGAGGTGGGAACTATGAGAGGTCACTTTTGAACAGAGAGTCCTATTGGATGTTTAAACTGAACACCAGGACACCTTTGGGCTTGAATATCAGACAAGATCTCATATTACATTACAATTGATTCCATTTTGATTCTTTGTATATTTTATATGTATTTTAGTATTTTGTGTGTATAGCATGTATTGTTGATATATTTGTTCAGTTTGTTCAGAATTTGGTGCCCTAATTCTATTGGACTTGGGTTAACATGTGACTTAGTATTACAATATATGCATCCAGAGTCTAGAGGTTGGAGATGACCATGATTAAGGCTTTGTAAGCTGAAACGTGTTGGTCGCTCAGTGTGTCTGCTCGATGTGCAATTAGTGATGAGCGAGTATGTTTTGTTAACCCTTTTGCCGAGTATACTCGGCAAAATGGTTAACAAAACATACTCGCTCATCACTATATGCAATGTGACATTCCAATAAAAGAAGACTTTTTACTACATTTTCTGCTGGATTTTCCCTTTTTTCTCTCACCATGTGATGTCTAGTCCAGTTCCAAACAACTCCGTGTGGAATCCACATGAGCTTCTGGTGTGGATGTTTCCGGAGCGCTGACTTATCCTTTTTTCTCCTCCCTCCTCTTACAATTTTGGATTTGAAAGAAAGTGGTATGCCACCCAGCTAAAACTCTATTTTTGAAGATGTGCTAACAAGACTTATGAAGACAATCACACGATCTCAATCATTCACAAAGAAACTTAATTTCTTTATTTTGTGAGTGTGTGAACTATAGTGGCACCGTAGAATTGGTGGCAGGACGACTGCGAAATCTCATCAGAAAATACTGGAAGAGAATTTGCATTTAACACCAAGCAAGCTGCACATGGTACACACTTGAACTTTTCAATATGACAATGATCAGGAACTTAAGGCCAAGTCAAATGCTTAATGATAGCAGCAGAGCAAAGTAAAGGTCCTGGAGAAGCCATCAGTCAGTAATTATTTTATTATTTAATTTCTTATACGTTGAGCATAACAGACATGTGATCTAAGTGATCACATATGTTTTCTTAGTACACATCCTACAAATTCTGCCTGCAGTAGGTAAACATATAAGAACAGATCTAGATAACTTGATCTAACAAAGTGTCAAATTATTGCTGTAGAGAGATCAGAGAATCTTCTTATTTTTCACCCCATTTACACAGCACATTAAACGTACGACAGAGTATTAGCAGAAGGAATTTTACCTTTTCATTAATCTGTGATAATATGTACATGCATAGTAAATTGATTTGAAATAAAATATGATTATTTAGTGCCAAGGCAGGACAAGAACGTTTCTGCTGCCAAGACAAGAACGTTTCAGCCATTTCAGGCAGCACAAATTATCAAACAGAAGGTTGAATTGATATCACATAGATTCATATTGATGGACAAGCTTTTCAATCAGCCAGTAATAAAAGGGAATAAAGTCAAATGCTTAAGATCTGATCAAAATATGTGATAACTTCACTGTCATATCCTGCATATGAATTATGTAAATCTAGAGCTTTCGATATATGCCATAACCTTAATGAGATGAGAGTCTCCAAGGTAATAGCAAGTGGATTTTTTGTTTTATATCACTATACCTAAACAATAAAGGAATATAATCATTAATTGCTATATAAATTGGTAAAATCAATGCAAAGAGTTTTTTGTGCTCACAGCTCTCAGAATGAAATATTTTTGCAGAATTTTCCATAAGCACAGATGTTGTCAATTTTCAGCACATGGAAATTTTAAAGATTGAATATCTAATTCTTGTAATTAAAATGATTTATTTTATTAATATGTGATTAAAAATATTGCAATGTAAATCCAGAACCATGTAACCGTGTTTCGAAGTAACAAAAGTTCTTGCTCAAAGCATGATGCGAAACAAACACACAACCTTTTCAAACTATAGAAATAATTAAATAAGATATCAGATAAGGGTTTGTAGTAAAACAGATATCTGTCAGAACTATCTTGCAGACACACTGTCTTGCAGTATTTTTTAATTACGCCTTAACAAAGAATAATCGTTTTTCTGTCGTGTTGGACATTCAATCTTCAACCAGTAAATTACCTATGATGGTTATTTTTGCCGTAGGTGGCTAACGACTGCATGAAGCGGGTTCAGGAGTTGAGCCTGCTTAGTATGTGGCAGATGCTTGCTTTGTTACATAGCCGACACCTGCCTGTAACTGAAGTCCATGGAGCTAGCTCCAATTATTGCCGTTTAACCATATAAATCAGCAATTGCAGTGGCACTATGGGTTACCAACGCAATCATGGGCCTGCTGAAGACCCCCATAACTGCCATCTTAGTCTTCATCTGAAGCTCGTCTGGACTTCATACAAGAACCACAATTTTACTACAAATTGCATTACTGTGGTATTGCGGTACATATACTCCTCAACATTGCATCAAGTAGGAAACGTCAAGGAAACAAATTTTCTAGACATCTCTATTTATTCAGTATAAAATGTCTGTGCCACACGCCGCAGAAAAACACGCATTTTCACACATTGCACACATTGACATGCTCTCAATGAGGTTAATAAGGCTTGTATGAGAAATGTTCTGCCATGCTGAATGCACTTGGGCACAACAATCATCAAGATAGCCCTTCTGGAAGATCCTTATGCAATTTACGACCAATGATGTCGCAGATGTGCTTATTAGGAGACAAATTTAGGCCACGCAAAATGCTCACATTAGCACAAGATACATATGGTTTTGCATTGTAGTGTTGAAAAACAGCTCATTTGAATATTATTAATATGTCTATAGATTTTTTAATTTCTAGAACTCTATGACTTTCCCTTCTTGGTGTTGCAATTTCAATGATGAGGTGTGTAATATAAACAGTGAAATTATTATATAGTCAGATCCCGTAAGGGGGCTAAAAAATATATAAAAAAAAAAGTTCCAAAAAACTTATGAGTGTAAACTATGTCTCCCTTAAACATTATGAAATTACATTTAAAAGAAAGCCCAAAAAAATATTTGGATATTTGGTATGGTCATGTCCAAAAAGTCTGATTCATCAAAATCTAAAATTATTTAAACCATATGCTGAAAAGATAAACAATGGAGATGCCAAATTTGCCAAACTTCTCACCTAAAATGCAATAAAAAGAGATCAAAATCTCATACCTACCTTAAAATAATATCAATAAAAAATTCAGATCACTGTGCAAAAAAAAAACAGGCCGTAACCCAGATCTGTAGATAGAAAATTAAAAACATTATGGGTGAGGTAATTTTTACTGCAAAATGAACACCATAAAAACAAAACACAAAAAAAATTAATAGAGTAATAGCGTTTTTTTTTTCACCATTTCACCCCAATTGGAATTTTTTCCCTATTTTCAGTGAATTATAAGGTGATATATAATATAAAACTACAACCTCTCCTCTACAAAACAAGCTCTCTTATGGCTATGTCAATAGACAAATAAAACAGTTATAACTCTAGGAACAAGTGAGAAAAAAATTAAAGCACAAATATGAAAAATGGGTCCCTTAAGTGTTAAAAAAAATAAAATTAACAACTTTTTTCATTTCTACAATGGCATTGTTACTAATCACTAGTTTGTCACCCCTTCAGGATTCAAAGAATGTTTCAGATTTTGTGTCCCTATTTTTCGCTCATTGACATACCTGTAGAATTATTGCTTTTTGAAGGCTAGGTTTTTGTTTTCATTTTAGAATAATTTTGAGTAATATTTCACAAACAACTTAAAGATATTTTTGCAGTTCTCTGAGCACTTTTCACTATTTTAAAGCTGGTGCAGGTATTGGCTTACTAAATGTATGTATATTTTTAAGTGTTCTGACTTTATTTATTAAAAATTTGTTTCTTTTGATAATGTTGTGAATTAAACATCGCCTATGCATACTGTGTAAAATTCATAACAAGCTTTCTCTGAGGACAGCCCTGGGGTTCTCTGCAATGCCCCAGGCTGAAACTACAAAACTGTCAGCCCTCGTGATCATAATGCAGGGTCAGCAGGTGTAGAACAAAGGGAGTTTTTTTTTTTGTTTATACTCCTGTATGCCTTGAACGATATTGATCATTGCATGTGTAGAGTTAAATAGATGACAGTTGAGATTCTTCCATCCATTACTGCAGAAGGGTTAATTTTCATGCTCTGCTACCCATCTGTGGGAGATTGTGTGGGTTCAAGTCTTGTTTCTGTATAATTACTTTGCTGTATGTTATGGTTTGCATATGACATAGTACATGTAAGAGTTAAAAAGTCGCTGTCATTTCACCATACTTTGTATAAGTAAAGGCTATAAGCAAATATAGGAAAGCTTGTAATTAATGTTGAGCGAGCACTAAAATGCTCGGGTGCTCGAAGCTCGGGCCGAGCTCACCGTGATACTCGGGTGCTCGACCCGAGCAACGAGCCCAATGTTAGTCTATGGGAGACCCAAGCATTTTTGCGGCAGCACCCCCGGCAGTCTGTAGAAAGCCTAAAAAGTGCCCAAAACGATAGTGACAGTGCTCAAATGACATGGGGACAGCATGGGGATCGCCCCAGGAAGCATTTCTGACCCCCAGGTCACTGCTGTCAACAACGTGGTCAGAGGTATTAAGCCACTTTTACGGGCTCACAATAAAACGTTCAAAAACAAAACTGAAAGTGCTTTCCTGTGAAATATGTTAAGGAACATCCTTTCCAGGGTAAAGACTTGTGTATAAGGTAAAATAAATAACCAAAAACAAAAATACTCCTCCACACCTTGGGCTATGTTCACAAGTAGCATTTTTTATGCGTTTTTGTACTTTTGTATTGCTTTCAACCGTGACAAATGCATTCACCGGGAAATGTCATTTTAACATTTTACAACATTATCTGCCCATGTGCTGTGTGACACATGCATACAGTGCTGAATAGACATGGGAACAGCATGAGGAAGACCCCTGGAAGCATCTCTGACACCCAGGTCACTGCCTAAAAGTGTGCCCATCAGAAGTGATTCTTGCCACATCAGACTTGCAAGTCCTTATCCCAGGGCAGTGTTCAATTGTACCTCCCCCATTCCTTGCCATGCAAGCGCAAGTATGCAGGCTGCCACCCACCCACCCCCAGGCTGCAATACCATACTGCTTGCTTGCACTTGAAATTGGGCATTTTAGTCATGTGGAGGCGGAATCTGGCCACCACGTCATGGCTGTGTCGGCGGCCTGGTATACATACTCAGTCCCCAGCCGCCCGGTGGCCGGGCGTCCATGCATGGTCCCCAGCCGCCAGGGGGCGGCTGGGTGTCCATAAACAGTCCCCAGCCACCCCTATTTGTCCCGGTAACCTTCCCCACACTTTTCTTAGCCTGGCCTACTTTAGGGCAGCATTGGCCGAGCCCACCAGACAACCAGATTCCTCCGGTGGGCCCTGGCTTCTCCACCAGGGGAGTTGAGAGTGCCAAGGTGAGGAGCATGATAATGATGATGATAGAAGTTAGCATCTGCTTTGTTTCCTTGGAATGCAAGTGTAAGTGTGCAGCCTGCCACCCACCCACCCCCAGGCTGCAATACCATAGTGCTAGCTTGCTTGCACTTGAAATTGGGCCTTTTAGGCATGTGGAGGCGGAATCTGGCCACCACATCATAGCTGGGTCGGCTGCCAAAAATTAGGATGGAGGAACTTGCAATGCTGGCAACACGGACCATGGTCACCCTGGTGGTATAGTGGTGGTGGAGGCTGAGGATAAGAAGAAGAGCAAAAAACAGCCGGAATGAGGAAGCGTATACCCATGTGTGGGTGTGAAGCGGTGCATGGGAATACACCTCCCGAAATAACACAGTGGATTTGACTTTGTTACTCTGCTGTCATTTGGTGGTGATGAGAAGTCTGGCCCAATCCAGCCCTTGTTCATTTTGATAAGGGTCAGCTTGTCAGCATTGTCAGTTGACACGCGAGTGCGCTTATCAGTTATAATACCCCCAGAAGCACTAAAAACACGCTCCGATAACACGCTAGTGGCAGGGCAGGCCAGGACCTCCAAGGCATACAGAGCGAGTTCATTCCAAGTGTCCAGCTTGGATACCCAATAATTAAAAGGCACAGAGGAATCACGGAGGACGCTGGTACGGTCGGCAAGGTACTCCCTCACCATCTTTTGAAACTTTCCACTCCTTGAGAGAGTACCCTGCGCCTCAGGGCCAGTAAGCTGGGCGGGTCTCAGAAAACTGTCCCAGAATGTTGACAGTGTTCCCCTGCCTCTGCTGGATTGGAGTTGCATCTCTCTCGCTGTAGACCTTGGTTGGTCACCGAACTGTGACATCTGCCGCTAGCGTGTTCAGATGGGAATTTTTTTAACAGTTCTGCAGCAGGGGCCTTCTGGTACTGCCACATTTTTGTACACCTCTCCACCTCAGTAATAAGAGAGTGAAAGTTCTCCTTGTAGCGGGGGTCTAAAAGTGTCACCACCATTTTGACAAAGCGAGGGTCACTGTTAAGGCAGCTTAACATAAAGTCAGCCATGCGTGCCAGACTGGTAACGGGCAAGACTTCCGTGTCCTCACCAAGATGACGACTGACCATGCTCTCCTCCTCCTCCTCCCCTCTGTCCTCCGGCCACCCACACTGAACCGACGGTATGACAGTTGTACAGGTACTACCGTCTACAGCGCATGATACCAGCTCCTGTTCTTCCTCCTCCTCCTCCTCCTCCTCTCCCTCATTGTCCCCCAATGCACGTTGGGATAAGATGAGGCTGGGCTGTGTGTAATCGCCCATTACGGCTTCTTGATCGATCTCATCATACACTGGCTGCAATGCCTCCTCTTTAATTCTCTGCAGAGAGCGTTGCAAAAGACAGACAAGTGGGATGCTGACACTAATGATGGCGTCATCGCCACTCACCATCTTGGTGGACTCCTCAAAGTTTGTCAGGATGGTACATATGTCAGACATCCAGGTCCACTCCTGAGGTCTTATGTGTGGAGTCTGACCTGAATATCGACGGCCTTGTTGCAGCTGGTACTCCACAACTTCTCTCTTCTGCTCACAAATCCATTGCAACATGTGTAGGGTAGAGTTCCAATGTGTGGGGACATCACACACCAGTCGGCAAATGCTGCTGCAACACAGCAAGGGCAGCAGAAGCTGTAGCCGACTTCCAAAAATGAGCTAACAGGCGGCGTACTTTGACAAGCAGATCTGGCAACTCGGGGTACGATTTAAGAGACCGCTGAACCACGAGGTTAAGCACGTGAGCCAGGCATGGTACGTGTGTGATCTCGCCTCGCCTCAAAGCCGCCACCAGGTTACGGCCATTGTCACACACGACCATGCCTGGATGTAGGTTCAGCGGTCTCAGCCACAGATCTGCCTGCTCGTTCGCAGCTGTCCACAACTCACAAGCAGTGTGAGGTTTATCACCTAAGCTTATGAATTTCAGCACAGCCTGTTGCCGCTTGGCTGAGGCAGTACTGCAGTGCTTCCAGCTTGTAACTGATGTGGTGATATTTGAGATGGAGGCTGAACATGAGGAGGAGGAGGATGATGCGCAGGAGATGTACACTGTGGGGGCAACTTTGACTAACATAGGGCCCGCAATCCTGGTTGTGGGGAGAATGTGTTCCGTCCCAAGGTCCGACTGGGTCCCAGCTTCCTCTATGTTTATCCAGTGTGCCATCAGGGAGATGTACCGTCCCTGGCCACAAGCACTTGTCCACGTGTCCGTTGTCAGGTGGACTCTCCCAGTAACTGCGTTGTTGAGGGCACGGCAGTTGTTTTGGGACACGTGCTTGTGTAGTGCGGGAATGGCACACCGGGCAAAATAGTGTCGGCTGGGGACCGAGTACCGAGAAACGGCCACCACCATAAGGTTGCGGAGAGATTCCGTCTCCACAAACCTAAAAGGCAGCATTTCCAATGCAAGCAGTCGTGAAATGTGCGAATTTAGGACTGAGGCCTGTGGGGCGTTGGCTGCAAATTTGAGCTTTCATTCAAAGGTGTGGGATATGAACAATTGAACGCTGTGGTGGGACGTGGACATTGATGCTGTTTCTTGAGAAACTGCCATAACAAGTCAAGACTGAGAGGAGAGGGCATCTTTGCATGCAGTATGGACAGGGGATTGCCTTGCACACACAACGGGGGGTTCTCTTACATGCACAAAAGTGGAAGAAGCAGTGGTGACACCCGCTGACACTGGTCGTGGACCCTGGGGTTCGCCACACAAAGTCAGGTGGTTTGCTGACATGTGCCTGATAGTGATGAGCGAGCATGCTCACCACTGCTCGGTACTCGCCCGAGCATCTCAGTACTCGAGATGCTGGGAGCTCGCTGAGTACTTGAGCGATGCTCGGGCGGGAGTTCGGGTCCCCGTCCTGCATGTCTGGCACTATTTAGAGCACCAATCATGCAGAGATTGTCTGCAACTCACTGTAATGCCACAGCCATTGTGGTTGTGGCATTACAGTGATTGCCCAAATCGATGGGAACAGTGCTCACAGTGAAACATGAAAAGCCGGCAATTCAGCAGCGGCATACACCGGTACCCGACAATTTAGAACAGAAAGAATAGAGCATCACACATAGATTAGATAGATAGAAACATGTCAGTCACATATATAATAAGTACAGTGACAGTGTTAGTTACTGTACTTGTCATTTACTGTTAAAGAATTTATTAAAAAAAAATAATAGTGTTTTCATGCACCTGTCTATTTAAAAAAGCCGGCCGACAATTCAGCATCGGTAACCGACAATATAGAACAGAAAGAATAGAGCATCACACATAGATTAGAAAGATAGAAACATGTCAGTCACATATATAATAAGTACAGTGATAGTGTTGGTTACTGTACTTGTCATTTAGTGTTAAAATAAAGGATTTATTAAAAAAAAAATTGGCGTGTGGTATCCCGTAATTTTAGTCTCTAGCGGAGGTTAAGCAGACGGCTAGGGCAGATGTTACCCACGGAGATTCCCAGGCTACTAATATCAGCCTGCAGCAGAATACCTAGCCTTTACTAGCTATTAAAATGGGGGACCCAAAAAAAAAATGATGTGGGGTCCCCCCTATTTTAATAGCTAGCAAAGGCTAGGCAGACAGCTGGGGGCTGATATTAATAGCCCAGGAAGGGTGCCATGAATATTGGCGCCCTCCCAGGCTAGAAACACCAGCCATTTCTGGCACTTAGCCTTGCTCTTCCCACTGCCCTGTAGTGGTGGCAGTGGGGTTTTAGGGCTGGGGTTGATGTTAGCTTATAATGCTAGCTGACATCAAGCCCGGGTTAGTAATGGAGCGGCGTCTATAAGACACCACCATTACTAACCCCATAGTCAAAGTTAAAAAAAAACACAAACACCCAGAATAAAGTCCTTTAATTGAAATAAACAACACACAATTCTTTAATGTTCTAAATTAAACCATACTTACCATCACGTCCATTCCAGCTGAAGCCAACGATCTCCTGCAATAAAAATAAAATAATAAACCAACCTCATCCTTACCTTTCCATGGTTCCCAGGATGGCTTCAGCTCTGCTACATCGAGATGACAGGCTGGACCGCAGCAGAACGCTGCCATCCAGCTTGCCATGCCGGAGACACTGAGAGGCTTCTCAGTGATGCTCCTCAGTGTCTGGCTGTGATGGCACCCAGATGAGCCGAGTTCATGTCCAATGAACTCAGCTCACCTCATGCACGTCACTGACAGCGTGGGAGAAGTCTCCTGCGCATGCGGTGAGCGCAGGAGAATTCTCCCACGCTGGAATGGCATTGAGATGACAGGCTGGATGGCAGCTGAGCACTGCCATCCAGCATTCCATCCTTCATAAACACTGCAGAGCACAGGCATTCTTGCGCTCTGCAGTGTCTCTGAAGGATGACAAGCTGGATGACAGCGCTCAGCTGTGATGAAGCCTGTCATCAGAATTCCATCCCAGCATGGGAGAATTCTCCTACGCTCAGCGCTGAGCGCAGAAGTAGGAACGGGCTGCCCCCAACCACCAGCTGCCTATTTGTACTTGGCTGGAAATTACAGGGAAGCCCTTTTTTGAATTATTTCATGAAATAATTAAAAAAAAAAAATACGTGGGGCTTCGCCCTATTTTTGTGTCCAGCCAGGTACAACTAGGCAGCTGGGGGCTGGATTCCGCAGCACAGGGAGGCCCAAGCTGTCTGCCCCCCCACCCCCCGCTGCAAATTGCAGTCCGCAGCCACCCCAAAAAATGGCACGTTCATAGAAGCGCCATCTTCTGCCGATGTACCCAACTCATCCAGGGCCCTGGTGCGGTGGCTCACTGGGTAATAAAGGGGTTAGGGCCAGCTTGGTATTATCAGCTGGCCCTAAGCCCAAAATTCATGGGGTCACGCCAATATTAGACATGACCGCCATGTAAAGTATTTAAAAAAAACACAACACCCAGAATAAAGTCCTTTAATTGAAATAAATACACATTCCTTTAATATTCTAAATTAAACTCTACTCACCGTCACGCCCATTCCAGCTGAAGCCAATGTCTTCTGCAATAAAAGTAAAATAATAAACCAACCTCATCCTTACCTTTCCATGGTTCCCAGGACAGCTTCAGCTCTGCTACATTGACATGACAGGCTGGATCACAGCAGAAAGCGGCCATCCAGCTTGCCATGCCGCAGACACTGAGAAGCTTCTCAGTGAAGCTCCTCAGTGTCTGGCTGTGACAGCATCCAGATGAGACGAGTTCATGTCCAATGAACTCAGCTCACCACATGCACGTCACTGACAGCGTGGGAGAATTCTCCTGCGCATGCGGTGAGCGCAGGAGAATTCTCCCACATTGGGAAGGCATTCTGATGACAGGCTGGATCACAGCTGAGCGCTGCCATCCAGCTTGTCACCCTTCAGAGACACAGCAGAGCGCAAGCATGCCTGCACTCTGCATTGTCTATGAAGGATGGCATGCTCAGCTGCCATCCAGCCTGTCATCTCAATGCCATCCCAGCATGGGAGAATTCTCCTGCGCTCAGCGCTTGAGCAGGAGAATTCTCCCACGATGGGATGCCATTCTGATGACAGGCTGAATCACAGCTGAGTGCTGCCATCCAGCTTGTCATCCTTCAGAGACACTGCAGAGGGCAAGCATGCCTGTGCTCTGCATTGTCTATGAAGGATGGCATGCTGCTCAGCTGCCATCCAGCCTGTCATCTCAATTCCATCCCAGCGTGGGAGAATTCTCCTGCGCTCACCGCATGCGCAGGAGAATTTTCCCACGCTGTCAGTGACGTGCATGAGATGAGCTGAGTTCATTGGACATGAACTCGGCTCATCTGGATGCCGTCACAGCCAGACACTGAGGAGCATCACTGAGAAGCTTCTCAGTGTCTGCGGCATGGCAAGCTGGATGGCAGTGTTCTGCGGCGGTCCAGCCTGTCATCTCGATGTAGCAGAGCTGAAGCCGTCCTGGGAACCATGGAAATTTAAGGATGAGGTTGGTTTATTATTTTATTTTTATTGCAGGAGATCATTGGCTTCAGCTGGAATGGGCATGACGGTAAGTAGAGTTTAATTTAGAACATTAAAGAATTTTGTGTTTATTTCAATTAAAGCACTTTAATCTGGGCATTTGTGTTTTTTTAACTTTGACTATGGGGTTAGTAATGGGGGTGTCTTATAGAAGTCTCTCCATTACTAACCTGGGCTTGATGTCAGCTGGCATTATAAGCTGACATCAACTCCAACCCTATTACCCCACTGCCACCGCTACAGGGCAGTGGGAAGAGTGAGGCTAAGTGCCAGAATTGGCGCATCCTTTGGATGCGCCATTTCTGGGGCGGCTGACGGTTGGTGTTTCTAGTCTGGGAGGGGGCCAATATTCATGGCACCCTTCCTGGGCTATTAATATCAGCCCCCAGCAGTCTGCCTAGTCTTTGATAGCTATTAAAAAAGGGGGAACCCCACGTCATTTTTTTTGGGTCCCCCATTTTAATAGCTAGTAAAGGCTAGGTATTCAGCTGGGGGCTGATATTAGTAGCCTGGGAAGCTCCGTGGGTATTACCCCCTTCCCAGGCTTCAAACATCTGCCACAGCCGTCTGCTTAACCTCAGCTAGAGACTAAAATTACGGGGAACCCAACGCCAATTTATTTTTTTAATAAATCCTTTATTTTAACACTAAATGACAAGTACAGTAACCAACACTATCACTGTACTTATTATATATGTGACTGACATGTTTCTATCTATCTAATCTAAGTGTGATGCTCTATTCTTTCTGTTCTAAATTGTCGGGTACCGACGATGAATTGCTGGCCGGCTTTTTTAAAGAGACAGGTGCATGAAAACACAATTATTTATTTTAATAAATCCTTTAACACTAAATGACAAGTACAGTAACCAACACTGTCACTGTACTTCTTATATATGTGACTGACATGTTTCTATCTATGTAATCTATGTGTGATGCTCTATTCTTTCTGTTCTAAATTGTCGGGTACCGGTGAATGCCGCTGATGAATTGCCGGTCGTTTTTTTTAAAGAAACGGGTGCATGAAAATCGGTGGGCACTAGTGTGTTCAAAGTGCCCTGCTATGTTTTTCATGCACCCTCCTATATACCCTGCCAGTCTGTCTGCCTATATATTCTGCCTGCCTGATGTTTAATTGAGCACTGTTCCCATCGATTTGGGTAATTTTTTACATTCTGCAGACCGCCGGGGGGGGACAGCCAGAAAAATGCTCGAGTTTCCCATAGACTTACATTGGGCTCATTGCTCGGGTCCAGCACCCGAGCATTCCAATGTGCTCGACCCGAGCTTCGAGCACCCGAGCATTTTAGTGCTCGCTCATCACTAGTGCCTGATCATGCTGGTGGTGGTCAGGCTGGTAGTTTTGTCACCCCTGCTGATGCTGGCATGGCAGGTGGTACAAATGGCCTTTTTGGGGTTATCAGCAGAGTCTTTAAAAAAAAAAAAACTCTGGAAGATCTACTGGTTGTACTGGCAACGTCTCTCGTGTTGGTGTTACGGGGAACTGTTGCCCGCCCTCTGTGTGCGGCCACCACACTGCTTCTTCCTGCCTGTTGGGGTACTCTGCCTCCCTCCCCCTGTGTGCTGCTGGCCTCGCTCTGCGTGTTCTCCTGCCACGTTGGGTCAGTTACTAGATCATCCACCACCTCCTCCTCTTCCACTTGCGCACCACGATCCTCCTCCTCACTTCATGGCAATTGTGTCTCGTCATCACCCAACTCTTGTGACAAATTGCCAGCGTCGACTTCCTCTGGCCGTGGCTGTTCAAATATTTGGGCATCGCTACATGGGATCTCCTCTTCCACCACTTCAATCAGAGCAGGCGAGGGGCACAAATATGGAAATGGACCAGTGAACAGATCTTCAGAGTGTCCAAGTGTGGGATCAGTTGCTGTCTGACGACAATCGGCATGGTGGGAGGAAGGAGCATCAGGGTGAGGAGGAGTATGTGGTCGAGACTCACGGCTACTAAAACTTGACCATGTGGAAGACAGACCGGAGGTGGTGGTGCCCAGGTAACTGGAAGTATTATCTGCTATCCAATTAATAACCTGTTCACACTGATCAGTTCGCAATACTGGTGTTGTAGTGTGCTTCCCTAGTAATTCGGTCAAGAAGTGGGAGCGAGAAGATGTGGCTGTTGGTTGTGGCACATTTTCACCTTGGCCACGGCCCCGTCCTCTACACGCACCATCACCAGAACGTTCAGTTCCACATCCCTCGCACTATCAATGGAAAAAGGGTAATAAAAAGGATATTAGAACCGTGGAAGAGGAAAACCACAGTTCTATTTCTCTGGCCTACACCAGAATCTTTTAAACCGATATATTTGTGTCTGAACAGTCAGGGAGACACCATTACTGTTTTTTTAATGTAAAAAAGGCCAATAGCTGGATAATACAGAGATTTGAACCGTGGAACTGCAAAACCAAACTTCTAGTTATCTGGCCTACACCAGAATATTTTAAACAGATATATTTGTGTCTGAACAGTCAGGGAGACACTATTACTGTTTTTTTATGTAAAAAAGGCCAAAAGTTGCATAATACAGAGATTTGAACCGTGGAACTGCAAAACTAAACTTTTAGTTATCTGGCCTACACCAGAATATTTTAAACCGATATATTTGTGTCTGAACAGTCAGTGAGACACTATAAGGCTGCGTGCCCACGATGCGTTTTTCAAGCGTTTTTGCTGCGGAATTTTCCGCAGCGTAAACGCTTGGAAAATGCATGGTAAACCTTGTGCCATGGTCCCCTATGCAAATCCGCACTTTCAATGCCCATGCTGCGGATTTTTCCGCAGCGTTTATGCTGCGCTCAAAAATCCACAGCATGTTCGTTAATTTTGCGGAAGCGCTGTGTTTTCGCCGCCATTGACTTGCATTAGAACACGCCAATTCCGCAAGACTACATCTGTACTTGCATAATTGCCGCGTTCTAATGTGCGAATGGTACCCGAGTGTGGAGAAGAGAAGACTCTCCTCCACACCCAGGTACCAAAGAACCTGTGAAAAAAAGAATAAAATAAAAAATAAAGATTACATTCACCTTCTGGCGGCCCGCGCTGTGCTCCTTCTCCTTTGCTGGCACATCGGGTTGGATTGTAGGACCTGCGGTGACGTCACAGTCATGTGACGGTAGGTCCTTCAGTACAGGGAATCGCGATATCCGGGCAGCCAGGAATGAGCGCAGCAGCACACCCCGTGCCATCGGAAAGTAAGTATCAAGGTTTATTTTTTTATTTTTAACCATTCTAAAGGTCACACAATATAAATCCATGCTGTTTGCATGGATTTATATAGTGTGACCTAGTTATCAAGCACTTTCCAAGTGATGCTAAAATCGCTTTGAAAGCGCTTGTCAATCCGCATGCGGAAACGCATGTGAATCCGCATGTATTAAGCAGGAAAAACGCATGTACAATCCGCATGCGTTTTTTTCTGCCAGGGAGAAGCAGAAATGCTGCAGAAATTTTCTGCTTCATTTCTGCATCGTGGGCACATAGCCTTACTGTTTTTTTTAACGGAAAAAAAGGGCAAAAGCTGGATAATACTGAGATTTGAACCGTGGAACTGCTATACCACAGTTATAGTTATGTGGCCTACACCAGAATATTTCAAACAGATATATTGGTGTCTGAACAGTCACAGACACACTAAATTTTTTTTTTTTTGGGGGGGGGGGGGGTGATACCAAAAGGTTAATAAGACGCATATTTGTACAGTCTGACTGAGGGAAAAAAAAATACAGGATTTAGATGAAAAAAAAAAGGATTTTTCCTAGCCCCTGAGACCGGGGTGATAAGTCTAGCAATTTGACCACCAGGAGCACACAGGACTGTAATGCACTGTTTGTTGGTATAACCACTGCGTCTCCTATACAGCCTGCCTGCCTACTATCTGAGATGGATATTAGTCCTGAGAAGGACTGTTTGTTTGATTTGGCAGCCTTTAGAGACTCTACACTAACTATTTTGCACTATAGTTCTCTCCCTAGCTCAGCAGCACTCTCCCTACACTGTCTGATCCCGGGCCACTGTGTCCAAGATGGCGGCGCCCGGTTTTAAATACTCGAGGTGACGCTGTGCGGCCAGCCAATCACTGTAATGCCCACAAACAACATGGCTGCGGCATTACAGTGACTGGCTGGCAATCCCTGCATGTTCATTGGCTCTGTAAAGAGCGCCAAACATGCAGGGCGGAGACCCGAGCTCCCGCCCGAGTAACCCGGAAATGCTCGGTGCTCGCCGAACATCCCGAGTAGTGAGATGCTCGGGCGAGTATCGAGCAGTGTCGAGCATGCTCGCTCAACACTACTTGTAATATATGATGGTAGGGTATGAGATATATTTTTTGTCTTTTGTAGGTTTTGCATCTTTTTGTTAGTGTGAACATGCTCCTATTTCTTGCATGTGTACCATCTTAGACCTCAGTTCACATTGCTTGGTTTTTTGTCTTATTTGCATTCTGTGCAAATTAGGGGTGTGGCATGCCCCTTGTTGAGCTGGTTTGTATATATGTAGCTTACCACGGGCTTAGGTGGTCTGATATTGGGACCCGGTTCTATTTGTCTACACTTTTATATGCATTACTTCAACTTTGATATACAGTGAGGTTTTTAATATAGACAGTGTAGGACCGTCCCAATTTAGGGTCACCTTGTCGCTGGTAGGACGGCTTGTATACTTTTTTTGATCAAAAATAGTTCACTAAGTACCCTATATTTCATATGCAACTTTGCTTTACATTTATATATAATGATGGTAGGGTGTGAGATATATTTTTTGTCTTTTGTAGGTTTTACATCTTTTTGCTAGTGTGAACATGCTCCTATTTCTTGCATGTGTACCATCTTAGACCTCAGTTCACATTGCTTGGTTTTTTGTCTTGTTTGCATTCTGTGCAAATTAGGGGTGTGGCATGCCCCTTGTTGAGCTGGTTAGTATATATGTAGCTTACCATGGGCTTAGGTGGTCTGATATTGAGACCCGGTTCTATTTGTCTACCCTCTTACATGCATTACTTCAACTTTGATATACAGTAAGGCTTTTAATATAGACAGTGTAGGACCGTCCCAATTTAGGATCACCTTGTCACTGGTGGGACGGCTTGTATACTTTTTTTGATCAAAAATAGTTCACTAAGTACCCTATATTTCATATGCAACTTTGCTTTACATTTATATATAATGATGGTAGGGTATGAGATATATTTTTTGTCTTTTGTAGGTTTTGCATCTTTTTGCTAGTGTGAACATGCTTCTATTTCTTGCATGTGTACCATCTTAGACCTCAGTTCACATTGCTTGTTTTTTTGTCTTGTTTGCATTCTGTGCAAATTAGGGGTGTGGCATGCCACTTGTTGAGCTGGTTAGTATATATGTAGCTTACCACGGGCTTCGGTGGTCTGAAATTGGGACCCGGTTCTATTTGTCTACCCTTTTATATGCATTACTTCAACTTTGATATACAGTAAGGTTTTTAATATAAACAGTGTAAGACCATCCCAATTTAGGGTCACCTTGTCGCTGGTGGGACGGCTTGTATACCTTTTTTGATCAAAAATAGTTCACTAAGTACCCTATATTTCATATGCAACTTTGGTTTACATTTATATATAATGATGGTAGGGTATGAGATATATTTTTTGTCTTTTGTAGGTTTTGTAATATATGTTGTCAGAAAAATGTGCTTCTTTCTCCACTCATGAGAGACAGAGAAACAGTCAGGATTACTTATTTCTAGAAGTTTGTCCTAAATCACCCCAGAGATGAATTTACAGCTACACTGCTCAGTACTGCTGTATAATGTCCATTATGCTGCTTCTGCAACGAAACATGTGCTACCTAGAGACCTGAGAGCAGGAATATCTCATATTTATATGTACTGTGTGTGGTAGACATGATAGCAGCTTGTCTCTACCCACTAGCTCAGTTCGAGCAGAAACATTAGAGATGAAGCATGCAGAGGCGAAAACTGGTAAAAATTTGTGATAAATATACAAGTCATATAGTGGACATAAACAATTCAAGCCTAATTCTCTAAATGTCAGTGTATACCCTTTCACTTTAGTGAATTTTCCTGAAATGCAGACAGGTGATTGTTAAAGCCTTTTTAAAGGCTAGATAACCCCTTTTAAAGGTAAGCTGATTTTACCTATGTAATCTTAGAGTAACATGATGATGGAAAGGAGACCCTGATTACTGTGATGTGTCACTTACTGGGCCGTGTTTTTCTGTTTCAATAAAATCAGTGTTTTATCAGCAAGAGATTTTCACTACAGAACACTGTACCATGCCTCCTAGTCCAATCACTCCCCCAGCACTGTATCCTGCCTCCTAGTCCAATCACTCCCCCAGCACTGTATCCTGCCTCCTAGTCCAATCACTCCCCCAGCACTGTATCCTGCCTCCTAAGTCCAATCACTCCCCCAGCACTGATCAGCAGCTCTCTGTCACTATACTATGTACATAGAGAGCTGGGATGTGGGTGGGGTAATACTCAGCTCACCATCTCAGCTCCGCTAGAACTGCAGCAGAGAAAACTGATTCTGTCATAACTGGAAAACTAAGTGATACATTGCTGTAATCAGGGTATCTGTCCCTACATCATGCTGCTATCAGATTAAATAGCAAAAACTAGCTGACAGATTTTCTTATTTATTTATTATATTTTACTCACTTACATAGCGTCATTAATTCCACAGCGCTTTACAGACATTATCAGCACTGTCCCCATTGGGGCTCACAATCTACAAACCCTATCAGTATGTCTTTGGAGTGTGGGAGGAAACCGGAGAACCCAGAGGAAACCCACGCAGGCACGGGGAGAACATACAAACTCATTGCAGATGTCGTCCTTGATGGGATTTGAGCCCAGGACCCCAGTGCTGAAAGGCTTCAGTGCCAACCACTGAGCCACCGTGCTGCCCATTTTCTTGATGCCTTTGCTTGAATTAAGACATTAATTATAATGCTATATTTTTTCTACAGAAATCCTCTTCTAAAATCATGCTATAGATTTGAGAAGCTGGGATTCCATTTAAAAATAATCCACTAACAAAGAAATTTGGAACATATCTATCTAGCTGTTTGTTAGTTTTGCTGGCATTTACTTATTATATAGAAAAATTAAGCTACTTGGTTTCTTCATTTGAAAATTCTCCTCATATAGTTCCATGTTTGTTACATTTCACTTCTAGCCCGTGGCCTCCAGGGTGAAATAATTAAATTACAAATTAGAACATCACTTTAAGCTGTTTACATACTATCTTGTGTCGCTGGTTCTAGTACTGCTCACCGTGATGCCTTTTATTGGGCTATTCTTCCACCTTGTATAACTTGTAGTACAATGACATTCATATTCATTATTTTCTATATTATAATTTGACATCCAAATATGCTGTTATAGCATATAAAATGATAATAATTTCAGAGCGGGGCGTGGCCTGGCTATGGAGGAATAGCGTCGCACAGTTAGCTGCTCCCGTCTCTAGACCAGCTTCAGAACCTGCCTTACACTCCAATACAGGCCAAAACATCGCCAATGCCAGCAAAAAGAAAGAAGAACCCAGCGCACACAAATGTGTGTGCCATTTTCTCGTCCCTCCAGCAAGTGGTACCCACTGTCTTAGGAGCACAGCTTCCTCCCAACCCGCAACAGCAGGATCCAAGATGGTGTTGTCTCTCCCTGCTCAGTGCTCTCCAGCTCTGTCATCCGAAGATGGGAGCTTCAGGTGAATTACCTCTCCTCCTCACCTGTGTGGAGCAGATGTGGATGTCTCCTTTGGTGGAGGGCGAGTGTTTGGAGTCCCGGGCTTGAGATTCTGAGGGTGTCTCTTTTGTTACACACAAGGGGGTCTTTCACCTCAAGATTAGTGTTGAGCCACCCCCGTAGTGTTCGAGTTCGGTTCGTCGAACACCCGTGTGTTCGCCGAACTGTTCGTCGAACTGTTCGTCGAACACCTTCGAACACCGTTAAAACCAATGTCAGGCAAACAAAAACACATAGAAACACATAGAAAACACCTTCAAAGGTGTCCAAAAGCTGACAAACTGCTCAGAAGACATAACTAACACATGGAAAAGCGACAAGTACATATAGTCATGCGAAAAGAAAAGAGGTGGAGGAGTAAAAGGAGGGGGAGACACAGATATAGGCATATCATGCCCTTCTAAAATCCAAAAAGTGAGAAGCCGACACGGCCAGTCCGTTCCTGCCCGTGCCACCTCCGTGTCGCCGGGTTTGTGCCAGAGCCGCGGTGGACCCTGACGGCCAGCCCCCCTCTCCCAATACTGGAGCCTGTCCGATGGTGGGTCGAGCGAGCACCCCTGTGGTGGAGGCAGCTCTAAGCTTTTTAATTTAAATTGTCTCTCTAATTTGAATGAATACACTTTAAATCCTTTCACAAGGATCTATTGGAGGGCAAGTCTCATGCCAGCAGCCGCGTAATTCCAGCTCCAGTAGCGTCCACTAAAGCTGCTGCAGTTAAAAAGCTTTTATAAGGATCGAGCTCGGCTGTCCACCGCAAAGCATCCTACCGCCAGTCCCAGCCCCTATGCCTTGGGGTGCCTCCTGATGCTCTTCACTGAGTATCCCGTGGTCCCGAAGCATTTCCTTTGAAAAAATTAAGTGTCCAAACTACAGGTGGTGTAGCTTGCTTAACAGCTGGGATAATCAGCTGACTAGCAGACACTGCTACTAGGCACAAAGTATTTCCTGGGCTTGATGCAGTAAAAAATTTGTAATTAGATACTCTCGTTGGATGCTGAGAAAGCTTTCCATAGAGTCTCCTGGCACGCCATATATTATTCTCTTAAAAAGCTTGGGGTAGGGGTCTAGGGGACCCTTTTATAGCCAAAATCACAGCCCTGTATCGCAATACGTCACCTAGGCTGAAGATAAATGGAACTGTAGCACCCTGAGGGCTCGGTTGCTACAGAGGTATTGCACCTCACCCAGAGGTGTGATATCTCACTCTCAGGTAAGGATGGAGTGTGGATCAGGACCCGACACCTGCATGCATTACACCATATTGCCATGGGGCAGGGCGACCAATATGCCCCTGAGATGGGCACGACAGTCCCTGTCCCTGGCTGGAGTGGGGGGAGGGAACACTGAGGAAGGGGAACCCTGTAGTGCAGGAGCAGGGAGGAAGCAGTTCCTGGGTGCATTGAGAAGGGAGTATAAAAGGTGGGCACCATCTTAGTTCAGTGCAGAGAAGTCTGAGCAGAAGTGACAGGTGCTCTGCATGAGCTCTGCTCCGGAGGCGGGCCTAGTAACAGAGGCCCAGGCCTGGAAGAGGGAGAAGGAAGGAAGAGGAGCAGAGAAGGCTCCAGGAACGAGGAACGAAGGGATCCAAGGGGTGCGGACGGGCGAGTCGCCACCTCACGCCCGAATCCACCTGCGTGGAGGGGTCACGCCAAAGGGGGAGACCGGTCCCCAAAACTAGTGGAGGCGGGAAATGACCCTCAGCTAGAAACCGGAGGCTGTGACATTTTATGTGGCGCAGCCCCTCGCTACACCCGCTTGGAAGGCACCACATAGGGTCAGGGAAACTGGCGCCAAGTTTACCAAGAGGAGGCCCGAGGCAGCCGGACAGAAGGGTTGGTAAGAAAGGCCAGACAAAGGACACACAAAGGGGGTCCTGTGAAGCACTCCAAAGCTATCTGGGAGTTGTCTGAGTCCCTCACCTGGTGAGCACAGTACGACGTGGGCAGCAGTTACCTGGAGAAGTGGTCTGGATAATAAGAACTGTGAGTAAAGGCCCTGGACTGCATCACTGACTCCGTGTCGTTACTGCTGCTGCCCTGCACCATCACCCCCATCCTCCGCATACACTGCCCTGAGGCTATACTCCTCCCGTGGGGAGTTATGCTACGCTCTGCTGCACCCACAACACCAGCCTCAGCGGTCTGCCCTGCAGCGGCGGTTCACTCTGACCGCAGTCCACGGGTGGCGTAGTCGGACATTTAAACATCAAAATCACATAAATAGTTCCGCCACTGGTTTGACCGCCCTGAGCCACGGAACCGGGTCGCCGCCACGGAGACTACAACCACCAGCATCCACCAAAAAGGGTCCGGCTCCGAGTGTCCCAAGGCCCAGGGGGCGCGTCAGAACATTTTCATCACCTTTCATAATCACCAATGGGACAAGGCAGGGATGTCCTCTGTCCCCTCTCTTATACATCCTAGTGATGGAGCACCTGCTCTCATCAATTCGCCATAACCCCAATATTAGGTGGATTGAGGTGGGAGGCACCGAGTACAAGTGCTCTCTATTTGCTGATGATGTCCTAGTATATGCATAATACCTACGCAACGGGTAATTAAATCACATATTATCCCATTCATGGGAAAAGAGGGGATTTTACACCATATTATAATATATAAACCTATAAGAGAAATGGTGCACCCCCAGAAAATACAATTAGTGCAAACAGATGAATTAAAAGGTATATATTTTATTTAGGTATATTAAAAACAGGAAACATTACAAAAGTATAAAAAGAAGGTCAATAGGTATGAAGTGAGAAACACATGAAAAAGAAGATCACAGAGGGACATAGAGGCTCAATAGGCAGTACATGAAGAGTCCTCTATATAAATCAACACAGAAAATGACAGTATTCACAGTAAGGGGCACAAACGTGCATGGACTCATAAGGCAATACCACTGCCATACGCATAATTACCAGTGTCCTTCTAACAATTAGTGTATAGGTATATCTATGCGCTCACTGTTGAGTATAAGTCAAGCTTACCCATGTATGTCCGCTGTGATCGTGCCCCGATGCGCGTTTCGCGTGGTGGGCTTCCTCGGGGGGCGGTGTGATGTGTATGAAGTCTCATGTCTCCTTATATATCCCTCCTTGCCACAGTCATTTGTAGCGGCGCACGCGAGCGAAATCCCGGTGTCCATGAGTCGCTTCCGGCTATCCTGATGACGGCGCGGGTCAGGAAAGTGTTTCCTGTGACGTCACTTCCCGCGTCGCATCATACGGATGCCTTTGGTTATGATGGTACTATAGGGACTCACTACGCGTGCGCACATCCAATTGGCCATCTTTCTTATGGGCAAAAGTGAAGGGCAGGACTTAATACTCTCTCATTTAAAGCCAATATTAAATTCATATCATGTGGGAAATATTTAAAACCAGGGAACCAGGAGAGGAGCGTGAAAGAGCAACAAACAAGACAGTCACAATTCATATGAGAGAGGGGGGTAACTCTCATCACGTGGGACATCACTCTAAAGTATGTATCAGCATATGTGGTCCCAAGGAAAACAGTCCTATATTTCCTCTGCATTTCCAGATGAATGACTGTATTTTTCTCCATATACGCTCCATTCCTCACAAGATCCCATAAAGGTTTATAGAGTTGAGGTCACGTCCATCAATAGGTAGGGCATATAGATAGAGACATCAAATATAACACGTATCCAACTATAAGGTGTGAAAAAAACATATAAATAAAAAATGATTAAAAGAACAACATACACTTTAAAAACGAGTTGAAGAGAGAGGTGTAGAGACACACGGATTGTTTTTTATAGAAAAGGTGAAAAAGATAATTTTTCATTGAGCCCAAATGGGGACATGGTGTCCAGAGTGAAAATCCAACGACATTCTCGTTGGGCTAAAATTTTCCTTTTGTCACCTTCCCTGATACCACACAATACTCTGTCTATTCCAATAAATTTGATTTCATCAGTATTGCACTTGTGATGTAACCTAAAATGTTTTGGGATGGTTTTTAATGTAGAAACATCCTCAGCTGTGCTCGCAGCTTTAATGTCTCTGATATGCTCCCTCACTCGTATGCGGAACTCACGAGACTTGAGTTCCACATAGTGGAGGTTGCAGGTACAGGTGGCCCGATAGATAATATAACTCGTACTACATGAAATGTGTGAGAAATCCGATAATCCCTACCCCCATCAGAAGATGCAAAGTTAGTGGCTCTAGTGATGTTTCTGCATGCCATGCAGGATCCACATGGAAAACAGCCCCATCTCTGTAGACCAGCACCGAACGGATTCGGAGGATTTGCCACATAGTGGCTCCTTACTAGGATGTCTCTCAAATTTCGACTCTTCCTTGCAGTAAGTAATGGGTGGTCAGAAAGAATTCTCCTTAAAGTAGGTTCTGAGGTGAGTATTGGCCAATGTTTTTGTAATATTTGTCTCATTCTCAACCATTGGTTGTTAAAAGTTGAGATAAATCTCAAAGGAGGATCTTTCTTACAATTTTTACTTTTGTTCACCAACAGCAAATCTCTTGGTGTTTTTTTGGCACGATGGTATCCCTGTTTAATGGCTCTCCTACTATATCCACGTTCAAAGAATCGATCTGATAGGTCCCAAGCCTGAGCCTCAAAAATCTCCTCTGAAGAGAAAATGTGCTTCATTCTAAGAAATTGACCTGTTGGTACAGCACGGATTGTATGTACCGTATGTGCAGATGTTGCATGGAGGAGAGAGTTTACTGATGTCTCCTTCCGATACACATCCGTCTGGAGCGCACCATTGTTTTGCACTCTTATTTTCACATCCAAGAAGTCAATTTCTTTCCTCGAGTGTTTATAAGTAAGTTTGATATTTCTTTTGTTCTTATTAAGTTCACAGATGAAGTCATGAAGCCCAGGCTCAGGCCCCTGCCAGATGATAAAAAGATGTCCTAGTATATATCACTCAATCACATATATCCATCCCTGCTGTTATGGCTGAAATAGATCACTTTGTTACATGGTCAAATTTTTAAATCAATGCAGCGAAGTCTGAGGCCCTCGATGTCTCCCTCCCCAAATCCATACAGGATTCCATCCAGTCCAACTTTCCCTTTGCCTGGCCCTCACAGGGTATCAAATACTTAGGAATTCCTATTCATAGAGACCTCTCCCGTCTATGTTATCTTAATTTTGGGCCCTTTATTGAACAACTCCATACAGACCACGGTTGGCAAGTTAGAACTGTAAGATTCACTACGTGAACCACTGGTGTTTTGTGGAAAAGCACATGTACACTGTGTTCCAAATTATTATGCAAAAAGTGTTTAGGAGTGATAAGGGAAGAATTTGTTTGTTTGTCAGTTAAACTCATTGATGGTGATGTGTGTCAGGGCTCTTTATATCACTGTAAGCAATTGCAGACACCTGTGCTAATTAGTTTGGCAGGTGTGTCCAATGAAAGGCAAGACTACTTAAGAAGGCTGTCCCACATTATTAAGCAGCCTACATTTTCTGCCAAAATGGGAAAGAAAAAGGATGTGTCGGCTGCTGAGAAGCAACAAATTGTGGAGTGTTTAGGTCAAGGCATGACTACAATCAACATTGTGCGATGATCAGGATGAAGTGTCTTGGCAATCAAGAAGTATGTAGCTAATTCACAGTACACACGTGTGCGTGCTGATAAGGGCAAATTGAGGACTCTTTCCTACAGGCAATTACGTCAGGATAAAAGAGCAGCGGCAAAAAAGCCTTGTCATAGCAGCAGACAAGTTTTTGAAGCTGCTGGTGCCTCCAACGTCCCCCGAACAACAAGATGCAGGGTCCTTCAGAGGTTTGAAGCTGTGCGTACGCCATCCTGTCGACCTCCTATATCCACTGCACACAAGCAGAAATGGCTCCATTGGGCCAAACATTACATGAAGACTGATTTCAAAACTGTTTTGTTCACGGATGAGTGCCGTGCAACGCTCGATGGTCCACATGGATGGAGTAGAGGATGGCTGGTTGATGGACACCCCACGCAAACACGGCTACAGCGCCAACAAGGATGAGGTGGGGTAATGTTTTGGGCTGGAATCATGGGGAGAGAGATTGTCGGCCCCTTTAGGATCCCTGAAGGGGTAAAGATGAACTCCATAATGTATGTGGAGTTTCTCAAACAGCACTTCCTGCCATGGTTCAAGAAGAAGAACCGTGTATTCCACAGCAAGATCATTTTCATGCATGATAATGCACCGTCTCATGCTGCACATAACACATCTGCATCTCTGGCTGATATGGGCATAAAAGGGGACAAACTTATGGTGTGACCCCCATGCTCCCCTGACCTCTACCCCATTCACAACCTCTGGAGCATCATCAAAAGGAGTTACTATGATGGCGGGAGGCAGTTCACATCTAAGCAACAGCTCTGGGAGGGTATTCTGTCCTCATGCAAAACAATTGAAGCAGAAACCATCCAAAACCTGACAAATTCAATGGACGAGAGAGTTCAGAAGCTGCTTTCGAACAAGGGGTCCTATGTGCAAATGTAACATCACCTAGAATAAAGTTTTGAGTTGAAAACTGTTTGATTTCAGTTTCTAATAACCTGCTAATGCTTATAATTTCAAAAATGACCATTTTTTTGGTCTTTATTAAAATGAAAAGGTTGATCGAAGAGTGTGGGGGATCTAAGAGTGTGGCAACCCAGTAGTCAGAATTACTTTGAATTCTGACAATCTGAGGGTCATGCTGCAGGTAGTGCAGCAAGAAGGCACTAATGTGTCTTGCGCATCTCGGAGCCCCAAAATTATTTTCCGGGCTAGATGCAGCTAAAAATTATTTTTAATTTTAAATCTGGTGGAGCTTAGTATAGATGGCCTAATAGAATCAGTACTGCACACTGCTACAAAGCCCAAATTATTTTCCAGCCAAGATACAGATAAACATGATTAGTAATTTGAAAGCTTAAAAAGGTTGGTGAGGTGATTTTAACCAATCATCAAGCTTTTACTCTCCCCAGGATGACACAGGGGTAGAAAAGTCATTTCGGATCCAGGATTTGTTCATCTTTATGAACGTGAGTCTGTCTACATTATCAGTGGAAAGCCGCGTGCACTTATCTGTCAGCACACCACCAGCAGTGCTGAACACACCTTCAGACAGAACGCTGGCTGCGGGGCATGACAAGATCTCCAAGGCGTAAGTGGCTAGCTCCGGCCATTTATCCAGATTGGAAGCCCAAAAAGAGCAAGAGTCCAGTGACACAGTCATGGCTTCAATGTTTACTTGGAGATACTCCTGTACCATCGTCTCTAGGCGTTGACTGTGTCAGACTTCTTGTCTCCTGTGGCCTTGCAAAGGATGGGCTAAAAAAGTGGTGAAATGATTCCGCAAAATTGATGTTACCAGCAGATACTGTGTTTCTGTTACGGTTTGAGTGCTGAACACTCGACGGTCCCACGGTTGGCAAGTTGGAACTGTGAGATTCACTACGTGCACCACTGGTGTTTGGTGGAAAAGCACATGTAAGATTCTGCAACAGTCTCTGCTGATACTCCTGCATGCGTGCATCCCTTTCTATGGCAGGAATAATTTCTGCAAATTTACTTTTGTACCGGGGATCTAACAGTGTAGCAAACCAGTAGTCAGGATTATTTCTAATTCTCACAATTCGAGGGTCATGTTGCAGGTAGTGCAGCAAGAAAGCACTCATGTGTGTTGCACATCCAGGAGCACCAAGTCCCTGTTGTGTTGGTGGCGAGGTGACAATCATGCTTCCTTCCTCTGTCCTCTCCCCCCAACCTCGCACAACAGAAATGTGATCAAGGTCTCCCTCATCTGATGAGTCTTCCATCAGTTTGTCCTCCACTTCTTCCTGGGCTCCTGCACCTTCCTCACTAGTTTGGCTGCTACCATGCGCCCTGGAAAAACCTTCTCCCCCACCCTCACATGCCTGCCGCCTTGGTGCTGCTGACCGTCTGGACCTTGCAGATGTTAGCCCTTCCGCATTCAACTCCTCCTCCTCTACTTCCTCCACCTCCTCTTGTGCCACCACCTGACTCCGAATTCTGTTTAACATGTGCTCCAGCATGTAAATCACCGGAATAGTCATGCTGATAATGGCATCATCAGCACTAAACATCTTCGTCGCCATTTCAAAACAGTGCAGAAGGGTGCATAGGTCCCTCATCTGAGACCACTCCTCCAGCGTGATTTGCCCCACCTCTGGATCTCGTTGGCCCAGGCTATACGTCAGAACGTATTGCACCAGGGCTTGTCGGTGCTGCCACAGTCGCTGCAACATGTGCAGAGTTGAATTCCACCGGGTAGGCACATCGCATTTTAGCCGGTGAAGTGGCAGGCCCAACGACTTCTGTAGAGATGTAAGTCGCTGAGCTGCGGGATGCGAACGGCGGAAGTGAGCACACAGCGACCGTGCCCTCTGCAGAAGGCCATCTAGTCCGGGATAGTGGGCTAAAAATTGCTGGACAACCAAGTTCAACACGTGAGCCATACAAGGCACGTGTGTGACATTGCCCCGGCAAAGGGCCGCACCAAGGTTTGCAGCATTGTCGCACACGGCCTTCCCTGGTTTCAGGTCCAGTGGAGACAACCATTCATGAAATTGGTTCTCCAGAGCTGACCACAACTCCTCAGCTGTGTGACTCACATTTCCCAGACATTTCAAAGTAAAAACCGCCTGATGACGTTGAGCCCTGTTGCCAGCATAGTAAGGAGGTGTGCAGGATCCCTTCTGCGCAGTTAGAAAGCTTGTGGCATGACCAGACAGGCTTTGGGTGCAGGTGGAGGACAGAGAGGAGGTTGAGGAGGCAGAAGCAGTGGAGGAACTTTGAGATAAAGAGGATTGACGCACAACTCGTGGGGACGGCAAGACTTGGATAGCAGCCCCTTGTCCTGCTGTCACCATAGTTACCCAGTGCCCATTCAGCGACATGTAACGCCCCTGTCCATGCCTACTCGTCCAAGTGTCTGTGGTGAAATGCTCCCTGTCACACACAGAGCTTCTCAAAGAAGCGGTGATGTTGTGTGCGACATGCTGGTGGAGCGCAGGCACACCTTTCTTTGAGAAGTAGTGCCGACTGGGCATCTGGTACTGGGGCACTGCGACGGACATAAGGTCTCAAAAATCCTCTGTGTCCACCAGGCGGAAAGGCAGCATTTCTGTACCCAAGAGCTTGCAGATGGTGAAATTCAACCTCTTAGCTTTCTCATGGCTAGGAGGAAATGGTCTTTTACTTGTCCACATCTGAGGGACCGAGGGCTGGCTGTTGTGCTTAGACGGGGTTGATAAGGGTGTCCCCGGCAAACTGCCGGTCTGTGAGGAAGATGCAGTCGGACATGTTAGGTTGCCTTGATCCAAAGGTGGTGCTATCGATGTCGGACAGTGCTCAACACCAGCTGGTGTTACCACCTCCAAAGAAAATGATGACCTGCCAATCATGCTGGCTGTTGCGGGTAAAGAGGTGGCAGGTCTGCGTCCCAAAACAGGTGTGACTGCTGTCCCCCCAGTCACAGAGGATGAAGAGGCCGTGGATGCACAAGATGTGGCAGATGGTGGTTGGCCCGGCCGGCTAGGCCGCATTGTAGCACAGTGAGCTTCCCACTGCAACTTATGCTTCATGTCCATGTGCCGGTTCATGCATGAAGTACTCAAACTATGTATTCTTTGGCCTCTACTTAGCTTTTGCTGACAAATGTTACAGATAACACGAGTTGGGTCTTCTTTATCGATCTGAAAAAATGCCCAGGCTATGCAAGGCTTAGCACCCATGCGACCTGAAGAGCCACCACGACTTGTGGTGAGAGGCAGAGTTGTGTTTGAGGATGCAGTTGTTGACGTGCTTCCAGTACTACGTCTATGTCCAGGAAGGCGCAACCTGACCACGTCGTCACTAGCATTCTCCTCCACCTCCTCTGCTGACCTCATCTCTTGGCTGACTGTGGGTTGACAGTAAGTGAGATCTCCAACCTCATCATCATCACCTTGTGTGTTATCACACCCGTCGTCCTCAGAGCCAACCTGTTCCTGCCCTGACAAAAAACTAAAGTTGTCGCTCCAATCAGGTATTTAGTCTCATCATCGTCTTCCTCATTGTCTCCACCAACAGGAGTTACAGTTTGGGAATGAGGGTCTACATTATGGTCAGAAACTTCTGCGTCTGGTCCTGGATCCGACACATAAAGATTCTGGGCATTAGTGCAGCTTATGTCCTCGTCTGGATTCACAGAAGCGCTGGAGCCGACCTCTGATTCCCAGGCTATAGTATGAGTAAACAGCTCTGCAGACTCAACCATCTGTTCTACCTCATACTCAGATGGGCAGCTGGAGATTTGGGAGCTGTGAGGAAGCAAGTGCGACACCTCTGAGGACTGGAGTATTTGTGATGTTGAAGTTGATGTGTAGGAGAGCCCACTTAAAGGAGCACTTGATATCCATTGAAGCACCTGCTGTTTTTGTGCCTTATCTGGAATTTGTAGCGATTGGCGTGGCCGTAAGAAAGGGATCTTATCACATTGTCCGCTAAAAGAAGTAGACATTTTAGTTTGGCTGGAAGATGGTCTTTCTTCTGCAGATGTTACTGTTGCTTTAACACCTACCCCAAGGACACAACATTTTTTCCCCTTCCCAACACGCCTATTCCCCTTTCCACCAGCAGCAGGCCTTTTTCCACTCATTTTGGTGGTTAACTAATTCACAACTCTGGAGTTGTTTGCACAAACAAACAATGGATGGGAACTGAGCAGAGCTGAGTGGCCAAACTGTGGTATTAGGCCAAACATATTGGCTGGGTTAGATGAAGGAAAAAATTATATTCAATTTGCAACCTGATGGAGGTCAGTATAGATGGACTAATAGAACAAGTCCCACACACTGCTAGAAGCCCAAATATTTTTTCAGAGCTAGATGCAGAAAAAAATTATATTCAATTTGCAACCTGATGGAGGTTAGTATAGATGGACTAATAGACCAAGTCCCACACACTGCTGGAAGCCCAAATATTTTTTAAGAGCTAGATGCAGAAAAAAAATATATTCAATTTGCAACCTGATGGAGGTCAGTATAGATGGACTATTAGAACAAGTCCCACACACTGCTAGAAGCCCAAATATTTTTTCAGAGCTAGATGCAGAAAAAAATTATATTCAATTTGCAACCTGATGGAGGTCAGTATAGATGGACTATTAGAACAAGTCCCACACACTGCTAGAAGCCCAAATATTTTTTCAGAGCTAGATGCAGAAAAAAATTATATTCAATTTGCAACCTGATGGAGGTTAGTATAGATGGACTAATAGACCAAGTCCCACACACTGCTGGAAGCCCAAATATTTTTTAAGAGCTAGATGCAGAAAAAAATTATTTTCAATTTGCAACCTGATGGAGGTCAGTATAGATGGACTAATAGAACAAGTCCCACACACTGCTTGAAGCCCAAATATTTTTTCAGAGCTAGATGCAGATAAAAATTATTTTTAATCTGCAACCTGATGTAGGTCAGTATAGATGGACTAATTAGAACAAGTCCCACACACTGCTGGAAGCCCAAATATTTTTTCAGAGCTAGATGCAGAAAAAAATGATATTCAATTTGCAACCTGATGGAGGTCAGTATAGATGGACTAATAGAACAAGTCCCACACACTGCTAGAAGCCCAAATATTTTTTCAGAGCTAGATGCAGAAAAAATTATATTCAATTTGCAACCTGATGGAGGTCAGTATAGATGGACTAATAGAACAAGTCCCACACACTGCTAGAAGCCCAAATATTTTTTCAGAGCTAGATGCAGAAAAAATTTATATTCAATTTGCAACCTGATGGAGGTAAGTATAGATGGACTAATAGACCAAGTCCCACACACTGCTAGAAGCCCAAATATTTTTTCAGAGCTAGATGCAGATAAAAATTATTTTTAATTTGCAACCTGATGGAGGTCAGTATAGATGGACTAATAGAACAAGTCCCACACACTGCTAGAAGCCCAAATATTTTTTCAGAGCTAGATGCAGAAAAGAATTATATTCAATTTGCAACCTGATGGAGGTCAGTATAGATGGACTAATAGAACAAGTCCCACACACTGCTAGAAGCCCAAATATTTTTTCAGAGCTAGATGCAGATGAAAATAATTTTTAATTTGCAACCTGATGGAGGTCAGTATAGATGGACTAATAGAACAAGTCCCACACACTGCTAGAAGCCCAAATGTTTTTTCAGAGCTAGATGCAGAAAAAAATTATATTCAATTTGCAACCTGATGGAGGTCAGTATAGATGGACTAATAGACCAAGTCCCACACACTGCTAGAAGCCCAAATATTTTTCAGAGCTAGATGCAGAAAAAAAATATATTCAATTTGCAACCTGATGGAGGTCAGTATAGATGGACTATTAGAACAAGTCCCACACACTGCTAGAAGCCCAAATATTTTTTCAGAGCTAGATGCAGAAAAAAATTATATTCAATTTGCAACCTGATGGAGGTCAGTATAGATGGACTAATAGAACAAGTCCCACACACTGCTAGAAGCCCAAATATTTTTTCAGAGCTAGATGCAGAAAAAATTATATTCAATTTGAAACCTGATGGAGGTCAGTATAGATGGACTAATAGACCAAGTCCCACACACTGCTAGAAGCCCAAATATTTTTTCAGAGCTAGATGCAGAAAAAAATTATATTCAATTTGCAACCTGATGGAGGTCAGTATAGATGGACTATTAGAACAAGTCCCACACACTGCTAGAAGCCCAAATATTTTTTCAGAGCTAGATGCAGAAAAAAATTATATTCAATTTGCAACCTCATGGAGGTCAGTATAGATGGACTATTAGAACAAGTCCCACACACTGCTAGAAGCCCAAATATTTTTTCAGAGGTAGATGCAGAAAAAAATTATATTCAATTTGCAACCTGATGGAGGTCAGTATAGATGGACTAATAGAACAAGTCCCACACACTGCTAGAAGCCCAAATATTTTTTCAGAGCTAGATGCAGATAAAAATTATTTTTAATCTGCAACCTGATGGAGGTCAGTATAGATGGACTAATTAGAACAAGTCCCACACACTGCTGGAAGCCCAAATATTTTTTCAGAGCTAGATGCAGAAAAAAATTATATTCAATTTGCAACCTGATGGAGGTCAGTATAGATGGACTAATAGAACAAGTCCCACACACTGCTAGAAGCCCAAATATTTTTTCAGAGCTGGATGCAGATAAAAATTATTTTTAATTTGCAACCTGATGGAGGTCAGTATAGATGGACTATTAGAACAAGTCCCACACACTGCTAGAAGCCCAAATATTTTTTCAGAGGTAGATGCAGAAAAAAATTATATTCAGTTTGCAACCTGATGGAGGTCAGTATAGATGGACTATTAGAACAAGTCCCACACACTGCTAGAAGCCCAAATATTTTTTCAGAGCTAGATGCAGATAAAAATAATTTTTAATTTGCAACCTGATGGAGGTCAGTATAGATGGACTAATAGAACAAGTCCCACACACTGCTAGAAGCCCAAATATTTTTTCAGAGGTAGATGCAGAAAAAAATTATATTCAGTTTGCAACCTGATGGAGGTCAGTATAGATGGACTATTAGAACAAGTCCCACACACTGCTAGAAGCCCAAATATTTTTTCAGAGCTAGATGCAGATAAAAATAATTTTTAATTTGCAACCTGATGGAGGTCAGTATAGATGGACTAATAGAACAAGTCCCACACACTGCTAGAAGCCCAAATATTTTTTCAGAGCTAGATGCAGAAAAAAATTATATTCAATTTGCAACCTGATGGAGGTCAGTATAGATGGACTAAAAGAATGATGCTATGCCCAAAAGGTTTTACTTCACTAGGTACAGTAAAAAAATTGGTATTCTATACACAGGTGGTGTAGCTTGCAACACAGATAGGCTACTCCACTGACTAACACACTCTGCAATAGGCCAAAAAGGATTAGCTTTGCTAGATTTAGCCAAATGCTGTGAAAAAAACATGCACAGCACTGGCACAGACCTGCCTGGCAAAAACTGATAGGAACTGATGTAACTTGGTCCTGAAAAGGACTGCAATTACAATTAGTCTTTACTCCCAACCTATCTATTTAAGAGCACAGACCTGCCTGATAAAAGTCGCAGGAAATGCTGTAACCTAGTCCTTAAAAGGACTGCAATCACAACTATTCCCTACTCCCAAGCTATCTGTAGATTTGTGCGAAAATTGGCTTGAAATTAACAAGGTATAGTGCACACAGCAACAGCGGTGCCGTCTAACACGCAGCTGCAGCAGTGATAAAATGGTGGCGACGGGGAAAATGGCTGGGTCTTATAGGGCAAGGACATGTGACATACACTGCCAATGACACATGCCCTTGCTTGTGTGAAAAAAAGCGCTTCGCTCCGTGTGTGCGCTGCTGATAGGCTGACAGATTGCACCTCCCCACTGTAAATGCGGGAAAGAGAAAAAAAATGGAGATCTTCATTATTCCTGCAGAGATCCATCCCCTGCCCCTCCCCCCGCCCCGCTGTACACTCAAACTGCGTATTAACATTAATTTTCATCATTACTGAGAAAAAATCCAGTTATGGTTTTGGTGCATGAACAGTTATCGAACATAACCTCGAACAGCCGAATTTTTTTTAAATCGTTCGTGTTCGCCGAACGGCTCGAACTCCGCCCAAAACAGCTCGAATTTGAGATTGGCGAACAGTTCGAGTCGAACAACGCTCATCTCTACTCAAGATGGAGGATGGGGATTTTGCGCCTTCAGAGTTCAGGTGCGCTGTGGGTGATCAGATGGGACCCTGGTCCCTGGCTCTCTCGGCTCAGATGTCACTCACCTCTCCCACAAAACTGGGTATGTTGAATCTCCTGGCACCTACTGATTCTCCCAGCTGTACTGATAGGGGTTCTTTTCCTGCATTAATATGCACTTCTATCCCTGGGCACTCAAAGGAAAGTCTGCAAGAGGATCCCTCGCAAAGTGTGACAGTATGGAAATGTGGCGCCCCTGCGGGTCCATTCGCCACAGAGGTACTGCATCTCAGCCAGAGTTGTGGTACCCCACTCTCGGGTAAGGAGGGAGCACTACCCGGGACCCACACACTCACATCCATCACCACATCACTCCAGTAGGGAAGGGCGAGATTGCTCCTGAGGGAGAGCACAGTCCCAGACCCTGTCTGGAGGGGGGAACTAGGTAGAGGAGGTGGGTGGAGGAAGTAGTTTAGGGGAGCATTGAAGTAAGGACTGAAGGTAGAGGGGACCACGTAGAGTGACAGTTGGTGACATGGGTCACATGACAGAGAGTATAAAAGGAAGGGTAGAAAGATCTAGAAGGGTCCTAGGAGCAAGAGAGCAGTGAGTGAGGACTGTCAAAGAGTTAGTCAGTCAGAGCAGTTGGTGACAGGAGTCTGTCACAGGGAGTGAAGAGAGAAAACCGGAGCAGTGAGAAGGGATCCAGAGAGAGAGAAAGGATCTTAGGGGCACGGGAAGTGCGGAGTCCACCCGTGCGCCCGAGTTCACGCCGACCGTGAAGAGATCAGGTCGCAGTAGGGGACCGGCCCCAGACTAGTGGAGGACTGCAAGACTCAGCTAGCAAACCGGAGGCTGCTGTCTCGCTAAGTGCCGTAACCAAAACCACACATATTCGCTGAAAAGGTGGTCATATAGGACCAAGGGGACAGAGAGGACGTCGCCCGACAAGGCCCGGGGCCACTGGCTCGGGACACTGTGTGTGAGGCACAGGGCAGGGCAGGAGAGCAGGAGCACCGCGCAGGGCATCAGGGCTGAAGCACCGTAAAATCTGTGAGTAAAAACTTGAAGACTGCACCCCGCTGTGTCTTAGACTTAATTGCTGCGTCACCTGCCTTGCACTACACCACCAACATCTAAAAATCTCCTATTTAACTGCCCTGAGGCCTAGCTCTACCCATGGAGAGCTGAAACATCTCTGCTGTGTCACCAACGGCCCCAATTGATCTGAACAACAGCGGCGGCCACCTATAGCCGCATACCATGGGTGGCATCACAAAACTTTATCCCCAAATCTTTATTCCCCTCTTTTCTTTATTTAATTGACCGCCCGGGGCCACGGACCGGGTCACGTCACCATGACTACCCCAATAGAACTGACCGGCCCGGCTACCGAGTATCCCACGGCCCCAGGGAGAGCTTCAACTTGGCGTCACTAACAGGATGTACTGATCCGTTACACCGGGTCTCGTGCGCCCAGAGACTGTGTTTGAGACTGAGTAGTGGCACCCCCCCAGAAAGAGCAGGCGCCATGTATATGTCCAAGGAAGCTAAGCAGCCTCCCATCATGGGTCGGGCTACAGAATGGAGCAAAGAGTCATGCCCGCCCTTTGCAACGACGGCCATATCAATAGACTTGTCCATCAGCCAGAGGGATCCGCCTCCTGGTGTGGCCAACAGTGAAATGAGAACGATCTGCCAACAAAAAGGGAGAGGGAGGAAGAAGCCCTGGGAGAAGGGCAGATACACGGTGGGTGCGGAAAAGTCAGAGCAAACGTGGTACGCGAGATGGCGAAAGAAATTGGAAAGGCTCCGGTGCGAGGAGTGGATATGGAGGACTCCCCCAGCAGCCCGGAGGGAGCTTTGTGGCAGATACCCCAAGGAGTCCCGAAGTTTCTGCAGGCTGAAATACAAGAGCTGGGTCAGCAGATGAAGCAGACCCAGATGGATGCAGTGGAAAGATGGAAGGACGCGCTGCTGGAGAAGATCTGCCGGCAGTGGACACAGTTACGGCCTGCATCTTCAACTCCAGCCCCGAAGGGAGATGAGAAGGAGACGTGCGGCACTGGAGAGGCAGTGGCAGCAGGTAACACCCCTGCCCCGGTAGCTGAAGACACGCTAATTGGGCCCCTAGATCCCCCAAAAGTCCCTACACTCGGCTGGGTGAAATGCAATGTTGAATGGGACTGGTCGGCGCAAGAAGAGGGTAGGCGGGTGATTCCCTTAATACCTGCACCAACGCCCCGGGCCATCTGTACAGGAAGAGTAGAGTGCAGATGGGAGAACCCGGGAGGAGACCTGATTGGATTCCCTGGGGAGGCCCAAATAAGAGAGACCCGGGAGGAAGCCATGAAAAGAGAGGAGTCCTGCCGGCAGCAAATTCAGAAGTGGGAGGCGGAGGAAAGGGAGCGGCAGACCCGATGGCAGGCCATGGAGGAGCGAAACTTGAGAGCCAAGGCCCAGGCCCGCAAGGCCAAACCCGCCGACCGGGGTCAGAGAGTGGTGGGCATGGTTGTTAAGTTCAACCTGGACAAGGGCTGGGGTTGTATCCGGGAGCCCAATAGAGCCCAGGACGTATTTGTGACCAGGAGGGATGTAGAGTGGCATCTCCAGCAAGGTAATCCAGAGCGCGACCTATATCCCGGAGACCGAGTCAATTACACCCGGCATCGAGGAGAGAAGGGATGGTACGCGCTTGATGTGCAGAAGGCGAGCGCGGAGGACATGCCCCTGATATCTGGTGTCGCTGACACTGGCCGACCACAAGCAGCTTCTGCTCCGACTGCAGCAAAGTACCCAATTCAGCCGTCTAGTGGTAGACAAGCAGATTAACTCCCCGGACAGGGAGAAAGAGCTCACCCTCAGCTTTTGCCGTGGAAGAAGCCGCAAGTTCCACCTCGGAAGCGGCAGGAGCAATAGAGCTGAGGAACCACAGAGTGAACTGATGTAAATAGTTGGAAAGTAATCCAGATAGGTGTTTTAAAAGGAATAAATTAGTACCCGGTTAGGAAAAGACGCTATGGTTATGGACAGTGAACAGCCAAAACTTTCATTGTACAAAGTTGGCACTCCTTAATGTTCTTCTTATTGGTTTTATAGGCCACTGAACAAAAACCCGTTTGGCATGGCCGGACACGTAGTCCAACGAGTTGACCAGCTTTGCCCTGCAGCCACGCCCAGAGCCTATGTTGGGGGTTTTAGGACAGGTCCCCCATATTGCAGTTGAGACAGTGAGATGGACACCCTGATAGTGATCTCACTGGAGCCTTCTGAACTTGCTTGAAAAAGTCTTGCTTGAAAAAGTGTTATTTGAAGTAATATAGTGTTTTATATTTGAAAGAATGTTATTTAAAGTGATGTTATGTTTTATATACCCGGAAGTTATATGTAACATTTAAGAATAAGTGCCTCGCATAAAGGGAAAAAAAGTTATTTATTTCCTGTTTTTATCTGGTAAAGCATTTAAAAAAATTTTTGCATGTCTTAAATTCTTGTTTTGTACTCCGTTCCAGTCAGCGGACGTGCTGTGTTTAAAGGGGGGGGAATATGTGGCGCCCCTGCGGGTCCAGTCACCACAGAGGTACTGCATCTCAGCCAAAGGTGTGGTACCCCACTCTCGGGTAAGGAGGGAGCACTACCCGGGACCCACACACTCACATCCAACACCACATCACTCCAGTAGGGAAGGGAGAGATTGCTCCTGAGGGAGAGCACAGTCCCGGATCCTGTCTGGAGGGGGGAACTAGGTAGAGGAGATTGGTGGAGGAAGTAGTTTAGGGGAGCACTTAAGGAAGGACTGAAGGTAGAGGGGACCACATAGAGTGACAGTTGGTGACGTGGGTCACATGACGGAGAGTATAAAAGGAAGGGTAGAAAGATCTAGAAAGGTCCTAGGAGCAAGAACGCAGTGAGTGAGGACCGTCGAAGAGTTAGTTAGTCAGTCAGACCAGTTGGTGACAGGAGTCTGTCACAGGGAGTGAAGAGAGAAGACCGGAGCAGTGAGAAGGGCTCCAGAGAGAGAGAAAGGATCTTAGGGGCACGGGAAGTGCAGAGTCCACCCGTGTACCCGAGTTCATGCCGATAGTGAAGAGATCAGGTCGCAGTAGGGGACCGGCCCCAGACTAGTGGAGGACTGCAAGACTCATCTAGCAAACTGGAGGCTGCGGTATCTCTAAGTGCTGTAGCCAAAACCACTCATATTCGCTGAAAAGGTGGCCATATAGGACCAAGGGGACAGAGAGGATGTCACCCGACAAGGCCCGGGGACACTGGCTCGGGACACTGTGTGTGAGGCGCAGGGCAGAAGGGCGAGAGCCAGCACAGAGAGACCACCCAGGAAGGTACACAAGAAGGGGTCCCGATCAAGTGCACCCAAGTTATCTGAGAGTTGCTGGATCACTTCCCCGGAGGACACAGGACTCTGTGGGCTGTTATAACATGGCTAGCAGTTGTAACCTGGAGCACCGTAAAAACTGTGAGTAAAAACTTGAAGACTGCGCCCCGTTGTGTCTTAGACTTAATCGCTGCGTCACCTGCCTTGCACTACATCACCAACATCTAAAATTCTCCTATTTAACTGCCCTGAGGCTTAGCTCTACCCATGGAGAGCTGAAACATCTCTGCTGCGTCACCCCAGTGGATCTGAACAGCAGCGGCAGCCGCCTATAGCCGCATACCACGGGTGGAGTCAGAAAACTTTATCCCCAAAACTTTATTCCCCTCTTTTCTTTATTTAATTGACCGCCCGGGGCCAGGGACCGGGTCACGCCACTGTGCCTACCCCAATAGAACCGACCGGCCCAGCTGCCAAGTACCCCACGGCCCCAGGGGGTGCGTCAGAAGGACCTCAGAGCCTGCATACGATCTATCCCAACCAGGGAGGATATGGAGAGCTAAGTATCTAGATTGGAATCCTCTTAAAAGACTGAAGCCAATTCCATAAGGGGGGATATGCAACAATTATCAGAATGGGTATCTACTGTTGAATCACTCACAGCGTCTATTGCACAACAAGTCAATGCACATGAACAATGTTCTCACTCATAACAGTTGGAATATCTGACAGATCTTATGGATAACATTGAAAATAGAAGACAACATAATAATATTAGGATCAGGTGTCTTCCTGAAATGGTTGAGCAACATAATATAGATGAGACATTGCGTCACTTGTTTAACTCAATTTTGGAACTACCTCTGGATACCGGGCTGGAATTAAATAGGGCTCATAGATCCCTAGGTCCCAGATCCACTGATGTGACAAAGCCTCATGATGTAATCTGCCAGGTCCATAGATATAAAGTAAAAGAAAACATTTTAATGAAGGCTCGAAAGATGGACTCCCTTTTGTACCAGGAATGTTCTATCCAGCTTATGCCTGACCTATCACGCCACACATTACATAAAAGGAGGGCATTGGAACCACTATTAGAGGTCTTGAGACAGCAGAATATCTTATATTCCTGGGGATTTCCTTTTTGCCTTCAAGTCCATCATTCAGGGTCTGTGCATATAATTCGTTGCCCTGGGTATATTCCAGCTTTTATCACAGGACTTGGGATTCCTCCTGTCTCTATTTCATCCACAGATTAACCGAGTCTTCCAGTAGGTCCTAAAACGGATCTCATCCCACAACCACAGAGGGAAGCAAGACATAATCCCACCGAGGATTTCAGGAGATTGAACACCAGAGAATCTGTCCCTCCTCCTCTGCACTGAAGTCTCTTCCCCAGGTGATTCTCTTTGGACACTTTACCAGTTTTTAATGATGGTCCAGTTATTAAAGGATACTGGATTACTGTCACTTTAAATTTGTCCTCTAGTAGTAGTTGATTAATAATACAGCTAGTAACACATTCATAAGGTTATTTGTTCACCAATGGTATCTTTGGTTAATCATTTTGATTATAGTACACTTTCATTACTATTGATAATGACACTAATAATTTTTGATGGTAATATAGTTATATAGTATACTTATATTAATATATAATTTTAGCTCTCTGATAATTTTTGGCTGCTTTTTTCATATTTATATCTATTACTTAATCTTTATTTTTTGGGATTTTCCTTAATTTTTCTTTTTCTTTTTTCTATCCTTTTCCGTCTCCCTCTTCAGCCCCCAAGCCTGTTCTCACCTTCACCTAGGCCAAATTTTACAATTCGGACCAGTGTCAATTTATGAGGTAATAACTCTGGAATGCTTCAATGGATCCCACTGATTCTGAGATTGTTTTTTCATGATATATTGTAGTTCATGATGGTGGTAAAAATTTGTTCAATATGACTTGCATTTATTTGGAGGGAAAGAACGGAAATTTGGCAAAAATGTTGGAAATTTTGCCATTTTCAAATTTTAGTTTTAATTCCCTTAAATCAGAGAGTTATGTCCCAAAATAGTTTATAAATAACATTTCCCACATGTCTACTTTACATCAGCACAATTTTTGAAACATAATTTTTTTTTTTTAGGAAGTTAGAAGTGGTAAAAATTGACCAGTGATTTCTAATTTTTCCAACAAAATTTACAAAACCATTTTTTTAGGGAACACATCACATTTGAAGTGACTTTGAGGGGTCTATATGAAAGAAAATAACCAAAAATGTCACCATTCTAAAAACTGCACCTCTCAATTGGCTCAAAACCACATTCAAGAAGTTTATTAACCCTTCAGGTGCTTCACAGGAATTAATGGAATGTGGAAGGAAAAATAAACGTTTTCACAAAAATGTTACGTTAGACACAATTTTTTTTTACTTTCACAAAAGTAACAGGAGAAAATGGACCCCAAAATTTATTGTGCAATTTCTCCTGAGCACGCTGATACCCCATATGTGGGGGAAAACTACTGTTTGGGCGCTATTTGACTTTTTGAATGTAAAATTTGCTGGAATAATTAGCAGATGCCATGTCACATTTGAAGAGACCCTGATGTGCCTAAACAGTGAAAATCCCCACAAGTGACACCATTCTGGAAACTAGACCCCTCAGAGAACTTATCTAGAAGTGTGGAGAGCACCTTTAACCCCATGATGCTTCGTCGAAGTTTATAAAGTTGAGCCATGCAAATAAAGAAATCACATTTTTCCACAAAAATGTTTATTTTCAGCCCCAAATTTTGCATTTCCACTAGGGTAACAGGATAAATTGCACCACACAATGTGTTGTGCACATTCTCCTGAATACGCTGATACCCAATATGTGGAGGAAAACTACTGTTTAGGCACACAGCAGGACTTGGAAGGGAAGAAGCGCCATTTGACTTTTTGAATGCAAAATTTGCTGGAATAATTAGCGGACACCATGTAACGTTTGAAGAGCCCCTGATGTGCCTAAACAGTGGAAACCCCCCACAAGTGACACCATTTTGGAAACTAGGTCCCTCAGCAGATTTATCAAGATGTGTGGTTAGCACCTTGAATCCCCAGGTGCTTCACAGAAGTTTGTAACGTTTAGCCGTGAAAAAAAAATCACATTTTTGTCTCAAAAATTTGCCTCCAGTGTTCACCCTAAACCAGGAAAAGATGATATGATCACAGCTAATTATAGGCCCATATTATTAATACACATGGATATCAAACTATTTTCAAAAGTATTAGCAGATAGACTTGCTCCTTTGTTCCCTCCCCTTTTAAATACTGATCAGGTGGGATTTGTTCAAGGTCGATTGGCAAGAGACAACACTATTAAGACTATGCTTGTAATTTCTAAAGCTAAAAATAGTTCCACACCTCTTGATCTTCTATCTGTTGATGAAGAGAAGGCTTTTGACAGGGTTCCTTGGGGGTTTATGAAAGAGTCATTATGTCAAATAGGCTTTGCTCCACATTTTCTACTAATTATTTTTTCTTTATATTCTGGCCCTACGGCCCAAGTTAGGGTTAATGGAACATTATTCTCCTATTTTGCAATCCGAAATGGAACTAGGCAAGGGTGTGCACTCTCTCCCCTTCTTTATGTAATAGTGATGGAACATTTGGCTAATGAAATAAGAAAGATGATCTTCTCTATGTTTCTCGGCCTCAAACTTCCCTTCCTTCTTTAATGAAGGAGTTTGATAGATTTAGCTTTCTAAGCAATTTTAAAGTAAACTATTCAAAGTCTGAAGCCTTAAATATATCATTACTGCAAAAAGAAGTCAAACAAGTAATGGATAATTTTCCTTTCAAGTGACAGTCAGAGGCAATAAAGTATTTGGGAGTGTTCATTCCTTCTGATTCCTCAAAACTTTTTGCTCTCAATTATCAATCACTCTTAGATTGTACTCATAAAGATCTTGTGACATACAGCAAACTGAGGTTATCCTGGTTTGGAAGAATGAAAACTGTCAAGATGGATATTTTGCCTCACTTTCTATATATTTTCCAAACCGTTCTTATTCCTCCCCCATGAAGCTTTTTCAGCAAATTACGTTCTGCCTTAACTAGGTTTGTTTGGGGCAAATCTTAACCTAGAATTGGTATGCAAAAATTAACCCGTCCCAAATCTGTTGGAGGAGCTGGTTTCCCTAATTTTAAAGTATATTTCCAAGCTTCTATCTTTGTCCGCTTTCTAGATTAGCATTTTCACTCTCTAAAGAAGCAGTGGGTCAGTATTGAACAAGAGGATATATACTGTATATCCCTCTGAAACATCTTTCTTGGCTTCTCATTACTGATACTCCATTGGTAGAATGTTCAACAGGCTTAATAAAGATGCAATTAAAGTTTGGCATTCAATCCTGAAAAGACATTACCCTTGTAGAACACTTGGTCCGCACATCACTTTTCTCCAGCCCTTCCTTCTCTTCTGGATATTTGCGCAGATCTTTCCTCGGCTGAAGGGCTACGGAGGACACCCGTCTTTTTCAAATACTTGATGATGGTAAGTTACCTTCATTTATTACTTTAACGGCTTGAGTCCCTTTCAAGAAACTTTAATGGTTTGAATACTTACAGTTATATTCATTTTTATCCTTTCAGATATCAGCCTATCCACTCCAGTTTATGCCTACTCCTTTTGAGAAGCTGTTTTTACAGAAGTCTTCGCCTAGCCATGTAATCTCCTTGCTGTACAATTATTTGATCAGAGAGGGTAACTTGGAAAAATTGGGATTTCATCAAACATGGGAGCAGGAATTGGGGTTGATAATATCTTCAACAACACACAAACTTTCTGTTGCTTGCACTGCACAGGAAAAAATATTATAAGATTTTGGCGAGATGGTACCAGTACCCATTAAAATTACACGCCATTTTTCCATCTGTTCCAGACACATGTTGGCGCTGTGAACTTGAAAAGGGTTCTATGCTTCATATATGGTGGGAGTGTAGTAAGATTAAACCCTTTTGGGATAAAGTACTCTCAAATTATCATTTAACTACTGGGGGTAGGGTTGAGAAATGTCGAAAGATTGCTCTCCTTTCTATTCTGCCTTCCTCAATAAGCCATCAAAAAAGACTTATTACATTTTTGCCTAACAGCTGCTCGTACAGTGATCCCATGTTGTTGGAAATCATCTCAAATTAATATTACAGATTGGTACAATGAAATGGTTAATATTTGCAGAATGGAAGAACTTTCTGCTGATCACACTGGATCTGCTGATAAATTCAGGAGAATTTGGAGTGCCTGGATTCTGTTTCAAGATTCACTGGACTTTCATAGATTATTTCAGTAAGAGGTTGGTGACCCGTTGGGTTGGACTTGGATTGGTGCTGGCAGATGCATATTTCTTAGGAATCATGAGTCTGTGCTCCAACCTGGGAATGAAGCAGGTCCGGTGCTACACTACTACTGTCGCAGGCACCGCCATTGTCCTGACCCTGGAGGTGGAGCTACTGCGCATGCACGGAGACTGTCCCAATCTTATAGAGCATCGCATTCTGGTGTTGTAGGATGTGTGAGGACACAGGATGCCGTGTCTCTCGGTGACTTCCCCGGTTTCTATGCAATGCAGGACGCTGCATTATCTGACACTAAGCAGTGGGGGAATTATGTTGATTCTGATGTGCAAGCTAGTAGGGAGTGGCTGTCTGGGGATTATTGGGAGGTATTCAACACCTGATTATTAGGCGGGCTATTTAATCCTGCTCCCTGCTCAGTGTTTTGCTGTTTATTGCAGTTCCTATGTGCTGTAGCGGTGAGTAGTGCTAGCATTTTGTTGCTATCTTTTCAGGTGTTTTCTTTTCTCTTCTGCTTTCACTTCCTGGGGTTCTTGCAGAGGTACTCACCTGATTCTTTACTAGGCACCAGCCACGTCACCAGATGCCAGCTGTTGGGTGACAGTGGGCCTGGGAAGAACTCTGCCAAAGTCCCCCTTCCATTTACTGGAAGCTGGGTGAACAGTACTCGCGTCCCTCAAGGGCTCGCCTAGCTAGGCAGCTTGTGCCAAGTGCATCTGTGGCTCCGCCTTTGCTGGTTTGGTGCCAGTCTTGCTGGGTCCCTCTGAAAAGCACATAACAATATTGGAATATAAAGTGAGCTACTAGTGTGGGTTTTTCCCCTTTTCTTTGTCTGTTTTCTTTTTTATTCTTTTCAGTTCTTGATTTCCCCCCTTGCAATCCCGTGTTTATTTTTTTTTTGTTGTTTAGATGAGCCCTATAATGGTTGTCAATTTTTTGTTATACTGAAGCATGTTGAAATAATTATAAGTAAAGATATAGTTGAAGCCTTAATAACAGAAAGGTTATGTTGTCCTTTTTTGACCAAATATATTATTGCATTCTGTTTATGTTATATTTGTATTTGTTATCTGCAATAAAAAGAGATTATACATAAAATCATAATAATTTCATATGTCACATAACAACCCCTCTTTTTGCATTCGGTGCTCCACGAAAACATTGGGACATATTTATCAAAACTGTCTTCTTAGACATTGAAATCTTAAAATAGACAGTCACAAAATGTGCCAAATTGATCAAAGTGGTTAATGCTGTTTGATAAATCTATTTAATTTTAAGACTATCTAGACAAAGTGGACACCATCTAATTAGTTGGCTTACTTTGTGACAAAATTGTGCGCCACAATTTTAGAGCATTTTTGGTGCATGATGTTACACGTAAGTCCACACCCCTTCCCAGTTAAGCCAATCCACTTTCTGGTTATGCCATGCCTTGTACTTGGATAGGTCATAAAAAGTGTTAAAACACATTATAAATATTGTGTAAGTCATAGAAGACAGACTTTCACAACTAATTATACATAAATCCTGATGCATTTAGCAGGACAAATATGCCCCATGTATGTAGAATTACACAAGGAGCTTCTTCAAAAGCACTGTTTTTTTTCAGCATTTTGAACAGTTGTAAAAAAAATGCCATGATTATAAATGGTTTTCTGTTTTTGTTTTATGATTTTGGATTTTGGATCTTATAAAATATGTTTTTTTTTAGTTTTTCATCAAAACATGATATTTATGTTGTTATTTAAGAGATACATATTAGAGAGGGGCAAATTTATTTGAGTTGTATTTAATTTTACTCAAATTTTCAAAAAAATCTCCTATATGGAAAATACGGAATTTTTGTAATTAGCTCTGGCAAATTCAGCAAAATGAAAGCCAGCTGCAGTCACCATCTTGCTCAACAGTAGAGGGCAGGCAAAAGGTTAAAAAAGATATGTCACTACTCCCTTTGCTGGCCATACCTGCTGTCTGATCTTCCACGACTACAGGTGCATCTCACTAAATTAGAATATCATCAAAAAGTTAATTTATTTCAGTTCTTCAATACAAAAAGTGAAACTCATATATTATATAGAGTCATTACAAACAGAGTGATGTAGTTCAAGTGTTTATTTCTGTTAATGTTGATGATTATGGCTTACAGCCAATGAAAACACAAAAGTCATTATCTCAGTAAATTAGAATACTTTATAACAACAGCTTGAAAAATGTTTTTAAAATCCGAAATGTTGGTCTACTGAAATGTATGTTCAGTAAATGCACTCAATACTTGGTCGGGGCTCCTTTTGCATCAATTACTGCAGGCGTGGCATGGAGGCGATCAGTCTATGGCACTGCTGAGGTGTTATGGAAGCCAAGGTTGCTTTGATAGCAGCCTTCACCTCATCTGCATTGTTGGGTGTGGTGTCTCTCATCTTTTTCTTGACAATACCCCATTCTCTATGGGGTTAAGGTTAGGTGAGTTTGCTGGCCAATCAAGCACAGTGATACTGTTGTTTTTAAACCAGGTATTGGTACTTTTGGCAGTGTGGACAGGTGCCAAGTCCTGCTGGAGAATGAAATTTCCATCTCCAAAAAGCTTGTCGGCAGAGCGAAGCATGAAGTGCTCTAAAATTTCCTGATAAATGGCTGCACTCACTTTGGTCTTGATAAAACACAGTGGACCTACACCAGCAGATGACATGGCTCCCTAAACCATTACTGATTGTGGAAACTTCACACTAGACCTCAAGAAGCTTGGATTGTGTGCCTCTCCACTCTTCCTCCAGACTTTGGGACCTTGATTTTCAAATGAAATGCAAAATTTAATTTCCATTTACTTAGTGTCAATGACTGCCTTCTGGACATCTGTCAAGTCAGCAGTCTTCCCCATGATTGTGGAGCCTACTGAAACAGACTAAGGGATCTTTTAAATGCTTATGAAGCCTTTTCAGGTGTTTTTTGTTAATTATTCAAATTTACTGAGATAATGACTTCTGTGTTTTCATTGGCTGTAAGCCATAATCATCAACATTAACAGAAATAAACGCTTGAAATAGATCACTCTGTTTGTAATGACTCTATATAATATATGAGTTTCATTTTTTGCATTGAAGAACTGAAATAAATTAACTTTTTGATGATATTCTAATTTAGTGAGATGCACCTGTATGTTGCGATGCATCTCTGGCCCAGTGTTTACTCTAGGCTGGATCTTCCAGCTACAAGCAGGCCTTGGAGTTCACTATGTATGCTTTAGGGCCTTCTCGTGGTCAGAAGTTCTAACCAAGAAAGGACACTGGGCTGCAATTTCCTGTCACCGGACCTGGAGGTCACTTCTTATGCGCATTCATATCCAGGGCCTGCTCATGGCCACACGTCTAGACCTAGAGTCACAATAGGCCAGAGATGAGATGTAACAGAGGTAAGGCAGACTGGACAGCAAGCAAGGAGCAGCAGGGAAGGCTAGAGAAGTGAGCGGTGAGTTGAGTAGGTTTATTTACTGTTTTTAATATTTTGCTGGCGATTACCTCTATGGCCATCCATGCTGCTCTCTACTTCTTTCTGATCCTCTGTGCCTTTGTCACACCACTTCTCCGGCCTGGTATTCTATCTAGGAGAAAGGCTTTCAGTCAGGAGCAGGCCCTGGAGTTCCCTGCCCTAGAGTAAACACTGGGCGCGAAGAACTGGACAGCAGGCAGGGATTAGTAGGTGAGCCGAAAAAATAAGTGGATGAGGAGAGTATAAAGATGATTTTGATCTTTTACATCTAACGTTTATTATGATCTGGGGTCTAGAGAATAATATGGGAAAGTAAATTTGCCGAAAATAGCTTCTCTGTGAATCAAATGTTAAAATCTGCACAATCTTTTGACCATATCATCATTTTTATGCAGACTTTCTAACTGCAAGTTGTATAAACTTGAAAGCTTATTGGATTGACGCCTATCAGGTGATATGTATTTGTGTAGTCAGGGAAGGTGAGACAGAAGGATATCAGCAGCCTTTTTCAAGGTGTTCATAATAATTAGGCAGTTTGCTTTCCTCAGGCAAAATAGGCCAAAAAAAAGATTTAACTGACTCTGAAAAGTCAAAAATTGTTAAGTCTTACAGAGGCATGCTGCTCTTTTGAAATTGCTAAGATATTCGGGCATTATCACCAAACCATCAAAAGTTTTACTGCAAATAATCAACAAGGTCGCAAAAAATATGTTGAGAAACAACATTAAGTGTCAAAGATTTGAAAGCAATCAAACGTGAAGAGACCAAGAAACCATTATCCACTAGTGCTGCCCTATTCCAGAACTGCAACTCCCTGGAGTACCCAGAAGTACAAGGTATTCAGTGTCAGTGACAGGACCAAAGTAAGGGAGGCTGAAACTCGACCTTTTTGGGTTGAAGATGGGCTCAAAATCAACTCTCTAACCTGCTGTCAGTTTTTTCAAGACATTTTCTTGAACCAATGGTAAAGGAAAAAGTCTGCATCTTTCAAGAAAACCATTACTTTTATGCAGGACATTGCTCCATCGATTGCATAGAAGTACTCCATTGCTTAGCTAGCTAATAAAGTCCTTAAAGATAAAAGATTAATGACACCTCACCTGACTTAAAATCTATTGAGAACTTGTGGCAGAGCTGGCGTCACCACCCGACACACCTGGGCAAGTGCCGGGGCCTGAGCAAGAGGGGGGCCCACTCGCCAGCAGGGACACTGGCACATGAGTCAGGGTGCTGGCACTGGGCTTCCCCCCTGTGCTTTAAACTGTTTGAAATACTTACTTCTCCATGTTCCTCTTCAGCTCCGGTCTCTTATGCCTCTGTGACGTCACTACAGCGTGCCCTCTGCGCTGAGCAGAGAGTCAGAAGATGCTGAGGAGACTGGAGCAGCGGCCAACAAGGAACGAGGAGAGGTAAGTATTTGATTATTTATTTTTTATGTATGGAGCATTATATAGGGCCCATTCTGTATGGAGCATTACATGAGGCCCATTATTCTATATGGAGCATTATATTTATTTATTTATTTTACTCACTTATAGAGCACCATTAAATCCACAGCGCTTCACAGACAATATGGGCACTGTCCCCATTGGGGCTCACAATCTAAATTAGTATGTCTTTTGGAGTATGGGAGGAAACCAGAGAACCTGGGGGAAACCCACGCAAACACGGGGAGAACATACAAACTCCTTGCAGATTTTGTCCTTGGTGGGATTTGACGCCAGCGCTGCAAGGCTGCAGTGCTACCCATTGAGCCACCGTGCTTCCCATATGAGGCTCATTATTCTGTATAGAGCATTATATGGGGCCCAATATTCTGTATGGATCAATATATGGGGTCCATTACTCTGTATAGAGCATTATATGGGGTGCATTATTCTGCATAGAGCATTATATGGGGCCCATTATTCTGTATGGAGCATTTTAAGAGTCCCATTATTCTGTTTGGAGCATTTCATGAGGCCCATTATTCTGTAAAAAGCATTATATGAAGTCCATTATTCTGCATGGAGCAATATATGGGGCCCATTATTCTGTATGGAGCATTATATGAGGCCCATTATTCTGCATAGACCATTATATGAGGCCCATTATTCTGTACGGAACATTATATCGGGCCCTTTATTCTGCATAGAGAATTATATAGGTCCCATTATTCTGTATAAAGCTTTATATGAGGCCCGTTATTCTGTATAGAGCATTATATGGGGCCAATTACTCTGCATAGAGCATTATATGGGGTCCAATATTATGTAGAGAGCACTAAATGGGGCTCATTATACTGTATGGAGCAATATATGGGGCCCATTATACTGAATGGAGCAATATATGGGATCCATTATACTGTATGGAGGACTATGTTGTGCCCATAATACTGTATGGAGCACTATGTGGTGCCCATAATACTGTATGGAAGACTATGTGGTGCCCATAATACTGTATGGAAGACTATGTGGTGCCCATAATACTTTATGGAGGACTATGTGGTGCCCATAATACTCTATGGAGGACTATGTGGTGACCATAATACTGTACAGAGGAGTATGTGGGGTCATTATTCTGCATGGAGCAATATATGGGGACCATAATACTGTATGGAGGACTATACTGTCCGGTCTGCACTGTGCGCTGCGAGGATTCGCCAGCTTCTAAGCTATTGTAGAATTTACAATAGATATCACTCTTGTAATATAACAAGTAATTCACCGTGAAGGTGATGTGTTGTAGTACGCACCTTATTAACAAAGAATCCCAGTATTTGTTGGACTGTTAACCCCAATATCATAAAATAACTTTTAATAAATAATCTATAAAATACAATAGACAAAAGAACACCCAATTGACTACCCTCATGTGAGGGACTAACACTGTCCTTATAAAAGTCTATTACTCCTCGGGGGCCTAACTGAGGAGGTTGGCACCCTTAATACCTGAGCATGTGGCACCAACGCTCATCGGCGGCTGTCCCTTCTCGCGCTATTAGGCCCCCTTGCTTGATAGAGACAGGTGTAAAGTGCTTGGTGCTCTAAACAGTGTTATTAATAAATTGTATGCACACAGTATGCACTGTGACACACAGAGGCGCCTCCGGGCATGCGCAGATCCAGAGGATGGATACTGATGCAGTTATGGCGCTGACTGTGGTGTTAATTATGACACTCTGTGACGCTTCCGGTGATGTGCATAACAATGTTTGTTTGATTACAGCTGATAATGCTCCCATTTACACGTGAGATGGTCCCATTATGAGGAGCATGAATAAGTCGATTAAAGATATATAGCTCCTATGTGCTAAGGGGCATAAATTATTCTCTGATGTTTATTGTATATCAAGAGATTAGTTGATCACAGGTGCATAGCTTACATTTTCTTATGTGTTTATCATGATCTGATCCTTTTGTGCAATCCCTATATCGTTTGGTACTCTAGTGTGTTTGGCAATATCCACTACGCATTAAGGAAATAGTCTCTGATATTATGGCGTTCAAATTGTGAGCTTCCTTATTGAGATATCACATGATAATTGCCATCTTTTGCACTTGTTGCAAGTGAAACTGAGCCATTTGCACCTCCATCTGTGTATATATGATTTTTCACATCTTTGTATTAAGAACTAAGGGCTCTCCCTCTTCCTTCAGGGCGAGACAGGGATAGAAGGGAGAGCCGCCGAGGAGTGGGGGCGCTGCTGGCGTAGGATTAGGTTGCCAAGCTCCACTAGTAGGTAGGGACACACTAGGAGTAAGGATAGGGATTTGTCCATCTAGTAACAGCTCACTCTCAGATATTTATAGCCATTTCGGCTTATCATTTTTTCATCTATATATGGCACCTTGTGATACATTTGTTGTGGTCGGTCAGATATCTATCGCCTGGCCATGTTGTAGAGGCACTGGCTGTGTGCATACAATTTATTAATAACACTGTTTAGAGCACCAAGCACTTTATAGCTGTCCCTATCTAGCAAGAGGGCCTAATAGCGCGAGAAGGGACAGCCGCCGAGGAGCGTTGGTGCCACATGCTCAGGTATTAAGGGTGCCAACCTCCGCTGTTAGGCCCCCGAGGAGTAATAGACATTTATAGGGACAGTGTTAGTCCTTCACATGTGGGTAGTCACTTGGGTGTTCTTTTGTCTATTGTATTTTATAGATTATTTATTGAAAGTTATATTTTATGATATTGGGGTTAATAGTCCAGCAAATACTGTGATTCTAATGTAAGAAGTAAGTGAAATCTTTTCCATTGTATACCTATATTTATCTGCGGTATCTGTGCATCATGAATCTTGGTATGTGTTAAAGGGGCCCACTGAGACTCTTTTGCCCGTGGCCCAGGAAAACCTGAAGCCGGAGCTTCCTGTTCGCCCTTCTTAAATGGGAGATTTATGGTGAAACACAGTACACCTCTCTGAACAGTGTGAGGCTGTAGTTGGTGCTGCCCAAAAGTTGATCATCAACAGATTGAGAAAAAGACGGACATTATGGATGGAAGACTTTTGACTGTTATTGGAAAGAAGGGTGGCTATATTGCTCCCATTCAATTTTTTCAAATGTTAGAAATGTATTTTTGTATATTTTGAGTTGAAGATTGAAAAATTATGTTTTTCATTTTTTTGCATAATAATTCTGCCCAATAATAGTAGCCTAATAATTTTGCACACATTTATATTCTCATAAGAAAGACAAAGACTCACTTTTATTTTTTCAATATTCAGGTTTAGGTTTATTAAACTTTTGGACTGTCTGACAGCACTGCTGCCGTTCAATAATAAAATTAACCATCGAAAATACAAACTGCCAAATAATTGTGCACACAGTTAAAATGCCTGTTAAAGATAAATCATTTCAGTACTTTTTCTTAGGTGGAAAAAAAAAAAGAAAGAACTAAAATAATGCGGTTGCATAAATATTCACACCCTTAAACTTTGTTGAAATACCCTTTGGATTTATAATTTCAGGATTTGGGGTTGGAGTCAATTATCATGGTACGTCTAGAAATTGTAATTTTTGCCCAATCTTGCAGTAGTGCTCCACATTTTTCAGATTGCGAGGTTGAGGTCATCTCTTGTGTGGAGCCCTCTTTAGGTCAACCCACATATTTTTAGTTGGATTTAGGTCTGGTCGCTGGCTGTGCCATTTCAAAACTTTGATCTTTTTCTTGTGAAGCCATTCTCTTGTTGATTTATACTTAGGGTCGTTGTCATGCTGAAAGGTGTAATTCCTCTTCATCTTCAACTTTTTAGTGAAGGCCTGAAGGTTTTGTTGCCAAGTTGACTAATATTTTGAGCTGTTCATTATTCCCTTTACCTTGACTAAAGACCCAATTCCAGCTGCCGATTAACTACACCAAACATAATGCAGCCTCCACCATGCTTCACTGTGAGTATAATGTTCTTTTTGTGTACTGTTTGCTTTGCACCAAAAATAAATTTTAGAATTATGGCCAAAAATTTCAACTTTGGTTTCAAAAGATCATAACACATGCTTTTGGAAGACTTAATATTGTTTTTGGCAAAGCAAAGCCAGGCATGAATGTTTTTCTTTGCAAAAAAAAAGACTTCTTCTGTGTGTTGCCATTCAACCCCATAGGCCAAACATATGAAGAATATGGGAGATTGTTGTCACATGCAGTACACAACTAGCACTTGCTAGACTTTCCTGCAGCTTCTATAATGTTGCTGTAGGCCTCTTGACAGTCTCTTGGACCAATTTTCTTATTATTTTTTTTATTGATGTTTGAGAGACATCCAGTTCTAGGTAATCTCACTATAGTACCAAATTTAAGCCCCATCTTGATGACCCTCTTAACAGGTTCCATGGTATATTTAATGCCTTGAAATTTTTTTTGTACCCTTCACCTGACTGATAACTTTCAATAATGAGATCCCATTGCTTTGTTGCAAGCTGTTTAAGGACCATGGCTTTTGCTGTAAAATGTGACTATGAAAATATTGTAAAAATCCTATTAAAACAGTCAACTTTAAATGAGGTTAATCAGAATCACTGTAAATAATGGCAGATGTGCACTGAAAACTATTTAACATGAGTTTAAATGTGATTAACTGAAATTCTGAAAGCAACCACAAGTCCAGTTATAAAAGGGTGTTCACACTTATGCAACTGAATTATTTTAGTTTTAGTTTTACTTCCCCCTCAAAATGATTTGTTTGTTTTTCAATTGATTTGTACAGATAATGGATGACAATAAAGGTGGGAAAAGTTCTGAAATGATTCTTCCTGGTATAATTTAGTTACATGACAAAAACCTGGCATTTTAACAGGTGTGTGCAGACTTTTTATATCCATGGTGATGACAAATATAGTTATTATCAATATTACTAGTTTATTTTAAAACTGGGAAAAGTGGGGGGTAATATATATATAATATATATTCTTACCCCGAGACATAAAATATAATATATATATATATATATATATATATACAGTGTATATATATATATATACATATATATATATATAAATATATATATATATACAGTGGTGGCCAAAAGTATTGGCACCCCTGCAATTCTGTCAGATAATACTCAGTTTCTTTCCTGAAAATGATTGCATTCACAAATTCTTTGGTATTATTATCTTCATTTAATTTGCTTGCAAGGAAAAAACACAAAAGAGAATGAAGCAAAAATCAAATCATTGATCATTTCACACAAAACTCCAAAAATGGGCCAGACAAAAGTATTGGCACCCTCAGCCTAATACTTGGTTGCACAACCTTTAGCCAAAATAACTGCGAACAACCGCTTCCGGTAACCATTAATGAGTTTCTTACAATGCTCTGCTGGAATTGTAGACCATTCTTCTTTGGCAAACTGCTCCAGGTCCCTGATATTTGAAGGGTGCCTTCTCCAAACTGCCATTTTGAGATCTCTCCACAGGTGTTCTATGGGATTCAGGTCTGGACTCATTGCTGGCCACCTTAGAAGTCTCCAGTGCTTTCTCTCAAACCATTTTATAGTGCTTTAGGAAGTGTGTTTTGGGTCATTGTCCTGCTGGAAGACCCATGACCTCTGAGGGAGACCCAGCTTTCTCGCACTGGGCCCTACATTAGGCTGCAAAATTTGTTGGTAGTCTTCAGACTTCATAATGCCATGCACACGGTCAAGCAGTCCAGTGCCAGAGGCAGCAAAGCAACCCCAAAACATCAGGGAACCTCCACCATGTTTGACTGTAGGGACCGTGTTCTTTTCTTTGAATGCCTCTGTTTTTTTCCTGTACACTCTATGTTGATGCTTTTTCCCAAAAAGCTCTAATTTTGTCTCATCTGACCAGAGAACATTCTTCCAAAACGTTTTAGGCTTTCTCAGGTAAGTTTTGGCAAACTCCAGCCTGGCTTTTTTATGTCTCGGGGTAAGAAGTGGGGTCTTCCTGGGTATCCTACCATACAGTCCCTTTTCATTCAGACGCCGACGGATAGTACGGGTTGAAACTGTTGTACCCTCGGAATGCAGGGCAGCTTGAACTTGTTTGGATGTTAGCTGAGGTTCTTTATCCACCATCCGCACAATCTTGCGTTGAAATCTCTCGTCAATTTTTCTTTTCTGTCCACATCTAGGGAGGTTAGCCACAGTGCCATGGGCTTTAAACTTCTTGATGACACTGCGCACGGAAGACACAGGAATATTCAGGTCTTTGGAGATGGACTTGTAGCCTTGAGATTGCTCATGCTTCCTCAAATTTGGTTTCTCAAGTCCTCAGACAGTTCTTTGGTCTTCTTTCTTTTCTCCGTGCTCAATGTGGTACACACAAGGACACAGGACAGAGGTTGAGTCAACTTTAATCCATGTTAACTGGCTGCAAGTGTGATTTAGTTATTGCAAACACCTGTTAGGTGCCACAGGTAAGTTACAGGTGCTGTTAATTACACGAATTAGAGAAGCATCACATAATTTTTAAAACAGTGCCAATACTTTTGTCCACCCCCTTTTTTATGTTTGGTGTGGAATTGTATCCAATGTGGCTTTACGACAATTCTTTTTGTGTTTTTTCATTGAAGACAAATTAAATGAAGATAATAATACCAAAGAATTTGTGATTGCAATCATTTTCAGGAAGAAACTGAGTATTATCTGACAGAATTGCAGGGGTGCCAATACTTTTGGCCACCACTGTATATATATATACAGTACAGACCAAAAGTTTGGACACACCTTCTCATTTAAAGATTTTTCTGTATTTTCATGACTTTGAAAATTGTACATTCACACTGAAGGCATCAAAACTATGAATTAAGACATGTGGAATTATATACTTAACAAAAATGAGTGAAACAACTGAAAATATGTCTTACATTCTAGGTTCTTCAAAGTAGCCACCTTTTGCTTTGATGACTGCTTTGCACACTCTTGGCATTCTCTTGATGAGCTTCAAGAGGTAGTCACTGGAAATGGTTTTCACTTCACAAGTGTGCCCTGTCAGGTTTAATAAGTGTGATTTCTTGCCTTTTAAATGGGGTTGGGACCATCAGTTGTGTTGTATCGAAGTCAGGTGGATATACAGCTGATAGTCCTACTGAATAGACTGTTAGAATTTGTATTATGGCAAGAAAAAAGCAGCTAAGTAAAGAACAACAAGTGGCCATCATTACTTTAAGAAATTAAGGTCAGTCAGTCCGAGAAATTGGGCAAACTTTGAAAGTGTCCCCAAGTGCAGTTGCAAAAACCACCAAGCGCTACAAAGAAACTGGCTCACATGAGGACCGCCCCAGGAAAGGAAGACCAAGAGTCACCTCTGCTTCTGAGGATAAGTTTATCCAAGTCACCAGCCTCAGAAATCGCAGGTCAACAGCAGCTCAGATTAGAGACCAGGTCAATGCCACACAGAGTTCTAGAAGCAGACACATCTCTTCAACAACCGTTAAGAGGAGACTTTGTGCAGCAGGCCTTCATGGTAAAATAGCTGCTAGGAAACCACTGCTAAGGACAGGCAACAAGCAGAAGAGACTTGTTTGGGCTAAATAACACAAGGAAATGACATTAGACCAGTGGAACTCTGTGCTTTGGTCTGATGAGTCCAAATTTAAGATCTTTGGTTCCAATCACCGTGTCTTTGTGCGACGCAGAAAAGGTGAACGGATGGACTCTACATGCCTGGTTCCCACCGTGAAGCATGGAGGAGGAGGTGTGATGGTGTGGGGGTGTTTTGCTGGTGACACTATTGGGGATTTATACAAATTTGAAGGCATAATGAACCAGCATGGCTACCACAGCATCTTGCAGCGGCATGCTATTCCATCCGGTTTGCGTTTAGTTGGACCATCATTTATTTTTCAACAGGACAATGACCCCAAACTCACCTCCAGGCTGTGTAAGGGCTATTTGACCAAGAGGGAGAGTGATGGGGTGCTACGCCAGATGACCTGGCCTCCACAGTCACCAGACCTGAACCAAATCGAGATGGTTTGGGGTGAGCTGGACTGCAGAGTGTAGGCAAAAGGGCCAACAAGTGCTAAGCATCTCTGGGAACTCCTTTAAGATTGTTGGAAGACCATTTCCGGTGACTACCTCTTGAAGATCATCAAGAGAATGCCAAGAGTGTGCAAAGCAGTCATCAAAGCAAAAGGTGGCTACTTCGAAGAACCTAGAATATAAGACATATTTTCAGTTGTTTCACACTTTTTTGTTAACTATATAATTCCACATGTGTTAATTCATAGTTTTGATGCCTTCAGTGTGAATGTACAATTTTCATAGTCATGAAAATACAGAAAAATCTTTAAATGAGAAGGTGTGTCCAAACTTTTGGTCTGTACTATATATATATATCTATATATATATATATAGATATATATATATATATATAGATACATGTATGTACAGTATATACAGTGAGGAAAATAAGTGTTCGATACATTGCCGATTTTGCAAGTTTTCCCACCTACAAAGAATGGAGAGGTCTGTAATTTTTATCATAGGTACACTTCAACTGTGAGAGACAGAATCTTAACAAAAATCCAGAAAATCACATTGTATGAGTTTTAGATAATTAATTTGCATTTTTTAGCATGAAAAAAGTATTTGATACAATAGAAAAACAGAACTTAATATTTGGTACTGAAATCTTTGCTTGCAATTACAGAGGTCAGACATTTCCTGATGTTCTTGATCAAGTTTGCACACACTGCAGCAGGGATTTTGGCACATTCCTCCATACAGATCTTCTCCAGAGCTTTCAGGTTTTGGAGCTGTTGCTGGTCAAAATTGAGTTTCAGCTCCCTCCAAAGATTTTCTATTGTCTTCAGGTCTGGAGACTGGCTAGGCCACTCCACGACCCTGAAATGCTTCTTACGGAGCCACTCCTTAGTTGCCCTGGCTGTGTGTTTTGGGTCATTGTCAAGTTGGAAGACCCAGCCATGACTCATCTTCAATGTTCTTACTAAGGGAAGGAGGTTGTTGGCCAAAATCTTGCGATACATGACCCCATCCGTCTTCCCTTCAATATGGTGCAGTCATCTGGTCCCCTTTGCAGAAAAGCACCCCCAAAGTATGATGTTTCCCTCACCATGCTTCACGGGTAGGACAGTGTTCTTGGGGTTGTACTCATCCTTTTTCTTCCTCCAAACAGGGCGAGTGGAGTTGATACCAAAAAGTTCTATTTTGGTCTCATCTGACCACATGACCTTCTCCCATGTCTCCTCTGGATCATCCAGATGGTCATTGCCGAACTTCAAATGGGTCTGGACATGTGCTAGTGTGAGCAGGGGGTCTTTGCGTACCCTGCAAGATTTTAATCCATTATAGCGTAGTGTGTTACTAACAGTAATATTTGAGACTGTGGTCCCAGCTCTCTTCTTTCTCAGAATTATCCTTACCTCATGAGGCGAGACATTGCATGGAGCCCCAGACAGAGGAAGATTGACAGTCATCTTGTGTTTCTTCCATTTTCTAATAATTGTGCCAACATGTCTTGCCTTCTCACCAAGCTGCTTGCCTATTGTCCTGTAGCCCATTCCAGCCTTGTGCAGGTCCACAATTTTGTCCCTGTTGTCCTTAGACAGCTCTTTTTTCTTGGCCATAGTGGGGATGTGGTATTGTGATTAGTGATGAGCGATCGTGCTCGCCACTACTTGGTACTCGCCCCGTAGCATCACGGTGCTCGACAAGCTCGGCGTCTAAATAAGAACTGGCGCCGCTATGCTCGTCACAGTCTACCCCAGAAACAGGCAGAGTAGGGAGAGCTACTGCTGAGTCAGGGAGAGATTTGCTTATTTATAGTTAGTATAGGTATTCCACAACATATATATATATATATCCATCTGAACTAACTGTCCTTCTGAAGACTAATCCAGCTGCATATATTCAGTGTTGATAGCAGGAATTAGGGAGGCAGGCAGTGTATGTGGCAGACTGCAGTGAATGTAGTGCAAGAGGGTTCATTGAACATTCTGTCTGCTGCTGCTGTTCTTACAGATATTTGTAGACATAGCCCCAGGTATCAGGGGTAATAGCTATTTTTTTTTTATTTTAATCCTGGTAATTTGCTTAAAAAGCAATCCAGAGTACACAATTTTTCCGCTCCATTTGCTTGTTAGCACTGCAGAATACAGCCAGATCTTTTCCATATTACAGCCATAAAAATCCAGAAATTTGTAGTGAACGTGGAAAATATTGGCCTCCATTTCCATTTTGTTGCAGTGTGTCCGTGAAGCTATTCATATGAGGTTGCTGTGAAGAATAGTATTAGTAAACTACAGGCCCACTTTTTAAAAACGTGGTTCTCCGTCAGACGTATCACATATAAATGCGTTCCAAAGTCAGCCATTTCTGGCTTCCACTTCCATTTTGTTGCAGTGTGTCAGTAAAGCTATTCACACGAGGTTGCTGTGAAGAATAGTATTAGTAAACTACAGGCCTGCTTTTTAAAACCGTGGTTCTCTGTCAGATGTATCACATATAACTGCATTCCAAAATCAGCCATTTCTGGCTTCCATTTACATTTTGCTGCAGTGTGTCAGTCAAGCCATTCACATGATGTCGTTGTGAAGAATAGTATTAGTAAACTACAGGCCCTCTATTTAAAACCGTTATTCTCCCTCAGACGTATCACATATAACTGCGTTCCAAATTCAGCCATTTGTAGTGAACGTGGAAAATATTGTCCTCCATTTAAAGTTTGTAGCAGTGTGTCAGTGTACACCATTTTACAGTTCCATTTGCTTGTTCGCAGAATACAGTCAGAGTTTTTTTAGTCTTATTCACATTACTGTATTATGGAAGCAGAAGAACTTTTTTCAGTGATCAGAAGCACGTGATCCATATGACTGCCGTAATAATACAGAAATTTTGTGGAGCGTGCCAAATATTCTACTCCATTTAAAGTCAGCCAGCTGTGTTTTGTTGAACCAATTGACACTTAGTTGCTGACAGATACCGTACTATTAGGCGACTGCCTGAAACCATGGCCATCAGACGTTATGACTGCCCTAATAATCCAGCAATTTTTGTGAGCGTGTCAAGTATTACACTCCATTTAAAGTATTGCAGTTGTGGATTCAAACCTATTCACAGTTGCCCGCTGACAAATAGCATATCTGTGAACAATGTTGTCAGAGTTTTATGCCACTTTTACGGACTGACAAAAAAAAAAAACATACAAAATACAAGCTAAAATGGAAAAAAGTTAAGAAACATTCTTTCCAGGGTGACTTGTAAATAAGGCCAAAGAAATATACAAAAATAAAGTTATGGACTGTGGAAGATATTTATGCAACCAGAATGAACACTCATCTGTAGCTGGTGATGATACCACGATAGCACTTGTCCCTATTGTAAATGTATCTAACAGCATTATCGATAGGGAATAGAATAGATTTAAATTTTTGGGGGCTGCACCAGCAGCACGCAGTATAAGACAATAATACCTGGCTCGATCGGTGTAATATGCTATCCATACTGGATCTCCTGGACCTTCTCCTCTTGTTCAGCCTCCATCTACGAGCACTGCAGCACTGCCTTAGCAAAGCGGCAACAGGCTGTGCTGAAGATAATATGCTTAATGCTTAGATGACAAACCGCCAATTGCTCCAGAGTTGTTGAAAGCTGTAACACAGCAGCCTGATCTGTGGCTCTCACTGCTGAACATACAGTCAGGCATGGTCATGTGTGACAATGGGCAGAACCTGGTGGCGGAGAAATGACAGCCAGAGTAGATATGGTTTCCCTCTATGCCAGTCCTTTCACCGAGCTAAAGAATATGGCTATGGTGAAATACAGCTCTCACCGAGAAACAGAGGATTTGATTCTGAGGGTCCACCTTTCTCCCCCGCTCAAGAGCCCCATAGCAGCTGCAAAGTTTGCGCTATCATGAACTCTCCTGATGGAGAAGCCAGAGCCCACCGGAGGAGTCTTAGCCGAGAAGCAGCCTTGGCTAAGAAAAGTCTGTGGGAAGGTTCCCGGACACTCTATGGCTGCTTCTTTATTCTGGACTGGCTCCAGCAATCTATAAGATTGCAATCTCCCCATTGGCCAGAGACTTTAGTTCAAAACCGTAACCATGATATGCAAAGCCATCCACAGCCTGTCTCCTCCATATATCTGTGACCTAGTCTCCCGGTACTAACTGGAACGCAACCTCCGATCCCCACAAGATCTCCTTCTCTACTCCTGTGTTATCTCCTTTTCCCACTATCGCATATAAGATTTTTCCTGTGCATCCCTTTTGCTCTTGAACTCTGTACCCCAACATATCAGACTCTCGCCTACTGTTGAAACCTTTAAAAGGAAGCTGAAGACCCACCTCTTCCGATAAGCCTACAACCTGCAGTAACCGTCGCTCTACCATACCGCTGCACGATCAGCTGTACCCTCACCAAGTGTATCCTCACCCATTCCTTATAGACTGTTTGTGTGCCCTCACGGGCAGGGTCCTCTCTGCTCTTGTACAGTCAGTGATCTCTTTTCACATGTAAAGTGCAATGGAATAAATGGTACTATTATACTACATAATATTAATTATATTGCTTGTACTCTGGGGCAATTGATGGCACTTTCCTGGTGACTGCCCCTAAATTGATGTGCTTTCGCAGCTTTTGGTCCCGTTTGAAGGTGTTGTGTATGCGTTTGGTTTAGGCACCCATTGAACCCAATGGTGTTCAGCGAATATACTACAATTACATTGTCGAATACTGCAAAAACGGTGATTGTAATCTGAAACTAATATTGAAATATTCGCTCGTTTCTAATCAGAAACACCCTTAAAAAAATTATGTGGGAGTTGCATCACGGTCACCCTGGTGATATGGTGGTGGAGGTCGAGGAGAAGGAGGAGGGCGACATAAAATAGAACCATTCCTGAAGGGTATACCCATGTCTGGGTGTAAAGGGGTGCATGGGAATAGACCACCAGAAAAATAACCACTGGATTTGAATTTATGTTTGATGCTACCATCTGGTGGTGTTGAGAAGTCTGGCCCAATCCAGCCCTTTTTCATTTTTATAAGAGTCAGTCTGTCAGCATTTTCAGTTGACAGGCGGATGTGCCTATCAGTTTTATCAGCTATAATGCCCCCGGCGGCACTAAAAACCATCTTTGACAAAACGCTAGCCGCCAGGACCTCCAAGGCGTAGAAAAACAGTTCATGCCTTGTGTCCAGCTTGCATCTTCCAAAACTTTTCCCTCTTTGTCAGAGTACTCCGTGTATCAGGGCCTGGGTGCTGGGAGAGTCTGAGAAAACTGTCCCAGACCTTTGAAAGCGTCCTCCTGCCTCTGTCACATCTGATTTGTGTCTCCCTTGCTTGTACTCCTTGGTTGTCCAATGAATTGTCTGACTGTGATCTCTGCCGCCAGCGTTGTCAGGTGAGAATTTTTTTTTGTTAGAATTCTTCAACAAGAGTCTGAACTTAATATCTCCAAAAATGAACTACTTCGGTTTACTTCTTCTACTAACCTAACTATACCTGACTTTGCAATTTTCTTTAAGTGGTGCCACCATAACTCCCACTCGGCACGCCGGCTGTTTTGGAGTCATATTTGACACACAACTTTCCTTTATTCAATGTGGAAAATCACTCCCTCGCTCATGTCACCTGCACCTTAAAAACATCTCCACAATTCGACCTTTTCTCACCTTTGATACTGCAAAAACACTTACTGTCGCTCTTATTCACTACTGCAACTCTCTTCTAATCGGTCTCCCTCTAAACAAACTGTCTCCTCTCCAATCCCTTCTGAATGCAGCAGCCAGGGTTGTATTTCTATCATGCTGCTTCACCGATACCTCTACCCTGTGCCAGTCATTGCACTGGTTAGGTTAAACAATCACTACAGAATACAATACAAACTCATCTCTCTCAGCCACCAAGCTGTCCACAGTTCTAAACCAGCCTATATCTCATCCCTCATTTCTGTGCATCATCACCCCTCCCGTGCCCTCCGTTCTGCAGCTGATCTAAAACTGACATCCTCCTTAATCAGAACCTCACACCTCCATCTCCAAGAATTCTCTCATGCTGTGCCAGTTTTCTGTAATGCCCAAAATGCGTACAAAGCTATGGTCACGGTAAAGGCAGCGAAACATAATGTCGGCCTTGTGTGCAAGACTGCCAACAGTCAAGACTTCCCTGTTCACACCAACAGTACGACTGTCTATATTTTCTTTCTCCTCTGCCTCCTCATTATCACCCAATCCGCGTTGAGATGAGATGAGGCTGGACTGAGTAGCATCACCGTGTATAGTTCCTTGCTCTGCCTGCAATGCCTCCTCTTTAATTGTGAGTAGCGACCATTTCAGTAGACAGAGAAGCGGGATGGTGATGCTATTTATGGTGTCATCGCCGCTCACCAACTTGGTGGAGTCCTCAAAGTTTTGGAGGACGGCACAGATGTCAGACATCCATGCCCACTCATAAGCTCTTATGTGTGGAGGCTGACCTGAATGACGATGGACGTGTTGAAGCTGGTACTCAACAACTGCTCAACAGACATCTGCAACGTTGATTTCCAACGAGTAGTTACATCGCACACTAGTCGGTGAGCTGGAAGCTGCAAACGCTGCAGAAGCCCTGCCAGGGCGGCGGAAGCTGTAGCTGACTTTCTGAAATGGGCACACACGTGGCGTAATTTCACAAGCCACTCTGGTAGATCTGGGTAGATTTTGAGAAACCACAGAACCACTAAGTTGAGCACTTGAGCCAGGCATGGTACATGTGTGAGCTTGCCTAGCTTCAGAGCCACCACCAGGTTCTCTGATACAGCTTGATACAGCTTTCAATACCTCTGCAATGGTGTGCGGTTTGTCCTGCTTATTGTTATTGGCACACACGAAGTTTAAGTAAATAATCTGGAATATGCCCTGAAAAAATTAATCAAGTGATGGAGATGGAGGCTGAAGAGGAGGAGGAGGTGGTGCAGGAGCTCTAGAATGTAGAAGTAACCCTGATTGACCCAGGGCCCGCAATCCTCTGCGTCGGGAGGACGTGTTCCGTCCAAGACTCCCACTGGGTCCCGGCTTCCACATTATTAACCCAGTGGAGAGTGAGATGAACCATCCCTGGCCACATTCACTTGTCCACGTGTTTGTGGTTAGGCGCTCCTTCCCACTTAAGTGCACTGGGGAGGCATGGGTAATATTCTGGGACCCGGGCTTGTGGAAGGCGGAGATGATACCGGGAGAAATAGTGGCGGCTGGGGACCGAGTATGGACACCCGGCCACCGATCCCATGAGGTTGTGGAATGCTTCCACCTCCACGAACCTAAAAGGCAACATTTCAAATGCAAGCAGTCTAGAAATGTGACAGTTTAGTATTGCAGCCTGTGGGTGGCTGTCTGCATACTTGTGCTTACATTCCAAGGACTGTGGTAGGGACTATTGAACGCTGTGAAGAGACAAGGAAGTGGATGTTGATGGTTGCAAGTCTGCAACAACAGGTGCAGGATGGGAGGCTTCTTCTCATGCGCCATGGGCAGTGGATTGGCTTGCACGCACAACAGCGGAAGAGGCAGAGGTGTCACCCGCAGACGCTGTTTCTGGACCTTGCTAGTCGGGTGTTTTGCTGTCATGTGCCTGAGCATGCTGGTGGTGGTCAGTCTGGTAGTTTTGGAGCTCTTGCTGATTCTGGCCTGGCAGATGTTGCAAATGACTTGGGGTTATCTGAAAAGTCTTCAAAAAAGAACCAGACTCAGGAAGTCCTAACAGTTGTACTGACAACTTTCGTGTTGTTGGTGTTCCGGGGAGCAGTTGCCCGCTTTGTGTCTGTGGCCACCACATTGCTTGTTCCTGCCTGTTGTGGTGCTATGCCTCCCTCCCCCTGTGTGCTGCTGTCCTCGCTCTGCATGTCCTCTTGCCAGGTTGGGTCAGTGACTTCATCGTCCACCGCTTCGTCTTCCACTTCCACACCTTGGTCCTCCTTCTGACTTTCTGTCCATTGTGTCTCATCATTATCCACCTCTTGCGACAGTAACTTCACTTTCCCACCGTCACCTTCAGATGACCATGGTTGCTCAAATAGCTACATGCGATCTTCTGTTGCTCTGCTCAAAGCTGGCTGGTCGACAGGCCCGAATCTATTGATGGAAAAGTGAACAGCTCTTGGGGTAACCCTGGACTCTAATCTCTCCTTTAAACCACGTATCCAAGCTCTTTCCACTTCCGATCGGACCGAGCAAGAGGCCAGAATCTATAAATGGAAAGATGAACAAAACAGCTCTTTGGAGTGTCCAAGTGTGTGATCAGTAGTCTCAGGGCACTCGGATTGGTGGGAGGAAGGAGGATCAGGGTGAGGAAGATGCCGTCTCCCAGATCCGCACATTCCTCAAGCACGAATCTACAAAAACACTAGTGCATGCCCTCATCATCTCCAGCCTCGACGACTGCAACCTCCTGCTCTGTGGCCTCCCTTCTAACACTCTCGCATTTCTCCAATCTATCCTAAACTCTGTTGCCCGACTAAAATACTTTCCCCTCGCTATTCTCTGGCCTCTTCTCTCTGTCAATGCCTTCACTGGCTCCCCATTGCCCAGAGAATCGAGTTCAAAACCCTAACCTTGGCATGCAAAGCCATCCATAACCTGTCTCCTCCATACATCTGTGACCTAGTCTCCTGGTACTTACCTGCACGCAACCTCCGATCCTCACAAGATCTTCTTCTCTTCTCCCCTCTTATCTCCTCTTCCCACAATCGCATACAAGATTTCTCCCGCGCATCCCCCCTTTTCTGGAACTCTCTAACCCACCATTCTGACTCTAACCTACTGTTGAAATCTTCAAAAAGCTCCTGAAGACCCACCTCATCCAACATGCGTACAACCTGCAGTAACCCTCGCTCCACCATATCACTGCACGACCAGCTCTATCCCCCTACTGTATCCACAACCAACCCTTGTAGACTGTGAGCCCTTGCAGGCAGGGTCTTCTCCTCTCCTGTATCAGTCGCTATCACATTTTTGTTCAAGATTATTGTAATTGTTTTTGCGATGTATAGCCCTTTTTCATATGTAAAGCGCCATGGAATAAATGGCGATAAAGTAATAATAATGTGGTCCAGACTCACATCTACTGAGAGTGGACCATGTGGAACACAGGGTGATGGTAGTAGCAAACTGACTAGAAGATTTATCTGCTATCCAACCAACAACCTATTCACACTGCTCTGGCTTCAATAGTGGTGTTCCACGGCCCCCTGGAAATTGGGACAGGAAGGTAGTTCGACATGACATAGGTGTTTGTTATGCTCCCTCAGCAGGCACAGTTTCATCTTGCCCACGGCCTCTGAGTGCACTATCACCATCACTATAACGTCCCCTTCCCCATCCCTTGACACACATCTTGTCCATTTTAAATGGAGTTTAATATTTGTCACATTGCCAAAAATGTCTGTATTATTACCGCAGTAATATAGGATCACGTCTGATGAGATGACCACAGTTTTAGGCAGTGCCCTGGGAGTCAGAGATGCTTCCAGTGGTCTTCCTCATGCTGTTTGATGTCTTTTCAGCACTGTATGAAGGTGTCTGATCATGTCTCACACACCACATGGCCAGATAAGGTAGTAAAATATTAAAATTACATTTCCCAGTGAATGCATTTTTCACCGTTGAAAGCAATGCAAAAGTGCAAAAATGCATCAAAAACACTACGTGTGAACATAGCCCAAGATGTTGAGGAGCATTTTTGTTTTTGGTTATTTATTTTGCCTTATATACAAGTCATTACCCTGGAAAGGATGTTCCTTAACATTTTTTCCCAGGAAAATCCATTTTGGTTTCGTTCTTGTATGTTTTATTGTGAGCCTGTAAAAGTGGCGCCAACAACATTATTGACAGCAGTGACCTGGGAGTCAGAGATGCTTCCCCATGCTGTTTCCATGTCATTTGAGCCCTGTTTCCATCGATTTGGACAATTTTTAGGCCCTCTGCAGATCGCCGATTGGGGCCGCCGGAAAAATGCTCGAGTTTCCCATACACTTACAGTATATTGGGCTTGTTGCTCGGACCGAGCACTCGAGCATTCTAATTTGCTTGACCCGAGCAACAAGTACCCGAGCATTTTAGTGCTCACTCATCACTAATTGTGATTGAATGAGTGTGTGGACAGATGTCTTTTATGCAGGTAATGAGTTCAAACAGGTGCAATTAATACAGGTAATGAGTGCAGAGTAGGAGGGTTTCTTAAAGAAAAACTAACAGGTCTGTAAGAGTCAGAATTCTTGCTGGTTGCTGGGTCATCAAATACTTATTTCATGCAATAAAATGGAAATTAATTATGTAAAAATCATACAATGTGATTTTCAGTTTTTTTTAGTTTCTGACTTTCACAGTTGAAGTGTACCTACGATAAAAATTACAGACCTCTCCGTTCTTTGTAAGTGGGAAAGCTTGCAAAATCAGCAGTGTATCAAATACTTGTTTTCCCCACTGTTTATATATATATAAATATATATATATATATATATATAGATTTTTTTTTAAGTAACTTTTAGTCCCCCTCAGATTTTTAACTGGTTATAATTTGATAATTTATCCTACAATACCAGAATATTGAAGTATATAATATAAATTATGGTCTTCCTTGAAATCCAGCTGAGCTGAGCTTCTGAGTGTTACCAGTATAGCAGCGACGGGATCCTCCAGCAGGCCCTGAGATGAAATGGTTGCTCATCAGTACCCCAAGTTTTCTTGGGGGTCAGTGGTCATGTAGGCGCTTGCACTGGCATTTGCACTATTTAAATGCTACTATCAGTGATTGACAGGAGTATTAAAATATTTCAACAGCAGCTATCATTGCTAGTACCAATTGCTGCTGGTACAGGCAGATGCTGGCTTTGTATTTAACTGGCATCTACCCTATATGAAGGCATAGCTCCTGTGCCCGCTCCATATATATGCACACTGACTGTGATATACATTTATATCAAGGTGCACAAAGGAGTTAAAAGGTTTGTGAAACTGAACAAAAATAGTCCCTGGGAATGTTATAATCAGGATAATTGGAGATATATCTGTAGTCCAAATTTAAACCCTGCAATTTGAACATGCTCTATTTATTCTGGTTTTATGTAGACAGCTTGTGGGTAGAATTTTCACCCCAAATCACACGACACTATAGTTCTGCTTTTTAGCTGCTTGCATTGCTTAAATATGAATTCTCATTCCCATAGTTTGAATAAATTCTAGTTTGTACAGAACACATAGGCTCTATTGACCGTTTCTGTGTAACCATGAGACAATAATAGATCAGATCAAGCTTTAGAAATTGACATGGAACCAGGGACACTTATCATTTGTATGTATGTCTTTATTTGCACCTGATGGAGAGCGGTCCACCCTAGAAACGCATTGTTTTATTAATAAAAACAATTTTTAGACTAAATCTGGTGAGACAGCGCCTTTAGATTGTCATTTTTTTCATTCTTGGATTATGACTCATCATTTGGTGGACACACTGGATAGGAATCAGGAATCCATAAGTAAAATAAATTGCAGTTATCTGGATGGTCCCTCGTCTGGATAAAGCAGTACAGTTCTTAGACATTTATTCAAAGTCATTACATAGTTTATATCCAACATGGCTTCAAAAACACATTTAAAGGGAACTTGTCTTAACAATCCCTTTTTAGATGACTCTAAAACCCTTTAAAAGATAATTTTGTCCATTCCTTTATCACCCTAAAGCAGTACTGCTGCAGTGCAAAAATTGTGTTTGGTGTGTGAGGATGCACTTCCAGCTCCTCAGCATCCCTCTATTCCCTTCCTAGCACCAGCCTCTCCTCTGGCTGATTCACAGATGGTTGACCGTGTACCAGAGCAAAAGAGAAAATTCAGTTGGAGTTGTGAAATAACTGAGGGCCTCTAAAAAGGAAATAGGTATAGAACTACCATTCTGCACTCAAATCTGCACATCAATAGTTTAGCAATTACAGCAAGTGAATTGCTCAAATGTAAATTGCACACTTATTGCGTTGAATTATATAAAACACTGCATCTGTCAAAAACATTGTAATACTGTAGATGATAAGTAAACTGTTCAGAAATTACAGAAAGTAATTTGTATAAATCAATATTGCAAGAAATTAATGACACCAAATCATTAGTATGAGTGCCAAGAGAATGAGAACCTACAGTACATAGCAAAATGTTCAAGAATTCAGCACATCTATCCGGAAGTATGTTCAAATGAGATATTTAAATTAGATGCATTTCTGGCAACCGCCCTTTGTGGTAGAATTACAGAATTCTATGACTAAGGGCGGTTGCTAGAAAGGAGTCAGATTTTAATGTCTCACTTGAACATGTTTGTTTCCCTTTAAATGGATTTCAATTCTATAATACTTCCGGACAGATGTGCCAAATTCTTGAACATTTTGCTATGAACATGCTGTGCTACACCAGCAGAATTCAAGGTTATTTATCCTGATCCCAGCTACAAATACCAGCGAAGAGAGACAGAGACCCATGGAAGCTCGGGTTCTGATACCCAATCCGAACTTTATTCCAAAGTTCACTTCGAGTACCGAGCTTGAACCAGAACCCGAACCCCATTGAGAATCATGGAAACTCGAACGTTTGATCTGGAAAATTCTTTTTCTCTCAGCAACGGACTTTCCCCAAAACTTCAAAGATTGCAACGGACTTCCGGGAGAAGTCCTTGTTCGGCTTTTAGCACCGGACACTAACTGTCTAGTACGAACCCCAAACTTTTAAGTTCGGGTTCACTGATCTCAACTCATGTGTTGAAATAATGGAGGTATATATAAAGGCTGAAGCCTTTTTCCTGCGCTATTGAACTATACTGTATATACCTCTTACATTTACTTACCCCGACAGTGTGTGGATACTGTTTCACTTGCTGCAGGAAGAACAGGCTCACCTGCCAGCACTACTTTTCTATATTATGTGTTGAAATAATAAGTGAAAAAAAATCAGTGAAAAAATGACAAAGGAAATTCAAAGTTGTAATTACAGCGAGGGCCGTATTTAGCATTCATGCTGCCCTAGGACTTTAAGAGGTAATGCCCCCTACTGATAAGTCATACTGAGGGTAGGTTCTCATGAGAGTATAACATTTTTTTTAAGTTTCAACCATCTGTGTTCCATCCATGTGCAGGCCATATGCATGCTGTTTTTTTTACAGCGGCAATTAATAATTTATAAGACCATTTACAGTTGCCTATGTTACAGAAATGCAAAGATTTCTGTAAAAATCGGATACTATATTTACGCACCTATAGATTTGATTGGGTGAGTCTCATCCAATTTCCTGAAGAAACTAGTATATGCTGCAATTTGTTTCACAAATTCGGTCAGTGAAAAAATCACTCATTTGTACAGCGCCATTGAATAACATTGTTTCAAGTGCTGTTCATGTTTTTCACGGACATCACTCAGACCGAAAATACATAAGGGTATATGCAAATAACATCTATTTCAGGCTGATCTGATCCTTAACCCACCTGAAAAAGTGCTAAATAAATGCTAAAATGAAATAACATATGCACTTCAGTGTGAAACTGACTTGCTGTGCATATGTTCAGTCTTTTGAGCTTCTTTTTTTTTACCATTTTGGGGCTTTCAAAGATGTTAAGATGTTAAGAACAGTGACCCAACCATTTTTCAGGTGGCTTCCACTTGAAAGCCGCTCACTAGCATTCAGAGTATGTGCATGCCTTGTGTTCTGTTGTGGTTTTTTTTTACCAGTTTTGTAACAGATCTGAAGGATTCCAAGTAGCACCAGCCAAGTGAATGAGATTCCTAATGTCTCATGCACACATTGCTTATCTTTTTCCTTACAAATTTGTAGCAAAGTCAATTCTTTTAGTATTTTTGCACTAGATTTCACCTATAGTAAATAATGGGGAAAAATCTGCAACAAAAACACATATGAAAAACGTGACAAAAAGGCAACAAAAAAGTGGTAAAATGCACTCATTTTACGTGGCGTTTTTATTGCCAACACATGAGCATTCATAGCTGAATTTTCTGCTACAAATCCTGAAAGTGTACACATAAATCAATGGTGGTTAAAAAATGGCAAAATAATGACTGAAAAGAAGCTTTAACTGACATATATGGCCTCATTCAGACAGCTAGCTTTTTAGTCCAGCACACTGATCCTATAATGATTTAATATCAAGTTTAATAAATTAAAGTTTGCTACATCTGCATTAATATATCACAAGAACCACCATCAGTACAGAAACACATCACCACAACCACTGTCAGTACACAACTGCTTCACCATAACCACCATCTGTATGTAACAAGATCACCAGAATCACATGACTATATCAACAGGACCACAATCAGTACATGAATAAATCAGAAGAACCACCATCAGTACATGAATACAGCACCAGAACCATCATTAGTAAATGAATACATCATCACGTTTAGTGCAATGATCAACTGTAATGTTAGGTTAGCTCCATATACAATTATATTGCATGAAACTGCAACTCCCAGTAACTTACTAATGGTACGGAGATAATGAGAGTGTTTGTTACAAGTCATCATCAGACTGCGGACCTATTAAACATTTAAAAAGTAACAACATTTGAGAGATATGTTATACGTTTTAGGTTAATTAATTCTGAGCAGATTGGTGCGGGTCTAGACCATGAGACTCCTCCCGATTGCTCAAAAGACCTCTTAGAAGTGCAAAATTTAGGGGACTTATGACTTTCTACTGCATCTGCTCTGCACTGTGTGCTCTCCTGCCTACTGAGGTGTTTTCAACAATAGGTGAGGGTCTCTGAATCATGTTCCCCCGCTAATCTGCTCAAAATTATTGGTCCTAAAATATAAAAAAATCATCCAAAAGTTTAGTTAGTCTTTAAGGTACTTTTACACTGCAGCTAACAATCGGAAACCAATTATTAACCCCTTCACCACCTTGGGATTTTCCATTTTTGCGTTTTCGTTTTTTTGCTCCCCTACTTCCCAGAGCCATGACTTTTTTATTTTCTGTCAATATGTCTGTACGAGGGCTTGTTTTTTGCAGGACGAGTAGTACTTTTGAACGACACCATTGATTTTACCATAGAGTGTACTGGAAACGGGAAAAAAATTCAAATGTGGTGAAATTGCAAAAAACAATTGTTTTATTTTTTTAAACGATCTTCACTAAATTTTAAAATTGACCTGCCATTATGATTGTCCAGGTCATTACGAGTTTGTAGATATCAAACCTGTATAAGTTCTTTTTTATTTAAATGGTGAAAAAAAATCCAAAGTTTGTAAAAAAAAATGGCGCCATTTTCCGAAACCCGTCTCCATTTTTTGGATCTGGGGCTGGGGCTTACTTTTTGCATGCCGAACTGACGTTTTTGTTGATACCATTTTGAGGTAGACACAATGTATTGATCGCCTGTTATTGCATTTTATTGCAATGTTGTGGAGACCAAAAAAACATAATTCTGGCGTTTTGATTTTTTTCTCATTACGCCGTCTACCGATCGGATTACTTATTTTTATATGTTGATAGATCGGGTGTTACTGAACGTGGCGATACCAAGTATGTGTATTTATGATTTTTTTTGTTTTATGTTGAATGGGGCAAAAGGGGGATGATTTGAACTTTTATATTTTTTTATTTACTTGCTTCAATCATCTCCATAGAAGACTTGAAGCTGCAATCTTCTGATCACTTGTGCTACACATAGCAGGGCTTCAGAAATGCTCATCTGCTATGAACACCGGCCACTGAGCAGTGCTCATACCAGATGGGCTATGACAGCCACAGGGGTATGCCAACCCATCGACGCCCCGCGATCATGTGACATGGGCGCTGCTGGGCGAAGCTAGTGACGTGGTTCCGGCACGGCCATGTTGAATACCACTGTCAGAATTTGACAGCGGCATTTCACATGTTAACAGCCGCGGGTGGATCACGATTACACCCGCGTCTGTTAGGTTCACATGACAGCTGATCGGTTATTGACTGGTTCTCTGATCAGGTACTTCATTGGGAACCATATTGTGCTTCCAACTGCTTAGCCAAGTTCACGCGCAAGACTCTGACTCCTATGCCTTCGGATCTTGTTTCTCTGCCCATCCACTATAGTGCCTTTGCAGAGGTCTTCTGTGAAAAGAAGGCATAGGTCCTGATACAGACCTTATGACTGTCCCGTCGACCTTCTACCTACTTCACCACCTTGTGGTCGGATGTATTCTCTAGCTTTACCTGAATGCATAAAAAGAAGGTGCAAATGGGTTGTTCTGCGCAGCCGTGAAATAATGGAAGATGCCAATCCAGTAGTAAGTGGTTTATTAGTCAGGTGGTTGTCCTGATGAAGAAGCTGTTTGCTTTGAAATGCGTTGACTAATAAACCACTTACTACTGGATTGGCATCTTCCATTTTTTCATGGCAGCACAAAACAACCCATTTGCTCCTTCCTTTTATGCATTCATCTCCGTGTGGGTCTGCAGCACCCTTAAGCACTATAAGTGGTTGTGTGCACACAACCAAATTAGGTGAGCACATTTTGTGCATTTCTAATTATTTTGTTACCTAGATAAGACCCTACTTGTGCTTTGTCTTTTTCCAGTGTTTTTCATTTTCCTATCTCTACCTGAGACTCAGGCCATGTCAAAATAAATCCAAGAGAATTTAGCCAAGGGATTCACAAGTAAGACAGATTCTCCTGCCGGTGCTGGCTTCTTCGTTGTGACTAAGAAGGATGGTTCCTTACGCCCCTGTATAGACTATCGAGGTCTTAACAAAATCACTATAAAGAACTTCATTGTTTCAAACCAGAGTCTTGAGATAGATCCAGAGGTGGTTTCCGCTGTTTTTTCCTGGCCTCGTCCTCAAGGTCTGCATGCCATCCAGTGCTTCTTGGGTTTCGCCAACTTCTACAGGCAATTATTTGTGTACTTCTCATCTCTTATGGCATCTATCTCTGCCTCAACCAAGAAGGGAGCTAATCCCCGAATATTGCCTGAGTTAGCTGTGTCAGCCTTCAGCATTTGAAAGAGGCCTTCACAAGTGCTCTGATGCTGCATCACCTCAATCCCAACAAGTAGTTTCTCTTGGATGTAGATGCCTCTTCTTTTGAAGCTGGGGCAGTGCTCCTGCAAAGAACTTATTCAGGGAAATCTGTCTCTTACAGGTTTTTCTCTAAACATTTTTTATTATGAACCTGCTGGGGGCTTGCTATGTCATCAGTACATGACAAACCCATTTTAAGTACATTATTTATTTATATACATGGATTTTGACATTTTTATCTATAGTATATGAAATGATTTTGGGTACTTTATGTATATAACGAGTTGTTTTGTCTCCTCTTTTCTATTACCATTACATTATAAGGTGGGAGACACTATCAGGAAGCTGTTTTTAGGGAATTTTCCTCTTTAACCCCTTCATTCCAGGCAACTTTCTGTTTTTTTGTTTTTCTTTTTTCCTCCCCTTATTCAAAAAGCCATAAGTTTTTTTATTTTTCTGTCAATATAGCCGTATGAGGGCTTGTTTTTTGCCTGACAAGTTGTACTTTTGAATGACACCACTCATTCTGCCACATAGTGTACTAGAAAATGGGAAAAAAATCCAAGTCTGAAGTGAAATTACAAAAAAAGTGCAATTCCACAACTGTTTTTTTTTCAATTTAACAAGTTCATTATATAGAAATGCTAGTCGGGGTGGGAGCATCCTAGTGTAACATTTGGCTTTTACCCAGATAAATAGAGGTATATACTTACCTTTACTGTATACTATACTGTATCTTTATTATCTTGTCACAATATTATATGCTGGTATCCTCCTTTTTTCCAGGTATCCATGCACTATAGCACTTTACTTACCTCTTACAGGTACAAATACATGCTTATATACCACCTCATGGTTCAAATACCAGAATTTCTATTTTGCTACTGAACCCCATGTTATCCCAAGATATATGACATCATAACCTTTCATCTGCATTCGATAATCTTATATTAACTATAAGTGTATTTTGAGATACCTCAGATTCGCTATATTGCTTTTATATATGTATTTATCATCTATGTATTTTGGTACATGTGGTACACTTGGATTAGCGCCCGCTTTTTTTCTGGTTGTTTCCTCTTCCTATGTGCACCAAATCCTTGATCAAATAAAGCTCAATATATTTGTCACCATCATTATTGACCGTTCTCTTTCTTTTGTTTTTTCATTTTTAATTCTGTATGGTTTGTGATCTGATGTGCTTGGACTTGGTGAGCACTGAATACAAGACTGGACGGCAGGTACACGTACTAATGTGAAATGAGAAGTGAGTGACAACTCCAAAAATGTTCTTGAGCTGTAGAACAACTTCATTTACATTGCTCAAGGGCTAACAATCATTTGTACATACGTCACAATGTGGAGCAATGCAAAACAACCAGTTTAGAAGTTATACTAATTGTCCAGGAGATAAACGAGGGCTGATTGCACAGTAAAGCATGGTGTATGGTAGACAGAACGCTTGAAAGATGTGTAATCCAGACAGCAACACAAGCACAAATCGAGACACATCCAGGTACACTCCAGGCCTGAGAGTCATTTCCTGCCCATTTCCTACTCCTCGGAAAGTTCCACAGCGGGAATCATTTACAAGACTTGGATACTCTCCCCTGATATATTTATTCTGTGTTCACCTCAAACACAGCCCCGCACAAAAAGAACAACACACATGACCCTTACCAGAGCAATGCGCTGCAGCAGCTCCACTCACTCCAGAGGGTGATTGGCACCTACATGACACAGGCAAGACAATAACATTACACTATGCAGATGGGATGGGAATTAGACTTTCATATATTCCTTCTGCTTTTATTGATGGACTTTGGAGACAGATACGAGGTCAATGAATAGAGATAGATAGATAGATAGATAGATAGATAAGGATATGGATAGTAGATAATTAGATAGATAAATGCCTTCATTTTATAAGTACATTCCATTCTATATAGTAATAATGCTATCTACAATTCATTTATTCAATGTTTGCAAACATCTTAGCGCTTATAGAGTGCTGCTCATATTCTTTTTTATATTATGCAGTCTCCGCAGCTTGCACCTGTTCACACTTGCTTCATTCTGTTTGTAGGTGCCGGTCAGGTTTTTGTTTCTTCGTAATATACTATTGGAGGTTGTGACTGCCTCCATATTTGGCTGAGCACTCCCCGCATCAGTCAAAGGATGTTTTTAATTAATTTTGGAGCCTACCTGCCCTTTCAATGTGTAGGCCTCTGACCCACTAGAGTTGACTAAATTGTGCGCTAAGAACATTAATTTTCTAAGTCTATTCTACATAGCAGCAATGCAGTTTAAAAGTTCATATATTCAATGTTTGCAAACATATTAGTGCCAGTAGTGTGCTGCTGCACTATTTAGTAGATAGATAATAAATATGGAATAGATAGATAACAGATAGATAATAAATATGGAATATAGAGATAACAGACAGATAATAAATATGGAATAGATAGATGATATATATAGAATATATAGATAGATAAATATGGAATAGATAGACAACAGAGAGATAATAAATATGAAATAGATAGATAATAAATGTGGAATAGATAGATAGATAGATGATAAATATAGAAGAGATAGATGATAAATATAGAATATATAGATAGATAATAAATATGGAATAGATAGCTAAATGCTAAAAAAAATATGGACTAGATAGATAAAATAGATATATGGATAGATAGATAGATAGATGATAGTTAGATAAATATGTAATATATAGTTGAGATGAGAGATAGAAAGATAGATGATAAATGGATATGGAATAGATAGATAATAAATATGTAATATATAGATGAGAGATAGATAATAAATATGTGATAGATAGATAGATAGATAGATAGATAGATAGCAGATGTGTGTGTGTGTGTATGAAAGATAGATATAGGCAGACATACAAAACATTAGATGCATGTACCTATATGTGAAAGATAGATAGATAGATAGATAGATAGATAGATAGATAGATAGATAGATAGATAGATAGATAGATAGATAGATAGATAGATAATAAATACAGGTGCTTCTCACAAAATAAGAATATCATCAAAAAGTTAATTTTTTTCAGTTCTTCAATACAAAAAGTGAAACTCATATTACATAGTCATTACAAACAGAATGATCTATTTCAAGTGTTTATTTCTGTTAATGTTGATGATTATGGCTTACAGCCAATGAAAACACAAAAGTCATTATCTCATTAAATTAGAATACTTTATAACAACAGCTTGAAAAATTATTTTAAAATCCGAAATGTTGGCCTACTGAAATGTATGTTCAGTAAATGCCCTCAATACTTGGTCGGGGCTCCTTTTGCATCAATTACTGCATCAATGCGGCGTGGCATGGAGGTGATCAGCCTGTGGCACTGCTGAGGTGTTATGGAAGCCCAGGTTGCTTTGATAGCAGTCTTTAGCTTGTCTGCATTGTTGGGTCTGGTGTCTCTTATCTTCCTCTTGACAATACCCCATAGATTCTCTATGGGGTCAAGGTCAGGCGAGTTTGCTGGCCAATCAAGCACAGTGATACTGATACGTCTGTGTGTGATAGCTCTTGAAGCAATGACTCCAGCAGCAGTCCACTCCTTGTGAATCTCCCCCAAATTTTTTAATGGCCTTTTCTTAACAATCCTTTCAAGGCTGTGGTTATCCCGGTTGCTTGTGCAACTTTTTCTATCACATATTTTCCTTCCACTCAACTTTCCATTAATATGCTTGGATACAGCACTCGGTGAACAGCCAGCTTCTTTAGAAATGACCTTTTGTGGCTTACCTTCCTTGTGGAGTGTACCCATGACTGCCTTCTGGACATCTGTCAATTCAGCAGTCTTCCCCATGATTGTGGAGCCTACTGAAACAGACTAAGGGACCTTTATAAATGCATCGGAAGCCTTTGCAGGTGTTTTTTGTTAACTATTCTAATTTACTGAGATAATGACTTTTGTGTTTTCATTTCATAATCATCAACATTAACAGAAATAAACACTTGAAATAGATCACTCTGTTTGTAATGACTATATAATATAGGAGTTTCACTTTTTGTATTGAAGAAATGAAATAAATTAACTTTTGGATGATATTCTAATTTTGTGAGAAGCACCTGTATGTAATATATAGATGATAGATACATATATAGATAGATAGATAATAGATAGATAACAGAGTGAATACTGTTGCCTGACGTGTCTGTGCGTACAGTGCGCACCCCGTAGTAATGACAGTACGGATATCGCAGCGAGGAGCTGCTGCTGTCTGCCGGTAATAGACTGGAGTGTGCTGTCATGGGAATTAGCAGCGTTAATTTCCCTCACACATTACAGCCTCTTGTATATCTCCGACTGGTAAATGAGCAGGACAACTGTTGTGATTTTTCTCTCGTGTGGAATGTTCTGAGGTGATTAAATTTGCCTTGTTGAGCCTTGTAAAAACCTGACTTAATCATGTAAACTTCTGTGTAAGCAAAATAGAAGAAACTTCAAAGGGTCAGAACGCCTTCAGGGATTTGCGCTGAGACGCCAGCAACAGATACTAATCTGCCTGGTGGATTCTGGTTCTATGAGCCCGAGTGAAGGGTACCAGCAGCTCTCCTGGCTGGTTGGATAGTGGACTCATTCAGTTGGAGCCCTCAGAGAATATTGACTTTGCTGGGCTCAGGTTAGGACTTCATGCCAGGGGACCCGTACTAGCCCAGTATGCTGTAATGTGAGCTAATGACGAGACCTGGACAGGAGAAGTGAGAGATGTTATCACCCCACATTCCACTTATAATGCACTTTTCCCCTTATTTACTTGCAGTTAGTCAAAGCTACATTAACATTCCATGCAGCGCTGCTCAACACAATCTTCATTAGTCCTGATGCTCTTATTCACAGTGCTCCCAAGTAATGCTCGCTGCCAGGATAGCTCTGCTCCTCTATGGGGATATCGTGTTATGCTGCAAAGCATGACACAAATGTAATGTAGTAAAAAAGGAAGAGGAGGCCCAGACTGACTCCACTCATGTCTAATGGCGAGATGATTAGTGCTAATGAGAGCAACCTCCAGGATTCCGCACTGCCAAGCCAGCCGCTGATCACAGCAAACACTGCTGCCTATTATTCCCTAATTCTAATGACTGGTCGTCACTGCTGTCCTCTAATAGATCCAGGTTAGCAATTAGTACAATATATAATTTATAGGACACTTCATATGCATCCGAATGAAAGACTAGAAGTGGATCGGTGGCATAGCTACATGGCTCGGTACTTTTCTATTCCGAGAATTAACACAACACACTCCAAGTTACCCCATGACAAATCATTTGAATGTATCTATTCAAACAAAGGAATGTATTCCAAGAGCAAGCCCCCTCCTTAAAGGCATTAGCCAAGACAATAAAGGGTTATTCAAGGAGGATACAAAGAATTCTTCTTCTAGTTTTCTTTGTTTACACACAAATTGTTTTAGAAAAGTGTATTCAAATAAAAAAAATAAAAAAAACGATGTTCAAAATAATAAAAACAACAATAAGAAATAATAATTTTATGGATTCCTCTTTAGAACATTATTGGCAGTGATAATTCTCTCCTGTTTGGAGTGACTTGGAAGCTGTGATAATGGCAGGGTCCTGGCCAGATTGTTAACTCCTTCGCTGCGGCCCCATTGATGTGGTGAGATCTGGGGACTTACCATTCGTTAGCAATTAGTTTGTTCTCTTGACCTGTTGCAGGGATGTTCACTGTCTGCATTTGTGTTGCAGCCTCTGTTTTCTTTGATGTGACAAATTGTGTATAATGTGCAAACCACTTTCAGTGGTGTGAAAAATGTCACTCCGTGATGTCAGAATCAATTATTCTGTGCACCAGAAACAGGGGAACCTCCTAATTGCCGAACACACAGCAAATGCTTGTGTGATCATAATTAAATGGAAATAGCAATTCACATGTGTCATCATCGCACAGATCAGATTGGACGGAGGAAGATTGAAATAACGTACGCATAGGAGAGTAAGGGGAAACTAATATTTGTGCCTATATCACCCCACTACTGTATCCTCACCCATCCCTTGTAGATTGTGAGCCCTCGCGGGCAGGGTCCTCTCTGCTCCTGTACCAGTCACCGTCACGTTTTGTTAAAGATCATTGTAATTGTTTTTGTATGTATACCCCTTTTTCACATGTAAAGCGCCATGGAATAAATGGCGCTATAATAATAATACGGAACAATTGATTGGTCATTCCCATGTATATTCCTTGTGAGCCGCTCCCAATCTTCAGGTCACACTTCCTTAATGTATGCATTAATAATAAGACATTCATTCGTCCTTGTATTAATGACAATGTTGCCCTTTCTTTAAACAATGGAGCAGTGTTTTAGTGCCATCATGTCAGTTCCTGCGCTCATAACGCTTTTTTATTCTTCTGGTTTGGGGATGATATGTAACACCCCATGCTGCTTCTATGTTACTATGTCATTAGACAGTTTGTTTTCATATTTGTCATTAGAAGACGACTACATGTGGGTGCCATTATCACCCAATTACTGTAAATTACAGCTTCACACATACAAAAGCAACACATTCACTTCCAGGTTTATCTACCACCACTACTAGTATCAGTGATTTGCTGCCCCCAAGTATTAGAGATAATATAAAGCAGAACTTTTTCTTCTGATTCGTTGAGTCAAAGGTTAAAATGCTGCATTCTCCAGGCTCTTGATCTACTAAAAATGTGATTCTTTATGTCATGTGTCCAGATCTAGAACCTGCTGCTTACTATAATACAGCCCAGCACCATTAACATTAATCACTCTACGCTCAGTTAACTAGGGAAAGTTTTTATAGTAGTATAATGTCACCAGGTAAAAAGACGCAAGAGAACCAAGAAGAAATCCGCTATTACAATGTGATGCCGAATAATTATGTCTGGAAGAAAGGAAGAAATAAATCTTCATTTCAGCAGCTGGCCGCAATAATTGCACCAATGTTGTTGACTGTGTCGATTAATAATTTATAAAGCGCTATGCACACAAGTAATTGTCAATCATGGATTTAATACCTGCCTGTTAAATCTGTCAGAAATAATCACTTCTCACGTCAACGTAAACAAATGATTACTTACGACAAAAAAAAAAAAAAGTCTAAGAAAAAAATAAATGTAATCTTTAGAAGGTAATAATAAGTTCTAGAAAGAATATAGAATTGTTTATATATTTATTTAACTTGTTAAAATTAAAATCGCCAAGAAATGTTCTATATCTGTTATAAAATTAGATTAGATATAAAAGGTTCTGCTAAAATAATTCGAATTGAACGAAATCATCTCAAATGTTACGGGCATAAAAAGTACTAATACCGTGAAGAGTTAAAAAGAGTTAAAGCCTGGATTGGGACTACGCAGTCGAATTCCTAAACAAGAGCCAAGGGCTGGAAGTTATTTATTATATAACCGCATTGTCGGTTCCTTTTCTTGAGAGAAGTGAAAATAGCGAATGACTGAGAAGAAAAATACAAGTGTCGATGTGTGAACTGCTAAAGCCCACAATGAAGCCAGGGTGTGATTAACCCCAGAGTTGCCACATTCTGGAGGGGTAAGCTAGTGCCAAATTCGTTATCAATGTGGTACAGTTCTAAGAAGCTAAAAGTTATCAGAAACACTAAACTGAAAAAGGTAGTAGCCATGGCCAGGGAGGATGAGTGAGGCATTACAGATCACTTTCAAACGCCCTTTGTAACAAGAGCAGAGCAAGAGGCCAGTGATTTTGGCAGCATAAAAGGCCACTGGAGAGAGATGTGTTTGTCAATATGAGCCGGTGAAGCAATCCTCCACGCTCAAACCCATGGGCCTATCTGAGCTGGCAGATGTTTAGACACGATTTTATAAATTGTTCAATATCAGCCCATAATGAACCCCAACTGACCATTCTAGAACAGCTAAAAGCTTACAGGATCTCCCCTGCTGGGATCTAATAATGCCCTGATGTTACAGCCTTATTAATCACCCAATGAAATAGATGAGCCTCTTGAAAAATAAGTGTATGATTGATTAAAGGCCAATGCAAGAAGCTATTATTCTTGTTTTATTACCGCATGCTATATTCACTCAATTTATCTTTACGGGAAACAAATGATTGCTCAGTTTTTGTCCCTGCTAGCAAGCTATATCACATTAACTGCTCCCAGTTATCTTGTGATTTCACTGCATGACACAGACCGACAAGACCACAGCCTGTCAGCACCATTATCCTCCCATGATTATCATCATATATTGCTGATGGTCAGTGGAGTGGGTGTAGGGAACTGGGGCGAGGAGGGGAGCTCAAAAAGACCTCATTGTGTGGTAGTGCGTATATAATATAGAACTGTATTTAATATATAGAATAAAAATATCCTAAGAAATAATATATATTTGTAGAATTGTTTATATATATATATATATATATATATATATATATATATATATATATATATATATATATATATATATACATATACACACACACACACACATACATACATACGTACATACACATTCAGTATTCATGTATGCACTTGTGCGTAAGTGTGTGAAGTTGGTGAGCAGCAGCATGACTAGAACACAACCATTCAGACTAATCTGTGTTTATTTACAATTTAAGATATAAATTATTAAAGAATTCTTGACAATCAAGGCAAAAATCATTAACTGTCATCATCTGTTTTTCAAATAAAAACCAGGCAGGATTTATTTACAAAAGAAGGTTTTAAATTTCTTTGCAATACAACTTGCATAAATTACTAGAAGCTTTTTTTTTTTTTTTTTTTTTTTATATCATTACAAAAATAAATATCAAATATTTTCGTTGTCGTTTTTTTTTTTTTTTTTTTTTCGTTTTCTTTATCCGTTTTAAGTACTCCAGTTCATCATTTAATCCCATACGTAATAATGTCTCTATTTTATAGATCTTTTAGAAATAGTTTTCTCTTTTTTCTGTCCATTCTTACACAATAAATTCTATCACACCTATAGGATAAATATCGTGGCAATGAAGTGATCAGGTCAAGATATCCTGAGAAAACAGATTGTTGGGTAAAGTCACAAGAAACATTAGGAGTACTATACTATACCAAGGATTTCACATATATAGACAGGGACTCTCCTTGAAAAGAAATCTGAAGATGTAATAGTGCTCTGTGGCTTTTCCTTTATACAGTGGCACAAGATGTGATCCGGATTTAGATATGTTCTACTTATTAGCTGGGGAGACATCATGGCTTGTTGACTTTTTTTTTCAAAGCAATTGTGACACCTACCTGTGAATCAAGGAAAAAACCACATCACTAAATGTTTTTCGTTACACAACACCGAGACATCACTATTTAATTATTGTACTATTTTATACATTAGTACAATCTGGTTACATAATCAAGACAAAATATTTGCAGGTTTAGAACTAGTTACGATAATGTCAAATGGTGTATATACGTAGAAATCGTGATTATTATTCTGTTACATATTACCATACAATCGGAACCAAAATATGTGCTTATAATATAAATGTAACTCATATGTTTTTATGTTTTGTTAAAATATACGGTATATATATGCGCGCAATCTGTTATCATAACCAAAATAAACTATTACTAATTTTACCAATTGACCTAAAAGAATCTATCTATATTATAATTATTATTCTGAAGCAAAATAAAATATATACTATTATAAATTTGAAATATAAATAAATAAATGTTCTATTTGAATACAATTGTCTATACATATGCATATTGAATTACTATCGGCATGTTTAAGCTTGAAAAATATAAATTCACAATATATGTATATTATATATTTATATATATTGCTATCCTATAGATTTATTTAATATAAAATATATATATATATATATATATATATATATATATATATATATACACATACATATACACACACACACACACACATATATATATACACACACACACAATCTAATATTTATGTATTTAATTTGATGAATTATCACTATATACACACACATACATATTTCGTTAATAAACCCACTAAAAAATAGAAGTGTGACGTACGTAAGTAAATACATTCAAATATTAATTATCTAATCAAGGCATAATATTACTCTGAATTTACTGCATTACATTCATGTCATATCCGTATGTGTGTGTGTGTATATTATATATATATATATATATATATATATATATATATATATATATATATATATATATATATATATATATATATATATATATATAATATATCTATTCTTCTGTATATTAATAAATTATTATTATTTAACCATGACCCATATATGATAATAAATATGCTGTTATATTCAGTATACTATATAAAACTAATTGTAATTTAATAAAAAAATAACTTTAATGATAAATAGAAAAAGTCTAATTTATAAAATTAATTTACTAAATGTGTTACCTAAAAATTGTTATTAAAAATACTCAAACTATCGCAAATATATATCAAATTTAGACAGTAATAAAAATCAGCAATACAATGTAAGAAAGGGTCGATAAATAAACTTGAAGTCCAAGTTTAATTCTTTAAGTGTTCAAAACGGAGGTCTACTGAATTTAAGCTTATAATAACAGATGTCAGAGCAGACTACTGCTTGAGGTTCTAATCAGAGAGCCACGTAATGAAGCAAGTAATGGCCACTCATAGGTTATACAATAAGTCTTGGACATAGTCCCAGATGATCGAGTCAATAGAGAGTGTTTTCACTTACTTGCTGTGTGATTGCACATCTATATGTATGGTTGTACTCCTACTGTGCACACTTCTGTGGGATCTGTCAAAATATAACCATCAGTTAGTCACAGGACACAGCCAGCTAACTAGATTATATGTTCAATCTTCCTATAACCTCAATTCACAGGCAGGAGGTTTAGAAGCTACTTTAGATACTACGCTTTCAATTAGCAGTAATATTCTCATTCAGATCCATAAAAAGGGCATGAAAACAGGCCAAATGCATCACACAAGGGAGATCTACTGCATTCACTAAAGGTCTCTGCACTGCCTTGAATATATATTTGTTATTACATTATATATCCCTCAGTCTTTTCAAAGCCTTAAAATATTGAGATGAGTGCATGCATTACCACCTTTGAACAATACATTTGCCAAATCTTTCCTTAATATATGCTTGGCAGGGTAGAAGAATGAACCTACCTTTTTTGGATTCGTAGCTGGTTGACCTGTAGTGTTGATCGAGCTGACTGCTGGATGTTTTTATAGAGTCACTGGTATGTTTGTGCAGAGAGTTACTGTTTAATACCGTTTGACTTAGTCCATCATTAGAATTCACCGTCGTTGAGTTGTATCTAAGAATTCCTTGGCTTTGGAGAGCATTGAAATTCCCATAGTTCGTGTAATTGCTATAAAAAGGCGATGTGTAATATATATGTCTCCCCAGGATGGAAGAGGAAGGGTAGGCAGAGTTGTGAGATGTAGCTGAAGAGGTGGCAGACACAGCAGAGGGCTGGCAGCTCTGCCCCACATTTTGGGGTTTATTATCTGAAGTGGCTATCTCTGCCAAGGACCACAACTTGGGTTTGCTGGCCTGTGTCTGAGAACTTGAGGATATCCTATTGTCCAGGATGGATTTGTTGGAATTTCTGGGGCTCCCTTCGTGCTGATGATTGATTACAGAGGCCTCTATGCCAGTCAAGGGTGACGAGGTCACAGGCTTCACAGGAAGAACTCTGTCCTCCTCATCAATGTCTTCATCATCGTCTTCATCCTCATATTTGTCCTTGGATTCAGTGCTTGATTCACAAAGGTGCTCTCCAGGTCTGCAAGGCAACTTATCGTCTGATTCAGCAGAACAGGAATGATCTGTCAGGGAATCGACGTGCAGGCTTATTCCTGAAGAATCAAATACAATAGTCATATAATAAAGCCATATCATGTGGTTAATTAATTTATTTACATTACTGTTACTATAATATTCACTCAATTTTTATTAACCTTTTATGTCAATTTTATTTTCTTTGACAAGGCGTATCATATCTGGCACTTAACATGTTAACTATACGTACATGGCCTACTGTAGGTAGACAATAAGTTCTCACCTTCATCCTCCGCAGAGGTCTCATTGCTGTCCTGAATCTTATCACCATGTTCTTCTTTACCCCTATCTCCATCTCCATCATCTTCGTCCTCGTCTTCACTTTTGTTCCTTGGTGCCCAGGTCATCTTGTTCTCCTTCTTTAGCCTCCTCCTTGCATTGGCAAACCACGTGGAAACCTGGGTAAGGGTCATCTTGGTGATAATGGCCAGCATGATCTTCTCACCCTTGGTGGGATAAGGGTTCTTTCTGTGCTCTTGTAACCAGGCCTTTAAGGTGGCCGTGGCATCCCGTGTAGCATTTTTCCTGTACGCTGGGTCATTTAATTGGTAAGGATAAGCTGGGCTGCCATATGGATGGTAGCTGATGGCTCCTGTCATGCCAGTCGTGTGTGCATCATAAGGAGAGCCCTTTAAAGAAATAAAAGAAAATCCTTTTAAATAAATGTGATTGAGAAATTCATGTAATATTCATGTTTATATATTACACAAGAAGCAGCGGAGCCAAAAACTATTTCGGCGTAATAATTTTTAACTAAAATTGTATTTTGATTAACCCTATTCCCTTGCTGAATCTTAACTACATCGCAGCTGCCAGAAGCCATTATGTTACAGTTAAACACCTCAGCCGTCATCCTGAGAGCACTTGCGCTTTGCTCTGTATAGATCCTACAAATAAAACCTAATTATTAGAACAGATCTTCTGTTTCTACTCCCTGCACTCTTCCTATACACATCCACTACAAATACAGTTCTTTTCTTAAGACGCTGTAGATAGAACAATGGACAAGTCACTAATCTAATGCATTGTAAATCCAATTTGCAAATCAGCAGATATGCATGACATGGAATTGTTCAAATGGCGTGCAATTTGCATTTTAATTCACTCTTTAGCGTTCAAATTGCCTTTATTTAACTCTGCATAATGCAGCAAAGTTAAATCTATCCCTCCAGCAAGTTAGCGATAACTTTTACACACCCAATCCATCCATAGTCCTGCCAGATTATTACCTTAATGGACTTACAAACACTCAAAGCAAAGTGACAAAAATAAGACAGAGACCCTAGTCCTCCTCCTAGCCCAGTTTACACTTACCCTGAAAGCTCATTACAGCTTTGTAAAGGAAACCTGCAATTATACCTTGGGATACTGATACATTACAGCTCTCCGGCTTTCCTACAAATGACTCATCCGGCTCCTTTAATTTCCAAATCCCCAGTAAAATAAGGACGGAGAATACTAATAGCCTCTTCATTTGTAAACTAAATGTACTCACAATAATAATTCTATATAGCCGAATTTAAAAAAAATTAAATATATGAAAAACAATTGTAAAATAATAATTTTTATTATAATAAAAACTATAAAATAAAGCAAGGAGGAAATCTAATTTGTGATGTAGTAAAATGTGTCTGGTGGTTATAATTTACCCTGATACAGTATAATAGTGAGGCGCAGGTCTGGGGTGCCCTAATAATTACAATGGTGCCTGCTGGCACAACTAATAGGAAAGTGCAGTAATGTGGCCAGGAAGGCAGCACTAGGATAGCCCGTACTAACCATTACAAAGAGGTGATGATGGCACAATGTAGGGGAGTAGGACTACTAGAAAGGGTGGAGACACACATTGGTAAAAGTTGTATCAGACAGAGGTGGCCCAGGAAGGCCGGGCTGTGCCCACATGGCACAAGGGTCACTTACCATGTAGGGTGGGAAGCCGGCCGGGTCGCTGGAGTACTGCAGGGGGCTGCTGAAGCCTGTGGCTGCCTGGGCACTAAAGGCAGCAGATCCAGGGTAAGGGCTAAAGGCAGAGCCCGACGAGGAGCGGGCCAGCTCGTCACTCCTGGGGGTGGCCAGTGCTGAGGCCCCATAAGCCGGGCAGGAGTAGAGTGCCAGGGAGCCAGGGGGCTGGTAGAGGTAACCCTGAGGATAGGACATGGCAGCTCTGCCTGCTGCTGCTGATCACCGGGGCTCAGTGAGGGTGAAGGAGGGAGGGGGCGAGGTCAATAAAGACTCTGCTCTTATTCTCTATCAGCTGTGCCTTGTCTCTTCTGTCCTGACTCAGGCAGGGAAATAAAAGTGTCCTGCCTCCTCCCCTCCCCTCCAGCCACAGCTCAGATCAGCTCCACGTACGATCCAATCACTGGAGTCGGCGCGATCTAGGGAAAAAGGCGATCGTCAAGTGCGCAGTGCTGGGGTGATCGGGAAAGTGCTCGCTACTGCATGTGGCACACCGGCACCGGCAGCAGCAGCAGCTCCCCCAGAGCGAGCAGGCAGCGAGAGGAGAGGAGGAGGGACTGTATACTGGAGAAGTCAGGAGAGGAGACGACGAGCTGCACCGGAGTTTACTGAGGCACATTGTAAAGCCGAGCTGTCTATCACCGGCGTGTCATCTGCATATCCAGGGCAACCCGCCTCCTCCCCCCGCCAGAGGAGGCCGCTCCGCACGTGAGTACCCGGCTCTGCACGGCTGCATTACACTATCTGTCTATGGACTCTGTGTACATCTATATATTTATATGCAGATCTGCATGCATGCAAACATGTGGTTTTATTTATATGGGAATATATGCATGTATGTATTCACATATATATATTTATTTAGTGTGTGTAAATATATATTAGTGTGTGGTAAATAGATATACACATAAATGAATTAGTATATGTATGCATACACATAATATAAAATTTATCTGTGTGTGTGTATATGTGTATATATATATATATATATATATATATATATATATATATATATATATATATATATATAATATTTGGGACACATATACCTGTAAAATTTATACAGGTATTTGTGTCCCATTAAGTTACATATTAGACATCAGAAACTTTCTAATTCCCTGTGAAGTTTCTTTCCAATATGTCAGAATATTCACATAGCACTAGTTGACCTTTCTATTAACCATTCCTGTAGCAATCATTGTGCTTTGCTAGCACCCCTGAGTAATGTCATGCCCATGTTCCTGTGGTGCAGAGAACGCGCCATACTGTGACCCCACGTCCTATAGAGCAGGACAGGAGCCATAGACATGTGCAGCTCCATTGTAGCATGGCAGGGAGGAGGCAGACATATTTCTAGCTCTCTATAGGAGCATAGTTCGCCTATAGTAAGCCCTCACTCTGAGCCTAAAGTCTTTCGAGTTGTTTTCTCCAGAGAGCGATCTGTTATTTGGCCTGTAGGAGGCGCACTCTTCCAAAATAACATGAGCCCAGGTAATGTGTCCTGCAGCAGGATCCTGAGACTTTCCAGGACAGAGTCCCCCAGAAAATGCAATGGTAATAGCTATTCCCCAGCAGCAGGGGCGGCTGCAGTCACCTGTCTAATGGCCATCATTACTTGGCTGTTATAAAACAACACTGCACATTGCTATGGAAGAGCCGGGGAAGAATAATCAATAGCCGGCTGGAGTATGGGAATAAAAGATTGCTCTTTGTCTCCAACTTTAATTATATACTTCTCCTTAGCCTTAAAGCCTCAGACATTTGATTGAGACAGTTAAATCAATTGCATAGAATAAAATTAGCATAGCGCCTAGGTTATATTAACATTGAGGGAGACTCCAGAAATGACACATTACTGCTTTCTTGTTATACAATAAGGATTATTCCGCAGAGCACACAAGGCAAGTACAGTCATTTACATTTCTTCTATTCTAGATCTGTAGGTATTAACATTAGGTCAATGGCAGTTTGCCTCTGGATGGATGGATATTAGATGACACATGATAGATACATCAGGATGTTTTCATTGAAATATTATAATTCTGAGTGTACATATTTAAATCTGCTATATCCTCTGCATAACTCTTTAAGATTTGCATGCCCAACTTCACCAGCAGTGATGGGAGTCTCTAAAAAAATCTAGGTCACAATATGTGTGATATTATAACTACTGAATTAATGCAAAACAGGATCTGGGCTGGAAATATCTTACACAGTTACATATCTTTGAAGTGACTTAAACTGATTTTGGATGGAGAAGGAATTTAGGTTATGAATAAATGTTATGCATAAAAATAAGGTTAAATTGCATATATATCTTTAAAAATATACATACACACATTTATAGCATATATATATATATATATATATATATATATATATATATATATATATATATATATATATATATATATATATATATATATATATATATATATATATATTAGTGTGCGCCTGTCTAAAATATACACATGGTAGCAAGTAAATTAGAATATAGAGGATAACATTTTCTAGTTTGTCTGATTTTTACATTCACATGAAATAATAATACAAAACTCATATTTATATTTTTTCAATTGAAATGTAGTAAAGGTTAGATGTGCAAATGAAAATTAAACCGTGGTTTCTACAATCACAATTTTTTTAAGCTTTAAAGAACCTAAAAAATTAAGATATTGGGATTTCTCATTTTTTTCCTGTAATAACTGAATTTCTGTTACTTTTTAAGTTTATATAAGAAAACATTGAGTCTCTATTTTAATATTTCTGACTATTCATATTTAGTTTATATGTAAACATGAAATAATGCTAATGTCCTGTTGTGTGATTGTAGCATTATAGGGAGGTGTTGGGTATTAGGCTTTAAATGGGAGGGTATTAGGAAAAAATGTATGGTGGAGATGTTTGTGGAATGATTATAATTGGGTTTAATATACACACTGGACATGACGTGATTAAAGCATACTTCCATGTTTTATTATGATTTTTTTTACTATGACAATAGTGTACTAATTCCATGTACATGTACGTCCTAATCTTTTTTTTATGTAAAGTCTAGGATTACAGAAGAAATATTGACCATCCTTCTAGATATTGCAAAGGAGATTATTGGTATCTCTGACTAATATTGTTCTTTCATTTTATATATCATATATAGTTATGTTGTTAGTAATAACGGCAGCCTCATGTGCAAGTAAATCAATGGTAGTTCTCGGCATAGAGGGCACTTTCAATCTGCTGCAATGCACAATATGTGTGATAGAGGGCGCTGCAGCAATGGTTTTAGCCAGCTTTCTAGGCAATGTTGCGGGATATAGTAACACTTCCACTACAACGCAGTTCTAATCATTAGCTCCTTCATATACAGATGAGTAGAAATCGTCACATTGATTCTATATGTAAAGTAATTGGTTGTCTTGTAGCGATATACCTGCCATATTCACTTATATTCTATGACTTTACAGCTAGGAGTATATAGCAGATTTATTACTTGCATAAAATGTGAAAGCACGTTTCAAGTGTATATAATAATACATACAAATGTGTGTAATTTCTATTTAGAAAATATCCAACTTGTCTATAAATCACAATATAAATTATTAACACACCCTATTAATAAAGGAATAAAGACACCACTGTACAAAGAGCAGAAAAGTCACAACATTGAATGAATAGGTATTGCAAAATAAAGTGCTCATGAAAACAGTGCATTTAAAGTTTTCCCCTCTGATTGGGGGGGATAATATAATGAGCTTCTGTTATGAGATCAGAGCTAAGTATACGTCATTGATCTGTATATGTGTATATCAATACTGGCTCTCATTAAATGTATAGGGTAATGCATGTCTTCTTCCTTTATCCCAAAAATAGATTATGATTTCTCAATGGATGGGTCTTCTTGTCGTGCAGTTTATAACTGGTGGGAAGTTGTAAAAAAAAAAAATTGCAGGCAGCGGCTGCACCGAGTTCTCTTTTCAGCACTTTTGACACTAGAGTGCATCTGTTGCAAAGAAACTTCTCTAGAGACAGGCTTTCCTTCCCAGAGAACATACGCATCCGAAGCTGGAACGTCTGCTGGAAGCCCATACAATAACCACTCTTCTTAATTACAGAAATAAAGAACATCAAAAGGAACAAGGAAAGAGAAGATCATGGAAGATGTAGAAGAAGAGCTTTAGCGTGGGGTACAGTGTTGTTGTTGCATTTTTGCTACTATTGCTTATACTTAAAGAAGCAACAAATTATCATGCGTAAATATTACATGTTGTCATAGCCAGCTGTTATAAGGAAATGATACAAGAAAAAGATTTATTTCGATCCAAAAAATAAGAGGATTTATTATTATTATAACTATACTAATATTGTTGTACTATTTATATATCTATGCATATTGGAAATATCTTAATAATTTTCTATACAAATTTATATTTGTCTATTCATTTGCCTTTCTGTATATAAAATTCATTGTGCACATTTCTTATTCTGAGAAAATGACAAAGGGCTACAATTTAAGGGAATGCAATTGAAGGTTTTATATTTCAAACAAATAATTACTTTGCATATAAATATATAATAATCCAGTCAATAATTGTAATCAGAAATAATCATTGTGAATAAAAATATTTATACATACTTGATTATATATCACAAAGTAATATTTGCATACATCCCAAGTTCACAAGCATTAACGGATGTCTTTAAAGAAAGGTCGCAATCTGGACGATATCAGTAGTTAATTAATGCAAAACAGAATGTGGGCTGGACATATCTTACATAGATCGATCATGTAACTATGTCTCTATCTCTTTATACATGGACACATATATCAATACAACAATACTGCAGATTTATATGTATATGTGTGTATATAATAAATATATAATATTAGTGCAGGATACTTTGTAATTGCCGCTGTTAGTAATGTTTGACAGAAATGTAAAAATAACTATCTAGAATTACATTTACTTTTTTTTCCACCAATTTTAATGGGCACTTAAATGTGCAGATGCATTTTCTCTGCTCCAAGAAATCTTGGAAAAATAGTGCAGTAGAATGTTCCATTTCCTTATATTAATAGCTAAAATAACTGTTACTTTTTATATTTATACAATGAAAAGAAAACATTGAGCCTCTGTTTTTATTTTGGACAATAATTCATTTTTAGTTTATATGCAAATTCATATCCTAAAGGATGCTAATATGGGGAGGTGCTGAGTATTAGGCTTTAAATAGGAGGGTATTAGGGAGTAATTTATGGTGGAGATGGTTATGAAATTATTATAATGCTCTAATATGTAAACTGGACATGAGGGCTGATTGAGGCATGCTTACATGTTTATTATCATTGTTTATCATGACTACAGTTTAGAGATCCCTTTCACATGTGCTTTCTTTTATAAGTCCATAGATACTTCTGAAGTATCTGGCTCCCTCAAACATCTATCTAGATGTCACAAGGGTGATTATTGAGATTAGCCAGCTTTAATTAATGTCACATTTGGGAGTATTTATTATTTCCCCTTAATACATAGAATAGATACTTAGTAGCACATTATGATTTATCAATGAACAGGTCTTATTGTCATTCAGTGTATAACCGGTGGGAAGTTGAAAAAAAAAAAGCCCCAAAATATGCAGGCAGCTGCTGCAATGAGTTCTCTTTTCAGCACTTTTGACACTAGAGTGCACCTGTTGCAAAGAAACTTCTCTAGAGACAGGCTTTCCTTCCCAGAGAACATACGTATCCGAGGCTGGAACGTCTGCTGGAAGCCCATACAATAACCACTCTTCTTAATTACAGAAATAAAGAACATCAAAAGGAACAAGGAAAGAGCAGATCATGGAAGATGTAGAAGAAGAGCTTTAGCGTGGGGTACAGTTTTTCTACTATTGTTGGTATTTAATGAAGTTTGTTATAATATTGGCAAAATGTACAAGATTCCTGGAGTAAGTTCTTACACGTTGTTGCAGCCAGATTTTACACTTCAGTAAAGCAGGAGAAGGAAATTTTCCTTTCCTTCTGTTCTGGGAGGATTGTTATTATTATTATTATGGTTATTGTAATAGGCACCTTCCAAATGATAGCAATAGCATTGTGAGATCTCTCACTATGTCTATAAACAGCAAAAACATTTTAAGAATGTTATAAAAACAATATAAATCAATTGATTTATGTGCTATTCTACTATAATAAAATGTAATGTGTAATGTTTCATTTTCCGAGAAATTTACATAAAACTAAAATTTAGAAGGATGACATTAGGCTTATAAATCTGCAATAATTACTCAGTACATAAATATAAAATGATCCAGCCAATGATTGCTTTCAGAAATAATCAATATAACTAAACTTTTTCACCAAGACAACTGTCTAATAGGCTTCTTACAGATATTACTTTTAATATAATTTTTGATATTCTTATGTTTTACAGAAGACAAAGACAAGTTTGATATTTCATGGTGGTTTCCCCTGAATGTTGCAAACTAGGAAATCTATCTATCTATCTATCTATCTATCTATCTATCTATCTATCTATCTATCTAATCATTAGCCAAACACAGAAAACCTCCTTAAATCACACCCTCCTTAAATAGTTTTTTTTCTAATTCTATGTTACTTTATACTGAAAAGATTTGTTCACTGCGTCTGTTTTTCTTCTTTCCCATACAGCTGGACCCCATGGAGTTATGCAGGGAAATAGCTTTACAGAATAGGTTTGACTTTCACTTATTCTTTTTCTTCCGCATTTATAATAGCTAGTGAGTCTGTAAAGTGTGAGCGAAGGAATGTGCACCGCATAAAACAAAGGTGAACTTTGCTTAGGGACATGTAATAAGGCTCTAAACTATGTGCTAAAAGGTATTAGATCCTGGAGAAAATAACTGCTAATGTGATAAATCTGGGTGGCAATAGTGTCTGTATCAGTATTTTTTTCGATGGCTTACCTACTACGTATGCCTTTCTGTTAGACAGCCAGTATTGTAAAGATCTATAAGAATCAAAATCAATGTCTGCACGATCCTGTAAAAGGACTAGAACTTTAAGCAATACATTTTGTAAAACTGCTTACCCTTTCATTAATCTAGAAATCATCTTCAACTCAAGTGTGAAAAAAAAGTGTCGGGCTCCAAAATGTAGGTAAAAACTACTGTAATTGCCAAGTAAGATAACCAGACACCAGCTATTAGTTTCAGCATTTTAAAGCATATGTTCAATGCAGGTTTTTTGCTAGAAACAATCAATAAGCTTACATCTGTAATGCTGACGTGCAGGGGCTCAAAGTCTGTATGGCGGCACACGAGGCTATATTCTACTTATTATAGGGTACAACAGAGGTTTACTGTGGTTGGGTTCTTCTGTACAGGTGTATTTGAGAACCATATATATTTAGTGAGATATCCTCTCACAGAAGTGTGGACTATATTCAGACATTTCTAGTTTGATGCAATGTATCTAGAAAATCCTCATTATGACCTTGTGTTTGATGCGCCAGGTACCTCTGTGGTGTCTATATATGCTCTATACAAAACTGAGCTTAATATGGCTGGGTAAGTTCACACAATGTGGAAATCATGAGTTTATTCCACTGAAATTTTTTAACAGCACAATGCATATGTATAGGGTATTACAAAATTACCATGTCAGGGAAACAAATCTGCACCGATTCGATATAGATCTTTATATCTGAAGCCGACCTATATATTGCAGAATTTTTCCAGATTTTTTTTTTTAAATTTCATCCATTGTAAAAGAAACCTTGCATATGGATTACAGAGAGGCGAGTCTGTAGATTGGGGTCCCATCTAAACAGAGGTTGTCTTGCTGATGTCAGATAGGTACATAATGTGATAAAAGGTGTGTAAAGAACCTTCCATTTTGATATGTATAGCATTAGTGTATATAATGTTTGCAGAGCGCCATTTCATAGTGTATACAAAAACTGCATCCATCGTATGCTGACCACATAGAATGGAGTTTCCCCTGTGTCGAATGACATTGGACTGTCTTGTGTGAAGCAATCCTTCCTTCAATGCAAATCACATTTTTTGACGTGTCAGATTTATGATACTGTGTTAAAGTAAAACCCTCTTTTTATGCCCATAAGAACTAATCGGGGCACAGCTTTCATTTCTCATTGTTCTAATGTTTTATTTTTCCTTTTTAGTCAGTTTTATAAATCTGCCCCAATGTGTCTTATATTTAAAAAATGTGTTTTTCAAAAACTTTTTGACTGTTTCTTCCAACGCATAACATTAAGCGTTCACTTTTAAAGACTGCAGGCATCTTATATCGGGGAAATCATTTCTTACATTACTGATCGAGAGCTGTCTATGAATTATCGCAGCTTCATTCCTGGACCAATTATTCTTCATACTGTCTAGAATGGACCTCTTTTACCTTGTGCTGATAGACACTGTGTCAAAGTGCATGATTCCCCCCCCTCACTAAATCTCCACCTGCAGAGTCTGCCGAGGTGCTCTCTTTTTACCTTACATTGATACACAAGCTATATGAGCAAACCCCCCACCTGCTTTAGACCACCTTGTGTCTGATTTCTGTCCTTTCTATTCTATGATACAGTGTAATTTTGTGACCAGGAGAGTGGGAGCCAACAGAGAAGGCTTTGGGGCCTGTTATCCTCATTTATTACCTGTATGACTTGAGATGAGCACTGGTAGAAGGGTAATGTGGTCTGTTGTTCAAGTAAACTTTATCTCTCTTTTTAAAAGAAAAAAGACACATCAAGTCTCTAAGACGTCTGCATCTTATTAGGCTACTTACTACTAATTACCAGATTTTTAATAGTCTTGATTACAATGTAACACCAATTTCACCAATTGTATGGACCCCATACATACCTTTCAAGAAAGGTTATATATTTTGCCACTGCCCCTATGTTGTCCTTGTTAGATCACTGATCTGATGTGATACTATTACATGGTACTATAATAATAACGCTAATCACAACCAAGGAATATCTAATACAGTATATTTAGGATCAATGGAAATAATTTCAGTTAGTAATAAATGACATTCTTCAATATTTGAAATAGTTCCAGTGAATAGATAGTATTAGTTAACACATTAGATAAGTTTAAAGGACTTGTAATAGCAGATTAGCATTTCCATAGGGGGATAAATAGAGGATAAACTTAATGTTGATCTGCAACACATAAATCTGAAAATCTGTGGCAGAAAGTTTAGTCTTAGATTTCAGTTGCGGATTATCATATGCTGGATGTGAGAATACTTTGTCATTCAGTGTGGTATAGTGAAATAAAATCTGGTGTATAAATATGCCATGCCTAGTCACCCAGTTTGTGTCAGTAAATACATCTTTGGTAGAAAAGATTTCCAATCTAGGATATTTTGGGAAGCATTCCAGCATTGTTTTGCTTCTACTGTGTAGCAAAGGCTATTGAAGAATCATGTAGAGGCTCTGGCGTATGTTTGGTGTATAACTGCTTTAGTTGATCTGCCATATATCAGCTGTCTCCCATCATGATCCCTGCTTCCCATCAGATGTGGTTTCCTTAATGCAGCCAGCGTTTCCCATTATTCTTCAGAGTTTTTAGTAGGAATGGATTCTCATTGCACTACACATTGTTCGAACTCACTACATAATCTCTAGTGTATTCAGTGTGATACAGTTAACACTGTAGACTCTCCTGTGTATTCCATAAGGTGCAACTTCAGCTTGTCTCCTCTGCCTCCTGCTTGTGATAGAGTTCTCTGTCAGATTTTACAAGCAGGAGGCAGAAAAAGTAATGTGAAGCTGCATCTTATACGGTAGAGCGGAGATTCTGTATACAGCAATTGCACATAGTAAAGACAAACTATGAGTCTGCTAAGTTTTATGGCATGAAGAATCTAATAGATAATGATGTAATCCTGTAGTTCACAGGAAATCTTCTACGCAGAGGAGTGTGACTTCCTGCCTACACTAGATAACATGAGCTGGACTGGTAATTGGACTGAAACCTCATGATCTAGCTACCATTAAAGAAAGGGTGATTGACAGATATCTTACTGAATATAAATAGAGAACTATTAAGTTGAGTAAGATGAGGAGAAGCCTGAGAGAAAGGCCCAACAGACTCTTCTCCTTCTACCCAGGTGTTTTAGCAGCCATGTCCTCTCTAAGATATTACTGTATTCTAAAATAAAAAATGGCTATTTGTAATAAGCTAACCAAAATTATCAAAAAGAATAGTAGTTTCTATCTTCCTGATACTATGTTAACATATAATCACAAAAAGATGCTGGGCTCATGTATGATGTCAAAGTATTTTATTTGGTTTTACTCCTCTGCTCTGTTCTTCACTTATCATGCTTTTTCAATTCTACTCTATGCTTTAGTTTCAAAAATAGTATTTAGATGTTATTCATCTATTAGGATAACACAGAACTTATTTTACACGGTACTAATATAAACTAATGGTTGCAATTTTATACAATAATGTGACCCCAATCACATGCAAAATCTTTATAGAAAAAGCGCAGCAGAAAATTTCTTAAGTATAATATTCTTTATTTGTATTAGAATACATATAAAGTGAGAAGTGCAGAATGAGCTACAATATCGCTCAAAATGAGGGCGATCACTACTAGGAGTCGGGAGGGATAAGGTCAGACCATACAAATGGCAGCATTTTTATTCTGCATGCAGATCACACTGAAAAATGCCTACTAGCAGATTATGGCATAAATACTACCAGTGAGCTTCATTTTCATCCATAGATATGTGTGCCCACTATACTAAACACTGCAATAATAGCAGAGTAAGAAATCCTAAAGTGCTACATGTACAGGCAACGTTCTATGAACAAAGCAGTTTTTATAGATTCCACCAATAGTGAATAGGTACCGTATACATAATGAAAAGTCTATAAAATCCATATACTTGTGTAATGGCGACAGCATGTCAGTCATGCATTTCATCATTATTCTTTCTGGGGCAATACCTACCATACCATTCACACTTTTGTACCTCTCTATATATACACTATTTAAGATCACTGGTAGCATTTATATTTTAACACACTGTTTTTCTCATTGTTATTTGCTTGTGAGTAATCAGCTGCTATTTGCATTGTATGAACATATCCCTGTTTTTCATGGTGATTTCCATCGGAATTACGTTTTATCCCATTTTTTACTGATATTTAATGTGTATCCTTCTGCTAATACAGCTGAATATTCCTGTAATACTTAATGGTCTAAGTTCCTTTTTATATTGTTTTTTTTCTCTCTACAGAATTACCTTTGTTATGATTCACATTCTTATGCCTTATACACCCAGAATCATTGTCTAGCCTTTTATAGGAAACTTGTCACCAGAAAAAAACGCTATTAACCTTCAGATATGGGGTTAATCTGAAGGTTAATGGAGTTAATAACTTGGCCGAAGCCCGCGCACAGCTGAACGCTGCAGGGAGAAAATGAAATTTATTTACGCCCGGCACCGTCCTGGTTTCAGTCACGGGGGCAGTGCCGGCACTGGTTCAGTCATTGCCCTGAGTATAGAGCGCGGCAGCTGTACCTGCGCCCTCGGCCCTGACTGACAGCGGAGCCACAATGCAGAGGGAATGTCGGTCAGGGCCGTGAGCGCAGTTACTGCCACTGCTCTCTATACTCAGAGCGGTGATTGAACCTGTGCCGGCGCCACCCCTGTGACTGAAAGTGGGACGCTGTTGGGGGGAATAAAGTTCATTTTCTCCCCGCAGCGTTCGGCTAAGTGTGGGCACTGGGCAGGTTAATAACGCTATTAAACTGCAGATTATCCCCAGATCTGCAGGTTAATAGCATTGTTTTCTGGTGACAGGTTCCCTTTAATACACAACAGATTTTTTTTAACAGTTCCGCTGCCTCTAGTCTGTTGTGTCATGTCTACGGAGGGCACATCATCACAAACTCTCCAAAACATGGACCCATGAAGGATATAGAAGACTGATGAGGAAAGGCAGAGAATTAGTAATGTGTGTATATTGACACGTTTATTGTTTTCCTACTTTATGCTTATAGAACACCACCTGTTGTGTATCTGAGATAAAAATGCTAACGACACACTCAGTATTTGGTCAGTGTTTCACATCAGTATTTGTAAACCAAGCCAGGAGTGGGTGATAAATACAGAAGTGGTGACGTGTTTCTATTATACTTTTCCTCTGATTGTTCCACTCCTGGTTCTGGCTTGCAAATACTGATGTAAAATTCTGAACGTGTGAACGTGGCCTCAGAAGGAGTCCATAAGCCCAATCGAACAGCATAAACTAAGAACATAACCTTGTAGGGAAAATAGCCTCTATAAAAATCACACTTATCAGGCCCTATTCATTATTGCATCTATATCTCTTTTTTGCCTAGTTTTTGGTATTATAACCCTGTGTTTGATTCGTGCCGACTTCTTCTTTTTACATGTATTTGCCTGTTATTTTTTAATGTTCTCCATTTTGGCCATAGTTTTTGGTTTCTAGATATTTGTAGCAGATTCAGCAATTGCGAGTTTTTAAAAAGTTGCAAAATTTGTGTGCAAATGTACTATCCTCCTTGCAGTAATTGTGTACACCTGAAATTTTTGTTCAAATGTTACAGTTGTTTGTGGCAATTTAACGGAATATACAAATTTTTGTTCTCTAAAAAGGCGCCAAAAAATTATAGACAAAATTTAAGAGCAGTTTTGATTTTGCACAAAATTCACAAACCACATGCGCAATTTTGAAGAATATGGCACAAAAACATCAATGAATACCACAAGGCAAAAAAGAAAAGTGACACAAAAAACACCACAAATGATGAATCGGGCCCGTCATGTTCTAATTGCGGCTTCTATTGCGCAGAAACTGAAGTTTAATCAAACAAGTTAATCTGGGTGCACAGTGCACTCTTAGTGTGACCAAAAGCCTTAGTGCACCATTTAGCCCAGTAGTTTGGCATGTTTGTCTCCCTCCTGAGTGTTTTTCTCACTCCAGTGCTGTCAGTGTCTGCAGAGAAAGCTCAGGCAAGTCAGTGCTTTGTCATTTGTAAAGGATGTAGGGGCATGCAAAACCAGTAAGTGGAATGGTGCCTTGAGCCTTTTGGACAGATCAAAGTTGCATCATGCACTCTAATTCACATATTTGATTAAAATTCAGTTTCTTCAGAACAAAGGCAGCGACTAGAACACTAAGGGCTCGCTCACACAAGCGTAGAAATCGGACAAGTGCAATGTGAGAAAACATCATCGCATTGCACTCTGACCAATGTTAGTAAATTAGTCGGTTCTCATCTGCGAGTTTTCCTCAGCTCTAATCGGACTGAGGAAAAAATTGCAGCATGCTGCAAGTGGATGCAAGAATCAAATCGCACTCGCTAATGCGAGTCAATGAGTGCGAGAAAAGTCTCACGGCACACGGACCATGCATGTGCTGTGATTTTTACGCACACATCTGAGTCTCAAAGGAAACTAGATATTTCATCAGCAAAGCACAGTAAATTCACAGTCAGAATAGAATAGATTGAATTTATACCCTATTTTTCGGATAATAAGACACACTTTTTTTTTTCCAAGATGGATGTGCAGATTGGGATCTCTGTAGCCGAAATCTCAGAAGATGAGATCTTGGGAGACAATTTTCCCAAAACCAATGGGAAAGGGACTCCACTCACCATTGACATTTTATGAAAGCTCAGGGCCCTCAGCCTTGCTCCGCTGGGATACCCCCTCCTCCCAGCCCGGGGTCCGCAGCATTGCCCCACTCATGTAGCAGCAACCCTTCTTCCAGTGACCCCGTTCCGTTGTAGCTGCCCCTGGTAAGCTACTGTAAAATTGGACTATAAGAAGCACCACCATTTTTATTTTAATTTTTTTTTCCTATTTTCCTCCCCAAAATTTGAGGAGGGTCTTATGGTCCGGTTCATCTTATAGTCTGCAAAATACGGTATATAGATAAATGGAATAAAGATATAGAATTGATATACAGAATAGATATGTCATGTAGAAATTAAATGTCACAAGCCCTCTACATATAATAAACTAGCACCCGTTAGTGCCTTTCACTTGGCACTAAAGGGTGTTTAGCCTTATTAAACCTTCCCAGTCTATTAAGATCAGCTCGCAGCTGTCTGCTTTGCTAGTTATCAAAAAATGAGGGGGGGGGGGCACGTCTTCTAAAAAAAAAAAAAAAAAAAGGATACCCCCATTTTTTATAACCGACAAAGCAGACAGCTATGAGCTGATCGTAATAGGCTGGAAAGGTCCATGGTTATTCTGTCCTTCCCAGCCTAAAAATACCAGCCCATTGCAGCCCCAGAATTGGCACATCTATTACGAGTTCAAATTCTGGTGCTTTGCTTTGGCTCTTCCCAATTGCTCTGGTGCGGTGTCAATCGGGGTAATAGCTTATGGGATTAATATCAGTTTTGTAATGTCCTCTGTCATCAAGCCCAGGGGTTAGTAATGGAGAGGTGTCTATCAGACACCCCCATTACTAACCCAGTAATCAAAAATAAAAACACACTCAGGAAAAATAGTTTATTTTTAAAAACACTCCCCAACACCTCGTTCACCAATTTAATAAAAGAAACTATGCAAAAAAATATGAAGATCCGACATAGTACACCGAATTCGAAGTAGTCCAAAAATGGGAACCTGATTGCCACCACACCAGGGCAATCAGGAGGTGCCAGAATTTGCATCTGAGATGCCCCAATTCTGGGGCAGCTGCGGGCTTGGATTTTAGGCTGGGAAGGGCCCAATAACCAGGGACCTATTCAGCCTGATAATATAAGCCCGCAGCTGTCTACTTTACCTTTGCTGGTTACCAAAAATAGGGGGGTACCCCCTGTCATTTTTTTTCAAATTATTTGTTTAATAAGACTAAGCACCCATTAGTGCCACATGAAAGGCGCTAAAGAGTGCAAGTTTATTATATGTAGGGGGCTTGTGAAATTATATGTCTACAGGCTATCTAGCTAGCTATATCTGTATCTAAGATTGCTTTATTAGTTTGAAAAATAGCTTTAAATTACATAGAGAATTACTGTATGTAAAAGATGATGTTAAGAACACATTGCATGCGGATTGCATACACATGTCATACGGATGCTAGTTGAGGAAAATCTCTTTGTACTCACATGACACTCGTCCTACTTTTCTGGATCAACATCGGACTAATTATTTTTTTTATCTGCTAGTGTGACTCCAGCCTAAGAGTTCACACTGAATGTTTTTTCTCTCAGTGGTTCAAACATGAAAACATAAGTTTTCAAGCAGAAACTGCATCATGAAGCTGTCCTTTTTTCGGAGGCTTTTGGAGGAGTTTTTATTTTTCTGAAACATTTCCTGAAGGTCTTTTGAAAGTATCTTTTTTTTTTTCCTGAACAGTTTTTGCAGCATTTTTATTGGCCAGTACCTAGTTTAGAGACGTTTCCTTTAGGGTCCTCTCCAAATACGTAAATAATAACATGCACTTTTTTTCAGCCAGGAGTTTTTCAAATTCTCCTCAGGTAAAAAACCTCCAAAAACTTCTCATATGAACATTTCATGTGACAAACACAAAACAAACAAAGTTTATTTGCCATATACATTGATACATGAGTTTTGATACAGTTTTTGAGTAGAAATTTGTACAATTTTGGCAGAAACTCCTGAAAAATACTGTGTGAAAATATGCTAAGGCGTTTTTTTTTTTTTTTTTTTTTTTTTTAAAAAGGAAAACTCATCAAAAAACTAACCAATACAGGAAATTAAATTTTGTATCTGCTTGAAAAACTCATGGTTTTTGACCATCTCAAAAACACAGTGTGCACATAGCCTAAGGCTATATGAACTTGGCATTAGATGCTGGCGCAGCTGCTGAGTTTTCCCAGGCAAAGCCACTTCAGGAAAGTGCCATTGGTCGTGTTTCTGAGCTGGCTTCGCCAGTGCTGTCTTCGACTCTATGCTCTCAGTATAGATTGCTGGTGGCTTCCCAGCGGAAGCCGGCCAAAGAATGTACATGTTACTTCTTTTAACCTATTCAGGGTTTCCAAAACCCTGAAATGGGTAAAACAAGTGACATGTGATGGAACATATGCACAGCAATGTTGTTTTGATGTTGCTGTGCAGTGTTCTCCTTTTATATGACGATTATGCAGCACGTGTACACATACCCATAAAGTTTGTTTTTTATAGGGTGTATATACACTCTAAGCCTATGTGCTTAGGTCATACTGTCAGTTTAGGCTGAAACACTCCCTTTAACTATTTATATGCCATTAAATTGCACACAGCATCATTTAAATGTTTGTCCAACCTTTTCTATATCCAGTGGCCTCCGGAGAAGCCATTATGGGGTGCAGATGGCCTTGTCATAACATTTGGTGGGCTACTGATGTCTGTGTCTGCCATATGAATAATTTTAGAATACACAATAACCTAATCACAGTTAAAGTCCCCTAAGAGGACTACAAAAAAATAGAAAATAGTTAAACATTTAAAAAAAAATACATAAAAAATAAGCAAATTTGGTGTTTGCATGTCCATAAAAGTAAATACAAGGCATAAACAAGCTAGAATTGCCTTTTTCTAGTCACCTTGCCTTTGCAAGGCAATTTTTTTAAAAAAGGCCATCATAGGGTTTCATGCACCTTAAAATGGTATGAATAAAGACCACGGCCCTACTATCAGTATTCGGTCAGTATTTTTTCTCAGGAGTGGGAGCCAAAACCAGGAGTGGGTGATAAATGCAGAATTGGTGACTTATTTCTATTATACCTTTTCTCTGATTGTTCCTCACCTGGTTTTGGCTTACAAATACTAAGGAAAAATACTGACTAAATACTGATAGCAGGGCCGTGGCCTTAACCTGCAACTCCTCCCAGAAAACCAAACTCTCACACAGCTTCATGAATTTTTTTTTAAAGCCGTAGAATATTTAACCAAATTTATATCAATTTGGTATCCGTGGAAATGGAAACTATGCTGGAACTGCATTTTTTAACCATTGCACTCCATATAGACTTTTTTCTCATTTTTTAGTATAAAGCTAATGGTGTCATTGAAATCAAAATCTAATCCTGCAAAAAATAAGCCCTCATAGCTTTTATTGCTTCAAGTATATGACTGTTTTTTGGAAGACGAGAAGGAAAGGCGAAAGAGTAAGGCCACGGCCCCACTATCAGCATTCGGTCAGTATTTTCTCAGGAGTGGGAGCCAAAGCCAGGAGTGGGTGATAAATGCAGAATTGGTGACTTGTTTCTATTATACGTTTTCTCTGATTGTTCCTCACCTGGTTTTGGCTCCCACTCCTGAGAAAGAATACTCACCGAATACTGATAGTGGGGCCGTGGCCTAAAACTGAAAATTGGCTGTGCTGGAAAGGGGTTTAGGCCACAGCCCCACTATCAGTATTCATGGCCTTAATGTAAGAATTGAGTCAGATGTTTTTTGTAGGTAACACTGCATGTGAACAGGGTCGTCACAGCTCACATCATGACAGCATGACACAGTGACCTTCTGTGCATATGTGCGGAACTCTCTTGGACCTCATGAAAGCCCCTGCTGAGCATGTGAGGCATTCTAGCGCGAGCGGCCGGGTATCCGGCCAGGACCAGACTGGTGGCGGTGAGGGGCCAGAGATGTGAGTGGGAAGGTGAATATAAGGACAGCATAGTAAGGGATATTAAACACATGGAAAATAACTTCTCCTTGAATCGAATTTCCCAAGAAAAAAATGCGCAAACAGGCAAATTAGAATTTTGCATGGTTTGCTCATCTCTACCTAACTTCTGTTTTACTAATACCAAGGCACTTTTTATTTGTAGATAATTTTTATTTGTATAGTGGCACTTCTGATTTATTGTTGTGCAATAATTACAGTTTAACTCCATTCATTTAGATGCGGCTTAAATGTAATATTCTTTAACAACAATCAGTCAAGATTGACCAAATAAAGAGAAAATGTCTGAGAAATAGTGGGTCCTTTGTTGTATGGCTATGTGGGAATTGTCTTGGTCAGATCCCAACCAACTAGTAAGTTATTGTGTACTGTAGCGATATGACATATATTACTACTATGAACAAAAAAAAACTAAGAAGCAGCCAAGCAATTTTTTTTCCATCCATGCACTCCAACTGACTGTCTGTCGCACTCTACACTTCTTTTAAATATCGTCTATTTATTACTTTGCAGTTTGGCCTCCTCTTTGCTTCTCTTCAAAATGCATCATAATTTCCTTCATGGTATTCCTCTGTGTTTTGCTATTAACATACTTCATATAGGTAACTACAGCCAGTAATATCTCTACCTACTGCGGTAACACCGTGACTCTATATTTTCCGATATTCTCCTATCGGTTATAGGCATCCAGTCAGAGGCTGAACTGTAATTTACATTGTAAATGTGTGATAAAAGCTGTACAATCATCATCATTACATGTTATAGGAGCTTATGTCCCCTCCATGCACAACTTCTGTAGTACATGCCATGCAACTTCATAACACAGACAGTTCAGTTAAGTAAGCTGGTGATTCTTCCCCTTCAGAAAACCATAAAGTAGATCCCAGGATGTCCCCATGTAGTCACATGACTCAACTGATGAAAAGCGATCTCTGAATTTGCAAATGTAATGGAGCCACATAAATAAGGTAATGTAAGCTGAAATATTTATATTGGGAGACCCGTAGCTAGACTTCACCACTTTAAATGGAGTTATAAAGTCCAAATTGAATTCAATAGGAACTATACTAACATGTATGCGATGAGTGCCTCCTAGCTGCAGTTCTAGAATGACAACATTGTTTCATTTGTGTTTGGCTGTATAATGAGGAATAAATTGTTTGGAGTTCTTTATAAAAGGATGGACCTTTCACTTATGGTAAAGTATATTAGGAAATAAATCCTAACAGAATGTTGGACCATTTTTATAAAATGTAAGAACACCTAAACGCAAGGCTTTCTCATTTCTAACTAGGCCATTGCAGAATATGCTGTACATATAGTATGCCCTCCGCTACAGCTTATTTTCTCTCAACACAATAACAGAACAGGATAATTCACATGTGAATGAGAAATACAGAGCTTTACATTTGTTATTAAACTCATCCACACCAGACAAGCTTCAAACCTAAGTATAGGAAGTCTGAAAATGTTGGGATTGAAGTATGATAATTGCCTGAGATCTGTTTAAAATGTGCTATATGGGTTTTGAACTCCAGACATTTTAAATGGTGCATAATCTTGCAAACCATGCAATCTTGCCGACAAAAATGGATGCTATTTAGCAGCTTTATAAGGAATTTTGTGACTATGCATTTTCTTTTATAAAAGAAGCATCAGAACATGACAGATAAGTGTAACATTCAAAGGATCAGCAATGCATGCCTTTCAATGGCTTTGACCAAGCATGTGTATTTCTCAAGTTCAGACTGGCTTCAAAGAAGATAGAAGTGTTATATATTCCAGTGTTACAGCACATGTAAGTGTCATTTGTGAATGCCTAATGACCTGTAAAGGTATCTTAGATAAATTCAAGCATTGTTCTCAAAGGGAAAATAACAAGATCTATTTGTAAGTGTAAAGTGAATGCCATTTCTCCCACATGTAAAAGCATTGACACTGAAGGCATCATGGAGCCACCCACGGTGCCTGATTCTACAACTCAATTCTGCATTAGAACCCTCAGGGGTCCAGATATATCAATTTGATTTTGGAAAAAAAAAAAATGATAGACAAAATGTCTATCATAAACCAGGCAAATACACAGAACTGCAAGAGTTTGACTTGACCATGTCTTCCCTGCCTGGGTCCGTCCTCTACACAGGTATTTTGTATCAAAACTGTACATATTGTAATTCCCTAATAGCGTATCTGTAGCATCTCTAAAAGTTTTACAGTAATGATTTAGTATTTATTTGCTATATATTCTAATTTGTAATGTGAAAATACACTGGAGAACTCTGTAATGTGTTCTAGAAATAAAGAACATTTTAGAGAAAATGCCTTTGTTGTTGCTCCAAAGTTTGACTGGAAAAAGGGTTTATAAGGGGATGTTCTTTAATGCTAAGTTTGGATGTGTTATTCTCTCAGTGTTTTTAGCACTTCATGTAAAAATGACAGAATTGTTTTCCAGTTATTGTTAGAGGAATAAAATCCTGTGAATAACTATGTACACATATATCTACAATACAAACATGCATATACAGTAAATGCATACACATATAATACTGGCATGTTTACAGTAAATTATACAGATGTACATTTATGTACAGTGGATATATAAAAAAATATATACACACCCCTGTTAAAATGGCAGGTTTTGCAAGTAAAAAAATCATTCCAAGAAAAATTATTTCAGAACTTTTTCCACTTTTAATCTGTACAATTCAATTAAAAAATTAATTTAAATCCTTTCAGGTGAAAAATAAAGAACCTAAATAATGTGGTTGCATAAATGTTTACGCTCTTAAACTAATACTTTGTTGAAGTACCCTTTGAACTTATGATAACATTCAGTCCTTTTGTAAATAGTCTATTAAATGGCTTGTCTAGTATTGGAAATCTTTGGCCACTCTTCCTTGCAGTAGTACTCAGTATCTGTTAGAGTGCATCTCCTGTGTACAGCGCCCTCTCCGGGTTAACCTACCGATATTCAATTTGAGTCAGGTCTGGGCTCTGGCTAGGCCATTCCAAAACTTTGACCTTCTTCGGGCGAAGCCATTCTTTTGTGAATTTGGAGGTACAGTACAGACCAAAAGTTTTGACACACCTTCTCATTTAAAGATTTTTCTGTATTTTCATGACTATGAAAATTGTACATTCACACTGAAGGCATCAAAACTATGAATTAACACATGTGGAATTATATAGTTAACAAAAAAGTGTGAAACAACTGAAAATATGTATTATATTCTAGGTACTTCAAAGTAGCCACCTTTTGCTTTGATGACTGCTTTGCACACTCTTGGCATTCTCTTGAGGAGCTTCAAGAGGTAGTCACCTGAAATGGTCTTCCAACAATCTTGAAGGAGTTCCCAGAGATGCTTAGCACTTGTTGGCCCTTTTGCCTTCACTCTGCGGTCCAGCTCACCCCAAACCATCTTGATTGGGTTCAGGTCTGGTGACTCTGGAGGCCAGGTCATCTGGCGTAGCACCCCATCACTCTCCCTCTTGGTCAAATAGCCCTTATACAGCCTGGAGGTGTGTTTGGGGTCATTGTCCTGTTGAAAAATAAATGGTGGTCCAACTAAACGCAAACCAGATGGAATAGCATGCTGCTGCAAGATGCTGTGGTAGCCATGCTGGTTCAGTATGCCGTCAATTTTGAATAAATCCCCAACAGTGTCACCAGCAAAGCACCCCCACACCATCACACCTCCTCCTCCATGCTTCAAGGTGTGAACCAGGCATGTAGAGCCCATCCGTTCACCTTTTCTGTGTCACACAAAGACACGGTGGTTGGAACCAAAGATCTCAAATTTGGACTCATCAGACCAAAGCACAGATTTCCACTGGTCTAATGTCCATTCCTTGTGTTCTTTAGCCCAAACAAGTCTCTTCTGCTTGTTGCCTGTCCTTAGCAGTGGTTTCCTACCAGCTATTTTACCATGAAGGCCTGCTGCACAAAGTCTCCTTTTAACAGTTGTTGAAGAGATGTGTCTGCTGCTAGAACTCTGTGTGGCATTGACCTGGTCTCTAATCTGAGCTGCTGTTAACCTGCGATTTCTGAGGCTGGTGACTCGGATAAACTTATCCTCAGAAGCAGAGGTGACACTTGATCTTCCTTTCCTGGGGCGGTCCTCATGTGAGCCAGTTTCTTTGTAGCGCTTGATGGTTTTTGCAACTGCACTTGGGGAAACTTTCCAAGTTTTCCCAATTTTTCGCACTGACTGACCTTCATTTCTTAAAGTAATGATGGCCACTCGTTTTTCTTTACTTAGCTGCTTTTTTCTTGCCATAATACAAATTCTAACGGTCTATTCAGTAGGACTATCAGCTGTGTATCGACCAGACTTCTGCACAACACAACTGATGGTCCCAACCCCATTTATAAGGCCAGAAATCCCACTTATTATACCTGACAGGGCACACCTGTGAAGTGAAAACCATTTCCGGTGACTACCTCTTGAAGCTCATCAAGAGAATGCCAAGAGTGTGCAAAGCAGTCATCAAAGCAAAAGGTGGCTACTTTGAAGAACCTTGAATATAAGAAATATTTTCAGGTGTTTCACACTTTTTTGTTAAGTATATAATTCCACATGTGTTAATTCATAGTTTTGATGCCTTCAGTGTGAATGCACAATTTTCATAGTCCTGAAAATACAGAAAAGTTTTTAAATGAGGTGTGTGCAAACTTTTGGTCTGTACTGTATGCTTAGGGACGTTGCTGTGATGAAAGGTGAAATTCCCCTTCAAATTAAGCATATTACCAGAGACCTGCTGACTTTGTTGCAAAATTGACTGATATTTTTAACTGTGCATAATTTCCTCCACCTTGACTAAAGCCCCAGTTGCTAAAAGAACAGCCCTGAAGCAAGATGCAGCATCCGCTATGCTTCCCTGTGGGTATGGTATTGTTTTTGTGATGCGCAGTGTCTGCTTTGTGTCAAACATACCTTTTGGAATAATAAACAAAACATTTAACCTTGGTCTCATCAGCCCATAACACATTTTTTACATGATATTGGCAGACTTGATGTAAATTATGGCAAAATATAATGGCTTGAATGTTTGTAAAAAAAAAAATAGAAAAAAATTCTTGCCAGCAAACCCCAGAGGCCAGGCATATCAAGAATACAGGGGATTTTTGTTACATGCAGTACACAACCACTATGTGCCATAAATTCCTGCAGCTCCTTATTATATTGCTGTAGGATTCTTGGCAGCCTAGCAGACTAAGGTTCTCAGATGTCCAGTTTTAGGTAATGTCACTGTTGTGCCAAATTTTATCTACTTTCTGATGACTGTTTTTACAGTTTTCCATGATATACAGGTGCATCTCACTAAATTAGAATATCATCAAAAAGTTAATTTATTTCAGTTCTTCAATACAAAAAGTGAAACTCATATATTATATAAAGTCATTACCAACAGAGTGATCTATTTCAAGTGTTTATTTCTGTGGATGTTGATGATTATGGCTTACAGCCAATGGAAAAAAAAAGTCATCTCAGTAAATTAAAATAATTAACAAAAAACAAATGTAAAGGCTTCCTAAGCATTTAAAACGGCCCCTTAGTCTGTTTCAGTAGGCTCCACAATCATGGGGAAGACTACTGACTTGACAGATGTCCAGAAGGCAGTCATTGACACACTCGACAAGATCCCAGAGTTCCAATTTTCATTTGGAAATCAAGGTCCCAGAGTCTGGAAGAAGGGTGGAGAGGCAAACAATTGAAGGTGCTTGAGGTCTAGTGTGAAGTTTCCGCAATCGGTAATGGTTTGGGGAGCCATGTCATCTGCTGGTGTAGGTCCACTGTGTTTTATCAAGACCAAAGTCAGCGCAGCCATCTACCAGGAGATTTTAGAGCACTTCATGCTTCCCTCTGCCGACAAGCTTTTTGGAGATGGAAATTTCATTCTCCAGCAGGACTTGGCACCTGTCCACACTGCCAAAAGTACAATACCTGGTTTAACAACAACAGTATCACTGTGCTTCATTGGCCAGCGAACTCGCCTGACCTTAACCCCATGGAGAATCTATGGGGTATTGTCAAGAGGAAGAAGAGAGACACCAGACCCAACAATGCAGATGAGCTGAAGGCTGCAATCAAAGCAACCTGAGCTTCCATAACACCTCAGCAGTGCCACAGGCTGATCGTCTCCATGCCACACCGCATTGATGCAGTAATTGATGCAAAAGGAGCCCCGACCAAGTATTGAGTGCATTTACTGAAAATACATTTCAGTAGGCCAGCATTTGGATTTTAAAAACATTTTTCAATCTGTTGTTATAAAGTATTCTAATTTACCGAGATAATGACTTTTGTGTTTTCATTGGCTGTAAGCCATAATCAACATTAACAGAAATAAACACTTGAAATAGATCAATCTGTTTGTAATGACTCTATATAATATATGAGTTGTACTTTTTGTATTGAAGAACTGAAATAAATTAACTTTTTGATGATATTCTAATTTAGTGAGAAGTACCTGTAGGTAATGACTTGCAATTTTTTTTGTACCTTTGCCCTGACCTATGACTTTCAACAATGAGATTGCTTTGCTGTGTTGTAAGCCATTTATGGACCATAGCTTTTTCTGTAAAATGCAACTAAGAAAATGTCAGGAAAATCCTACTGGAGAAGCTAAACTTTATATGGGGTTAAACAAAATAACTGTAAGTGATGGCAGCTGTGGACTGACTACTATTTAACATGAGTTCAAATGTGATTGAATAATTCTAAACACAACCTTGGAAGTCACTTCTTAATGTAAGTCTATGAGAGTCAGAGCGAGGTTCTCACAGACTTACATTGAGAACTTGCAACCTTTACCTCTGACTTCCGGTCAGTTACAAGTTGCAGTCACAAGATGGTGGATAGGGACCAGAGCTGTGCCGGGAACATCTGAAAACAGCAGCTGGTAAGTATATTACTAGGAGCAGGAAACTTACATTAGTGCCACCACTCCAGTGCTGAAGTAAAAGCTAGAGTGGTGCTTTCAGTTTCTCAATTGATTTGTACAAATTATGGGTGACATGAAAGGTGTAAAAAGTTCTGAAATGATTCTTCTCAGTATGATATTTTTACATAACAAAAAACTGGCATTTCAACAGGAATGTGTAGACTTTTTATATTCACTGTGTACAATGGAGAAAATAAGTATTTGATACACCGCCGATTTTTCGCGTTTTCCCACCTACAAAGAATGGAGAGGTCTGTAATTTTTATCGTAGGTACACTTCAACTGTGAAAGACAGAATCTAAAAAGAAAAAATCAGAAAATCACGTTGTATGGTTTTTAAATAATTAAATTGCATTTTATTGTATGAAATAAGTATTTGATCACCTACCAACCAGCAAGAATTCTGGCTCTCACAGACCTGTTACTTTTTCTTTAAAAAGCCCTCCTACTCTGCACTAATTACCTGTTTTAATTGCACCTGTTTGAACTTGTTACCTGTATAAAAGACACCTGTCCACACACTCAATCCTCTTCACCATAGCCAAGACCAAAGAGCTGTCTAAGGACACCAGGGACAAAAGTTTAGATGTGCACAAGGATGGGATGGGCTACAGGACAATAGGCAAGCAGCTTGGTGAGAAGGCAAAAACTGATGGCACAATTATTAGAAAATAGAAGAAACACAAGATGACTGTCAATCTTCCTCGGTCTGGGGCTCCATGCAAGATATCACCGCATAGGGTAAGGATGATTCTGAGAAAGGTCAGGAATCAGCGCAGAGCTACATGGCAGGGCCTGGTCAATGACCTGAAGAAAGCTGGGACCACAGTCTCAAACATTACCATTAGTAACACACGCTGTCGTGGATTAAAGTTCTGCAGGTCACGCAAGATCCCTCTGCTCACGTCAGCACATGCCCAGGCCCATTTGAAGTTTGCCAGTGACCATCTGGATGATCCAGAGGAGGCATTTGAGAAGGTCACGTGGTCAGATGAAACCAAAATAGAACTTTTTGGTATCAACTCCACTTGCCGTATTTGGAGAAAGATGAAGGATGAGTACAATCCCAAGAACACTGTCCCAAATTAATTATGTAAAAATCACACAATGTAATTTTCTGTTTTTTCTTTTTACGTTATGTCTCACAGTTGAAGTGTCCTACGATAAAAATTAAAGACCTCTCCATTCTTTGTTGGTGGGAAAACTTGCAAAATCGGCAGTGTATCAAATACTTATTTTCCCCACTGTATACTGCACACACATGTAGTTAAATATTAAAAAGCCGAATATGCTTCCTGACTGAGTAGCTCTATTTTCCTTTTTTATGTTGGTCCCTACAAATGTGTTGTCTACATCAAGTTACAACATCTAGTATCTTACTATAGTACAAACAGGAGAGTACACAGGACTTCCAGGAAATTACATTTTGTGTTTTTCTTTACACCCTTACTTGACTGCTTCCAGGATGAGTGCCCAGGTTGCCCTTCTCTCGCTACACCATATGTGGGAATACTGTTAACTTGATAATAATAAAGTGCCACAGGTTTATGGCACTTAGTACTGGGCTTTAATCTTGCATCATTGTATATTTATGTTGTGGAATTAAAGTTCCTGTAATCTAAAAGGAGCATTTTTGGTGCCTGGTAGTGATGAGCGAGCACAAAAATGCTCTAGTCGAGCAAATGGGAATGCTCAAGTGCTCAACCCAAGCAACGAGCCCAATGTAAGTTTATGGGAAACTCAAGCATTTTTACGGCGGCCCCCACCAGATGTCTGCTGAGGACCTAAAAATTGCCCAAATCGATGGGAACAGTGCTCAGATAACATGGGATCATCATGGGGAAGACCCCTGGAAGCATCTCTGACTCCCAGGTCACTGCTGTGAACAATGTTGTCAGAGTATTACGCCACTTTTACGGACTCACAATAAAACATACAAAAACTAAACCAAAATGGGTTTTCTTGGAAAAATTGTTAAGTAACATCCTTTCCAGGGTAATGCCTTGCATATAAGGCAAAATAAACCCTTCCAAAAAATGCACTTCGGCATTGCTTTCAACAGGGAAAAATACCTTCACCGGTAAATGTCATTTTAGCATTTTACTAACTTATCTGGCCATGTGGTGTGTGTGAGACATGATCAGACACATCCTGTTTCATTTATGAAGGAGGGACTCTGGAAGTCACGAAGCCCATTATAGAGCCATCAAGTGGCCCTTACTATTCTTAAAGGGCCAGCAGTCAGCCCTCACTATTGTTAGAGGACCATCAGCTGGCTATGCTTTGTTGTTCCCATTACACTGTGTTCCAAATTATTATGCAAATAGTATTTTCTCAGATTTTCCCAAATTACCTATATGAATTGCAGTCATTGTAATTTTCCAGTCAAATAACTATTAGAGTACAATTGAAAGGTTTTTGTACAAACTGCCTATGATAACAGTATATTTTTTTAAAAATAAAACACTCAAACTGCACTCAAAATGCATGTTCCAAATTATTATGCACAGCAAAGTTTTCAACCTTTTCATTTTAATAAAGAACAAAAAAATGGTCATTTTGAAATTATAAGCATTAGCAGGTTATTACAAACTGAAATCAGACAGTTTTCAACTCAATACTTTATTCTAGGTGATGTAACATTTGCACATAGGACCCCTTGTTCGAAAGGAGCTTCTGAACTCTCTCATTGAATTTGTCAGGTTTTGGATGGTTTCTGCTTCAATTGTTTTGCATGAGGACAGAATACCCTCCCAGAGCTGTTGCTTAGATGTGAACTGCCTCCCGCCATCATAGACACTCCTTTTGGTGATGCTCCAGAGGTTCTCAATGGGGTTGAGGTCAGGGGAGCATGGGTGCCACACCATAAGTTTGTCCCCTTTTATGCCCACAGCAGCCAGAGATGCAGATGTGTTATGTGCAGCATGAGACGGGGCATTATCATGCATGAAAATGATCTTGCTGCGGAATGCACGGTTCTTCTTCTTGAACCATGGCAGGAAGTGCTGCTTGAGAAACTCAACATACATTATGGAGTTCATCTTTACCCCTTCAGGGATCCTAAAAGGGCCGACATTCTCTCTCCCCATGATTCCAGCCCAAAAGATTACTCCACCTCCTCCTTGTTGGCGTCGTAGCCGTGTTTGCATGGGGTGTCCATCAACCAGCCATCCTCCACTCCTTCCATCTGGACCATCGAGATCATTTCATGCATGATAATGCCCCGTCTCATGCTGCACATAACACATCTGCATCTCTGGCTGCTGTGGGCATAAAAGGGGACAAACTTATGGTGTGGGAGGAGATCCCTCAGGAGATCATCCGCAACCTCATCAGGAGCATGCCCAGGCATTGTAGGGAGGTCATATAGGCACGTGGAGGCCACACACAATACTGAGCCTCATTTTGACTTGTTTTAAGGACATTACATCAAAGTTGAATCAGCCTGTAGTGTGTTTTTCCACTTAAATTTTGGGGGTGACTCCAAATCCAGGCCTCCATTGGTTAATAAATTTGATTTCCATTGATGATTTTTGTGCGATTTTGTTGTCAGCACATTCAACTTTGTACAGAACAAAGTATTCAATGAGAATATTTCATTCATTCAGATCTAGGATGTGTTATTTGAGTGCTCCCTTTATTTTTTTGAGCAGTGTATTTTTTTTACTCTGAAAACACCTGAAGTTCAACTCCACTAAAATAGTATCTGACACTAAAAAAAACTTTAGTGCACACAGCTTTCAATATCACAATAGCAGCAGAAAAAAAACAGATTTTGTGCTCTGCAATAAGAAGCTCTGCAGACTGTGCAGAGCACAATTTCAACCCCACTAAATGAAAAGGTGCACTGTGCTTGCTGGATCACATTAGCAAGTGCAAAAAAAGATTCAAGGTATACTGAGACATGGAGCTCTATACCAGCGGTACACAGCACTATTGTATGGCATGGGCCCTCTGTTTCTGTCAGAATCTCAGTACTTGCACAACAACACTAAAAATGTGCTGCACCAGCGGTTGCAGAGGTACACAGGCCAGGAATTATCTACACTCTCTGACTACTACACAAGCGCCCATCTATCAAGCTAATATCTCTCATTACACAGGAGAACACAGAGCTGCGTCTGTCTCCAGCAGTGACATGGATATAATGGCGCTGAGGGAACATGGCTGCTTTCTATATTGAGAGGACATGTGATTTCTGCAGCCAGTTGCAGATGCCCTTATGTCTGGACAGTGTAGATGCTTCCTGCGTTATGATTGGCTGGCCGTGCTTTCCTCAGTTAAAGTTACCACCCACAGGCAAAAAAAAATGAAAACAGTGCCCTGCTGATCTGACCTGTTCTAAGCTCTCCACATCCCCCACACTCACCTGGCACATGACACCGCTCATCATACATTTGCACTATGCTAACAAAACTGTTCAAAACGCCATGGTTGCCCTTTATTCGTGTCCCGCGCAAATTCGTCGAACTTTTCCGATTTTAAGAATATTTGCTCACCTTTGCGATCATGAATCCGATGTGCCATATTCATGCCGAATTTGAAACTTTCTAACATTCGAACAAATTCGCTCAACAACACTACTTATAAGGAGGCACATTGGGGGATCATTATTATAGGGAAAGCACAGGAGGAATTATTATTATAAGAAGGCATAGGGGGTGTTTGTATTATTATAAGCAAGTAGGGCGTCATTATTATATAGGTCAAAGGGAATTATTATTAAAGGAGGAACAGTGAGACATTATTTCTACAAAGTGCTGTATAACAATAAGGTACAGGGCAAGACGATTAATACTAGGAAGTACAGAGGGAACATTATTACTGTGTTTGGACCCACATGGAGCACAGTTATTGTGTGTGACACAAAAGGAGGGTACTATTACTGTGCAGAGTACACAAGGGGCATTATTACTGTATCGAGCACTAGTTTTGGAACTATATTGCTTGTGTAGAGGTGGGGGAATGTGATTAGGGAAAAAGCAATAAGCCAAAATGTATTTGTTTCATTTTGCAGGAACCTGTTATGGATGGAAGAAATGGCCATTCTCTTCATCATAAATGGCATAAATGGTTACATTTGCAAATTGCTAGCAAAAAAAATAACTTTGCAGTTTATCCTTTAGACAAAATCCTTTCCATTATTAAGAACAATGAGATATTAAATTATTTCATTTACTGCTTATTGTCTAGGTATTGCAGACAGATAGCTTGTAAGCGCTGCTCTGAAGTGTGATGTCACCAGCGTCAGTGCCACACCGCTATTCCTGTGGTGCAGAATGAAAGCTTCCTCTGCTTGCAGCTTCAGACAACGCTCTGTTTGGGCCAGTGGATCAAACTGTAAACCACACCACAACTGGCGAGCCAGAAACTGGGAAGCTGGGAAGGAGTTTGCTCCTGTATAATCTATGTAGGAAAACCCCTTTAATGAATAGATTACACAATGTATTCTGTTACTTTCCTGAATATCTAGTAAGCTGTAATAAATTGTATGCAAATAACAATAGATTAGACATCTCCGCAGGTCTTTTTTTTTTTTATTTCGTTCTCTTTTTTATTATTTTTTTCTTTTTCTTTCTCTTCCTTCCTCCTTTTCTTTCTTTTTTTTCTTTTCTTTCCTTTCTTTATTTTTCTGTCTTCCTTTCCATCCTTTCTTTATTCCTTTCTTTCTTTTCTCCTTTTTCATAAATATTTTTAACTGACAATAGATTATATATTTCTTCATTTTTTATTTTCTATCTAGCTCTCTATTTCTTTCTTTCTTTCCTTCCTTCCATTCCTTTTCTTTCCATCTTTTTCTTTCTCCTAAATATTTAGAAAACTGTAATAAATTGCAATAACATAATTTTCAACTGACAAGATTAGATATTTTTTTTCTTCCTCTTTTTATTTCTTTCTCTCCTTTTTTCCTTCCATCCTTTTTCTTTTCTTTCATTCTTTCCTTCTTTCTTTTCTTATTTCTTTCTTTTTTCTAAATATTTAGAAAGCTGTAATTGCAATAACATAATTTTCAACTGACAATAGATTATATATTTCTTTCTCTTTTTTCTTTCTTTCTTTCTTTCTTTCTTTCTTTCTTTCTTTCCTTCTTTCTTTCTTTCTTTCTTTCTTTCTTTCTTTCTTTCTTTCTTTCTTTCTTTCTTTCTTTCTTTCTTTCTTTCTTTCTTTCTTTCTTTCTTTCTTTCCTTTCTTCATACAAGACAATGTCTACTCTTGGTAACTTACACATGCAGATACACAATATAGAGCTAAATGAAATAATAGTATGACATTCATGCTATCCTGATAAAACTACCTGTATTATATTCGTTGATTCTTGAAAACGACTGTTTGCTATGTTGTTTCCAGCAGAGGGAATAAGGCATGATGGCTTCAGAGCACCTGCGATCCTGTGTGCCGCTGTATGCTAACAGGTATCTTGTTTGCCAGAGAGGGTGTAGCGAGTTTTGATCGCTGTTTTGATTCAATTATGTTACTAATGTCTTTGGCTATTTGTTGGATTTCATCACATTCTCGACTTTTCTTAGTGTTTGTAGGCCTAAACAAATCCAGATGTCAGTTGTCATTAAGTCCGACCTAGTTTTATGTTGCTAATTCAGTTGTCATTCACACCATGGTTTGAGAAACTTAACAAACTCTTTACAAAGGCACATTTATGATGGATGCCATCTGGCCTGATAGAAGGAAACAGATATTGATTTTTAATATTTTCTTCAAACCTGTTTACTGTGGGATAATACAGCAGCTGTGTGACTGCTTGTCTCAGAATGAAAAGGATTATTACCAGTGGCTTTTGATGAGATAAATTACCTAGAATGACTAAAATGGCTAAAGGGTATACTTTGATGTTATGTCGCTTCATTTACTCTTATGACTAAATGATTATTGATTTTATATTTTTAAGCTCTTGAAACGTGAAAATAAGTTGGTGTGGAAGCCTAGATGTGTTCGTTTTATTAATTTATTTCTGCAGGGCATAATTCACTTTGGACCAGGTAGTGAAGGTTTTTGGGTTCATGACCGGCTCCAGATACAGTGGCAAAGAAATGGCTTATTTATATAGTCATTGCAAGCAGTCTCAAAATCAATACAGTCTGGGATTGGATGATTAAACCAAGTCCCTTTGTGAGATTCATTCCTGTAGCTACCTCTGAAATGATCTTGACTGAAGCGGATTCATGTGATCAAGTCTACAAATACTAAGTTTGTTCAAGTTGAAATATTATTTTTTACTCGTCTCTTTTTTTTTTTTTTTATCTTGTATGCTTACTGAATGACATTTCAGCAGCCAGGGAAAAAGGCAGTTGATTGACTACTTCAATGAAATCACTAATCTGCATTCAAAGAGCTGCCTCCAAAGACTACTTAGATTTTCCATGGATAGATTTAACTACTGCTTTGATCAGTTAGTCCCAGTATGCAATGGATTTAGGTCTCTGTACTTCTGTCGGCAGTATGAATCCAAGGTGTACACTAAACCTTTAAATAGTCTTTATAGTTCAAAACAGCTATTTGCCTTTTGCGTACAGCAGACACCTACATACTTCTGTGAAGACTGATTTTTTTTTAACACCATTTAACATGATGCTAGAATAAATGCTTCACTGAACTGTGCTGCTGCATCTGTCAATCAATGAAACTATTTAGTAATTGCTATGAAAAAATAAATTCAAGTGATTTCCTTCACTGTAAGATTCTTTACCAACTATATGTGACTTTATAAACTTTGGAGTTTTTAATATGGCTGTCTTTGAACTTGCAATATTATTTATTAAAGAATCTATTTTGTGTATAAAAATGTATCCTGTGTTTTGTTTCTTATTATGTTTGTGGCAGTAAACATATATGTAATGACCTGAGAAACTTCATTATATCATTAAATGCCAAAGAAAAGGGATTACTTGTCAATATTACCATTGCTATTAGGTTTATTTTTATATGAGTTTAGGCCTTATTTAATGTAAAATGTTACAATAATACAGATCAGCATTCTAGATGTTTAGACTTAATTTGGCCTTCACATCACATTTTAAGGGCATTCAGTTTACTTTTACTAGATCAGCAACATTATATCCCCCACACAATCATTGGCAATATTAGACATTCTAATATCTGCAGCAATATATTTGGTAATCACTCTCAGATCCTACACAGATGTCTATAATAATAACAATAATCTTATTTATATAGCGCCAACATATTCCGCAGCGCTTTACAATTCAGACAATTTACAGACATTATGGGCACTGTCCCCATTGGGGCTCACAATCTACATTCCCCATCAGTATGTTTTTGGAGTGGGGGAGGAAAACTACGCAAACACAGGGAGAACATACAAACTCATTGCAGATGTCATCCTTGGTAGGATTTGAACCCAGGATCCCAGTGCTGCAAGGCTGCAGTGCTAACCACTGAGCCACCGTGCAGCAACTATATGAACATTTTCCTAGTAAGCCCATAAACATAAATGAGCACCTAATACCTGTATTTGGCTGCCTTTTTTTATTTCAGAATACAGAATATACCTTATTAACAAAAAAGCTCAGAACATTCCTTAATACCATGCTTAAAGACCCGACTTTCTAGCAAATATCGGACCCGACTTCTTGGTTGCAGCATCCTTGTATGCAGAACGGGATCTCACAACAATCCTTGGCCCCTCATTGTGAAAGCTTGAGATCTTGTGTGTTATGAACAGATCTTGCACTTTGAACTAGGGTAAAGCAGCACTGCCTCATCATTTACTAAACAGCTACTGATCAGTGACAGGTACAGTATATTGATGACAGTCTGGTTATGATGGTGGCCTAGTTTTATGCATCAAAATGTGAGAAGCATAATAGGTATTTAGGTGCTTTATGGGAAGCAACATTTGATATTTGGGCCTGATTTTTGTAGATTAGTATTGTAAAGCACCCCAAAATATTAACTTGGCTGCTGAAGGATTCCTTAACAAGTAAATCCCAAACATACTGACAAAACCTAACAAATTGTTAAAAATATTTTGGATATCTATAATATAACCGGCCAAGCGTCCCTCTGTCTGAAGCCTCTATAGACTGCGCATGCGCGACACGCAGTCTGGCTCCAGACAGAAGAACGCATGGAGCCGTTACAGGTAAGAGGAGTGTGTATGGCACCGGAGATCGCGGTATGCGTAGACACTGAACACATACCGCGATCTCCGACGCCATACTTACCAGACCGGGAGTAGCGTTGCCACGGCGCCTCTCTTCTGGCCGGAGAATGGGAGCGGAGTGAAGGCATCGGAATCGGCACATGCACATAGCGCAATCCGGCGCCATTTTACTGAAGACACATTTGCGGTGCTTCAGCGCCACACTCCTCCCCCGGCCTCCGGCAGAACAGGACAAAGCAGCGCTGGAGCACAGTGAAGAAAGGTGAGTATAAGTGTTTATATGTGTGCAGGAGTACCATGCATACCAGGATTGGGGGGTGAGGGGGCCACACATACCAGGATTGGGGGGTGAGGGGGCCATGTATACCAGGATAGGGATGAGGGCAGCACATAACAGGATGTGGGAACATGATTGGGCAGCACAAATACCAGGATTGGGGCAGTAGAAATACCAGGATGGGATCAACACATACCAGCATGGGAGACCATATACCAATAAAAATGCTCGCCACCCGGGCGTAGAACGGGCTCAATAGCTAGTAGAAATATAAATGGCTCAGTCATGGCTCATTTCAATTGTCACTCTACTTTGAGATAGGAATAAAGTTAATTGGTATAATGGATAAGGGAGAGCTTTTAAGCATCTTATCAGACAAGTAAAAGATGTCTGAGGAAAGTTGGGGATCTGATATAAAGTTTTTTGCGTGTTATTGCCACTTAGCCAGATCAACAGGGACCATTAAATGACTGCCAATCTGCTATATACAAGACTATCAGCAGTCATTTAAAACACCACTTCAGCATTTGTTTTTTTTCACCATTGGTGTGGTGCTTTAAATGTAAGTCCTCTGCCCTGATCATATACTCACCCTCCAGTGTCTTCACCGTTTTTCGGCGCCAGTTCGGCCCTCATTCGCCAGTTTGGGAAAGCAGCTTCTGAGTGTCTGGAACTCAGAATCTACATCGCAAGCTCCCAATGCCAGTCTACGAGCGACAGAATGAGGCCAGAACGAGACTCTCATAGAATTACATTGATTAGTGACCTCCATCTCGCTCCATTAAACACTAGAGCAGCCGGCAGGTCACAAATAGTGTTGAGCCACCCCGTAGTGTTCGGGTTCGGTTCGGTTCGTCGAACACCGGGATGTTCGAGGAACTGTTCGTTGAACTGTTCGTCGAACACCTTAGAACACCGTCGAACACAGTTAAAACCAATGGCAGGCAAACAAAAACACATAGGAACACATAGAAAACACCTTCAAAGGTGTCCAAAAGCTGACAAACTGCTCAGAAGACGCTTTCTTTAAAAAAGCCGGCCGGCAATTCAGCAGCGGCATACACCGGTACCCGACAATTTAGACATGAAGGAATAGAGCATCACACATAGATTAGATAGAAACATGTCAGTCACATATATATGAAGTACAGTGACAGTGTTGCGTACTGTACTTGTCATTTAGTGTAAAGGATTTATTAAAAAATATAATAGTGTTTTCGTGCACCGTCTCTTTAAAAAAGCCGGCCGGCAATTCAGCAGCGGTACCCCACAATTTAGAATGGAAGCAATAGAGCATCACACATAGATTAGATAGATAGAAACATGTCAGTCACATATATATGAAGTACTGTGACAGTGTTGGTTACTGTACTTGTCATTTACTGCAAAGAATTTATTAAAAAAAATAATAGTGTTTTCATGCACCGTCTCTTTAAAAAAGCCGGCCGGCAATTCAGCATCTGTACCCGACAATTTATAACAGACAGAATAGAGCTTCACACATAGATTAGATAGATAGAAACATGTCAGTCACATATATAATAAGTACAGTGACAGTGTTGGTTACTGTACTTGTCATTTAGTATTAAAATAAAGGATTTATTATTAAAAAAATTGGCGTGGGGTTCCCCGTAATTTTAGTCTCTAGCGGAGGTTAAGCAGACAGCTGGGGCAGATGTTTGAAGCATGGGAAGGAGGTAATACCCACGGAGCTTCCCAGGCTACTAATATCAGCCCCCAGCTGAATACCTAGCCTTTACTAGCTATTAAAATGGAGGACCCCCCCAAAAAAATGACGTGGGGTCCCCCCTAATTTAATAGCTAGCAAAGGCTAGGCAGACAGCTGGGGGCTGATATTAATAGCCCAGGAAGGGAGCCATGAATATTGGCCCCCTCCCAGGCTAGAAACACGAGCCGTCAGCCGCCCCAGAAATGGCGCATCCATAGGATGCGCCAATTCTGGCACTTAGCCTCGCTCTTCCACGCTGCCCTGGTGCGGTGGCAGGGGGTAATAGGGTTGGGGTTGATGTCAGCTTATAATGCCAGCTGACATCAAGCCCAGGTTAGTAATGGAGAGGCGTCTATAAGACACCCCCATTACTAACCCCATAGTCAAAGTTACAAAAAAAACACAAACACCCAGAATAAAGTCCTTTAATTGAAACAAAGACACAATTCTTTATTGTTCTAAATTAAACCATACTTACCATCACGCCCATTCCAGCTGAAGCCAACGATCTCCTGCAATAAAAGAAAAATAATAAAGCAACCTCATCCTTACCTTTCCATGGTTCCCAGGAAAGCTCCAGCTCTGCTACATCGAGATGACAGGCTGGACCGCAGCAGAACGCTGCCATCCAGCTTGCCATGCCGCACACACTGAGAAGCGCAGGCATGCTTGCGCTCCTCAGTGTCTGACTGTGACGGCATCCAGATGAGCCGACAATGAACTCGGCTCACCTCATGTACGTCACTGACAGCGTGGGAAAATTCTCCTGCACTCAGCGCTTCAGCGTGAGAATTTTCCCACGCTGTCAGTGACGTGCATGAGGTGAGCCGAGTTCATTGGACATGACCTCGGCTCATCTGGATGCCGTCACAGCCAGACACTGAGTAGCGCAAGCAAGCCTGCGCTTCTCAGTGTCTGCGGGATGACAGGCTGGATGGCAGCGTTCTGCTGCGGTCCAGCCTGTCATCTCGATGTAGCAGAGCTGAAGCTGTCGTGGGAGCCATGGAAAGGTAAGGATGATGTTGATTTATTATTTTACTTTTATTGCAGGAGATCATTGGCTTCAGCTGGAATGGGCGTGACGGTAAGTATGGTTTAATTTAGAACAATAAAGAATTGTGTGTTTATTTCAATTAAAGGACTTTATTCTGGGTGTTTGTGTTTTTTTTAAATACTTTACTAGAAATTCATGGTGGTCATGTCTAATATTGGCGTGACCCCATGAATTTCGGGCTTAGGGCCAGCTGATAATGCCAAGCTGGCCTTAACCCCTTTATTACCCAGTGAGCCACCGCACCAGGGCCCTGGATGAGTTGGGTACAGCGCCAGAAGATGGCGCTTCTATGAACGCGCCATTTTCCGGGGCGGCTGCGGACTGCAATTTGCAGCGGGTGGGGCCCAGAAATCTTGGGCCTCCCTGCGCTGCAGATTCCAGCCCCCAGCTGCCTAGTTGTACCTGGCTGGACACAAAAATAGGGCGAAGCTCCACGTATTTTTTTTTTAAATTCATGAAATTCATGGAATAATTAAGAAAAAAAGGGCTTCCCTATATTGTTGTGTCCGGCTAGGTACAAATAGGCAGCTGGTGGTTGGGAGCAGCCCGTTCCTGCCTGCTGTACCTGACTGGACACAAATATAGGGCGAAGCCCCACATCAATTTTTTTTTTCATTATTTCATGAATTTCCTGAAATAATTTAAAAAAAATTGACGTGGGGCTTCGCCCTATATTTGTGTCCAGTCAGGTACAGCAGGCAGGAACGGGCTGCCCCCAACCACCAGCTGCCTATTTGTACCTGGCCAGACACAACAATATAGGGAAGCCCTTTTTTAAAAAAATTATTTCATGAAATAATTAAAAAAAAATTGACGTGGGGCTTCGCACTATATTTGTGTCCAGCCAGGTACAGCAGGCAGGGATGGGCTGCCCCCAACCACCAGCTGCCTATTTGTACCTGGTTGGACACAACAATATAGGGAAGCCCTTTTTTTCTTAATTATTCCATGAATTTCATGAAATAATTTTAAAAAAAAATGCGTGGGGCTTCGTCCTATTTTTGTGCCCAGCCAGGTACAACTAGGCAGCTGGGAGCTGGAATCCGCAGCGCAGGGAGGCCCAAGCTTTCTGGGCCCCACCCGCTGCAAATTGCAGTCCGCAGCCGCCCCAGAAAATGGCGCGTTCATAGAAGCGCCATCTTCTGGCGCTGTACCCAACTCATCCAGGGCCCTGGTGCGGTGGCTCACTGGGTAATAAAGGGGTTAAGGCCAGCTTGGCATTATCAGCTGGCCCTAAGCCCGAAATTCATGGGGTCACGCCAATATTAGACATGACCACCATGAATTTCTAGTAAAGTATTTAAAAAAACACAACACCCAGAATAAAGTCCTTTAATTGAAATAAACACACAATTCTTTATTGTTCTAAATTAAACCATACTTACCGTCACGCCCATTCCAGCTGAAGCCAATGTCTTCTGCAATAAAAGTAAAATAATTAAGCAACCTCATCCTTACCTTTCCATGGTTCCCACGACAGCTTCAGCTCTGCTACATCGAGATGACAGGCTGGACCGCAGCAGAACGCTGCCATCCAGCCTGTCATCCCGCGGACACTCAGAAGCGCAGGCATGCTTGCGCTCCTCAGTGTCTCGCTGTGACGGCATAAAGATGAGACAAGCTCATGTCCAATGAACTCGGCGCACCTCATGCACGTCACTGACAGCGTGGGAGAATTCTCCTGCACTCAGCACTTCAGCGTGAAAATTCTCCCACGCTGTCAGTGACGTACATGAGGTCAGCTGAGTTCATTGGACATGAATGAGCTCACCTCATGCACGTCACTGACAGCGTGGAAAATTCTCACGCTGAAGCGCTGAGTGCAGGAGAATTTTCCCACGCTGTCAGTGACGTGCATGAAGTGAGCTCATTCATGTCCAATGATCTCAGCTCACCTCATGCACGTCACTGACAGCGTGGGAAAATTCTCCTGCACTCAGCGCTACAGCGTGAGAATTCTCCCACGCTGTCAGTAACGTGCATGAGGTGAGCTCATTCATGTCCAATGAACTCAGCTGACCTCATGCACGTCACTGACAGCGTGGGAGAATTCTCACGCTGTAGCGCTGAGTGCAGGAGAATTTTCCCACGCTGTCAGTGACATGCATGAGGTGCGCCGAGTTCATTGGACATGAACTCGTCTCATCTTTATGCCGTCACAGCCAGACACTGCAGAGCGCAAGCATGCCTGCGCTTCTCAGTGTCTGCGGGATGACAGGCTGGATGGCAGCGTTCTGCTGCGGTCCAGCCTGTTATCTCGATGTAGCAGAGCTGAAGCTGTCGTGGGAACCATGGAAAGGTAAGGATGAGGTTGCTTTATTATTTTTCTTTTATTGCAGGAGATCGTTGGCTTCAGCTGGAATGGGCGTGATGGTAAGTATGGTTTAATTTAGAACAATAAAGGAATGTGTCTTTATTTCAATTAAAGGACTTTATTCTGGGTGTTTGTGTTTTCTTTTAACTTTGACTATGGGGTTAGTAATGGGGGTGTCTTATAGACGCCTCTCCATTACTAACCTGGGCTTGATGTCAGCTGGCATTATAAGCTGACATCAACCCCAACCCTATTACCCCACTGCCACCGCTACAGGGCAGTGGGAAGAGCGAGGCTAAGTGCCAGAATTGGCGCATCCTATGGATGCGCCATTTCTGGGGCGGCTGACGGCTCGTGTTTCTAGCCTGGGAGGGGGCCAATATTCATGGTTCCCTTCCTGGGCTATTAATATCAGCCCCCAGCTGTCTGCCTAGCCTTTGCTAGCTATTAAATTAGGGGGGACCCCACGTCATTTTTTTGGGGGGGTCCTCCATTTTAATAGCTAGTAAAGGCTAGGTATTCAGCTGGGGGCTGATATTAGTAGCCTGGGAAGCTCCGTGGGTATTACCCCCTTCCCAGGCTTCAAACATCTGCCCCAGCTGTCTGCTTAACCTCCGCTAGAGACTAAAATTACGGGGAACCCACGCCAATTTTTTTTAATAATAAATCCTTTATTTTAATACTAAATGACAAGTACAGTAACCAACACTGTCACTGTACTTCTTATATATGTGACTGACATGTTTCTATCTATCTAATCTATGTGTGATTCTCTATTCTTTCTGTTATAAATTGTCGGGTACAGATGCTGAATTGCCGGCCGGCTTTTTTAAAGAGACGGTGCATGAAAACACTATTATTTTTTTAAATAAATCCTTTGCAGTAAATGACAAGTACAGTAAGCAACACTGTCACAGTACTTCATATATATGTGACTGACATGTTTCTATCTATCTAATCTATGTGTGAAGCTCTATTCTGTCTGTTATAAATTGTCGGGTACCGCTGCTGAATTGCCGGCCGGCTTTTTTAAAGAGACGGTGCACGAAAACACTATTATATTTTTTAATAAATCCTTTACACTAAATGACAAGTACAGTAAGCAACACTGTCACTGTACTTCGTATATATGTGGCTGACATGTTTCTATCTATCTAATCTATGTGTGATTCTCTATTCCTTCTATTCTAAATTGTCGGGTACCGCTGCTGAATTGCTGGCCGGCTTTTTTAAAGAGACGGTGCATGAAAACACTATTATTTTTTTTGATAAATCCTTTACACTAAATGACAAGTACAGTAAGCAACACTGTCACTGTACTTCTTATATGTGTGACTGACATGTTTCTATCTATCTAATCTATGTGTGATTCTCTATTCTTTCTGTTCTAAATTGTCGGGTACCGGTGTATGCCGCTGCTGAATTGCCGGCTTTTCATGTTTCACTGTGAGCACTGTTCCCATCGATTTGGGCAATCACTGTAATGCCACAACCACCATGGCTGTGGCATTACAGTGAGTGGCAGACAATCCCTGCATGATTGGTGCTCTAAATAGCGCCAGACATGCAGGACACGCTTTTGGTGCACGAACAGTTATCGAACAAAACCTCGAACAGCCGAATTTTTTGCAAATCGTTCGGGTTCGTCGAACAACTCGAACACCACCCAAAACAGCTCGAATTTGAGATTGGCGAACAGTTCTAGTCGAACACCGCTCATCTCTAGTCACAAATTGCAGGAAACGGACTGGAGCGGCAACGAAAACAGATTAAAACGCCCGAAGGCGAGTATCAGACAGAGGGCAGGGGACTTGGATTTCAAACACCACTCCAGCAGTGAAATAAAAAAAAAAAAAACACCGGAATGATGCTTCAATGATCTATTTATATGTAAATCTAAATGAGGGGAACAGAGCGCTCAATAGAGTGATACCATATGGATGGAGAGTAGGAGAGTGTTGGTTACGCTCACCTTGTGGAGTTGTGACAGGCACAACTCCTATTTAGACAAGAAAAAAAGCAGCTGCTGCTGCCCCATGGCTGGTTGATAAATCCTCCAGGAGATATTGGATCCAGTTGGATGAACACGTAAGTGGGCTGCGCTGCTGGATTAAATGAATTCTTCAGAGATGATGATGAGGAAAAGGCTTTTATTTCATGACGCGTTTCAACGCCGTACCGGCGTCTTTTTCAAGTGAAAAAAACAAATGTGTCTCACATTTGTTTTTTTCACTTAAAAAAGACTCCAGTACGACGTTGAAACGCGTCGTGAATAAAAAGCCTTTTCATCATCATCATCATCATCTCTGAAGAATTAATGATCTATTTATACCGACCATAGTCCACACTGACATGAGAATACAACAACATATTATCAGCAGCACATATCCTGTTCATACAGGACGATGTGCTACCAAAAACTATTTTTCAGATTACTTGAAAATCATCTCACCTGAAAAATTAGCATTTTGCTCATTTATTGAGGGATAGCTGGCCTGTTTAACCCCTTTCTGACCTTAGGCATATCTATGCGTCCCTGTGGCCTGGTACAGTGAGGAAAATAAGTATTTGATACACTCCCGATTTTGCAGGTTTTCCCATCTACAAAGATTGGGGAGGTCTGTAATTTTTATCGTAGGTACACTTCACCTGTGAGAGACATAATTAATTAGCATTTTATTGCATGAAAAAAGTATTTGATACAATAGAAAAGCAGAACTTAATATTTGGTCCAGAAACCTTTGTTCGCAGTTACAAAGGTCAGACGCTTCCTGTAGGTCTTGACCAAGTTTGCACACACTGCAGCAGGGATTTTGCCCCACTCCTCCATACAGATTTTCTCCAGATTTCGGGGCTGTCTTTGGGCAGCATTGAGTTTCAGCTCCTTCCAAAGATTTTCTATTGGGTTCAGGTCTGGAGACTGGCTAGGCCACTGCAGGACCTTCAAATGCTTCTTACGGAGCCACTCTTTAGTTGCCCAAGCTGTGTGTTTCGGGTTATTGAGATGCTGGAAGACCCAGCCACGGCCCATCTTCAATGCTCTTACTGAGGGAAGTAGGTTGTTGGCCAAAATCTCGCGATGCATGACCCCATCCATCCTCTCTTCAATACTGTGCAGTCTTCCCGTCGCCTTTGCAGAATAGCACCCCCAAAGTATGATGTTTCCCTCACCATGCTTCATGGGTTGGGACAGTGTTCTTGGGGTTGTACTCATCCTTCTTCTTCTTCCTCCATACACGGCGAGTGGAGCTGATACCAAAAAGTTCTATTTGGATCTCATATGACCACATTACCTTCTCCGATGTCTCCTCTGGATCATCCAGATGGTCATTAACAAACTTCAAACGGGTCTGAATATGTGCTGGTGTGAGCAGGGGGACCTTGCTTGTCCTGCAGGATTTTAATCCATGATTACGTAGTTTGTTGCTAACAGTAATGTTTGAGACTGTGGTCCCAGCTCTCTTCAGGTCATTGACCTTGTCCTCAAGTGTAGTTCTGGGCTGATTCCTGACCTTTCTCAGAATCATCCTTGCCCCACGAGGTGAGATCTTGCATGGAGCCCCAGAAGAAGGAAGACTGACAATCTTGTTTTTCTTCCATTTTCTAATAATTGTGCCAACAGTTGTTTCCTTCTCACCAAGCTTCTTGCTTATTGTCCTGTAGCCTACCCCTGCTTTAATTTTATCCCTGGTGTCCATACACTGCGTGCAGAATTATTAGGCAAATACGTATTTTGATCACTTTGATACTTTTTATACATGTTGTCCTACTCCAAGCTGCATAGGCTTGAGAGCCAACTACCAATTAAGTAAGTCTGGTGATGTGCATCTCTGTAATGAGGAGGGGTGTTGACTAATGACATCAACACCCTATATAAGGTGTGCTTAATTATTAGGCAGCTTCCTTTCCTTTGGCAAAATGGGTCAGAAGAGAGATTTGACGGGCTCTGAAAAGTCCAAAATTGTGAGATTTCTTGCAGAGGGATGCAGCAGTCTTGAAATTTCCAAACTTTTGAAGCGTGATCACCGAGCAATTAAGCATTTCATGGCAAACAGCAAACAGGGTCGCAAGAAGCATGTTGGCCAAAAAAGGCGCAAAATAACTGCCCATGAATTGAGGAAAATCAAGCGTGAAGCTGCCAAGATGCCATTCATCACCAGTTTTGCCATATTTCAGAGCTGAAACGTTACTGGAGTATCAAAAAGCACAAGGTGTGCGATACTCAGGGACATGGCCAAGGTAAGGAAGGCTGAAAAACGACCACCTTTGAACAAGAACATAAGATAAAACGTCAAGAATGGGCCAAGAAATATCTTAAGACTGATTTTTCAAAGGTTTTATGGACTGATGAAATGAGAGTGACTCTTGATGTGCCAGATGGATGGGCCAGAGGCTGGATCAGTAAAGGGCAGAGAGCTCCACTCTGACTCAGACGCCAGCAAGGTGGAGGTGAGGTACTGGTATGGGCTGGTATCATCAAAGATGAACTTGTGGGACCTTTTCGGGTTGAGGATGGAGTGAAGCTCAACTCCCAGACATACTGCCAGTTTCTGGAAGACAACTTCTTCAAGCAGTGGTACAGGAAGAAGTCGGTATCGTTCAAGAAAAACATGATTTTCATGCAGGACAATGCTCCATCACATGCATGAAACTACTCCAAAGCGTGGCTGGCCAGTAAAGGTCTAAAAGAAGAAAAAATAATGACATGGCCCCCTTGTTCACCTGATCTGAACCCCATAGAGAACCTGTGGTCCATCATAAAATGTGAAATCTACAGGGAGGGAAAACAGTACACCTCTCGGAACAGTGTCTGGGAGGCTGTGGTGACTGCTGCACGCAATGTTGATTGAAAACAGATCAAGCAACTGACAGAATCTATGGATGGAAGGCTGCTGAGTGTCATCATAAAGAAAGGTGGCTATATTGATCACTCATTTTTGGGGTTTTTTTTTTGCATGTCAGAAATGTTTATTTCTAATTTTTGTGCACTGATATTGGTTTACCTGGTGAAAATAAACAAGTGAGATGGGATTATATTTGGTTTTTATTAAGTTGCCTAATAATTCTGCACAGTAATAGTTACCTGCAGAAACAGATATCCTCCAAAAATAGCCAAATCTAAAAAAAAAAAAAACACTCCAACTTCCAAAAATATTAAGCTTGGATATTTATGAGTCTTTTGGTTTGATTGAGAACATAGTTGTTGATCAATAATAAAAATAATCCTCTAAAATACAACTTGCCTAATAATTCTGCACACAGTGTAGACAGCTCTTTGGTCTTGGCTATAGTGGAGAGCTTGCAGTGCAATTAATTATGTGTGGACAGGTGTCTATTGTAGCATTGGCGTCTCTGCCTCCTGCCGGGCAGAGACGCCGTTCCCCTCACCGTCACGCTCCTGGCCCAGCGTATTCCTGTTCCCCAGCTGCTAAGGTGCGCACTGCGTGCAGCTTCCCGGGCACTGTGCTTAGGGTGCGCGCGCTTCCTCCCTCTTAAAGGGGCCACGCACATCATCCTAATGAGTCCCCCTGGCCAATGGCCGGAGGACTGCCCCTATATTAAGCACCTCCTCCAAAATGGAGGTGTCTGTGCAAGGTTGTTGTTTGTGTGCTAACACTCTCCTCAGCCCTCAGGTTTCTTGCTCGCCAGTTTGTCTAACAGTTCTGCCCACCAGTCTGTCTATCAGACGTGCCCACCAGCCAGCCAACCCGGAGCACCTGCCAGTTACCTGCCATACCCGTCTGCTCGTTTATCCGGAGTACCTGTCTGGCTATCCGCCGTATCCGCCTGCTTGTCTACCCAGATCACCCGCCAGCCTACCTGCCGTGCTCATCCGCTGTACCGGTCAGCTCCTATCATCTGACCCGTGGGAGTCACCTGCTTTCACACAAGCACGGTCCCAGAGTGCCACCTGGTTCACCTACCTGGTCCCTCCTTGGTTCACGGAGTCGACTAAGCCATCATGTGACCTGGGTCGGTCCAAGTAGGCACTTAGTTATGCCCCTCTGGTCCCTCCTTGCATCAAAGCACAGAGGTTCCACCACCCAGACCCGTAAAAGTTTGCACAGGCCATGGAATCCGGTGGCTCCCAGGCTCCTTCGCTCTCTGACTTGTTACATGAGGTCTCTCGTCAGAGATCCCAACAGGAGACTATCCTGTACTATCTGCGGACAGTCAACTCCCGCCTGGATACACTGTCTACTCCGATGGTGTCCATCTCTAATCGAGTGGTACCCACTCCGGCGGCACCTTAACCCTGCGGCGCTGTGGCACCCGGCTTTGGACCCTGGCTTTCTGCACCTCCACGTTTCGATGGTGACCCTGTCCTATGTCGGGGCTTTATAAATCAGTGCACGCTGCACTTTGAACTTCTGGCACACCAGTTCATCTCCGACCGGGCCAAGGTGGCATTCATCATGTCTCACCACACTGGAGAGGCATTGGTGTGGCTTAACCCTCTGGGGGAGAGAGGGGATCCTCTGGTGTCCGATCTCCAGGCCTTCCTCGCTGCTTTGCGGAAGTTGTTTGATGAACTTGGACGAAGATCTTCTACTGCCTCCTCACTTCTCCGACTCCGCCAAGGGAGTCTTTCTGTGGGATGGTATGCCGTGCGTTTCCGCACCCTCGCATGTGAACTGGCCTGGAATAACGAGGCACTGGTGTCCACCTTTTTGGAGGGCCTTTCTGTACAGATCAAGGATGAGCTAACCGGCTGAGACATACCTCCCACCCTGAACGACCTGGTGTCTTTAGCTACCTGAATCGACATCCGCTTTCTGGAACGTGCTAAGGAGATGACCCGGGAGAGAAGACCTCCGCATCTCGCTCCAACCTTCCAAAGGCCTGTCTCGCAACCAGCAATCCCCCGGGTGTCTTCTCCAGAGCCAATGCAAATTGACCAGGCCAAGATGGTCAAGTCTCGCCAGGAGACACACCGCGCTGAGGGGAGTTGCTTCTACTGTGGCAGTATAGAGCATCTGATCTGTTCCTGCCTGGAGAGGCTGGGAAACTCCAGTGTCTAGGAACGCTCGGAGAGGACGTCCTAGGCAAGAGTTCTTCCTCTCTGTCCTTGACTCTGTCCATTTCTGTCTCCAGTGGTGAGACCCGCTTCTTCGAGACTGCCTTTCTGGATTCTGGAGCTGCAGGGAATCTCATTAAACAGGCCGTTGTGGAGCATTATTAGATTCCTACCATACGTCTGGCTGAACCTTTGGCGGTTTCCTAAGTGGATGGGAAGCTTCTTCAGGAAATCACTCTTCAGGTGGGAATGCTGCACTCGGAGAAGATCTCCTTTCATGTGCTGTCTGGCCTCTCTCATCCCCTCTTGCTTGGTCTGCCCTGGTTACAGAGACATGAGCCCATCCTGAATTGGAGATCTGGTGAAGTGCTCCGTCGGGGTCAGGAATGCCATGAATCCTGTCTGGTTCCGGTTCGTCCTGCTCGATCCCCGCCTACGCCAGCTAACCTACCTGGCCTGCCAGCACCCTACTGGTCCTATGTGGACGTCTTTGACAAAAAGGAGGCTGAGACAGTACCACCTCAAAGGCCGTATGATTGCCCCATTGACCTAATACCTGGTGCCTCACCTCCTCGTGGGCGAATCTATCCCCTGTCTTGGCCGAGACTCACGCTATGTCTGAGTACATTGAGGAGAATCTTGCTAGGGGATTTATCCGGAAATCCACCTCTCCGGCTGGAGCAGGATTCTTCTTCGTCAAGAAGAAAGACGACTCGCTTCATCCTTGTATTGACTATAGGGGTCTAAACTAGATTACCATCAAAAATAAGTACCCCCTGCCTCTCATCTCGGAGTTGTTTGACCGCCTAAAAGGCGCGAAGATCTTCACGAAACTCAATCTTCGGGGGGCGTACAATCTGGTCTGGATTTGCCAGTGAGACGAGTGGAAGACGACATTCAACACCTGGGACGGTCACTATGAATACCGCGTGATGCCCTTCGGTCTCTGTAATGCTCCAGCCGTCTTCCAGGAGCTAGTTAACATCATCTTCCGAGATCTCCTGTATTCCTGTGTGGTGGTGTACCTGGACGACATCTTGGTGTTCTCCCTGGATCTGCCTTCACACCGGAGGGATGTTTGTCAGGTTCTGCTGAGGCTCCGGAAGAATCGCCTGTATGCTAAATACGAGAAATGCCTCTTTGAGCAGACCTCATTGCTGTTTCTTGGTTACATAATTTCTGAGACCGGTCTGCGCATGGATCCCGTGAAGGTGTCAGCCGTCTTAAAGTGGCCCCAACCGGAGGGATTGAAGGTGATTCAACGGTTTCTGGGTTTCGCGAACTATTACCGCCTCTTCATTCCTCATTTTTCCTCCTGGACTGCTCCCATCTCTGCTCTCACCCTTAAAGGAGCAAATCCCAGCGAGTGGTCTTCCAAGGCGGAGAAAGCCTTTGTCTCCCTAAAACAAGCCTTCTCCTCCGCTCCAGTGCTACACTGTCCAGATTGCAACAAGCAGTTCTTCCTGGAGGTTGACGCCTCCTCCTCCGGGGCCGGAGCAGTGCTCACCCAGAAATCCTCATCTGGGAGAATGGTAAGCCGCGGTCTGGGGTCTTCCTGTTCCCCTGCTGCTAAGGCACGCACTGCGCGCAGCTTCCCGGGCACTGTGCTTAGGGCGCGTGCTTCCTCCCTCTTAAAGGGGTCGCGCGCGCGCTCCCTCCCTCTTGAAGGGGCCGCGCACGCTCCCTCCCTCTTGAAGGGGCCCCGCGCGTCGTCCTAAAGAGTCCCCTGCCAATGGCCGGAGGACTGTCCCTATATTAAGCACCTCCTCCAAAATGGAGGTGCCTATGCAAGGTTGTTGTTTGTGTGCGAACACTCTCTTCAGTCCTCTGGTTCCTTGCCCACCAGTCTGTCTATCAGCTGTGCCCGTCAGCCTACCCAGAGCACCTGCCAGATTACCTGCCTTGCCCGCCTGCCTGCCTACCCGGAGCACCTGCCAGTTTTGTATACTCTTATGCTTCCTCCGCTGTCCAGGAGATGTGGTAGGATCAGACCATGTTCCTGCACTGTAAAACACGGCCATTACACTGTACACAGGAATGGGCACATTTATATGATTATCTCAGCACAGGAACATTTTTTTAAACATATCCAGTTGTGGGACTTATTAAAATGTTAATTAAAATTAATTTTGTTCGTGGGAAAACCCCTGTAATGATGACATAGCGCAGGGTCTGCGAATCAGAAAAGGGGCCACTTCCAATTATGGATCTTATTGTTATTCCAAGATCTATTAATTAAAATGTACTTTGTTTGTGAGAAAACCCCTTTAAGGTGCAATGCACATGATGTTGCGCAGGGCCTAATATTCAGAAGATGTGCTGAGGAGGTTTTCAGGATTCTGGTCCAGCAACCACGGACTACCAAAAGTAGCTACTGGATCACATTCCTGCAAATCCTTTTGCTCAACTCTACTGTAGTATCTATAGAATATTACATTAAAGGTTCTTTCATAATTTCTACACTTGTTAAATGTGTTAAACATAATAAAATGTCCATGTTGTGCTTATAAAACAGATAAATTACCTGGAAATTTTCACATAAGGATAATTAACAGGCACAAATGTAATACACCCTTTAGCAAAAGTTAAACATAGAAGTAAGTAAATGAAAACCTGTTACCTGTGGTGAGATAGCCATATAAAACTGATCATCTTTAAAATATACTATGATGAGTATTTAATTAGTTTCCTGTAGACAATTATCACCAAGGTCCAACTTATAGGCTTCATTTAAACAAGAATACCTTCATTAAGAAGACTCATAAAAATGTCAAGTGATTGCAATAAAGTCAAGCAATATTCTTCCCCTTTGAGGCCATTAGCTACAGTAATGGTTTCAGGGAAGGTGATAAACTATAACGGTAAGGTTATATACAGAGGCTGGCTCTCCATGGTTTCAAAAACATTACATTTTATATAGTTTGCTATTTACAATAATACACTTTGACCAGGTAAACAATAAGCATAAAATATAAAAATGTACCATATTAACAAAACAGAGTTTAAATACTAAATATATATACAAATACATGAACATTTTATGTAATATGAAAATACTTGCTTATGTTTTTCTATTTTGGTCCTTACATCCATATGTGACTCTCAGTTTTCAAGCATGCATATAAGGATAAATGTCTAAATCATACTTTCTATCATCACAGGCTCAGACTGTTGCTCAGTCCCTTCTCACACTTATATTGCAGATCTACATACTCAGGTTGACTCCTGAAAAGAAGTTATCAAATCGATTTCGTGCAAATCTAATTTGAATCAAATTTTATGAAATTTTCAGGTCCCTGCAAATTTGAATAATTTGTGTTTTGAAACATCATCAAAAAGATGCATGCCAGCTTTTTACACATTGGAAAAGATTGCATCAGTCAGAGATGGCTGTATTTCAATTACAATTACACATTTTCCCTCCATCCTAATGAAGTAGAAAGCAGAAGCAAGACAACACAATATATTTTACCAACAAATTAATTTTAAATCAGTTTCAGAAGTGTGCTTGTCACCAGTGACTGTTCTAAATTTTTGTGGTTTTTTTTGTGTCAGAAAAGGGGATAATTTTTTATACATCACACCCATACAACACCCTGATGCAGGTGCTGGGATTTTAGATGTATACCTACATCGCATTCCATATTTTGTCATTTTTTGGAAGCGGGTCGAATTTTATTGAAAAAAAAATAAAAACATGTAGACATTTAACTTTGCATGTCTGTTTTTGCAAACCTGTTTCACTAGTCCAACTTGAAAACTGTGTACGCCATACCAATACTGTGACCTGCTGCCCCTTTTTGATTTCTGTATCTGTACCTACCTATCTAGCAGTCATTGCATCCTTTTTTAGAAGGGGTTGAATAATTGGAGACTGAAAAAATTGTCAAAAGTTAATTGTAGTACACAAAATGTATGGTAAAAGTGGAAATGGCAGTGGATATGGTACTGTAAGGATCACCCAATAGCTAATAATGCTTTCCCCTGTCTGCACAAAAAAAGCAGTAGGTGCTCTGCAAAAGCCTAATTAACCCTTTACATGCCTCAATAGCATCAGTGCTCCCACTGATGGGAGTAATCATCACCCTGTGCTCCAAGTAAAAAATAAATAAATTGAAACCGATAAATAAATATTGAAATTAAACTAAAAAAGCATTATACTAACATTGACGCCTAATCCCCAATGCCCTTGTCACCTGTAAAAGATAAAAATACAATACAAATACAGCCAATACAAGGCTAACGTGAACCCCAACCCGAACCAGGGGAAGAGACGAGGCTAAGGACCAGATTTGGCACATCTTGTTGATGTGCCGTTTCTGGGGCCAATGAGCGCTGATGTTATTAGCCTCGGAAGGGGCTAGTATTCATGACTCCTTTCCTGGCTATTAATATCAGCCCACAGCTTTTTGTTTAGCCTTTGCTGGTTAGAATTTATAGGGGGATCCTACGTCAATTTTTTCATGTGGTCCCCCTGTAAACTAGCCAGCTGTGAGCTGTCATTAAAAGCCAGGGAACATTTGAGCCTAATGGCCCATTGCTAGGCTATTAATATCAGCCTGCAGCTGTCCGAACACTTCCTGAGGAAATCTGTATTCGCGGTCTGTGCCTGAACACCTGTACAGACCCTGAACTTTACTGTTCAGGTTCACGCATTTGTAGCGTGGACGCCACAACAAGAGAAACAGTGGCAGCTGGGGACCGAGTTCCGAGAGACCAAATTTCTACACTTGTTAAAGGATAATTTTTGTTTTTTATTTCAAACCCATGAAATTTAACACAAACCAAGTTCTAGAGTATATATGACAATAGTTAATTTTAGAAGAACCAAATTTGTACATCTGTAGCATGACAATTTTGTTTTTTATTTCAAACCAACATAATTTCACACAAATCAAGTTCTATAGTATATAGAGCAATAGTCAACTTTTGAACATCCAAATTTGTACACCTGTAGCAGGCTATTTTTGTTTATTTTTCCAATCACCAAAATTTCACACAAAGCAGGTTCTACAGTATACATGATAATAGTCAATTTTTAGAACAAAAATATTTTGTGAACTGTACCAGGCCCAGCGATTTTTAAAAATTTGAACCTACCATAATTTTACACAAAGTGTACAGATGACTAATTGAATCCAGAAAAAAAATTTGAACATAAATATTTTGAAAGTGTAGTTGATGTACTTGTGGTGCCCCTGCGGGTTCAGTCGCCAAAGAGGTACTGCATATCACCCAGAGGTGTGGTGTCTCACTCTCAGGTAAGGATAGAGTGCTGCCCGGGACCCTACACCTGCATCCAACACTACACTACTCCAGACCAGCAGGAGGGGCAAGATGCATCGCTTCCCTGCTGAGCCATGTCCCTGGCTGGAGTAGGGGGAACCAAACTAGGGGGACCCCGGGCGCTGCTGACGAAACCCTGCTCCTGGGCCCCCTGCAAAATCACCTGCTCCCACACTCGAATGGGTGTACGGGCGCGCGGCCTGGGACTGGTCCGCGGAGGTTGAAGACCAGAGCCTACCACTGCTACTCGCTCCTGAGCCCTCACTCCTCTACGGGTGTGAAGAGGACCAGTTCCTGTGGGATAACCCAGGGGAGGACCTCATGGGTTTTCTGCGGGAGACCCGAAGGGAAGCTGCCCGACTGGAGGAGCACTGTCGAAGGGAGCTCCAGCAGCTGGAAAAAGAGTGGCACATCCGGCGGGTGCGCTGGGAGAAGATGGAGGCCCGTAATCTAGAGGAGAAGACCCAGGTCTGTAAAGCAAGGATGGCCACAGCTAGTACCCGTGCAGAAGGAACTGTCGTGAAGTTCAACCTGGATGCCGGGTGGAGCTTCATCAGAGAGCCACAGGTCGCGACATATTTATTTGTTAATCAGAGGGACGTGGAGTCCCACCTTCAGCATGGGCATCCTGACCGAGATCTGTACCCTGGTGACCGAGACACCTACACCAGGCACAGAGGTGAGCGGGGTTGGTATGCCCTGAACGTACACAGGGTAGTGGAGGAAAAGGACATGCCCCTGCAATCAGAGGCTGATGACCTGGATGGGTCAGCCTGCAAGAATCAGGTGTTCCCCAGGAGGGGATACCACTGCTGAACTGTTATAGTGAGTGATGTACATACTTGTTGTGTGTTTACTTAGTAACCCAGTAAGGGTATAAAGACATTGAGGTGGAGGACGGTGATCTCCCTAAAAACTTGTACTTGTACATAGTTGCACTTCTTAAAGTGCCCCTTATTGGTTTTATACAACAAGACTGACCTCAGAACAAAAACCCGTTTGGCGTGGGCGAAGACGTGGTCCAACACCTGGATCACCTATGCCCTGCAGCCACGCTCAGGGCCTACGTTGAGGGTTTTTGAATGGGTCCCTCATGTTCATCAGAATTGCATCTTTACCAGTGAAAAGGACATTCAGCTATAAATTTCACTGTATTTGATTGTAAGTGTTTGGCATGAGAAATGTTTTATCTGTTTGAAGAATGTTTTATAACATGTTGTAAACTGCTAAGAAAACCTGCAATGTTCAAGTAATGTGCCTCCCATAAAGGGAAGAAAAGTTTGTTTATGATCTTATATGCGAATGCATTCTCAAAATTGTATGTCTAAAACTGTGCTTTACTCTGTTCCAACTGCGGACATGCTGTGTTTTTCCAGGGGGGCATGTGTCGCCACAGAGGTACTGCATCTCACCCAGAGGTGTGGTATCTCACTCTCAGGTAAGGATAGAGTGCTGCCCGGGACCCTACACCTGCATCCAACGCTACACTACTCCAGACCAGCAGGAGGGGCAAGATGCGTCGCTTCCCTGCTGAGCCCTGTCCCTGGCTGGAGTAGGGGGAACCAAAGTAGGGGGAACCATGTGGGACATTGTTTGGCGAGGCGCAGGGCAAGAAGGGTGAGGGCCAGCTCAGAAAGACGGCTGAGAAGGTCATATAGAACGGGGTCCTGTCAGGCACTCTTGAAATACCTGAGGGATTGCTGAACCCCCTGGTGAACGCAGCGCGACGTGGGAGGTCGTAATCCGGAAAGTGCAACCTGAGGAACTTAACAACTGTGAGTAAACTCTGAAGACTGCACCTCACTGTCTCTGTCAATTATTACTGCTGCTCCATCACCCCCTGCACTACACGGCACCACGAGTGCCACTTCCATAACAGCAACATCTACACTGCCCTGGAGCTAAGCTCTACCTGTGGAGAGCTAAACCAACTCTGCTGCATTAACAACAGCTCCAGAGGACCTGCTCCGCAGTGGCAGCTACCTATAGCTGCATACCACAGGTGGCGTCACGAAGTGTATATAAAAACTACAAATCCCCTGTAAATAATATTCCCCTTTTGATTGACCGCCCTGGGTCATGGACCAGGTTACCGCCACTGTGAGATCTCCCCTAGCAATGACCAGCCCGGCACAGAGTACCCACGGCCCAGGGGGCGCGTCATACTCCTGCACTCAAGCGCTTTGCAGAAAGTGCAAAGCCAGAAAAAAAAAATAAAGAGGGTAATACAGTAATCCTCTTCAGATGTCCGCTTTATCTTTTCTTTCCTCGAGAGGCTGGGGGGACTGCCTCCACCTACTTCCTGGAGCCCGATCCCAGGTGCCTAGACAGTGTAGCGCCGGCGTCTCCCTCCTGCCCGGCAGAGACGCCGACCCCCTTACCTCCGCGGCTCTGCTCTGGTGTCCTCCTCTCCCCTGGCTGTGCATGCCACCGCATGCAGATCCTCGGGCACTGTGCTTAGGGCGTGTGTGCGCTCCCTGCTTATTAATGGGGCAGCATGCGCCATCCTAATATGTCCCTTGCCAATGGCCTGAGGACAGCTGATATTTTAGGCACCTCCTCCAAAATGGAGGTGCCTGTGCAATGTTGTGGTTTGTGTGCTAACTCTCTCTTCAGCCCTCAGGTCCCAGTGCTGTCCGCCAGCTTGGCTATTAGCCGTGCCCACCAGCCTGCCTATCTGCCGTTCCCGTAAGCTTGCCTATCTGCCGTTCCCGCCTGCCTGTCTATCAGCCGTGCCCACCAATCAACCTGCCAGCCAAGCCTGTCATCAGTTAGCTCCGTCCGCCTGCCTACCAGCCGTGCACATCTGTCTGCCCATCTGTTGTGCCAGTCCGCTGCGGCTGTCAGCCCCGTGGGTGCTGCCTGCAGTCACACGAGGTCGGTCCCCGATTGGCACCTGGTTCACCTCCTCGTTCCCCCCTTATTCACAGAGTCGACTAAGCCACCGTGTAGCCAGGGTCTGTCCGGGTAGGCACTTAGTTACGCCCTTCTCGTCCCTCCTTGTACCACGGCACAGTGGTTCCACCATCCGGACCCGTAACAGTTTGCAAAGGCCATCGAATCCGGTGGCTCCCAGGTTCCCTCACTTTCAAACCTGTATCAAGAGGTCTCCCACCAGAGATCTCAGCAGGAAACTATCCTATCCTATCTGCGGACTGTAAACTCCCATCTGGATGCACTGTCCACCCCACCTGCGTCTGCCTCTAGCCAAGCGGCATCCGCTCTGGCGGCACCTCTTCCCAGCAGCAGTGTGGCACCCAGCGTTGGACCCTGACTATCTGCTCCTCCACGTTTTGGCTGTGATCCCGCTCTATGTTGTGGCTGTTATGTTCTGCTACCAGAGCTAAGGAAAGAGAGGAGATCTGTCCCTACGATAGAACTCAGCTTAATCCCTACGATGTAACAGGGAACCTGATCCTGCGATCAGACCTGCTAAAGTCCTAAGCTAGTCTGTACGGAGACCTATAGATGTGGGGAAGGAATCCCTACAAGTACTAAGGACTGGGAGGAATATGGGACACCTCCTAACAGAAATAGTAGCAGACAGACGAACAAACAAAATATATAGAACATAGAGGTCAGTAGACCAAGCAAACTAACAGAGCAAGACACAGAGCACAGGCTAGCTAGAAAGTAGATATACAATGAAGTCCAGCAAAGCCAGAAGGGCGGAGCAGGATTAAATAGGCCAACAAGGTCACGTGACCAGCAAAGGGAAAAAAACCTAAGAGCAAGGTTCTAACAGTACCCCCCCTTCTAAGAGGATCCTCCGGATCCCCTAGGACCAGGCTTATCAGGAAATCTCCTGTGAAACGCTCTGATAAGTCTGGACGCGGAAACATCATCCGACCTCACCCAAGAGTTATCCTCGGGACCGAAACCTTTCCAGGCCACAAGATACTGCAAACTACCTCTATACCGTCTAGAGTTAAGGATGCGAGAAATTTCATATTCCCCGTCCTCCACCACCGGAGGAACAGAGGCAGAGGCGTCACAATCCAATACAACAGCTTTTTTCAACAGAGAGACATGAAATACTGGATTAATTCTCCAGGAGGTAGGAACCTCCAACCTAACAGCAGATTGGTTGACAACCTGAAGCACCTTAAAGGGCCCTACAAACTTGGGACCCAATTTCTTTGAAGGAATCCTCAACCGCAGATTCCTAGAGGACAACCAAACCATGTCACCAACAGCGAACAAAACCTCCTGTCGTTTCCTATCAAAGTAGTCTTTAGATTTTCTGTTGGCCTCCTGAAGATTACCACGCACATCCGTCCAAACTCTCTCCAAATCACCGGAAAAATTCTCCTCCTCAGGCACGGCAGATCCCAACTTGGAGAACGACCCAAACGACGGATGTCTCCCAGAACAACAAAAAAAAGGCGAACAACCAGCAGAAGAAGATGTATGATTGTTCAGAGCAAATTCAGCAAGTGGCAGAAACTCAGGCCACCCCTCTTGATTGTCTGCCACAAAACAACGCAAGAACTGCTCAACATCCTGGTTTTTCCTTTCTGTCTGGCCATTAGATTCAGGATGATATCCGGACGAGAACGACAAATGAACTCCCAACCTATCACAAAAGGCACGCCAAAAACGAGCCACGAACTGAGGACCCCTATCAGAAACAATGTCAGTAGGAACGCCATGAAGTCTGACAATTTCCTTGACAAAGGCCTTAGCGAGAGTTTTAGCGCAGGGCAGTTTGACGAAAGGAACCAAGTGACACATCTTGCTAAAACGGTCCACGACCACCCAGATGACAGTAAAACCCTCAGAGGGGGGAAGGTCAGTTATAAAGTCCATAGCCAAATGTGTCCAAGGAGCACTGGGAACCTCCAAAGGACAAAGCAACCCCGCAGCAGGAGTATGTGAGGACTTAGATCTAGCACATATAGTACATTGACGCACCCACTTAATGACTTCCTTCTGCCATCCAGGCCACCAAAAACTGCAACCCACCAGTCTCTTGGTCTCAGAGATTCCGGGATGACCTGCCAACCGAGATTCGTGACACTCAACAAACAAATCTCTCCTAAAGGTCCCAGGCACAAACAACCTCCCATGAGGAGTGTTAGAAGGGGCATTCTCCTGTGCTTTAAGAATCTCATTTTCCAAAACAGAGTCCAAAGCAGCTATCACAACACCTTCTTGTAGAATGTTCTCCTCTTTCTCAGCACCGACTATGGGAGAAAAACTGCGAGACAAGGCATCCGCCTTAACATTCTTAGTACCAGGGATGTAAGTAACGGAGAAATTAAACCGCGAGAAAAACAGTGCCCACCTAGCCTGACGGGCATTCAGGCGCTTGGCAGCATCAAGATATATCAGATTTTTATGATCCGTAAGAACCTGAACGGGAAATTCCGCACCTTCCAAGAAGTGGCGCCAGTGTTCAAATGCGAGTTTAATAGCCAATAATTCCCGATTACCAATATCGTAATTCAGTTCAGTCTCCGAAAATTTTTTTGAAAAAAAGGCACAGGGATGTAATCCATCCCCGTTATCCTGAGACAATACTGCGCCAACCCCCACAGAGGAAGCATCAACCTCAACCAAAAACGGCCTAGTAACATCAGGCTGCATAAGGATGGGAGCAGAGGTGAACCTCTCCTTGAGATACACAAAAGCTTCAATGGCCTCAGAAGACCACTGAACCGCATCAGCACCTTTCCTGGTGAGATCAGTCAGAGGTTTGACAATACTAGAAATTTTTTTTATGAATTTTCTATAGTAATTGGCGAAACCCAAAAACCTCTGTATCGATTTCAAACCAATAGGCCTAGGCCATTCCTGCACAGCCTGAACCTTAACCGGATCCATCTCAAAACCTTTGCTGGAGATAATGTAGCCCAAAAAACTAATTCTCTGTACAGCGAACTCACATTTCTCCAGCTTAGCAAAAAGCGAATTGTCCATTAATAACTGTAATACCTCACGCACGCTCCGCCAATGAGACTCCAGATCCGGCGAATAAATCAAAATGTCATCCAAATACACAACCACATTTTTACCGATCAAAGGTCTAAGGATGTCATTAATCAGATTCTGAAAAAATGCAGGAGCATTAGTAAGACCAAAAGGCATAACCAGATTCTCAAAATGACCCACAGGAGTGTTAAAAGCAGTCTTCCATTCGTCACCCTCCTTCATGCGCAACAGATTGTATGCCCCCTTAAGGTCAATTTTAGAGAACCACTTGGCCCCCATTAACTGGTTAAACAGATCAGGAATCAATGGCAGTGGGTAAGGATTGCGTACAGTAATTTTGTTAATCTCACGAAAATCCAGACAAGGACGTAAACCGCCGTCCTTTTTTTTTACAAAAAAAAATCCAACCGCCACAGGAGACTTATAGGGCCTAATGTGACCGGCGGCCAAACTTGTCTGTATGTATTCCTCCAAAGCCTTCCTCTCAGGAATAGTAAGGTTAAATAAACGACTTTTAGGAAGAGTCGCTCCAGGGACAAATTCAATAGAACAATCATAGTCTCTATGGGGAGGCAAAACCTGCGATTCCTTCTCAGAAAAAACTCTCCAAAAATCCTGAATAGGAACAGGCAATTCTCCCCTATCCAAAGCTGCAATACGCCCATTACAACACTTGTCATAACATTTATGGCTCCAGGATTTAATTTCACTGGTAGACCAATCCAGTACAGGATTGTGAAATTTTAACCAGGGCAATCCCAATATTACTGGAGAAGGCAAGTTATTCAAAACTACCAAATCCAATTTCTCATGGTGAACACCATTAATAGTGAGAGGAAATTCACAGACCTTGAGAGTAATATTCTTCAAAGGGGAACCATCCACAGAAACCACAGCAATGGGGGATGATAAAGGTTCAGGTTTTAAATTGAGTCTTTCCACGAATCCCCCATCAATAACATTCAGAGTAGACCCACAATCGACAAACACCCGAAATTCCATTAATTTTTCCTGAGCAATCGTGGAAGCAGCTAAAAATACACCCTTGGAATTTAAACAGGCAATACGGGCATGACTGACCATTTTTTTTTCTTTCTTCATACGAAGCTGACAGCCTTTAATCAAATGACCAGATTTTCCGCAATAGAAACACAAGCCTTCAAAAAATCGACGGTCTTTTTCTTGAGAGCGAGGTGCCACCGATCCAATCTCCATCAGTTCACCACTGTTAGTACACACATTCTCATAACCAGAAACTGACATAGCAGAGGATTTGCTCTCATTAACCCTTGCACGCAGTCTTCTATCCACCCGTATAGCTAATTGCATAGCCTGTTGCAAATCTTCAGGTGTAGGATAAGCAATTAGCAGGTCTTTAACCCTTTCACTGAGCCCAGCAAGAAATAGACTTTTCAGAGCAGAATCGTTCCACCCTGTTTGAGTAGACCAACGACGGAAATGAGTACAATATTTTTCCACATTACCTGATCCTTGTTTTAAACGTCTCAACTCAGTCTCAGCTGATGCGACACGGTCAGGATCATCATATAATAGTCCCAAAGCAGAAAAAAAACTATCCACTGATCTGAAGCATGTATCACTAGGTTGCAAAGAAAAGGCCCACTCCTGAGGCTCTTTGCGCAAAAGTGACATTATGAACCCTACGCGCTGGGATTCATCCCCAGAGGACTTAGGTCTCAAACGAAAATACAATAAGCAAGCATTTTTGAATGAAAAAAATTCTCGGTGTTCACCAAAAAATAAATCCGGCAAACATACCTTAGGCTCCAAGAAATGTGCTCCAGGACAGTTACTCACGTGCTGACGGAGCTCGGCCACCTCCAGAGAGAGTCCCTGCAGGCGATGAACCAAATCCTGAACCGACACCATGATGGAACAGAAAAATCTTTCCTTAGAGAATTTGCTGGCTGGACTTAATGTTATGTTCTGCTACCAGAGCTAAGGAAAGAGAGGAGATCTGTCCCTACGATAGAACTCCGCTTAATCCCTACGATGTAACAGGGAACCTGATCCTGCGATCAGACCTGCTAAAGTCCTAAGCTAGTCTGTACGGAGACCTATAGATGTGGGGAAGGAATCCCTACAAGTACTAAGGACTGGGAGGAATATGGGACACCTCCTAACAGAAATAGTAGCAGACAGACGAACAAACAAAATATATAGAACATAGAGGTCAGTAGACCAAGCAAACTAACAGAGCAAGACACAGAGCACAGGCTAGCTAGAAAGTAGATATACAATGAAGTCCAGCAAAGCCAGAAGGGCGGAGCAGGATTAAATAGGCCAACAAGGTCACGTGACCAGCAAAGGAAAAAAAACCTAAGAGCAAGGTTCTAACAGTGGCTTCATCAACCAGTGCACGCTACACTTTGAGCTCCTGGCTCATCAGTTCGCTTCTGACCAGGCTAAAGTGGCATTCATTATGTCTCATCTCACCAGAGAGGCATTGGCATGGCTTAACCCCCTGTGGGAGAGAGGGGATACTCTGGTATCTGATCTCTAGGCTTTCCATAGGGTGTTCGATGAGCCCGGACGCACATCTTCGACTGCTTCCTCCCTTCTTCGACTGCGCAAAGGGAGTCTCACTGTGGGCCAGTACGTTGTGCGCACCCTCACATCCGAACTTGCCTGGAACAACCAGGCTCTGTTGTCTACCTTTTGGGAGGGCCTTTCTGGGTGGATCAAGGATGAGCTAACCGGTTGTGACATACCCACCTCTCTGGACGACCTGGTGTCATTGGCCACATGGATCAACATCCGTTTCCCGGAGCGTTCAAAGGAGGTGATCTGTGAGAAAAAGCCTCTGCGCCTTGCACCAACCTTCCACAGGCCAGTCTCTCAACCAGCATCAGCCTTGGCCTCCTCCCCAGAGTCTATGCAAATAGACCAAGTAAAGATGGTCAAGTCTCACCAGGAGGTCCACCGTGCCGAGGAAAGTTGCTTTTACTGTGTCAGTACTGAGCATCTAATCCGTTCTTGTCCAGTGACCCAGGAAACTCCAGTGTCTAAGATCCCTTGGAGAGATCGTCCTAGGCAAAAATTCTTCTTCTCCACCGATGACTCTGTCTGTATCGATCATCTGCGGTAAGACACACTTCTTCAAGACTGCCTACCTGGATTCCGGTGCCACTGGGAATCTCATACAACAGGCCATTGTGGAGCAGTATCAGATCCTTATCCAACATCTTGCGGATCTGTTAGCGGTCTCCTCCGTGGATGAGAAGCTGCTTTCTGAATCCATCTTGTTCATCACCGAGCCTGTAGTTCTTCAAGTAGGAATGCTACACTCGGAGAAAATCTCCTTCTACGTACTGTCTGGCCTCTTCCACTCATTACTGCTTGGTCTACCCTGGCCACATGAGCCGGTCTTGAATTGGAGCTTAGGATAGGTGCTCCTTTGGGGTCAGGAGTGTCACAGGACATGCTTGGTTCCTGTCCGTCCAGCTCGACCTTCTTCCTCTCCAGCTAATTTTTCCCGGCTTGCTGGCACCCTACTGGTCATATGCTGACGTCTTTGACAAGAAGGAGGCTGAGACATTACCACCACATAGGCCGTATTACTGTCTTATTGACTTCATCCCTGGTGCTTCACCTCCCCGGGGTGGAATTTACCCCCTGTCGGTGGCCGAGACCAGAGCCATATCCGAATGCATTAAGGAGAAACTTTCTAGGGGATTTATCCAGAAATCCACCTCTCTGGCTGAAGCAGGATTCTTCTTCATCAAGAAGAAGAATGGCTCTCTTCACCCATGTATCAACTATATGGGCCTAAATAAAATCACTATCAAAAATAAGTATCCTCTGCCTCTCATCTGAGTTGTTTGACCACCACAAGGGCACCAAGGTCTTTACTAAGCTCGATCTCTGTGGCGCATACAATCTTATCCGGATTCACCAAGGTGACGAGTGGAAGTCGGCATTCAACACCCGGGATTGCCACTACGAGTACCGCGTGATGCCCTTCGGACTCTGCAATGCACTAGCAGTCTTCCAAGAACTGGTGAATGAAATCTTCCACGATCTTCTGTACTCATGCATGGTATTGTATCTGGACGACATCCTGGTGTTCTCTTTTGATCTGCCCTCACATCGTAGAGATCTTCGACAGGTACTGCAGAGGCTCAGGAAGAATCGTCTGTATGCAAATTCGAGAAATGCGTCTTTGAACAGACATCTCTTCCCTTCCTGTGATACATAATCTCGGAGACCGGGCTTAAGATGGATCCTGAAAAGATGTCTGCCATTCTAAAATGGGCCCGACCGGAGGGGTTGAAGGCTATTCAGCAGTTTTTGGGGTTTGCTAATTATTACCGCCTGTTCATCCCTCACTTTTCCTCCCGGACAGCTCCCATCTCTGCTCTGACCCGCAAAGGGATTAAACCCAAGGAATGGACTCCCGAGGTGGAAGACGCTTCGTAACCTTGAAACAAGCTTTCTCCTCTGCTCCGGTGCTTCATCGTCCAGACGGTAACAAGCAGTTCTTCCTGGAGTTTGACGCCTCTCCCTCTGGGGCCGGAGCAGTTCTCACCCAGAAGTCCTTGTCCGAGCTTCTTTTCCAAACTCTTCTCTCCCTTAGAGCGCAATTACTCTGTAGTATCGGTGTCTCTGCCCCCTGACAGGCAGAGACGCCGTCCCTCTTACCGCCGCGCTCCCGGCCCGGCGTATTCCGGCTCTCCTGCTGCTGCAGCCGGCGCGCGCAGCTTCCCAGGCACTGTGCTTAGGGCGCACATGCGCTCCCTCCCTCTTAAAGAGGCCGTGCACGCCGTCCTAAGGAGTCCCCGGCCAATTGCCGGAGGACCTCTCATATAAAAAGCACCTCCTCCAAAATGGAGGTGCCCATGCAAGGTTGTAGCTTTGTGTCCTAAACTCTGCTTCAGCCCTCAGGTCCCACTGCTAGTCTGACTACCAGTCCAGTTCGCCAGCTTGACTACCAGTCCAGTCCGCCAGCCTGACTACCAGTCCAGTCCACCAGCTTGACTACCAGTCCAGTCCGCCAGCTTGACTACCAGTCCAGTCCGCCAGTCTGACTACCAGTCCAGTCCACCAGCCTGACTACCAGTCCAGTCCGCCAGCTTGACTACCAGTCCAGTCCGCCAGCTTGACTACCAGTCCAGTCTGTCAGCCTGACTACCAGTCCAGTCCGCCAGCCTGACTACCAGTCCAGTCCGCCAGCCTGACTACCAGTCCTGTCCGCCAGCCTGACTACCAGTCCTGTCCGCCAGCCTGACTACCTGGTCTCCGTCTGCCAAGTGTACTCTCCAGCCCGATGGTCTGCCTACGATCCAAACCCGCCAGTCTGTCTATGGGCTTGGCTTGCCTGCCTACCCGGAGAACGTACCAGTTACCTGCCATGCCTATCTGTCAGCCTACCAGGAGGCTCTTACCAGTTACCTGCCGTGCCTATCAGTCAGCCTACCTGGAGGCTCCTGTCAGTTACCTGCCATGCCTACCCGGAGGCTCCTGCCAGTCACCCGTGGGTGTCACCTGCTCTCATACAAGGACAGGCCCAGATTAGCACCTGGTCCCTCTGCTCGGTCCTTCCCTAGTTCACGGAGTCGATTGAGCCGCCGTGCGACCTTGGTCAGTCCGAGTTGATACCTAGTTACACCCCTCTGGTCCCTCCTTGCACCGCAGCACAGAGGTTCCACCACCCGGATCCGTAACATACTCCACTAGTGATCGAGAACTGCTTGCTATTAAACTGGCATTTGAGGAATGACGGTTTTTGCTAGAGGAGGCTCTGCACCCTGTAGTCATCTATACAAATCACAAGAATCTCTCCTACTTGCAATCCACTCAGCTACTCAATCCTTGTCAGGCCAGATGGTCCCTGTTCTGTGCTCGCTTCAACTTCATCCTTCATTTCTGTCCAGCAGACAAGAATATTAAGGCAGACGCACTCTCCCTTTCCTTCCGGTCTACTGATCAAGAGGAGGAGCCTCTCCACATCATTGATCCCTCCAGAATAATGACTGTCGCTCTGTTTGATCTGTCTTATCTTCCCCCTGGTAAGACCTTTGTGGCTGCTCCATATAGGAGGAGAGTCTTACTATGGGGTCATTCTTCCAAACTGGCTGGACATGCCGGTCAGAGGAAAACGCTTCTGTTAATTTCCCGACATTACTGGTGGCCGACTCTGCACGAGGATGTTGTGGGCTTTGTCACTGCTTGCTCTTCCTGTGGCCGTAACAAGATGCCTGGGCAACTTCCGACTGGTCAACTTCTTCCTCTTCCTGTTCCTTCTGCTCGGTGGCAACACATCGCGATGGATTTCATCACGGATCTTCCTGCATCAGCCGGTTGTACTGTCGTTTGGGTGGTCATTGACCGCTTCTCCAAGATGGCTCACTTCATTCCCTTGCTAAGTCTTCCTTCTGCGCCAGTGCTAGCCAAAGACTTCATCCTTCACATCTTCCTTCTCCATGGCCTACCTCTTCATATTGTCTCGGATAGAGGAGTTCAGTTTACTTCACGCTTCTGGAGAGCCACATGTAAGCTGCTGAATGTAGCTTTGGACTTCTCTTCAGCCTATCATCCTCAGTCCAATGGTCAGGTTGAGCGTATCAATCAGATCCTCACTAGTTTCCTTCGGCATTTTATCAACGCCCACCAGAGTGACTGGGTGGAACTTCTACCTTGGGCCGAATTTTCCTACATTAACCAAGTGAGTGAATCCTCAGGCAAATCTCCATTCTTTGTGGTGTACGGTCAGCATCCCAATATTCCGTTTCCTGTTTCTACTTCGGTGGACAATCCTGCTTCAGAGTGTCTCGTCAGAAACTTTTCAGTGACTTGGGAGGACACTAAAATGGCATTGCTATAATCCACTGAGCGGATGAAGAGACATGCTGACAAAAGACGTCTGGACCCACCTCTATTCCGCCCGGGGGACAAGGTGTGTCTTTCCTTTAAGTATGTCCATCTCAAGATGCCTTCTTACAAAGTCCGTGGTACATTGGTCCATTCGAGATTCTGAGCCAAATTAATCCTGTGGCATACAAGTTGAAACTCCCTGCCTCATTATGGATCCCTAATTCCTTCCATGTGTCTGTCATTAAGCCTGTTGTCCTCAATTCTTTCTCTGATGATCCAGGTACCTATCCAGCTCCAGTCAGCGCTGAGAACATTTTTGAGGTAGAGAGCAATTTGGCCTCCAAGAGGGTAAGAGGAAAAACTTTCTTTCTTGTGGATTGAAAGGGGTTTGGTCCTGAGAGAGGTCATGGGAGCCCAGGGAGAACATTAATGCTCCTCTTCTTCTGGAAAGATTTCTTGCAGGCTTGAAGAAGAGGGGGCGTAAAGGACGGGTACTGTAGTGCCGGCATCTCTGCCTCCTGCCCGGCAGAGATGCCGACCCCCTTTCTGCCGTGGCTCTGCTCCGGCGTCCTCCACTCCCCTGGCTGTGTGTGCCCGGGTGCCTGGGATGCGTGCACGCGTGTGGATCCCGGTCACTGTGCTTAGGGTGCACATGCATGCTCCGTGCTTCTGAAAGGAGCCGTGTGCGTCATCCTAATATGTCCCTGGCCAATGGCCAGAGGACGGCTGATATTTTAGGCACCCAAAATGGAGGTGCCTATGCAATGTTGTAGTTTGTGTGCTAACACTCTCTTCAGCCCTGCTGTCCACCAGCCTGTCGATCTGCCATTCCCGCCAGCCTGTCTATCAGCCGTGCCCGCCAATCAACCTGCCAGCCGAGCCTGTCATCAGTCAGCTCCGCCCGCCTGCTTACCAGCCGTGCACATCTGTCTGCCCATCTGTTGTGCCAGTCCGCTGTGGCTATCAACCCCGTGGGAGTCGCCTGCTGTCACACAAGGTTGGTCCCAGAGTGGCACCTGGTTCACCTTCCCGGTCCCTCCTTGATTCATGGAGTTGACTAAGCTGCCATGTAGCCAGGGTTGGTCCGGGTATGCACTTAGTTACGCCCCTCTGGTCCCTCCTTGTACCACGGCACAGTGGTTCCACAATCTGGACAGGTAACAGACCGTAAGTGACCTGGCTTCATATCGTGCAGAAGTCACCGACATGCAGAAATGGGCGACAGCCCCCTGTGTCACCTGCACCATTGCCTGCTCTCACATAGGAGGTTGGGAACCCCAAAGACAGTATGAGCTCTAGGGGGTGGTAGCCTGTTTCAATCTGCCTCAAGGAACCTCTTCCAGGCCCATTCATCACTCAAGAAGGGTTCATCCTGCACCCACCACATTCCAATGATGTTGACCATCCATTTTTAAAAATGTTAGTTTCAGCCATCTGCTCTTGCAGTCTTCGAGGCAAGTGTTCCTTCTCTACTGCCCGCTGGTTGAACGAGATGTGATGATGGGTCCCAAACTCTTCTATGGACCCCCATCTCCGATGCCGGTCACACGTAAAGACCTGCCCCCTGGATGCCAACTGTTGGTACCTTAAGGCTAGCGGGCCTGCTCTTTTTTCACCAGCCCTGGTAAACGTTCGCCTCCTTCTCCCTCCCGACCAGCTTAGACCCCGCAGTCCACTCACTAATTGCAGGTTCCTGGCTCTCCCATCTGCAGTCCGTGGTGAAGGCTGCGCATTGGGTTCTGGACTTTTTGGTACTGGGAAAGTGTCTAGCTCTGGACCACAGGCTACTGCCACCCCTGCTGTCGCACCAGCTTGGTCTGGTTCCAATATTTCCCTGGTCACTCCCTCGGGAGTTTCACAGGATTCTGACATCTTTGTCACCTTGTCAAACACAAAGCACATAATACTCTACGAATGAGTAATTGAATACAGAAAAATGTTTGAAAGCTTTTTTAGAGTGTTATGTCACATTAAAATGTAACAGAAAGCACCTAATACTCTGTGGATGAGTAATTGAATCATGATTGATACATTTTTCAATGCTTTTTTCCACATAATGCACCCCAGAGCACGTAATAGTATATGGATGAGTATTTGAATACAGAAAAAATTTTAAATACTTTTTAGGAGTGTTATATATCACCGAAATGTACTGTACCCAGAGGACATAATACTCTATGGATGAGTGATTGAATACAGATAACTTTTTCAACGCTTCTTTTATATGGTTATATACCACCGAAATGTACCACAGAGCACGAAATACTCTATGGATGTGTGACGCCTCTACTCGAAAGCCCTTTATTTTACCCTGGGAGATGGGGGACTTGGAGTCGGGTCCTATGATGGTGAGATGGGGTGCAGCCGTGGCCCGGACCTGACCCGTGCTCAGGGCCGTCACAATTAAAAGGATGGTGTGGGCTTATCCAGGTTGAGTGGCTGATTCCGACTACGCCACCTGTGGCACCTGGTGAAGGCCACCAGCGCCGCTGCAGTCCGCTGAGGCATGATGTTATGGTGGCCAAAGTTATTACTACTCCCCACAGGGGAAGTGAAACCTCAGGGCAGAGAGACAGGAGGACAGGGGTAGTAGTAGAGGAGTACGGGCACCGCGTCGTGCGGTGCAGGGCAGAATAAACAGTCCGGAGGCCATAGGGGTGAACTTCCAAGGCTTTACTCACATTAGAGATGGCAGACGGAAGGCGACTCCCTGCTCCCCGCGGAGTCCTGCGGTCACAAGAGACGGGGGTCCGACAACCTCCGAGTAAGTCCAGCGTTCAATCGGGACACTGCACCAGAGTATTCCTGAACTACAGACCAAATCCTTTCCTGTCCGTGTGTGTGTGCAAATAGGCCGGGTCTCCCTCTGAGCTCCTCTCAGAACATGGGTTCGGGTGGCAGCTCCGCTCGGTCCGATATCCGGTGGGATCCTCAGGACCTACCGGGCTTTCCCGACCAGGACGTGGAGTAGCAAGGTCAGGTGTCGGGGGCCGGTACCCCTCTTGCAGCCGGACTCCCTCTGAATATATCAGCTGGTGAGGAGAGGTGGCATACACCGCTCCGTCTGCATCCTCCCCGGGGATCCATTTGCTATGGAGCCACACCCTTAATCTCCAGACCTTCTTGGTCCTGGTCCTTGACCGGGTCAAGACATTCCTTGTGTACAACCTGTCCCTCGTCCCAAAGCCGGGGTACGAGGGCTGTGTCCCCATCCGATGCAGGCCCACACAGGATCCGCGTTCAGAGTGGGAGATCACAGTACCACTCGGTAATTTACAGCACAAAGACCCAAAACCAAAGATGGCTTTTTATTAAGTATGAAATTTACAGTGTCACTAAATTGTAAGTCCTCCACCCTCACCCACTAACTGGTTCCCCTAACTCTTGGTTTCCCAGTCTCCCTGTAACCAGGAGGGCAGCCCCTAGTGCATAATAGCCCCCTCTGGTGGAGAAATATGGTGTTCTTACCTCAGAGGAGGAACACTACACTCCATTAGAGAAGTGCAGCATCCCTGTGGCGGTTGAACCCTCAGGGGTGCCACAGATAAGTAATTGAATTCAGATACATTTTTGAATGCTTTTTTTGGAGTGTCATGTGGCACCCCAGGGGTCCGGTTGCCACCGTGGCATTGCCTCCCTCACAAGTGGTGATGCCATGCCTGGAAGCAAGGAGGTGTCCCCTAATCAGGTTTACCAGCATACAACACTTTCCTGGCTCCAGACCAGAAAGGGAAGCTCCTCCCCTTGACAACTGGAATCTGGAGGTGGGGTTAGAAAGAGTGAGTTGAGAGGAGTTGAAGACAGGACAGTGACGAGGAAGGACCTGAGAAAAGGAGCTGTGGAAAAGCTCGCCTCAGGAGAGAAGTGCAAATGAACCAGACACTGGAGTCTGTGGTTGTGGGGCACTGAAGGCACAACAGCAGAATCCGGAGGGCAGGAGACTGCAGGTCTCTTAGCCCCACCAGACACCCGGAGGCACAGCAGCACCATGGGGCCCAGCACCGCCACGTGAGAGCGACACTTAAGGAAGGCTCGAGCTGCCTGCCATACGGATGAGGAAAAAGACGTTTTTCTCAGGGACGAGGGCCGCAGCATAGCTTCAAGCAGCAGGGCCAAAGAGAATAGCACAGAGGGAAGGCATACAACTCCACCTGGCGAGGTGGATCCCCAACTTGCTACCAGGCCGCCCGGCCTCCTCTCCCATCTAATACCTGTGCCCCGGTATGCTCTGCCAAAGAGCAAGTAAAGATAAGAGGAAACCACCATAAATGTGTTGTCTGTTCATTACCTGCGCCCTCAGCCCTGCACGACATTGTCCCTGCCGACAACATTTACTCTTCAAATCATCTCCACTGCCCTGGAGCTTAGCTCTGCCTGTGGAGAGCTGAACCAACTCTGCTGCGTCACCATCAGCTCCAGTGGATCTGCACCGCAGCGGCGGCTCCATATAGCCGCATACCACAGGTGGCGTCACAAACATTATTAACCTAAAAACTTTATTCCCTTTTACTTTCCCTTTAATTGACCGCCCTGGGTCACGGACTGGGTCGCTGCCACCGTGACATCCCCAGCACTGACCGACCCGGCTACCGAGTACCCCACGGCCCAGGGGGCGCATCATACTTGGCGTCACGAACAGGATCAACCGACCCGTTAACCGGGTCCTATGTGCCACAAAGACTGTATACAACTGTATAAACTGCAGCCATTACTGTAGCACATGAGGAGTTAATGATATGTGGGGTGTCCCCTCATGGACGGAGCCTCTGGATTGGCACCAAAATAGCAGCAGAGAATAAAATGAAGTTCTAAGGGTGCAAACAAAGGGTGCAGGACAGTGTACGGGACTATGCTCTAAACCTGCAGGAGGTGCTGTGAGCCATTAAACAGGTGGTCCCCGACAGTGTGCGAGACAAGGACAAATTGCCAACCGAACAGTTTATTGAGCGGTTCCTGTCTAACACTCACCAGACACAGCTGCGCATTATGGCTCTGCAAAACTCTGATCTGGACTTTGTGCAATTTAAAGACCGTGCCATCTGGGTGCTGCGAGAATCAACCCCAAGTGGCACTGCACCCCTCTGGTGCCCGGCTATCACATACCATAAAAAGGTGGCGTCCTTTTCTCCGGCACCTGTGGAGGCTGATGCGCAGACCCTAGATAATGACCCGTCTGCAGACCTACGCCTTCACGTCCAGGAGCTGACCAAAAGTGTGGCAACGCTTACCAAAAACATGCAGGCCATGCAAGTGTCTCCAAAAGAAAGGATCCAGGTGGCTTCCAGTCCAGATGATGTCTCGTGGCGACAGCAGAGAAGAATTCCACCGACCAGAGGGAGAGACAGCAATCGCTACGACCAGAACGGACAACCCATCTGCCGCCGCTGTCAAAAGGCGCGGCACCTTGCAAGATTCTGCGATTTAAAACGAGCAACCCCTGGGGCAGAGGGCCAACTCCCAGGAGTAAGACGACCAGGCCCACAAAGCTGGCGAGACAAGTATGTGGGAGGATGACCGGTCCTACCTGTCGTGCTTGATGGCATCCCGATGAACGCACTGCTGGATACTGGTTCCCAGGTGACAACGATGCCATATATCCTTTATAAGTGATACTGGACTGATTCAGACATTACTTGCAGTCCAGATGAACATATTACTATCTTTGCCAGCAATGGTCAGCCCTTGCCTCAGGTGGGGCATAAAGAGGTGACCATAAAGGTTAGCTGAGTAGAATTGCCATCACAAGGGTTGATTGTTATAGATATTGATCGCCGAGAAAGCCACCCTATGATAACCTTAGGCACCAATGAGATAGAGAATTGTCTTGGGGAAATTATTGTTTTGTTGCAATAGGTCGCAGAGACTGCCAGCTCTGGTCAGCAGCGAGTTCAGCAGAAGGAGATCAAAGCCCTGATGCAGAGACAACAGGTATAACTGTCTGGTGGAGAAGTCGGCAGTGTCAGAGTGAATGATCCATTCCCCATTGCAATGCCCCCTAGGAGTGAAATATTAATATGGTGTCGGGCAGCAATAGGTCTCAGGGGCCAAGATTATCAGGCCCTGGTAGAACCCATGTACTCTGATAGTAGGCCCACCATCTTGACAGCCAGAGGGGTGGTCGATGTCCGCAAGGGGAGAGTACTGATACGCATCCTGAATTGTAGGGAGAAAGAGGTCTATTTACCCCGGTATGCCACCCTTGCTAAGCTGTTCACTGTCAGTATCAACATAATAAAGGCAGTGGAACCCTTGCCTTCATCCAAACAGGTGGAAGACAATGGCTCTAAGGGGCAGATGGAGGATTGGTGTCAGAAGCTATAAGTAGGCACTGACTCCATCCCTTTGCACCAAAAGTATGGGGTGTACCGGGTGGTCCAAGAATATGATCGAGTCTTTAGCAAACACCCACTAAACTTTGGGCAGGTAAAAGGGGTCCAACATCATATCCCAACAGGAGATCATCCGCCCATTAAAGAGAGGTACCGGCCTGTACCCCCAGCTCACTATCAATGTGCCAAGGGAATGTTACGGGAGATGAACTAGGCTGGGGTGATCAGAGATAGTTGTAGTCCCTGGGCAGCTCCATTACTCCTCGTTAGAAAGAAAGATGGTACAATGAGGATGTGTGTTGATTATAGGCAGATTAACCGCATTACACATAAGGACGCCTACCCATTACCCAGGATTAAGGAATCATTATAAGCACTGAGATCCGCTAACTATTTCTCCACTTTGGATCTCACCAGTGGGTGTTGGCAGGTTCCCGTGGCAGAGGCGGACAGAGAGAAGACCGCATTTACGACACCAATGGGCCTCTGCGTGTTCAACTTCATGCCATTCGGGCTCTGCAAAGCCCCGGGAACATTCCAGCGGTTAATGGAGTGTTGCCTAGGACACAAAAACATCGAAACCATTCAACTGTACCTGGACGACGTAATCGTCTACTCAAAGACATATGAAGACCACCTGGAGCACCTGGCCGAGGTGTTTGAGGCCCTATCCGGTTTTGGCCTGAAAGTAAAGCCGTCCAAGTGCCACCTGTTGAAGCCCAAGGTGCAGTACCTAGGTCATGTGGTAAGCGCTGAAGGTTTATCACCAGACCCTGAAAATGTCACCGTGATCAAGGACTGGCCAAGACCCTCCACTATCAAGGAAGTGCGGCAGTTCCTAGGGCTAGTAGGCTACTACAGGAGATTCATCAAGGGTTTCACCAAGATAGCGGCACCCATGCAGGACCTCTTAGTGGGCCAGTCCAATAAGGCCAAGAACCCGAATCCTCTGTTCAAATGGGGTAAAACAGAAGACGAATCCTTCACTCGACTGAAAGTGGCTCTTACGGGAGACTAGACTCCATACGGATGCCAGCAACGTGGGATTGGGAGCGGTGCTGTCCCAGGTACAGCAGGGCAGAGAGAGAGTGATTGCCTATTCCAGCAGGAAGCTCCGTCCTACGTAAAGGAACCCTGACAACTATAGTTCCTTCAAGTTGGAGTTTTTAGCCAAAGTCTGGGCTGTAACAGAGCTCTTCAAACAGTACCGGGTTCAGCAAAGTTTACAATTTTCACAGACAATAATCCACTGACCCACCTTGAAACGGTGAAGCTATGTGCGCTGGAGCAGTGATGGATGGCCCGGCTGTCCAACTAGGAGTTTACCATCAAGTATCGGGCAGGGCATAAAAATGCTAATGCTGATGCGCTGTCCAGGATGCCCAACTTGCCAGATGGGGGAGAAGACCCGTAAGAGCTGGAGGAGATAGAACTACCGGCTTTCCATCGTCACGGGGTGATCCAGTGCTCCCACTGTGTGAGAGGCAAGCGCTCTGCTAACAGAGAGGCTACGTTTTAACCCATTGCCCCACCATCGATGGGCAGAAACGCAGAATAGCGACCTGGCTGTCCACCTAGTAAAGGAGTTGCTGACACAAGCTGACTCGCACCCTGGTCCAGATGCTCCACAGGAGACCCAACAGTTGTGGAAGGAGAAGGGCATGCTGTTCATCTACGAGGGAAAGCTGTGTTGAAGAAGCATCAACTCCCGGACACACGAACTGGTCTGGCAGGTGGTAGTCCCGAAGAGGGATGCGCCCATTATCTTAGAGGCGTACCACAATGGAGCAGGACACTTTGGGTTTAAGAAGTTTGGAAGTCCTGCTACGTGAGCGATTCTATTGGGTTGGCATGAGGAAAGCAATCGAGAGATGGTGTTGAGAATGTGGTCTATGCAACCTGAGACGGAAAGAACGTGACAGCCAGAGGGCTCCCCTTCAGCCCATAATCACCAAACAACCACTTGAACTGGTAGCCTTGGACCATGTGAAGCTAGCTCCAAGCTGGTCAGGCTATGTCTACGCTCTCACCATAGTAGACCACTTCTCTCAGTTCCTGGTAGTAGTGCCAGTGAAGAACCAGTCGGCTAAGACGGCAGCCAAAGCGTTTCAGCAACACTTTTGTCTCCCGCATGGTTACCTGAACGAATGTTTACTGACCAAGACCCAGCCTTTGAAGCAGAAGTGTTTCAAGAATTCTATAACTTGTACAGCTGCAAGAAAATAAGGACGATGCCGCATCATCCCCAGACCAACGAGTTGTGCGAGAAAAGGAACCAGGTGGTAATAGACCTGTTGAAGACGTTGCCCCTTGAGGAACGTAGCCTTTGGCCAGAGAAGCTACGGATTTGGTGGACCTATATAACCACATCCCGGTGAAGTCCACCAGCTGAACACCCACTTACCTGATGAGAGCAAGACCTGGCAAGTTACCCACTGACTTAGACATGGGAGCTTTAACACCTGAGATTACATCACCAGATGCAGACTGGGATATGGAGCGGCAGCAACAATACTGCAAGGTGCAAGAACGTGTAGAGAGACATTTGTACCAGGTGAGACAGGGGCAGGAAAGAACTTATAATCAGCACACAACTGTAGTTCCTTGTCACCTGGAGAACAGGTACTCAAAAGGAAAAGACGAGTTCACAAATTAGATGATCAGTGAGAGATTGAGCCATACACTGTCTTACCTTCAAATTTCGACAACACCAAGGTATGCCTCATCAGTAAAGATGGAGGAGAGACTTCAAAGGCAGTCTCAAGAGACCACCTGAAGATATGCTCTGATTAGTTGAGACACAAAGAGGAAGATCAAAACAGCCCCCAGGACACAGAAAAGGTGAACGAAACAGTTCAAAGCATCCTTGGAGAATTTCCCCGGTCTTGGACGCAGGTGAACCAAGCAATCGTGGTACCTGTCCTCACCTTTCCCCAAGTAGCCTCACCGGAAGCCGCAGAGATCAGTCGGCCCCAGAAACGGATGCTTCATCAGCAGGGGAACAAGTGAATCTACCCCCTGCTAGCGGTGAATCTGTTACACCCATGGTGAGTTGAAGAAGTCATAGAAGACTACCAAGCCTACCAGTGTTACCTCAGACTAACCGTAGTGTAGTCCACACTGAGCCCACCACACCAGCGGTAGACACTAGAGATGCGGGTAGGTCATTGGCAACAAATGTACTGCATAGATCAACCCGTAGTGCCCGTTAAAGGGACTAAACTGTAAGAAAATAAAAGTGTATAGTTTATAGTTGCAACCGTTAAGATATAGTTAGTAAATTTATGGACAAATGGACCACAGGACTAGGTGTGGTCAGGACAATGTTGAATAAAGTTAATTGTTGGCCTTGAAAATAAACTGCCCAGGGACGATACACAAAGTGGGTTGAGGCGGTTCCCACCAATCAAACTTCAGGTATCCGGAAAAAGACAATTCTCGGATAGCGGCGAAAAGACTAAGCACCACAATGACTGCTACCAATTTTTGTTGGGTTTTTGTGATTTTTGAAAGGGGAGCTCCTCCTCTTGACAACTGGAATCTGGAGGCGGAGTTAGTAAGAGTGAGTTGAGAGGCGTTGAAGACAGGACAGTGACGAGGAAGGACCTGAGGAAGGGAGCTGTGGAAAAGCTTGCCTCAGGAGAGAAGTGCAAAGGAACCGGACACCAGAGTCCGTGGTTGTGGGGCACTGAAGGCCCAGCAGCAGAATCTGGATGTCAGGAGACTGCAGGTCTCTTAGCGCCACAATGACTGCTACCAATTTTTGTTGGGTTTTTGTGATTTTTGCTTTTTGAGACTTTGTAAATTGTTGGTAATGTGAATTGTTATTGTTGTTGATTGTTTAATACTAAAGGTATCCTCAGTCCAGGAGTACTGAATTTAACTAGGGGGGAATGTGGCACCCCAGGGGTCCGGTTGCCACAGTGGCATTGCCTCCTTCACAAGGGGTGATGCCATGCCTGGAAGCAAGGAGGGGTCCCCTAATCAGGTTGACCGGCATACAACACTTTCCTGGCTCCACACCAGAAAGGGGAGCTCCTCCTCTTGACAACTGGAATCTGGAGGTGGAGTTAGTAAGAGTGAGTTGAGAGGCGTTGAAGACAGGACAGTGACGAGGAAGGACCCGAGGAAGGGAGCTGTGGAAAAACTTGCCTCAGGAGAGAAGTACAAAGGAACCGGACACCAGAGTCCGTGGTTGTGGGGCACTGAAGGCCCAGCATCAGAATCCGGAGGTCAGGAGACTGCAGGTCTGTTATCCCCACCAGACGCCCGGAGGCACAGCAGCACTATAGGGCCCAGCACCGCCACGTGGGAGTGACACTTAAGGAAGGCCCGAGCTGCCTGCCATACGGGTGAGGAAAAAGACGTTTTTACTCAGGGACGAGGGCCGCAGCATAGCTTTAAGCAGCAGGGCCAAAGAGAATAGAGCAGAGGGAAGGCATACAACTCCACCTGGCGAGGTGGATCCCCAGCTTGCTTCCAGGCCACCTGGACCTCCTCTACCAGCTAGTACCCATGCCTCGGTCTGCTCTGCCAAACACCAAGTAAAGCTAAGAGAAAACCACCATTTTTGTGTTGTCTGTTTACTACCTGCGCCCTCAGCCCTGCATGACACTGTCCCTGCCGACAACATTTATTCTTCAAATCATCTCCACTGCCCTGGAGCTTAGCTCTGCCTGTGGAGAGCTGAACCAACTCTCCTGCGTCACCATCTGCTCCAGTGGATCTGCACTGTAGCGGCGGCTCCATATAGCCACATACCACAGGTGGTTTCACAAACATTATTATCCTAAAAACTTTATTCCCTTTTACTTTCCCTTTAATTGACTGCCCTGGGTCATGGACCGGGTCACTGCCACCGTGACATCCCCAGCACTGACCGGCCCGGCTTCCGAGTACCCCACGGCCCAGGGGGCGCGTCAGTCATATACCAATGAAATGTAACAGAAAGGATGTAATATGATATGGATGAGGATGTATTTGACACAAACGACAAAGCACAAAATTAGCCCTTAGAAGGACTGTTAGTATCATGGTTCAGCTTCAGCACTAGTATTAACACTAGAGGACTCTGATTCGTTAAACTGGGCACACACACGCCTGGATAAGCACTCTCTCCCTCCAATAACAGCTGTCACAGAGCTGGTCAATGGCATCAGTGTGCCGAGCCTGTCTGTGCCTGTCCTTTTATAACCCCTGATGATGTCATACGGCCAGCCAATCATAGTAATGCCAATATCAAAATTGCTACAGCATTACAGTGACTAGCAGGCAATCGATGCATGTTTATTGGCTGTGTAACAGGTGTAAACATGCGGGGCAGTGATTCAAGTTTGAAATTCAGCACCAGCTAATACTGACCTAGAAACGAGCGCATCTGAGCACCCAGATACTCAAGTGATATCCGAGTATCCGAGCACGTTTGCTCATCCCTACTTAATAGTAAAATCTCAAATTTTTAAATGTTAAAGACAATTTTGGGTTATCTCTATATTTTGTTTTGTTTATTTTTTGTAGATAGGGTCTATTAGGAAGATGTGGCCATCCGTAGTCCATCAAATTTACACCAGAAAGTGGTAGAAATGATAGCAAAAATTAGAAATGAGTGGATCAGGCAAAAATTTTTATTTTTTCCCAGGAAATTTAATTGGAAAAGAAGTTCTTCTCTGCAAATTCAACATCTCTTATTATGCTCTGAGGTCTTCTTACACCCCGGAGCATAATAAATGTAACATGTAAAACATAAAAAAAATCCTTATACTCATCACACCGCTCACCTCTGCAGAAACTCTATTTCTCACTGCCACCCATTCGGTTCCCATTGCTTCTTTGGATTGGCATCAGCAGCACTGAAATTTGGGTTTCCTAGACCAGGGAGCACAGTATCTCTGATACAAGAGATGATGTCAAAGCCAGCATCTGTTGGGGGTCTCTTTCTCTGTTATGATAACTCTGTCATTGTGTTTTTTTATACATCTGCAGACAAGCCTACAGAGTCAGCACAAATACATGTGTAATTACGTGCAGTTTCTGTGCAGACTGATCCAGAATGCAGGGGGATGGGGTGGGCAGGCAGAGCATAGATAGACTGATTGCTGTTTGGCAGAGGCTTGAAATGCACTCACCACGCCCCCTGATCTCCGACTGTATGGAAGGAGAAATCATCAGGGGGCGGTCTGTTACAGCGGCCAGAAGAAGGCCATGCCCCCTGATCTGTGATGTTAAGTTCCAGAAGGTAGGGGGTCACCGAGGAGAAGATCCACCAATACACTAAATTGCAGGTACGGTCGGCATTAGAAACAGCACTATTCTTGTTATCTTTGTAGTTTATGAAGCCATGGCCATTAGAGTACTCTTTTATCTCCCCGGAGTACACCTTTACAATGACAATGAATGTTTTATCAGTGGATGTTAACATGCAATTTGTGGGTGTCAGACCCCAGGGAGGTTTACTCTCATAGACAGCCAAAATCTATAATATAACCGGGGATGCGTATCTCTGTCTGAAGCCTTTATAGACTGTGCATGCGTGACGCGCAGTCTGGCTCCAGACAGAAGCAGGCATCCAGCCATTAAAGGTAAGAGGAGTGTATGGCGCCGGAGATCGCAGTATGCATAGACACAATGCATACCGCGATCTCCGGCGCCATACTTAGATACTTACCTGACCGGGAGGAGCGTTGCCGTGGCACCTCTCTTCGCCGGAGACCGGGGCAGGAGTGAGGCGTCGGAATCGGCGCATGCGCATAGCGTTATCCAGCGCAGTTTTACTGAAGACACATTTGAAGTCCTCTCCCGGCCTCCGGCAGAACAGGACACAGCAGCGCTGGAGCACAGGGAAGAAAGGTGAGTATAAGAGGTTTTTTTTTGTATGTGTCTACAGCGTGAAAGGGATGAGGGGGACACACGTACCAGGATTGGGGGGTGAGGGGACCATGCATACCAGGATTGGAGGGTGAGGGGACCATGCATACAAGGATTGGGGGATGAGGGGTACCATACATACCAGGATTGGGTGGTGAGGGGACCATGCATACCAGGATTGGGGGGTGAGGGGTAACACACATACCAGGATTGGGGGGTGAGGGGACCATGCATACCAGGATGAAGGGTACCAAGCATACCAGGATTGGAGGGTGAGGGGACTATGCATACCAGGATTGGGGGATGAGGGGTGCCATGCATACCAGAATAGGGATGAGGGGTACCATACAAACCAGGATAAGGATGAGGGGTGCCATGCATACCAGGATTGGGGATGAGGGGTACCATGCATACCAGGATAAGGATGAGGGGTGCCATGCATACCAGGATTGGGGATGATGGGTATCATGCATACCAGGATAAGGGGTGAGGGGTGCCATGCATACAGGGATTGGGAATGAGGGAGGCATGCATACCGGGATTAGGGGGGAGGGGCGCCATGCATATCGGGATTGGGGGTGAGGGGTGCCATGCATACCGGGACTGGAGGTGAGGGTGCCATGCATACCGGGATTAGAGGTGAGGGGTGCCACGCATACCGGGATTGAGGGTGAGGGGTGCCACGCATACTGGGATTGGGGGTGAGGGGTGCCACGCATACCTAGATGGGGGTGAGGGGTGCCACGCATACCGGGATTTGCCATGAGGGGTGCCATCCATATCAGGATTGGGGATGAGGAGTACCATGTATACCAGGATTGGGGATGAGGGGTGCCACGCATTCCAGGATTTGCCATGAGGGGTGCCATCCATACCAGGATTGGGGGTGAGGGGTGCCATGCATATCAGGATTGGGGGTGAGGGGTGCCATTCATACCAGGATTGGAGGTGAGGGGTGCCATGCATACCAGGATAGGATGGTAGAGACAGGTTGGGGGCAGCGCAAATACCAGGAGGGAGGCAGCACATACCAGCATGGGAGACCATATGCCAATAGAAATGCTATCCACCTGGGCGTAGAACGGGCTCAATAGCTAGTCTTATATAACTATGTAAAATCAACCGAGGCTAAAAGTAGATGCATCATGAAGGAGAAGTATAAGCCATTTTTTTACTTATTCATTTTTTTAATTTAATTTATGGTCTTGGCTTTATCTGACTAAACACCATGTGTGTGTATGTGTGTGTGTGTGATGTGTCGGTGTGTGTGATGTGTCGGTGTGTGCGTGTGTATATGTGTGCGTGTGTGTATGTATGTGTGTATGTGTGTGTACATGTGTATGTGTTTGTGTGTAAAGCCGCCATCATGCAAATTCCAATGTAACTATGCCTCTCAATAGGTGAACATTAAAGCAATGAGTATAGACCAGTGAGAACAGCAGGTGGTTGACAAGCATGTAATGTCATACCTCCAATTTCCTCTTTAAAGAAAGTACATTTTGAATATTAGAAAGACAGCCAAACAGATGAAATATGATAGTATAAATTTATTTTTGTTCGCCCTGTGAAGTAGAATTTTAAATGTGAAAAGAAAATTTAGAGATGAATACAAATGGTAAGATTACACGGATACAGAATAACACACATAGAAACAAAAAAAAAATAATCTTTTTTGATTTATTACATCTTCTTGTCTATGAATTGCAATACAAAACCAATCCAGCCTAACATATTAGGTTTCATTACATCAATAATCATATATTTTCTATGAACAAATGCTAATAGTGGATCCATCCGATACAGTAACAGGTGCCGTAAAGTCATCTGGTAAAATCATGTTGTAAATAAATCAACAGAGAATATTTTTCATGCTTACATCAAGATAATAGCATCATTGCTGTTCCCATTGCTTACATGAAATGAAAAGCTATAATTGCTTGTTTTCCAAAGAAAAGCAAATACTGATCTCTAGTACTGAGTGTATTTGCTAAGCTCACTTGTCATTCTCCTTTTGATCTTCCTTTTCAGTCTACTCTTGGAGGCTGGGCTGGGCTGGCCTGAAACAACACATACTGAAGAAAGTTCAAGAGCGTTTTTGAATAGAATGTATATTGACTCTCCCAGGATTTCTGAGATCTTATCTGACATTTTTTGGTATGCCATTGACATTGCAATATTTTATTATATATTTATTCTACTTGTATGTATAATGTATGTCAAACAATTTAATAATGAAACTGCTGATTATCTTAACATTATTTCTCGTTCACCATAGGATCAAGGGTAGTTTAATTTGCCATTAATGAACAGAAGAGATAACTTTGTTTTGATAAACTGTGCTAACACCATTGCTCTATAATAGATACAACAGCAGCACGGCAAATGCAGTATAATATTTATAGTATAATTCTACTTTTTAAGACAAAGAATAAAAGTTCTGACACAGATGTGATTAGAATAGTGAAATTATAAAATATGTGAATTTCTTATTTAGAGAATTTAAAAAGAAAATAAATAATTAGTCCCAAGATATTAGTATGTGCAGCTATCAGAAATCCCATTCAGGAGACTTAGTGTTAAATGGTAAAACTGTTGGTATATATCTGTGTTGGCTTAGGAGGCAAGATGGCTCATGTTCAGAGGTCTAACTTAAAGCTTCTGGACTCAATGAAAAAGGCAGGTCCCAATAAAGGGGTATTCTGGCAAGAGGACGTTATTATCTATCCACAGGATAATTTCCAGGTCAATTGGGATTAAACCATTGCGACGATCACTGATCACAATAACGAGAACTTTTGGCCTCTCTTTGTATGGTGCAGAGGTTGAGCGTACACATTTATGGCCTTTTAATTCTTTATGGAACTGTCAAAGATAGAGCAGTGGACTGCTTTTACTGTGATGTAGATATGCCAGGATCACTTACAGGGCTTCCCTTGATATTTTTAATTGCATTTTTTGTTTAAAATTATTGATGCCCAGTGTTACCCTTAAGAGTTGTCCATGACTTAGTCACTGATGACCTATCCTTTGTGGGAGAATGACACTCAGCACCATCAATAGTAATAACTGTAGCTCCAGGGGTAACCACAGGGTATAGCGCCAAAACAGCAAAGCTCCATACACTGTGCAGTGGTTCTTCTTGGGTATTGCAGCTCAGCTCCCATTTAAGTAGGCCATGACCAGACGTATCTAGCAGCGTCTTATTTCTGTTGAGAGCAAAACGTTTGGTCATGTTGAAATTCAATTGTGATTCTTTTCTTTCTGGACATTTGCTGTTACATATAAATTAGATAATCGTCTGGTCCTGCAAGATTGATACTTTAGGTTGGCATTAAACTAAGATGTCTCCGGCCATCTTTACAGTAGTGGTGCCATGCACTCTATGACATCTCTATGATAAGTCTTTGCAAAATATCATAACATGACCACATACAGCATGGAAAAAGTTCTCTTGAGGTATTTCATTTGATTTCTTTTCCTTTTTTACTTATTAATTGTATTAGTTTAAAATTAATCATTAGCAATTATATTTTATGGAACACCTCAAACAATTGTATTTTAAGGAAGCCCTTATAAATATAGCTTCTGTTAGGTATTACGTTCTTAAACATGTATATGTCATATGTGTGGAGAAAATGGGAAACAGAAATACCTTTCAGTGCATAATAAAAAGATTGTGGCAAAATGCCTCAAAACATTTTTCTTCAGGATAGTGACTTTAATTCAACTACAATGCAGTTTGATAAAGGCTTCCATCGCTCTGCATTGTGTTCCTTTGTTTGTACCCTAAAGTGGACAATGATTATAGGATAATTAGACGGTAAATGACCTGTGTTGTTGCTCATCCCCAACTTCTAAAGACCAACATGTTGCTTAATAAGCAGTAATCACACCAATAAATGTTTGTTCTCGGTTTATTCAAGTTGCTCTGCCTTGTGTTTACCCCACCCTTCACTAATTTGTATACTTTAAAGTACAAATAGCAATTGCAAGTCATTGCCTATCTACATAGCTTTTCTTGTGATTTATTGTTATTTTCTTCTTTTGTATATACATGTGTGAACTGTAGACCCACTGACTTCTTCTCACCCAACCTTGTCTCACCAGGTTTTTGCTACCCCAATGAGAGCAGCATAAGACCCTGATTGCAGTGATGTATCACTTACTGGGCTGCTTGCTGTAATTTTTATACAATCACATATTTTTTATTATTATTATTATTATTATTATTTATGCTTTGCCTATATGGTGCCATTAATTTCAAAAGCGCTTTACAGACATCATCAACACTGTCCCCATTTGGGCTCACAATCTAGATTCCCTATCAGTTTGTCTTTGGAGTGTGGGAAGAAACCGGAGACCCTGGAGGAAGCCCACACAAACACGGGGAGAACATACAAACTCCTTGCAGATGTTGTCCTTGGTGGGATTTGAACCCAGGGCTCCAGCGCAGCAGAGAAATAGTGTTAACTACTGAGCCACCGTGCTGCCCTATTTTTAATTTGCAGAAGATATAGGAGTTATCTAAATGTTGAACTATGTATAAACCCACCCACATCACTGATTGGTCACTTTCTTTCCATATAGAGTGTAAACAGAAAGCAGCCAATCAGTGGTGGGGATGGGGTTATACAGAGCTCATGAATAAGCTTGTCAGCAGGTTTCTAGTTGTAACATCCCTGACGGCGTGCTTGCATAGTGCACAAACTCCCACCATGCAAGACCGCATTCTTACCCATCAGTCCAGCCTGCTAACCTTGCTCCAGTTCATGCTGTGTGCATGTCTCTTGTCTGACTGCTTAGTGCGATTGCCCGGTTACTTCCTGATTCTTATAGCTGCTGTGGGCGCACTCCTAATGCGTCTCCAGCCTATTGCTGTGAGTCAATGGATATTTAAACCCCCTCCACCCAGAAGGAGGTGCCTGAGCAACACTAACTATCAGTGTGCTCCTTGCCTCTGATTTGCCAGGTCTTGTCCTGTATCTTGTCTGTTTCTGCCACCCTGGGGGCTGCATACCCAGGCCTGTTATCTCTGACTTCTTGTCTGTTTCCACCACCCTGGGGGCTGTATACCCAGGCCTGTTATCTGTGACTTCAAGTCTATTTCAGCCACCCTGGGGGGCCATATACCCTGGCTCGTTCCTGTATCTAGTTGCAGTAGCAGTTCCTGTCTGAACCGTCTCCTAGCCGGTTACCTGTTTGTCTCTATGTCTGTACCCTCCCTTTTCCTGCAGTGTCTGAACCTGCACCTAACACCAACTCGTTGTCTCTGTACTTCTGTTTGTGAGTTTTGTGTCCACTCGCTACTTCATTGTAAGTACCTTGTGTGTATCTGGTTCTGCTTGTCCCTTTTCCCTTCCTCCGTATCTACCTCCTGTGTTCTAGCCATCTTCCTGTATCTTCCAGTGTGTTCCATGTGAACAGAGCCCTGTCTTCTCTGCCTGCACCTTAAGCCCTGTTCCGCTCTGCTTGTTCACCGCGCCAGCGGTTTCTCTCTGCTCTGCCTTGCCCACCGCTCCAGCGGTTCCTCTCTGCTCTGCCTTGTCCACCGCTCCAGCGGTTTCGCTCTGCTCTGCCTTGTCCACCGCACCTGCGGTTTCGCTCTGCTCTTCTTGCTTACCGCACCTGCGGTTTCGCTCTGCTCTACCTTATCCACCGCTCCGGCGGTTTTGCTCTGCTCCACCTTGTCCACTGCTCCGGCGGTTTCACTCTGCTGTACTTGCTTACCGCACCTGCGGTTTCGCTCTGCTCTGCCTTGACCACTGCTCCGGCGGTTCCTCTCTGCTCTGCCTTGTCCACCGCTCCGGCGGTTTCGCTCTGCTCTGCCTTGTCCACCACACCTGCAGTTTCGCTCTGCTCTGCTTGCTCACCGCACCTGTGGTTTCACTCTGCTCTGCCTTGTCCACCTCTCCGGCGGTTCCGCTCTGCTCTGCCTTGTCCTCCACTCCGGCGGTTTCGCTTTACTCTGCTTGTATACCGCATCTGCGGCTCTGTTCCTGTCTCCAAGTCTGTACTGGATCCTATCCAGCCTGCGCTCCAACCTGCTAGTACCTCCCTGTCTGCACTCCAGCCGTGCTTGCCAGTATCTCCCTGTCTGCACTCCAGCCGTGCTTGCCAGTACCCACCTGTCTGCATACCAGCCGTGCTTGCCAGTACCCACCTGTCTGCATACCAGCCGTGCTTACCAGTACCCACCTGTCTGCATACCAGCCATGCCTGTCAATACCCACCTGTCTGTATGCCAGTCTAACGTGCCTGTTCCTGCATTCCCCGGTGTGGGTCAACAGTCCCTCTGCTCAGTTCCTTCTTGGTTCACGGAGTCGACTGAGCCGCCATGCGACCTTGGTCGTATCGGGTTGATATTTAGTTACACCCATCCAGGCACTCCTCGGTTCATGGTACAGTGGGATCACTAATCACGCTCACGCAAGTCAGTCCAGGTGCGAGCGTAACAGTTTGCTCAGGCCATGGTTCCTGTTGAGCCCCACGGCCCTTCACTCTCAGAGACATTTTGAATCCTTGTCTGGCGAATACGTGCACCAAGAAAAATTTCTTTTTCTCAAGCTGTGGCCCCGGCGATTTACGCACCAGCCCAAATGGATCTTTCAGCACTCGTTCCTGCGGATTCACCACGGTACTATGGGGAACCAAAATGAAGCCGTGCATTTGTGGAGCAATGTATGCTGCCTTTAAAGTTTTATGCTCACTATTTTCCTACCGCGGGTGTGGTGGACAAGCAAAGCAGAACCGCAGGCGCGGAGGACAAGCAGAGCAGAGCAGAGTGAAACCACAGGTGCGGTGGACAAGCACAGCAGAAACCGCAGGTGTGGTGGACAAGCAGAGCAGAGCAAAACCGCAGGTGCGGTAGACAAGCAGAGCAGAGTGAAACCGCAGGTGCGGTGAACAAGCAGAGCAGAGCAAAACCGCAGGTGCGGTGGACAAGCAGAGCAGACCGAAACCGCAGGTGCGGTGGACAAGCAGAGCAAAGCGAAACTGCAGGTGCTGTGGACAAGCAGAGCAGAGCGAAACCGCAGGTGCGGTGGACAAACAGAGCAGAGCAAAACTGCAGGTGCGGTGGAAAAGCAGAGCGGAGCAAAACCGCAGGTGCGGTGGACAAGCAGGGCGGAGTGAAACCACAGGTGCGGTGGACAAGCAGAGTGAATCCGCAGGTGCGGTGGACAAGCAAAGCAGAGCAAAACCGCAGGTGCAGTGGACAAGCAGAGTAGAGAGAAACCGCAGGTGCCGTGGACAAGCAGAGCAGAGCGAAACCGCAGGTGCGGTGGACAAGCAGAGCAGAGCGAAACCGCAGGTGCGGTGGACAAGCAGAGTGAAACCGCAGGTGCGTTAGACAAGCAGAACAGAGCGAAACCACAGGTGCGGTGGACAAGCAGAGCAAAGCGAAACCGCAGGTGCGGTGGACAAGCAGGCAGAACAGAGCAGAAGGTGCAGGCAGACAGGACAGGGCTCTGTTCACATGGAACAGACTGGGAAACACAGGAAGATAGTTAGAACACAGGAGGTAGATACAGAGGCAGGGAAACAGTACAAGCAGAACCAGATACACACAAGGTACTTACAATGAAGTACGGAGTGGACACAAAACTCACAAACAGAAGTACAGAGACAACGAGTTGGAATTAGGTGCAGGTTCAGACACTGCAGGAAAAGGGCAGCTACGGACATAGAGACAAACAGGTAATGGACTAGGACACAGTTCAGACAGGAACTGAACCCGGAGCAAGATACAGGAACGAGCCTGGGAACTCAGCCCCCAGGGTGGCGGAAACAGATTAGAAGTCACAGATACAGGTAACGGGCCTGGGTATACAGCCCCCAGGGTGGCGGAACAGACTAGAAGTCACAGATACAGGTAACAGACCTGGGTACTCAGCCCCCAGGGTGGCGGAAACAGACAAGATACAAGACAGGACCTGGCCACTCAGTTGCACAGAACACACTGAAAGAAAGTGTTGCTCAGGCACCTCCTACTGGGTGGAGGGGGTTTAAATATCCAGTGACTCACAGCAATAAGCTGGGGAGGCATTAGGACTGCGCACACTGTAAGTTTAAGAATCAGGCAGTAACAGCGCTGCCGCCCTAAGCAATCAGACAAGAGACATGCACACAACACATACTGGAACAAAGTGTGCAGCCTGGACTGATAGGTAAGTTGGCGGTCTTGCATGGTGGGAGATGGTAAGCCATGCCATCACGCCGCCAGGGATGTTACATAATGATAATCTACTGCTGAAAAAACACTGTGATTTTATCAAAACTACCCTAAGCAGCATAGTAATTAACACATCGCTGGAATCAGGGTCTCTGCCACTATGTAATGCATCTCTCAGATTAGGTGGCAAAAACCTGGAGACAGATTCCCTTTAAAAGTAATGTGTGACTGAGCTGTAAACAATAGAATATACTGCCAGATAGTGTTCTAAAGGTGGTTTAGTATGATTGCAATGTAATTTATTCATACCAGGGCTGAAATCTATATCTTGCTAATTCATCCGGGCAATGATTTAGTTCACATATGGTATCAAACTGACAATTATATTTTGTAAAAACTGACAGTGGTCAAGTTCACACAAATGACAGCATTATTCTAAATAAACATAAGATGTTATGAAGTGGAGCAATTTCACCCATATATCTGTGTCCAGGGATAAAGCTCATCACATCATCATCAATCCTGTGTATACCAGTGTTGCTCAGAATCAGGATTTTCAGGAGGCCCTATTAGACCTTCATCATAATATGCTGGCCCTGGTCTCCTATAGATCCCACCCAAACAAGGGCAGTCCATATCTAACCCTATGTGGAAATTACCCTAATAAATCATTATGTGCCATCTGGCACGTTTCTTTCTATTGGATTCTTCAGGGGAAAACATGCACATTGTAGACAGCTAAAAATCTTGATATCAGTGCCCCTGTGGTGGACTTGGTAAGAAACTAGTACCAGTTTCTAGATGTGGCCTGCCCTTGTAGGCCTACAATTGTAAAAGGTAGGTAGGATCTATCAATAATTAAAAACAGCCTTAGGCTGATGGGAAAAGTGATCAGAAAAGGAGGCAGTCACCACCTCCAATAGCAAGAATAAAGCAAGTGTGAACAGGTGCGATCAGCCATGACGGCATAACATACAAACAAAAAAATACAGTAGCAATCTGTAAGCACTAAGATGTATGCAGACATTGAATATATGCAATTTGAACTTCATTACAGCTATATAAAATGTACTTATAAAAATGAAAATACCAAGAGCTTAAATTGGCCAATTCATGATAGCTCACCAGATATGAAAATCCGTATCTTTCTTTGATGCAGACATCTTAGCACTTGCACTAGTTAAGCCCTGATTCACACCTATTAATATGGGGAAAAAATACATTAATGGGTAAGCAATTGTAAGGGGGAAGACCGGGGTGTAAGTACTTTCAGGGGCCGTGCCTCTGGTTGAGAGGAAGACAGACTGCGAGCACAGGAGTCAGGTGACCGGGAAGCTGGGGGCGTATCCAGAGCAAGAGCTCAGGAGTCAGGTGACCGGGGAGCTGGGGGTGTGTCTAGGAAGAGGGAGAAAAAGGAGGTTTGCATGGGAAAGCAGGCAGTTGACAGTTGGAGTCAAACCCGAAAAGAGGTAGAAGAGACGCAGGGCCCGTGGAGCCGAGCAAGTGAGGTGCAGTGTTATGGACTAGGGGCTCAGCGGGTCAAACCGGAGACCGCCCGCTGCCACCAGAAGACGGAGCATTGTTTAGGCGGGGAAGCCAGAAGAAATTTGGTGTAGTCGGCAGGATGCAGTCTTTAGTCACAGACACTGCACATCAGTCCATCCTGGGAGCCCCTAGATCTAGCTTGCCATTGGGGCCCATGCTCAGCAATCTCCCAAAGTTCACCGGGGACAATATGATGCTGTGGGACTGGGTTGAGAGATTTAGGAGTATGTTATGTATGCCTCCGATGACCCCAGCCATGCAAGCCGAAATAGCCTTACTGGCCCTGGACGGCGAGGCCCGGCACTTCGTGATGTATCGCTCTCCCCATGACTGGGATACTGTAGAAAAAGTGGTGCGGATATTGGAGGAGATGCATGGGGATCCCACCAATGTAGGAGAGCTGAGGATACGGCTGTTTCACCAAGTGCAGCAGGAGGGGAAGACTGTGACGCAGTATGTTAATGCATTACAGAGGGTGCATGCCTATATCACTAGAAAAGACGACATGGGGAATTTGGGAATGGGCCCCCCTGACGTGATCTTAAGGGACCAGTTTGTAGCAGGCCTCAGGGATGTACAGCTGAAGCAGGCCTTGCCTCCGCCCCCACTTTTCTAGAAGTGGGGGCGGAGGCACGTGTGAGAGAGCAGGAGATGGGGGTGACGGCCCTGACAGGGATGGTCCGGAGTAACGAGGTACCCACCCCGCCTGCATCTGAACTGGAATGGGCTCGAGAGATGCGAAAGGAGATACAGGAAATGCGGGGTGAATGATCCAGTCTCAAGAAGAACCCTGCACCCACACCAGAGATACCCGGATAGATTGCCCCAGTTAGGGAAAGAATTGAATTCAGGCCCCACCCTGCAGGAGAGTTCCGTAGAGGAGTGAGGTAGCCCTACACAGACAGAGACACGACCTGCTGGAAGTGCGGAGGCGCAGGACATTACGCCAGGGGCTGTGCTACCCCCAGGTGGCCCCTGTCGCGGCAGCCGTTAAACTAACGTGCTCCATGTTTGGGGGACACAGCTCAGAGCCTAAGGAAGGGGAAAGAAAAAGTTGATGTCCCAAGGACCTAGTTTCCACCAGCCCAACTGTCTGGGCCAAAATAAGCTGCCGAGCTGTTCACTGCCTGATTGACACGGCATCCCAGGTGACTACAATAACAGAAGCCTACTTTCAACAGCGATTTCCAGAGATAGCGCGGCCTGAATGGGGACCAGTAATTAGACTTACGGCAGCTGATCAATTACCCATCCCAGTCGCAGGGGTGGTATGAATGAAGATCTGAGTGTGTGGAAAAGATGTGGGAAAAAAAGGGGTCATCTTGGTCGCAGGGGGAACCGGAAATGGACCCCTGGGGACCCTCGGAATGAATGTGCTGAAAGAGATCGGGCAATTCCTGATTAGTGAACCGAAGGAGATTCCTCTAGACCGGTGGGACCCACGAGCCCCCCAAAGGAGGGTTTTTCAACAATTAATCCGAGCCGCCCAGGCTCAGGAGATGTCGAGTGAAGGGAAGGTCCTGGGGAAAATAATAGTGCCAGCAGCTACGGCGCTCACCTTATCACCAGGACAAACCGTACTCACGTTACCCGCACGGGCCTGCACACCTCTTGTGAGGGTCAAAGTTCAGATAGAACCAACATCGATGGACAAAGTACCATCCGGACTCCTGGTGGCTCGGACACTGGCCACCATCCAGGGTGGCAATGTTATAGTGTGGTGCATTAATCTGGGCAAAGGGGATCTCACACTCCCTCCCAGGGCGGAAATAGCCCAGATTCTGGGAATGCCAGAGAAGTTGGTGCAACCTAATGTGGTACAGCTATCCGCTGTACGAGGAGACCCCTGGACTCTGGCGGTCAACGTGCCGCCGGAATCCCACCGTGCTAGTGCGAAGGGGGGACGAAGAATCCTAGAACAAATGCGGGCTGAATTGACGGGACTTTCACCTCGACGGGTGCAGCAGGTTGAGGAGGTACTGGAGCGGTACCAGGAAGTCTTTGCTCGCCATGAGGATGATTTTGGTTGCACCGAAGCCATTACCCACGAGATTCCCGCGGGGGGCACTGCCCCAGTGCAGGAGAGACACCGGCAGATACCTCCCCAGATGTATAAAGAGGTTAAGGAGATGCTAGCCCATATGTTACAGAATGGTGTGATACGGGAGAGTCAGAGTCCGTGGGCAGCCCCAATTGTCCTGGTCCAGAAGAAAGATGGGACCCTGCGGTTCTGTATGGACTATAGACGACTGAATGCCTGTACAGTACGAGACTCTTACCCACTACCCCGAATCGAAGAGTCCCTGTCGGCCTTAGGGAAGGCAAAATACTTCTCCTCCTTGGATCTGGCCAGCGGGTATTGGCAAGTGTCCGTGGCCGAACATAACCGTGCGAAGACGGCGTTCATATTACCCATGGGACTGTTCGAGTTCAATCGGATGCCCTTCGGCCTGACTAACGCCCCCAGGACTTTCCAGCGTTTGATGAAGAGGTGCCTGGGCGATTTGAACTTCGAGGCGACACTGATTTATCTAAACAACATAATTGTCTATACCGCCACCTTCGAGGAGCACCTCCAGCGACTGGAGCAAGTACTGAGTCGCCTACAGAGTCATTGCCTAAAGGTGAAGCCCCAGAAGTGCCACCTGTTCCGCAAACAGATCGAATATCTCGGTCATACTGTGTCCGGTGAAGGAGTCAGGCCCACCCGGTACAGGAGTGGCCTACCCCGAAGACAGTGAAGGACGTTCGGGCCTTCCCGGGACTTGCCGGGTACTACCGAAGATTCGTGAAGAACTTCACCCGCATAGCCAACCCATTGCTGGAGCTACTTAAGGGAGTGCAGGCGGGCTCCAAGAATCGGGCGATTCGGTGGTGAAGCAGCCAGGAAGAGGCCTTCTGTGCCCTAAAGATAGCCCTGACCGAGGCCCCAATACTTACCTATCCGGATTTCTCCCAACCATTCATACTCCACACTGATGGGAGCCTATGTGGTCTGGGAGCCATGTTATCCCAAGTACAGGAGGAGAAAGAGCGTGTGATTGCGTACGCCAGCCGCTCCCTTCACGACTCTGAGAGGAACCCAGATAATTATAGCTCTTTCAAATTAGAGTTGCTGGCTCTGGTTTGGGAAATGACCAAAAAGTTTGCAGAGTATTTGTCAGGGTCCGAAGTACTGGTGATAACAGATAACAACCCGCTGGCTCACCTGGAGAATGCAAAATTGGGGGCCCTGGAGCAGCGGTGGGTGGCCCTCATAGCCAGGTAGAGAATACTCACGCCGACACCCTCTCCAGAGTGACATATGAACGGCCTGATCACGACCGCGATGAATATTTGGAGGCGGATGAGGTCCCTAGCTTCCGAAGTTTCGTGGGACCACTGGTCGTGGCGCAGGGACAGATCGGAGAGACGTCGGAAGAGCAAGTGCTAGGGCAGCCAAGAGATGACTGTGTCCGACTTCAACAGACAGGCAGAGAAGTTGCCCAATTATGTCAATGGGTGGCTTTGAGACAGGTCCCCAATTGAGAGGAGAGGAGTACCCTGCCCCCGGGGGCGCTGAAAATGCTGGGACAATGGGAGAGACTTTGTTTGCGAGACGTGCTGCTGTACAGATGGGTACAGCTACTGCGAGAGTTCGGGATCACCTGGCATGTGGGGATCTCAGAGAAGTTGGTCGGAGTAGTGGCTAAGGAGTCTCATGAACGAGGGGCTCACTTCAGACCAGAGAAGACATTTCAGTGGTTTCAGAGGCTGTTATATCACCCCTGACTGCGAGCAACAATAGAAGACACTTGTCGAAGATGTTGGAGTTGTGGAGCTGGTTAAGCCCCGGCAGCAGCGGGTCCCCATACAAACCATTGTGACTTTTGCCCCCTTGGAGGTGCTGATGATCGACTATTTGACTGTTGGACCAGCACATCTCGGGTATGAACATTGCCTGGTAATGACAGACCACTTCACAAAGTTTTCGGTGGTGACCCCGACCAGAGACCAGACAGCCGAATCAGCTGCGCTGGCCATCTGCCGAGACTTCATTTGGGTGTACGGCTGCCCAAAGAGGATCCATTCCGATGAAGGCGTCTGCTTCCAGGGGCGGGTAAAGGAAGAGCTGCATCGGTTGTACAGGATTGAGAAGTCATGGACTACTCCTTACCACCCTCAAGGAAATGGGGCCTGTGAACACTTTAATCGGACACTGATCCAAATGCTCCGCACGTTGGAGGAAGATCGGAAGGTACGATGGCCTGAGTTTGTGGCCAAGCTGGTGTGTGTCTACAACAACCAAGTGAATAGTACGACAGGGTTTATTTCTTATACCCTACTGTTCGGGCGAAAGGCACGAGAGATTACCGAGTTAGAGCTGCACCCCGAGGAGGACTACCCATGGACAGGGATGTCTTCCTGGGTCCAGGAACACAGGCATTGACTGCAGACCCTCCGACAGTTGGTGCAACAAAAGTTTTGGGAGCTCAAACATCATGAGACATTGCCTCTTTGAGGGACAGCTCTGAGGCCCGGGGAGCGGGTGTTGGTTTGAGACAGGCAGCCCCGGGGCAAATTGAGTAGGCGGTGGGAACGGACCTCGCACCGAGTGAAGCGCAGGGTTGGCGCTGAATAATCTGTGTATGAAATTCAACCCTACCAGAGTGGTTCATCGTAGTATGCTGCGGACCTGTCTGTCTAAAGTTGACGAGGATGAAGAAGGATCACCTGCTTCTAGAGAGGGTACTGTCACAGTTGCCCCAAGCCACGATGTGGATGAAGAAGAATTGTTGATTCTACCTCCGAGCCCCAGCACTCAATTACCTGCAGTCCACAGTGCAGGTGGCGAGGGAACACCATCGGTTGAAGCCACCGGGCATGCGGAGATTGGGAATTCGAGTGACCCTGCACCCCCCATTGGTCAAACTGAGTTACGCCGGTCAGAACGGACAACAGCAGGAGTGCCTCCTCACCGTTGCAAACAAGATCAATTTATATAGCAACGTATCGTCCAGAAAGTCCAAGAATGTGAACGTTTGGTGAAGGAACTCTCGCCAGTAGAATGGCGATTTAAATAAGAGCGGGAGTGTAAGGGGGAAGACCGGGGTGTAAGTACTTTCAGAACAAGGGATCCGGAACTGCCGGGGCCGTGCCTCTGGTTGTAGGGGGAAGACAGAATGTGAGCACAGGAGTCAGGTGACCGGGAAGCTGGGGGCGTGTCCAGTGCGAGAGCTCAGGAGTCAGGTGACCGGGGTGCTGGGGGCGTGTCTAGGAAGAGGGAGAAAAAGGAGGCAGTTGACAGTTGGAGTCAAGCCCAACTAGAGGGAGAAGAGACGCAGGGTCCGTGGAGCTGAGCAAGTGAGGTGCAGTGTTATGGACTAGGGGCTCAGCGGGTCAAACCGGAGACTGCTGCCAGAAGAAAACAACACCGGCATCAGCTGGCAACTGCCTTGTGGGAAACAAGAGTCAGCTAAGTGTAAAACTGCCGATTGCAACGGTTTGGCTTCTGCTACATCTAGCCAAACTGTGGATTATCGGTTATAGCCTAATATCTGCTACTTCCCTTGTTGTCCCCATATTTCCCCTGTTACTCCCTGCGTGGAGATTGACCCTGTTACAATAAATCCTCCCTGTTTATTAACTCTGTTCTGGCTGCTCTGTGTTTCTGTGTCACTGCATCTAAAGTACCTGTGTTGCATTATCACATTAAAGTTATGGACCTACATAATGGGATGCAAGTATTCCGTGGAAAGGTTTAAGTGCAGTTCTGCTAAGATAAACTCTCTGCTGAAATTTTAGCCCCTATCATTCTTCCTGTTTGCAAAGGAAGAGATGTTTACTTTTTATGACATTTAGTGCATTTTTAAAAAATATTCTCATTTTTTTTTGTTTAATCCTTATTGTTTCTTTAGATTTTTGAATGCACCTAAAGTTACAAGCCCAGTGCCTAAAGGGGACCATAGACCTTCAATAACTGCTGGCATTAGCTATCCCTTCATACCTCCAATACAAATACATGCTATATTAGACTGAGCATGCAAGTGCTTTTAATTAGTAAAGAGGAGTAAGCTGCTGGAAAACACCTCTTGTGGGGGCCTATTTGCCACAATGACAAAATAATCAAGTGTTTAAAGTCAAAATCTCCTTCTTTGGAGAGGGTGAAACTGTTGTGTTCAACAACTTTCTCTAAGGTGTTTAATGGTTTTAAGGGTACTGTATTGTGATAACCTCATGATAACATTTCAGTGTTGTTGTTAGATATAGTGAGAATCAAATTCATAGAATACAATTGTGCAAAAGTAATAAAAAGCATTCTAAATTAGATGTAATAGATGTGACAATTTCCCAACCTTTCAAGTTTCTACTTTATTCTATCGAATAATTTCCTCACACCTTGGAACTCCAGTATCCTTCTTTTAACTTTTTTTTGTAATCACCTAGTATTTTTAGTATATTATCAGAATTTTTGACACTGTTGTAGAAAGATCAGCAAGATCAGAGTATCAGGGCACTTCTTTTCTCGGCAGGATAAGTCTCCTATTTAAGTATAGAGATTATTAACAATTATTAGGCTAGGTATTTACGCCCCTGATCTCTGATAGTTGTTTACATGTTTCTGTTTGTTAAATGGCAAAGTTTATTGATTTGGCAAATCCAGTACCACAAAGTATATTTCCATTCTGTCTTTGTTCTACTTTGGGTTCAGCATTTTTAAATGTCAACAGCAAACTGTTATTGATCTGTAATTAAAAGTGAGGAGAAAATTAGCATAGTAAAAGTTTATAGTCATTAGCCCAAGTACAGCCAAGCAATTATTTACCTTGTTCTAACATTTATTGTCCATTCAGGTATTGACATGCACTATGATACTTACTAGAACAATTTAATTATTTCAAAGAACAGATTAAAGAACATTGTGCTCAGCTGACTTACTACCGCCTTAAAATATGCCTACCAGCACTACTGTCTTATTTTTCTTATTTTCAGACCGTGTTTTTATGGAGGCCTAATGAAAGATATAAATTAAAGCAGTAATCATTGGCATGCAGAAGAAAGACGCTAATTTTTTTATTTATATTTTCCCATTATCGCTATGCAGGCACATAAAACCCAACGGACAAACAAGTACATTGTAACATGTCAGGAAACAAGTAGGCTTCATTTAAGGATCAAAATACATCTGTAATACAAAACATGACTTGGCTACAAAAAGCAAGTGATGAACAAATGCAAAAAGCAGTGTTTAACATGCATTCCAGAACATAAAAAGAGAATATGTACTCTGTGTTATTTCTGAAAATTGTTTTTCATTCTTTGTTTTATATTATGCACCTCCTTAGGATTACAATAAGTATTCGAAATATCAGATTTTATGTCACTGATTAAGGCAGGGTATTGGTCATATCTATAGATAATACTCCAATCAATCCATATTAGTTAAGACGTTTTTTTGTTGTCACAATGTTGTTGTAAATGAGGAGCTTCATATTCACTATGTATAATGTGCCATAATAGAGTGTTCTGTAATAATGCCTTTTAACAAGATCTTATACATGATAACCATCAATTTGCTCTTTAGAATTGTTTCTCTTAAGCTGCCATTACAAATAGGATAGCTGCTGGACAGTTTTTTTCCTGAGATTAAATAAGATATGTTATTTAACAGCAGGTTTTAAGAAAATATTAGCATACCTAAATTTACCACCCAGTTCAAAATGGGTTTGGACTAGCAGAGCTGTAGTCAAGTATTTATATTATTATCTTTTTAAATTTCCAAGAACTGTATAATGTATGGCTATTTTTAAACATTGCACAATAGTCAAATCTGTCTCTATCACACCTCCACACCTCCTCTCTTTAGCATTCTGTCTCTATGTAGCTTCTCTCTATTTCTTGTATCACGTTTCAGACCCCAAACCCTCCACAAGAGAGTGTCTATGTTCAATTCAGTCTATGAGTAAAATATCCCTACTCATATCTCCCCTGGGTCCTACCCATTTCCCTGCCCTCTGCATTGCTCACCAAACATTATCACAAGGTTCCCACTTGGAGAAGATTTTGTGTATAACTACCCTCCTATGCTATGGTGCCAGGCACCAGAGGCGGTCATCACTCCATTGGAGGCTGGATGCTCAAAGCCGTGCCCAGCCCTAATCCCATTACAAGAGAGCCATCAATTGGCCAAAAAACATAATTAACAGCAATACAATGATGAAGGCACATGCTTTCAATTACAAAGAAAGATATATATTTGTTTTACAATAAACTCAGTATACCCATGGGACACAAGCATTTCGAAGAAATATATTTAAAGTCTTACAGTCAAAGGAGACATATTGCAAATTTACTTACAGTCTTTATATTATCAAATTTCAGGATTGGTATTTGAACAGAGATGAGAAGTTATTATTATTATTATTATTATTAATTTATATAGCTAGATATATAGTTAGATTAATGAAGGATTTACTTTGAGTGTAATTTCCTGAACTTCGCATGTCAAACACTCTGAGATTTGATTTGCGAGGATCACTGAAAAAAAAATGCCCGAAATCATTTAACACACTACTGAAGACTCAATGAGTGGACTAATGATATCAGGCTTCCTCATAATGCCCTGCAGATATCACATCACAAGGACTAGCCCAGCCAATAAGAGTGGACTATTACATCTTGTATAAAAGATGAGGGTCAGTCAAGTAGCATCATTTTAGGCTTTTCCAGCATTGCGTCTAGGTGGTCAAAGTGCACAGCTCATTCCACATAGGGATAGAAAAAGACTAAATCTGATTGTGGTGTGCTACTACAGTGCTGAGTCATATTGGCAATTAGATTGGAAACCTCATTTGTGAATACTAACCAAAGATTTAAGTGATATACTAAAGTTCTATACTGTCTAGTCACTCAGTGTGACTATAAGTTGATTCATGTTAGACATACTGCAGTAACAGTATCTTAAAGGGGTTGTCCAGTCAAAAGTAATAACTCTGCAGTCACTCTGTATGACTGCAGAGTTATGAATCCCCCCAGCGCAGACACTGTACACAGCGGGGATTTGCCGGTATGAGACCCGGGACCGGAGGCTATGTATAGGTTATACATACTCCCGGCCATTGAGCGCCGCCTCCCTCCATACACTTGTTTTGAGCAAAGCCATACCCCATCTAGTAATGTGATGGCCAGTGGGTGCGTCTGACTAGAAGACGCGGCCTCACTTAATACAATTGTATGAAGAGTGAGGCCATGCCCACTGTCCGGGGAAGGTATAACATATACATACCGTACCCTCCGTTTCCGGGTCTCATACCGGCAAATCTCCACAGCGCACAGTGTGTGCGCTGGGGGGATTCATAAGTCTGCAGTCATTTTGTGTGACTGCAGACTTATGAATCCCCCAGCGCAGGCACTGTACGCTGCAGGGATTTGTCGGTATGAGACCCGGGACACTTTTGACCGGACAACCCCTTTTATAACAGTCTTTTTTTATTCTTCTCACACAGCAAACAAGGACGGTAGTAATAAAATCTTCAGTGGTAATTTTGCTACTAAACAACACATACATACCCTGCAGTGCACAGTGTGCGCGCTGGGGGGATTCATAAGTCTGCAGTCACACAGAGTCACTGCAGACTTTTCACTTTTGACCGGACAATCCCTTTAGTGACAGTCTTTTTTTATTCTTCTAACACAACAAACAAGGAGGACAGTAATAAAACCTTCAGTGCTAATGTTGCTACTGAACAAGACTTGTGAAACCAAGGATTGTGTGTCACAAAAAATGTCATATATTTTTTTAAAAGCCAAATTAAAAACCTCCATAATTCACAAATTGTAGCACATCTGTTTACCTCACAAAGTGTACATGTTGAAAGAAATAAAAAAATATTTTTGTTTTTTTGCACACTTTTTGTAGCAGTCTAATATTATGCTCATGCCACTAAAATACCACTCTTGATAACCACTGGTTACCATTCGTTTTCTCCTCTTCAGAAACGTTGAGATCAGTTGAACAGTAATAAGGCTGTGTTTACATTAAAGAACTCAAAATGGGTTTAATTTGTTATGCACATATTTTCTAGACAATTAGAAGCTTTTTAGTATTGCAATTTACAGAAAACTTATTGTCACAAATCTAATTTTTGAGAAAAATTAGGCAAAGCTGGCGAATTTTAATTTCAAACCTATAAGTTGCATAGGATGAGCGCTGAATATTTCACTTTGTACAAATTTCAAACTTTTTTCTTTGTCATTGCCAAAGAAATATTAAATAAAGTACCAGTTTAAGTTTAAGATTTAGTATGACAAAGGTTTTGACTTTCTGTTGTACTATGTCATAATTTCATAATTGCATTGCCTTACATATAGGCATTACCATAATGATTCCACTTTTCAATGATAAAAGCATTATATGCAATACAAACAATGACATTTATTAACACTGCCTTTTAGAAATCATCTTCTAGATCTGTATTAACAAGAAGCTCTTAAATTACATTGTGCAGTCTTAAACTGTCCTAAGAAATAAGAGCATATCTACAACCTAATTTTGCCATCAAGGGCAGCTTTGCACAAGATCTTTGAAAAATCCATACAAAAGCCTCAGGGAATACAGAAGGTTTTTCTCTTGTTACAATAGTCAACTTGCTGTAGATGTCAGTACTAAGAGCACTGTTAATATGACCTTTCTATCTTATACTTTAGCAGCTAAAGGGGAAAAAAAACTCTGTTTTGTAAGAGCTGTAAATCCCAATGAATTGTATTCTGTTAACTGAGCTGTAAAAAGAAAGCACAGTATAGTCCAGGAAAAAATATCGACTTTAATCCCAGCTTTCTTTTATACAAATCCTAAGTAAAGCATACAATAATTGTATAATAAAAACAGCCATTATGATTTTGGATGCAAACAATTTTTGTTTTTGCGATTTTCTTTTTTCCTCCCTTTACCTCTAGAGCCAAAATTTTTTTTTTTATTATTTTTACATCAGCATAGCTGTATGAGTGCTTATATTTTTGTGTGACGTTGTTTGAGTGACACAATTTAATTTACCATATAATGTAATGAAAAATGTGGACAAAAAAGTTTGCTTGTGTCATAATTTTCCATAAGTTTATTATTATTTCTCCATCGATAGACCTGTGCAAGGGTTTGCCTTTTGTGTGCATAAGTATAGTTTTTATTGGTACCATTTTCGGATATATACAACATTTTGATTGTTTTTAAAGTCTTTTTTTACAGGAAGTAAGGCTGCCAAATAATGGCAACTTTGTAATTCCAATTTTTTTAACCATTACAGCATTTATTCTTTAGTATTAAATAATGTTATGTTGGGAAGATCGGACAATTACAGATGTGGAATAAATGAATTATCTTTTTTTTAATTGCTTCTTTAATTTTGGATGGGGAGGGAGAAAAAGGGTGATTTCTTAAATTCCTTTAGTGACCTGAACCTTGTACTGTATACTGCAGTACTACAGCAGAGACATGCCCTGGGTAGAGCAGGCTCAACTGCTAACTGCTATACCCCTATACCTACGCAATGATGTATTATTATGTCATGGAGCTGAAAGGAGTTAAAATACATGATTTATACTGCAAATAATATTGTAAAGATGACTTTTACAGCAATTAAAGCATTCAATTAGTTTTTTTAAGATACCTTCTTGCAGCCATTTAATTGGTGGCTTCATTATTTACTTCCACACAATAAAATATCAAATTGTCTCTTCAGAGAGGGAGAGGACTTGAACTCTAGTGCCATCTATTGTAAGTTGCAATCTTACAAGTCAATGTGGAGAGTGACAAGCCAGGTCTGGCATGCTAGTATGAGGAGACTTAAATGCCTTGCATGCTCCTCTGGGAAATTAAATTTGCAACCTTGCTTGTCACTCTCCAAAATGGGAGCAAAATGGGGTTAAGAGCAGGGCAATTGCCTTGCAAACAAATGGGGATAGGAATATTGCTTAAAATAACATAGAATTTAAAAAAGTAAAAAATAATAATCTTGAACCAGGTGGCGGAGGTCCAAGTGGAAGAGTGGATAAGTGCCTTGCGTGTGTAGTTTAATGTACTTGTTAATAAATTAATAAATAAATGAAAAGTAACCAGCCAAGGGAAAGCAGATAACTGTGAGCTGGTCTTATTATACTGGGAAGGGGCCAATATTCATTTAGCTTCCCAGCCTATCAATATCAACCCCCAGCTGTCTGCTTTGCCTTAGCTGGTTATTAAAAATGGGAGGACCTTAAAAAAAATTACGTGGGTTTCCCCCCTATTTTTAATAACCAGCGAAGGCAAAGCAGACAGCTGGTGGCTGATATTAATAGGCTGGGAAAGGTAAATGAATATTGGCTCCTTACAGCCTAATTAGACCAGCCCTCAGCCGCCTCAGAAATGGCGCATCCATTATATGCACCAATTCTGAAGCTTAGCTTTGGCTCTTCCCGATTGCCCTAGTGCACTGGCAATAGGGGTAATGGGATTGGGATTGATGTCAGCTGTGTAATGTCTACTGACTTCAAACCCAGGGGTTAGTAATGGAGAGACATCTATCAGACTCCCCCATTACTAACTCTGTAGTCAAAAGAAAGGAACACACACACAAGTCCTTTATTTGTAAATAGCAAATTCCCTCTTTCCCCCATTTACTAAAAAAAAATATTAATCTGCATATGTAATCCGGCATAATCCAAATGAAGGTCCCATGACAATTCCCATCTTCTTCCTCCAGTCTATGGAGCCACGTTGAGAGAACATACAGTTAGGTCCATATATATTTGGACAGAGACAACATTTTTCTAATTTTGGTTCTAGACATTACCACAATGAATTTTAAACAAAACAATTCAGATGCAGTTGAAGTTCAGACTTTCAGCTTTCATTTGAGGGTATCCACATTAAAATTGGATGAAGAGTTTAGGAGTTTCAGCTCCTTAACATGTGCCACCCTGTTTTTAAAGGGACCAAAAAGTAATTGGACAATTGACTCCAAGGCTATTTCATGGACAGGTGTGGGTAATCCCTTCGTTATGTCATTCTCAATTAAGCAGATAAAAGGCCTGGAGTTGATTTGAGGTGTGGTGCTTGCATTTGGAAGGTTTTGCTGTGAAGTAAACATGCGGTCAAAGGAGCGCTCCATTCAGGTGAAACAAGCCATCCTTAAGCTGCAAAAACAGAAAAAACCCATCCGAGAAATTGCTACAATATTAGGAATGGCAAAATCTACAGTTTGGTACATCCTGAGAAAGAAAGAAAGCACTGGTGAACTCATCAATGCAAAATAATAATAATAATAATAATAGTTTTTATTTTTATAGCGCCAACATATTCCGCAGCACTTTACAAATTTTAGGGGGGACATATACAGACAATACAGAATAAGCATATCTCATATCGAAAGGAGTGAGGGCCCTGCTCGCAAGCTTACAGTCTATGAGGAAATGGGGGAGACACAAAAGGTCAAAAGTACATACAGTACAGACCAAAAGTTTGGACACACCTTCTCATTTAAAGATTTTTCTGTATTTTCATGACTATGAAAATTGTACATTCACACTGAAGGCATCAAAACTATGAATTAACACATGTGGAATTATATACTTAATAACAAAGTGTGAAACAACTGAAAATATGTCTTATATTCTAGGTTCTTCAAAGTAGCCACTTTTTGCTTTGATGACTGCTTGGCATTCTCTTGATGAGCTTCAAGAGGTAGTCACCGGAAATGGTCTTCCAACAATCTTGAAGGAGTTCCCAGAGATGCTTAGCACTTGTTGGCCCTTTTGCCTTCACTCTGCGGTCCAGCTCACCCCAAACCATCTCGATTGGGTTCAGGTCTGGTGACTGTGGAGGCCAGGTCATCTGGCATAGCACCCCATCACTCTCCCTCTTGGTCAAATAGCCCTTTCACAGCCTGGAGGTGTGTTTGGGGTCATTGTTCTGTTGAAAAATAAATGATGGTCCAACTAAACGCAAACCGGATGGAATAGCATGCCGCTGCAAGTTGCTGTGGTAGCCATGCTGGTTCAGTATGCCTTCAATTTTGAATAAATCCCCAACAGTGTCACCAGCAACGCACCCCCACACCATCACACCTCCTCCTCCATGCTTCATGGTGGGAACCAGGCATGTAGAGTCCATCCGTTCACCTTTTCTGCGTCGCACAAAGACACGGTGGTTGGAACCAAAGATCTCAAATTTGGACTCATCAGACCAAAGCACAGATTTCCACTGGTCTAATGTCCATTCCTTGTGTTCTTTAGCCCAAACACGTCTCTTCTGCTTGTTGCCTGTCCTTAGCAGTAGTTTCCTAGCAGCTATTTTACCATGAAGGCCTGCTGCACAAAGTCTCCTCTTAACAGTTGTTGTAGAGATGTGTCTGCTGCTAGAACTCTGTGTGGCATTGACCTGGTCTCTAATCTGAGCTGCTGTTAACCTGCGATTTCTGAGGCTGGTGTTCCGAATAAACTTATCCTCAGAAGCAGAGGTGGCTCTTGGTCTTCCTTTCCTGGGGCGGTCCTCATGTGAGGCAGTTTCTTTGTAGCGCTTGACGGTTTTTGCACCTGCACTTGGGGACACATTCAAAGTTTTCCCAATTTTTCGGACTGACTGACCTTCATTTCTTAAAGTAATGATGGCCACTCGTTTTTCTTTACTTAGCTGCTTTTTTCTTGCCATAATACAAATTCTAACAGTCTATTCAGTAGGACTATCAGCTGTGTATCCACCAGACTTCTGCACAACACAACTGATGGTCCCAACCCCATTTATAAGGCAAGATATCCCACTTATTAAACCTGACAGGGCACACCTGTGAAGTGAAAACCATTTCCAGTGACTACCTCTTGAAGCTCATCAAGAGAATGACAAGAGTGTGCAAATCAGTCATCAAAGCAAAAGGTGGCAACTTTGAAGAACCTTGAATATAAGACATATTTTCAGTTGTTTCACACTTTTTAGTTAAATATATAATTCCACATGTGTTAATTCATAGTTTTGATGCCTTCAGTGTGAATGTACAATTTTCATAGTCATGAAAATACAGAAAAATCTTTAAATGAGGTGTGTCCAAACTTTTGGTCTGTACTGTATATTGTATAATGCATCCTTGATATACTAATTAGGATAAATAATTATACATGAAGTGGTCGCCAGCCAGTATGTGTACAGTCCTGACAGAGGCTATTAAGTGCATGGTTGGTATGAACCTGAAGTTGAAGAAGATTTTAATATGGGGGAAAACTGGGACGGACAGAGTGAGTTTAGGTGATACGCCAGTCTAAAGAATTGTGTTTTTAGGGTTCTCTTGAAACTGTGGGTATTGGGAATTAATCGAACTGTCCTGGGTAGTGCATTCCAAAGAATTGGCGCAGCAAGTGAGAAATCTTGGAGACGGGAGTGGGAAGTTCTTATTATGGAGGATTTTAGTTTTAAGTCATTTGCAAAACTGAGGGCACGTGTAGGGTGGTAGACTGAGACAAGAGAGGAGATGTAGGGGGGTACTGAAGCATGGAGCGCTTTGTGGGTGAGCGTGATAAGTTTAAGTTGAACTCTATATTGGATGGGCAACCAATGCAATGACTGGCACAGGGAAGAGGCATCGGTGTAGCGGTTGGCGAGGAATATGATCCTGGCTGCTGCGTTAAGGATGGATTGGAGAGGGGAGAGTTTAGTAAGAGGGAGACTGATTAGTAGAGCATTGCAATAGTCAAGACGAGAATGAATAAGATCTACAGTAAGAGTTTTTGCCGAGTCAAAGGTGAGAAAAGTCCTGATTCTTGAGATGTTTATGAGGTGTAGATGACATGAACGAGCTAGTGATTTGATGTGAGGAGTGAATGAAAGATCTGAATCAAAAATGAACCCAAGACAGCGGTCTGGTTGCTGGGGAGTAATGGTTGAGCCACAAGCGGAAATGGCAATATTGGGCACAGGTAGGTTAGTGGAGGGAGGAAAGACGAGTAGTTCAGTTTTTGACAGATTCAGTTTTAGGTAGAGGGAGGACATAATGTTAGACACAGCAGAAAGACAATCACTGGTCTTTTGTAGTAATGCAGGGATGATGTCCAGAGCAGAGGTGTATAATTGGGTGTCATCAGCATAGAGATGGTACTGAAAACCGAATCTACTGATTGTTTGTCCAATAGGAGCGGTGTATAAGGAGAAAAGAATGGGGCCTAGGACTGATCCTTGAGGAACCCCGACAGTAAGGGGAAGTAGGGAGGAGGAGGAGCCGATAAAAGACACAGAGAAGGAGCGGTCAGAGAGATAGGAGGAGAACCAGGAGAGAACAGTGTCCTTGGGGCCAATAGTGCGGAGCATAGTGAGGAGGAGCTGGTGATCCACAGTGTCGAATGCTGCAGAGAGATCCAGGAGAATCAGCAGGGAGTAGTGACCATTAGATTTAGCTGTTAGTAAATCATTAGAGACTTTAGTGAGGGCAGTTTCAGTAGAATGTAAAGAGCGGAAACCAGATTGTAAAGGGTCAAGAAGAGAGTTGTCTGAGAGATAGTGGATGAGACGGGAGTGGACCATGAGTTCCAGGAGTTTAGAGATAAAGGGAAGATTGGAAACAGGTCTGTAGTTGGCCGTGCAGTTCTGGTCAAGGGATGCTTTTTTAAGTAATGGTTGTACGCTGGCGTGTTTAAAAGAATAGGGAAAAATACCAGATGAGAGGGAAAGGTTGAAAATTTTAGCTAGGTGAGTGGTGACAGCTGGAGCAAGGTACTGAAGGAGATGTAAGGGAATAGGGTCACTGGTGCAGGTGGTAGGGCGAGAAGATGCAAGGAGCCTGATCACTTCATCTTCCGTGACTGGTTCGAAGTCAGAAAGTGAGCAAGATACAATGTGGCGGGGGAGAGCATGCATAACATTTGGGGATTGGGAGAAAATTTCCTGTCGGATATGTCAATTTTTTCTTTGAAATAATTGGCCAGATCGTCAGCGCTGAGGTCGGTGGTCGGGGCCTGTGTTGTTTGATTGAGGAGAGAATGAAACGTGTCAAAGAGTCGTTTAGGATTATTGGAAAGTGAGATGATGAGGTTGTTAAAGTAGGTTTGTTTGGAGAGGTGAAGGGCAGAGTTATATGTTTTCAGCATAAATTTATAATGGAGAAAATCTCCGGGCAGATTTGATTTTCTCCACAGCCGTTCAGCGCACCTGGAGTACCTCTGGAGAAGACGTGTTTGAGGCGTGTGCCAGAGTTGTCGCCGTCTATGCTGAAATTTTCTTTGTGTAGGAGGTGCGGCTTCATCCAGGGCGCATAGCATTATTTTGTTATAATGCTTCAATGCAGAGTCGGGGCATGAGAGGGAGGAGATTGGGGCCAATGATGATTGCAACCTTTTTATAAATTTCTGTGTGTTAATGGCGCGTAAATTTCTATAAGTGTGGACGGTGGGAGTGTCTTGAGTAGAGTCACAGTTCTTGACAGAGAATGAAAGAAGATTATGGTCAGAGAGTGGAAGGGGATAGTTAGTAAAGTCATGTACTGAGCAAAGCCGAGAGAAGATCAGGTCCAATGTGTTCCCGTCTTCATGTGTAGGAGAATTAGCAAGCTGTGAAAGGCCGAAGGAGGAGGTTAGTGATAAAAGATGCGTGGCAGATGGGGAAAGAGAATCGCCAATTGGGAAGTTAAAATCTCCCATGATTATCGTGGGGATGTCGCAGGATAGAAAATTTGGAAGCGAGGCAGCAAAGTGATCCAGGAATTGACGGGGGGGACCTGGAGGGCAATAGACAACCGCAACTCGCAGGGAGAAGGGCCGGTAGAGTCTGACTGTGTGGGCCTCAAAAGACGGGAAGATAAGGGAGGGTACAGGGGGGATAACCTGAAAAGTACATTTTGTTGAAAGAAGCAGACCAACACCTCCCCCTGATCTGTTGTCAGGTCGCGGGGTATGAGAGAAATGTAGGCCACCATAGGATACAGCTGCAGCGGCGGTGGTGTCCGACTGCTGGATCCAGGTTTCAGTGAGAGCCAGAAGGTTGAGGGAAATAGAGAGGAAAAAGTCATGGATGTAAGAAAGTTTATTACAAGCTGAGTGTGCATTCCAAAGGGCACAGTTGAATGAGATTGAAGATATGCAGGGAATATTAATGAGATTAGTAGGGTTTCTGAATGTAACAGGGAAAGAGTTAGTGTTATTATTACTGGAGGGTCCTGGGTTGGGAGAAATATCACCTGCGACTAATAGAAGGAAGATACAGAGAGTGAGCAGATGGTTGAGTGATTTGTGAGAGCGTTTCCTGTGTTGTATGGTGGGAATGAATGGATCTGCATGGTATAACATTGTGAAGAGAGCATGACAACTGTACATAGGAGAAGAGAGGAGAGAGGGATTAATATGGATGAAGTGTGCCGAATTTGTGTGAGAACGGTGAATGTGAATGATTGTAGCAGCCAGAATATAAATGGCACAGATACAAATGGTGAATACTGTTTGCTAAAAAAGATAACCTGGAAGCAAGTTTGTTTAATTGTCTTGCATGTCTTACGTGTCTCCTGCCCTGTCCAACTGCCATTTTCTAACTGCCGCGGCACTTTGATAAATTATGGCACTTCGATAAAGTATGCATAAATGCTATATGCATAAATGCCCCCGCATAAATGCTGCCCCTTGACTATGTCTCAATATATAGGGACATATCTGCTTAGATCTACACAGATTTAACTCGTTAGCAATCAATCAACTAGCTTAATACAACAGGAGACCATAAAACTGCAGAAAAAAAAAGACTGGAAACTCTACAAGGATCATAAAATGTTAAAGTAAGTGTGAAGACCTTAAAGTATCATGGATTAAACAACGTAGAGGAGTGAGAAATACATACCAGTGATAGTCTGCAGAGCATTGCATGGAGGTACAAGGCAGTTTTCAGGATAGATCACACATAGGAGTGAGAAATATATACCAGTGATAGGCTGCAGAGCATTGCATGGAGGTACAAGGCAGTTTTCAGGATAGATCACTCATAGGAGTGAGACATATATACCAGTGATAGGCTGCAGAGCATTGCATAGTGGTACAAGGCAGTTTTCAGGATAGATCACACATAGGAGTGAGAAATATATACCAGTGATAGGCTGCAGAGCATTGCATGGAGGTACAAGGTAGTTTTCAGGATAGATCACACATAGGAGTGAGAAATACATACCAGTGATAGGCTGCAGAGCATTGCTTGGAGGTACAAGGCAGTTTTCAGGATAGATCACACATAGGAGTGAGAAATACATACCAGTGATAGGCTGCAGAGCATTGCATGGAGGTACAAGGCAGTTTTCAGGATAGATCACACATAGGAGTGAGAAATATAAACCAGTGATAGGCTGCAGAGCATTGCATGGAGGTACAAGGCAGTTTTCAGGATAGATCACACATAGGAGTGAGAAATATATACCTGTAAAAAGAGAAGAAAGATGAATATTAGCAATGCCATTTTCTAACTGCCACGGCACTTTGATAATTTATGGCACTTCGATAAAGTATGCATAAATGCTATATGCATAAGTGCCCCCGCATAAATGCTGCCCCTTGACTATGTCTCAATATATAGGGACGTATCTGCCTAGATCTAGACAGATTTAACTCGTTAGCAATCAAACAACTAGCTTCAGACAACAGGACACCATAAAACTGCAGAAAAAAAAAACAGACTGGCAACTCTACAAGGATCATAAAATGTTAAAGTAAGTGTGATGACCTTAAAGTATCATGGGTTAAACAACGTAGAGGAGTGAGAAATATATACCAGGGATATTCTGCAGAGCATTGCTTGGAGGTACAAGGCAGTTTTCAGGATAGATCACACATAGGAGTGAGAAATATATACCAGTGATAGGCTGCAGAGCATTGCATGGAGGTACAAGGCGGTTTTCAGGATAGATCACACATAGGAGTGAGAGATATATACCAGTGATAGGCTGCAGAGCATTGCATGGATGTACAAGGCAGTTCTCAGGATAGATCACACATAGGAGTGAGAAATATATACCAGTGATAGGCTGCAGAGTATTGCATAGTGGTACAAGGCAGTTTTCAGGATACATCACACATAGGAGTGAGAAATATATACCAGTGATAGGCTGCAGAGCATTGCATGGAGGTACAAGGCAGTTTTCAGGATAGATCACACATAGGAGTGAGAAATATATACCAGTGATAGGCTGCAGAGCATTGCAAGGAGATACAAGGCAGTTTTCAGGATAGATCACACAAAGGAGAGAGAAATATGTACCAGTGATAAGCTGCAGAGCATTGTATGGAGGTACAAGGCAGTTTTCAGGATAGATCACACATAGGAGTGAGAAATATATACCAGTGATAGGCTGCCGAGCATTGCATGGAGGTACAAGGCAGTTTTCAGGATAGATCACCCATAGGAATGAGAAATATATACCAGTGATAGGCTGCAGAGCATTGCATGGAGGTACAAGGCAGTTTTCAGGATAGATCACACATAGGAGTGAGAAATATATACCAGTGATAGGCTGCAGAGCATTGCATGGAGGTACAAGGCAGTTTTCAGGATAGATCACACATAGGAGTGAGAAATATATACCTGTAAGAAGAGAAGAAAGATGAATATTAGCAATGCCATTTTCTAACTGCCACGGCACTTTGATAAATTATGGGACTTCGATAAAGTATGCATAATTGCTATATGCATTAATGACCCCACATGCAAAAATACCTGGGCGCCCACAGAAGACAGCAATGGTGGATGATCGCAGAATCATCTCCATGGTGAAGAGAAACCCCTTCACAACAGCCAACCAAGTGAACAACACTCTCCAGGAGGTAGGCGTATCGATATCCAAATCTACCATAAAGAGAAGACTGAATGAAAGTAAATACAGAGGGTTCACTGCACGGTGCAAGCCACTCATAAGTATCAAGAAGAAAAAGGCTAGACTGGACTTTGCTAAAAAACATCTAAAAAAGCCAGCACAGTTCTGGAAGAACATTCTTTGGACAGATGAAACCAAGATCAACCTCTACCGGAATGATGGAAAGAGAAAAGTATGGCGAAGGCGTGGTACAGCTCATGATCCAAAGCATACCACATCATCTGTAAAACACGGCGGAGGCATTGTGATGGCTTGGGCATGCATGCCTGCCAGTGGCACTGGGTCACTAGTGTTTATTGATGATGTGACACAGGGCAGAAGCAGTCGAATGAATTCTGATGTATTCAGAGCAATACTGTGTGCTCAGATCCAGCCAATTTCAGCCAAAATGATTGGTCGTCGTTTTATACTACAGATGGACAATGACCCAAAACATAAAGCCAAAGCAACCCAGGAGTTTATTAAAGCAAAGAAGTGGAATATTCTGGAATGGCCTAGTTAGTCACCTGATCTCAACCCAACTGAGCATGCATTTCACTTGTTAAAGACTAAACTTCAGACAGAAAGACCCACAAGCAAACAGCAACTGAAAACCACCGCAGTGAAGGCCTGGCAGAGCATCAAAAAGGAGGAAACACAGCGTCTGGTGATGTCCATGGAATGAGTTCAATACTTCAGGCAGTCATTGCCAACAAAGGGTTTTCAACCTAGTACTAGAAATGAACATTTTATTTACAATTATTTAATCTGTCCAATTACTTTTGGTCCCTTTAAAAACAGGGTGGCACATGTTAAGGAGCTGAAACTCCTAAACCCTTCATCCAATTTTAATGTGGATACCCTCAAATGAAAGCTGAAAGTCTGAACTTCAACTGTATCTGTATTGTTTTGTTTAAAATTCATTGTGGTAATGTCTAGAACCAAAATTAGAAAAATGTTGTCTCTGTCCAAATATATATGGATCTAACTGTAGCAACTAGTGTTGAGCCACCCCCGTAGTGTTCGAGTTCAGTTCGGTTCGTCGAACACCCGTGTGTTCGCCGAACTGTTCGTCGAACTGTTCGTCGAACACCTTCGAACACCGTTAAAACCAATGGCAGGCAAACAAAAACACATAAAAACACATAGAAAACACCTTCAAAGGTGTCCAAAAGCTGACAAACTGCTCAGAAGACACAACTAACACATGGAAAAGTGACAAGTACATATAGTCATGCGAAAAGAAAAGAGGTGGAGGAGTAAAAGGAGGGGGAGACACAGATATAGGCATGTCATGCCCTTCTAAAATCCAAAAAGTGAGAAGCCGACACGTTCAGTCCGCTCCTGCCCGTGCCACCTCCGTGTCGCCGGGTTTGTGCCAGAGCCGCGGTGAACCCTGACGGCCAGCCCCCCTCTCCCAATACTGGTGCCTGTCCGCTGGTTGGTCGAGCGAGCCCCCCTGTGGTGGAGGCAGCTCTAAGCTTTTTAATTTAAATTGTCTCTCTAATTTGAATAAATACACTTTAAATCCATTTACAAGGATCTATTGGAGGGCAAGTCTCATGCCAACAGCCGCGTAATTCCAGCTCCAGTAGCGTCCACTAAAGCTGCTGCAGTTAAAAAGCTTTTATAAGGATCGAGCTCGGCTGTCCACCGCAAGGCATCCTACTGCCAGTCCGAGCCACTATGCCTTGGGGTGCCTCCTGATGCTCTTCACTGAGTATCCCGTGGTCCCGAAGCATTTCCTTTGAAAAAATGAAGTGTCCAAACTACAGGTGGTGTAGCTTGCTTAACAGCCGGGATAATCCGCTGACTAGCAGACACTGCTACTAGGCACAAAGTATTTCCTGGGCTAGATGCAGTTAAAAATTTGTAATTAGATACTCTCGTTGGATGCTGAGAAAGCATTCCATAGAGTCTCCTGGCACGCCATATATGATTCTCTTAAAAAGCTTGGGGTAGGGGTCTAGGGGACCCTTTTATAGCCAAAATCACGGCCCTGTATCGCAATACGTCACCTAGGCTGAAGATAAATGGAACTGTAGCACCCTGAGGGCTCGGTTGCTACAGAGGTATTGCACCTCACCCAGAGGTGTGATATCTCACTCTCAGTTAAGGATGTAGTGTGGATCAGGACCCGACACCTGCATGCATTACACCACATTGCCTTGGGGCAGGGCGACCAATATGCCCCTGAGATGGGCACGACAGTCCCTGTCCCTGGCTGGAGTGGGGGGATGGAACACTGAGGAAGGGGAACCCTGTAGTGCAGGAGCAGGGAGGAAGCAGTTCCTGGGTGCATTGAGAAGGGAGTATAAAAGGTGGGCACCATCTTAGTTCAGTGCAGAGAAGTCTGAGCAGAAGTGGCAGGGAGCAGGGGCTCTGCATGAGCTCTGCTCCGGAGGCGGGCCTAGTAACAGAGGCCCAGGCCTGGAAGAGGGAGAAGGAAGGAAGAGGAGCGGAGAAGGCTCCAGGAATGAGGAACGAAGGGATCTCAGGGGTGCGGACGGGCGAGTCGCCACCGCACGCCCGAATCCACCTGCGTGGAGGGGTCAGGCCAAAGGGGGAGACCGGTCCCCGAAACTAGTGGAGGCAGGAAACGACCCTCAGCTAGAAACAGGAGGCTGTGACATTTTATGTGGCGCAGCCCCTCGCTACACCCGCTAGGAAGGCACCACATAGGTTCAGGGAAACTGGCGCCAAGTTTACCAAGAGGAGGCCCGAGGCAGCCGGACAGAAGGGTTGGTAAGAAAGGCCAGACAAAGGACACACAAAGGGTGTCCTGTGAAGCACTCCAAAGTTATCTGGGAGTTGTCTGAGCCCCTCACCTGGTGAGCACAGTACGACGTGGGCAGCCGTTACCTGCAGACGTGGTCTGGATAATAAGAACTGTGAGTAAAGGACCTGGACTGCATCACTGACTCCGTGTCATTACTGCTGCTGCCCTGCACCATCACCCCCATCCTCCGCATACACTGCCCTGAGGCTATACTCCTCCCGTGGGGAGTTATGCTATGCTCTGCTGCACCCACAACACCAGCCTCAGCGGTCTGCCCTGGAGCGGCGGTTCACTCTGACCGCAATCCACGGGTGGCATAGTCGGATATTTAAACATCAAAACCACATAAATAGTTCCGCCACTGGTTTGACCGCCCTGAGCCACGGAACCGGGTTGCCGCCACGGAGACTACAACCACCAGCATCCACCAAAAAGGGTCCGGCTCCGGGTGTCCCAAGGCCCAGGGGGCGCGTCAGAACATTTTCATCACCTTTCACAATCACCAATGGGACAAGGCAGGGATGTTCTCTGTCCCCTCTCTTATACATCCTAGTGACGGAGCACCTGCTCTCATCAATTCGCCATAACCCCAATATTAGGTGGATTGAGGTGGGAGGCACCGAGTACAAGTGCTCTCTATTTGCTGATGATGTCCTAGTATATATCACTCAATCACATATATCCATCCATGCTGTTATGGCTGAAATAGATCACTTTGTTACATGGTCAAATTTTAAAATCAATGCATCGAAGTCTGAGGCCCTCGATGTCTCCCTCCCCAAATCCATATAGGATTCCATCCAGTCCAACTTTCCCTTTGCCTGGTCCTCACAGGGTATCAAATACTTAGGAATTCCTATTCATAGAGACCTCTCCCATCTATGTTATCTTAATTTTGGGCCCTTTATTGAACAACTCCATACAGACCACGGTTGGCAAGTTAGAACTGTAAGATTCACTACGTGAACCACTGGTGTTTTGTGGAAAAGCACATGTACACTGTGTTCCAAATTATTATGCAAAAAGTGTTTAGGAGTGATAAGGGAAGAATTTGTTTGTTTGTCAGTTAAACTCATTGATGGTGATGTGTGTCAGGGCTCTTTATATCACTGTAAGCAATTGCAGACACCTATGCTAATTAGTTTGGCAGGTGTGTCCAATGAAAGGCAAGACTACTTAAGAAGGCTGTCTCACATTATTAAGCAGCCTACATTTTCTGCCAAAATGGGAAAGAAAAAGGATGTGTCGGCTGCTGAGAAGCAACAAATTGTGGAGTGTTTAGGTCAAGGCATGACTACAATCAACATTGTGCGATGATCAGGATGAAGTGTCTTGGCAATCAAGAAGTATGTAGCTGATTCACAGTACACACGTGTGCTTGCTGATAAGGGCAAATTGAGGACTCTTTCCTACAGGCAATTACGTCAGGTTGAAAGAGCAGCGGCAAAAAAGCCTTGTCATAGCAGCAGACAAGTTTTTGAAGCTGCTTGTGCCTCCAACGTCCCCCGAACAACAAGATGCAGGGTCCTTCAGAGGTTTGCAGCTGTGCATACGCCATCCTGTCGACCTCCTCTATCCACTTCACACAAGCAGAAACGGCTCCAGTGGGCCAAACATTACATGAAGACTGATTTCAAAACTGTTTTGTTCACGGATGAGTGCCGTGCAGCGCTCGATGGTCCAGATGGATGGAGTGGAGGATGGCTGGTTGATGGACACCCCACGCAAACACGGCTACAGCGCCAACTAGGAGGAGGTGGAGTAATGTTTTGGGCTGGAATCATGGGGAGAGAGATTGTCGGCCCCTTTAGGATCCCTGAAGGCGCTAAAGATGAACTCCATAATATATGTGGATTTTCTCAAACAGCACTTCCTGCCATGGTTCAAGAAGAAGAACCGTGTATTTCACAGCAAGATCATTTTTCTGCATGATAATGCACCATCTCATGCTGCACATAAAACATCTGCATCTCTGGCTGATATGGGCATAAAAGGGGACAAACTTATGGTGTGACCCCCATGCTCCCCTGACCTCTACCCCATTCAGAACCTTTGGAGCATCATTAAAAGGAGTGTCTATGATGGCGGGAGGCAGTTCACATCTAAGCAACAGCTCTGGGAGGGTATTCTGTCCTCATGCAAAACAATTGAAGCAGAAACCATCCAAAACCTGACAAATTCAATGGACGAGAGAGTTCAAAGGGCCTTTCGAACAAGGGGTCCTATGTGAAAATGTAACATCACCTAGAATAAAGTTTTGAGTTGAAAACTGTTTGATTTCAGTTTCTAACAACCTGCTAATGCTTATAATTTCAAAAATGACCATTTTTTTGGTCTTTATTAAAATGAAAAGGTTGATCGAAAAGTTTGGGGGATCTAAGAGTGTGGCAACCCAGTAGTCATGATTACTTTGAATTCTGACAATATGAGGGTCATGCTGCAGGTAGTGCAGCAAGAAGGCACTTATGTGTCTTGCGCATCTCGGAGCCCCAAAATTATTTTCCGGGCTAGATGCAGCTAAAAATTTTTATTAATTTTAAATCTGGTGAAGCTTTAGTATAGATGGCCTAATAGGATCAGTGCTGCACACTGCTACAAAGCCCAAATTATTTTCCAGTCAAGATACAGATAAACATGATTAGTAATTTTAAATCTGGTGGAGCTTATTATAGATGGCCTAATAGAATCAGTGCTGCACACTGCTACAAAGCCCAAATTATTTTCCAGCCAAGATACAGATAAACATGATTAGTAATTTGAAAGCTTAAAACGGTTGGTAGGGTGATTTTAACCAATCATCGAGCTTTTACTCTCCCCAGGATGACACAGGGGTAGAAAAGTCGTTTCGGATCCATGATTTGTTCATCTTTATGAACGTGAGTCTGTCTACATTATCAGTGGAGAGCCGCGTGCGCTTATCTGTCAGCACACCACCAGCAGCGCTGAACACACGTTCAGACAGAACGCTGGCTGCGGGGCATGACAAGATCTCCAAGGCGTAAGTGGCTAGCTCCGGCCATTTATCCAGATTGGAAGCCCAAAAAGAGCAAGGGTCCAGTGACACAGTCGTGGCTTCAATGTTTACTTGGAGATACTCCTGTACCATCGTCTCTAGGCGTTGACTATGTGTCAGACTTCTTGTCTCCTGTGGCCTTGCAAAGGATGGGCTAAAAAAGTGGTGAAATGATTCCGCAAAATTGATGTTACCAGCAGATACTGTGGTTCTGTTACGGTTTGAGTGCTGAACACTTGACGGTCCCACGGTTGGCAAGTTGGAACTGTGAGATTCACTACGTGCACCACTGGTATTTTGTGGAAAAGCACATGTAAGATTCTGCAACAGTCTCTGCTGATACTCCTGCATGCGTGCATCCCTTTCTATGGGAGGAATAATTTCTGCAAATTAACTTTTGTACCGGGGATCTAACAGTGTGGCAACCCAGTAGTCAGGATTATTTCTAATTCTCACAATTCGAGGGTCATGTTGCAGGTAGTGCAGCAAGAAGGCACTCATGTGTGTTGCGCATCCAGGAGCACCAAGTCCCTGTTGTGTTGGTGGCGAGGTAACAATCATGCTTCCTTCCTCTGTCCTCTCCCCCCAACCTCGCACAACAGAAATGTGATCAAGGTCTCCCTCATCTGATGAGTCTTCCATCAGTTCGTCCTCCACTTCTTCCTGGGCTCCTGCACCTTCCTCACTAGTTTGGCTGCTACCATGCGCCCTGGTAAAACCATCTCCCCCACCCTCACATGCCTGCCGCCTTGGTGCTGCCGACCGTCTGGACCTTGCAGATGTTAGCCCTTCCGCATACAACTCCTCCTCCTCTACTTCCTCCACCTCCTCTTGTGCCACCACCTGACTCCGAATTCTGTTTAACATGTGCTCCAGCATGTAAATCACCGGAATAGTCATGCTGATAATGGCATCGTCAGCACTAAACATCTTCGTCGCCATTTCAAAACTGTGCAGAAGGGTGCATAGGTCCCTGATCTGAGACCACTCCTCCAGCGTGATTTGCCCCACCTCTGGATCTCGTTGGCCCAGGCTATACGTCAGAACGTATTGCACCAGGGCTTGTCGGTGCTGCCACAGTTGCTGCAACATGTGCAGAGTTGAATTCCACCGGGTAGGCACATCGCATTTTAGCCGGTGAAGTGGCAGGCCCAACGACTTCTGTAGAGATGTAAGTCGCTGAGCTGCGGGATGCGAACGGCGAAAGTGAGCACACAGCGACCGTGCCCTCTGCAGAAGGCCATCTAGTCTGGGATAGTGGGCTAAAAATTGCTGGACAACCAGGTTCAACACGTGAGCCATACAAGGCACATGTGTGACATTGCCCCTGCGAAGGGCCGCACCCAGGTTTGCAGCATTGTCGCACACGGCCTTCCCTGGTTTCAGGTCCAGTGGAGACAACCATTCATGAAATTGGTTCTCCAGAGCTGACCACAACTCCTCAGCTGTGTGACTCACATTTCCCAGACATTTCAATGTAAAAACCGCCTGATGACGTTGAGCCCTACTGCCAGCATAGTAAGGAGGTGTGCAGGATCCCTTCTGCGCAGTTAGAAAGCTTGTGGCATGACCAGACAGGCTTTGGGTGCAGGTGGAAGACCAAGAGGAGGTTGAGGAGGCAGAAGCAGTGGAGGAACTTTGACATAAAGAGGATTGAAGCACAACTCGTGGGGACGGCAAGACTTGGACAGCAGCCCCTTGTCCTGCTGTCACCATAGTTACCCAGTGCCCAGTCAGCGACATGTAACGCCCCTGTCCATGCCTACTCGTCCAAGTGTCTGTGGTGAAATGCACCCTGTCACACACAGAGTTTCTCAAAGAAGCGGTGATGTTGTGTGCGACATGCTGGTGGAGCGCAGGCACACCTTTCTTTGAGAAGTAGTGCCGACTGGGCATCTGGTACTGGGGCACTGCGACGGACATAAGGTCTCGAAAATCCTCTGTGTCCACCAGGCGGAAAGGCAGCATTTCTGTAGCCAAGAACTTGCAGATGGTGAAATTCAACCTCTTAGCTTTCTCATGGCTAGGAGGAAATGGTCTTTTACTTGTCCACATCTGAGGGACCGAGGGCTGGCTATTGTGCTTAGACGGGGTTGATAAGGGTGTCCCCGGCAAACTGCCGGTCTGTGAGGAAGATGCAGGCGGACATGTTAGGTTGCCTTGATCCAAAGGTGGTGCTATCGATGTCGGACAGCGCTCAACACCAGCTGGTGTTACCACCTCCAAAGAAAATGATGACCTGCCAATCACGCTGGCTGTTGTGGGTAAAGAGGTGGCAGGTCTGCGCCCCAAAACAGGTGTGACTGCTGTCCCCCCAGTCACAGAGGATGAAGAGGCCGCGGATGCACAAGATATGGCAGACGGTGGTTGGCCCGGCCGGCTAGGCCGCATTGTAGCACACTGAGCTTCCCACTGCAACTTACGTCTCTGTCCAGGAAGGCACAACCTGACCTCGTCGTCACTAGCATCTTCCTCCACCTCCTCTGCTGACCTCATCTCTTGGCTGACTGTGGGTTGACAGTAAGTGGGATCTCCAACCTCATCATCATCACCCTGTGTGTTATCACACCCGTCGTCCTCAGAGCCAACCTGTTCCTGCCCTGACAAAAAACTAAAGTTGTCGCTCCAATCAGGTATTTGAGTCTTATCATCGTCTTCCTCATTGTCTCCACCAACAGGAGTTACAGTTTGGGAATGAGGGTCTACATTATGGTCAGAACCTTCTGCGTCTGGTCCTGGATCCGACTCATAAAGATTCTGGGCATCAGTGCAGATCATTTCCTCGTCTGGATTCACAGAAGCGCTGGAGTCGACCTCTGATTCCCAGGCTATAGTATGAGTAAACAGCTCTGCAGACTCAACCATCTGTTCTACCTCATACTCAGACGGGCAGCGGGAGATTTGGGAGCTGTGAGGAAGCAAGTGCGATTGGGGTGACACCTTTGAGAACTGGAGTATTTGTGATGTTGAAGTTGATGTGGAGGAGAGCCCACTTAAAGGAGCACTTGATATCCGTTGAAGCACCTGCTGTTTTTGTGCCTCATCTGGAATTTGTAGCGATTGGCGTGGCCGTAAGAATGGGATCTTATCACATTGTCCGCTAAAAGAAGTAGACATTTTAGTTTGGCTGGAAGATGGTCTTTCTTCTGCAGATGTTACTGCTGCTTTAACACCTACCCCACGGACACAACCTTTTTTCCCCTTCCCAACACGCCTATTCCCCTTTCCACCAGCAGCAGGCCTTTTTCCACTCATTTTGGTGGTTAACTAATTAACAACTCTGGAGTTGTTTGCACAAAAAAACAATGGATGGGAACCGATCAGAGCTGAGTGGCCAAACTGTGGTATTAGGCCAAAACTATTGGCTGGGTTAGATGCAGAAAAAAATTATATTCAATTTGCAACCTGATGGAGGTCAGTATAGATGGACTAATAGAGAAAGTCCCACACACAGCTAGAAGCCCAATATTTTTTCAGAGGTAGATGCAGAAAAAAATATATTCAGTTTGCAACCTGATGGAGGTCTGTATAGATGGATTAATAGAACAAGTCCCACACACAGCTAGAAGCCCAATATTTTTTCAGAGGTAGATGCAGAAAAAAATATATTCAGTTTGCAACCTGATGGAGGTCAGTATAGATGGACTAATACAACAAGTCCCACACACAGCTAGAAGCCCAATATTTTTTCAGAGGTAGATGCAGAAAAAAATATATTCAGTTTGCAACCTGATGGAGGTCTGTATAGATGGATTAATAGAACAAGTCCCACACACAGCTAGAAGCCCAATATTTTTTCAGAGGTAGATGCAGAAAAAAATATATTCAGTTTGCAACCTGATGGAGGTCAGTATAGATGGACTAATAGAACAAGTTCCACACACAGCTAGAAGCCCAATATTTTTTCAGAGGTAGATGCAGAAAAAAATATATTCAGTTTGCAACCTGATGGAGGTCTGTATAGATGGATTAATAGAACAAGTCCCACACACAGCTAGAAGCCCAATATTTTTTCAGAGGTAGATGCAGAAAAAAATATATTCAGTTTGCAACCTGATGGAGGTCAGTATAGATGGACTAATACAACAAGTCCCACACACAGCTAGAAGCCCAATATTTTTTCAGAGGTAGATGCAGAAAAAAAATATTCAGTTTGCAACCTGATGGAGGTCTGTATAGATGGATTAATAGAACAAGTCCCACACACAGCTAGAAGCCCAATATTTTTTCAGAGGTAGATGCAGAAAAAAATATATTCAGTTTGCAACCTGATGGAGGTCAGTATAGATGGACTAATACAACAAGTCCCACACACAGCTAGAAGCCCAATATTTTTTCAGAGGTAGATGCAGAAAAAAATATATTCAGTTTGCAACCTGATGGAGGTCTGTATAGATGGATTAATAGAACAAGTCCCACACACAGCTAGAAGTCCAATATTTTTTCAGAGGTAGATGCAGAAAAAAATATATTCAGTTTGCAACCTGATGGAGGTCAGTATAGATGGACTAATACAACAAGTCCCACACACAGCTAGAAGCCCAATATTTTTTCAGAGGTAGATGCAGAAAAAAATATATTCAGTTTGCAACCTGATGGAGGTCTGTATAGATGGATTAATAGAACAAGTCCCACACACAGCTAGAAGCCCAATATTTTTTCAGAGGTAGATGCAGAAAAAAATATATTCAGTTTGCAACCTGATGGAGGTCAGTATAGATGGACTAATACATCGAGTCCCATACACAGCTAGAAGCCCAATATTTTTTCAGAGGTAGATGCAGAAAAAAATATATTCAGTTTGCAACCTGATGGAGGTCTGTATAGATGGATTAATAGAACAAGTCCCACACACAGCTAGAAGCCCAATATTTTTTCAGAGGTAGATGCAGAAAAAAATATATTCAGTTTGCAACCTGATGGAGGTCACTATAGATGGACTAATACAACAAGTCCCACACACAGCTAGAAGCCCAATATTTTTTCAGAGGTAGATGCAGAAAAAAATATATTCAGTTTGCAACCTGATGGAGGTCTGCATAGATGGATTAATAGAACAAGTCCCACACACAGCTAGAAGCCCAATATTTTTTCAGAGGTAGATGCAGAAAAAAATATATTCAGTTTGCCATCTGATGGAGGTCAGTATAGATGGACTAATACAACAAGTCCCACACACAGCTAGAAGCCCAATATTTTTTCAGAGGTAGATGCAGAAAAAAATATATTCAGTTTGCAACCTGATGGAGGTCTGTATAGATGGATTAATAGAACAAGTCCCACACACAGCTAGAAGCCCAATATTTTTTCAGAGGTAGATGCAGAAAAAAATATATTCAGTTTGCAACCTGATGGAGGTCACTATAGATGGACTAATACAACAAGTCCCACACACAGCTAGAAGCCCAATATTTTTTCAGAGGTAGATGCAGAAAAAAATATATTCAGTTTGCAACCTGATGGAGGTCTGTATAGATGGATTAATAGAACAAGTCCCACACACAGCTAGAAGCCCAATATTTTTTCAGAGGTAGATGCAGAAAAAAATATATTCAGTTTGCAACCTGATGGAGGTCAGTATAGATGGACTAATACAACAAGTCCCACACACAGCTAGAAGCCCAATATTTTTTCAGAGGTAGATGCAGAAAAAAATATATTCAGTTTGCAACCTGATGGAGGTCTGTATAGATGGATTAATAGAACATGTCCCACACAGCTAGAAGCCCAATATTTTTTCAGAGGTAGATGCAGAAAAAAATATATTCAGTTTGCAACCTGATGGAGGTCAGTATAGATGGACTAATACAACAAGTCCCACACACAGCTAGAAGCCCAATATTTTTTCAGAGGTAGATGCAGAAAAAAATACATTCAGTTTGCAACCTGATGGAGGTCTGTATAGATGGATTAATAGAACAAGTCCCACACACAGCTAGAAGCCCAATATTTTTTCAGAGGTAGATGCAGAAAAAAATATATTCAGTTTGCAACCTGATGGAGGTCTGTATAGATGGATTAATAGAACAAGTCCCACACACAGCTAGAAGCCCAATATATTTTCAGAGGTAGATGCAGAAAAAAATATATTCAGTTTGCAACCTGATGGAGGTCTGTATAGATGGACTAATACAACAAGTCCCACACACAGCTAGAAGCCCAATATTTTTTCAGAGGTAGATGCAGAAAAAAATATATTCAGTTTGCAACCTGATGGAGGTCTGTATAGATGGATTAATAGAACAAGTCCCACACACAGCTAGAAGCCCAATATTTTTTCAGAGGTAGATGCAGAAAAAAATATATTCAGTTTGCAACCTGATGGAGGTCAGTATAGATGGACTAATACAACAAGTCCCACACACAGCTAGAAGCCCAATATTTTTTCAGAGGTAGATGCAGAAAAAAAATATTCAGTTTGCAACCTGATGGAGGTCTGTATAGATGGATTAATAGAACAAGTCCCACACACAGCTAGAAGCCCAATATTTTTTCAGAGGTAGATGCAGAAAAAAATATATTCAGTTTGCAACCTGATGGAGGTCAGTATAGATGGACTAATACAACAAGTCCCACACACAGCTAGAAGCCCAATATTTTTTCAGAGGTAGATGCAGAAAAAAATATATTCAGTTTGCAACCTGATGGAGGTCTGTATAGATGGATTAATAGAACAAGTCCCACACACAGCTAGAAGTCCAATATTTTTTCAGAGGTAGATGCAGAAAAAAATATATTCAGTTTGCAACCTGATGGAGGTCAGTATAGATGGACTAATACAACAAGTCCCACACACAGCTAGAAGCCCAATATTTTTTCAGAGGTAGATGCAGAAAAAAATATATTCAGTTTGCAACCTGATGGAGGTCTGTATAGATGGATTAATAGAACAAGTCCCACACACAGCTAGAAGCCCAATATTTTTTCAGAGGTAGATGCAGAAAAAAATATATTCAGTTTGCAACCTGATGGAGGTCAGTATAGATGGACTAATACAACAAGTCCCATACACAGCTAGAAGCCCAATATTTTTTCAGAGGTAGATGCAGAAAAAAATATATTCAGTTTGCAACCTGATGGAGGTCTGTATAGATGGATTAATAGAACAAGTCCCACACACAGCTAGAAGCCCAATATTTTTTCAGAGGTAGATGCAGAAAAAAATATATTCAGTTTGCAACCTGATGGAGGTCACTATAGATGGACTAATACAACAAGTCCCACACACAGCTAGAAGCCCAATTTTTTTTCAGAGGTAGATGCAGAAAAAAATATATTCAGTTTGCAACCTGATGGAGGTCTGTATAGATGGATTAATAGAACAAGTCCCACACACAGCTAGAAGCCCAATATTTTTTCAGAGGTAGATGCAGAAAAAAATATATCCAGTTTGCTACCTGATGAAGGTCAGTATAGATGGACTAATACAACAAGTCCCACACACAGCTAGAAGCCCAATATTTTTTCAGAGGTAGATGCAGAAAAAAATATATTCAGTTTGCAACCTGATGGAGGTCTGTATAGATGGATAAATAGAACAAGTCCCACACACAGCTAGAAGCCCAATATTTTTTCAGAGGTAGATGAAGAAAAAAATATATGCAGTTTGCAACCTGATGGAGGTCAGTATAGATGGACTAATACAACAAGTCCCACACACAGCTAGAAGCCCAATATTTTTTCAGAGCTAGATGCAGAAAAAATTATATTCAATTTGCAACCTGATGGAGGTCAGTATAGATGGACTAATAGAATGATGCTATGCCCAAAAGATTTTACTTCACTAGATGCAGTAAAAAAATTGGTATTCTATACACAGGTGGTATATCTTGCAACACAGATAGGCTACTCCACTGACTAACACACTCTGCAATAGGCCAAAAAGGATTAGCTTTGCTAGATTCAGCCAAATCCTGTGAAAAAAACTTGCACAGCACTGGCACAGACCTGCCTGCCAAAAACTGATAGGAACTGATGTAACCTAGTCCAGAAAAGGACTCCAATTACAATTAGTCTTTACTCCCACAATCTATCTATTTAAGAGCACAGACCTGCCTGATAAAAGTCGTAGGAAATGCTGTAACCTAGTCCTTAAAAGGACTGCAATCACAACTATTCCCTACTCCCAAGCTATCTGTAGATTTGTGCGAAAATTGGCTTGAAATTAACAAGGTATAGCGCACACAGCAACAGCGGTGCCGTCTAGCACGCAGCTGCAGCAGTGAGAAAATGGTGGCGACGGGGAAAATGGCTTGGTCTTATAGGGCAAGGACATGTGACATACACTGCCAATGACACATGCCCTTGCTTGTGTGAAAAAAAGCACTTCGCTCCGTGTGTGCGCTGCTGATAGGCTGACAGATTGCACCTCCCCACTGTAAATGCGGGAAAGAGGAAAAAAAAATGGAGATCTTCATTGTTCCTGCAGAGATCCATCCCCTGCCCCTCCCCCCACCCCGCTGTACACTCAAACTGCATATTAACATTAATTTTCATCATTACTGAGAAAAAATCCAGTTATGATTTTGGTGCACGAACAGTTATCGAACATAACCTCGAACAGCCGAATTTTTCTCAAATTGTTCGTGTTCGCCGAACGGCTCGAACACCGCCCAAAACAGCTCGAATTTGAGATTGGCGAACAGTTCGAGTAGAACAACGCTCATCTCTAGTAGCAACTACTGGGTCTCGCACTGTATTAGGCAAGACCAGGCCTCTGTGAACTGAGGTGACGTCAGTAAGGTTAGCTCAGTTTACAGCAGCCAAATCTCACCGAGTACAGCCCCAGTGCCGGACTGATGAGCGTCAGAACCAAGCCATGCTCAGGGTTTGGTACCGGACACTAGATGTCCATAACAAACCCCAAACTTTGGGTTCTCTCATCCCTAGTCTTCATTGCTTCAATAGTCTGTTAGATGAATATGCACACCACCTGAATAAATCTGCACGTGCTTGCTTGTGGGAAGACATTCTACCTAAATTTTCTTGCCCCATTCTATTTTCTAAAGGTATGTAGCATTTTTTTCTTTACCTTTAACATAAAAAGACTCTTTTTATTTTTTGAATACTTGGAAAACCGGACTTGGAACAGGGAGCAGTGGGCTCAGTGTTGAGGAGATTGGTGAGGTATGTTTTTTTTTTATTATTTTAACCTCTTGCCAGGCCTCCACTGTTCAGTGAGATGGGGGCCGCATTTTACTGCTATTTTGTGAAATTTGCATAGAGCAATTAACAAGAAAAATATATTCTCCAGATAGAGGCTAGTACAACATCTACATTATTATTATCCTGCAAAAAATCATGTCTGTTGTGAATGTAGTCATTTATATTAACATTGTAACATTACTATTATCTATATACAGTATAGTTTGAGAAAAAATATTCAACACCCATTTCAAATGAGGTAAATTAGCAAAATTTACTAACTTTCTGTGGTTTATTGTAAACCAAATTAAACAAAAAAAATGTAAATAGCTCATCACACCTAACATAACAAGTGGTTTATTTAAATTAAACATAAATGCCATTTTAATGACTACTAAAGTCTCACAATTATTCACTTTCCTTCCCATGCCCCCAAATAGAATCTTTAATAATTTGTTTATGAGGTGTTGTCTTAGAAACACCTGATGCAATTGTCAAGGGCTTCATAAAATATGTGGTTTAGATAAAACACATCAAATACCCAGAATAGCTAGGACAGCTGTCAACTGTGACAATTGATTGCAAAAAGGTCAAGATAATGGTCCAAAACTTAAGACAAGAGATCACTATCTTTTACAAACAAGGAAAAAATATATAAAAGTATAGCAATGGCATTGAGTGCACCTAGAAATGCAATTTGTAAGTTAAGGGTTAAAGGAACACTTGATACAGTTTCTAGATGTGAAAAAAGAAGCTCTCACTGGTGCCACCAGAGAAGGCAAGTGGTCAAAAACCCTAGAGTGACTGCAAATGACCTTCAGGAGGATTTGTTGGCAGTAAGCACTGACCATGGATAACAACACAGTTAATGCTGAATATCTCCATAACCGAACTTCAAGAAATACAAATCTACTGACCCAGAAGCACAAGAAAAGTTGAAGATATGCTCAAATGAATATAAATAAGTCATAGAAATTGTGGGGTTCTGTTCTATAGAGTAATGAAACAAAACTGGAACTTTTCAGGCCTATGAATCAGCAGTAGGTCTAGAGGATGACGAATGAAGTGTACACAGAAGGGAACAACCCACGTACAATGAAATATGATGGTAGCTCAGAGATATTCTTGGCTGCTTTGCTTCCTCCTACACTGGAAACCTGCAACCTATGGAAGGCAAAAATACAATCAAGTGTAAGGAGATCTTAGAAAAAATGTTGTAGTTTCTGAGTGGAAGCTAAAACTTGGGCATCATTGGACAATGATCCCAAACATACCTCAAACTCTACCAATGCTTGGTTTTAGAAGAAGTCCTGGTAGATTATGCAGTGGTGATCACAGTCATCTTACAGTAAGCCATCAGTGGAATTTGAAAATAATGTGATTGCAGATTTGTGAATCCTCACATCGCATGCCCCATGTGCTGTGCAAATTCCAGATACAGTCTAGTCGGAATGTGGCCAGAAGTTTGCAACTCGCTGTTGGCACTGATGTAATAATGATCGACTGTTCTGCTGCGTTTCTACCCCTGAAGATAACAATCGCACAATGTATACAGTGTTATGCTCTTTCTCTATGTAATGTGAATAGTGATATGCATCTTTCATATTGTATGATGATAATGTACAGCGTATATGAATGTAAAGCGTTAATGTATAATGTGAGTAGAGCATAGTGCAGAGAAAGCACAGGGTTAGACCTGAGATAGTATAAGTACTGTTATGCTCGCGCTCGGACTGACTGGCGTGAGCGTGATTAGTGATCCCACTGTACCATGAACCAAGGAGTGCCTAGAGGGGCGTAACTAAGTATCAACCCGATCCGACCAAGGTCGCACAGCGGCTCAATTGACTCTGTGAACCAAGGAGGAACTGAGCAGAGGGACCAGGTGCTATTCCAAGTCAGACCCCGGTCACAGCTGTTGACCCACAAAGGGGAATGCAGGAACAGGCAGGTTAGACTGGCATACAGGCAGGTGGGTATTGGCAGGCACGGCTGGCATGCGGACGGGTGGGTACTGGCAAGCACGGCTGGTATGTAGACAGGTGGACACTGGCAAGCACGGCTGGTATGCAGACAGGAGGGCACTGGCAAGCACGGCTGGAGTGCAGACAGGGAGATACTGGCAAGCACGGCAGGAGTGAAGACAGGGAGATACCAGCAGGTTGGAGCGCAGGCTGGATAGGGTCCAGTACAGACTTGGAGACAGGAACAGAGCCGCAGATGCGGTAGACAAGCAGAGTAAAGCGAAACCGCCAGAGGACAAGGCAGAGCAGAGAGGAACCGCCGGTGCGGTGGGCAAGGCAGAGCAGAGAGGAACCGCCAGAGCGGTGGTCAAGGCAGAGCAGAGAGGAACCGCCGGAGCGGTGGTCAAGGCAGAGCAGAGCGGAACCGCTGGAGCGGTGGACAAGGCAGAGCAGAGCGAAACCACAGGTGCGGTGGACAAGGCAGAGCACACCGAAACCACAGGTGCGGTGGACAAGGCAGAGCAGAGCGAAACCGCAGGTGTGGTGGACAAGGGAGAGCATAGTGAAACCGCTGGCGCGGTGAGCAAGCAGAGCCGAACAGGGCTGAAGGTGCAGGCAGAGAGGACAGGGCTCTGTTCACATGGAACAAGCTGGAAAATGCAGGAAGATGGCTAGAACACAGGAGGTAGATACGGAGGAAGAGAAAAGGGACAAGCAAAACCAGATAAACACAAGGTACTTACTATGAAGTAGCGAGTGGACACAAAACTCACAAACAGAAGTACAGAGACAACGAGTTGGAGTTAGGTGCATGTTCAGATACTGCAGGAAAAGGGAAGGTACGGACATTGAGACAAACAGGTAACAGGCTAAGATACAGTTCAGACAGGAACTGCTACTGCAACGAGAAAGAAGAACGAGCCTGGGTACACAGCCCCCAGAGTGGCGGAAACAGACTAGCAGTCAGAGATTACAGGCCTGGGTATGCAGCCCCCAGAGTGGCGGAAACAGACTAGAAGTCAGAGATAACAGGCCTGGGTATGCAGCCCCCAGGGTGGCAGAAACAGACTAGAAGTCACAGGTAACAGGTCTGGGTATGCAGCTCCCAGAGTGGCGGAAACAGACTAGATACAGGACAGGACCTGGCAATACAGTTGCAAAGACAAACTGAGTGAAGGTGTTGCTCAGGCACCTCCTTCTGGGTGGAGGGGGTTTAAATATCCAGTGACTCACAGGAATAGGCTGGGGATGCATTAGGAGTGCTTCCACAGCAGCTATAAGAATCAGAAAGTAACTGGGCCGCCGCCCTAAGCAATCAGACAAGAGACACAGCATGAACTGGAGGAAGGTTTGCAGACTGGACTGACAGGTAAGATTGCGGTCTTGCATAGTGGGAGGTGGTGCACTATGCAAGCACACCACCAGGGATGTTACAATACCCCCCCTTTACGCCCCCTCTTCTTCAAGCCTGCAAGGGTCTTCTGCAGAGAATTTGGAGGCCAATCCTTCTGTTCAAGAGGATTACCTCTTCTGTCCATTAGAGGAAACTAAACTGATCTCATCATCTAGGTGACTAGGTTGCTTCCTCCTATCAAGCCATCCTCAGCAACAGATGAAGTGGGTGAAGTACCAGGAACAGCACACAGGAAAGTCTCTCTCCATTTGTTTTCAGGTAGCACCCTGGTGGATTCAGGAGACAACTGGAGGTCCTCCGCCTGGTTGGAGGGGTGCAGAGACTCGGGGGTAACCACCGCCTTGACATACACTTTGCCAAGCTTACTGGATAAAGTGGGCGGCGTACCAGGTACCTGGTGTAGGAAAGTCTCTCTCCGTTTATCAGGTAGCACCCTGGGAAATTCAGGAGACAACTAGAGGTCCTCCGCCTCGTTGAAGGGGTGCAGAGACTCGGGGGTAATCACTGCTTTGATGTACACTTTGCCAAGCTTACTGGATGAAGTGGGCGAAGTACCAGGTACAGGGTGTAGGAAAGTCTCTCTCCCTTTGTTATCAGGTAGCACCCCGGAGGATTCAGGAGACAACTAGAGGTCCTCTGCCTGGTTGGAGGGGTGCAGAGACTGGGGGGTAAACACCGCCTTGATGGACGTATGACCAGATTTATTAGAGACGGAGGGTCCTTGCTTAAGGACCATCTTCAGACTGGTTTCAGAGATGACATGTCTGTAAGGCAGGATGGTACCTGAAGCCAGATCATTGGTACAATCATTGAGACTTTGTGGGGACATCGCCTCCGCTTCTCTTCCTTCGGAGACTTCAGCGTACAGCGAGTCAGCGACTTGCAGATCTGGTGAAGAAGAAGAAACTGCTGACTGTCCTGAAAATGTGGGGACTGGACTCTCCTTTTACCTTAGCAGTCCCCCAGAATACACCATGCAGGATCTCCAGACCTGAGCAGGCACTAGATCTCTCGGCTCTGGACGACCTGTGGGTAAGTCAGTCAGCACCAGGAATGTGAACTTCTTCATGTGTAATGCTCCAATCTGGAGCTTAATTTGTACAGACATATTTTGACGGTTTCTGAGTAGGGCTCGTCCTTCTGCTGACAATACCCAAACCTGCTTCTGGAGTTGTTGGACGGGAATCAGACACCAACTCTTCAAGGCTTTAAGCCCGAAACTTCCGGTAAATCCGAGGCCTTCACTTGCCACGGAGACAGTCATGGTCATCTGTGGAGAGGAAACACTAACGCCAAGGGCAGCCTCTCCTACAGGCCTAATGTCTTGGGATTCTCCAACCTTCGCTGGACAAAGACCTTCAGGGGGTCCCAAACCACCGCAGCGGGACCGCAATCTGATTTTGTGACTGAGTTCTGGCTTCTGCTTTGCTTGACGAACATAGTCATCCTTCATGGATTCTGTGCGGAAAGCTGCCTCTACAGGCTGGGGAACAGGAGGTCTTTGGGAGGACAGAACCTGGCATGACGGTTTACCTCTACGCCTTGCACATCTGGACTGCCTCTTGAGGTTGGTAAGAGAAGTAATCTGTGGAGCATAGTCATCCTGTGTGGATTCTGGGTGGGCAGCAGTCTCTTCGGGCTGGAGGACTGGTAGGCTACCTACACACATTACCCATCGGGGCTGCTCCGGGATATTGGGAAGGGAAGCTTTAGCAGAAGATTCAGGATTAGGGTCATCGAAGACCATTAGAAAGGCCACCAGGAAGGCCTGCAGGTCAAAGATGATAGGATCCCATGCTTCCAATAGGGGGGTGATCCATTTCAAGGCATCATAGAATCATAGAATCATAGAATGTAGAGTTGGAAGGGACCTCCTGGGTCATCTGGTCCAACCCCCTGCTCAAAGCATGCATCACCCGCTAGGTAGGACATCAAGAATGCTACTTTAACCCGATCAGTAGGAAAATAGTGAGCATAGAACTTGAAATGCAGCATGCATTGCTCCACAAATGCACGGCTTCGTTTTGGATCCCCATAGTACCGTGGTGGATCCGTAGGAGCGAGTGCTGAGAGATCCATTTGGGCTGATGCGTAAATCGCCTGGGCCATAGCTTGAGAAAAAATGTTTTCTTGTTGCACGTATTCGGCAGACAAGGATTCTAAAATGTCTCGCAGTGCGATAGGCCGTGGGGCTCAATGGGAACCATGGCCTGAGCAAACTGTTACGCTCGCGCCCGGACAGACTGACGTGAGCGTAATTAGTGATCCTACTGTACCATGAACCGAGGAGTGCCTGGAGGGGCGTAACTAAGTATCAACCCGATCTGACCAAGGTCGCATGGCGGCTAAGTCGACTCCGTGAACCAAGAAGAAACTGAGAAATGGGACCAGGTGCTACTCCAGCTCAGACTCCGGTCACAGCTGTTGACCCACACCGGGGAATGCAGGAACAGGCAGGCTAGACTGGAATACAGGCAGGTGGGTATTGGCAGGCTTGGCTGGTATGCAGACAGGTGGGTAGTGGCAAGCACGGCTGGTATGCAGACTCGTGGACATTGGCAAGCACGGCTGGTATGCAGGCAGGTGGGCACTGGCAAGCACAGCTGGTATGCAGACAGGTGGGTACTGGCAAGCATGGCTGGAGTGCAGACAGGAATATACTGGCAAGCACGGCTGGAGTGCAGACAGGGAGATACTAGCAGGTTGGAGCGCAGGCTAGATAGGGTACAGTACAGACTGGAAGACAGGAACAGAGCCGCAGATGCGGTAGACAAGCAGAGTAAAGCGAAACTGCCGGAGCGGAGGACAAGGCAGAGCAGAGAGGAACCGCCGGTGTGGTGGGCAAGGCAGAGCAGAGAGGAACCGCCGGAGTGGTGGTCAAGGCTGAGCAGAGAGGAACCGCCAAAGCGGTGGTCAAGGCAGAGCAGAGCGGAACCGCCGGAGCGGTATACAAGGCAGAGCAGAGCGAAACCGCAGGTGCGGTGGACAAGGCAGAGCAGAGCGAAACCGCAGGTGCGGTCGACAAGGCAGGGCAAAGCGAAACTGCAGGTGCGGTGGACAAGGCAGAGCAGAGCGAAACCGCTGGCGCGGTCGACAAGGCAGAGCAAAGCAAAACCGCAGGTGCGGTGGACAAGGGAGAGCAGAGCGAAACCGCTGGCACGGTGAGCAAGCAGAGCCGAACAGGGCTGAAGGTGCAGGCAGGGAGGACAGGGCTCTGTTCACATGAAACAAGCTGGAAAATGCAGGAAGATGGCTAGAACACAGGAGGTAGATACGGAGGAAGGGAAAAGGGACAAGCAGAACCAGATACACAAAAGGTACTTACTATGAAGTAGCGAGTGGACACAAAACTCACAAACAGAAGTACAGAGACAATGAGTTGGAGTTAGGTGCAGGTTCAGATACTGCAGGAAAAGGGAAGGCACGGACATAGAGACAAACAGGCAACAGGCTAAGATACAGTTCAGACAGGAACTGCTACTGCAACAAGATACAAGAACGAGCCTGGGTATTCAGCCCCCAGAGTGGTGGAAACAGACTAGAAGTCAAAGGTAACAGGCCTGGGTATGCAGCCCCCAGAGTGGCGGAAAGAGACTTGCAGTCAGAGATAACAAGTCTGGGTATGCATCCCCCAGAGTGGCAGAAAAAACTAGAAGTCAGAGATAACAGGCCTGGGTATGCAGCCCCCAGGGTGGCAGAAACAGGCTAGAAGTCACAGGTAACAGGTCTGGGTATGCAGCCCCCAGAATGGCGGAAACAGACTAGATACAGGACAGGACCTGGCAATCCCGTTGCAAAGACAAACTGAGAGAAGGTGTTGCTCAGGCACCTCCTTCTGGGTGGAGGGGGTTTAAATATCCAGTGACTCACAGCAATAGTCTGGGGATGCATTAGCAGTGTGCCCACAGCAGCTATAAGAATCAGGAAGTAACCGGGCCGCTGCCCTAAGCGATGAGACAAGAGACACAGCATGAACTGGAGCAAGGTTTGAAGGCTGGACTGACAGGTAAGATTGCGGTCTTGCATAGTGGGAGGTGGTGCACTATGCAAGCACACCGCCAGGGACGTTACAAGTACTGTTCTTAAAGTTAAGTGGCTTAGCTACGGCATAGGACATGAGATAAGGGCAATACTTAGTCTATATGATAGGAAAGTATAGGATATACTGTAGTTAAAGAATAGAACTAGCGCAGTGGGTGGGGATTAGTGTTTATTAAAGGTGGGCACTTCCTAGAAGTGACAGGAGATAGAGAAGTGTAGTAACAAGTCCAAGTTCAAGCCCAGTGGACTTCTAGGGGCAGCATGTGTATACCATTCGAGGCAGTGGGATGCCATACTAGAATCCCGAGCGGACTCTCTTGTCGCACGCGGAGCCCAAGGTCTGGCATAGGGACTGTCGGTCACATCTTGACCTTTGGCATACAGAGGAAGATGGAGAGGGACCTGCCAAGATAATGGGTTCCAGGTGCACTGCCAAATGGAAGGGAGATCCTTGGGGCTAACAGAGCCAGTGGGCGTAGGGATGCTTAAAGAATGAATGGCAGCGCTGAAGATGTATTGTGCTTAGAAAGTAAGGAACATCAAGTGCTGTGCCCTATCCCACATATTACACCATGATGAACTTTAACTGACTAGCAAATGTTTGCTTGTTGCAATTAACTTGGTGTCCCCTGCATTGTGCATGGCGGCTCTTGAGGATGTAGGCCTGAAGACAGTGAAGGACTGTGGCCTACAAGTGACTGTGATGCCTCACACACCTGACAGCACACTGAGACTGGGACACTGTTTTCCTGTAAAGTGCCAGAGCGTAACTGAACAGCAGCTCAGTCATGACTACCACTCTTGGCCACTTTACACTGGCACCAGAGATTCCTTACAGCATGCAGTGCATGCGATGAGAGGATTCACAACTCTGCAGTCAGATAGAGTAAAAACAATTTTACATCTTGTTTTTTTCCCTTTACCAATATTTATGAACCACCACACCACTTTTTCCAACAAACACAAATATGGCTAAAGCTTTATATGAAGCTCTGAATACATTATTCAATGTTGAAGGAGATCTACTTAGCAAAATGCACTAAAATTCTGTAACAAATTGCACTAAAAGTATATGGAATGCTCCAAATTTATAATGTATTTAAGCATTTTATAAAATAACAATTTACAAAACTATCTAGGAAAATGGTAGTGACATCAAAAGGTAAAATATGCTAAATTGCTCTAGCGATTTCAATTTTGGATCAAGAGATCTAGAGATAAATTTTGGCAAAATATTGGTGCTGTAAATAGCAATTCTGCCACTATCATCCTATTAATGATAAATTAACTTGCTAAAATGTCACTGTGAAAAGATGATTTATATCACCCTTTCAAAACTATCCTTGAAACTACATTTTTAGTTGCAACACCTTTAGCAGCACTAATCAGTGCTAATATTTTTTTTTTGCTTTTGTTGCAGATGTCTATGTATGAGGATTTGAAAGTAATACCTCTTATTTTATTTTGTTGACTGCACATTGTCTGAGCGGGATGCTGGTGGTGTTTTAGTAAAGATTAAAACTTCCCACTAATATCCTAGTAATTTTTTTGAGGTAGTCTACCAAAATAGCATTTGTCACATAGGAGCATACGAGACAGAGATATGCCATTGAATTCCTCCATGATGGAAAAATAACATACTTTGACATCAATTGACGCTTGATGATGATTTACAGGTGATACAGTGGATGTGAGCATAGTGAGACAGTGCATGTATGGCGTATTTCAATAGTGGCAAAAATGATGCAAAAGACTTGTTCTGGGCATCCCTGCACGGCTGTCATCTCTCAAAATGAAGATTGCCTCTTCTGAGAGGAAGAGGACTGAGACTCTAGTGCTACCTATTGGAGGCAGCAATTCTAAAAGTCAATATCGGCAATTTAACAAGCCTTGCTATATAACTTAGGATGAAAGCCAAGCAAAAATCTCAATTTGCAGACGCAATGTATCTGGATATTGCCCCTCGTCAGTGCAAAGTACGAGATCAGATTTAGTGTCTGCAAATTAAGATTCTGGTTTGCCTTTTATCCTAAGTCATATGACAAGGCTCAATATTGACTTTTAGGATTGCTACTTTCAATAGGTGGTACTAGAGTCCTAGACCTCTCCCTCTCTGGAGAGGCAATTTTCATATTTAATTTCCCAGAGGAGCATGCATGACGTATATAAGACTCCTCACTTTGGTATGCCAGGCCTGGCTTGTCACTCTCCACAAGGAGAAATGTTACACCTTTGGTGTAAAAATTACACCAAAGTAAAAAGAAAAAAATGACTATTAAAAGTGCTTGTAAAATATGCTTGATTATCTGAAGGTTTACATGGACCTATTAGTCTTTGTTGACCCTCCTATTATCATGATGATTATAAAGGACTGCCCATAGAGATTATTAAAGGTGTGATTTTCTACTATAGGGTGTGAACAATTTCATTAGAATAACAACCAGTATCTATTCAGTTGTTTCTATTCTAATGAATGAAAAATGATCACCCCAAATTAAGACTGGGCTCAGACAGCTATATGAAAAGTTAAAAGATAAAAGCTTTAACTTGTATTGTCATCCATATGTCCATTTTTGACAACTGTTTGACATTTGTAAGACATTTGTTTTAAACATCAACAATTAAAAAAAAATACAAGGCCACATACAGTTTCCTATTTTACAAATTATAATGGATCAGTTAACACTAGTTCCGTACCGATGATGTCTCCATAGCATACATTTTTTTTTTACACAATACATTAAGTTTAATGGGTGAGTCTGATCCCAAAAAATAGATCAGAGCAGTACTTGCTGCGCTTTTTACACATTCTTTTTCCTATTAATTTGCATTGGTCCATGCGCAATATATTTTGAACATTGGTAGCATATGGATGAAAAATATGCTAGTGAGAACTAGCCCTGAGAAAAAAAAAAAAAAATCTTAAAATGTACCATAGTACCATATTTTACTCAATATGAATATTTATAAACCTATTCATAAATACTTTTTTTGTTTTCTGATCTCAATTACTAAAGTAACTAATACATAAAAAATGTAACATTTCATATTTCCAACATGTTGCTGTTCCATCAGAGTAAAGTTTAGTTTCACCACAAATGTCTGGATGAGCAGAATATAGTTTTCTAGAAGTTGTAATTGGTAAAGGTAATTAGAGTTAAGGATGTGATGCATTAAATACTTATTTTCATTTTTGGCATGTAGACATCATAACATGCTTCCTTTATGTTTTGTATTTTATTTTTAGAATTGTGCACATCATTTTGATTCTAATGTGTAACATGATATTTACTTGCTAAAAAATGCAATGAAGCTTACTAGTCTACATGCTCTTACTCTTAAAGTAGGTGAAGATGATGTGCGCTTAGTCTTTTCTTTGGTGTAATTTGACTATGTACCACAAGGTTGCAAGACATTGTGTGTTCATTCTAGATATGACAGCATGAAGCCTGCATATTTATATAAAATAAATTAAAGTTAGGAAGAGACAGTTGAAATCCTTCTGAAAGAATTTTGTCCATATCACATCTCCCAAAGCAAGTGTAACTTTTATGATTGACACAACAATGCTGAAGCAGACACCGTACATTTCTGGATAACATTTCTGCAGAAGTCTTTTCACAGAGATGACTTGTCACTGCATCCTTTCACCAAAGACTTATATCCACAAACAAGCTTTTCTTGAACATCAAGAAGCCTCATATCTCTGCCTTTTCCCATATTTTCTTGAGCAAACATAATTACTGAAGCACTTCAAAGAAAATCCCACTCTCCACTTGACTTTAAAATAATCCCATGTTCCCCTTGGAGCATTCTGGGTATGTGACAAAGAGCAGAATCTTGTCCTGTTGTCTGTCTTTTTGTAGTTGTTATTTTTTTAGAACAGTGGCATCTTCAAATGCATCTGTCGGGCTGGGGAGAACACTGCCTGACTTGTACTTACTTACACATTAGCACAAAATTATGTACCAACAAAATCCTTAATTTTTAATAATTTGCTTGATATGTTATTGACAGCTTCATTAAGATGAAAGTCTGCAAGCACCTCCATGTGGTGCTTCAGTCTGAAATAATGAAGTTGCAATAAATTTTAATAAGAGAAAAAAAACTTGTGATTTTTACAGTTTATTTGTCTTTGTGTTATTTTTATTATTTTAACATAATAAAAATATTAATGTACGGTGTATTTTTTGCCACTGTTAACATGGAAATGTAAACTTATCTGGAGATTAAGAAAAATCTAAAGATAAAGACATAATTTGATATATATATACAGGGTGGTCCAAAAGTAGGTGTACAGAAAGTGTAATAAGGTTATGAGGGGGGGAGATTTATCAAACATGGTGTAAAGTGAAACTGGCTCAGTTGCCCTTAGCAACCAATCAGATTCCACTTTTCGTTCCTCACAGACACTTTGGAAAATGAAAGGTGGAATCTGATTGGTTGCTAATGGCAACTGAGCCAGTTTCACAGATCTAGTTTTCACAGATAGATCTCCCCCAAATCTGTTTTCTTTTCAGATAATTCAGATAACACATAATGGCAAGTAATTTAAATACAGATCAAAGAAAATGTATTTTAAGTATTGGAAATCTCAAAATGCTGAAACCGTTAGAGCAAATTGGGTTGAAACATTTGGTACTCAAGCCACAAAGAGACAAACGATTTACCATATTCATGACAAATTCAATGCCACTGGCTCAATCCTTAATGCTCCAAAAACTGGTCGACCCAAAACAGTCTGTACAGAAGATAATAAGCAACTTGTTGCTGAAACATTTGTTCAGAGTCCAAAAAAGTCCACCAGAAGAGCCTCTTTGGAATTGGGAATTTCACGAGCTTCTATCATGCGAATACTGAAATCTATTGGGTGGAAAGCTTATCGTCCACGTCTATTTCATGGTTTATTGAAGAATGATCCAGACAGGCGGCTGCAATTTAGTGTTTGATAAATCTACGCCTTCATAACCTTATTTCACTTTCTGTCCACCTACTTTTGGACCACCCTGTATATATATATACAGTACAGACCAAAAGTTTGGACACACCTTCTCATTTAAAGATTTTCAGTATTTTCATGACTTTGAAAATTGTACATTCACACTGAAGGCATCAAAACTGTGAATTAACACATGTGGAATTATATACTTAACAAAAAGTGTGAAACAACTGACAATATGTCTTATTCTCTTGATGAGCTTCAAGAGGTAGTCACCGGAAATGGTTTTCACTTCACAAGTGTGCCCTGTCAGGTTTAATAAGTGGGATTTCTTGCCTTATAAATGGGGTTGAGACCATCAGTTGTGTTGTTCAGAAGTCAGGTGGATACACAGCTGATAGTCCTACTGAATAGACCGTTAGAATTAGTATTATGGCAAGAAAAAGCAGCTAAGTAAAGAAAAATGAGTGGCCATCATTACTTTAAGAAATGAAGGTCAGTCAGTCCGAAAAATTGGGCAAACTTTGAATGTGTCCCCAAGTGCCGTAGCAAAAACCATCAAGCGCTACAAAGAAACTGGCTCACATGAGGGCAGCCCCAGGAAAGGAAGACCAAGAGTCACCTCTGCTTCTGAGGATAAGTTTATCCGAGTCACCAGCCTCAGAAATCGCAGGTTAACAGCAGCTCAGATTAGAGACCAGGTCAATGCCACACAGAGTTCTAGCATAAATATATATATACAACAGGTGAAATAATTATTGAATGTGTCACCAACTTTCTGAGTAAATACATTTCTGTAAGTGCTATTGATATGAAACCCTCTCCAGATGTCGGAAACAACCCATCCAATCTAGACAGGCGAAGAAATCACACCATAGATATCCATAAATTAAGTCATGTGTAATAATGAGGAATGACACAGGAAAAAAGTATTGAACACATGAAGAAAGAGAGGTGCAAAAAACCATGGAAAGTCATGACACCAGCAGAAATCTATCAGTGATTAGAAAGCAATCCTGCCAATTAGTGAAAAATAATATCAGCTTGTTCAGCTGCTAGTCTATAAAAAAGTGTCTCATTACCAAGATGTCATGCAAGAAATATTTTATGATGGGTAAAACATAAACCAGTGAGATGATTCAAGACCTTTGCAACTTTATTGTTGCAAAACTTACTGATTGCATTGGTTACAGAAAAATTTCTGAACTACTGAATATTCCAGTGAGCATTGTTTGGGCCATAACCTGGAAGTGGAAAGAAAATAATTTCTCTGCAAGATATCAGACAGAGGAGCGAAAATAATTATCCGAACAGTTGTCCAAGAGCCAAGGACCACCTGTGGAGAGCTACAGAAAGAACTGGAATCAGCAGATAGAATTGTTTCAAGGAAAATTATAAGTAATGCACTCCACCTCCATGGCCTGTAAGCACACTTACTGCGCAATACTCCATTGCTTAACAGAAAGCATGTTCAAGAGCATTTAAAGTTTGTTCAACATCATTTAGACAACTTGGGAGAATATAGTCTGGTCAAATGAGACAAGGACTTAACACTTTTGATGCCAAAATGCACACCATGTTTGGAGCTGAAAAGTCACTGCATACCACCCCAAAAACACCATACCAACAGTGAAGTTTGGAAGTGGGAACATCATGGTATGGGTCTGTTTTTCAACATACCGCACTAGTAAACTTCAAATGATTGAAGGAAGCATGAATGGACACATGTACAGAGATATTCTTGACAAAAATCTGCTTCCATCTACCAGAATGATGGAGGTGAAACATGGGTGAGTATTTCAGCAAGACAATGATCCCGAACACATAGAAAAGGATACTCTCAATTAGTTTCAGAAAAAGACAATAAAGCTGCTAGAATGGCCTAGCCAATCACCTGACCTAATTTCAATAGAAAATGTAAGGAAGGAACTAAAGCTCAGAGTTCATAGAAAGAGCCCACGGAGCCTTTAGGACTTGAAGAGTGTTTGTGTGGAAGAATGGGCCAAAATCCCAGCTGAGAAAAGCATGCAACTAGTTTCTCAATATAGGAGGCGTATTGAAGCTGCCATCACCATCAAAGACTTTTATACGAAGTATTAAATAAATTTCAGTAAGAGTGTTCAATACTTTTTACCTGAGTGTTTTTTCATTACTACACATAACTAAATTTATGGACATCTATGGTTGGATATCTTTGCCTGTGTGGATTGGATGAGATGGGTTTATATACATTGCCGAAAATATATTTTCTGGAACCCTTGAAATTGTTCCAGAAAATGAAGTATTTATCCCAGAAAATTATTGCAGTTACACATGTTTTGTTATACACATGTTTATTTCCTTTGTGTGTATTGGAACAACCCAAAATAAAAAGAGCAAATTGGACATAATTTCACACTAACTCCCCAAAATGGACCTTGTTTCACCTGTGGTATGTAACAGGTGTGAGCAATATGAAATCAGACCTGAAACCAGATGAAAAGGGGAGAAGCTTACCCAATCATTTCATTGTGTTGTCTGTGTGTGCCACACTAAGCATGGTGAACAGAAAAAGGAGAAGAGAACTGTCTAAACACTTGAGAACCAAAATTGTTGAAAAATAGCAAAAATCTAAATTTTGCAAGTCTGTCTTCAAAGATCTTCATGTTTCTATGTCCACAGTGCGTAACATAATCAACCCATGGCACTGCTAATTTCTTTGGATGTGGATGGCAGGGAAAATGTATGAAAAATTTGCAATGCAGGATAGTCCGGATGGTGGATAAGCAGCCCAAATCAAGTTCCAAAGAAATTCAAGCTGTCCTGCGGGCTCAGGGTACATCAATGTCAGCACAAGCTATTCGTCAACATTTGAATAAAATAAAATGCTATGGCAGGAGGCCCAGGAGGACCCCGCTGCTGACACAGAGACATGAAACAGCTAGACTGTAGTTTCACAAAATGTACGTTAGTAAGCCAAAATTCTTCTGGGAAAGTGTCTTGTGGACAGATGAGACCAAGATAAAGCTTTTGGTGAAGCCCATTCTTCTACTGTTTACAGAAAACAGAATGATGACTACAAAGAATAGAGCACAGTACCTACAGTCAAATATGGTGAAGGTTCAAAAATGTTTTGGGGTTGTTTTGCTGCCTTTTGCATTGGGTGCCTTGACTGTGTGCAAGGCATCATGAAATCTGAAGATTACCAAAGGATTTTGGGTCGCAATGTAGAGCCAAGTTTCAGAGAGCTGGGTTTGCATCCTAGGTCATGGGTCTTCCAGCAAGACAATGGCCCCAAACATACTTCAAGAAGCACTGAGAAATGGATGGAACCAGAGCAATGGAGATTTCTGAAGTGGCCAGCAATAAGTCCGGATCTAAATGCCATTGAACACCTGTGGAGAGATCTTAAAATTGCTGTTGGGAGAATGCACCCTTCAAATATAAGAGACTTGGAGCAGTTTGCAAAAGAAGAGTGGTCAAAATTCCAGTTGAGAGGTGTAAGAAGCTTGTTGATGGTTATAGGAAGTGATTAATTGTAGTTATTTATTCCAAAGGGTGTGCAACCAAATATTAAGTTGAAGGTGCCAACAATTTTGTCCGGCTTATTTTCAGGGTTTTGTTTGAAATTATTATTATTGCATAATTATTATTATTGTATAACAAAACGTGTAATTTCAATCATTCTCTGGAACAATTTTTTTAATTATATTACAGGTATGTACCTGGTATGTACGTAGGGGGCTTTGCACTTAATTTTTTGCCTGTGCTGGTTTTTATCTTGTTTCATATATTTATACAGCTCTGGCAAAAATTAAGAGACCACTGCATAGTTTTCTAAAAATCACCTTCTCTACATGTCTGACAGCCATTCCATTCCAGTGTCAGTTGAATTCCAACCAAAGTACACCGCATTCTACTTAATGTGCTTCTGATTAGGTGATCACGTGAACCAAATCTTATGTAACGAGGGAAAGTATAAAAAACACTGCTGTGGTCTTCACAATCCTCTTGCAATAGGACAAGCTGGATGGCAAAACAAGTGCTACAAATAGCCCAAAAGTAAATTGAATGAAAAAATAACTTTTAACCGTGCCAAAGGAGTTGAAAAGAAAAGTCTTGAGTGAGGAAAAGAAGAGCTCAATTCTGGCTTTACTAGCAGAGGGATACAGTGAGTGTCATGTTGCCTCCATCCTTAAAATTTCGAAGACTGCAGTCCATTACAACAAGGTCAAGCAGACTCCTCTGGTGGGCTCTGGCTTCTCCATCAGGGGAGTTGAGAGTGCCAAGGTGAGGAGCATGATGATGATAGAAGTTAGCTTCTGCTTTGTTTTCTTGGAATGCATGCGCATGTATGTAGTAGCGGCTAGGCCTGAGGTGGTCAGCGTTTTGGCGCATATCCTACCTCCTCCGAGGATTGCTGGATGTTTTCCTGCTACTATCCCAGTTCTATGACTCCCGTTAAAACAAAGCTTCAGGTGATAAATGATGGATGAGGTGGTGGCAAAGGAGAAAGAGCAAGAGGAACAGGGACCATTCACATCAATATATGGCCAGTCAACCACACATGTCTATTAGGATATGTTTCTGTACCAAAAGGAGCGGTTCGGCTGCACAGTTGTAGGGCATACAGTGAGTGCAATGCCTACCAAAAATTTAGAGGCACTCCAATGCCCCTTGGAAGTGACATGGAGGTCAGAGGGCCTTTACTAAACCATTTTTTCCATTTATAGAAACTGGGTCTCCTGTGCACTGTTGGCCTAAGCAGTGAATGGAAGGCTTTCCAAAAATTATGAGGAACTGCAATGCCCCTTGAAACGGATGTGGATTACAGCGTACTAAAAACCTTCTACCCATTATTGGGGAGAGGGTCTCCCTTAGTGTTCGCCTATGCATTGAAAAGCAAAAGCTGACTAAAATTAGGAGGAAATGCAATGCCCGTTGGAAGAGTCGTGGAGGTCGCAGTAGCTAAACAAGACGGTTTTAATTCCCCTTGGAAGAGACGTGGAGGTCACAGTAGCTTAGCAAGATGGTTTTAGTGCCCCTTGGAAGAGACGTGTAGGTCGCAGTAGCTTAACAAGACGGTTTTAATGCCCCTTGGAAAAGTGGTGGAGGTCACAGTAGCTTAACAAGACAGTTTGAATGCCCCTTTGAAAAGTGGTGAAGGTCGCAGTAGCTTAACGAGACGTTTTAATGCCCCTTACAAGAGCCATACAGTACAGCATCTTAAAAACATTATTCCCATTATTGGGGAGTGGGTCTCCCATAGTCTTTGCTTATGCCTTCCAAGCAAAAGCGGCCAAAAATTAGGACAGAGAAGCTTGCAATGCCCCTTACAAGAACCATGCAGTACAGCATATTACAAACATTATTCAGATCAGTGGGGAGTGGGTCTCCCATAGTCTTTGCTTATGCCTTCCAAGCAAAAGGTGCCAAAAACTAGGACGGAGGAACTTGCAATGCCCCTTACAAGAGCCATGCAGTACAGCATATTAAAAAGATTATTCCCATTATTGGGTAGTGGGTCTCCCATAGTCTTTGCCTATGCCTTCCAAGCAAAAGCTGACAAAAATTAGGACAGAGGAACTTGCAATGCCCCTTTCAAGAGCCATGCAGTACAGCATGTTAAAAACATTATTCCCATTATTGGGGAGTGGGTCTCCCATAGTCTTTGCCTATGCCTTCCAAGCAAAAGCTGCCAAAAATTAGGACGGAGGAACTTGCAATGCCCCTTATAAGAGCCATGCAGTACAGCATATTAAAAATATTATTCCTATTATTGGGGAGTGGGTCTCCCATAGTCTTTGCCTATGCCTTTCAAGCAAAAGCTGTCAAAAATTAGAACGGAGGGACTTGCAATGCCCCTTACAAGAGCTATGCAGTACAGCATATTACAAACATTATTCCCATTATTGGGGAGTAGGTCTCCCATAGTCTTTGATTTTGCCTTCCAAGAACAAGCTGCCAAAAATTAGGATGGAGGAACTTGCAATGCCCCTTACAAGAGCCATGCAGTACAGCATATTACAAACGTTATTCACAATATTGGGGAGTGGGTCTCCCATAGACGTTGCTTATGCCTTCCAAGCAAACGCTGCCAAAAATTAGGACGGAGGAACTTGCAATGCCCCTTACAAGAGCCATGCAGTACAGCATATTAAAAACATTATTCCCATTATTGGGGAGTGGGTCTCCCATAGTCTTTGCCTATGCTTTCCAAGCAAAAGTTGCCAAAAATTAGGATGGAGGAACTTGTAATGCCCCTTACAAGAGCCATGCAGTACAGCATATTACAAACATTATTCATATTATTGTGGAGTGGGTCTCCCATAGTCTTTGCTTAGGCCTTCCAAGCAAAAGCTGCCAAAAATTAGGAGGAAATGCAATGCCCGTTCGAAGAGTCGTGGAGGTTAGAGTTAATTAAAAATAACATTTCAATGCCCCTTGGAAGAGATGTGGAGTTCAGAGTGGTTTAACAAGACGCTTTTAATGCCCCTTGGTAGAAACGTGGAGGTCCCAGTAGCTTAACAAGATGGCTTTAATGCCCCTCGGAAGAGACGTGGAGGTCGCAGTAGCTTAACAATACGGTTTTAATGCCCCTTGGAAAAGTGGTGGAGGTCACAGTAGCTTAACAAGACAGTTTTAGTGCCCCTCAGAGGAGACATGGAGGTCCCAGTAGCTTAACAAGATGGTTTTAATGCCCCTTGGAAAAGTGGTGGAGGTCGCAGTAGCTTAACAAGACGGTTTTAATGCCCATTCAAAAGTGGTGGAGGTCGCAGTAGCTTAACAAGACTGTTTTAATGCCTTTTGGAAAAGTGGTGGAGGTCACAGTAGCTTAACAAGACAGTTTTAATGACCCTCGGAAGAGACGTGGAGGTCCCAGTAGCTTAACAAGATGGTTTTAATGCCCCTCGGAAGAGACGTGGAGGTTGCAGTAGCTTAACAAGACGGTTTTAATGCCCCATGGAAAAGTGGTGGAGGTCACAGTAGCTTAACAAGACGGTTTTAATGGCACTCGGAAGAGACGTGGAGGTCCCAGTAGCTTAAGAAGACGGTTTTAATGCCCCTCGGAAGAGACGTGGAGGTCCCAGTAGCTTAACAAGACGGTTTTAATGCCCCTTGGAAAAGTGGTGGAGGTCGCAGTAGCTTAACAAGACGGTTTTAATGCCCCTTGGAAGAGTGGTGGAGGTCGCAGTAGCTTAACAAGATGGTTTTAATGCCCCTTGGAAAAGTGGTGGAGGTCACAGTAGCTTAACAAGACAGTTTTAATGCCCCTCGGAAGAGACGTGGAGGTCCCAGTAGCTTAACAAGATGGTTTTAATGCCCATAGGAAGAGACGTGGAGTTCGCAGTAGCTTAACAAGACGGTTTTAATGCTCCTTGAAAAAGTGGTGGAGGTCACAGTACCTTAACAAGACGGTTTTAATGCCCCTCGGAAGAGACGTGGAGGTCCCAGTAGCTTAACAAGACGATTTTAATGCCCCTCGGAAAAGACGTGGAGGTTGCAGTAGCTTAACAAGACGGTTTTAATGCACCTAGGAAAAGTGGTGGAGGTCACAGTAGCTTAACAAGACGGTTTTAATGCCACTCGGAAGAGACGTGAAGGTCCCAGTAGCTTAAGAAGACGGTTTTAATGCCCCTCGGAAGAGACGTGGAGGTCGCAGGAGCTTAAGAGGACGGTTATAATGCCCCTTGGGAAAGTGGTGGAGGTCACAGTAGCTTAACAAGACAGTTTTAATGCCCCTTACAAGAGCCATACAGTACAGTATCTTAAAAAATATTATTCCCATTGTTGGGGAGTGGGTCTCCCACAGTCTTTGCTTATGCCTTCCAAGCAAAAGCTGACAAAAATAAGGACGGAGGAACTTTCAATAATGGCAACACGGACCACGGTCACCCTGGTGGTATAGTGGTGATGGAGGCTGAGGATAAGGAGAAGAACATAAAACAGCCGAAATGAGGAAGCGTATACCGATGTGTGGGTGTGAAGCGGTGCATGTGAATACACCTCCCGAAATAACACAGTGGATTTGACTTTATGTTACTCTGCTGTCATTTTGTGGTGATGAGAAGTCTGGCCCAATCCAGCCCTTGTTCATTTTGATAAGGGTCAGCTTGTCAGCATTGTCAGTTGACAGGCGAGTGCGCTTATCAGTTATAATTCCCCCAGCGGCACTAAAAGCACGCTCCGATAACACGCTAGCGGCAGGGCAGGCCAGGACCTCCAAGGCACACAGAGCGAGTTCATTCCAAGTGTCCATCTTGGATACCCAATAATTAAAAGGCACAGAGGAATCATGGAGGACACTGGTACGGTCGGCAAGGTACTCCCCCACCATCTTTTGAAACTTTCCACTCCTTGTGGGAGTACCCCGCGCCTCAGGGTCTGTCCAAAGGGAGGATCTGAGAAAACTGTCCCAGAATGTTGACAGTGTTCCCCTGCCTCTGCTGGATTGGAGTTGCATCTCTCTCGCATGTACGCCTTGGTTGGGCAACGAACTGTGACCTCTGCCGCTAGCGTGTTAAGATGGGAACTATTTTAACATTTCTGCAGCAAGGGCCTTCTGGTACTGCCCCATTTTTGTAGACCTCTCCACCTCAGGAATAAGAGAGTGAAAGCTCTCCTTGTAGCGGGGGTCTACAAGTGTCACCAACCAGTAATGACTGTCACCCAACATTTTGACAACGTGAGGGTCACGGATAAGGCAGCATAAAGTCAGCCATGCATGCCAGACTAGTAACGGGCAAGACTTCCATGTCCTCACCAAGATGATAACTGACCATGCTCTCCTCCTCCTCCTCCCCCCTGTCCTCAGGCCACCCATGCTGAACCGACGGTATGACAGTTGGACAGGTACTACCGTCTACAGCACATGATACAAGCTCCTGTTCTTCCTCCTCCTCCTCCTCTCCCTCATTGTCCCCCAATGCACGTTGGGATGAGATGAGGCTGGGCTGTGTGTAATCGAACGCTAGGGCTTCTTGATCCATCTCATCATACTCTGGCTGCAATGCCTCCTCTTTAATTCTCTGCAGAGAGCGTTGCAGAGGATAGACAAGTGGAATACTGATGCTAATGATGGCGTCATTGCCACTCACCATCTTGGTGGACTCCTCAAAGTTTGTCAAGATGCTACATATGTCAGACATCCAGGTCCACTCCTGAGGTCTTATGTGTGGAGTCTGACCTGAATATCGATGGCCTTTTTGCAGCTGGTACTCCACAACTGCTCTCTTCTGCTCACAAATCCTTTGCAACATGTGGAGGGTAGAGTTCCAACGTGTGGGGACATCACACACCAGTCGCTGTGACGGAAGCTGCAAACGCTGCTGCAACACAGCAAGGGCGGCGGAATCTGTAGCCGACTTGCAAAAATGAGCTGACAGACGGCGTACTTTGACGAGCAGATCTGGCAACTTGGGGTACGATTTAAGAATCCGCTGAACCACGAGGTTAAGCATATGAGCCAGGCATGGTACGTGTGTGATATCGCCTCAGCTCAGAGCCGCCACCAGGTTACGGCCATTGTCACACACGACCATGCCTGGATATAGGTTCATCGGTCTCAGCCACAGATCTGCCTGCTCTTTCACAGCTGTCCACAACTCACAAGCAGTGTGAGGTTTCTCACCTAAGCTTATGAGTTTCAGCATAGCCTGTTGCCGCTTGGCGGAGACAGTACTGGAGTACTTCCAGCTTGTAACTGATGTGGTGATATCTGAGATGGAGGCTGAACTTGAGGAGGAGGAGGAGGCTGATGCGCAGGAGCTGTACACTGTGGGGGCAACTCTGACTGACATAGGGCCCGCAATCCTTGGTGTGGGGAGGATGTGTTCCGTCCCAAGGTCCAACTGGGTCCAAGCTTCCACTATGTTTACCCAGTGTGCCGTCAGGGAGATGTACCGTCCCTGGCCACAAGCACATGTCCACGTGTCCGTTGCCTAGTGGACTCTCCCAGTAACTGCGTTGTTGAGGGCACGGCAGATGTTTTGGGACACGTGCTTGTGTAGGGCGGGGATGGTACACCGGGCAAAATAGCGTCGGCTGGGGACCGAGTATCGAGGGACGGCCACCGCCATAAGGTTGCGGAAGGATTCTGTCTCCACCAGCCTAAAAGGCAGCATTTCCAACGCAAGCAGTCGTGAAATGTGCAAATTTAGGACTGTGGCCTGTGGGGCGTTAGCTGCGAATTTCCGCTTTCATTCAAAGGTCTGGGATATGGACAATTGAACGCTGCGGTGGGACATGGACGTGGACGTTGATTCTGTTTCTTGAGAAACTGCCATAACAAGTGAAGACTGAGAGGAGGGGGCATCTTTGCATGCAGTATGGACAGGGGATTGCCTTGCACACACAACAGGGGGTTCTATTGCACGCACAACAGCGGAAGAAGCAGTGGTGACACCCGCTGACACTGGTCGTGGACCCTAAGGTTCACCACACAATGTCGGGTGCTTTGCTGCCATGTGCCTGATCATGCTGGTGGTGGTCAGGATAGTAGTTTTGTAACCCCTCCTGATGCTGGCATGGCAGGTGGTACAAATGGCCTTTTTGGGGTTATCAGCAGAGTCTTTAAAAAAATTCCAGACTCTGGAAGACCTACAGGTTGTACTGGCAACGTCCCTCGTGTTGGTGTTACGGGGAACTTTTGCCTGCCTTCTGTGTGCGGCCACCACACTGCTTCTTCCTGCCTGTTGGGGTACTCTGCCTCCCTCCCCCTGTGTGCTGCTGGCCTCGCTCTGCATGTCCTCCTGCCATGTTGGGTCAGTTACTAGATCATCCACCACCTTCTCCTCTTCCACTTGCGCACCACAATCCTCCTCCTCCCTTCCTGGCAATTGTGTCTCGTCATCGTCCACCTCTTGTGACAAATTGCCAGCGTTGACTTCCTGTGCCCGTGGCTGTTCAAATATTTGGGCATCGCTACATGGGATCTCCTCTTCCACCACTTCAAGCAGAGCAGGCGAGGGGCACAAATCTGGAATGGACCAGTGAATAGCTCTTCAGAGTGTCCAAGTGTGGGATCAGTTGCTGTCTGACGACACTCGGCATGGTGGGAGGAAGGAGCATCAGGGTGAGGAGGATTATGCGGTCGAGACTCACGGCTACTAAGATTTGACCGTGTGGAAGACAGACCGGAGGTGGTGGTGCCCAGGTAACTGGAAGTATTATCTGCTATCCAATTAATAACCTGTTCACACTGATCAGTTCACAATACTGGTGTTGTTCTGTGCTTCCCTAGTAATTCAGTCAAGAAGTGGGAGCGAGAAGATGTGGCTGTTGGTTGTGCCACATTTTCACCTTGGCCACGGCCCCGTCCTCTGCACGCACCATCACCAGAACGTCCAGTTCCTCATCCCTTGCCACGCGCCTTGCCCATTGTAAAGGAAGTAAAATAGTTACACTCGCACTACCAATGGAAAAAGGGTAATAAAAAGTAGATTAGAACCGTGGAAGAGGAAAACCACAGTTCTATTTCTCTGACCTACACCCGACTCTTTTAAACAATCTGAACAATCAGGGAGAAACTATTACTGTTTTTCTTTATGTAAAAAACACCAAAAGCTGAATAATAGAGATTTTTTTCTGTGGAATGGCAAAACCACAGTTATTCTTTACTGGGGTATACCGGACAATTTTAAATAGATATATTTGCGGCTGATGAGTGAGCGACACACTCAAACTGTTTTTTTTTAGGTAAAAATGGCCCAAAAGTGGATAACACAGAGGTTTGAACCGTGGAACTGCAAAACCACGCTTCTATTTCTCTGGCCTTCACCAGACTATTTTCAACAGATATAAGTGTGTCTGAACAATCAGGAGACACTATTACTGTTTTTCTTTTCGGCAAAAAATGCCAAAAGCAGGATATTACAGAGATTTGACCCGTGGAACAGCAAAACCACAGTTCTAGTTCTCGGGCCTACACTAGACTATTTTAAACAGATATATTGGTGCCTGAACAATCAGGAGACACTATTACTGTTTTTCTTTACGGCAAAAATGCCAAAAGCATGATAATACAGAGATTTGACCCGCGTAACTGCAAAACCACAGTTCTCTTTCTCGGGTCTACACCAGACTGTTTTCAACAGATATATTTGTGTTTGAATAATCAAGAGACACTATTACTGTTTTTCTTTACAGCAAAAAATGCCAAAAGCAGGATAATAGAGATTTTTACCGTGGAACGGCAAAATCACAGTTATAATTTACTGGTGTATACCAGACTCTTTTAAACAGATATATTGGTGTCCAAACAATCAGGAGACTCTATTACTGTTTTTCTTTACGGAAAAAATTCCAAAAGCTGGATAATAGAGATTTTTTACTGTGGGACGGCAAAACCACAGTTATAATTTACTGGTGTATACCAGACTCTTTTAAACAGATATATTAATGTCTAAACAATCAGGAGACACTATTACTGTTTTTCTTTACGGAAAAAATACCAAAAGCTGGATAATAGACATTTTTTTTACCGTGGAACGGCAAAACCACAGTTATAATTTACTGGTGTATACCAGACTCTTTTAAACAGATATATTGATGTCTGAACAATCAGGAGACACTATTACTGTTTTTCTTTACGGAAAAAATACCAAAAGCTGGATAATAGAGATTTTTTACCGTTGAACGGCAAAACTACAGTTATAATTAACTGGTGTATTCCAGACTCTTTTAAACAGATATATTGGTGTCTGAACAATCAGGAGACACTATTACTGTTTTTCTTTACGGCTAAAAATGCCAAAAGTAGGATAATACAGAGATTTTTTACCGTGGAACAGCAAAACCACAGTTATAATTTACTGGTGTATACCAGACTTTTTTCAATATATATATTTGCGGTTGACCAGTGAGCGACACACTCAAACTGTTTTTTTTTTAGGTACAAATGGCCCAAAAGTGGATAATACAGAGGTTTGAACCGTGGAACTGCAAAACCACACTTCTGTTTCTCTGGCCTATACCAGACTAGTTTAAGCAGATATATTGGTGTCTGAACAATCAGGGGGACACAATTACAGTTTTTTTTTACGGCAAAAATGCCAAAAGCAGGATAATAGAGATTTTTTACCGTGGAACGGCAAAACCACAGTTATAATTTACTGGTGTATACCAGACTTTTTTCAATATATATATTTGCGGTTAACCAGTGAGCGACACACTCAAACTGTTTTTTTTTAGGTACAAATGGCCCAAAAGTGGATAATACAGAGGTTTGAACCGTGGAACTGCAAAACCACACTTCTGTTTCTCTGTCCTACACCAGACTATTTTAAACAGATATATTTGTGTCTGAACTGTCACAGACACACTTTTTTTTTTTGGGGAGTGGGGGACACCAAAAGTTTAATAAGATGGGTATTTGTACAGTGTGAAGGAGGAAACAAAAAAGAGGATTTAGATGAAAAAAAAAGGATTTTTCCTGGCCCCCCAGTACCTGGAGCTAAGTCCAGAAATTTCAGCAACAGGAGTACACAGGACTGTAATGCAGCGTTTGCTGGTATAACCACTGCGTCTCCTATACAGCCTGCCTGCCTGCCTGATATTTGGGATGGATATTAGTCCTGAGAAGGACTCTTCGTTTGATTTGGCAGCCTTTACAGACCCTACACTAACTATTTTGCAGTATAAATCTCTCCCTAGCTCAGCAGCACTTTCCCTACACTAGCTGATCCGGAGCGACTGTGTCCAAGATGGCGGCGCCTGGTTTTAAATACTCGAGGTGACGCTGTGCGGCCAGCCAATCAATGTAATGCCCACAACCAACATGGCTGCGGCATTACAGTGACTGGCAGGCAATCCCTGCATGTTCATTGGCTCTGTAAAGAGAGCCAAACATGAAGGGCGGACACCCGAGCTCCCGCCCGAGTAACCCGGAAATGATCGGTGCTCGTCGAACATCCCGAGTAGCGTGATGCTCGGGCAAGTACCGACCAGTGTCGAGCATGTTCGCTCAACACTAGTCACAAGCAATCAAAAAAGAAGTACTGCTTTAATTTTTGTGCCGGGAGTGGCATAAGGTCACCCAAAAGCAGTGTGAAAGACTGGTGGAAAGCATGCCAAGATGCATGAAAGCTGTGATTAAAAATCATGGTTATTCCACCAAATATTGATTTCTGAACTCTTTCTGAGTTAAAACAGGAGTATTGTTTATTAGAGATGAGCGGTGTTCGACTTGAACTGTTCGCCAATCTCAAATTCGAGCTGTTTTGGGCGGTGTTCGAGTCATTCGACGAACGCGAACGATTTGCAAAAAATTCGGCTGTTCGAGGTTATGTTCGATAACTGTTCGTGCACCAAAAGCGTGTCTTGCATGTCTGGCGCTATTTAGAGCACTAATCATGCAGGGATTGTCTGCCACTCACTGTAATGCCACAGCCATGGTGGTTTTGGCATTACAGTGGTTGCCCAAATCGATGGGAACAGTGCTCACAGAGAAACATGAAAAGCCGGCAATTCAGCAGCGGCATACACCGGTACCCGACAATTTAGAACAGAAAGAATAGAGTATCACACATAGTTTAGATAGATAGAAACATGTCAGTCACATATATAATAAGTACAGTGATAGTGTTGATTACTGTACTTGTCATTTAGTGTTAAAGGATTTATTTAAAAAAATATTAGCGTTTTCATGCACCGTCTCTTTAAAAAAGCCGGCCGGCAATTCAGCATCGGTACCCGATAATTTATAACAGAAAGAATAGAGCATCACACATAGATTAGATACATAGAAACATGTCAGTCACATACAGTACAGACCAAAAGTTTGGACACACCTTCTCATTTAAAGATTTTTCTGTATTTTCTTGACTATGAAAATTGTACATTCGCACTGAAGGCATCAAAACTATGAATTACCACATGTGGAATTATATACTTAACAAAAAAGTGTGAAACTACTGAAAATATGTGTTATGTTCTAGGTTCTTCAAAGTAGCCACCTTTTGCTTTGATGACTGCTTTGCACACTCTTGGCATTCTCTTGATGAGCTTCAAGTGGTAGTCACCGGAAATGGTCTTCCAACAATCTTGAAGGAGATCCCAGAGATGCTTAGCACTTGTTGGCCCTTTTGCCTTCACTCTGCGGTCCAGCTCACCACAAACCATCTCGATTGGGTTCAGGTCTGGTGACTGTGGAGGCCAGGTCATCTGGCGTAGCACCCCATCACTCTCCCTCTTGGTCAAATAGCCCTTACACAGCCTGGAGGTGTGTTTGGGGTCATTGTCCTGTTGAAAAATAAATGATTGTCCAACTAAAAGCAAACCGGATGGAATAGCATGTTGCTGTAAGACGCTGTGGTAGCCATATTGGTTGAGTATGCCTTCAATTTTGAATAAATCCCCAACAATGTCACCAGCAAAGCACCCCCACACCATCACACCTTCTCCTCCATGCTTCACGGTGGGAACCAGGCATGAAGAGTCCATCTGTTCACCTTTTCTGCGTCGCAAAAAGACACCCGTGGTTGGAACCAAAGATCACAAATTTGGACTCATCAGACCAAAGCACAGATTTCCACTGGTCTAATGTCCATTCCTTGTGTTCTTTAGCCCAAACAAGTCTCTTCTGCTTGTTGCCTGTCCTTAGCAGTGGTTTCCTAGCAGCTATTTTACCATGAAGGCCTGCTGCACAAAGTCTCCTCTTAACAGTTGTTGAAGTGATGTGTCTGCTGCTAGAACTCTGTGTGGCATTGACCTGGTCTCTAATCTGAGCTGCTGTTAACCTGCGATTTCTGAGGCTGGTGACTTGGATAAACTTATCATCAGAAGCAGGGGTGACTCTTGGTCTTCCTTTCCTGGGGTGGTCCTCATGTGAGCCAGTTTCTTTGTAGTGCTTGATGGTTTTTGCAACTGCACTTGGGGACACATTCAAACTTTTCCCAATTTTTCGGACTGACTGACCTTAATTTCTTAAAGTAATGATGGCCACTCCTTTTTCTTTACTTAGCTGCTTTTTTCTTGTCATAATACAAATTCTAACGGTCTATTTAGTAGGACTATCAGCTGTGTATCCACCAGACTTCTGCACAACACAACTGATGGTCCCAACCCTATTTATAAGGCAAGAAATCCCACTTATTAAACCTGAGAGGGCACACGTGAAAACCATTTCAGGTGACTACCTCTTGAAGCTCATCAAGAGAATGCCAAGAGTGTGCAAAGCAGTCATCAAAGCAAAAGGTGGCTGCTTTGAAGAACCTAGAATATAAGACATATTTTCAGTTGTTTCACACTTTTTTGTTACGTATATAATTCCACATGTGTTAATTCATAGTTTTGATGCCTTCAGTGTGAATGTACAATTTTCATAGTCATGAAAATACAGAAAAATCTTTAAATGAGAAGGTGTGTCCAAACTTTTGGTCTGTACTGTATATATTAAGTACAGTGATAGTGTTGATTACTGTACTTTTCATTTAGTGTTAAAATAAAGGATTTATTAAAAAAAAAATGGCGTGGGGTTCACCGTAATTTTAGTCTCTAGCTGAGTTTAAGCAGATGGCTGGGGCAGATGTTTGAAGCCTTGGAAGGGGATAATACCCACGGAGCATCCCTGGCTGCTAATATCAGCCCCCAGCTGAATATCTAGCCTTTACTAGCTATTAAAATGGGGGACCCCCCAAAAAAATGACGTAGGGTCCCCCCTATTTTAATAGCTAGCAAAGGCTAGGCAGACAGCTGGGGGTTGATATTAATAGCCCAGGAAGGGTGCCATGAATATTGGCCCCCTCCCAGGCTAGAAACACCAGCCGTCAGGCGCCCCAGAAATCTCGCTTCCATAGGATGCGCCAGTTCTGGCACTTAGCCTTGCTCTTCCCACTGCCCTGTAGCTGTGGAAGTGGGGTAATAGGGCTGGGCTTGATGTCAGCTTATAATGCCAGCTGACATCAAGCCCAGGTTAGTAATGGAGAGGCGCCTATAAGACACCCCCATTACTAACACCATAGTCAAAGTTAAAAAATAAAACACAAACACCGAGAATAAAGTCCTTTAATTGAAATAAACACACAATTCTTTATTGTTCTAAATTAAACCATACTTACCATCACGCCCATTCCAGCTGAAGCCAATGTCTTCTGCAATAAAAGTAAAATAATAAAGCAACATCATCCTTACCTTTCCATGGTTCCCACGACAGCTTCAGCTCTGCTACATTCACATGACAGGCAGGATCGCAGCCGAAAGCTGCCATCCAGCTTGCCATGCCGCAGACACTGAGAAGCGCAGGCATGCTTGTGCTCCTCAGTGTCTCGCTGTGACGGCATAAACATGAGCCGACGTCATGTCCAATGAACTCAGCTCACCTCATGCACGTCACTGACAGCGTGGGAAAATTCTCCTGCGCTTGCAGTCAGCGTGAGAGAAGTCTCCTGCTGAAGCGCTGAGCGCAGTAGAATTTTCCCACGCTGTCAGTGACGTGCATGAGGTGAGCTCATGTCCAATGAACTCAGCTCACCTCATGCATGTCACTGACAGCATGGGAGAATTTTCCTGCTCTCAGCTGGGATGGCATTGAGATGACAGGCTTGGTCACAGCTGAGCGCTGCCATCCAGCTTGTCATCCTTCAGAGACACTGCAGAGCGCATGCATGCCTGAGCTCTGCAGTGTCTATGAAGGATGGCATGCTGCATGGCAGCGCTCAGATGACATCCAGCCTGTCATCTCAATGCCATCCCAGCGTGGGAGAATTCTCCTGCTCAAGCGCTGAGGGCAGGAGAATTTTCTCACGTTGTCAGTGACGTGCATGAGTTGAGCCGAGTTCATTGGACATGACTTCGGCTCATCTGGATGCCGTCACAGCGAGACACTGAAGAGCGCAAGCATGCCTGCGCTTCTCAGTGTCTGCGGCATGGCAAGCTGGACGGCAGCTTTCGGCTGCGATCCAGCCTGTCATGTCAATGTAGCAGAGCTGAAGCTGTCGTGGGAGCCATGGAAAGGTAAGGATGAGGTTGCTTTATTATTTTTCTTTTATTACAGGAGATCGTTGACTTCAGCTGGAATGGGCATGATGGTAAGTATGGTTTAATTTAGAACATTAAAAAATTGTGTGTTTATTTCAATTAAAGGGCTTTATTCAGGGTGTTGTGTTTTTTTAAATACTTTACTAGAAATTCATGGCGATCATGTCTAATATTGGCGTGACCCCATGAATTTCGGGCTTAGGGCCAGCTGATAATGCCTAGCTGGCCCTAACCCCTTTATTACCCAGTGAGGCACCGCACCAGGGCTCTGGATGAGTTGGGTACAGTGCCAGAAGATGGCGCTTCTATGAACGCGCCATTTTTTGGGGTGGCTGCGGACTGCAATTTGCAGCGGGGGGGGGGGGGGCAGAAAGCTTGGGCCTCCCTGCGCTGTGGATTCCAGCCCCCAACTGCCTAGTTGTACCTGGCTGGACACAAAAATAGGGCGAAGCCCCACGTATTTTTTTTTTAATTATTTCATGAAATTCAAGAAATAAGTAAAAAAAAAGGGCTTCCCTATATTGTTGTGTCCGGCCAGGTACAAATAGGCAGCTGGTGGTTGAGGGAAGCCCGTTCCAGCCTGCTGTACCTGGCTGGACACAAAAATAGGGTGAAGCCCCATTTATTTATTTTTTAATTATTTCATGAAATTCATTAAATAATTAAAAAAAAGGGTTACCTATATTGCTGTGTCCGGCCAGGTACAAATAAGCATCTGGTGGTTCGGGGCAGCCCGTTCCTGGATGCTGTACCTGGCTGGCATACAAAAATATGGCGAAGCCCACGTCAAAATTTTTGGGAAAAATTTATTAAAAAATACTAAAAAAAAACTAATAATTTAGTGACTGCATCTTTATTAACCCCTCACGTGGAGGGGTTAATAAAGATGCAGTCCCTAAATGTGTTTTTATTTTACATTTTATTGAATTTTTCATCAAAAATTTGATGTGGCCTTCGCCATATTTTTGTGTCCAGCCAGGTACAGCAGGAAGGAACGGGCTGCCCCCAACCCCCAGGTGCCTATTTGTACCTGGCTGGAAACAAAATTACAGGGAAGCCCTTTTTTTAATTATTTCATGAATTTCATGAAATAATTTAACAAAAATTGCCGTGGGGCTTCGCCCTATTTTTGTGCCCAGCCAGGTACAGCAGGCAGGAACGGGCTGCCCCCAACCACCAGCAGCCTATTTGTACCTGGCCGGACACAACAATAAAGGGAAGCCCTTTTTTTTTTTAATTATTTCATGAATTTCATGAAATAATTAAAAAAAAAAATACGTGGGGCTTCGCCCTATTTTTGTGTCCAGCCAGGTACATCTAGGCACCTGGGGGCTGGAATCCGCAGCGCAGGGAGGCCCAAGCTTTCTGGGCCCCCCCGCTGCAAATTGCAGTCCGCAGCCACCCCAGAAAATGGTGCGTTCATAGAAGCGCCATCTTCTGGCGCTGTACCCAACTCATCCAGGGCCCTGGTGCGGTAGCTCACTGGGTAATAAAGGGGTTAGGGCCAGCTTGGCATTATCAGCTGACCCTAAGCCCGAAATTCATGGGGTCACGCCAATATTAGACATGACCGCCATGAATTTCTAGTAAAGTATTTAAAAAAAACACAACACCCTGAATAAAGTCCTTTAATTGAAATAAACACACAATTTTTTAATGTTCTAAATTAAACCATACTTACCATCACGCCCATTCCAGCTGAAGCCAACGATCTCCTGCAATAAAAGTAAAATAATAAAGCAACCTCATCCTTACCTTTCCATAGTTCCCACGACAGCTTCAGCTCTGCTACATTGACATGACAGGCTGGATAGCAGCCGAAAGCTGCCATCCAGCTTGCCACGCCACAGACACTGAGAAGCGCAGGCATGCTTGCTCTCCTCAGTGTCTCGCTGTGACGGCATCCAGATGAGCCGAGGTCATGTCCAATGAACTCGGCTCACCTCATGCACGTCACTGACAGCGTGGGAAAATTCTCCTGCGCCATTTCTGGGACAACTGACGGCTGGTGTTTCTAGTCTGGTAGAGGGCCAATATTCATGGCACCCTTCCTGGGCTATTAATATCAGCCCCCAGCTGTCTGCCTAGCCTTTTCTAGCTATTAAAATAGGGGGGACCCCATGTCATTTTTTTTTGGACCCCCCATTTTAATAGCTAGTAAAGGCTAGGTATTTAGCTGGGGGATGATATTAGTAGCCTGGGAAGCTCTGTGAGTATTACCCCCTTCCCAGGCTTCAAACATCTGCCCCAGCCATCTGCTTAACCTCCGCTAGAGACTAAAATTACGGGGAACCCCACGCCAATTTTTTTTTTAATAAATTCTTTATTTTAACACTAAATGACTAGTACAGTAACCAACACTGTCACTGTACTTAATATATATGTGACTGACATGTTTCTATCTATCTAATCTATGTGTGAGGCTCTATTCTTTCTGTTCTAAATTGTCGGGTACCGGTGTACGTTGCTGATGAATTGCTGGCCGGCTTTTTTAAAGAAACGGGTGCATGAAAATCGGAGGGTACTAGTGTGTTCCAAGTGCCCTGCTATGTTTTTCATGCACCCACCTATATACCCAGCCTGCCTGTCTGCCTATATATTCTGCCTGCCTGACATTTAATTGAGCACTGTTCCCATCGATTTGGGCAATTTTTGACCTTCTGCAGACCGCCGGGGGGACCGTCAGAAAAATGCTCGAGTTTCCCATAGACTTACATTGGGCTCGTTGCTCGGGTTGAGCACCCAAGTATTACAATGTGCTTGACCCGAGCTTCGAGCACCCGAGCATTTTAGTGCTCGCTCATCACTAGTAAGGACACATGGTATATATAAATATGTGTAACCAACCTGCAAGAAATGCTGTAAAATGTGTTAATTGTTTATATTTTTTAGCATATATCATGAGTTATTACAATCAGTCATTATGTGCCTTGTATTTCATGTTGCCATATATTGCTTTATTTCATGGATTATTTCTCGTTTTAAGCATTTCTGTAATTGAATTGATTAGTCTTCATTTTCCAACTTTTACTTTACTGCTATGGATAAGATTACAACTTATAATGAAGCAAACATATCATTATTATTGTTGCCATAAAGAGCTCCGGCAGCTGTGGTTTAATTACACTCTGCACATTGCTCTCTAAATGCTCTATTTATACGCATTAGCTAGAATGATTTTAGACATGAACTAGACTACAAAGACTGATGTAGACAATGATATACATCATTGTTTCTTACAGTTTTCTCACTTGTTTTACTTTCTTTGTCTACCTGTGGAAATCTGCATATTGTCTTTCCAAAACATTTGTTCATATATTTAATATTATATCTATGGGCACCTTGTCATGTTATGCCTAGCAGATTGGAGAAGCTGCAAGAAATTTATAGTGGTAATTTGATTATATGCAAAGAAATGTGAAATAATAGAAATTATATGTTTGAGCTATGTGTTTACCAACCTGCCTATCATTGACTATTGTATAGTTAGCAAAAAGTAACTAAATATTATAAAGGCAATTGTATCATTAATTGTATCATTGCTATGTCTGAATGTGCCAACTATGCTATTCCTTAAGGAAGATGGCATCAATGATTTGTGCTTTGTCTTCTCTGCAATGCACCGTCCGATGACAGTATTTTATAGCTACACTAAGGACACACTTCTGAATCACTGAATACAGCTTTTTCACTCACCTCTATTGCCACAGATATATAAAATCCAGCGCCTAGACCTGAAGTCTGCCTTTGTGACAGTAATGACTAGTGATGAGCGAGCACTAAAATGCTCGGGTGCTCGAAGCTCGGGTCGAGCACATTGGAATACTCGGGTGCTCGACCCGAGCAATGAGCCCAATGTAAGCCTATGGGAAACTCGAGCATTTTTCTGGCGGTCCCCCCCCAGAGGTCTGCAGAAGGTCAAACATTGCCCAAATCGATGGGAACAGTGCTCAATTAAACGTCAGGCAGGCAGAATATATAGGCAGATAGGCAGGCAGGTTATATAGGAGGGTGCATGAAAAACATAGCAGGGCACTTTGAACACACTAGTACCCTCCGATTTTCATGCACCCATCTCTTTAAAAAAACCGGCTGGCAATTCATCAGCGGCATACACCGGTACCCGACAATTTAGAACAGAAAGAATAGAGCATCACACATAGATTAGATAGATAGAAGCATGTCAGTCACATATATAATAAGTACAGTGACAGTGTTGGTTACTGTACTTGTTATTTAGTGTTAAAATAAAGGATTTATTAAAAAAGAAAATAATAGTGTTTTTGTTTCTTTGAAAAAGCTGGCCGGCAATTCATCAGCGGCATACATCGGTACCTGAAAAATTTAGAACAGAAAGAATTGAGCATCACACAAAGATTAGATAGATAGAAACATGTCAGTCACATGTATAATAAGTACAGTGACAGTGTTGGTTACTGTACTTGTCATTTAGTGTTAAAATAAAGGATTTATTAAAAAAAAAAAAAAAAAAATTGAGGTGGGGTTCCCCATAATTTTAGTCTCTAGCAGAGGTTAAGCAGACGGCTGGGGCAGATGTTTGCAGCCTGGGAAGGGGGTAATACCCACGGAGCTTCCTAGGCTACTAATATCAGCCCCCAGATGAATACCTAGCCTTTACTAGCTATTAAAATGGGGGACCCCAAAAAAAAATGACATGTGGTCCCCAATATTTTAATAGCTAGCAAAGGCTAGGCAGACAGCTGTGGGCTGATATTAATAGCCCAGGAAGGGTGCCATGAATATTGGCCCCCTCCCAGGCTAGAAACACCAGCCGTCAGCCGCCCCAGAAGTGGCGCATCCATAGGATGTGCCAATTCTGGCACTTAGCCTCGCTCTTCCCTCTGCCCTTTAGCGGTGGCAGTGGGGTAATAGGGTTAGGGTTGATGTCAGCTTATAATGCCAGCTGACATAAAGCCCAGGTTAGTAATGGAGAGGCGTCTATAAGACACCCCCATTACTAACCCCATAGTGAAAGTTCAAAAGAACACAAACACCCAGAGTAAAGTCCTTTAATTGAAATAAAGACACAATACTTTAATGTTCTAAATTAAACTCTAATTACCGTCACGCCCATTCCAGTTGAAGCCAATGATCTCCTGCAATAAAAGTAAAATAATAAACCAACCTCATCCTTACCTTTCCCTGGTTCCCAGGACGACTTCAGCTCTGCTACATTGACATGACAGGCTGGATCGCAGCAGAACGCTGCCATCCAGCTTGCCATGCCGCAGACACTGAGAAGCTCCTCAGTGAAGCTCCTCAGTGTCTGGCGGTGACGGCATCCAGATGAGCCGAGTTCATGTCCAATGAACTCAGCTCACCTCATGCACGTCACTGACAGCGTGGGAGAATTCTCCTGTGCATGCGGTGCCGGCAAATGACGTCACCGCTTGAGCAGGAGAATTCTCCCACGCTTGGATGGCATTGAGATTGCAGGCTGGATGGTAGCCGAACGCTGCCATCCAGCATGCCATCCTTCAGAGACACTGCGGAGTGCAGGCAATGTCTCTGAAGGATGGCATGCTGGATCGCGATTCCACCCGCAGCTGTTAACATGTTAAATGCCGCTGTCAGTCTCTAACAGCGGCATTTAACATCACCGCGCCGGATGTGTGGCATTAGCCTCACCCATCGGTGACCCTGTCACGTGATCGCGGGTCATCAATGGGTGGTCATGACAACCCTGTGTCTGCAGCAGACACCAGTGGTCGTCATGTAAAGATTACTATGAGCGCCACCTAGTGGTCAGCGCTCATAGTACAGGAGCATTTCTGCTACATACAGGTGATATGCTGATCACCTATATGTAGCAGAGGTGATCGGACATTTGCTGCTTCTAGTCTCCTATGGAGACTATAGAAGCAAGCAAAAATAAAAAAAAAAAATGTTTTTAAAAATATAAAAAAATAAAAAAAATATAAAAGTTGAAATCACCCCTTTTTTGCCCCATTCAAAATAAAATAATAAAAATTAAACCCCACATACACATATTTGGTATCACTGCGTTCAGAATTGGCCGATCTATCAATATAAAAAAAGAAATAATCCGATCAGTAAACGGCATAATGATAAAAAAATTCTAAACGCCAGAATTATGTTTTTTTGGTCGCCGCAACATTGCAATAAAATGCATTAACGGGTGATGAAAACATCGGATCTACCCCAAAATGGTATCAATAAAAACTTCAGCTCAGCGCGCAAAAGAGATAAACCCTCATCTGGCCCCTGATCCCGAAAAATGGAGACACTACGGGTCTTGGAAAATGGCACAATTTTTTTACATTTTTTTTAGCAAACTTTGGATTTTTTTTTCACCACTTAAATAAAAAATAACCTATGCATGTTTGGTGTCTACGAACTCGTAATGAACTGTAGAATAATAATGGCTGGTCAGTTTTAGCATTCAGTGAACGTGGTAAAAAAAAATAAAAAGAAACATCTGTGGTATTGCACTTTTTTTGCAATTTCACTGCACTTGGAATTTTTTTCCTGTTTTCCAGTATATGATATGGTAAAACTAGTAATGGTGTTTAAAAGTACTACTCGTTGCGCAAAAAATAAGCCCTCACACGGCCATATTGACCAAAAAATAAAATCGCTATGGCTCTGGGAACAAGGGGAGCAAAAAACGAAAATGCAAAAATGGAAAATCCCAAGGTCGCAAAGGGGTTAAAGGGAACCTTTCAGGTGATTCATGGGCAGCATATATTGCAGTCTGGTGGCATGACTGTAGCCAGGTAAGTTATTTGGAATGCTACAGCATTTTAGAGAAGGCATACTTTGAAGATCCGGACTAGTCTCATCTCTGACAATGGTCCCTGGCTGGCTTTTCAGAGTGCTGCTCCCGGTGATTGACAGGACTCTCCCTATGTACATGCGAGGAAGAGACCTGTTAATCTCCTGCAGCAGCGCTGGGTAGAGCCATCTGGACTAGCCTGGCCAGATAATCAAAGTATGTTTTTCCATGGTTTGGACAGCATGAATCGCCTAACAGGTTTCCTTTCATCTCTTCCTTCCTAAAATGTCCTCATTTATTATACTGCACAAACATTTTTGAAATCCCCCTCATGCAGCTGCCTGCAAACTTCTTGCCAGTCATTATAAAATCCTCCAGTAGTTCTTACAGTCTAGCTTTACCTTTTTCCTGTTCACTTACTAATAAGCATCTGGACGCATGAATTAGCTTGTCAATATTTCAAATATGTTGTGTCTTAGGTGAAAGAATAGGATAGATAATAAGTGTCTGATAACTTTGGGTGAACACTGCTGGGACTCCACAAATTATGATTATGGTTGTCCTAGGTCCAGAATCTATATCGAGCAGCAGTCATGCATGTAGCATCTCTAGTGAGACTTGTACCACAGAGAAGAAATCACTGCTGAAGGTGAACAGAAATTACCTTTAACCCGGATCTTAGCATAATGACTTCACTACACGTTGCATATTATACAGGTTTTGTAAAAAAAAACATTCATAAGCAGAAGATAAGATTGCTAAATGATTGAAAAATGACTGAAAAATTCTAGAGTCTATGTGGGGTTGTTGCTACAGCAAGTGCATGGATTTTTGCAAGCCCGTTTAAGATGCATGGGACATTAACATTTAGAGAAATCTTTCATGTGTTAATATACACTACTATGCGGTCAAAATTACACATGGCTTATGTCTACATGTCCATTAACTCTGGACATCTGCATGGGATAAATATGAAGAAAAACGGGGCTCCTGGCTTTATTCCAATGTCTAAAGTTTATGCTAACCCGAGCAACCTGTCAACCCCTGAGCGATTTCTTGGTCCACACAGTTTGACTCCTATATCTTAAGACAATACTGTCTGTTCAAACATATCCAATAAAATTATATTGTTGAAAGATTAATCATAAAAAATGTAAAAATATATTAGAATATACACTAAATGAAATAGAATAGAAATAATTTCTAATTAATTGTATTAGTAGTAGTAGGGCTCGGTTAAACATATAGGCCCCAATTCATCTAAGCTTTTACATCAGAAAACCAACATAAAAAGCTTTGAAATGTTGCAAGATTTTTATGTCAAACAAGTCTACGCAAAAAATGAGACTTTTGGTGATTTCACGCCATTTTCTTCCAGTTTCGACAAAGTGGGCAGGGCAGGAACATGGGACGAGTTGGTGGTGTGACTGTATGGCAATCCCAGCTCATCAAATTCATGACATGCGCCTCTTAATGAATCAGGCACCTCACACTCCACCCCGCTTCTTCGTTAAGATGGGCTTCAAAGATGCCGATTTTGATGAATCAGGGGCAAAGTATAAGCTCCATCAGTCAACATTTGTGTCACTACACATTCGCCTTTGCTTCTACAGTTTTAAACTAATGAGATTTGTTTTTGAAGGAAAGCACAGTAAATAGTTTTAAGATAAAACATTCATTCTGCTCTTCAGCGGTGACAGTTCTGTATCATTCTAGCGATAAGTCACATACAAGCAAATAAAGTCAAGCGTTTTTTTCTGGAAGAGTTGATTAAATTATACATAATGTTGAAGCACTCAACACTAAATGAACATTATATGATGTAATGTTAATGTGCTTTGCCCCCAGAGAAGATTACAGTTTTAAGTAATGATGTATCTCCACATGCATTCTGACATTTTAATTTTGCTGAACTATATTTTTGTAGCTATGAAAATACTACCTTAAAGAAAGGCTGGAAAGCTTTAATAATATTTTAAAAAAAAAATCTGTGAGTGCTGGAGCTAGGTGGCAAATCATCCTAATGTCCTGTTGGCAAGCGTGATATTTTATTTGTAGAAAATATAATAAACTGTTTGCTGTATTGATTGAAGAAATATAGTGATTATTATTTTTTCCTGACATTCTAGTATTTGTTCAATAGGTCAGGGAGCAATGCCATCAGTTTCCTAATAGGACATTCGGAGTAAGATTTGCAAGTCCTACAGGTACCTTTAAGCATAGATAAATATGCACTCGTGGTTTCACTTGGATAGTTTTTCACCACCAAAGGATGATTATGTTGTGTGCCTTGAGACATTGGCCATAATATATTTCCTGTCCCTTTATTGCATTTTAGAATCATAAACAATGACTGTTTGGCTCAAAGCCATTTATTCAGCCCAAAAAGACATTATTTGCACAACAAAAATCAATAAAAATGTTACTAGGTCTGGCTGGATATTTTGCTTAACTGTGATATTTGTCTGTCACTGATGGCATGCCATCTCTCGTAGGAGGCTAGGGCCAAAACACAGCTATTGATCCAGTCATCAGTGATGGATACTGGCATTTGGAAAGAGCTGCTGCAGAGAATCTCGATTAAAAAATATTTCTATGTTTCCCCTGCAGCATAGTCAAGATAACCTGAATGAGGAGATTGTCTTTGTTTTATTAGGCTTCTCTCTCTTCCAGTTGTTAAATGCTTTGGACCAAAGTTCATTATTGAGAAAATTAAGTCAATCTATGTTTAGCCAAAGGCTGTGACATCACATCAAATCCAACTGATTTAACCAAGACCTACTTGTCCTTTTCATCGCCTTAAAAGTGCAAAGGAAACATTTCATATCTGCTCGTGTGCCATGATCAGGGGTGATATGTAGAGGTGCTTTCTCTGATATTTGAGAAGAGTTTATGCATTTCTCTCAAACATAGTTTGTAAAATGACAAAGATTTTACAATGCTGCTGGAGAAACTAGTAAAATGTAGAAGCAGTAATCCCTATTGTTCGGAATAATATAACATTGATGTATTATAATTATGCATGTGCATATCAGTGTGTGTGATTCAAATAGTCCTCTTTATGTAGAAATATTCAGAAATTGTCATCATAATTCTAAATAGTCTGCTAAAAGCAAGTAAACCTTTACATTTCTATACAGCATTTACTATTTTCACACAAATAATAATAAACACAAAGAAATATTATATTTCAAAACAATCAGTAGTTGAATTACCATATTTATCGGACTATGAGATGCACTTTTTTCCTCCAAAGTTTTAGAGGAAAGTGGGGGGAGCGTCTTATAGTTTTAATGTATCTTGTTGTGGTGGACGGGGAGGCTGCAGAGGCGGAGGAGCGGGGCACAGGTAGCAGCAGCCGCCTGCTGCAGCCAACACTGTGCCCGCTGCTAAAGAAAATTAATATTCACAGCTTCCCACGCCCATGGGCGTTTGGAGCACTGAATATTCATTCTCTTTAATAGCAGGCACAGTGTGAGCAGCAGCCGTCGGCTCCTGCAGCAGATCGGCAATCACTTGTGCCCGCTATTAAAGAGCATGAATATGCACTACACCCCACTCCCATGGGCGTGGGGAGTAGTGAATATTCATGCCCTTTAATAGCGGGCACATGCGACCACCGAGCCACTGCAGGAGCCACGGCTGCAGCTGACAATGAACACTACTAAGGAAAATGAATATTCCCTACTCCACACGCCCATAGTCCCGGCGTGGAGAGCAGTGACTACTCCGGCAGCTAACCTCTTCATGTGAGGGCACATGGCAGTGATGTTATGTGCTGCTTACACGGTGAGATCAGCTTCTGCAGCAGAACAGGATGCAGCACTGGAGCAGAGGGAAGGAAGGTGAGGACAATCTTTTATTTTTTGTGTACAGCGTGATGGGAATAAGGATTGGGGTGCCATGCATACCAGGATTGGGGTGCCATGCATACCAGGATGAGGATGGGGGGTGCCATGCATACCAGGATGGGGATGATTGGTGCCATACATACCAGGATGGGATGCCATGCATACCAGGATGAGGATGGGGTGCCATGCATGGCAGGATGGGGATGGGGTGTTATGCATACCAGGATGGGGATGGGGCTCCATGCATACCAGGATGGGGATGGGATGCCATGTATACCAGGATGGGGATGGGGTGCCATGTATACCAGGATGGGGGACAATATATACCAGGATGGGGATGTAGGCCACATATAACAGTAAGGGGGGTCATATATATCAGGAAGGGGGATATTACTACAGAATTGGGGGACATTACCCCTATAACAGTGTCAGCAGCAGACTTCCCCTCAGAACAGGGCATCATGACCACATTTTTTGCTTTAATTTTTTTTTCTATTTTCCTTTTCTAAAACCTAGGTGTGTCTTATGGTCCAGTGCATCTTATAGTCTAAAAAATATGGTAGATAAGTACCATATTCTTTTGATAATACTATCTTTTTTTTCATTTCACAAGTGTTTGAAGAAAGATTGCAAGAAAAATCCATCTTAATTGTATTTAACAATATTTCTGACATCTGGTGAGATTTATTAAATGGGTTGTCTGGTACTTTTACATTGATGGCCTATCTCAAAGATCATCTATATCTGCTATACCCGGCACCCCTGCCAATCAGCTATTCATAGTGGTAGCCAGAAGTGCTCTGTTGCGGAGATTCACAGCACAGCATTGTCAACTGTATAGTGGCTATCTTGATTCGAATAAGTGGCGGATGTTCAGTACCTTGCCGCGTCTACTACGCTGCTGACAGAGCTCTACTGTGCAGCCTTGCAACTGAGTACCTTTGATCGTCATGTGCTTTAGAAACAGCGGATCAGAGGGGGGGCTGGGTGTCACACGTCCCAACAATGAGATATTGATCACCTTTCCTAAGGAAAAGCTTTCAATGTAAAAGTCCCAGACAACCCCTTTAATATTGGTGCTTCAAGCTCATGAAAAATCTGGAATATTTGTGAGATAGTAGAGGGAAAAGTTACATATGATCTACTAGCTGAGTGACTATATCTAAAGGTTCCTAGCCAATAAATTTGGTCCTGGTCTTGTACTGTAGAAACAAATATCTATTTAAAAAAATTCAAAATAGCCATTGCTTACCTTTAAGCCCATGTCACTGCATCGCTGCCTCCAGGGGAGGACACGGACATAGAAGTACATTTAAATGCATGTTCTTATTAGGCCATATACACCCATACATTTAAAATATTCATATGCTAATACACTGCTCAAAAAATAAAGGGAACACTCAAATAACACATCCTAGATATGAATGAATGAAATATTCTCATTGAACACTTTGTTCTGTACAAAGTTGAATGTGCTGACAACAAAATCACACAAAAATCATCAATGGAAATCAAATTTATTAACCAATAGTGGCCTGGATTTGGAGTCACCCCCAAAATTAAAGTGGAAAAACACACTACAGGCTGATCCAACTTTGATGTAATGTGAAAATGAGGCTCAGTATTGTGTGTGGCCTCCACATACTGTATGACCTCCCTACAATGCCTGGGCATGCTCCTGATGAGGTTGCGGATGGTCTCCTGTGGGATCTTCTCCCAGACCTGGACTAAAGCATCCACCAACTCCTGGACAATCTGTGGTGACGTTCGTGGATAGAGCGAGACATGATGTCCCAGATGTGCTCAATCGGATTCAGGTCTGGGGAACGGGCAGGCCAGTCCATAGCTTCAATGCCTTCATCTTGCAGGTACTGCTCACACACTCCAGCTACATGATGTTAGAACCCTCCTGTTTGTTTTTTCCATCTTGTGTTTTGCAGTCACGTGACCATCTGCCTTTATATTCCAGCTCCGCCCATTTGGCTGTGCTGGACTTCAGTGTTTGACTGTTTATCTAGCCAGGTGCTTCTGTGCCTTTCTCTGTCAGTTTGTTTGGTCCTTCTTGGACCTCTAGTACTTTTTTTTTGTCTGTTTGTCTTTTTGTGTTCTGCAACAACTTCTCTGTTTAGGAGGTGTCCCATTTTTGTTCCAGTCCTTAGTTCTTTTAGGGACCCCTCCCCTTATGCTATAGGTCTTCGTTCAGACTAGCCGAGGACTAAGGTGGGTCTGTTTGCTAGGAACAGGCAGCCCGCTACATCGTAGGGATTCAGCTTAGTTTTACTGTAGGGACAGTTTTCCCTCATCTTTCCTTAGTACTTGTTGCAGATCATAACACATGAAGCCTGGCATTGTCCTGCATTAAGAGGAAACCAGGGCCAACCGCACCAGCATATGGTCTCACAAGGGGTCTGAGGATCTCATCTCGGTACCTAGTGGCAGTCAGGCTACCTCTGGAGAGCACATGGAGGGCTGTGCGGTCCTCCAAAGAAATGCCACCCCACACCATTACTGACCCACTGCCAAACCGGTCATGCTGTAGGATGTTGCAGGCAGCAGATCGCTCTCCATGGCATCTCCAGACTCTGCCATGTCTGTCACATGTGCTCAGTGTGAACCTGCTTTCATCTGTGAAGAGCACAGGGAGCCAGTGGTGACTTTGCCAATCCTGGTGTTCTGTGGCAAATGCCAAGCATCCTGCATGGTGTTGGGCTGTGAGCACAACCCCCATCTGTGGATGTCGGGCCCTCATACCACCCTCATGGAGTCGGTTTCTAACCACTTGTGCAGACAAATGCAAATTTGTGGCCTGCTGGAGGTCATTTTGCAGGGCTCTGGCAGTGCTCCTCCTTTTCCTCCTTGCACAAAGGCGGAGGTAGCGGTCCTGCTGCTGAGTTGTTGCTCTCCTATGGCCCCCTCCACATCTCCTGATGTACTGGCCTGTCTCCTGGTAGCGCCTCCAGCCTCTGGACACTGCGCTGACAGACACAGCAAACCTTCTTGCCACAGCTAGCTTTGATGTGCCATCCTGGATAAGCTGCACTACCTGAGCAACTTCTGTGGGTTGTAGAGTCCGTCTCATGCTACCATGAGTGTGAAAGAACAACCAACATTCTAAAGTGTCCAAAACATCTGCCAGAAAGCATTGGTACTGAGATGTGGTCTGTGGTCCCCACCTGCAGAACCACTCCTTTATTTAGTGTGTCTTGATAATTGCCAATAATTTCCATCTATTGTCTATTCCATTTGCACAACAGCATGTGAAATTGATTGCTAATCAGTGTTGCTTCCTAAGTGAACAGTTTGATTTCACAGAGGTTTGATTTACTTGGAGTTATATTCTGTTGTTTAAGTGTTCCCTTTAATTTTTTGAGCAGTGTACATTACATGTGCATTTACACATTGCTCTTGCATGTGCATTGTGCAAATATGCACAGGAGCATATACAGTGGCATGTAGACGTTTGGACACCCCTGGTCAAAATTACTGTTATTGTGAACAGTTAAGCAAGTTGAATATGAAATAATTTCTAAAAGGCCTAAAGTTAAATATGACACATTTACTTTGTACTTTAGGCATATACAGTTATATGAAAAAGTTTGGGCACCCCTATTAATCTTAAGCTTAATGTTTTATAAAAATTGGTGTTTTTGCAACAGCTATTTCAGTTTGATATATGTAATAACTGTTGGATACAGAAATGTTTCTGCCTTGAAATGAGGTTTATTGTACTAACAGAAAATGTGCAATCTGCATTCAAACAAAATTTGACAGGTGCATAAGTATGGGCACCTTTATCATTTTCTTGTTTTAAATACTCCTACCTACTTTTTACTGACTTACTAAAGCACTTTTTTTGGTTTTGTAACCTCATTGAGCTTTGAACTTCATAGCCAGGTGTATGCAATCATGAGAAAAGCTACTTAAAGTGGCCACTTGCAAGTTGTTCTCCTGTTTGAATCTCCTCTGAAGAGTGGCATCATGGGCTCCTCAAAACAACTGTCAAATGATCTGAAAACAAAGATTATTCAACATAGTTGTTCAGGGGATGGATAGAAAAAGCTGTCTCAGAGATTTAACCTGTCAGTTTCCACTGTGAGGAACATAGTAAGGAAATGGAAGAACACAGGGACAGTTCTTGTTAAGGCCAGAAGTGGCAGGCCAAGAAAAACATCAGAAAGGCAGAGAAGAAGAATGGTGAGATCAGTCAAAGACAATCCTCAGACCACCTCCAGAGAGTTGCAGCATCAACTTGCTGCAGATGGTGTCACTGTGCATCGGTCAACTATACAACGCACTTTGCACAAGGAGAAGCTGTATGGGAGAGTGATGCAAAAGAAGCCGTTTCTGCAAGCACGCCACAAACAGAGTCGGCTGAGGTATGCAAAAGCACATTTGGAGAAGCCAATTTCTTTTTGGAAGAAGGTCCTGTGGACTGATGAAACCAAGATTGAGTTGTTTGGTCATACAAAAAGGTGATATGCATGGCGGCAAAAAAACACAGCATTCCAAGAAAAACACTTGCTACCCACAGTAAAATTTGGTGGAGGTTCCATCATGCTTTGGGGCTGTGTGGCCAATGCCGGCACCGGGAATCTTGTTAAAGTTGAGGGACGCATGGATTCCACTCAGTATCATCAGATTCTTGACAATAATGTTCAAGAATCAGTGACAAAGTTGAAGTTACGCAGGGGATGGATCTTTCAGCAAGACAATGATCCAAAACTCTGCTCCAAATTTACTCAGGCATTCATGCAGAGGAACAATTACAATGTTCTGGAATGGCCATCCCAGTCCCCAGACCTGAATATCATTGAACATCTGTGGGATCATTTGAAGAGGGCTGTCCATGCTCGGCGACCATCAAACTTAACTGAACTGGAATTGTTTTGTAATGAGGAATGGTCAAAAATACCTTCATCCAGGATCCAGGAAATCATTAAAAGCTACAGGAAGCGACTAGAGGCTGTTATTTTTGCAAAAGGAGGATCTACTAAATATTAATGTCATTTTTCTGGTGAGGTGCCCATACTTATGCACCTGTCAAATTTTGTTTGAATGCAGATTGCACATTTCCTGTTAGTACAATAAACCTCATTTCACGGCAGAAGCATTACTGTGTCCAACAGTTATTACATATATCAAACTGAAATAGCTGTTGCAAAAACACCAATTTTTATAAAACATTTAGCTTAAGATTAATAGGGGTGCCCAAACTTTTTCATATAACTGTATATATATATATATATATATATATATATATATATATATTGATATTTTAAATTTTTAAAATTACAAAAAGGAAAATGGTCAATACAAATGTTTGGGCACCCATCATGATTAATACGTATAAGCACCCCCATTTGAAAGTATCACAGCTTGTAAATACTTTTTGTAGCCAGCCAAGGGTCTTTAAATTCTTGTTTGAGGGATTTTCATCCATTCTTCCTTGGAAAATTCTTTCAGTTCTGTGAGATCCCTGAGTCATATTGCATGCACTGCTATTTTGAGGTCTAGCCACAGATTTTCAATGATGTTCAGATAAGTGGACTGTGAGGGGCATTGTAAAACCTTTAGCTTACGCATTTTGAGGTAGTCTATTTTGAATTTTGACGTGTGTTTAGGATCATTACCCATTTGTATAAGCCATCCTCTTTTCAACTTGAGCTTTTTTGCAGATGGTGTTATGTTTGCATCAAGAGTTTGTTGAAATTTCATTGAATTCATCCTTCCCTCTACCTGTGAAACGTTCCCCGAGCCATTGGCTGCAATACAACCCCAAAGTATAATTGATCAACCCCCATGCTTAATGGTTGGCAAGATGTTCTTTTCCAGAAATTTTGTGCCATTTTTTCTCCACACATACCTTTGATCAATGTGGCCAAAGAGTTCTATTTTAATCACATCGGTCCACAGTACTTGTTTCCAAAATGCATCAGGCTTGTTTAGATGTTCTTTTGCCTACCTCTGATGCTGAATTTTATGGTGAGGAAGCAGGAGAGGTTTTCTTCTGATAACTCTTCCATGAATGCCATATTTTTGCAGGAGTCTCTGAACAGCAGAACAATATACCACAAATCCATAGTCTGCTAAATCTTTTTGAAGGTATTTTGCAGTCAAGCAGGGTTTCTGTTTTGCCTCTCTAGCAATAATACGAGCAGCTCTCACTGAAATTTTGCTTGGTCTTCCAGACCTTATCTTGACCTCCACTGTTTCTGATAACTGACATTTCTTAATTACATTTCAAACTAAGGAAAGGGCAACTTGAAAACGCTTTGTTATCTTCTTATAACCTTCTCCTGCTTTGTGGGCCTCCACCATTATCATTTTCAGAGTGCTAGGCAGCGGCTTAGAAGAACTCATGGCTGCTGGTTTTTGACACAAGGTTAGAGGAGGTTGGCTTTTTATAAAGCTGGGAAATTCCATCACCTGGCCTTTCCTAACAATGATAGTGAGCAAACATTTACCCTAACAGACTAATTAAGGTCTAAACCTTGGTCAAAGTTATCTGAGCACACAAATCTCCAAGGGTGCCCAAACTTTTTCATCAACCTATTTTCCTTTTGTAATTTTTAAAATGAAAAAAAAAAAGACTATATATTTTTTTGCTTAAAATACAAATCAAATATGCCGTCTATGGCCTCGTAGACATCATTTCATCTTCAACTTGCTTAGCTGTGTACGATAACAATAATGTTGACCAGGGGTACCCAAACTTTTACATGCCACTATATAAAATACACACATACACATAACACATGCATATAATCAATGATACACACATATGCACAATGACATTTTTCGGATGCATATGTTCAGACAACCAGAAGATTTTTTTGTTACTCCTTTCTACATTCATAGTTTTGGCAGCCATAACTTTTTATTATTACTGTATATAAGCCTGACTATATAAGGTCAATGGTATTTATTGATTTATGATGTTTATTTTTAAAAAGTTTATAAAGAATGTGATTATTATATTTGTTTTTTTATATTTTGAATAGTTTTACAGGGAAAATGTATCAAACTTCTATTTTCCCCTAATAGATAGGTGTATAGGGATATACTGGTAAATCTATACAGGTGTAAAGAGATGTACAATTTTACAGTGATGTATCTCTATATAACATTACAATATGTATTTATAAGAGAATATCATTTAGATTTTTAGGCAGACAAAAATTCTCATATTTTCAGCAGTTCAGCCTATTGCTCACAGCTAAAGTTTCTTCCCGCCATTTTAACGGTTCTGAGTTTCTGTCCTAGAGCAGACTACACTTCAAGAAAATCAAATTGTAATTTCCAACTTACAACACTTAATCACTGGCTTCGAAGGTCTTGCACCTTCTATATAGGCATAACTGCATAGGCCAGCTTGTAATCACCAGAGAAAGTAGAATTTTTTTTAAGCATTTCATTAACACTATGCCTAAACTTGCAAGGTTGCTTAAAGGGGTTTTCCCACAAGCAAAAGTTCATTTTAATCAATAGATCTTTGAATAATAATAAGTTCCACAATTGAATGTATTTAAATAAAATATTCCTGTGCTTGGTTAATCTTATAAATGTTCCTGTGTAATGGCTGTGTCTGACCATGTATGGAACATGGTCTGATCATACTATATCTCCTGAGCAGAGTAGGAAGCAAAAGAATATACAGACATTACAGCAGGGGATCACAGCTGATTCTTTTTTTGAAGTAAAATATTGTTTAAAAACAGGCAGGGAAATGTTTTACCTCACAAAAATAATCTGCTGTGATCCCCTGCTGTAATGTCTGTATACTCTTCCTCCCTTATCCAGGAGCTGTGGTATGATCAGACCCTGTCCCTGGATGGTCAGACACAGCCATTACACAGGGGAACATTTATAAGATTATCTCAGCACAGGAACATTTTATTTAAACATCCAATTGTGGAAATTATTATTATTCCAAGATCTATTGATTAAAATCAACTTTCGTTTGTGGGAAAACCCCTTTAATGGCCATTAGTTCAGCACTATTTTATTTACTTCAATATTTGGTTCCTGATACAAAGCATTATTTTATACAAGATGCTGTATCGTGTTCTCTTTATGAGGTTTTATATTAGAAGCATTAGGCAGGTAGTTACTAGTTATTATTCATATACTGTTATAGAACACAACTTTCCTTATGCCTGATGGAAAATAATTAAATGCTGAATATAACTTAAATAGCCTTAGTAAAATGTATTTAACAATTCACATATTGACTGCAAGACCACTTCTAACAGAAGTTACACATTGCTGATGCTTTTGGAATCCAAATAGAAATGTAGCACATGGTAATGATTTTGCAAATACTTTTCTAGTCCAAAATCAATTATATTGATTGTCATTAAAGCAGCAAGCTAAAAACAATGAAGTGGTTTCTAATTTTCAGGCTCCTGGTGGACTCGGCTCTATCTCTTCCTCTTCCTAGTTAAGGGTATCATTAAATGGTAAAAGCAAACAGCCTAGTGAGAGGCCAAGTGTTTTATTAATTCATCATCAGAATTATCTTAGTGCATTAATATTAATAGCTTTAAATTGGATTCCATTTAGGAAGTGAAATAAATATGCCGTTAGTAAAAGCCTATATAGCTGATGAATCCTTGGAAACGGCACTTATGCAGGCAATGCAAAAATAGATTTGATAAGTCCTCTTAACTTTTGTTAGGCAAGGGGCACCTTCCAGATAAAGTTTCATGTACAGAAAAGATTGCTTAGCCTTTTGGTATTTAAACAAGAATACAATCCTTGTTTATACAGTTTGATCTGTCTATTATCTATTTACCCATCCATTTGTATACTGGCAGAATGCTAGGAGTATAAAAAAATACTATCAATTAAAAAAACAACACATTTTTGTATGTAGACGTTAAGAAATATTGACACTAGTGATGAGCAAATCTGCCAAAATTCTAATTTTGTTTTTTCGCTCAAATTTGGTGGGGAAATTTGTTTCACCTTTAATCCATGAAATCCAAATCAAATTTGCCACTTTAAGACATTTATTATGCTCTGAGGTTTCTCCTGACCCTAGAAAATAATAAACATAAAGTTAAAAAAAATAAAATAAATATAATACTCACTTTCTCGTCAGTCTTCTCCTATCTAACAATGCAGACCCCACTGGCTCTGGTCACTTGGGCTCTTTGGGGCTTCTATACCTCTTGATGTCATGGCCCTTTGTGGTTTATTCAGTGCTGGAGCCTCCAAAGATCTTGACAGTATGAGAGTAATCAGTGCTGGAGGGGGCTGAGCTATGAGACACGTGAGAGGTGAATATTATATTTATTTAGTTTAGTATTCCTTCCTGACTATATAATGAGTCCAGGAAAATGGCATATGGCAGGCCTCTAGTTTATTAGATTGTAGTGAGTCAAATCTCTAAAATTTGAAGTCTGGTAAATCTAATTTATTTTTGTGAAATTCAAAGCAAATGGCGGAAGTGAGAGGAAGACACTGCTGGCCTGAGCATTCCCTCAGGCCATGCATTAGGTGCCGGAACCGTATGTAATCAAAGATTCTCTGTGGATTAATGAACATTACAAGGAACTTTTTCCAGAGACAAGTTACTGTTAGGAATGATGAATAGTGAGGCGAGAGGTGGATTAGTCGTGCAGCAGAATTAAGGGTGAACTGGAGGTGTGTGAAGGTGTTAGTAGGGAGGCCACAGAGGAGGATGTTGCAGTACTCGAGGTGGGAGATGATGAGGACATTCACTAACATTTTTGTAGATTCAGGGTTGAGGAAAGGACAGATTCTAAAAACATGTTTGAGTTGGAGGCAGGAGGTGGCAAAAGCTTGGATGTGAGGATTGAAGGACAGGGCAGAATCGAGGGTAACTCCGAGACAGCAGACTTGCTGTACAGGGAAAGTATAATATAATTTATTGCGATAGCTAGATCAGGTAGAGGAGATAAGTGAGATGAAGTAAAGATTTTTCCACATTGATCTTTAAGAAGCATGATGAGAAGCAAGAGGATATGACTGATAGATACTCATGGATTTTGGATGGTAGAGAGGTGAAATCTGGGCCAGAGAGGTTGATCTGAGTATCATTAGCATATAGGTGGTACTAGAAGCCATGGAACTTTATAAGTTGTCTCAGGCCAAAGGTATAGATTGAGAAAAGTAAGGGTCTCAAAACAGAGACTTGAGGGACACCAACAGAGAGAGGGTGGGTGGAGGAGGTAGTGTAGGAGTGGGAATCGCTAAATGTGCAATTGGAGAGGTATGAGGTGAATATTATAATTATTTAGTTCAGTATTCCTTCCTGACTATATAATGAGTCCAGGAAAATGGCATCTGGCATCTAGTTTATTAGATTGAAGTGAATCAAATCTCTAAAATTTGAAGTCTGGTAAATCTAATTTATTTTTGTGAAATTCAAAGCAAATGGCAGAAGTGAGAGGAAGACGCTGCTGGCCTGAGCATTCCCTGAAGAGGGCAAGGTCATTGACACCAAGGAAAGAGAGGATTTGTAGTAGGATTTGTAGTAGGAGGGAGTGGTCAACTGTGTCGAAGGCAGAGGACAGGTCTAGAAGGAAACGTACAGATAATAGATAGAATAGATTAGATGTTAGCTTTGGCAGTAAGTAAGTCATTGGTAATTTTTGTCAGGGCAGTTTCGGTGGAGTGGTGGGGATGGAAGCCGGATTGTAGGTTGTCAATGAGTGAGTTAAATTAGAGATGGGAAGAAAGTTCAGCATGGACATGCTGTTCCAGGAGTTTGGTGACAAACGGGAGCAGTGATCTTATCCTCCATACATTACTTACATCCACCAGCTTTTGTAACAGATATCAGCTAATCAGTGAGGTTATTGGACCCCCACTGATGTCATATCGATGACCTACCTTACTAGCAATTCCTGTAAAATAAAATACCTTACAATTACAGAATGTTTGGTTACCAGGAGGAAAGGAGCAGGAGCAGCGCTTGCAGGGTCTTTGTTTTAGAGTCTGCACGTGCTGCTCTGAAGTTGGCCAGATCGCTGGATCACTGAATCTGACCAGCCTCAATTACCCTATGCTTCTCCCATGCTGCAGAGGCAAAGCTGTCTCTGGTAGTAAAATAGGAGTGCGCTAAGTTCGGACCAGCAGCAAGCATGACCATGCCACTGGTCTGCACTGTCATTCTAAGGTAGAACACTGCCCCCCAGCAAACAGGAACACAAGAGATAGAGGAGCAGTGCACTCCTGAAGAAAGTCTAAGAACAACACAAAGTTCAGGCCTATGATAATTGGGTGCAATAAATCTTGGACCACGGAGACCTCATGGGGCTCAGTATTTTGAGCCATCTCAACGACCACTCTGGCCACCGGATAGTCTTTAGCATCCCCATGAATGCAGTGGACGCCCACCATCTTCCCAGCGATCAATTCAAGAGGAAGTGTGGCCCTCACGAGGGCCAACAAACTCCCTGGCTCTGGTAGTTCTGTCATTTTCAGACCATTCACTATTACAGGACATGCTAAGGGCCCTTTGCTGGGTGAACAGTCCACACTACAAGCTGTATGTAACATACCTGGCGGCGTCCTTGCATAGTGGTCCATCTCCCACTGTGCAAGAGCGCGCACTTGATCTCCAGTCCAGTTTGCTAGCTTGGCTTCCCTCCATGCTGTCTGTTTGCCTCTGTGTCTGCTGCTTAAGGGCGGCGCCCGATCACTTCCTGCTTTTTGTACCTGCTGCAGACACACCCCTTGTGCGTCCTCAGCCTATTGCTGTCTGCCATCTGGTATTTAACCCAGCTGCTCCAATGAATCCCTGCCTGAGCATTGTGTTCTGTCAGTTGGCCTTTGGTCACTGATATGCCAGGTCCCGTTTATGTTTCCTGCCTTCGGTATCAGTTCCCGTGTCTGAATTGTGTCCTGTCTGTATTATCTTCTAGCCTGTTGTCTTCTGCCTATCCTGGAGGCTGTATTTCCAGGCCTGTGTGAACCCGCTCCTGTATCTTGCTGCTGTGTCTGTTCTTGTCTGAATACTCTCCTAGCCTGTTTTGTTTTTCTCTATGTCCGTACTTTCCCTTTTTCTGCAGAGTCTGTACTCGTACCTAACTCCTGCTCGTTGTCACTGTACTTCCGTTTGTGAGTTTGTGGTCCACTCGCTACTTCTCTGCAAGTACCCTGTGGGTATCTGGTTCTGCCTTTCCCTTCTAGTCTGTTCCGTGTGTACAGAGCCCTGTCCCCACCGTGTCTGCGGTTTTCGCTTTGCTCAGCTCTGTCCACCGCGTCTGCGGTTTTCGCTTTGCTCAGCTCTGTCCATCGCGTCTGCGGTTTTCGCTTTGCTCAGCTCTGTCCACCGCATCTGCGGTTTTCGCTTTGCTCAGCTCTGTCCACCGCGTCTGCGGTTTTCGCTTTGCTCAGCTCTGTCCACCGCGTCTGCGGTTTTCGCTTTGCTCAGCTCTGTCCACCGCGTCTGCGGTTTTCGCTTTGCTCAGCTCTGTCCACCGCGTCTGCGGTTTTCGCTTTGCTCAGCTCTGTCCACCGCATCTGCGGTTTTCGCTTTGCTCAGCTCTGTCCACCGCGTCTGCGGTTTTCGCTTTGCTCAGCTCTGTCCACCGCGTCTGCGGTTTTCGCTTTGCTCAGCTCTGTCCACCGCGTCTGCGGTTTTCGCTTTGCTCTGCCCTGTCCACCGCGTCTGCGGTTTCGAATTTGTCTCCCAGTCTGTACTGGACCCTCCCCTGCCTGCACTCTAGTCTGCCTGTTCCTGTATTCCCCGGTGTGGGTCAACAGCCATGTCCGGAGTCTGACCTGGAGTAGACCCTGGTTCCTCTTCTCGGTTCCTTCCCTGGTGCACTGGCGTCGTATGCCGTCGTGCGACCTTGGTCAGATCGGGCAGATACTTAGTTACGCCCCTCCAGGCACTGTCCGGTTCATTGCACAGTGGAATCACTACATAAACATGCACACGCCAGTCAGTCCGGGCAGATGCATTACACTGTATATGCATAGAATGAACACCGACGTCTCATGCTCCAATACATTTGCTCGGTGGTCAGGGGACAATGGGCAACTACGTATATGGCCTGGACTGTGACATCTCCTGCAAATTACATCCTCCGATGAGGCCCCTGGCATGATTTCCACCTGCCTCTTGGACTTTTTATGCCCCACTCCCTTTTTAACCCTCAGAATGAAGAGGGTTGACTTCCTAAGGAACCGTGGACCCCCTGATACCTTTTGACCAGTCCAACCAAGTCATCAGCATTCCGGGGAACTCCCTGGCCAACCCAAGTCTGTATCAGGCTCGAAAGGGAGTGGAAGAACCGGTTCATTACAACTCGCTCTGCGCTCGGGTAGAGGACTCTGGCTGTAACCAAATTTTGATGAGGTTCAGCACATCAAACATTTGGGAGCGAGGTGATATATCATGGTGATATGCCCAGGGGTGGACCTGTTGTGCTGACCGACATTGTCATCCCAAGCCCGCCAAAATTTCTGTTTTCAATTTCTCATATTCTTTGGCATCCTGTAAGGCCAAATCATAATAGGCCTTTTGTGGCTCCCCAGTTAATTATGGCGCCAGGACTTCCACCCACTGTTCTGGTGGGAGTTTCTCCCTATCAGCGACTCTTTCAAAAACAGCCTCTATGTCAGCACCCGGGGTCCATTTCTGCAAGGCTCTCCTCATCACATTCCAGAAAGAGAAATCATCAGCTGACAATGGAGTCAGAGCTGCTGCTGCTGTGACACAAACCGCTTCTGTGATTAATTCAATCTGTTGCTGCTGTTGCTGGCTCTGCTGTTGCTGTTGCTGGAGATGTTTCATCAGCAGCATTCTTGCCTCCTATTGTGCCAGCTGTTGCTGCTGCAGCTGCTCTGGTGATGCTGGTGCCGCTGCTACAGCTACTGGTGCTGTTGGAGCTGCTGCTGGCTTTGGACCACGTGCTTGATCAGCTCCCCCATTTTCTCTGACTGCTGTTCTATCCTTACAGCCACCTTCACCCAGGACATTCAGTTTGTCCACAGCCATCACATTTGGTTCCTGGGGATCTTGCACACATTCTCCACTAAATGTAACAATGCTACTCGCTTGGGAGTGATCTAAGGTATGACAGGAACCGTTTCTATTTAAAGTACAGCTGGTTTATTTCAGTCCTCATAAATAGAGATGATCGAAACTTTTTATGTTTGGGTTCACCGACTTTACCTGAACACCAAAAAAAGGTTCATGTTCAGTCACCCGAATGGGGCTCCGAACAACCGTGGTTTCCTGTGCTGTCACGCAAATAAAAACAGGGGCTCTAATCGGCGGTAACATTATTATCCCCAGTCAGAGCTTCAAGATCACGCTGTCAGTTGTGGGTCACAGTTGCCAGATGATGAGACTACTACTCCCATTACCCCTTGCCTGCTGTCACTGTAAACAGCGAGATGAGGCTCTGCTGATGGGAGAAGTCAAGTAAAAATCTTTTAAAAAAAGTTTCAATTCTTAAATAAATATTCAAAGAAAAATAAAAAACACATTATACTCACCTACAACTAATCCCGAATGCCCTTGTCCCCTCTAAAAAATGTAAAATAAAAAACACCATAATACACCATAATACAACGCCTAATCCCTGATGCCTATGTCACCTTTAATAAAGAAAAAATAATAAACCACCATATTCCTCACGTATCTGCCGTAATCCCAGTAACCCAGAGTGTCCCACGACGATCTGGCTTATAGAACAGTGACATTGGGAGATGTGACTGTTCTATCTGGCAGTCGGCAATACACTGACAGGAGCGTGATCGCTCCTGCAGTGCATAGTGCTGAGCTTCCGTGAGAGAGGTCACTGGAGTTCATCAGCTGATGAGCTCCGGTGATCTCACTAACGGCACCACCGCTGAGTGAGAAAATTTCCTGAAAGGTCACCTGAGTTCAAGTCACCAGGTCTCACGATAGCTCTAGTGCTGGACTGTGAAATGCCGGAGTGCTAAGTGCTGGGTACTAAATGCAGCTCATATCATTGTCGCCTCATCTCCCTGAGATCAGTTCTACCAGGCAACAAGTTGTGCCTTGTTGGGAGTTGTAGTCAGCACCCACAGTGTGCAATAATTGTAAAATAAAGAATTTAAAAAAAAAACAGGGTGGTCTCTCGCGTAATTTTCATAGCCAGCAGAGTGAGAGTCAACAACTGGGGGCTGATATTACTAGCCAGGAAAGGGGCCATAATCCCAAAATGTTCCCTGGCTAGTAATAACAACTCACAGCTGTTTGAATAGCCTTTACTGGCTACATTACAGGGGGACCCCAGAAATTCTTTTATGTAGGGTCCCCTATAAAATCTAACCAGCAAAGGCTAAACAGACAGCTGTGAGCTGATATAAATAGCCAGGAAAGGGACCATGGATACTGGCAACCTCTGAGACTAATAATATCAGCCCTCATCAGCCCTAGAAATGGCGCATCAATGGATATCTATCTATCCATCCATATCTATCTATATATCTATCAATCCATATCTATGAATCAATATCTATCCATATATCTATCTAGTGAAAAAAGTTGAAAAACTGCACAAGCAAAAGAGTTTACTTATGTGCAAAGCCCACCAGTCCAAATATATAATCCAAAAAATATGGAGGCAGCACACAAATACAGTGAAAAAGGTGATATAGTTTAATCCCTATCTGACATTGGCAGTAATAATAATTATTTATTATGAAAATAAAACAATCAAACCCATAAAAGTACACATGTTTGGTATCGCTGCATCCGGAATGACCTGACCTATTTAACTGTCCCACTAGTTAACCCCTTTAGTGAACATGGTAAAAGGAATAAATAAAAAATTAAGCATAAAAACGATTCTTTATCAGCATATCACCAAACAAAAAATGAAATAAAATGCGATAAAAAAGACGAAAGTAAATAAAAATAGTACCACTGAAAACATCATCTTGTCCCGCAGAAAACAAGCTGCCATAAAGCTCCATCAGCCGAAAAATTAAAAACTTATAGCTCTCAGAATTAATTATTACAAAAAAATATTTTTTCTATGAAATACTTTTTATTGTGAAAAAGCACCAAAACATAAAAAAAATATTAATGTAGTATCGCTTTAAACATACTGACCCGAAGAATAACGCTGCCTTATCAATTTTACCACTCGCGGAACGGCATAAAAAAAACAACAAAAAAAAATTCCTGAATTGTTGGTTTTTGTTTATTCTGCCTCCCAAAAATCGGAATAGAAAGCGATCAAAAAATGTAATTTGCCTGAAAATGGTACCAATAAAAACGTCAACTCGTCCCACAAAAAAACAAGCCCTTACATGACTCTGTTGGCTGAAGTATGGAAAAATTATGCAAAACTAGTCTTTGCAAAAAAAAAAAAGCATCTTTTAGTGTGTGACAGCTGCCAAACATGAAAACTCAATATGAATCTGGTATCGTTGTAATCGCACCAACCCAAAGAATAAAGTCGTCTAATCACTTATACTGCACGAAGAATGATGTAAAAAATAGACTCTAGAGTTAGGGTTGTGTTAGGGTTAGGGTTGTGTTAGGGTTAGGGTTGTGCTAGTGTTGTGCTAGGGTTAGGGTTGTGATAGGGTTAGGGTTGTACTAGGGTTGGGGTTGTGCTAGGGTTTAGGTTGTATTAGGAGTGGGGTTGTATTAGGGTTAGGGTTGTATTAGGTTTGGGGTTAGGGTTGTTTTAGGGTTGTGTCGAGATTGGGATTATTTCAAAAGTAAAGAAAAAAAATGACGATATGGTGACTAGTGTTGAGCACAAGTGGTTGCTACTTGAGCTTGCATCGGGTGCTCGGGTATGCACCGAGTATCGCGGGTGCTCGAGTGACATGCTCGAGTCTCCACTCCATATGTTTTGCGGCTGTTATAAAGCCAAAAAAAAACTCCAGGAAACTCAAGGAAAAATCCTTTTTTTTTTCATCTAAATCCTGTGGTTTTTTTTTCCTCAGTCAGACTGTATAAATACGCGTCTTATTAACCTTTTGGTATCCCCCCCCCCCAAAAAAAAATTGAGTGTGTCTGTGAGTGTTCAGACACAAATATATCTGTTTAAAAGAGTCTGGTATAGGCCCGATAACTAGAACTGTGTTTTTCCTTTTCCACGGTTCAAATCTGGGTGTTATCTACCTGCTTGCCTTTTTTCCATAAAAAAAAACAGTTTGAGTGTGTCGCTGACTGTTCAGACACAAATATATCTATTTTAAAAAGTCTAGTATACACCAAGAAATTATAACTGTGGTTTTGCAGTTCCACGGTTCAAATCTCTGTATTATCCACCTTTTAGTCTTTTTTCCATAAAAAAAAGCATTTTTAGTGTCTCGCTGACTGATCAGACACCAATATATCTGTTTAAAAGATTCTGATGTAGGCCAGAGAAATAGAACTGTGGTTTTCCTCTTCCGTGGTTCAAATCTGGGTGTTATCAACCTGCTTGCCTTTTTTCCATAAAAAAAAACAGTTTGAGTGTGTCGCTGACTGTTCAGACACAAATATATCTGTTTAAAAGATTTTGGTGTAGGCCAGAGAAATAGAACTGTGTTTTTCCTCTTCCACGGTTCAGATCTGGGTGTTATCAACCTGCTTGCCTTTTTTCCATAAAAAAAAACAGTTTGAGTGTGTCGCTAACTGTTCAGAGACAAATATATCTATTTTAACAAGTGTGGTATACACCAGGAAATTATAACTGTGGTTTTGCAGTTCCATGGTTCAAATCTCTGTATTATCCACTTTTTTGTCTTTTTTCCATAAAAAAAAAACATTTTCAGTGTCTCGCTGACTGTTCAGACGCCAATATATCTGTTTAAAAGATTCTAATGTAGGCCAGAGAAATAGAACTGTGTTTTTCCTTTTCCACGGTTCAAATCTGGGTGTTATTAACCTGTTTGCCTTTTTTCCATAAAAAAAAACAGTTTGAGTGTGTCGCTGACTGTTCAGACACAAATATATCTGTTTAAAAGATTCTGGTGTAGGCCAGAGAAATAGAACTGTGTTTTTCCTCTTCCACGGTTCAGATCTGGGTGTTATCAACCTGCTTGCCTTTTTTCCATAAAAAAAAAACAGTTTGAGTGTGTCGCTAACTGTTCAGAGACAAATATATCTATTTTAACAAGTGTGGTATACACCAGGAAATTATAACTGTGGTTTTGCAGTTCCATGGTTCAAATCTCTGTATTATCCACTTTTTTGTCTTTTTTCCATAAAAAAAAAACATTTTCAGTGTCTCGCTGACTGTTCAGACACCAATATATCTGTTTAAAAGATTCTAGTGTAGGCCAGAGAAATAGAACTGTGTTTTTCCTTTTCCACGGTTCAAATCTGGGTGTTATTAACCTGTTTGCCTTTTTTCCATAAAAAAAAACAGTTTGAGTGTGTCGCTGACTGTTCAGACACAAATATATCTGTTTAAAAGATTCTGGTGTAGGCCAGAGAAATAGAACTGTGTTTTTCCACTTCCACGGATCAAATCTGGGTGTTATCAACCTGCTTGCCTTTTCTCCATAAAAAAAAACAAGTTTGAGTGTGTCGCTGACTGTTCAGACACAAATATATCTATTTTAAAAAGTCTGGTATACACCAGGAAATTATAACTGTGGTTTTGTAGTTCCATGGTTCAAATCTCTGTATTATCCACTTTTTTGTCTTTTTTCCATAAAAAAAAACAGTTTGAATGTGTCGCTGATTCTTCAGACACAAATATATCTGTTTAAAATATTCTGGTGTAGGCCAGAGAAATAGGACTGTGGTTTTACTCTTCCACGGTTCAAATCTCCTTTTTATTACCCTTTTGATAGTGCGAGTGTAAGCTATTTTACTTAATTTACAATGGGCAAGGTGCGTGACAAGGGACGTGGAACTGGACTTTCTGGTGATAGTGCGTGCAGAGGACAGGGCCTTGGCCGAGGTGAAAATGTGTCACAACCAACAGCCACATCTTCTCGCTCCCAGTTCTTGACCGAATTACTAGGGAAGCACACAACAACAAGACCACTATTGCGAACTGATCAGTGTGAACAGGTTATTAATTGGATAGCAGATAATACTTCCAGTCACCTGGGCATTACCACCTCTGGTCTGTCTTCCACACGGTCAAGTGTTAGTAGCCGTGAGTCTCGACCGCATACTCCTCCTCACCCTGATGCTCTTTCCTCCCACCATGCCGAGTGTCATCAGACAGCAACTGATCCAACAGTTGGACACTCTGAAGAGCTGTTCACTGGTCTATTTCCATATTTGGGCCCCTTGCCTGCTCCACTTGAAGTGGTGGAAGAGGAGATCCCATGTAGCGATGGCCAAATATTTGAACAGCCACGGCAACAGGAAGGCGACGCTGGCAATTTGTCACAAGAGGTGGACGATGACGAGACACAATTGCTACAAAGTGAGGAGGAGGACCGTGGTGCAGAAGTGGAAGAGGAGGAGGTGGTGGATGATCAAGTAACTGACCTAACATGGCAGGAGTACACGCAGACCGAGGCCAGCAGCACACAGGGGAAGGGAGGCAGAGTACCCCAACAGGCAGGAAGAAGCAGTGTGGTGGCCACAGACAGAAGGCGGGCAACTTTTCCCTGTAACACCAACATGAGGGACGTTGCCAGTACAACCGGTAGGACTTCCAAAGTCTGGAATTTTTTTAAAGACTCTGCTGATAACCCCAAAAAGGCCATTTGTACCACCGGCAAGATCAGGCAGAAGTCAGCAAAGCACCCAACTTTGTGGGGCGAACCCCAGGGTCCACGACTAGTGTCAGCTGGTGTCACCACTGCTTCTTCCGCTGTTGTGCGTGTAAGAGAACCCCCTGACCATACTGCATGCAAAGATAACCCTTCCTCTCAGTCTTCACTTGTTACGGCAGTTTCTCAAGAAACAGCATCAACGTCCACGTCCACATCCCACCGCAGCATTCAATTGTCCATATCCCAGACCTTTGAACGAAAGCGCGAATTCGCAGCCAAAGCCCCACAGGCCACAGTCCTAAATTCGCACATTTCACGACTGCTTGCATTGGAAATGCTGCCTTTTAAGCTGGTGGAGACGGAAACCTTCCGCAACCTTATGGTGGCGGCCGTCCCTTGGTACTCGGTCCCCAGCCGACACTATTTTGCCCGGTTTGCCATTCCCGCACTACACAAGCACGTGTCCCAAAACATCTGCCGTGTCCTCAACAACGCAGTTACTGGGAGAGCCCACCTGACAACGGACACGTGGACAAGTGCTTGCGGCCAGGGACGGTACATCTCCCTGATGGCACACTGGGTAAACATAGTGGAAGCCGGGACCCAGTCGGACCTTGGGACGGAACACATACTCCCCACACCGAGGATTGCGGGCCCTATGTCAGTCAGAGTTGCCCCCACAGTGTACAGCTCCTGCGCATCATCCTCCTCCTCGTGTTCAGCCTCCATCTCATATATCACCGCATCAGTTACAAGCTGGAAGCACTTCAATACTGCCTCAGCCAAGCGGCAACAGGCTGTGCTGAAACTCATAAGCTTAGGTGATAAACCTCATGCTGCTTGTGAGTTTTGGACAACTGTGAAAGAGCAGGCATATCTGTGGCTGAGACCGCTGAACCTACATCCAGGAATGGTCGTGTGTGACAATGGCCATAACCTGGTGGCGGCTCTGAGGCGAGTCGAGATCACACACGTACAATGCCTGGCTCATGTGCTTAACCTCGTGATTCAGCGGTTTCTTAAATTGTACCCCGAGTTGCCAGATCTGCTCGTCAAAGTAAGCTGTCTGTCAGCTCATTTTCGGAAGTCGGCTACAGCTTCCGCCGCCCTTGCTGTGTTGCAGCAGCATTTGCAGCTTCCGGCACACCGACTGGTGTGTGATGTCCCCACACATTGGAACTCTACACTCCACATGTTGCAAAGGATTCGTGAGCAGAAGAGAGCAGTTGTGGAGTACCAGCTGCAACAAGGCCGTTGATATTCAGGTCAGACTCCACACATAAGACCTCAGGAGTGGACCTGGATGTCTGACATATGTACCATCCTGACAAACTTTGAGGAGTCCACCAAGATGGTGAGTGGCGATGACGTCATCATTAGCATCAACATGCCACTTGTCTGTCTTTTGCAATGCTCTCTGCAGAGAATTAAAGAAGAGGCATTGCATCCAGAGTATGATGAGATGGATCAAGAAGCCATAGTGGGCGAATACACACAGCCGAGCCCAAATCATCCCAATGTGCATTGGGGGACAATGAGGGAGATGAAGAGGAGGAGGAGGAAGAACAGGAGCTGGTATCATGCGCTGTAGATGGTAGTACCTGTACAACTGTCATACCGTCGGTTCAGCATGGGTGGCCTGAGGACAGGGGGGAGGAGGAGGAGGAGGAGTGCATGGTCAGTTGTCATCTTGGTGAGGACACGGAAGTCTTGCCCGTTACCAGTTTGGCACACATGGCTGACTTTTTGTTACGCTGCCTTAACCTTGACCCTCGCATTGTCAAAATGTTGGGTGACAGTCATTACTGGTTGGTGACACTTTTAGACCCCCGCTATAAGGAGATCTTTCACTCTCTTTATTCCTGAGGTGGAGAGGTCTCCAAAATGGGGCAGTACCAGAAGGCCCTTACTGCAGAACTGTTAAAAAAATTCCCATCTGAGCACGCTAGCTGCAGAGGTCACTGTTCGTTGACCAACCAAGGCGTACAGGCGATAGAGACACAACTCCAATCCAGCAGAGGCAGGGGAACACTGTCAAGGTTTTGGGACAGTTTTCTCAGACCCGCCCAGCTTACAGGCCCTGAGGTGTGGGGTACTCTCACAAGAAGTGGAAAGTTTCAAAAGATGGTGAGGGAGTAGCTTGCTGACCATACCAGCATCCTCCGTGATTCCTCTGAGCCTTTTAACTATTGGGTATCCAAGCTGAATACTTGTAATGAACTCGCTCTGTACACCTTGGAGGTCCTGGCCTGCCCTGCCACTAGCGTGTTATCGGAGCTTGTTTTTAGTGCCACTGGGGGAATTATAACTGATAAGCGCACTCGCCTGTCAACTGACAATGCTGACAAGCTGACCCTTATCAAAATGAACAAGGGCTGGATTGGGCCAGACTTCTCATCACCACCAAATGACAGCAGAGTAACATAAAGTCAATTCCAGTGTGTTGTTTCGGGAGATGTATTCCCATGCACCACTTCACACCCACACATGGGTATACACTTCCTCATTTCGGCCGTTTTTTGCTCTTCTCCTTATCTTCAGCCTCCACCACTACTATACCACCAGGGTGACTGTGGTCTGTGTTGCCAGCATTGCAAGTTCCTCCATCCTAATTTTTGGCAGCTTTTGCTTGGAAGGCATAAGCAAAGACTATGGGAGACCCACTCCCCCATAATGGGAATAATGTTTTTAATATGCTGGACTGCATGGCTCTTGTATGGGGCATTGCAAGTTCCTCCATCCTAATTTTTGGCAGCTTTTGCTTGGAAGGCATAGGCAAAGACTATGGGAGACCCACTCCTCAATAATGGAAATAATGTTTTTAATATGCTGTACTGCATGACTCTTGTAAGGGGCGTTAAAATCGTTTTGTTAAGCTACTGTGACCTCCACGTCTCTTCCAAGGGGCATTGATATTGTCTTTTTATTCCACTGCAACCTCCAGCACTCTTCCAAGGGGCATTGATATTGTCTTTTTATTCCACTGCGACCGCCACCACTCTTCCAAGGGGCATTAAAACTGTCTTGTTAAGCTACTGTGACCACCACGTCTCTTGCATGGGGCATTTATAGTCTTTTTATTCCACTGTGACCTCCACCACTCTTCCAAGGGGCATTGAAAATGTATTTTTATTCCACTGTGACCTCCACCACTCTTCCAAGGGGCATTGAAAATGTCTTTTTATTCCACTGCGACCTCCACCACTCTTCCAAGGGGCATTGATATTGTCTTTTTATTCCACTGCGACCTCCATCACTCTTCCAATGGGCATTAAAACCGTCTTGTTAAGCTACTGTGACCTCCATGTCTCTTCCAAGGGGCATTGTTATTGTCTTTTTATTGCACTGCGTCCTACACCACTCTTCCAAGGGGCATTGATATTGTCTTTTTATTCCACTGCGACTGCCACCACTCTTCCAAGGGGCATTGATATTGTCTTTTTATTCCACTGCGACCTCCACCACTCTTCCAAGGGGCATTAAAACCGTCTTGTTAAGCTACTGTGACCTCCACGTCTCTTCCACGGGGCATTGATATGGTCTTTTTATTCCACTGCGACCACCACCACTCTTCCAAGGGGCATTGATATTGTCTTTTTATTCCACTGCGACCTCCACCACTCTTCCAAGGGGCATTAAAACGGTCTTGTTAAGCTACTGTGACCTCCAAGTCTCTTCCAAGGTGCATTAAAACTGTCTTGTTAAGCCACTCTTAACTCCACAGCTCTTCCAAGGGGCATTGAAATGTTGATTTTAATTACCTCTAACCTCCACGAGTCTTCCAACGGGCATTGCATTTCCTCCTAATTTTAGTCAGTTTTTTTTAAATGCATAGGTGAACACTAAGGGAGACCCACTCCCCAATAATGGGTAGAAGGTTTTTAGTACGCTGTAATCCACGTCTGTTTCAAGGGGCATTGCAGTTCCTCATAATTTTTGGAAAGCCTTCCATTCACTGCTTAGGCCAACAGTGTACAGGAGACCCAGTTGCTATAAATGTAAAAAACAGTTTAGTTAAGACCCTATCACCTCCATGTCACTTCCAAGGGGCATTGGAGTGCTTTCGAAATTTTTGGTAGGCATTTCACTGTATGCCCTATAACTGTGTAGCTAAACCGCTCCTTTTGGTACAGAAACATATCCTACAAGATATGTGTGGTTGACTGGCCATATATTGAGGTGAATGGTCCCTGTTCCTCCTGCTATTTCTCCTTTGCCACCACCTCATCCATCATTCATCACCTGAAGCTTTGTATTAATGGGAGTCATAGAACTGGGATAGTAGTAGGAAAACATCCAGCAATCCTCGGAGGAGGTAGGATATGCGCCAAAACGCTGACCACCTCAGACCTAGCCGTTACTACATACATGCGCTTGCATTCCAAGGAACAGAAAGCCAAGGAGATGGATGGCCTCATGATCATGAATAATTTACTCATTGTGTAGGAGGCTGACCACTGCTGCTGTCTACCTTCTGAACTTTGTGTTGAAGCCTTATTGACCCAGGACCCGCAATCCTCTATGTCTGGAGGACGTGTTGCATCCCAGTGTCCAACTGTGTCCCGACACACAATATTAGCTCAGTGTGAAGGCGTCAGTGAGATGGACCATCCCTGGCCACATTCACTTGTCCACGTGTTTGTGGTTAGGCTGTCCTTCCCACTAAATGCACTGGGGAGAGCCCAGGTAATGTTTTGGTATGCAAGCTTGTGTATAATGTGCACTGGGACAAATATGGATGGCTGGGGACCGTTTATGGACACACTGGGGACCATGTGTGGGCACGCGAACGCGGGGCGGCTGGGGACTGAGTATGGATACCAGGCCGCCGACGCAGCCATGATATGGTGGCCGGCATCTGCCTCCACAAGCCTAAAAGGCCTCATTTCAAGTGCATGCAAGCTAGCAGTATTGTATTGCAGCCTGGGCATGAGTGGGTGGCAGGCTGCACACTCACGCTTGCATTCCAAGAAAACAAAGAAGATGCTTACTTCTATCATCATCATCATGCTCCTCACCTTGGCACTCTCAACTCCCATGATGGAGAAGCCAGGGCCCACCGGAGGATTCTGGTTGTCTGGTGGGCTCGGCCAATGCTGCCCTAAAGCAGGCCAGGCTAAGAAAAGTGTGGGGAAGGTTACCGGGACAAATAGGGGCAGCTGGGCACCGAGTATGGACACCCGGCCGCCGGGCAGCTTGGGACTGAGTATGGATACCAGGCCGCCGATGCAGCCATGACATGGTGGGCGGCGTCAACCTCCACAAGCCTAAAAGTCCTCATTTTAAGTGCAAGCAAGCTAGCAGTATGGTATTGCAGCCTGGGGATGGGTGGGTGGCAGGCTGCATACTTGTGGCAAGGATCACTTCTGATGGGCACACTGTTAGGCAGTGACCTGGGTGTCAGAGATGCTTCCAGGGGTCTTCCCCATGCTTTTCCCATGTCTTTTCAGCACTGTATTTATGTGTCACACAGCACATGGCCAGATAAAGTTGTAAAATGTTAAAATTACATTTCCTGGTCAATGCATTTGTCACGGTTGAAAGCAATACAAAAGTGCAAAAACGCATAAAAAATGCTACTTGTGAACATAGCCCAAGGTGTGGAGGAGTATTTTTGTTTTTGGTTATTTATTTTACCTTATACACAAGTCTTTACCCTGGAAAGGATGTTCCTTAACATATTTCACAGGAAACCAGTTTCAGTGTCGTTTTTGAACGCTTTATTGTGATCCCGTAAAAGTTGCTTAATACCTCTGACCACGTTGACAGCAGTGACCTGGGGGTCAGAAATGCTTCCTGGGGAGATCCCCATGCTGTCCCCTTGTCATTTGAGCACTGTCACTATCGTTTTGGGCACTTTTTAGGCTTTCTACAGACTGCCGGGGGTCCTGCCGCAAAAATGCTCGGATCTCCCATAGACTAACATTGCGCTCGTTGCTCGGGTCGAGCACCCGAGTATCACGGTGAGCTCAGCCCGAGTTTGGAGCACCCAAGCATTTTAGTGCTCGCTCAACACTACTCAAGACTAGTGTTGAGCCACCCCCGTAGTGTTCGGGTTCGGTTCGGTTCGTCGAACACCGGGATGTTCGAGGAACTGTTCGTCGAACTGTTCGTCGAACACCTTAGAACACCGTCGAACACCGTTAAAACCAATGGCAGGCAAACAAAAACACATAGAAACACATAGAAAACACCTGCAAAGGTGTCCAAAAGCTGACAAACTGCTCAGAAGACACTCTCTTTAAAAAAGCCGGCCGGCAAATTCAGCAGCGGCATACACCGGTACCCGACAATTTAGACAAGAAGGAATAGAGCATCACACATAGATTAGATAGATAGAAACATGTCAGTCACACATATAAGAAGCACAGTGACAGTGTTGGTTACTGCACTTGTCATTTAGTGTAAAGGATTTATTAAAAAAAATATTAGTGTTTTCATGCACCGTCTCTTTAAAAAAGCCGGCCGGCAATTCAGCATCTGTACCCGACAATTTAGAACAGAAAGAATAGAGCTTCACACATAGATTAGATAGATAGAAACATGTCAGTCACATATATAATAAGTACAGTGATAGTGTTGCTTACTGTACTTGTCATTTAGTGTAAAGGATTTATTTAAAAAAATAATAGTGTTTTCATGCACTGTCTCTTTAAAAAAGCCGGCCGGCAATTCAGCAGCGGTACCCGACAATTTAGAACAGAAAGATAGAGCATCACACATAGATTAGATAGATAAAAACATGTCAGTCACATATATATGAAGTACAGTGATAGTGTTGGTTACTGTACTTGTCATTTAGTATTAAAATAAAGGATTTATTATTAAAAAAATTGGCGTGGGGTTCCCCTTAATTTTAGGCTCTAGCGGAGGTTAAGCAGACGGCTGGGGCAGATGTTTGAAGCCTGGGAAGGGGGTAAAACCCACGGAGCTTCCCAGGCTACTAATATCAGCCCCCAGCTGAATACATAGCCTTTACTAGCTATTAAAATGGGGGACCCCCCAAAAAAAATGACGTGGGGTCCCCCCTAATTTAATAGCTAGCAAAGGCTAGGCAGACAGCTGGGGGCTGATGTTAATAGCCCAGGAAGGGAGCCATGAATATTGGCCCCCTCCCAGGCTAGAAACACCAGCCGTCAGCCGCCCCAGAAATGGCGCATTCATAGGATGCGCCAATTCTGGCACTTAGCCTCGCTCTTCCACGCTGCCCTGGTGCGGTGGCAGAGGGTAATAGGGTTGGGGTTGATGTCAGCTTATAATGCCAGCTGACATCAAGCCCAGTTTAGTAATGGAGAGGCGTCTATAAGACACCCCCATTACTAACCCCATAGTCAAAGTTAAAAAAAACACAAACACCCAGAATAAAGTCCTTTAATTGAAATAAAGACACAATCCTTTATTGTTCTAAATTAAACCATACTTACCATCACGCCCATTCCAGCTGAAGCCAACGATCTCCTGCAATAAAAGAAAAATAATAAAGCAACCTCATCCTTACCTTTCCATGGTTCCCACGACAGCTTCAGCTCTGCTACATCGAGATGACAGGCTGGACCGCAGCAGAACGCTGCCATCCAGCCTGTCATCCCGCAGACACTGAGAAGCGCAGGCTTGCTTGCGCTGCTCAGCGTCTCTCTGTGACGACATCCAGATGAGCCGAGTTCATGTCCAATGAACTCGGCTCACCTCATGCACGTCACTGACAGCGTGGGAAAATTCTCACGCTGAAGCGCTGATTGCAGGAGAATTTTCCCACGCTGTCAGTGACGTGCAGGAGGTGAGCTGAGTTCATTGGACATGAGCTCACCTCATGGACATCACTGACAGCGTGGGAGAATTCTCCTGCACTCAGCACTTCAGCGTGAGAATTTTCCCACGCTGTCAGTGACGTGCATGAGGTGAGCCGAGTTCATTGGACATGACCTCGGCTCATCTGGATGCCGTCACAGCGAGACAGTGAGGAGCGCAAGCATGCCTGCGCTTCTCAGTGTCTGCGGGATGACAGACTGGATGGCAGCGTTCTGCTGCGGTCCAGCCAGTCATCTCGATGTAGCAGAGCTGAAGCTGTCGTGGGAACCATGGAAAGGTAAGGATGAGGTTGGTTTATTATTTTTCTTTTATTGCAGGAGATCGTTGGCTTCAGCTGGAATGGGTGTGATGGTAAGTATGGTTTAATTTAGAACAATAAAGAATTGTGTCTTTATTTCAATTAAAGGACTTTATTCTGGGTGTTGTGTTTTTTTTAAATACTTTACTAGAAATTCATGGCGGTCATGTCTAATACTGGCGTGACCCCATGAATTTTGGGCTTGGGGCCAGCTGATAATACCAAGCTGGCCCTAACCCCTTTATTACCCAGTGAGCCACCGCACCAGGGCCCTGGATGAGTTGGGTACAGCGCCAGAAGATGGCGCTTCTATGAACGCGCCATTTTCCGGGGTGGCTGCGGACTGCAATTTGTAGCGGGGGGGGGCCCAGAAAGTTTGGGCCTCCCTGCGCTGCAGATTCCAGCCCCCAGCTGCCTAGTTGTACCTGGCTGGACACAAAAATAGGGCGAAGCCCCACGTACTTTTTTTTTAATTATTTCATGAAATTCATGAAATAATTAAGAAAAAAAGGCCTTCCCTATATTGTTGTGTCCGGCCAGGTACAAATAGGCAGCTGGTGGTTGGGGGCAGCCCGTTCCTGCCTGCTGTACCTGGCTGGACACAAATATAGTGCGAAGCCCCACTTCAATTTTTTTTAATTATTTCATGAAATTCATGAAATAATTAAGAAAAAAAGGGCTTCCCTATATTGTTGTGTCCGGCCAGGTACAAATAGGCAGCTGGTGGATGGGGGCAGTCCGTTCCTGCCTGCTGTACCTGGCTGGACACAAATATAGTGCGAAGCCCCACTTCAATTTTTTTAAATTATTTCAGGAAATTCATGAAATAATTAAAAAAAAATTGACGTGGGGCTTCGCACTATATTTGTGTCCAGCCAGGTACAGCAGGCAGGAACGGGCTGCCCCCAACCACCAGCTGCCTATTTGTACCTGGCCGGACACAACAATATAGGGAAGCCCTTTTTTTCTTAATTATTTCATGAAATAATTTAAAGAAAATTGACGTGGGGCTTCGCCCTGTTTTTGTGTCCAGCCAGGTACAACTAGGCAGCTGGGGGCTGGAATCCGCAGCGCAGGGAGGCCCAAGCTTTCTGGGCCACCCCCGCTGCAAATTGCAGTCCGCAGCCACCCCGGAAAATGGCGCGTTCATAGAAGCGCCATCTTCTGGCGCTGTACCCAACTCATCCAGGGCCCTGATGCGGTGGCTCACTGGGTAATAAAGGGGTTAGGGCCAGCTTGGCATTATCAGCTGGCCCTAAGCCCGAAATTCATGGGGTCACGCCAATATTAGACATGACCACAATGAATTTCTAGTAAAGTATTTAAAAAAAACACAACACCCAGAAAAAAGTCCTTTAATTGAAATAAACACACAATTCTTTATTGTTCTAAATTAAACCATACTTACCATCACGCCCATTCCAGCTGAAGCCAACGATCTCCTGAAATAAAAGAAAAATAATAAAGCAACATCATCCTTACCTTTCCATGGTTCCCATGACAGCTTCAGCTCTGCTACATCGAGATGACAGGCTGGACCGCAGCAGAACGCTGCCATCCAGCCTGTCATCCCGCAGACACTGAGAAGCGCAGGCTTGCTTGCGCTCCACAGTGTCTCTCTGTGAGGGCATCCAGATGAGCCGAGTTAATGTCCAATGAACTCGGCTCACCTCATGCACGTCACTGACAGCGTGGGAAAATTCTCCTGCACTCAGCGCTTCAGCGTGGGAGAATTCTCACACTGAAGCGCTGAGTGCAGGAGAATTCTCCCACGCTGTCAGTGACGTGCAGGAGGTGAGCTGAGTTCATTGGACATGAGCTCACCTTATGCACGTCACTGACAGCGTGGGAAAATTCTCCTGCACTCAGCGCTTCAGCGTGGGAGAATTCTCACGCTGAAGCGCTGAGTGCAGGAGAATTCTCCCACGCTGTCAGTGACGTGCAGGAGGTGAGCTGAGTTCATTGGACATGAGCTCACCTTATGCACGTCACTGACAGCGTGGGAGAATTCTCCTGCACTCACCGCTTCAGCGTGAGAATTTTCCCACGCTGTCAGTGACGTGCATGAGGTGAGCCGAGTTCATTGGACATGAACTCGGCTCATCTGGATGTCGTCACAGAGAGACGCTGAGCAGCGCAAGCAAGCCTGCGCTTCTCAGTGTCTGCGGGATGACAGGCTGGATGGCAGCGTTCTGCTGCGGTCCAGCCTGTCATCTCGATGTAGCAGAGCTGAAGCTGTCGTGGGAACCATGGAAAGGTAAGGATGAGGTTGCTTTATTATTTTTCTTTTATTGCAGGAGATCGTTGGCTTCAGCTGGAATGGGCGTGACGGTAAGTATGGTTTAATTTAGAACAATAAAGGATTGTGTCTTTATTTCAATTAAAGGACTTTATTCTGGATGTTTGTGTTTTTTTTAACTTTGACTATGGGGTTAGTAATGGGGGTGTCTTATAGACGCCTCTCCATTACTAACCTGGGCTTGATGTCAGCTGGCATTATAAGCTGACATCAACCCCAACCCTATTACCCTCTGCCACCGCACCAGGGCAGCGTGGAAGAGCGAGGCTAAGTGCCAGAATTGGCGCATCCTATGAATGCGCCATTTCTGGGGCGGCTGACGGCTGGTGTTTCTAGCCTGGGAGGGGGCCAATATTCATGGCTCCCTTCCTGGGCTATTAATATCAGCCCCCAGCTGTCTGCCTAGCCTTTGCTAGCTATTAAATTAGGGGGGACCCCACGTCATTTTTTTTGGGGGGTCCCCCATTTTAATAGCTAGTAAAGGCTATGTATTCAGCTGGGGGCTGATATTAGTAGCCTGGGAAGCTCCGTGGGTATTACCCCCTTCCCAGGCTTCAAACATCTGCCCCAGCCGTCTGCTTAACCTCCGCTAGAGCCTAAAATTAAGGGGAACCCCACGCCAATTTTTTTAATAATAAATCCTTTATTTTAATACTAAATGACAAGTACAGTAACCAACACTATCACTGTACTTCATATATATGTGACTGACATGTTTCTATCTATCTAATCTATGTGTGAAGCTCTATTCTGTCTGTTATAAATTGTCGGGTACCGCTGCTGAATTGCCGGCCGGCTTTTTTAAAGAGACGGTGCATGAAAACACTATTATTTTTTTTGATAAATCCTTTACGCTAAATGACAAGTACAGTAAGCAACACTGTCACTGTACTTCGTATATATGTGGCTGACATGTTTCTATCTATCTAATCTATGTGTGAAGCTCTATTCTGTCTGTTATAAATTGTCGGGTACCGCTGCTGAATTGCCGGCCGGCTTTTTTAAAGAGACGGTGCATGAAAACACTATTATTTTTTTTGATAAATCCTTTATGCTAAATGACAAGTACAGTAAGCAGCACTTTCACTGTACTTCGTATATATGTGGCTGACATGTTTCTATCTATCTAATCTTTGTGTGATTCTCTATTCTGTCTGTTATATATTGTCGGGTACAGATGCTGAATTGCCGGCCGGCTTTTTTAAAGAGACGGTGCATGAAAACACTATTATTTTTTTTGATAAATCCTTTATGCTAAATGACAAGTACAGTAAGCAGCACTTTCACTGTACTTCGTATATATGTGGCTGACATGTTTATATCTATCTAATCTATGTGTGAACCTCTATTCTTTCGGTTCTAAATTGTCGGGTACAGGTGTATGCCGCTGCTGAATTGCCGGCTTTTCATGTTTCACTGTTGGCACTGTTCCCATCGATTTGGGCAATCACTGTAATGCCACAACCACCATGGCTGTGGCATTACAGTGAGTGGCAGACAATCCCTGCATGATTGGTGCTCTAAATAGCGCCAGACATGCAGGACACGCTTTTGGTGCACGAACAGTTATCGAACATAACCTCGAACAGCCGAACTTTTTGCAAATCGTTCGGGTTCGTCGAACAACTCGAACACCGCCCAAAACAGCTCGAATTTGAGATTGGCGAACAGTTCTAGTCGAACACCGCTCATCTCTACTCAAGACTAAAGACAACTTATTCAATATGATGACCTAATGTTATCAAATTCTGTGTCGTACCTCTGGGTTAAAAATGTTCACTATACCCCTTGATAAAATCCTTGAGGGGTCTAGTTTCCAAAATGGGGTCACTGTTTAGGTGCATAAGGGGCTCCCCAAACACGACATGGCCTCCTCTCTCGATTCCAGCCAATTTTACGTTCAACAAGTCACACAATGCTCCTTCCTTCAGAACTCTGCCATGCGCCCAAACAGTGTATTTTCCCCACATATTGGGTATCGGCGTACTCAGAAATTGCACAACAGATTTTGGCATCCATTTTCTCCATCACCTGTGGACCTCATCTATGCATCTCACTACTTTGCCAATGTTCATGGGTGGTGAAGATACATAGATGATGTCCTCCTCCTATGGTCATGCACTGATGGATTTCCATGTGTTTTTGAATAATCTAAATGAGAACATCAAATTTACTATGGTGTACTGAGAGACTAATATCCAGTTTCTGGACGTACTGATTAAATGTGGGAACAATGGCCTAAGTACAGAAATATTTCTGAAGGCAACGGATAGGAATTATCTACTGAAGTTTGACAGCCATCACCCACGAAGAATATTCAGTCAATATTTACAAGTAAGGAGAATTGTGAGCGGTGAAAGTGTACTAGGTATGTCTTTGAAGTCTATGACTAAGAAATTTAGAGAGAGGAAATACCCAAGAAAGCTTCTAGATAAATGAGTAATGGGTAAACAAGGTGGAGTATTGATTGAGATAGTCTCTTAAGTAGGACAACTAATAAAGATATACTAATAGTAAGAATACCAATGGTGACTACCATTTGTGAGGAAAGCAGGGACATAGCCAGCATAGTCAAATGACATTAGCCCATGTTGGGCAGATGTCTGGTTGAGATAAAAGAGTTTAAATTAGCTCCGTTGATCTCATACAGACGTGCTAAAATATTAAGGACAAATTGGTTCAATCGGATGTAGGTCCTCAAAAAATGTCAGTTCAAAGTTCATTGACAGGGAAACACAGGACTGGGTGTTTCCCAACCGTGAATTGCATCAACTTCCCCAATATGTTGAAAGGCAATGTGTTTCAAGATTCATATAGTAGAGAGGTGTTCTCGATAAATCATTATCTTACATGCTCGTTGGAGTATTTTATTTATCTCCTACAATGCCCATGTAATCTTCTGTATGTTGGTGAGACCACGCTGGACTTCAAGACGAGAATAAATCACCATAAATATACAATCAGGAAGAAAAGAGTAGAATTACCTGTTCCAAAACACTTTATAGAGCGTGGACATTTTGAAAATCAACTTAGATTTAGGATTATCGAACATATACCCCCTCTCAGCAGAAGTTGTGACAGAGTATGTTTACTTAAAATTAAGGAATTGAAGTGGATTAGGAGGTTGAATACGTTGAAACCACATGGGTTTAATGTTAACCTTAAATTGAGCATTACGCTTTAAAAATGTCGGGTGTCCGAGACTACCCTTTGGATTTATTTGTTTATATCTTGTTTATATCTTTGGTATAACTATTAGGTACTAATATTTTTTTCTCTGTTTCTCTTTCTATAGATTATGTATTTGCTGATGGAAACTTTGGAGAACATGATTCATCCCTACTCAATTTTGATTCTAGTATTTTTATGGCTTGATTAGTGATGTGCAAGCGTGCTCGCAACTGCTCGGTACTTGCCCAAGTATTGCACAGTTCGGGATGCTCGGCGCTTGGCGAGTACTTCTTGGAATCCCCACCCCGCATGTTTGGCATTGTTAAGACAGCGAATTAACATGCAGGGATTGCCTGCCAGTCACTGAAATATCGCAGCCATGTTGTGGCATTTCAGTGATTGGCTGGCCGTATAGCGTTATCGGGTCTATATAATACCCGGTGACCCTATGCTCATCACAGTCCACCCTTCAGACAGGCAGAATAGGGAGAGCTGCAGCTGAGTGAGGAAGAGAATTGGTGGTTTATTTAGTTAGGTATTCCAGAGCAATATACATCTCAACTAACAGACCTTCTAAGGACTAAGGACTAATCCAGATGAATATCAATCCTGATGATAGCAGGAGTTAGGCAGGCATAGTTTGTGGAGAGTGTATAGAACAGAATAGGGTCCATTGCACATTCTGTCTGCAGCTCTTACTGATATCCATAGCCCTAGATATTAGGGCTAATTTTCTTTTAGCTCATAATTCTGATTATTTGCTTTAAAAGCAATATAATTAACCATTTTTACTGCTCCAATTTGCTTGTTAGCAGCATACAGACAGATTTGTTTGATTTTAATAGCATTGCTGAATTGTGGAAGCAGAGAAACTTGTCCATCATCTCAAGTGATCCGATATTACTGCGATAATAATCTTGACTTTTTTGGGAATGTGACAAATATAATATTCCATTTAAAGTCTGCCAGTTGTGTGTTGTTCAAACCTAATCACACTTGGTCGCTGACCAATACCATACTATTAGGCCACTGCCTAAAACTGTGGTAATCAGACGTGATCTGATATTACTCCGGTAATAATCCTGACATTTTTGGGAGGTTGCCAAATATTATACTCCATTAAAAGTCTGCCAGTTGTGTGTTGATCAAAACCATTCACACTAGGTCTCTGATCAATACCATACTATAAGGCCACTGCCAAAATCGTGGTCATCAGACGTGATCCAATATTACTGCGGTAATAATCCTGACATTTTTGGGAGCGTGTCAAATATTATACTCTATTTAAAGTCTGCCAGTTGTGTGTTATTCAAATCTATTCACACTTGGTCACTGACGAATACCATACTATAAAGCCACTGCCAAAAACCATGGTCATTAGACGAGATCCGATATTACTGCGGTAATAATCATGACATTTTTAGGAGCGTGTCAAATATTATACTCCATTTAAAGTCTGCCAGTTGTGTGTTATTCAAACCTATTCACACTTGGTCGCTGACGAATACCATACTATAAGGCCACTGCCAAAAACCAAGGTCATTAGACGAGATCCGATATTACTGCGGTAATAATCCTGACATTTTTGGGAGCGTGACAAATATTATGCTCCATTTAAAGTCTGCCAGTTGTGTGTTGTTCAAACCTATTCACACTTTGTAGCTGACCAATACAATACTATAAGGCCACTGCCTAAAACCGTGGTCATCAGACGTGATCCAATATTGCTGCGGTAATAATCCTGACATTTTTGGGCACGTGATAAATATTATACTCCGTTTAAAATGGGCAAGGTGCATGGCAAGGGTCTGGGAAGTGGATGTGATGATGATGGTGCATGCAGAGGTCGAAGCAGAGGCCGTGGGCAAGCTGAAATTGTGCCTGCTGAGGGAGCACAGCAAGCACCTACATCAATCCAGAGCAGTGTGAAAAGGTTGTTGGATGGATAGCAGATAATCCTGCCAGTCAGTTTGCCATCACCACCCTGTCTTCCACACGGTCCAGTCTTAGTAGCCGTGAGTCTTGAACACATATTCCTCACCCTGATCCTCCTTCCTCCCACCATGGCGCGTGCTCAGAGTCAAGTGAGCCCACGCTTGGACACTCCAAAGAGCTGTTCACTTTTCTATTTGTAGATCCGGGTCTCTCGTATGGCCCACTTCATGTGGGGCAAGAGGAGATCCCATGTATATATAAATATATATATAAATATTTGAGCAGCCACGGTCACACAAAGGCATCGGTGGGAAAGTGCAATTACTGTTGCAAGAGGTGAGTGATGATGATGAGACACAATTGCCAGCAAGTCAGGAGGCGATCCGGGGTGAGTACGTGCAAGACGTGGTGGTGGATGATGAAGTCACTGACCCAACCTGGCAAGGTGACTTGCATAGCGAGGACAGCAGCACAGAGGAGTAGGGAGGCATAGCAACACAACAGGAAGGAACAAGCAGTCGGGTGGCCACAGACATATGATGGGCAACAGTTCCCCAAAACACCAACACGAGGTAAGTTGCCAGTCCAACTGTTAGGTCTTCCCGAGTCTGGATCTTTTTTAAAGTCTGTCAAGTTAACAGCAAAATAGCCATTTGCCATGCAAGCATCAGCAGGGGCAACAAAACTACCATCCTGACCACCACCAGCAAGCTCAGGCACATGACAGCAAAGCACCCGACTAGTTGGGCTGAACACCGGGGTCCAGAAACAGTGTCTGTGGGTAACACCACCGCCTGTTCTGCTGTTGTGCATGCACGCCAATCCCCTGTCCATGGCGCAGGCGAAGATGCCTCCTGCCATGCACCTGTCATTGCACACTTGCAACCACCACCATCAATAACCACCCACAGGCCACAATACTAAACTGCCACATTTCTCAAATACTTGTGCTTGAAATGTTACCTTTTATCCTAGTGGAGATGGAATCTTTCCGCAACCTCATGGCGGCGGCCGTCCCTTGGTTTTTGGTCCCCTGCAGCCACTATTTCTTCTGGTGTGACGTCCCCATCTTATACAAGCATGTGTCCCACAACATTAGCTGTGCCCTCAACAACACAGTTACTGGGAAGGTCCACCTAACAACGGAAATATGGACAAGTGGTTGTGGCCAGGGATTGTACATCTTAATGACAGCACACGGGGTTAATATAGTGGAAGCCGGGACCCAGTCGGACCCTGGGACGGAACACCTACTCCCGACGCCGAGAATTGCGGGCCCTGGGTCAATCAGGGTTTCCCCCACATTCTCCATCTCCTGCTCCTCCTCCTCCTCTTCAGCCTCCATCTCCAAAATGATCACATCAGTGGTAAGCTGGAAGCATTGCTGCACTGCCTTGGCCAAGCAGCAACAGGCTGTGCTGAAGCTTATGTGCTTAGGTGACAAACCGCACACTGCTGCAGAGTTGTTGACAGATGTAACAGAGCCGGCAGATATGTGGCTGTCACCGCTGAACCTACAGCCAGGCATGGTCGTGTGTGACAATAGCTGGAACCTGGTGGCAGCTTTGAGGCTTGGCAACTTCTCACACATACAATGCTTGGCCCATGTGCTCAACCTAGTGGTTTAGCGGTTTCTCAAACCCTAACCAGATCTGTTAGAGCTGCTTGTGAAAGTAAGCCACATGTGTGCCCATATCAAATAGTCACCTACAGCTTCTGCCACCCTCGCCGTGCTTCAGCAGCATTTCCAGCTTCCAGCTCACTGACTGTTGTGCGATGTCACCACGCATTGGAACTCAATGTTGCAGATGTTGGGAAGGATTTGTGAGCAGAAGATGGCAGTTGTTGTGTACCAGCTTCAACACACCCATGATTATTCAGGTCAGCTTCCGCACATAAGAGCTGATGAGTGGGCATGGATGTCTGACTTCTGTGCCATCCTTCAAAACTTTGAAGACTCCACCAAGATAGTGAGCGACAATTGACTCCATAATTAGCATCACCATCCCGCTTCTCTGTCTACTGAAACGCTCGCTGCTCACAATTAAAGAGGAGGCATTGCAGGTGGAGCATGATGAGACGGAGCAAGAAACTATGCAGGGTGATACCCCACATCCCAGTCTCATCCCATCTCATTGCAGATTGGATGATAAGCAGGAAGAGGAGGAGAAACAGGAGCTGTTTTCCTGCACTACAGATGGTACTACCCACACAACAGTCATATCGTCTGTTCAACGTGGATGGCTTCAGGAGAGGAAGAATGAGGAGGAGGACCAAGAGGAGGAGGAGGAGGAGGAGAGCATGGACAGTAGTCCTCTTGGTCAGGACAGGGAAGTCTTTGCTGTTGGCAGTCTGGCACACATGGCTGACTTTATGTTCCACTACCTTTTCATTGACCCTCACATTGTGCGCATTTTGGGCAACACTAATTACTGGTTGGTCACACTTCTAGACCCACGCTACAAGAAGAACTTTTTATCTCTCCTTCCCATGGCTAAGAGGTCTAATAAAATGTTGCAGTACCAGAAGGCCCTTGTAGAATTATTAAAAAAATTCCCATCTGAAAACGCGACAGAGGTCACAGTTTGTTGGACAACCAAGGAGTACAGGTGAGGGAGAAACAAATACGATGTCGCAGAGGCAGGAGAACACTGACAAAGGTCTGGGACAGTTTTCCCATTACCCAGGCCTGTTGCACAGTGTACTCTGACAAGGAGGGAAAAGTTTTGGGAGATGCTGAAGGAGTACCTTGCCGACCGTACAAACATCCTCCGTGATTCCTCTGTGCCTTATAACTATTGGGTAACCAAGCTGGACATATGGCATGAAAGTGCTCTCTACACCTTGGAAGTCCTGGCTTGCCCTGCCGCTATTATTTTGTCAGAGCGGGTTTTTTGTGCCACCGGAGGCATTATAACTGATAGGTGCATCCACCTGTCAACTGAAAATGCTGACAGGCTGACTCTTATCAAAATGAACAAGGGCTGGATTGGGCCACAGTTCTCAACACTACCGGATGACATAAAGTCAAATCCAGTGGGTTTTTTGGGGGGGTCTATTCCCATGCACCTCTTCACACCCAGACTTGGGTATACACTTCAGGATTTCGTCTATTTTATGTTGTCCTCCTCATCCTCCTTCTCCTCATCCTCCTTCTCCTCATCCTCCACCACCATATCACCAGGGTGACTGTGATGCAACACTCACATAATTTTTTTAAGGGTGTTTATGATGCCCATAGGAAATTTTTTTAGAGACCTACCTCTAACATTCTGTATGTTATACAGTATGTTCATGTATACCCTAAGGGGTTAATGTTTTTCTGCCCATGCACCTAGTGCATGGGCATTTCCAGTATAGGAGACCCACTACTTCATCATGGGAACAATTTTTTTAATTAGGCTCTCCTCTATGTCTCTTCAAAGGGGTATTGGAGTGCGTCCAAATTTTTGGAAGCCTTTGCAGTCACGGCATATGCAATAACAGTATAGAAGACCCACTCCTTTATAATGGGAACATTTTTTCACTGAGGTCTTAATCTTTGTCTCTTCAAAGGGGTATTGGGGTGCATTCAAATTTTTGGCAGCCCTTGCAGTCACTGAATATGCAATAACAGTATAGAAGACTCACTCCTTTATCATAGGAACATTTTTTTTTACCAAGGCCCTCCTCAACGTCTCTTGAAAGGGGTATTGGAGTGCGTCCAAATTTTTGGCAGCCCTTGCAGTCACTTCATATGCAATAACAGTATAGGAGACCCACTCCTTAATAATGCGAACAACAGAGCATAGCTGGCTGATGACCTTCTAACAATAGTGAAGGATGACTGCTGGCCCTCTAACAATAGTAAGAGTTGCCTTATGGGCTTGTAAAAATAGGCTTTGTGACTTTCACTGTCCCTTCTTTATAAATGAAACAAGATGTGTCAACATTGTTCACAGCAATTAGAAACACAAAACCCAAATTCATGGTTGCTGATGGCACGTCAATACCAATAGGTAAGAAGGTGCCGGGACAGCAGCATAGCTCCAAGATACATATAATAACAGGAGACAACAAGAGCTTTTAAATGCAAGTACGAAAATTCTTTATTAAATAAATATATAAATTGTAAAAATTTTCACAGAGTCAATAAAACATCTACAATGTGTACAGGACAGAAGCAGACACCCCAAACGGATAACCACTCCAAGGAGTAAAGTGGAAGGTAATAAAGTTGACAAGTATACAAAAGCCACCTATCAGCACATTAACCACCTAGTAGAAAGACTATTAGGAGGTAACATTAGATGAAGGGGAGCAGACAATGCTGCTAAAACACCCCATAGCTAATCAAAAGCCAATCAGAGGGAACACTAAATGATAGCCCTCCTGAAAAATTGTGCTGAACTGGAAAAGAGTGAAACCAGTAGTGGACACTTACCCAAGGATAGGAGACCCCCCAGTGGGAGGAAAGGGTGCTAAAACAACTTCCCACTTTTGGAAAGTTGTTTTAGCACCCTTTCATCCCACTGGGGGGTCTCCTATCCTTGGGTAAGTGTCCACTACTGGTTTCACTCTTTTCCAGTTCAGCACAATTTTTCAGGAGGGCTATCATTTAGTGTTCCCTCTGATTGGCTTTTGATTAGCTATGGGGTGTTTTAGCCGCATTTTCTGCTCCCCTTCTTCTAATGTTACCTCCTAATAGTCTTTCTACTAGGAGGTTAATGTGCTGATAGGTGGCTTTTGTATACTTGTCAACTTTATTACCTTCCACTTTACTCCTTGGAGTGGTTATCCGTTTGGGGTGTCTGCTTCTGTCCTGTACACATTGTAGATGTTTTATTGACTCTGTGAAAATTTTTACAATTTATATATTTATTTAATAAAGAATTTTCGTACTTGCATTTAAAAGCCCTTGTTGTCTCCTGTTATTATATTGTTCACAGCAATGACTTGGGAGTCAGAGATGCTTCCATGGGTCGTCCCCATGCTTTTCTCATATCATTTGAACACTGTTTCCATCGATTTGGCCAAATTATAGGCCCCCTCCAGACCTCCAAGGGGGGGCCACCAGAAAAATGCTCGAGTTTCTTATTGACTTACATTTTGCTCATTGCTCGGGTCGAGCACCCAAGCATTATGATTTGCTCGACCCGAGCAACGAGCACCCGAGCACTTTAGTGCTTGCTCATCACTAGTGTTGATATATGTGTATATTTTTCTTTAAATGTAAGATTTTCTTTCAAATAATATGCGGAAAATCGATATGGAAGTATATGTAACTGTATGATGACATACCATCTGAAATATATTATAATTGCTGTAGGGTTTAATTGTGGCAAACAAGTGACATGCAAGTCCTGGTAAAGATTGGAGGTTGAGAATTGCGCCCTTCTCGGGGCGCATATCTCCCACTACTCATATTAGGCTTTGGGTTGCCATCCCCAGCTAATGGGGGGCATTTCCTTGCCTTCTGGACCGGGTCCATAGCCCTATTACTCATATATAGCTTTATATAAGTTCTGCCCATGGGTGTAAAACTTCCCCTTTGTATAATTCACAGAGGTGTATGGGGCTGGGGAATGAGATATGGGCGAATCTTCCCTAGTCAAAGATGGCAGTGGTCATTAAAACTGCTGCATTGCGCATGGGCATAGTGACCTCGCCCGTAGCGTCAGTGGACATATGCACAGTAGGTTTATGCCCTATGCCAAAATGGTGCCGGTTGTTTCCGGTGGCCATTGCGTAATTGCGGTATTAATTGGTAGTACTCTTTCTTGACCTGTGCATTTTTTTATTACACAGACGCTGGAGTTTTGATGCTATATATTGAATAAGTATGTAGTAAGACATGATACTTATTAATTATGTACAGCTGATGCTAATGAGTATTTATGTGTACTTATGGATTATATTCTTAGATACTTGTTTGTTCTACAATTTATGCAGTTTATCACTGGACACTATTTATGCACTAATGCACTTTGACAATGATTCTGATTTAAATATTATGATGCATGGATTTTTTTCATAATTGCTGCCTAATAATTGGTTGCATTAAATATTTAAAACATGCACCTTGTATTTGTTTGAGAAAGGTCCTCAGTATGGGACCGAAATATCGCCACATGGGCTATTAAACTACATCAACTTTTTCACTCTAATTGTGTGCTGCCTCCATATTTGTTGGCATAAATCTATCTATCCATTTATCTATCTACCTATCCATATCTATCTATCCATAACTATCTATCTATCTATCTATCTATCTATCTATCCATATCTATCAATGTATGTATCAATATCTATCTATCCATATATATATATATATATATATATATATATATTTATATATCTGTCTATCTATCTACCTATCCATATCTATCTATCTATCGATCTATCCATATATCTATCTTAAGTTTACAAACCATGACACTGTAGCTAAACTCCCTGGACGTGGACGGCCAAGAAAAATTGATGGAAAGGTTTCAACACAGGATAGTCCGGATGGTGGATAAGTAGCTCCAAACAAGTTCCAAAGTAATTCAAGTTGTCCTGCAGGCTCAGGGTGCAACAGTGTCAGCACAAACATGCATTGACATTTGACATTTGAATGAACTGAAACTCTATGGCAGGAGACCCAGGAGGACCCCACTGTTAATACACTGCCATAAAAAAAAGATAGGTTGCAATTTTCAAAAATGTATGTGAGTAAGCCAAAATCCTTCTGGGAAAGTGCTTTGTGGACAGATGAGATCAAGATAGAGATTTTGGTAAAGCACACCATTCTACTTTTTACCGTAAGTGGAATGAGACCTACAAAGAAAATAACACATTACCTACTGTCAAATATGGTGGAGGTTCAGAGATGTTTTGGGGTTGTTTTGCTGCCTCTAGCACTGGGTGCCTTGACTGTGTGGTCACACTGTAGTACCCAGGGTCAGAATGCTGGGTTTGCATCTTAGGTCATGGGTCTCCCAGAAGGACAATGACCCCAAACATACTTCAAGCACTGCTTCTTCCCCTCGCATCATTGATCCTCTGAAGCTGGGTGTAGGCATGCCGGCTTCAGAGAGGCACACTGCGCATGATCAGAAGTGCAAAAGACTTCTGATCATGCACAGTGTACTTCTCTGAAGCCGGCATGCCTACACCCAGCTTCAGTGGATCAGTGATGTGAGGGGAAGAAGCTGTGCGCTTCAGAGAATCAGTGACGTGAGGGGAAGAAGCGGTGCGCATGCGCGAGGTAAGTATAGCACTAGCGATGACGATGACACTTGTAAGTTATGTTATCATGCCTACAGGGGCATGATAACATGCTAAGTGGGCCGACTAGTCTAGGGACACTAACACCCCACCGATTAGTCAAAGGCTTCATTTACATGTAATAATTGTACTTTAGAAATACTTTTTATAAAGATCTGATTATGTATGTAATGTAATACATGGACTGTTAGGCAGGGTATTTAGCTATGTAGACTCAACTGCTGGTGGTTCTGGGGGCACGGCGGACATGACACGTTCCCTTTAAGAGCTTAAGATCTATCCAGGAGGATAAAGAAGCTGATTTCTCTAATAAGATGTATTAAAAGTTGCTTATTTTCATATGTACTATTGATATAGGAGGTAAAAATTAAAATGACAGTTACTCTTTAAGGTTTCCTCTAAGTCATTATACTTCTGTATTCCCATTTTCACTCAATTTCATAAAAGTGCAGAGCAATTAGAATGTACTAAAGCAAATTGGGAACATGGACACTTTGAAAACTTTTTTTTTAAATGAAATTATATTTTTGTAAATATATTGTGAGCTATATTTCCACATGTTAGACATATATCTACCTATTTATACTATGCAACCCATGACTTTCTTTTGCCTTTCCCTTATATTTTACTTACATTCTTAAGTAGTAGTCAATGTTGTAGCAGCATCTGTAACCCTGGATTTCAGCAACATAATGAGGCTCTTTCTCAAGGTATCTATTTTCTGTAGCGAGTGCCAAGATGTGTAAACCAATATTATCTATTTAGTGTCTTGTCCTATTCTTCTTGTAATAGCTCCTCATGCCTACAAGCTGAAATAATAGCTACCATGGACATTTGACTATTTATTTGTTGTTCCACAATGGCTTAATCAAGTTCACTTAAAGTTCATATCAAAACTAAATTTGTCATTCTAGACTGCAACCTTAAATAAGAAGACAATGGGAAAAGAAGGAAATAGCTGTAAGGCTACTGTAATGTTTTTAAGTAGTGGCAATAAATTGCATGGACATTTTTATGGAGTATTTTAACCCCTGGCCTCTGTGGGTAAAAAAATCAATAAGATATTAAGAAAATCAAGAATTAATGCTTCCTATACTGTACAAAGATATAATTCTTACAGGGTGTACAGCAGTGAAACCACATCCAACACAAAGCACAACATAATATAGCCATATTTCTGATTGTGAATCATTTTATCGTCCAGACTACTATCAAAGTTTAATGGAAAGCAAACCATAGAGGGTGACTTTTTGTCATTTTTTATTATCAGCGAGAATGTTTACTTTTTTTCAAAGGGTTTTTCCCTCTGTGGATCAATAACTTGCATGGAAACATCTTTAGACATATATTACAGTAGTAATGATATGTTGTTTTAGCTGGAAAAGCTGGCTTCTTTTATGAAAGTGGGATGTGTGCATTTAAAACATATCATTAGACATTGTAAATATTTCTATGCCCAAAAATGACAACCGTATTCTAGGAGTGATACCTTTATTGGCTAACCATAAAAATTATGTTTGCAAGCTTTCAAAGCACAGAGGATCCTTCTTCAGGCTGGTTTGCAAATGAATAACTGAGACAAGAGCACAACATTTAAGAGATATTACAACAGGACATTTGTTCATAGGGTGGATGGGGTGGATGGCGAGGAAATCAAAATCAAATTAAGTTTTTTGTTACAAATGGAGAGTTGGTGAGAGTAATGGCTTAGTGATCTGGAGGCAGTCTGGTGGAGGTGTGAACTGTGCCCATGTAGTGAGTCATAAATTCAGGTGTTAAATTGAGCCCCATTGTCAAAAAGTTGAAAATCCTTATCAGTTTGAATTTCCAGATTTTCCTCTCTCTGTCATCCTTAAAATTACCTTTTAGTATTTAGACTTTTAAATCTGTCATACAGTGTCCAGGTCCAGAGAAATGTTTTTTGACAGGCATGTCCAGTTCATTCTTAATTATGTGCCTGTATAAATTCATCCTTGTAGTTTTTGCTTAGTTTCCCCAATATAGGGCACCTTGTACATTGTATCATGTACAGCACATTGGAGGATGTACATGAGAAGACATCCATGATTGTATAATCCTGATTTGTGTTGGGTATGTAGACTGTATTTGTTGGAAATATGTGGGTACAAGTCTTTGCATTTTTTATTGTTACAGGGAAATGTGTCTGTCTCTAATGGTGATGAGAGGACACTCCTGAGAAGGAGATTCCTTAAATTAGGTTTGGAGAGAAGTGGTACATCTGGGAATATTACTTTCAGTCTGTGGTCTTTGTGAAACATGGGTTGAAGATCAGCGCCAATATTCCTTAGGATGTTCATGTGGGGGTTGTATGTGACCACAAGAGGTATCTTGTATGTGCCTCTTGAGGTCACATACAAAAACTATTCCTGTTTGGGGAGTGTCAAGAGATTATTTTGCTTATTAAATAAAAAAGTAATAGCTTTTCACAAGCCATCCAAAAATGTTCTCATTATTTATGTAACAAAACTAGGTGTGATGTTTTGAAAGTGAAGATTTAGGGCATCTCAACTAGTAGTTAAAAAAATGATTCCTTTTTTGGGGTTCCAGAACAGGTTTTATTGTCAGAACGATTAAAAAATTAAAAAGGCTTTTTATAAAGCCATCCAAAAATTAACCTTTGCTTATGGAGCAGGAGCAGGCTGTTTTCAAAGTAAAGAAGCAATGACTTGTCAACAAACCTTTTTTTTAAAAAAAAGGTACATTTTGGAAACTTTCTTATTTGTGTACAGTTAAGAAAGTACATTTCACTGCAACAGTTTCAAATAACACAGAACTTAGTGGGCAGCAAGGAGATCTGTGACTGGCATGGCTGTGCAGTGGCAGAAACCGCATAGTTGAGAGTTATAACAGGAAGGCGAGGAAATCTCTGGAAGTGTAAGGCCAGCAACTGCAGCCCCAGTAACAGCAATACTACATGATACATGGTACATGATAGGCAAGAAGAAGATGCCCAGCTGAGTTTCAACCTTTGGCAATAGCTGCAGTGTAAAAGTGTAGGAGACAGACAAGGAGGCATATTTTATTGGTGATCAGCTGAAGGTGAATGATAGTCGGCACTGATCTAGGCCTGATTTTTTTGACAAGTGTAAGATTTTCCTTGCTTGAGGTGGATAATCTGGTCCGCATGAATGTGAAAAAGTCAAATGTTGCACTGAATACAATCTATATTCTCTCTATTCAATTCACCATCCAAAAATTGTGAATGAATGGAGTATGGCACAACTGCAAACCTACCAAGACATGGGCATCCACCTAATCTGACATCCCAAGCAAGGAGAACACTAATTAGAGAAGCAGCCCAGAGGCCCATGGTCACTGGAGGAGCTGAAGAAATCCAAAGCTGAGGTGGAAGAATCTGTTCACAGGACAACTATTAGTGATATACTTCACAAATCTGGCATTTATGGAAGAGTGGCAAGAAGAAAGCCATTTTTGAAAGAAAGCCATAAGATTTCTGGTTTGCAGTTTGTGAAAAAACATGTATGGGACACATTTTGGACTAAATACAAAATTTTATGTCTGGTGGAAAACTAACTGCACATCACCCGGAAAACACCATCTCCACCGTCAAAGATGGCGATTGCAGCATCATGCTCTGGGATTGCTTTTTTTGAGCAGGGACAGGGAAACTGGTCAGAGTTGATGGGAAAATGGATGGAGCTAAATACAGGGCAATCCTGGATGAAAACCTGTTAGAGGCTGCAAAAGACTTCCAATTGGGGTGTAGGTTTACCTTCATGAAGTACAATGACCTTAAACATACTACCAGAGCTACAATGGAATGGATTAGATCAAAGCATATTCATGTGTTTGAATGGCCAAATCAAAGTCCAGACCTAAATCCCGTTGAGAATATTTGGCAAAACTTGAAAATTGCTATTCACAGGCACTCTCCATCAAATCTCACTGAGCTAGAGCTATTTTTGCAAAGAAGAATAGTAAAAAATGTTAGCCTCTAGATATACAAAGCTGGTAGAGACAAACCCAAAAAGACTTGCAGCAATAATATCAGTGAAAGGGGGGCTGAATACAAATGCATGTCACAATTTTCAGATTAATTATTTTTAAATGTTTAAAAAAGCATGTATCATTTCTTTTCCACTTCACAAATACTTGCTACTTTGTGTTGATATAGCACATAAAATTCCAAAAAAATAAATTTTAGTTTGTGGTTAAAACATGAATAAACGTGGAAATGTTCACAGGGTATGAATACTTTTTCAAGGCACTGTAACTCTAAATTACAGAGGCTTCACTATCTGGTCCGAGTGTGGTTGTGCATTGCCACACTACCCAGAGGACCATGAAACTCATGTATTGTCCTTTGTCCATAGCTGCTGAGGCAGAGTCGGTATGGTACGGGGCATGACCCCACCCGCCCATCAAATTCATGAAAAATACTGGTGCTTTTCACACCAGAAATGCTACTCCAGTTTTTGACAGGACCAGATTGTACCAGTCTTTATGAATAGTGTTGAGCCACCCCCGCAGTGTTCAGGTTCGGTTCGGTTCGTCGAACACCGGGATGTTCGTGGAACTGTTCGTCGAAAACCTTAGAACACTGTCGAACACCGTTGAACACTGTTAAAACCATTGGCAGGCAAATAAAAACACATAGAAAACACCTTCAAAGGTGTCCAAAAGCTGACAAACTGCTCAGAAGACACTCTCTTTAAAAAAGCCGGCCGGCAATTCAGCATCGGTACCCGACAATTTAGAACAGAAAGAATAGAGCATCACACATAGATTAGATAGATAGAAACATGTCAGTCACATATATAAGAAGTACAGTGATAGTGTTGGTTACTGTACTTGTCATTTAGTGTTAAAGGATTTGTTAAAAAAAATAATAGTGTTTTCATGCCCGTCTCTTTGAAAAAGCCGGCCGGCAATTCAGCATCGGTACCCGACAATTTAGAACAGAAAGAATAGAGCATCACACATAGATTAGATAGATAGAAACATGTCAGTCACATATATAATAAGTACAGTGATCGTGCTGATTACTGTACTTGCCATTTAGTGTTAAAATAAAGAATTTATTAAAAAAAAAATTGGCGTGGGGTTCCCTGTAATTTTAGTCTCTAGCGGAGGTTAAGCAGATGGCTGGGGCAGATGTTTGAAGCCTGGGAAGGGGGTAATACCCACGGAGCTTCCCAGGCTACTAATATCAGCCCCCAGCTGAATACCTAGCCTTTACTAGCTATTAAAATGGGGGACCCCCCAAAAAAATGACGTGGAGTCCCCCCTATTTTAATAGCTAGCAAAGGCTAGGCAGACAGCTGGGGGTTGATATTAACCACTTCGCGCCAGAGCCTGTTTTTGCCTTCGTGACCGGGACAATTTTTTCAATTCTGACCACTGCCAGTTTATGAAGTAATTACCCTGGAACGCTTCAACGTATTCCCCTGATTCTGAGATTGTTTTTTCGTGACATATTGTACTTCATGATAGTGGTAAAATTTCTTCGATATCACTTGCGTTTATTTGTGAAAAAATCGGAAATTTGGCGAAAATTTTGAAAATTTTGCAATTTTCAAACTTAGAATTTTCATGCCCTTAAATCAGAGAGATATGTCACACAAAATAGTTAATAAATAACATTTCCCACATGTCTACTTTACATCAGCACAATTTTGGAACCCAAATTTTTTTTTGTTTGGGAGCTATAAGGGTTAAAAGTTGACCAGCGATTTCTCATTTTTCCAACAAAATTTACAAAAACATTTTTTTAGGGACCACATCATATTTGAAGTCACTTTGAGGGGTCTTTATGACAGAAAATACCCAAAAGTGACACCATTCTAAAAACTGCACCCCTCAAGGTGCTCAAAACCACATTCAAGAACTTTATTAACCCTTCAGGTGCTTCACAGGAATTTTGGAATGTGGAAGAAAAAAATTAACATTTAACTTTTTTCACAAAAATGTTACTTTAGACCCAATTTTTTTATTTTCACAGGGGTAACATGAAAAAATGGACCCCAAATTTTTTTGTGCAATTTCTCTTGAGTGTGCTGATACCCCATATGTGAGGGAAAACCACTGTTTGGGCGCACGGCAGGGTTCGGAAGGGAAGGAGCGCCATTTGACTTTTTGAATGTAAAATTTGTCTGAATAATTAGCGGACGCCATGTTGCGTTTGGAGAGCTCCTGATGTGCCTAAACAGTGGAAACCCCCCACAAGTGACACCATTTTGGAAACTAGACCCCTTAGGGAACTTATCTAGATGTGTGGTGAGCACCTCAAACCCCAAGGTGCTTCACAGAAGTTTATAATATTGAGCTGTAAAAATAAAATTTTCACATTTTTCCCACAAAACCGTTTTTCATCCCTTAATTTTGCATTATCATAAGGGTAATAGGATAAATTGCACCATGAAATTTGTTATGCAATTTCTCCTGAACACGCTGATACCCCATATGTGGAGGCAAATTACTGTTTGGGCACATGGCAGGGTTTGAAAGGGAAGGAGCGCCATTTGACTTTTTGAATGTAAAATTTGTTTGAATAATTAGCGGACGCCATGTCACATTTGGGGAGCCCCTAATGTGCCTAAACAGTGGAAACCCCCCACAAGTGCCACCATTTTGGAAACTAGACCCCTTAGGGAACTTATCTAGATGTGTGGTGAGCACCTTGCACCCCCAGTTGCTTCACAGAAGTTTATAATATTGAGCCGTAAAAATAAAATTTTCACATTTTTCCCTCAAAAAATGTTTTTCATTCCCTAATTTTGTATTATCATAAGGGTAACAGGATAAATTGCACCACGAAATTTGTTGTGCAATTTCTCCTGAACACGCCGATGCCCCATATGTTGAGGCAAATTACTGTTTGGGCACATGGCAAGGTTTGAAAGGGAAGGAGCGCCATTTGACTTTTTGAATGTAAAATTTGTTTGAATAATTAGCGGACGCCATGTCACATTTGGGGAGCCCCTAATGTGCCTAAACAGCGGAAACCCCCCACAAGTGCCACCATTTTGGAAACTAGACCCCTTAGGGAACTTATCTAGATGTGTGGTGAGCACCTTGCACCCCCAGCTACTTCACAGAAGTTTATAATATTGAGCCGTAAAAATAAAATTTTCACATTTTTCCCATAAAAAATGTTTTTCATTCCCTAATTTTGCATTATCATAAGGGTAACAGGATAAATTGCACCATGAAATTTGTTGTACAAATTCTCCTGAGTACGCCGATACCCCATATGTGGGGGAAAACCACTGCTTTGGTGTACGGCAGGGTTCGGAAGAGAAAGAAGCGCTATGTTGGCTGGGATAGGCAGCAGACACCATGTCACATTTGAGAGCCCCTGACATGCCAAAACAGCAGAAACCCCCACAAGTGACCCCATTTTGTAAACTACACCTCTCAAGGAATTCATCTAGGGAAGTAGTGAGCATTTTTTAATTTTTAAATTTATACCACTGGGCAGTGAAAAAAGCATAATTATATTTTTACCACAAAAAAATGTTTTACCCTCAGATTTTACATTTTCACACAGGGCAATGGGTAAAAATGGTGCCGAAATGTGTCACACAATTTCTTCTAAAAGTGTCAATACCCCATATGTGGCTGTATCGTACCACTTAGCCATACGGTGAGATTTGAGGGGGAAGGAGCTCTATTTGACAATTGGAGAACAAATTATTGTAGAATAGGCATTTGGATTTGGGAGCACAAAATTTTCTGAATTTCTTTTGGGGGGCAAGGACCATTTTGCTTTTCCAGAGCCTTTCTGCTACCAGTAACTTGGAAGTCCCTTATATTTTTAACAGATGATGGACCTGAGTGGGGACTAGCTTTTTTTGAGGACTGAGTTGAAGCTTTTATTGGGAACATTTTACGTAACATTTATCCGGCGCTCTAGGCTGAGCACTTACATCGGGGTTTCCATCTAATTTTCCAAGTGATGTAATTCAGATGAAACCCCTGCGGGATCCATTCACTGTAATGAGGCAGCAGAGTTACTCTGGACTCCGTCTGGCCTCTGTTTAGTGGTGTCCTTTTTTTCAGAAGTGCACAAAACTGTGGCCAACCGCACTTTTATGCACGCCTAAAACAAATGACACCGTGGGATCCCAGGCTAGACGGCATCCACAGTGGCCTATATCTGCCTCATTACAGGGAATCTTCCATCATGGGTTCTGGCTGAATCACGTATTTCAGAGATTTACACGGAAACTCTGGTGTAAGTGCTCAGCGCAGAGCACAGGATAAATGTGAGCAGAGCCTTACTGGGATCTTTGGGAGACATAATAAACAAATCAGTAGCAGGTGAATAATATTTGTTTTATTTATTTTTTATGCCGTTCCTCGTGTGATATAACTGATTAGATTACTTTATTCTTCGGGTCGGTGCGATTACAGAGATACCAAATTTATATCGGGTTTTTATGACTGACAGCTGTCACACACTAAAATATGCTTTTTTTGCAAAATCTAGTTTTTGCATCACCATATTTTGAGAGCTATAATTTTTCCATATTTCGGCCGATAGAGTCATGTGATGGCTTGTTTTTTGCGGGACGAGTTGACAATTTTATTGGAACCATTTTTGGGCACGTGGCATTTTTTGATCGCTTTCTATTCCGTTTTTTGGGAGGTAAAGTTAACAAAAACAAACACTTCAGGAATTGTTTTTTGAGGTTTTTTTTATGCCGTTCTGCGTGTGGTAAAAGTGATCAGGCAGCGTTATTCTTCGGGTCAGTACGTTTACAGCGATACTACACTTACTGTATTTTTTTATGTTTTGGCGCTTTTACACAATAAAACAATTTATAGAAAAAAAAATATTTTTTTTGCATTGCTTTATTCTGAGCGCTATAACTTTTTTATTTTTCGGCTGATGGAGCTGTGTGGCGGCTTTTTTTTTGCGGAACAAGATGACGTTTTCAGCGGTACCATTTTTATTTCTATTCTTCTTTTTGATCGCATTTTTTTCCACTTTTTGTTTGGCGATATGATGAAAAAGCATATTTTTTTGCTCCATTTTTTATTTATTTTTATTACGGTGTGCACAGAAGGAGTTAATTAGTGTGACAGTTTTATAGCTCGGGTTGTTTCGGACGCGGCGATACCAAATATGTGTACTTTTTTGGTTTTGTAATAATTTACGGATTTATTGGTTTAATATTTTATTTATTTATTTTTATTTATTTTGTGATTTTTTTTTTTTAATAGTTTAAAAACTTTTTTTTTACTTTTTTTTACATTTTTACTTAGTCCCTGTATGGGACATTAATTTTTATTTTTCTGATCACTGATCTCATGTAATGTAATAGACATATATTACATTACATGAGATCTTCCCTGACTGTTTCAGTCAGAGTCTCCTGTCTGGTATCAGCTACATACAGGCTGAAGCCAGACAGGAAGGACACCATATATGGCAGAGCTGGAGGCGGTCATGTGACCTCCAGCTGTCATAGCAACCCCAGGTCCTCAAACGAAACGGAGGTCTTCGGAGGTAAGTAAGACGACCCCCTCTCTTCCTGCTGTCTCCTATATGCCGCGATCACTATAGATCACAGCATATAGAAGACAGCAAAGGGTTAACATCACTGGGACCTGATCTAATCAGGTCCCGATGATGTACCCTGTCAGAGCTAACGCTCTGCACCGGAATCGCAGTGCTTGCAGGACCCTGGGGGTCCTGAGCACTGCGAGACCACCCACCGTTTTTAAACGTCGGCGCTGCACAGAGCCCGGCAACCAGTTAATAGCCCAGGAAGGGTGCCATGAATATTGGCCCCCTCCCAGGCTAGAAACAACAGCCGTCAGCCGCCCCAGAAATGGCGCATCCATAGGGATAATTAAAAAAAAAGGGCTTCCCTATATTATTGAGTCCGGCCAGGTACGAAGAGGCAGCTGGTGGTTGGGGGCAGCCTGTTCCTGCCTGCTGTACCTGGCTGGACACAAAAATAGGGCGAAGCCCCACGTCAATTTTTTTTAAATTATTTCATGAATTTCATGAAATAATTTTAAAAAAAATTGACGTGGGGCTTCGCCCTATTTTTGTGTCCAGCCAGGTACAACTAGGCAGCTGGGGGCTGGAATCCAAGCTTTCTGCCCCCCCCCCCGCTGCAAATTGCAGTCCGCAGCCACCCCAAAAAATGGCGCGTTGATAGAAGCGCCATCTTCTGGCGCTGTACCCAACTCATCCAGGGCCCTGGTGCGGTGGCTCACTGGGTAATAAAGGGGTAAGTGCCAGCTTCATATTATCAGCTGGCCTTAAGCCCAGAATTCATGGGGTCATGCCAATATTAGACATGACCGCAATGAATTTCTAGTAAAGTATTTAAAAAAAACACAACACCCATAATAAAGTCCTTTAATTGAAATAAACACACAATTTTTAAATGTTCTAAATTAAACCATACTTACCATCATGCCCATTCCAGCTGAAGCCAATGTCTTCTGCAAAAAAAGTAAAATAATAAACCAACATCATCCTTACCTTTCCATGGTTCCCAGGACGGCTCCAGCTCTGCTACATTCACATGACAGGCTGGATCGCAGCCGAAAGCTGCCATCCAGCTTGCCATGCCGCAGACACTGAGAAGCGCAGGCATGCTTGCGCTCCTCAGTGTCTGGCTGTGACGGCATCCAGATGAGCCGAGTTCATGTTCAATGAACTCAGCTCACCTCATGCACGTCAATGACAGCGTGGGAAAATTCTCCTGCGCTTGCGCTTGCAGTGAGCGCAGGAGAATTCTCTCATGCTCACCGCATGTGTGATGCTCTATTCTTTCTGTTCTAAATTGTCGGGTACCGATGCTGAATTGCCGGCCGGCTTTTTTAAGGAGACGGTGCATGAAAACACTATTATTTTTTTTAATAAATCCTTTAACACTAAATGACAAGTACAGTAACCAACACTGTCACTGTACTTCTTATATATGTGACTGACATGTTTCTATCTATTTAATCTATGTGTGATGCTCTATTCTTACTGTTCTAAATTGTCGGGTACCGGTGTATGCCGCTTCTGAATTGCCGGCTTTTCATGTTTCACTGTGAGCACTGTTCCCATCGATTTGGGCAACCACTGTAATGCCACAACCACCATGGCTGTGACATTACAGTGAGTGGCAGACAATCCCTGCATGATGTGAAAAAATCCAGTTACGCTTTTGGTGCACGAACAGTTATCGAACATAACCTCGAACAGCCGAATTTTTTGCAAATCGTTCACGTTCGTCGAACGACTTGAACACCGCCCAAAACAGCTCGAATTTGAGATTGGCGAACAGTTCTAGTCGAACACCGCTCATCTCTATTTATGAATCAGCTCTTATGTTTAAGGAGGAAGTTTTTTTTGCAATGTAAGCCTATAGATTCTCGCTCTGAAACTCCATGTTCTTTCATTGTAAAAGCCACTTCCAGGTCATACAGAATGAAGCGGAGACTCTGAATTGCCAATGAAAACAAAAGAAGACGGTGATTGGTGAGTATATTAATACACTGACACTGCACTGCACTAACATTTACACAAGTTTAGGGGAAAAAATACTGAAAATGCTTCTTTAGTATCTGTAGAAATATCTACTTTTATTTAATATGCAAATGTGGGCAATTAAATGGAATCTGTTAGCAGGTTTTTGCTATGTAATCTGAGGTCAGCATTAGGTAGGGGTTAAAACACAGAATTTAGCGATGTGTCACTTAGCAGTGATAATCATCTGGTGATAAAAATTTCATTGTAAGTAAACAACAGCCCAAAGCCTGATGAGGCTAGGTCTCATGCACTTACTAGACCGACTACGCCCCCTCCTATGATAAGCAGCTCACTTTCAAAAGACAATGTACAGAGAAAGCCATGTTATGGGTGGGGTCAGCTTTTCCAGCTCTGCCGCCTTCTACATCTAAGAACTCTGATTGTGTCACAACTGCTGCACCAAGTAAACTAAGTGACACATTGTTCAATTCTGAGTCTCTTTCCCTACAGCATGCTGCTCTCAAATGAGGTAGCAAAAGCCAGCTTACTGATACCATTAAGTGCAACCTTAGCATGGCCTATGCCTTCCTGCACCATTACACTCTCCTATTTGTAATTTAAAGCCTATCTATCTTCACACTGATGGAGCGCAGAAGCAGGCTACAAGTGTCAATGTGGTTGCAAGCTCATTCTGATTCCTGGTTGTTGCCTTACTTTGGCAGCCACTCAAGTGGCTTCAATGAGGTAGAGGAGTGTTGAAGTTAGAAGTTAGCATGCACATGTTACAAGGCCCTCTCCTCATCACTAAAGCTGTTCACTCGCCACACTTCCTTGGCATCGAGTGACGGCCACAGACAGGCAAGAACCCGATGTCAGAACACCACAGCCACATTGTGTGTTCACCCATACTGACACTTGGAGTGCACTGCTGTGCTCCTTCAGTGTCAATTCACATTGCAAGCACAGAACATGTTTTAGACAGTGCTTGCACTTACCAAGAGAGTGCTGTCAATCTAGACAAGGGTCTGCCTCTGATATGCAAATATTAGGGCGTAATGGTGCACCAATGCATAGGCCACTCCAAGAGTGCTCCAATGAGTCCTTATTTGCATATTAACCCCTTTCCGACCATGTCAGTAATAGTACGCAGCTGTGCCCTGGGACTTATGGACCAGCTACGTACTATTACGCGTGCAGCGATCGCGCCCGCACACAAGCGGTGCGGGGCGATCGCCGCTGGGTGTCAGCTGATTATCACAGCTGACACCCGGTGCTATGTGCAGGGAGCAGTCCCACACCGCTCCCGGCACATTAACCCCCGCAATGCTGCGATTGAAGTCGGAACGATCTGACCTATAAAACTGTCCCACTAGTTAACCCCTTTAGTGAACACGGTAAAAAAAATAACTAAAAAACGAAGCAAAAAACAATGCTTTATCATACCGCTAAACAAAAAATGGAATAACACGCGATTAAAAAGACGTATGTAAATAAAAATGGTACCGCTAAAAACATCATCTTGTCCCCCAAAAAACAAGCCACCACACAGCTCCATTGTCCGAAAAAAAAAAAGTTATTGCTCTCAGAATAAAGCGATACGAAAAAAATATTTTTTCTTAAAAATTGTTTGCATTGTGTAAAAGTGGCAAAACATAAAAAAAACTATATAAATGTGGTACCGCTGTAAATGCACTGACCCGAAGAATAACGCTGCATTATCAATTTTACCACACACGGAACAGCATAAAAAAAACCCGCAAAAAAACAATTCCTGAATTGTTGGTTTTTGTTTATTCTGCCTCCCAAAAATCAGAACAGAAAGCAATCAAAAAATGTCACGTGCCCGAAAATGGTGCCAATAAAAATGTCAACTTGTCCCGCAAAAAACAAGCCCTTACATGACTCTGTCGGCCAAAATATGGAAAAATTATATCTCTCAAAATATGGTGATGCAAACACTAGTCTTTGCAAAAAAAGCGTCTTTTAGTGTGTGACAGCTGTCAGTCAAAAAAACCCGATATGAATCTGGTATTGCTGTAATCACACCGACCCGAAGAATAAAGTAGTCTAATCACTTATACCACATGAGGAATGGTGTAAAAAAATAAACTCTAGGGTTACGATTGTGCTAGGGTTAGGGTTGGGCTAGGGTTAGGGTTGGGGTTGTATTAGGGTTGGGTCTAGGGTTGAGGTTTTTTCAAAAGTAAAGAAAAAAAAAATGATGACAATATGGCGACCAGTGTTGAGCGCAAGTGCTCGCTACTTGAGTTTGCATCAGGTACTCGGGTATGCACTGAGTATCGCAGGTGCTCGAGTGACATGCTCGAGTTTCTGCCCCATATGCTTCGAGGCCAAAAAAACATTGCTGGGATCGCCTGCCATGCACGAGCGATCCCCGCATGTTTTTTTTTGGGTGTATAACAACCGTGAAACATGCGGGGCGGGGACTCAAGCATGTCATTCGAGCACCCACGATACTTGGTGCATACCTGAGTACCTGATGCAAACTCAAGTAGTGAGCACTTGCGCTCAAGACTAGTGTTGAGCATTCCGATACTGAAATATCGGGTACCGGCCGATATTCGCGGTATCGGAATTCTGATACTTAATTCCGATACTTTTGCAATATCGTATACCGGAATCGGAAGTTCCCATAATGCAATGAGACATTTTCATTTTATTCAGCCAATGAGGATCCTAAGAAGTGTGGGCACATCCTGTTAGGCATGTAGGCATCTTAACTAATGGCATGGCTGTGATTGGCTGCTGAAATGATGTCATGATGCACTATAAAAGCCGCCGCCGCCATTTTGAGCTCACTCTGCTGTGAATTCAGTTAGGGATAGGACACTGTTGTTCTGAGGGACAGTTTTAGCTACCTATTTGGTCTATTCTGCTTTATCCAAGCTACTTTATAAATCGCTGTGCCTTGCAGCGCTAATGCACAGTTCTCTGTGCTGTTCACCGCTGTCTGCAAGGTCTGTGTGTGTGAGTGCAGCTCACCCTGTAGTGTGTGCTTCAGCCACGTCTGGTTGTAGTGCACTCAGTGTGTGTCACTGCCTCATACATTGTCCTTTTTTAACAATTCATAATTTTTCCTGATATCTCCTATTAGTGTGGTGGTTCCATCCGTATTCAGCTAAATTGGTTCCAAACACACTATATAGGAGTAGATAGAGAAATTTTTTTGGTCTTGCAGCGCTAGTGCACAGTGCTCTGCATCTGTACTGTTCACCGCTGTCTGCAAGGTCTGTGTGTATGAGTGCAGCTCACCCTGTAGTGTGTACTTCAGCCACGTCTTGTTCTAGTGCACTCAGTGTGTGTCACTGCCTCATACATTGTCCTTTTTTGCCAATTCATAATTTTTCCTGATATCTCCTATTAGTGTGGTGGTTCCATCCGTATTCAGCTAAATTGGTTCCAAACACACTATATAGGAGTAGATAGAGAAATTTTTTTGGTCTTGCAGCGCTAGTGCACAGTGCTCTGCATCTGTACTGTTCACCGCTGTCTGCAAGGTCTGTGTATGTAAGTGCAGCTCACCCTGTAGTGTGTGCTTCAGCCACGTCTTGTTGTAGTACACTCAGTGTGTCACTGCCTCATACATTGTCCTTTTTTGCCAATTCATAATTTTTCCTGATTTCTCCTATTAGTGTGGTGGTTCCATCCGTATTCAGCTAAATTGGTTCCAAACACACTATATAGGAGTAGTTAGAGGAGCCTTTCTTCAGCATTGGGCCCTGCAGCCCCAGCCAGATTAGTATTAGCCTATTTTTTGTAGCCTCATCTATTGCATTGTAGGTTACCTTCCTACATTGTAATAGCTACAAAAAGTTTGTGATACTATCGGTATTACATCTTTAGGCACATCCAATGTCTTTTGTGACAAAAAAAACCTAAATAAAGTTCACCAAACACTCCACTTTACAGTTGTGTAGGCCACATTAGCTCATATTAAAGTCTAGTCCACACTTTATAAAATTAGTGTTTCTTATACCTGTTAGCAGCTGTTCAGGAATAAGCACACTAAGCCCTTAGTACTTTTCTGCCTATCTTTATCAGTCTACCAAGATGAAGAAGGCAGGGAGTAAGGCATGTGGTCGTGGGCGTGGGCGTGGAGTTTCTGCAGGGAGAGGACGTGAGGATTCTGTGCCTGCAGGGAGAGGACGTGGGGTTTCTCTGCCTGCTGTGGGCACCAGTGACTCAGCATCCCCCAGTTTTACCAGGGAACAGTCCTTTATGCGCAGCTTTGTAGGAGCTAGCCGTACCCCACTGCTGCGGGAGGACCAAATTGAAGCCGTTGTTGGATGGATGGCAGCTAACGCATCGACTTCAATTAGTTCCAGATCCTCTCAGGTCCTGAGCACTGAAGAGCACCCATCTGTCTCTTCACCACCTGCCAAATTGCCCAGGCAGTCAGAGAGCCCTGGACAGGAGCCATCTCTACTTCTGTTCTCTGAATCTCTTGGCTTGGAAAGAGGGGGCCAGCCAAGCAGAATTCGAGAATTTGAAGAAGAGGTAGTATGCAGTGATGCGCAACCGTTTTGTCTCTCTGAATCTGAAGAGGCGGGTGGGCCAGTGCCTATGGTCAGCAGCACACCTCAGTACGCATCTGATGATGAGACTCAGGTGCCACTTTCTGGTGCGTACTGTGCTGTCGAGACTACCCAGGAGAAGCAGTTGTTTGAAGAGGGTGGAGTAGATGATGAGGTCCTTGACCCATCATGGCGTGAGGGACAGGAAGGTGGTGGGAGCTGCTCTGATGAAGAGATTTCCCGAACAGTCCAAAAAGGAGGGAGAGGGAGGGGGCAGACTTGGTTGCCTGTAGCCTCCACTTCGGCACCCATTAGGAGCATGGCTCTTCCAAAATCCAAAGCGGGTGCTCCCAAGACTTGCAGTGCCTGGTCCTTTTTTGACACAGTTGCAGATGACATTTGCTTTGTCAAATGCAAGCTGTGTAATCAGAAGGTGAAAAGAGGGAAAAGTTTCAGCAACCTCAATACCACAAATATGTGGAAACATGTGCGGACCAAGCATGTGGTGGAGTTACAAAAACACACTGAAGACCTAGGCCAACCTACAGCGCCACCTACCACCTCTTCAGCTCTTGTTGTAGCCTCTTCCTCCAGCTCACACACAGCTGGTTCGGCTTCCTCACAGGATCGCCATGGAAGAATCTCTGGCACTGTTGTACAGAGACACAGTGTAATTCCACCCACAGCACCACTTTCCCAGTCACCCTCACACTCCCAGGCCAGTCTACAGCCATCGTTAGCACAAGCATGGGAGAAAAGGCACCCATACTCGGCAAACCACCCCCGAGCACAGGCTCTGAATGCTGGCATTGCTAAACTACTGGCCCTTGAAATGCTATCATTCAGGCTGGTGGAGACTGACACATTCCGTAACTTTATGGCATTGGCAGTCCCACAATTCAACGTGCCCAGCCACTTTTATTTCAGCAGGCAAGCCGTCCCAGCCCTGCAACATCATGTGGAGGGAAAAATTAAACATGCGCTACAAAACACCGTCAGTAGCAAGGTCCACCTGACCACCGATGCGTGGACCAGTAAGCATGGACAGGGACGATACCTTTCCCTCACTGCCCATTGGGTAAATGTTGTGGAGCCGGGTACAGATCTTGAGAGTGGTGCTGTACGTGTTCTGCCAACTCCAAGGATTGCAGGAATCCAGTCTGTACACATTGACTCCTCCTCATACTCCAGTTCCTCTGAATCAGCACTGCAGGAGCCGTCACGGTCTACCTCCACATTGACCCGTGAACGGTTACCTGTTATGATGACCGATATGAGCACAGCCGTGGCCAAACGTCAACAGGCCGTATTAAAATTAATTTCTTTGGGGAATCGAAGCCACACAGCGCAGGAGCTCTGGAATGCCATCAAGCAGCAGAGTGACGTGTGGTTTGTGCCAGCGAATCTCCAGCCAGGCATGGTAGTGTGTGACAATGGCCGAAATCTGGTGGCAGCTCTGGGCCTAGGCAACCTCACTCACATCCCATGTCTGGCACATGTGCTCAACTTGGTCGTGCAGAGTTTTTTGATGGACTATCCGGATCTTGATGCACTGCTTCAGAAGGTCCGCATAGAGTGCGCTCACTTGCGGCGTTCCAGCAACGCAAGATCACGCATTGCAGCTCTGCAGCGCCGATTACGTCTTCCGGAACATCGCATCATATGTGACCTACCCACCAGGTGGAATTCAATGTTACATATGTTGGAGAGGTTGTGTGAGCAGCAGGCAGCAGTAATGGAGTACCAGCTGCAGCAGGCACAAACAAGTCGCAGTGCGTGCCGTTCACACTTCACCACCACTGAGTGGGCCTCTATGAAGGACATTTGCCACGTTTTGCGTGCCTTCGATTATTAGACGGGGATGGCGAGTGCAGATGATGCACTAGTCAGCATGACTATCCCCCTTATCTGCTTGCTTGAAAAAACACTGCAAGCACTAAGGGACGAGGTTTTGGAAGAGGTGGAGGATGAGGAGTCACAAATGCCATCTGCTTCTCTACTGTCTGCGCAACGTGGTTCCTCACAAAGGCCTAGGCAGGGGACACTTTGTGAGTATAATGAGGAGGAGTCAATGGATGAGGAAGACATCTGTCCAGAGGAGGGAGGTACACAATGCTCTAGTAGTCAGTATTTAGAGCGAGGGTGGGGTGATGCAGAGCAGGCAGAGATCACGCCTCAAGCAGGGGACAGAGTTTCTTGGCCAGTTGGCAGTCTGCAGCACATGGTTGATTTCATGCTGCAGTGCCTGAGAAATGACCGCCGCATCGCCCACATTCTCAACACGGCTGATTATTGGGTGTCCACCCTCCTAGATCCTCGCTACCGGGACAACTTACAAAGCCTCATAACACCGTTGAACCGGGAGCATAAAATGCGGGAGTACCAAGACGCACTGGTGCATTCCATCATGTTCTCCATTCCAACGGAGAGCAGTGCTGCTAGTGCTTTACAAAGCAGCTCAGCGCGTCGAGGTAGTGGAGGAAACTCTGCACAAAGAGGGAGCAGAAGCAGCACCTCAGCACAAGGCAAGACCAGTATGGCCCAAATGTGGCAAAGTTTTGTGTCCCCGCCGCCACAAATGTCTACACCATCACAGACGGCTCCAGTCAGCAGGAGGCAACGTTTCCGTCAGATGGTGACAGACTACATGTCTTGCCCTCTTAGTGTACTCCCAGACGGCTCTTCTCCCTTCAAGTTTTGGGTCTGTAAGCTGGATACATGGCCAGAGCTTAGTCAGTATGCATTGGAGGTGCTAGCTTGCCCTGCTGCTAGTGTATTATCGGAACATGTCTTTAGTGCCGCAGGTGGTGTACTAACAGACCGTCGCATGCGACTATCCTCCGATAACGTTGACCGGCTTACTTTTCTCAAAATGAACAAGGCCTGGATCTCTCATGAATTTGCCAGTCCTCTTCCAGAATAAATAAATAACAGTATCCAGGTCTCCTGTTGTGTTCATGTTTCTACCACCTGAACTGTAATCCCTGAGCTCCAACACCGCCAGTTGGCGCTCGGAAGTGCCGTCTGCACAGTCAACACTTGCTGCCGTGTTATTGGGGTTCAGTAACGTCAGCTGTTCCCCTGCTGTGCGGACGGCAATTTCTCCTGCTCTGTCCACATTCTCACTACTACAGATTTTAAAGTTGCTTCAGTTACACCTCTGGCTCCTCTGTTTTCAGCATTATCCCTGAGCTCCAACACCGCCAGTTGGCGCTCGGAAGTGCCGCCTGCACAGTCAACACTTGCTGCCATGTTATTGGGGTTCAGTAACGTCAGCTGTTCCCCTGCTGTGCGGACGGCAATTTCTCCTGCTCTGTCCACATTCTCACTACTACAGATTTTAAAGTTGCTCCAATTACACCTCTGGTTCCTCTGTTTTCAGTATTATCCCTGAGCTCCAACACCGCCAGTTGGCGCTCGGAAGTGCCGTCTGCACAGTCAACACTTGCTGCCGTGTTATTGGGGTTCAGTAACGTCAGCTGTTCCCCTGCTGTGCTGACGGCAATTTCTCCTGCTCTGTCCACATTCTCACTACAACAGATTTTAAAGTTGCTCCAATTACACCTCTGGCTCCTCTGTTTTCAGTATTATTCCTGAGCTCCAACACCGCCAGTTGGCGCTCGGAAGTGCCGTCTGCACAGTCAACACTTGCTGCCCTGTTATTGGGGTTCAGTAACGTCAGCTGTTCCCCTGCTGTGCGGACGGCAATTTCTCCTGCTTTGTCCACATTCTCACTACTACAGATTTTAAAGTTGCTCCAATTACACCTCTGGCTCCTCTGTTTTCAGTATTATCCCTGAGCTCCAACACCGTCAGTTGGCGCTCGGAAGTGCCGTCTGCAAAGTCAACACTTGCTGCCGTGTTATTGGGGTTCAGTAACGTCAGCTGTTCCCCTGCTGTGCAGACGGCAATTTCTCCTGCTCTGTCCACATTCTCACTACTACAGATTTTAAAGTTGCCCCAATTACACCTCTGGCTCCTCTGTTTTCAGTATTATCCCTGAGCTCAAACACCGCCAGTTGGCGCTCGGAAGTGCCGTCTGCACAGTCAACACTTGATGCCGTGTTATTGGGGTTCAGTAACGTCAGCTGTACCCCAGCTGTGTGTCCGACAAATTCTCCTGCTTTGTCCACATCCACTGTACTACTGATTTAAAATTTGCTCCAATTACACCTCTGGTTCCTCTGTTTTTAGTATTTACCCTGGGCTCCAATACCGCTAGTTGCTGCTCAGAAGTGCCGTCTGCACAGTCAACGCTTGCTCCAGTGTTATTGGGGTTCAGTATCGTCAGCTGTTCCCCTGCTGTGTGTCCGGCAAATTCTCCTGCTTTGTCCACATCCACTGTACTACTGATTTAAAACTTGCTCCAATTACACCTCTGGTTCCTCTGTTTTTAGTATTTACCCTGGGCTCCAATACCGCTAGTTGCTGCTTAGAAGTGCCGTCTGCACAGTCAACGCTTGCTCCAGTGTTATTGGGGTTCAGTAACGTCAGCTGTTCCCCAGCTGTGTGTCCGGCAAATTCTCCTGCTTTGTCCACATCCACTGTACTACTGATTTAAAACTTGCTCCAATTACACCTCTGGTTCCTCTGTTTTTAGTATTTACCCTGGGCTCCAATACCGCTAGTTGCTGCTCAGAAGTGCAATCTGCACAGTCAACGCTTGCTCCAGTGTTATTGGGGTTCAGTAACGTCAGCTGTTCCCCAGCTGTGTGTTCGGCAAATTCTCCTGCTCTGTCCACATTCACACTACTACAGATTTTAAAGTTGCTCCAATTACGCCTCTGGCTCCACTCTGTTTTTAGTATTTACCCTGGGTTCCAGCACCGCCAGCTGTTTTCTAGCAGTGTCCTTGGCACAGGTACTCCCTCCTGCCCAGCCTGGTTCCAGCACGCCAGCTGTTTCCGGTTAGTGTCAACCTCACTTTGCCTCCAATGCGTTGTCCTGTCATGGTGCCAGCAGTTTAGGTGACTCCAGCTGGTTCTCGGCAGTGCCTTTGGATTCTGTGCCTCCTTCTCGGTATCCAAGTTCCACCAACGTCTGCTGGTCCTTGGTAGTGCTTTCTGGCACAGATACCTCCTGCTTAGTAACCGAGTTCCAGTACCGTCAGCTGGTCTTCGGCAGTTCCATTGGCTCTTGTACCTTCTGCTACCCATCCGGGTTCCAGTACCGTCAGCTGGTCCTCGGTAGTTCCATTTGCTCTTGTACCTTCTACTACCCATCCGGGTTGCAGGAACGTCAGCTGGTTCTCGGCAGTGTCTTTGGCACGGGTACTCCCACCTGTCCAGCCTGGTTCCAGCAGGCCATCTGTTTCCGGGTAGTGTCAACGTCACTTTGCCTCCAAAGCGTTGTCCTGTCGTGTTGCGGTCGGGTTAGCCGACTCTGTGGTGCCTGCAGTTTAGGTGACTCCTATGTGGGCTGCGGGATCTGGCAATGAAGGCTGGTTCCATAGTGCCAATAGGACAAGCACCCCCTGTAGGACTGTGGGTTTTGGTAACTGCGGCCGGCTCGTGGCCTTGGAACTTTTTTTTACATGGGTACCTTCTGCTACCCATCTGGGTTCCAGTACCGTCAGCTGGTCCTCGGTAGTTCCATTTGCTCTTGTACCTTCTACTACCCATCCGGGTTCCAGTACCGTCAGCTGGTTCTCGGCAATGTCTTTGGCACGGGTACTCCCTCCTGCCCAGCCTGGTTCCAGCACGCCAGCTGTTTCCGGGTAGTGTCAACGCCACTTTGCCTCCAATGCGTTGTCCTGTCGTGTTGCTGTCGGGTTAGCCGACTCTATGGTGCCTGCAGTTTAGGTGACTCCTATGTGGGCTGCGGGATCTGGCAATGAAGGCTGGTTCCATAGTGCCAATAGGACAAGCACACCCTGTAGGACTGTGGGTTTTGGTAACTGCGGCCGGCTCGCGGCCTTGAAACTTTTTTTTACATGGGTACCTTCTGCTACCCATCCGGGTTCCAGTGCCGTCAACTGGTCCTCGGTAGTTCCATTTGCTCTTGTACCTTCTACTACCCATCCAGGTTCCAGTACCGTCAACTGGTTCTCGGCAGTGTCTTTGGCACGGGTATTCCCTCCTGCCCAGTCTGGTTCCAGCACGCCAGCTGTTTCCGGGTAGTGTCAACGTCACTTTGCCTCCAATGCGTTGTTCTGTCGTGTTGCGGTCGGGTTAGCCGACTCTATGGTGCCTGCAGTTTAGGTGACTCCTATGTGTGCTGCGGGATCTGGCAATGAAGGCTGGTTCCATAGTGCCAATAGGACAAGCACCCCCTGTAGGACTGTGGGTTTTGGTAACTGCAGCCGGCTCGCGGCCTTGAAACTTTTTTTTACATGGGTACCTTCTGCTACCCATCCGGGTTCCAGTACCGTCAGCTGGTCCTCGGTAGTTCCATTTGCTCTTGTACCTTCTACGACCCATCCGGGTTCCAGTACCGTCAGCTGGTTCTCGACAGTGTCTTTGGCACGGGTACTCCCTCCTGCCCAGCCTGGTTCCAGCACGCCAGCTGTTTCCGGGTAGTGTCAACGTCACTTTGCCTCCAATGCGTTGTCCTGTCGTGTTGCGGTCGGGTTAGCCGACTCTGTGGTGCCTGCCGTTTAGGTGACTCCTATGTGGGCTGCGGGATCTGGCAATGAAGGCTGGTTCCATAGTGCCAATAGGACAAGCACCCCCTGTAGGACTGTGGGTTTTGGTAACTGCGGCCGGCTCGCGGCCTTGAAAGTTTTTTTACATGGGTACCTTCTGCTACCCATCCGGGTTCCAGTGCCGTCAGCTGGTCCTCGGTAGTTCCATTTGCTCTTGTACCTTCTACTACCCATCCAGGTTCCAGTACCGTCAGCTGGTTCTCGGCAGTGTCTTTGGCACGGGTACTCCCTCCTGCCCAGCCTGGTTCTAGCACGCCAGCTGTTTCCGGGTAGTGTCAACGTCACTTTGCCTCCAATGCGTTGTTCTGTCGTGTTGCGGTCGGGTTAGCCGACTCTATGGTGCCTGCAGTTTAGGTGACTCCTATGTGTGCTGCGGGATCTGGCAATGAAGGCTGGTTCCATAGTGCCAATAGGACAAGCACCCCCTGTAGGACTGTGGGTTTTGGTAACTGTAGCCGGCTCGCGGCCTTGAAACTTTTTTTTACATGGGTACCTTCTGCTACCCATCCGGGTTCCAGTACCGTCAGCTGGTCCTCAGTAGTTCCATTTGCTCTTGTACCTTCTACGACCCATCCGGGTTCCAGTACCGTCAGCTGGTTCTCGACAGTGTCTTTGGTATGGGTACTCCCTCCTGCCCAGCCTGGTTCCAGCACGCCAGCTGTTTCCGGGTGGTGTCAACGTCACTTTGCCTCCAATGCGTTGTCCTGTCGTGTTGCGGTCGGGTTAGCCGACTCTATGGTGCCTGCAGTTTAGGTGACTCCTATGTGGGCTGCGGGATCTGGCAATGAAGGCTGGTTCCATAGTGCCAATAGGACAAGCACCCCCGTGTAGGACTGTGGGTTTTGCTAACTGCGGCCGGCTCGCGGCCTTGAAACTTTTTTTTACATGGGTGCCTTCTGCTACCCATCCGGGTTCCAGTACCGTCAGCTGGTCCTCGGTAGTTCCATTTGCTCTTGTACCTTCTACTACCCATCCGGGTTCCAGTACCGTCAGCTGGTTCTCAGCAGTGTCTTTGGCACGGGTACTCCCTCCTGTCCAGCCTGGTTCCAGCACGCCAGCTGTTTCCGGGTAGTGTCAACGTCACTTTGCCTCCAATGCGTTGTCCTGTCGTGTTGCTGTCGGGTTAGCCAACTCTATGGTGCCTGCTGTTTAGGTGACTCCTATGTGGGCTGCGGGATCTGGCAATGAAGGCTGGTTCCATAGTGCCAATAGGACAAGCACCCCCTGTAGGACTGTGGGTTTTGGTAACTGCGGCCGGCTCGCGGCCTTGAAGCTTTTTTTTACATGGGTACCTTCTGCTACCCATCCGGGTTCCAGTACCGTCAGTGGGTCCTCGGTAGTTCCATTTGCTCTTGTACCTTCTACTACCCATCCGGGTTCCAGTACCGTCAGCTGGTTCTCGGCAGTGTCTTTGGCACGGGTACTCCCTCCTGCCCAGCCTGGTTCCAGCACGCCTGCTGTTTCCGGGTAGTGTCAACGTCACTTTGCCTCCAATGCGTTGTCCTGTCGTGTTGCGGTCGGGTTAGCTGACTCTATGGTGCCTGCAGTTCAGGTGACTCCTATGTGGGCTGCGGGATCTGGCAATGAAGGCTGGTTCCATAGTGCCAATAGGACAAGCACCCCCTGTAGGACTGTGGGTTTTGGTAACTGCGGCCGGCTCGCGGCCTTGAAGCTTTTTTTTACATGGGTACCTTCTGCTACCCATCCGGGTTCCAGTACCGTCAGTGGGTCCTCGGTAGTTCCATTTGCTCTTGTACCTTCTACTACCCATCCGAGTTCCAGTACCGTCAGCTGGTTCTCGGCAGTGTCTTTGGCACGGGTACTCCCTCCTGCCCAGCCTGGTTCCAGCACACCTGCTGTTTCCGGGTAGTGTCAACGTCACTTTGCCTCCAATGCGTTGTTCTGTCGTGTTGCGGTCGGGTTAGCTGACTCTATGGTGCCTGCAGTTTAGGTGATTCCTATGTGGGCTGCGGGATCTGGCAATGAAGGCTGGTTCCATAGTGCCAATAGGACAAGCACCCCCTGTAGGACTGTGGGCTTTGGTAACTGCGGCCGGCTCGCGACCTTGAAACTTTTTTTTACATGGGTACCTCCTGCTACCCATCCGGGTTCCAGTACCGTCAGCTGGTTCTCGGCAGTCCCTTTGGATTAGGTGCCTCCTTCTCGGTATCCAAGTTCCACCAACATCTGCTGGTCCTTGGTAGTGCTTTCTGCACAGGTACCTCCTGCTTAGTAACCGAGTTCCAGTACCATCAGCTGGTCCTCGGTAGTTCCATTGGCTCTTGTACCTTCTGCTACCCATCCGGGTTCCAGTACCGTCAGCTGGTCCTCGGTAGTTCCTCAGCCTTCTTGTACCTTCTGCTACATTTCCAAGTTCAAGCTTTTTGAAATGGTTCTTGGTAATCACTCTGGATCTCCCTGACGAGGACCCTGAAGACGAGGACCCTGAAGACCAACCCGAAGAAGACGAGGACCCCGAAGACGATGACCCTGAAGACGAGGACCCTGAAGACCACCCCGAAGAAGACGAGGACCCTGAAGACCACCCCGAAGAAGATGAGGACCCTGAAGACCACCCCGAAGAAGACGAGGACCCCGAAGACGAGGACCCAGAAGACCAACCCGAAGAAGACGAGGACCCCGAAGACGAGGACCCCCGAAGATGACGACCCTGAAGACCACCTCGAAGAAGACCAAGAAGATGACCCTGAAAAAGTTGACCAAGAGGACAAAGAAGAGAAGACAAGCACCAAGATACAGAAGAACAAGAGACAGAAAACCAAGAAGCAGAAATACAAGAAGCTGCAGAACAAAAAGCGGAAGAACATTAAGCATAAGACTAAAAATCAGAGCAAAAGATAATATCTAAATTATAAGCAGAAGATGACTAAGCAGTGTATGGGGGTGAGTCCATTCCTCCTCGTGGTGCCCCTGGAAAAGACCTGCTGCTGCAGTACAAACTGAACGCGGACAAATCCTGTTGTAAATCTTTTGTGATGGGCAGAACGAAAGGTGTAATGTCCAACCTTTTATAGATAACAACTACAGGAATGCCTGTCACAAATAAGAATATGATGAAGAAGAAAAATATGAAGAAGATGAAGAAGTAGAATATGAAGAATGTAAAAAAAAAGAATAATACGAAGAAGGTGAAGAAGAAGATGAAGAAGGTGAAGAAGAAGTGGATGAAAAAGATGCTGAGGATGATGAAGGAGAAAGTGTGGGAGAAATAAAAAAGAAGGTGAAGAGCATGGAAGTAGTGAAACATAAATATCTGACAAAATATAAAAATACTTAACATAGTCAATATTTCCGTAACTCAGAACGTCTTAAAAAAAATATTAATTCCTGCTATTCCATTTGATTGGGCTAAACCTCTATGCCTTTATTGTCTCCCCCACCTCCCCCAATACATTCTACATTATTCTTAGTTGTTTTCCTTCATGTAGAATTAACCTACAAGGAAAGAAAGGGTTTATTTTCATTCCGATATTTCTGTCCCATTGACTTGCATTGGTTACCGGTATCGGAATCGGTGATATCCGATACTTTTTCGGTATCGGTCCGATCCAATCCGATCCGATATTTCCCGATATCGGAAGGTATCGCTCAACACTACTCAAGACTAATGACAACTTTTTCAATATAATGACCTAATGTTATCAAATTCTGTCGTACCTTTGGGTTAAAAATGTACACTACATCCCTTGATAAAATTCTTGAGGGGTCTAGTTTAAAAAATGGGGTCACTTGTGGGGGGTTTCCACTATTTCGGCACATCAGGGGCTCCCAAAATGTGACATGGCGTCCGCTCTTGTTTCTAGGCAATTTTGCGTTCAAAAAGTCACACAGTGCTCCTTCCCTTCTGAACCCTGATGTGCGCCCAAACAGTGTATTTTCCCCACATATGGGGTATTGGCATACTCAGGAGAAATTGCACAACAGTTTTTATGTTCCATTTTCTCCTCTTACACTTGTGAAACTAAAAAAATTGGGGCAAAAAGATCATTTTTGTGGAAAAAGTTAGATTTTTTTATTTTCACGGCTTCATGTTCTAAACTTCTGTGAAGCACCTGGGGGTTAAGGGTGCTCACCACACATCTAGATAAGTTCCCTCAGGGGTCTAGTTTCCAAAATGGTGTCACTTGTGGGGGTTTTCCACTGTTTAGGCACATCATGGGCACATCCGCTAATTATTCAAGCAAATTTTACATTCAAAAAGTCAAATGGCGCTCCTTCCCTTCTGAGCCCTGCTGTGCACCCAAACAGTGGTTTTCCCCCACATATGGGGTATCAGCTTAGTCAGGAGAGATTACACAACAAGTTGCATGGTGCAATTTCTCCTGTTACCCTTATGAAAATGCAAAACTGGGAGCTGAAAAACATTTTTGTGGGAAAAATGTGAAAATTTTATTTTCACGGCTCCATGTTATAAACTTCTGTGAAGCACCTGGGGGTTCAAGATGCTCACCACACATCTAGATCAGTTCCCTGAGGGGTCTAGTTTCCAAAATGGTGTCACTTGTGGGGGGTTTCCACTGTTTAGGCACATCAGGGGCTCTCCAAACGCAACATGGCGTCTGCTAATTATTCAAGCAAATTTTACATTCAAAAAGTCAAATCGTGCTCCTTCCCTTCTGAGCCCTGCTGTGCGCCCAAACAGTGTATCTGCGTACTCAGGGGAAATTGCACAACACATTTTGGGGTCCATTTTTTCCTGTTACCCCTGCAAAAATAAAAAAATTGGGGTCTAAATTAACATTTTTGTGAAAAAAGTTAAATGTTCATTTTTTTCTTCCCCATTCCAAAAATTCCTGTGAAGCATGTGAAGGGTTAATAAACTTCTTAAATGTGGTTTTGAGCACCTTGAGGGGTGCAGTATTTAGAATGGTGTCACTTTTGGGGATTTTCTGTCATAAAGGCCCCTCAAAATCACTTCAAATGTGATGTGGTCCCTAAAAAATGTTTTTGTAAATTTTGTTGGAAAAATGAGAAATCGCTGATCAACTTTTAACCCTTATAGCGCATTAATAAAAAAAAATTTTGGTTCCAAAATTGTGCTGATGTAAAGTAGATATGTGGAAAATGTTATTTATTAACTATTTTATGTAACATATCTCTCTGATTTAACGGAATAAAAATTCAAATTTTGAAAATTGTGAAATTTTCAACATTTTTGCCAAATTTCCAATTTTTTCACAAATAAACGCAAGTGATATCGAAGAAATTTTACCACTATCATGAAGTACAATATTTCACGAAAAAACATTCTCAGAATCAGGGGGATCCGTTGAAGCATTTCAGAGTAATTACCTCATAAAATGACAGTGGTCAGAATTGTAAAATATTAACGTGCAAACCACCTTGGGGGGTAAAGGGGTTAAAGAAAAGAATATTTTTCAACAAATATTAAGCTAAACTCTATATGCCTGATATGATTTTTATTTAATTTATTTTCCCTACATAAATGTTTATGCAGTTTAATTGGCATTTTGGGGATGACAGACTCCTTTTAGGTAAGCTTAAAAATAACTTCACTTGACGAATGAAAGTTTTTCTCATGTCTCGGTTGACTGACAGCCTGGTTAGATAGAACAATAATTGATTCCTGATTATCAGCTGCAGTGTAAATTCACCTTAATGAGTAACTAAAATTTTTGGTTTTTTTTATGTTTTAGGGTGATTAATTCAGTGTAGATTGGTGGGGAATCCAGTCTTGAGATGCCAATTGCTCAAAGCAGGGTTCCCCAACTCCAGTCCTCAAGGCCCACCAACAGGTCATGTTTTCAGGATTTCCTAAGTATTGCACAGGTGATAATTACATCACCTACACAGGCAATAATGTCATCACCTGTGTAATAGTAAGGGAATCCTGAAAACATGACCTGTTGGTGGGCCTTGAGGAATGGGGAACACTGGCTCAAAGTACCTCTTGGAGCACAGCTCAGTAGAAATGAGAGCACTCAGTGAAGAGCAGATGCAGTAAAAAGTCACAGGCTTTGAGCAATTGATGGGGGTCTCAGAACCCAGGACCCAATCTGCTCATAATTAGTTGATATAAAATATATAAGATATATCCCAGAAGTTAAGTTTCTCCTTAAATAATTAATAGTTCTACTGCTATAATCAGTACTGTTGTTCCTGTATTTTCTGCTTTCTAATTATAACCTGACATTTCACTTGATCACTGTACTAAATTTGGTGCTCTAGTCCTCTACTGACGGTGGTTCTAATGATGTGGTCGTGTAGTGATGATAATTCTGATGATGTAGTGATGTACTGATGGTGGTTCTCATAATGTGATCATGTACTGATGGTGGTTCTGGTTCTGTAGTTATGTACTGACAGTGGTACTGGGGATGTAGTCATATAGTGATGATGGTTCTGGTGATGTAGTTATGCACTGGTGGTGGTTGTGGTGATGTAGTCGCTTACTGATAGTGGTTCTGGTGATGTAGTTGTGTACTGATTGTTATTCTGGTGATGTAGTCAATTTATAAGACTTGATACTTGCTCATTATAAAAAACTAATCTTACTAAAAACAAACTCAAAACTAAAAACACAACCATTTGAGTGAGGCCATATGTCAGTCAAACAAGTATTTGAGTCAAGTCTAATCATTCGGACAGCTGCTACTTCACCCAACTCTCCCATACTCAGGATTTTTTACTTGACTGAGCACTCTTGTGTTCTCTATGAGTTTGCCGCTGGTATACGTCTCTGGTGGCATCTCATCCCTTCCAGAACAAAAGGATTGGCAGACATGCTGGATACTTATCTTCCCCAGGAATCATCATTGAGGGACACTCACACACATTAGATTCCAATAAAAGGTAACTGACAGAACTCAATACCTTGACTCATGTCCAAATACTCCACTTGGAAATCTTCTGCAAACATAAAGGTAGACAGCGTCCAATCCAGGGTGTTCAATCACATGGTAAAGTTTATTCATCCATTAATATATACAATGTTTCGATCTGTTGATAAAGACCTATAATAGGTCGAAACATTGTATATATTGATGGTGGAATAAACTTTACCATGTAATTGAACACCCTGAATTGGACGCTGTCAACCTTTATGTTTACCCACACACATTAGACTGTCTGCCAAACCTGTCGATGTCTCTGGATTCTGCTAACTTTAATCCAATATGTATGGGTGCATTAACTATTTTCTAAAGGGCATTGGCACCCCTAGAATATGTGCATATGATGCAAACACTGTGAGTTTATCAGGAAGAAAAAACTTCAAGACACTATGCAACATTTTTGTCCTGAGACGACTTTTTTTTGCATCTTTTCTGTCATCTTTTCTGACATCTTTTGGCCACCATTTTTTAACTTAAATTGTATTAAATAAAAAAAGCATGAGTGCCAAATATGGCCTTCACTAAATATCAATTAAATGCAGCAACCCAAAGTCCCAGAGTTAGTGAAGAAAACATTACAGTAGTTTATTTTCTCTTTTGGATCATTGCATAATCCACTTGTGTTTTTATGGAACAAAGCTCAAAACTGTAGCAACTGTTATGTCAAAGCTGGGCAAGGGAGTGAAGGAGGTAAAACAATATAATAAGAAGAATAATAAGCCTAAAAACAGCTCTGCTCGTCTGCAGAGCTTAGAACTTTTAACTATTAGACAGGTTAGAGGTAACATTGACTGTAACTAAGCAAAATCTGGCTTACAGCGTAAAGCATTTTTGCACAACACATCAACATGACATTAAAGTTGTTTTTCCTAAAACATTCTTATGTGTCCTGGGTTCTCTCTTCGCTAGTCTTTATCTGCTGTGTTGCACCTCAAATTGTTTCTCCTGTGACCCCCACGGGGTTATTTTGTCTCGCCACCTGAGTATTCCGATAGTTGGTATCTATTTCCACATTGTGCTACAGACTCCTTTGCGATGCAGTTATTGCTGGAGCGCTGCTAAATTGGATCCTGCTGCAGCTCTGAAAAATTGGTTATACAACTTTGCTATATCAGTTATTCAGCCAGTTACAATGGTTATTCAGCTCTGCTACATCAGTTATCCAGCTATACAAATGAGTTATTCAATTCTGCTACATCAGCAATCCATCCCTGCTAGATCTGCTATTTAGCTCAATTACATCAGTTATTCAGCTTTGCTACATTAGCGATATAACTGTTCTACATCACCTATCCAACTCTGATACTTTAGCTATTCAGCTCTGCTATCTCATCTATACAGCTCTGATACATCAGTCATCCAACTCAGCTACATCAATCATCCAGCTCTGTTTTATCAGTGGCATTGTTCCAGTTCAATATCATTAGCTGCTGTTCCACCTCTGCTGCATCAGTTGCTGTTGTTCCAGCTCTGCTATCTAAGTTGCCACTGTTTCAGCTATGTTACATCAGTAGCTCTTATCCCAGCTTTTCTACAACAGTTGCAGCTATTCCACTTCTACTAGGTCAGTGGCCTTTGTTCCTGCTAAGCCAGTTTGACATCTCCTCCATAGTCCATTACATTTTCAACACCGTAGCATCTCGATTCATTCATCATGCTGCACCAGCGCCTCCTGTCCGTGTTGCTTAAGAACAGCCCAGCATTAGGTAAGGTTAAGAGTCTCAATGGCTATTGCTTCCCACAGTTCTAAAAACACATCTCTACTAGTGTTTCTCATTAGTGTTTGGGGACTGCTTATTTATAGTCTCAGAATTAGGGTACGTTGAAACATTAAGATTATTCAGATTTGTTGCTGATTTACAGTGTGGAATGTAGGGAAACATGGCAATTCTGTTTTAGTAATAATGCTAACCTTCCCACATATCACCTCTTTCAATGCAAAGGACCTAATCCTCTACAAATCTGCTGAAATCTGTGACAAAATCTTCATGTAACATAAGCTACCTTTTCCTAAATTACACTTTCCGAGGCAAATACTTTTTTACAACAGTGAAAAATGGAACACTTATGGAAATCTGTACATGCAAAATTGTTTTATTATTATTATAAATATTATTTAAAACCCTGATAAAAAGAGAAGTGGACTAATAAGATAATGCAGTATTGTAAGAGACAATTTTCAGCACAATAAAATATGCTCTGTGGTAACATAAGGCACTGTAATGTATACATATATAGAGTCAGCATATATGCTGTTAGAGGAATGGCTCATACTGAATTGCACCAGAAATCAATGCTACTGAATGAGAATACTTGGATTCTGCATATATTAACATACATTTTCTTACAAATATTTGGCTGTAGAATACAGAGTTTATCACACTATACAAGTTTTAATCCCTTTAGAGCTTTATAGCAGAGGCCACAGTATAGAGAGAATAAGGCATTGGCTGAATGAAAATTTAGTTTTACTAAAGACCTGTCAGCAGGTCAAAAGTAGCCAAATTTTGCTTTCACTTTTATTCATGCTGCTCCCCTGAGTAATAAGTTTTTTTTTTATCTGTTTTGAAATCTGCTATTTGGTTCTAAAGATATGGGCTTTTTTAATGTGGTGCTAATGTTTACTAGAGAAGAGCGAACCTTTCAAGGTTTGATTCGGTTCCGATCGACAAATTTCCAAATGTCTGTTGAACAGTTTGCCAAATAGTTCGTCGAACATATCCGAATTCCATTGAATTCAATGGGAGGCAAAACCAAACGCATAACCAACACCTTCAAAGGGGCCCAAAAGCAGCCAAAACAGCTCAAATTAGGGGCAGACAACAGGAAAAAGACAACTCCCCTTGAGAAAGCACTGTGTGTGCAAAACGCGCGTCGGGGCGATACTTGTGGTGTGGGACCGGGCACATTAACATTCCTGATGGGTAAGTCAGACTTTTCATACTGATACCCCCACTTGGGATAACATTAGCTTACTATTTTTCTATATAGACTTTTTTGGGAGCTATACCATCACATCTAATATTTAGGCTTCCATTGAAGTTGTTTATTACTCATTGCTATACCCTGTATATGTTATTGAGTGGTGTGGAGGACCTTATTATTATTATTGTATTTAATCCTCCTATCCCCTCTTCTTTTGGTGTTCCCATTTGGGAAAGTAACAGCTTATTTATCTTGCTATATAGATCTGGTTTGAGAGCTATACTGTCATAAGGTCTTCATTGAAGCCGTATCTTAACCATGATTCTCCTTTTATAGTTATATTCTATGCATGCCATTGGGTGGTGTGGAGGATGTTATTATTACTATGATATTTGAGTTTCCTCCCGTGAATATTAACCCATATGAATGAGAATCTAATATTAGGAATTATCTTGGTCAATGTGTGCCCACATCCTTTCTCTTTGACTCATCCTTTTCCCTCTTGAATTTGTTGAACTTTGTGACTTAAAAATTAATTTTTAATTAATATTTTTCAATAATGATTGTTATTATATTAATTTGCATGTGGCATTTGGATTTATTCCAAGTTTAGGTTGTACAACAGGAAAAGTGGCATCAATTGACCCATAGTATAAATTTTATAATAGCACAGCAGCAGTCAGCCATGAGCCATGCATGAAGTATCAGGGTCTGGGCCAGCATTTACAGCTTTGAATTCAACTTAAAATTAAAATGAGGTGGATGAGGGATCAGTGTAAGCCTGCTGTGCTGAAAGCCCTGATACCTCATGCAACAGCTCAAGCTGCTTTTCTGCTCAGCCAAACTCAGGTGGCACAAACATCAGTTTCATAGACTATTATTGGTAGAAAAATGTAAGGATAGTAAAACAGGTAGTTGACTGAAGGTAAGTGCAGGCCTGCCAATCTGGAAGCTCTACTGCCACAAGCAACACACCAGATGGTGACCAAATCAGGAGTCTCCATATTTAAAAAAATTAGGGGCAAACACTACCAATGTGGCATCAATTTCACCAGAGTAGAAATAGTATAATGGGGACCGACATCCCTTCCATTAGAGGAAACACACCAGATGGAGACCCAATCAGGAGTCTCCACATTTCAAAAAATTATTGGTAACTACAGCAGTAGCAACAGCAGGCACAGAAGCCACGACAAAGATGTCACAGACTGCAATAATGTGAGATCAATGCAGCACACTAAAAACTACACCATTGCCTAGTCTGCACAGTCTGCGATTTTCATGCAAAAGTCCTTGGAAATCCATGACTTGTTCATCTTTATGACAGTTAGGCGGTCAACACTTTCAGGAAACAGCCGGATGGGCTTATCAGTCAGGACACCACCAGTAGTGCTGAAGACATGTTCGGAGAGAACGCTAGCTGCCGGGCATGATAAAACTTCCAAGGCATGACAGGTGAGCTCAGGCCACTCTTCCATTCTTGAAGACCAAAATGTAAAAGGGTCCAAGCCCTCCCTGATGGCATTGATATTGAGCATGAGATACTCCTGCACCATCCCTTTAGTCGTTCACTACGTGTCAGACTTGTACTCTCTTGTGCTGGTGTATTAGCTGGCATAAAAAATACGTGAAATGACTCACAGAAATTGCTTCTGCCACTTACACTGCTGCTGATGCTAATGTTTTTACGTTGATGAATTGACGTTCCCGGGGTTGGAAGTCTACAACTGCGATGCACACTGTGTGCCTCACTGCTGTTTTGGGGAAAACCATACTTAAGGTTGTCTAAAAGCATGTTTCGATACTCAAGCATGCACGCGTCCCTTTCAAGGGCGGGAAGCATCTGGCTAAATTTACTTTTGTACCATGGATGCAACAGAGTGGCAACCCAGTAGTCAGCACTATTTTGAATCCTAACAATAGGGGATCATGTTTCAGATAGTGCAGCAAGAAGGTGCTCATGTGATGGGTTCTTCCATGAGGTCCAAGCCCATGGTGTGTGTTAGGCAGGGTAACACTGAGGCTTGCTTCCTCCGTCCTATCCCGCCAACCTCAAACAACAGAGAGGGAATCATTATCCTCTTCATCTCCTGATTGTTGCATGCCATTTACCTCTTCCTCCTCGTCCTCCTCCATTTGCTCCTCGGTTCCTGCACCTTTATCAATAGTTTGTCTGCTACCACGAGCCCCCCTCTATCACTGTAATACACCCTCCCTTGGCACCCGCCTGTATGACGTTAGTCTGAAACTTAGAGATATTGTTATCCCTTCTGCATCCTCCTCTGCTTCCTCCTCTTCCTCTGGGACCACCACTTCCTCCCGCAGACTTTTCCAAGTGTGCTCCATCATGTAGATGACCAGAATAGCGATGTTTATGATGGCATCGTCAGCACTAACCATCTTAGTAGCCATTTCAAAACAGTGCAGAAGGGTGCAGAGGTCTTAATCTATGCCAACTCCGCAAATGTGATTAGCACCACGTTTGTACTGCGTTGGCCCAGGCTATGTAAAGTGAAATACTGCGACATGGCTCATTGCTGCTGCCACAGTCGCTGCAACATGTGCAGAAGGGAATTCCAGTGAGGCGGCACATCGCATATCAACCGGTTAATCGGTAGGACCAAAGACCTCTGTTGCAATGCAAGTCAATGACCCACGAGGTGCAAATGGTGGAAGTGAGCACACAGCGACTGTGCTTTCTGCAGCAGTGCATCCAGGCTGGGATAGTGGTGAAGAAATTTCTGTACCACTAGGTTGAGGACGTGAGCCATGCAAGTCATGTGTGTGACCTTGCCCCGGTATCATACATGGCCTTCCCTGGCTCCACGTTCAGTGAAGACAGCCATTGCTCAAACTCAGTGATCTTCACGGCATATTATTTTAACACTGCCTGATTGCTGTGAGCCCTAGCTGCACAGTACATAGGTGGGGGGATTCTCTGCAGTGTTGGAACGCATGTCTCATTAAGGCATAGGTTGCGGTTGCAGGTGGAGGCCCTAGAAGAGGTGGAGGAGGCAGAAGCAGTGGAGGAAGTGTTAGATACAGAGGTTTGTCCTGCAATCCTTGGGGATTCCAAGACTTGTGGAGCAGCCCCTTCTCTGCCTGCCCCCACAGGCACCAGACACCACAGTCACCCAGTGCCCAGTCAGTGAGATGTTACGCTCCTGACCATGCGTGCTCGTCCAGCTGTCTGTGGTGAAATGCACCATGGCAGACATAGATTTTTTCAAGGAATGGATGATGTGTCTGCAACATGCTGGTGTAGCGCAGGCACAGCTTTCTTAGAGAAGTAATGGCGACTGGGCAACTAGTACTGGGGGACTATGACAGCCAACAGCTTTCGGAAACCGAAAGCAGCTGGTGGTTGGGGGCAGCCTGTTCCTGCCTGCTGTACCTGGCTGGACACAAAAATAGGGCGATGCCCCACATCAATTTTTTTTAAATTATTTCATGAATTTCATGAAATAATTAAAAAAAATTGACATGGTGCTTCGCCCTATTTTTGTGTCCAGCCAGGTACAGCAGGCAGGAACGGGCTGCCCCCAATCACCAGCTGCCTATTTGTACCTGGCTGGATACAACAATATAGGGAAGCCCTTAATTTTTTTATTATTTCATGAAATTCATGAAATAATTAAAAAAGGGCTTCCCTTTTGTTTCCAGCCAGGTACAAATAGGCAGCTGGTGGTTGGGGGCAGCCGTTCCTGGTTGCTGCACGTGGCTGGACAAAAAAATAGGGCGAAGCCCCACGTCAATTTTTTTTTAATTATTTCATGAATTTCCTGAAATAATTTAAAAAAATTGACGTGGGGCTTTGCACTATCTTTGTGTCCAGCCAGGTACAGCAGGCAGGAACGGGCAGCCCCCAACCACCAGCTGCCTATTTGTACCTGGCCGGACACAACAATATATGGAAGGTCTTTTTTTCTTAATTATTTCATGAATTTCATGAAATAATTAAAAAAAAAATACGTGGGGCTTCGCCCTATTTTTGTGTCCAGCCAGGTACAACTAGGCAGCTGGGGGCTGGCATCCGCAGCACAGGGAGGCCAAAGCTTTCTGGGCCCCCTCCGCTGCAATTTGCAGTCCGCAGCCACCCCAGAAAATGACGTGTTCATAGAAGCGCCATCTTCTGGCGCTGTACTCAACTCATCCAGGGCCCTGGTGCGGTAGCTCACTGGGTAATAAAGGGGTTACCCCGAAATTCATGGGGTCGCGCCAATATTAGACATGACCGCCATGAATTTCTAGTAAAGTATTTAAAAAAAAACACAACACCCAGAATAAAGTCCTTTAATTGAAATAAACACACAATTCTTTAATGTTCTAAATTAAACCATACTTACCGTCACGCCCATTCCAGCTGAAGCCAATGTTTTCTGCAATAAAAGTAAAATAATAAATCAACCTCATCCTTACCTTTCCATGGTTCCCAGGACAGCTTCAGCTCGGCTACATTCACATGACAGGCTGGATCGCAGCCGAAACAATTACAAGCTCAAATGTGGCCTGCTTTATGGAGCACAGTAGTAGCAGAAACAATTCGATTTTATACTGTGGAGCTCTGGATACAGACGAATCTCAGCACAAAACAATTACGATCTCAGGTGTGGCCTTCTTCATGTAGCATGATAGTAACAGAAAAAAAATTAGATTTTGTACTGTAGAGCCCTGGATAGAGAAAAATCTCAGCACAAAACAACTGAAAGCTCAGATGTGGCCTGCTTTATGTAGCACGGTAGTAAGAGAAATAATTAGTTTTTGGAATGTGGAGCCTTGGACGAATCTCAGCGCAAAACAATTACAAGCTCAGATGTGGCCTTCTTTATATAGCATGTTAGTAACAGAAAAAAATTAGATTTTGTACTGTAGAGCCCTGGATAGAGACGAATCTCAGCGCAAAACAATTACAAGCTCAGATATGCCCTACTTTGCGTAACACGGAAGTAAAAGAAAAAAATTTGATTTTGTACTGTAGTGTAGAGCCCTGTATATAGACGAATCTCAGCGCAAAACAATTATAAGCTCTGATGTGGCCTTGTTTACGTAGCACAGTATTAGCAGAAAAAAATAGAGTTTCAAAGGTGTACTCCTGCATGGAGCACTATATTAGCACAAAAAAGTTCTATGCTGAAATGTGGCCTGGTGTCTCTGTCTGGACCACACTATTATCAAAAACTATTGATCTGCTGGAAGGTCGATTTCACAGCTACACAGGACCCTATCTAAACTATCTGACTTACAAGCAACTGCCTAGCTAACTATCTCACTCTCTCAGTATCCAGGAGCAGCAACAGAAGAAGCCTCTCTGCATTGTTACACTATCAAAATGGCACCAAAACAACATGGCCGCTCTTTATATGGAGAGGAACATGTGACTTCAGCAGCCAATGACACAAACCCTTGAGTCTGGGCGTTGTGGATGGTTTCTGAACCCTGATTAGCTTGCCGGAATCTGCACACATGAAGTGAAGAAAAAAAAATATGAATAACAGTCCGGTGCTCCTCTGACCTCTCCTCACCCCCTCCCCCCATCAAACACACCTCCCCTTATCATACAGCACTATTTTCCTAGCCAAAGTCCTAAAAAATACTAGTGGAAATGCAATCATTTACCACACTTTGTCCGAATTTTGCTGACTTTGAGTAAAAACACTCGGTTGCCCGTTAAGGAATCTAAATGTGCAATGTTCCTGCTGAATTTGAAATTACCGAACGTTTTTCGAACATTTTTGCTGATTTCTAGTCTTTACCAAGAGCAAACACTGGCTGCCTTTGATCAAAGGTGACAGGTCCTCTTTAAGGCCAAAATCTGCACATATGCTTCCCTGTTTTTTTATGTGTTCATTTCAAATGACAGACTGTAGCCCATTATGGAAACAAACATTTGTTTTATTTTTACATTGATACCAGTTTGCTGAGATCTTCCAAGGTGATCTTTTCGGACATTTTCAGTCAGTGTGCTATCCGCGTCTTCAACAGACAGCATATTAATCCAGTAGTAAATGGTGTGTGTATGCCTGCTGGTCTATGTGAGAATAATTACGGCGTGCTCTAATTTGATAACTTTTATGGCCCAGACTAACGCATGTAAATTCAGGCAGCTTCTGCATTCAACGGCTTTGAAGACAATCACATGGAGTGAGTCACATTCACAATTTGCGTACATGACAGACCTGTTTTTCATACAACTGTCTAAAAAGTTAAGTGGCAGTACCCATGTAAGGGTACTCCGACAACTTCAAGCCTTCAACATATTATGAAATCTCCAATGCTGATGTTGCGACATAATAGCTAATCAAAAGAGGAGTCGGGTATACCGTCAGGCAATAGGTAGTTGTCAGGGCTCCTGTCCAGAAGCCACTGATTACTAATGTGGCCACTGGACTGTCTCCTGCAAATCGATATGCTCCATCTCATGCAACATGACATAAATCATAAGTAATCCATTGAATAAATCCACCTTATAGTCAGTGTGGTAAGTCAACTTGCTCGGCTGCTTCCAGAAGTAGACTCAGGATCCTGGGTTTTCTCTGCAGGCTTTATTAAACAGCATAAAGCCCTGCACTCCAGCAAAATAAACAGCCTTACTGGCAAAACAACAAAACAAAAGAATAAAGGATAGCAGAGTCCATATGCTTATGGGATGCGCCCATACAGGTTGTAGCCCCAGTTTTCAGCTCTGTCCTGAGCTGAAGCTCTCCCAGTCTGGAGACCTGGCCTCTCCAAACCACAACAGAGAAAAAAAACCAGGACTGAACATTTAAATGTTGCTCAGCCACACCCTGAGGTGGAGTTATGGGAAATGACTTCCCTCCCATCTCTACGTCATTCCCATAAAACCGCACACTTTAAAAGAGCTAACCTTCAGCATATAACATGCTGGCGGAAAGTTTATTGGTTTCAGTTCACACAGGCTAGCAACCTGTATGACACATGCCTTCCCTCATATATCATACCAGTGACTCTGTCACATCAAATATTAATTAACCTCTTCACTCCCGAGCCTCTTTTCACCTTCTTGGCCAGGCCAAATTTTACAATTCTGACTAGTGATGGGCAAACCCGTGACTGTTCGGGTTCGACTAATTGAGCCGAACGCCAAACAGTTTTTTAAAAGTTTGGGTTTGGGTACCAGAACAGTACCCGAACCCTGAACCTGAACACGGACCCCATTCATGTGAATGGGGGAGCCGAATATCCCTGGTTTCCCATGCTACCACTTGCATGACAGCGCAGGAAACACGTGCTCTGATCAGCATTACCACCATCAGAGCGCTGTGGCATCATGCTGACAGGTGTCAGCATGATACCACAGCTGTGACAGCAGTGACCCTTGGTAAAAAGCTTACCGCGGGTCACAGGCGCCGACTGATGGTACTACTACCACCATCAGCTGAGGCCTGCTGCCATAGGAAACAGCTTGCGCAGGCACCGCTGGATGGGAGCAGTAGTCTCCCATCCGCCGGCGCCTGGGCTCTGCTGAATGTAAAAACAAAATGATAAAATTAATAAAAAAATATTAAAATAAAAATAAAACACATTATACTCACCTACACCTTGTCCCTGATGTTCGCCGCCCCTGCAAAAAATAAAAAAACACTCACTTAAATTAATAAAAAAATACTCACCTTACACCTAGTCCTCGAAGCCCATGATCACCTATAATAAAAGTAAAATAATAAACCAACCTCATCCTTACCTTTCCAACGCAGTCCAAATAACGAGAGTCCCATGAAGATCCTATGAACAGAGTGGGCACATTGTAAAATGTGCCCGCTCGGTTCAGCAGCCGGCATTACAGTGACTCAGTGTATTGCCTGCAAATGAGGTCAGCACATGCGCAGTGAGTATTTTGCATTGATAACAGTTCACTTTGCGGAGCTCTTCCGAGGTGATCTTTTCAGACATTTTCAGTTAATATGCTATCAGCATCCTCAAAAGACAGCATATTGATGCAGTAGTAAATGGTGTGTGTATGCCTGCTGGTCCATGTGAGAATAATTGCGACGTGCTCTAATTTGATCGCTTTTATGGCTCAGACTAACGCATGTAAATTCAGGCAGGTTCTACACTCAACGGCTTTGAGTGCTAAATGTAAAATGACAAATTTTACAACGTGCCCGCTCTGTTCATGGGATCTTCATGGGACCCTCGCTATTTGGACTGGATGTAAGGATGAGGTTGCTTTATTATTTTATTTTTATTACAAGAGATCATCGGCTTCAGCTGAAATGGGCGTGACGGTAAGTATGGTTTAATTTAGAACAATAAAGGATGTGCTTGATGTCAGCTGGCATTACTAGCTGACATCAACCCCAACCCTATAACCCCACTGCCACTGCTACAGGGCAGTGGACAGATCCTATGGATGCTCCATTTCTGGGGCGGCTGAGGGCTCCTGTTTCTAGCCTCGGAGGGGGCCAATATTCATGACCCCTTCCTAGGCTATTAATATCAGCCCCCAGGTATCTGCATAGCCTTTGCTAGCTGTTAAAATAGGGGGACCCCACGTTACTCTTTTTTGGGGGTCCACCATTTTAATAACCAGTAAAGGCAATGTATAAAGCGGGGGGTTGATATTAGTAGCCTGGAAAACTTCATGGGTATTACCCCCTTCCCAGGCTAAAAACATCCGCCCCTGCTGCACGCTTTCCCTCTGATAGTTAATAAAATTACGGGGACCCCAAGCCATTTTTTCCCCAGAAATTTACTCATTTATTAATATATGACATGAACAGTAAGGTACACACAAATCACGGATTATATACAGTACAGACCAAAAGTTTGGACACGTCTCATTTAAAGATTTTTCTGTATTTTCTTGACTATGAAAATTGTACATTCACACTGAAGGCATCAAAACTATGAATTAACACATGTGGAATTATATACTTAACAGAAAAGTGTGAACAACTGAAAATATGTCTTATATTCTAGGTTCTTCAAAGTAGCCACCTTTTGCTTTGATGACTGCTTTGCACACTCTTGGCATTCTCTTGATGAGCTTCAAGAGGTAGTCACCGGAAATGGTTTTCACTTCACAGGTGTGCCCTGTCAGGTTTCATAAGTGGGATTTCTTGCCTTATAAATGGGGTTGGCGTCTATAAGAGGCCACCATTACTAATCCCATAGTGAAGGTGAAATGTAAAATAAAAACACCCACACCCAGAATAAAATATTTTATTTGAAATAAAACAGACATCCTTTATTGTTCTAAATTAAACCATACTTACCATCACACCCATTTCAGCTGAAGCCAACGATCTCCAGTAATAAAAATAAAATAATAAACCAACCTCATCCTCACCTGTCTGCCATAGTCCAAATAATGAGGGTCCCATGAAGATGCCATGAACAGAGCGGGCACTTTGTAAAATGTGCCCGCTCTATTCAGCAGCCGGCAATACACTGACTCAGTGTATTGCCGGCAAATGAGGTCAGTGCATGCGCTGTGAGTATTTTCCTACGCTTGCCTATGAGTTGTACTGAGTTAGTGTATTGCCGGATGCTGAAAAGAGCGGGCACATTTTACAATGTAAACCAAGCAAAAAGGTATAAAGAAACTACAATATTGACAAATTTAATTCATAAATTTTATTAAATACAAGAAGAATAAATAAAAAACAGACAACAAAACACCAATTTAAAAAATTAAATAAACATGATTAAACATGATTAAAATACAGGTCAGGAGGGGGGAGGGGGATGCTCACAATGATTATTAAACATGTATCACCTATATAGAAAAGGGGTATATATGTATTCAATTGGCAGCCAAAATTGATTCACAGTGATTGATTAAATATATATAGTAACCTCTAAATAGCAGCATAATAATATGTCCCAAAATTAATATATTTAAATAAATATAAAGTGCTTGTGCAATAAATATATATACACATACATATGTGATTATTTGCCAAATATTAATTGGTGAAGGGAAAAAGAAAAAATCACTAATTCACTGCTGCTATGAGAGAAATGCTAATGAGAGATATTGGCTGCAGAAAAAACAGTCCTATACTATATTAACCTACTAATCAGGGAATCATCTGAATGTTATCTCACAGAAAGGAGACCATGATTATATGAAAAGTAGATTTGGAGACATACCCCGACCCCCTCACACCACTCCAACGAGATTTATTTGGGTAATGCATGGTTCATGTCTCCCCCCGTTTTTTTTTTTTAACATTGCACTTTTTATAATTGCACTTTTATCACTGTGCCTATTTTATTTGTATGCATGAAGTTTTTTCTTCTTTTTCATGCATAAATTTATTGTCACAATTTTTAGCCTTTTTCTTCAATACTAGTTTTTTATTTTCTAATTTATTTGATTTTATTTCCACATTTATTTTCACAGATGCACATGTGATATATGATTTACACTTTTTTTATATATTCATTCACTGTTGCACTTTATTTATCAATAGTATATTTTTTATATACTACTGATAATAAATTTCTAATGCTTTTATATATTATATATATTATTATTCACTAGCAGCATTTTCTATTTATTATTATTCACCTATCATTATTCATTATTATTGATTCATTATCTTTTTTATCATTATTTATATATGTCTCATGGTTTTCACTTTCCCCTTTTTTCCTTTTTATCCCCCCCTTTTTTCTTCTTCTTTTATTTTTTCTTTTCCTTCTCTCATTTTCTTTTCTCCTCTATTTTCTCCCCCTCCTCCCCCCTTTTTTCTCATTATATTTAATTTTCTTATTTTGATGACACTTATCCCTCATATTTATCACACATTCTTGCCTTTATTCATCTTTCTTTTTAGTTTTCATCAAGGTTCTCCTTTTTCACTCCACATGTTTATAATAACATTTCCATGTGCTTCTTACCTCTTCTTTTCTTCAATATGCGTGTGTAGAATCCGTTGCTGGCAAACTTCAGGACTCAATACCATACCTCAATATGGCTGCTGCGAGCATCGTGCGCCGCAGCGCACATGCGCCTTGCGGACCTCCGGAGTGGCTGATGTCGTGGGCGCGTCATGAATGGCAACACGCCCTTCAGAGACGCGCTCCGGACCTTCTGCTCTGGAAGCGTCGGTGGGGCGCATGCGCGGCTAGCGGCGCCTGATAGTAAGGCGCTCGCAATTACTAATTATGTTTAGCAGCTGTTCTTTTCGTATTTATTTCACCACTCCCCCTCATACCACACTCCCTGACGAAGCAAGGAGCGAAACGGCGTTGGAGTGGTGTGAGGGGTCGGGGTATGTCTCCAAATCTACTTTTCATATAATCATGGTCTCCTTTCTGTGAGATAACATTCAGATGATTCCCTGATTAGTAGGTTAATATAGTATAGGACTGTTTTTTCTGCAGCCAATATCTCTCATTAGCATTTCTCTCATAGCAGCAGTGAATTAGTGATTTTTTTCTTTTTCCCTTCACCAATTAATATTTGGCAAATAATCACATATGTATGTGTATATATATTTATTGCACAAGCACTTTATATTTATTTATATATATTAATTTTGGGACATATTATTATGCTGCTATTTAGAGGTTACTATATATATTTAATCAATCACTGTGAATCAATTTTGGCTGCCAATTGAATACATATATACCCCTTTTCTATATAGGTGATCCATGTTTAATAATCATTGTGAGCACCCCCTCCCCCCTCCTGAGCTGTATTTTAATCATGTTTTATTTAATTTTTTAAATTGGTGTTTTGTTGTCTGTTTTTTATTTATTGTTCTTGTATTTAATAACATTTATGAATTAAGTTTGTCAATATTGCAGTTTCTTTATACCTTTTTGTTTGGTTTGCATTGTGAGTTTTGAGGTATTTAGATATATTTATCATTTTGAAACTTGTGGTATTTCCTTCTTTTATAGGATTTATACATTTTACAATGTGCCCGCTCTGTTCATGGGATGTTTGTGGGACCCTCGCTATTTGGACTGCGGCAGAAAGGTAAGGATGAGGTTGGCTTTTAATTTTACTTTTATTACAGGTGATCATGGGCTTCGTGGACTAGGTGTTAGGTGAGTATATATATATATATATATATTTTTGCAGGGGCGGCGAACATCAGGGACAAGGTGTAGGTGAGTATAATGTGTTTTATTTTTATTTTAATTTATTTTATTAATTTTAACATTTTTTTTTACATTCAGCAGAGCACAGGCACCGGCGGATGGGAGACTACTGCTCCCATCCAAGCGGTGCCGGCACGCACTGTTAGAGATGAGGGTTGTTCGACTCGAACTGTTCGCCAATCTCAAATTCGAGCTGTTTTGGGCGGTGTTCGAGCCATTCGGCGAACACAAACGATTTGAGAAAAATTCGGCTGTTCGAGGTTATGTTCGATAACTGTTCGTGCACCAAAGTCATAACTGGATTTTTTCTCAGTAATGATGAAAATTAATGTTAATACGCAGTTTGAGTGTACAGCGGGGTGGGGGGAGGGGCAGGGGATGGATCTCTGCAGGAATAATGAAGATCTCCATTTTTTTTTCTCTTTCCCGCATTTACAGTGGGGAGGTGCAATCTGTCAGCCTATCAGCAGCGCACACACGGAGCGAAGTGTTTTTTTTCACGCAAGCAAGGGGATGTGTCATTGGCAGTGTATGTCACATGTCCTTGCCCTATAAGACCAAGCCATTTTCCCCGTCGCCACCATTTTCTCACTGCTGCAGCTGCGTGTTAGACGGCACCGCTGTTGCTGTGTGCGCTATACCTTGTTAATTTCAAGCCAATTTTCGCACAAATCTACAGATAGCTTGGGAGTAGGGAATAGTTGTGATTGCAGTCCTTTAAGGACTAGGTTACAGCATTTCCTACGACTTTTATCAGGCAGGTCTGTGCTCTTAAATAGATAGATTGTGGGAGTAAAGACTAATTGTAATTGCAGTCCTTTTCAGGACTAGGTTACATCAGTTCCTATCAGTTTTTGCCAGGCAGGTCTGTGCCAGTGCTGTGCAAGTTTTTTTCACAGCATTTGGCTGAATCTAGCAAAGCTAATCCTTTTTGGCCTATTGCAGAGTGTGTTAGTCAGTGGAGTAGCCTATCTGTGTTGCAAGATATACCACCTGTGTATAGAATACCAATTTTTTTACTGCACCTAGTGAAGTAAAATCTTTTGGGCATAGCATCATTCTATTAGTCCATCTATACTGACCTCCATAAGGTTGCAAATTGAATTTAATTTTTTTCTGCATCTAGCTCTGAAAAAATATTTGGCCTTCTAGCAGTGTGTGGGACTTTCTCTATTAATCCATCTATACTGACCTCCATCAGGTTGCAAATTAAAAATAATTTTTTGTCTGCATCTAGCTCTGAAAAAATATTTGGCCTTCTAGCAGTGTGTGGGACTTTCTCTATTAGTCCATCTATACTGACCTCCATCAGGTTGCAAATTAAAAATAATTTATATCTGCATCTAGCTCTGAAAAAATATTTGGCCTTCTAGCAGTGTGTGGGACTTTCTCAGTTAGTCCATCTATACTGACCTCCATCAGGTTGCAAATTAAAAATAATTTTTTTGGCTGCATCTAGCTCTGAAAAAATATTTGGCCTTCTAGCAGTGTGTGGGACTTTCTCTATTAGTCCATCTATACTGACCTCCATCAGGTTGCAAATTAAAACTAATTTATATCTGCATCTAGCTCTGAAAAAATATTTGGCCTTCTAGCAGTGTGTGGGACTTTCTCTATTAGTCCATCTATACTGACCTCCATCAGGTTGCAAACTGAATATATTTTTTTTCTGCATCTACCTCTGAAAAAATATTGGGCTTCTAGCTGTGTGTGGGACTTGTTCTATTAATCCATCTATACTGACCTCCATCAGGTTGCAAACTGAATATAATTTATTTCTGCATCTACCTCTGAAAAAATATATGGGCTTCTAGCTGTGTGTGGGACTTGTTCTATTAATCCATCTATACAGACCTCCATCAGGTTGCAAACTGAATATAATTTTTTTCTGCATCTACCTCTGAAAAAATATTTGGGCTTCTAGCTGTGTGTGGGACTTGTTCTATTAGTCCATCTATACTGACCTCCATCAGGTTGCAAACTGAATATAATTTTTTTCTGCATCTAGCTCTGAAAAAATATTTGGCCTTCTAGCAGTGTGTGGGACTTTCTCTATTAGTCCATCTATACTGAACTCCATCAGGTTGCAAATTAAAAATAATTTTTATCTGCATCTAACTCTGAATAAATATTTGGCCTTCTAGCAGTGTGTGGGACTTTCTCTATTAGTCCATCTATACTGACCTCCATCAGGTTGCAAATTCAAAATAATCTTTTGTCTGCATCTAGCTCTGAAAAAATATTTGGCCTTCTAGCAGTGTGTGGGACTTTCTCTATTAGTCCATCTATACTGACCTCCATCAGGTTGCAAATTAAAAATAATTTATATCTGCATCTAGCTCTGAAAAAATATTTGGCCTTCTAGCAGTGTGTGGGACTTTCTCTATTAGTCCATCTATACTGACCTCCATCAGGTTGCAAATTCAAAATAATTTTTTGTCTGCATCTAGCTCTGAAAAAATATTTGGCCTTCTAGCAGTGTGTGGGACTTTCTCTATTAGTCCATCTATACTGACCTCCATCAGGTTGCAAACTGAATATATTTTTTTTCTGCATCTACCTCTAAAAAAATATTGGGCTTCTAGCTGTGTGTGGGACTTGTTCTATTAATCCATCTATACAGACCTCCATCAGGTTGCAAACTGAATATAATTTTTTTCTGCATCTACCGCTGAAAAAATATTTGGGCTTCTAGCTGTGTGTGGGACTTGTTCTATTAGTCCATCTATACTGACCTCCATCAGGTTGCAAACTGAATATAATTTTTTTCTGCATCTAGCTCTGAAAAAATATTTGGCCTTCTAGCAGTGTGTGGGACTTTCTCTATTAGTCCATCTATACTGACCTCCATCAGGTTGCAAATTAAAAATAATTTTTATCTGCATCTAGCTCTGAAAAAATATTTGGCCTTCTAGCAGTGTGTGGGACTTTCTCTATTAATCCATCTATACTGACCTCCATCAGGTTGCAAATTCAAAATAATTTTTTGTCTGCATCTAGCTCTGAAAAAATATTTGGCCTTCTAGCAGTGTGTGGGACTTTTTCTATTAGTCCATCTATACTGACCTCCATCAGGTTGCAAACTGAATATAATTTTTTTCTGCATCTAGCTCTGAAAAAATATTTGGCCTTCTAGCAGTGTGTGGGACTTTCTCTATTAGTCCATCTATACTGACCTCCATCAGGTTGCAATTTAAAAATAATTTATATCTGCATCTAGCTCTGAAAAAATATTTGGCCTTCTAGCAGTGTGTGGGACTTTCTCTTTTAGTCCATCTAAACTGACCTCCACCAGGTTGCAAATTAAAAATATTTTTTTGTCTGCATCTAGCTCTGAAAAAATATTTGGCCTTCTAGCAGTGTGTGGGACTTTCTCTATTAGTCCATCTATACAGACCTCCATCAGGTTGCAAACTGAATATATTTTTTTTCTGCATCTACCTTTGAAAAAATATTGGGCTTCTAGCTGTGTGTGGGACTTGTTCTATTAATCCATCCATACTGACCTCCATCAGGTTGCAAACTGAATATAATTTATTTCTGCATCTACCTCTGAAAAAATATTTTGGGCTTCTAGCTGTGTGTGGGACTTGTTCTATTAATCCATCTATACAGACCTCCATCAGGTTGCAAACTGAATATAATTTTTTTCTGCATCTACCTCTGAAAAAATATTTGGGCTTCTAGCTGTGTGTGGGACTTGTTCTATTAGTCCATCTATACTGACCTCCATCAGGTTGCAAACTGAATATAATTTTTTTCTGCATCTAGCTCTGAAAAAATATTTGGCCTTCTAGCAGTGTGTGGGACTTTCTCTATTAGTCCATCTATACTGAACTCCATCAGGTTGCAAATTAAAAATAATTTTTATCTGCATCTAACTCTGAAAAAATATTTGTCCTTCTAGCAGTGTGTGGGACTTTCTCTATTAGTCCATCTATACTGACCTCCATCAGGTTGCAAATTCAAAATAATTTTTTGTCTGCATCTAGCTCTGAAAAAATATTTGGCCTTCTAGCAGTGTGTGGGACTTTCTCTATTAGTCCATCTATACTGACCTCCATCAGGTTGCAAATTAAAAATAATTTATATCTGCATCTAGCTCTGAAAAAATATTTGGCCTTCTAGCAGTGTGTGGGACTTTCTCTATTAGTCCATCTATACTGACCTCCATCAGGTTGCAAATTAAAAATAATTTTTTGTCTGCATCTAGCTCTGAAAAAATATTTGGGCTTCTAGCTGTGTGTGGGACTTGTTCTATTAGTCCATCTATACTGACCTCCATCAGGTTGCAAATTGAATATAATTTTTTTCTGCATCTAACCCAGCCAATAGTTTTGGCCTAATACCACAGTTTGGCCACTCAGCTCTGCTCGGTTCCCATCCATTGTTTTTTTGTGCAAACAACTCCAGAGTTGTGAATTAGTTAACCACCAAAATGAGTGTAAAAAGGCCTGCTGCTGGTGGAAAGGGGAATAGGCGTGTTGGGAAGGGGAAAAAAGGTTGTGTCCGTGGGGTAGGTGTTAAAGCAACAGTAACATCTGCAGAAGAAAGACCATCTTCCAGCCAAACTAAAATGTCTACTTCTTTTAGTGGACAATGTGATAAGATCCCTTTCTTACGGCCACGCCAATCGCTACAAATTCCAGATGAGGCACAAAAACAGCAGGTGCTTCAACGGATATCAAGTGCTCCTTTAAGTGGGCTCTCCTCCACATCAACTTCAACATCACAAATACTCCAGTCCTCAAAGGTGTCACCCCAATCGCACTTGCTTCCTCACAGCTCCCAAATCTCCAGCTGCCCGTCTGAGTATGAGGTAGAACAGATGGTTGAGTCTGCAGAGCTGTTTACTCATACTATAGCCTGGGAATCAGAGGTCGACTCCAGCGCTTCTGTGAATCCAGACGAGGAAATGATCTGCACTGATGCCCAGAATCTTTATGAGTCGGATCCAGGACCAGACGCAGAAGGTTCTGACCATAATGTAGACCCTCATTCCCAAACTGTAACTCCTGTTGGTGGAAACAATGATGAAGACGATGATGAGACTCAAATACCTGATTGGAGCGACAACTTTAGTTTTTTGTCAGGGCAGGAACAGGTTGGCTCTGAGGACGACGGGTGTGATAACGCACAGGGTGATGATGATGAGGCTGGAGATCCCACTTACTGTCAACCCACAGTCAGCCAAGAGATGAGGTCAGCAGAGGAGGTGGAGGAAGATGCTAGTGACGACGAGGTCAGGTTGCGCCTTCCTGGACAGAGACGTAGTACTGGAAGCACGTCAACAACTGCATCCTCAAACACAACTCTGCCTCTCACCACAAGTCGTGGTGGCTCTTCAGGTCGCATGGGTGCTAAGCCTTGCATAGCCTGGGCATTTTTTCAGATCGATAAAGATGACCCAACTCGTGTTATCTGTAACATTTGTCAGCAAAAGCTAAGTAGAGGCCAAAAAATACATAGTTTGAGTACTTCATGCATGAACCGGCACATGGACATGAAGCATAAGTTGCAGTGGGAAGCTCACTGTGCTACAATGCAGCCTAGCCGGCCGGGCCAACCACCGTCTGCCATATCTTGTGCATCCGCGGCCTCTTCATCCTCTGTGACTGGGGGGACAGCAGTCACACCTGTTTTGGGGCGCAGACCTGCCACCTCTTTACCCGCAACAGCCAGCGTGATTGGCAGGTCATCATTTTCTTTGGAGGTGGTAACACCAGCTGGTGTTGAGCGCTGTCCGACATCGATAGCACCACCTTTGGATCAAGGCAACCTAACATGTCCGCCTGCATCTTCCTCACAGACCGGCAGTATGCCGGGGACACCCTTATCAACCCCGTCTAAGCACAATAGCCAGCCCTCGGTCCCTCAGATGTGGACAAGTAAAAGACCATTTCCTCCTAGCCATGAGAAAGCTAAGAGGTTGAAGTTCACCATCTGCAAGCTCTTGGCTACAGAAATGCTGCCTTTCCGCCTGGTGGACACAGAGGATTTTTGAGACCTTATGTCCGTCGCAGTGCCCCAGTACCAGATGCCCAGTCGGCACTACTTCTCAAAGAAAGGTGTGCCTGCGCTCCACCAGCATGTCGCACACAACATCACCGCTTCTTTGAGAAACTCTGTGTGTGACAGGGTGCATTTCACCACAGACAGTTGGACGAGTAGGCATGGACAGGGGCGTTACATGTCACTGACTGGGCACTGGGTAACTATGGTGACAGCAGGACAAGGGGCTGCTGTCCAAGTCTTGCCGTCCCCACGAGTTGTGCGTCAATCCTCTTTATATCAAAGTTCCTCCACTGCTTCTGCCTCCTCAACCTCCTCTCGGTCTTCCACCTACACCCAAAGCCTGTCTGGTCATGCCACAAGCTTTCTAACTGCGCAGAAGGGATCCTGCACACCTCCTTACTATGCTGGCAGTAGGGCTCAAGGTCATCAGGCGGTTTTTACTTTGAAATGTCTGCGAAATGTGAGTCACAAAGCTGAGGAGTTGTGGTCAGCTCTGGAGAACCAATTTCATGAATGGTTGTCTCCACTGGACCTGAAACCAGGGAAGGCCGTGTGCGACAATGCTGCAAACCTGGGTGCGGCCCTTCGCCGGGGCAATGTCACACACGTGCCTTGTATGGCTCACGTGTTGAACCTGGTTGTCCAGCAATTTTTAGCCCACTATCCCAGACTAGATGGCCTTCTGCAGAGGGCACGGTCGCTGTGTGCTCACTTCCGCCGTTCGCATCCCACAGCTCAGCGACTTACATCTCTACAGAAGTTGTTGGGCCTGCCACTTCACCGGCTAAAATGCGATGTGCCTACCCGGTGGAATTCAACTCTGCACATGTTGCAGCAACTGTGGCAGCACCGACAAGCCCTGGTGCAATACGTTCTGACGTATAGCCTGGGCCAACGAGATCCAGAGGTGGGGCAAATCACGCTGGAGGAGGGGTCTCAGATCAGGGACCTATGAACCCTTCTGCACAGTTTTGAAATGGCGACGAAGATGTTTAGTGCTGACGATGCCATTATCAGCATGACTATTCCGGTGATTTACATGCTGGAGCACATGTTAAACAGAATTCGGAGTCAGGTGGTGGCACAAGAGGAGGTGGAGGAAGTAGAGGAGGAGGAGTTGTATGCGGAAGGGCTAACATCTGCAAGGTCCAGACGGTCGGCAGCACCAAGGCGGCAGGCATGTGAGGGTGGGGGAGATGGTTTTACCAGGGCGCATGATAGCAGCCAAACTAGTGAGGAAGGTGCAGGAGCCCAGGAAGAAGTGGAGGACGAACTGATGGAAGACTCATCAGATGAGGGAGACCTTGATCACATTTCTGTTGTGCGAGGTTGGGGGGAGAGGACAGAGGAAGGAAGCATGATTGTTACCTCGCCACCAACACAACAGGGACTTGGTGCTCCTGGATGCGCAACACACATGAGTGCCTTCTTGCTGCACTACCTGCAACATGACCCTCGAATTGTGAGAATTAGAAATAATCCTGACTACTGGGTTGCCACACTGTTAGATCCCCGGTACAAAAGTAAATTTGCAGAAATTATTCCTGCCATAGAAAGGGATGCACGCATGCAGGAGTATCAGCAGAGACTGTTGCAGAATCTTACATGTGCTTTTCCACAAAACACCAGTGGTGCACGTAGTGAATCTCACAGTTCCAACTTGCCAACCGTGGGACCGTCAAGTATTCAGCACTCAAACCGTAACAGAACCACAGTATCTGCTGGTAACATCAATTTTGCGGAATCATTTCACCACTTTTTTAGCCCATCCTTTGCAAGGCCACAGGAGACAAGAAGTCTGACACATAGTCAACGCCTAGAGACGATGGTACAGGAGTATCTGCAAGTAAACATTGAAGCCATGACTGTGTCACTGGACCCTTGCTCTTTTTGGGCTTCGAATCTGGATAAATGGCCGGAGCTAGCCACTTACGCCTTGGAGATCTTGTCATGCCCCGCAGCCAGCGTTCTGTCTGAACGTGTGTTCAGCGCTGCTGGTGGTGTGCTGACAGATAAGCGCACGCGGCTCTCCACTGATAATGTAGACAGACTCACGTTCATAAAGATGAACAAATCATGGATCCGAAACGACTTTTCTACCCCTGTGTCATCCTGGGGAGAGTAAAAGCTTGATGATTGGTTAAAATCACCCTACCAACCGTTTTAAGCTTTCAAATTACTAATCATGTTTATCTGTATCTTGGCTGGAAAATAATTTGGGCTTTGTAGCAGTGTGCAGCACTGATTCTATTAGGCCATCTATAATAAGCTCCACCAGATTTAAAATTACTAATCATGTTTATCTGTATCTTGACTGGAAAATAATTTGGGCTTTGTAGCAGTGTGCAGCACTGATCCTATTAGGCCATCTATACTAAGCTCCACCAGATTTAAAATTAATAATAATTTTTAGCTGCATCTAGCCCGGAAAATAATTTTGGGGCTCCGAGATGCGCAAGACACATAAGTGCCTTCTTGCTGCACTACCTGCAACATGACCCTCATATTGTCAGAATTCGAAGTAATCATGACTACTGGGTTGCCACACTCTTAGATCCCCCAAACTTTTCGATCAACCTTTTCATTTTAATAAAGACCAAAAAAATGGTCATTTTTTAAATTATAAGCATTAGCAGGTTATTAGAAACTGAAATCAAACAGTTTTCAACTCAAAACTTTATTCTACGTGATGTTACATTTTCACATAGGACCCCTTGTTCGAAAGGAGCTTCTGAACTCTCTCGTCCATTGAATTTGTCAGGTTTTGGATGGTTTCTGCTTCAATTGTTTTGCATGAGGACAGAATACCCTCCCAGAGCTGTTGCTTAGATGTGAACTGCCTCCCGCCATCATAGACACTCCTTTTGATGATGCTCCAGAGGTTCTGAATGGGGTAAAGGTCAGGGGAGCATGGGGGTCACACCATAAGTTTGTCCCCTTTTATGCCCATATCAGCCAGAGATGCAGATGTTTTATGTGCAGCATGAGATGGTGCATTATCATGCAAAAAAATGATCTTGCTGTGAAATACACGGTTCTTCTTCTTGAACCATGGCAGGAAGTGCTGTTTGAGAAAATCCACATACATTATGAAGTTCATCTTTAGCGCCTTCAGGGATCCTAAAGGGGCCGACAATCTCTCTCCCCATGATTCCAGCCCAAAACATTACTCCACCTCCTCCTTGTTGGCGCTGTAGCCGTGTTTGCATGGGGTGTCCATCAACCAGCCATCCTCCACTCCATCCATCTGGACCATCGAGCGCTGCACGGCACTCATCCGTGAACAAAACAGTTTTGAAATCAGTCTTCATGTAATGTTTGGCCCACTGGAGCCGTTTCTGCTTGTGTGAAGTGGATAGAGGAGGTCGACAGGGTGGCGTATGCACAGCTGCAAACCTCTGAAGGACCCTGCATCTTGTTGTTCGGGGGACGTTGGAGGCACCAGCAGCTTCAAAAACTTGTCTGCTGCTTTGACAAGGCTTTTTTGCCGCTGCTCTTTTAACCTCACGTAATTGCCTGTAGGAAAGAGTCCTCAATTTGCCCTTATCAGCACGCACACGTGTGTACTGTGAATCAGCTACATACTTCTTGATTGCCAAGACACTTCATCCTGATCATCGCACAATGTTGATTGTAGTCATGCCTTGACCTAAACACTCCACAATTTGCTGCTTCTCAGCAGCCGACACATCCTTTTTCTTTCCCATTTTGGCAGAAAATGTAGGCTGCTTAATAATGTGAGACAGCCTTCTTAAGTAGTCTTGCCTTTCATTGGACACACCTGCCAAACTAATTAGCACAGGTGTCTGCAATTGCTTACAGTGATATAAAGAGCCCTGACACACATCACCATCAATGAGTTTAACTGACAAACAAACAAATTCTTCCCTTATCACTCCTAAACACTTTTTGCATAACAATTTGGAACACAGTGTACATGTGCTTTTCCACAAAACACCAGTGGTTCACGTAGTGAATCTTACAGTTCTAACTTGCCAACCGTGGTCTGTATGGAGTTGTTCAATAAAGGGCCCAAAATTAAGATAACATAGATGGGAGAGGTCTCTATGAATAGGAATTCCTAAGTATTTGATACCCTGTGAGGGCCAGGCAAAGGGAAAGTTGGACTGGATGGAATCCTATATGGATTTGGGGAGGGAGACATCGAGGGCCTCAGACTTCGCTGCATTGATTTTAAAATTTGACCATGTAACAAAGTGATCTATTTCAGCCATAACAGCATGGATGGATATATGTGATTGAGTGATATATACTAGGACATCATCAGCAAATAGAAAGCACTTGTACTCGGTGCCTCCCACCTCAATCCACCTAATATTGGGGTTATGGCGAATTGATGAGAGCAGGTGCTCCGTCACTAGGATGTATAAGAGAGGGGACAGAGGACATCCCTGCCTTGTCCCATTGGTGATTGTGAAAGGTGATGAAAATGTTCTGACGCACCCCCTGGGCCTTGGGACACCCGGAGCCGGACCCTTTTTGGTGGATGCTGGTGGTTGTAGTCTTCGTAGCGGCGACCCGGTTCCGTGGCTCAGGGTGGTCAAACCAGTGGCGGAACTATTTATGTGGTTTTGATGTTTAAATGTCCGACTACGCCACCCGTGGATTGCGGTCAGAGTGAACCGCCGCTGCAGGGCAGACCGCTGAGGCTGGTGTTGTGGGTGCAGCAGAGCGTAGCATAACTCCCCACGGGAGGAGTATAGCCTCAGGGCAGTGTATGCGGAGGATGGGGGTGATGGTGCAGGGCAGCAGCAGTAACGACACGGAGTCAGTGATGCAGTCCAGGGCCTTTACTCACAGTTCTTATTATCCAGACCACGTCTGCAGGTAACGGCTGCCCACGTCGTACTGTGCTCACCAGGTGAGGGGCTCAGACAACTCCCAGATAACTTTGGAGCACTTCACAGGACCCCCTTTGTGTGTCCTTTGTCTGGCCTTTCTTACCAACGCTTCTGTCCGGCTGCCTCGGGCCTCCTCTTGGTAAACTTGGCACCAGTTTCCCTAACCCTATGTGGTGCCTTCCTAGCGGGTGTAGCGAGGGGCTGCGCCACATAAAATGTCACAGCATCCGGTTTCGAGCTGAGGGTCGTTTACCACCTCCACTAGTTTCAGGGACCGGTCTCCCCCTTTGGCCTGACCCCTCTACGCAGGTGGATTCGGGCGTGCGGTGGCGACTCGCCCGTCCGCAACCCTGGGATCCCTTCATTCCTCGTTCCTGGAGCCTTCTCCACTCCTCTTCCTTCCTTCTCCCTCTTCCAGGCCTGGGCCTGTGTTACTAGGCCCGCCTCCGGAGCAGAGCTCATGCAGAGCCCCTTCTCCCTGTCACTTCTGCTCAGACTTCTCTGCACTGAACTAATATGGTGCCCACCTTTTATACTCCCTTATCAATGCACCCAGGAACTGCTTCCTCCCTGCTCCTGCACTACAGGGTTCCGTTTCCTCAGTATTCCCTCCCCCCACTCCAGCCAGGGTCAGTGACTGTCGTGCCCATCTCAGGGGCATATTGGTCGCCCTGCCCCACGGCAATGTGGTGTAATGCATGCAGGTGTCGGGGTCCTGATCCACACTCCATCCTTACCTGAGAGTGAGATATCACACCTCTGGGTGAGGTGCAATACATCTGTAGCAACCGAGCCCTCAGGGTGCTACAGTTCCATTTATCTTCAGCCTAGGTGACGTATTGTGATACAGGGCCGTGATTTTGGCTATAAAAGGGTCCCCTAGACCCCTACCCCAAGCTTTTTAAGAGAATCATATATGGCGTGCCAGGAGACTCTATGGAATGCTTTCTCAGCATCCAACGAGAGTATCTAATTACAAATTTTTAACTGCATCTAGCCCAGGAAATACTTTGTGCCTAGTAGCAGTGTCTGCTAGTCAGCAGATTATCCCGGCTGTTAAGCAAGCTACACCACCTGTAGTTTGGACACTTAATTTTTTCAAAGGAAATGCTTCGGGACCACGGGATACTCAGTGAAGAGCATCAGGAGGCACCCCAAGGCATAGGGGCTGGGACTGGCAGTAGGATGCCTTGCGGTGGACAGCCGAGCTCGATCCTTATAAAAGCTTTTTAACTGCAGCAGCTTTAGTGGACGCTACTGGAGCTGGAATTACGCGGCTGCTGGCATGAGACTTGCCCTCCAATAGATCCTTGTAAATGGATTTAAAGTGTATTCATTCAAATTAGAGAGACAATTTAAATTAAAAAGCTTAGAGCTGCCTCCACCACAGGGGGGCTCGCTCGACCCACCAGCGGACAGGCACCAGTATTGGGAGAGGGGGGCTGGCCGTCAGGGTTCACCGCGGCTCTGGCACAAACCCGGCGACACGGAGGTGGCACGGGCAGGTGCGGACTAAACGTGTTGGCTTCTCACTTTTTGGATTTTAGAAGGGTATGACATGCCTATATCTGTGTCTCCCCCTCCTTTTACTCTTCCACCTCTTTTCTTTTCGCATGACTATATGTACTTGTCACTTTTCCATGTGTTATTTGTGTCTTCTGAGCAGTTTGTCAGCTTTTGGACACCTTTGAAGGTGTTTTCTTTGTGTTTCTATGTGTTTTTGTTTGCCTGCCATTGGTTTTAACGGTGTTCGAAGGTGTTCGACGAACAGTTCGACGAACAGTTCGGCGAACACACGGGTGTTCGACGAACCGAACCGAACTCGAACGCTACGTCGGTGGCTCAACACTACTCACTGTTTCCTAAGGCAGCAGGCACCAGCTGATGGTGGTAGTAGTACCATCAGCTGGCGTCTATGACTCATGGTAAGCTTTTTACGGCGGGTCACTGTCACAGCTGTGGCATCATGCTGACACCTGTCAGCATGATGCCACAGCACGCTGACAGCAGTAATGCAATTACCACCGATCAGAGCCTGTGTGTCCTGCGCTGTCACTTGCGTGACAGCGCGGGAAACACCCGAACCCGAGCCCGAACAGTAACACGGACTTCCTGAGGAAGTCCATGTTCGGGGTCCGTGACCGAACAGTAGGTGTTCGGTATGGACACCAAACTTTACTGTCCGGGTTCGCCCATCACTAATTCTGACCAGTGTCACTTTGAGGTAATAACTCTGGAAAGCTTCAACTGATCCCCCTGATTCTGAGATTGTTTTTTCATGACACTTTGTACTTTATGTTCGTGGTAAATTTAGGTACATATTTTTTGTATTTAATTGTGAAAATATCTGAATTCTGCAGAAAATTTTGAAAATTTTTACATTTTCAAACTTTAAATTTTTATGCCCTTAAACCAGATACTGTAGTTATATCGCAAATGTTAGTTAATAAATAACATTGATCCCATGTCTACTTTACACCTGCATTATTTTTTAAACATTTTTTTTTTGTTAGGAAGTTAGAAGGGTTAAAAGTTGATATACAATTTCTAATTTTTCCAAAAAAATTCACAAAACCAATTTTTGTAGGGACAACATCAGAAAATACCCAAAATTGAAACCAATTAAATACTGCATCCCTCAAAGTGCTCAAAACCACATTCAAGAAGCTTATTAACCCTTCACTTGCTTTGCAGAAATTAGCAGAAATTAAAGCAACGTGGAAGAAAAAAACAAAATGTTTGACTTTTTCCCACAAAAAAATGTTGCTTTAGCTCCAAATTTTGCATTTTCACAAGAGTAGCAGGAGAAAATGCATATAATTTGTTGGGCAATTTCTCCTGAGTACGTCAAAGCCCCATATATGGTGGAAAACTACTGTTTGGGCACACGACAGGGTTCGGAAGGGAAAGAGCACCATTTGACATTTTTAAATGCAAAATTAGCTGCTATAGATAGCAGGCACCTTGTCATGTTTTCAGAGCCACTGATTTGCCTAAAAAATGAAAACCCTCCACAAGTGACCCCATTTCGCAAACTGAATCCCTCAAAGCACTTATCTAATAGTGTAGTGAGCACCTTTAACCTGCAGGTTCTTTCCAGGATTTTATAATGTAGAGATTTAAAAATAAAAAGATCACATTTTTCCCTCAAAAATGTTGCTATAGGCTCAAGTTTTGCATTTTTTACAAGGGTAACAGAACAGAATGCACCATACCATTTGCAGATACCCCAAATGTGGTTAAAAACCACTGTTTGGGTGTATGGCAGGGTTCGGAAAGGAAGGAGCATCATTTGACTTTTGGAACACAAAATTGGCAGCAATCAATAGTGGATGCCATGTCATGTTTCCAGAGCCCCTATTGTGCCTAAACAGTGGAAACTCCCACACAAATGACCCCATTATGGAAAATACATCCCTCAAGGAATTTATTTAGAGGTGTGGTGAGCATCTTTAATCCACAGATGCTTCATAGAATTTTATAACATTGAGAGGTGAAAATGAAAAAATACATTTTTCCCACAAAAATGTTGCTTTTTCCCCAAATCTTTCATTTTCACAAGGGTAGCAGAAAGAAAATTGACCATGCAAGTTAGGCTGTATGCCCACGATGCAGATTTAATGCGTTTCCACGGCGCCATTTCACATGGCAGACAACATGTTAAGTTGTCTGTCATGTTTCCCAGTGATAATCCGCATGTGCTGTGCACATGCTGCGGAAATTTCCGCTGCGGGTTATCATTGCGGAAAAATCCACAGCACAACCATTTCTTGTACGTAATCGCCGCTATTGTCTTGCATTGAACCGCATAACATCCACATGCATACATGTATGCATGCAGATATTATGCGGTTCAATGCGCATATGGTACCCGGGTCTGGAAAAGAGGAGACTCTCCTCCAGACCCGGGTACCATTGGTAAAAAAGAAAAGAATTAAAATGTGAAAAAAAAAAAAAAAAAACATTATACTTACCTCTCGGTGGCCCCGGGTCAACTCTCCGGTGACTTCCTCTGTCAGTGTTCGGAAAGGACCTGCGGTGACATAATTTAGTCATGTGATGGTCACGCGACCGCTGACGTCAGCGGTCGCGTGACCTGTCAGCTGACTAAATGATGTCAGCGCAGGTCCTTTCTGAATACCGCGGGACCCCGAGGACAGAACATACCGTGGGACGCCGAGGACAGAGCACGCCACCGGAGAAGGAGACCGGGGGCCAATGGAGAGGTAAGTATAATGTTTTTTTTATTTTTTATGTTTTAATTCTTTTTTTTTTTTTACTATTGATGCTGCATTTAAAGCAGCATAAGTTGGTCACACACTATAAATCCATGCCAGTTGCTTGGATTTACAGTGTGTGACCAACTTGTCAAGCACTTTTCCAATTGATGCTCAAAATCGCTTGGAAAAGCGCTTGAAAAAATGTATGCAGAAATGCATGCAAAAATGCTTGAAAAACACTTATCCCTTGCAGAAAAAACGCATGTAAGATCCGCATGCGTTTTTTCTGCCAAAGAGATGCAAAAATGCTCAGGAAATTTCTGCTTCATTTCTGCATCGTGGGCACATTGCCTTATTGTGCAATTTCTCCGGAGTACACTGATACCCAATATGAGGTTGCAAATTACTGTTTAGTGCATGACAGGGCTGTGAAGAGAAGGAGCACTATTTGACTTTTGGAGTGCAAAATTGACTGGAAAAGATACCCATGTCCCAGTTGCAGAAACCCTGATGTGCCTAAACAATGGAAATCCCCCACAAGTGACCCCATTTTGGAAACTACTCCCCTCAAGGAATTTATTTCGACATGTGGTGAGCACCTTGAACCCACAGGTGCTTCACATAATTTTATAATGTTGAGCCGTGAAAATAAAAAAAATGCATTTTTCCTGCAAAAATGTGGCTTCAGCCCTAAATTATTCATTTTCACAAGGGTAACAGAAGAAAATGGAACATAAAATTTGTTGTGTAATTTCTACTGATTACACTGATACCCCATATTTGGTGGAAAACTACTGTTTGGGCACATGGCAGGGCTCGGAAGGGAAGGAGCACCAATTAAATTCTGGAGCGCAATTTTTGCTGGAATAAATTGCGGATGCCATGTCACATTATAAGAGCCCCTGACATGCCAAAACAGCAGACACCCCCACAATTAACCCTATTTTGGAAACTTCAGTTTACAAGGAATTCATCTAAGGATGTAATGACCATTTTTAACCCTCATGTGATTCACAGAAAAGTATAATATTGGGCTGAATCAATAGAAAAGTGCTATTTTTCCACTAAAATATTGCTTTGGCCCAAGTTTTTAATTTTCAAAAGGGATAATAGAAGAAAATTAATGGTATAATTTGTTACTCAATTTCTCCTGAGTATGAAAATAGAAAGAATAATTACATTTTTACCACAAAAATGTTGTTTTAGCCCCAAATTTGACATTTTCACATGAGGAAATTGTTATGTTCTGCAACTTAGAATTAAGGAATAGGAGGGAAAAGCTGTCCCTGCACTGAGATTCAGCTTAACCCTATGCTGGGGTGGATGCCCTATTCCTTGTGAATTGCCCCACCAAAACTCCTGCACTGAACTCAAACGAAGACCTGAAGGAAGGGGAAAGGGTGTGCCTAAATGATTTAAGGACTGGGAGCAAAAACAGGAGACCTCCTAAAAGAAAAGTAAGTTGCAGAAATGAAGATAAAAGGAAGCAAAACTGGTGGAACAAGAAGTCCCAGGATATCAATTGTCCTTAGCACAAAGAACTAACAAGGCAACTTAGCCAGAGCACAAGCGAAAACACTGATGTCCAGCGGGGAATGGGAGACTGGTGCTGCGTAATAAAGAGTGAAGAGATCACGTGACCAAAGCACCCAGCACCAGAGGAGAAGACTAGATGCCAGCAAACCACAACAAGATGGCCGAAAGTAAAACAACATAGATTCTAACAGAAATGGGTAAAAATGGCACCAAAATTTGTCACACAATTTCTGCTGAACGTGGAAATACTCCATATGCGTCTATTCAGTACTGCTTAGCCACATGGTGAGACAGAGCGCTATTTGACTCTTGGAGCACAGATTTTCCTAGAATAGTTTGTGGACTCCATATACAGAGCCCCTAATTGCTAGAAGAAGAGAACTGCCCCTCAAGTGACCTCATTTTGTAAATTACACCCCTCTGGGAACTTATCTATGGATGTAGTGATGATTTTGACTCCATGGGTGCTTTCCAGAAACGAGCAGCAATGGATGTTGAAAATTGCAAATCTGCCATTGTACTGCACATACATTGAGGTGCCCAGTGCGTTGCAGTGCCTAGAATGTTTTAGTGCCCAGTATGCTATGCCCGGCTTGTGGTTCTGTACATATGCACCTGTAAATTAAGCAAACTCTCATAGCTACACAAATACTAAACATGTGGATGCTTAATGTGGTTTAGGCACACTGGGGCTCAGAAGGGAGAGAGGCATTTGAAGTTTTTAGCACCAAATTTGCTGGATTTCTTTTTGGAATTGAGGAGCTTTTCCAGAGCCATTGTGCTACTAATAACGTAGAAACCCCTATATTTCCATTGACAGATGACGGGCCTGTGTGGGGACTTGCTTTTTTTGTGGATTGAGTTGAAGCTTTTATTGGGAACATTTTGTATAATATTTTGGATCACATTTATCCTGCGCTCTACACTGAGCACTTGCATTGGGGTTTCCATCTAAATCTCTGAATGACATGATTTAGGTAAAACCCCGGAGAGATCCAATCAATATAATGAGGCTGCGGCATTACTCTCAACTCCATCTGGCCTCTGTTCAGCTGTGTCCTTCTTTTCAGAAGTGCATAAAACTGTGGCCCAACTGTGCTTTTATCCATGCTTAAAAAATGGACACTACTGGATCATAGGCCAGATGGCATCAACAGTGCCTCCATTTGCCTCATTATAAGGAATCTACCACCAGGGGTTCTATTTGAATCACATGTTTCAGAGATTTACACAGAAACCCTAGTGTAAGCGTATTTATGGGTATCATTTTTTTTTCATTGTTTTATTATTTCGTGATTTTTAAAAAAATATTTTTACAATTTTTTTTAAAGCTTTTTTTTTCTTTTTTACTTTTTTTGTTATTTTGCATCACAGTGCATCAGCATTGCAATGCATTATGCATATCAGTATTACATTGACAGAAGCCTGTTAGACCATACCTCCAGCATGGTCTGTGCAGGCCTTTGTTGCTGGTAGACCCGGAGGTCTTCATGACGATCTCGGTTTGCTATGACGACCATCGGGCTCTCTAAATGATGTTGCAGGGGCATTGATTTGAAGGGAGAGAGTGCCCCTTTCCTCTCCTAGCCTCCTAAATGTTGTGATTGGCCTTTAGGGTGTTAAAATGCCGGTTGCGGTGTGAGCATCGCCTCTGCCTGTGACAGCCCAGGCCCGGTTATCATGTAAGCTGAGCTACCAGTGAGGATCACGCATGCACAGCTCCTGTGCCATGCATGATTGCGATGACGTACCTATATATCATCGGTCAGGAACCCCTATCTGACCATGACGTATAGGTTTGTCAAATTTTGTGAATCGGATAACTGATTCCAATTTCCTAGTTCTTAAAGTACACGACTAAAAACAAAGGTCTGGAGAAGGCTTTTTCTTGAAACATTTACTTGATTAAGGATGAGCTGTCACATCGAATACACATCATGGATATATGTGGCCATTTTTTTGTAATCAAAAGGAGTTTCTAATTTTTCGGTTACTGGGAAACCCCTTCAGGCTAAGGGTCCATTTATACAATTTACTTACAATTTGTAGCACTAAAAAGTACGTTTTTGATCGGCATGTTTATACAGGCAGACCGCACATCCGATTTGCACTAATCTAGGCTGCCACTGTTCTTGGCATTGTGAGCACTATTTAAACAGTATGATGTCTTGCAGGGAATGATGATACTTTCTGTAGCACAAAAGATAATTTTAACTGACAAACTAGCATTCTGCTCATTCATTGGATGATTGGCAGTTTGTTTAGTCTTCAAAATTATTGCAATGAACTTTACAAGGAACAGTTTCGTTCATGAAAAAATTGCAGAGTGTATGGAAGTCTGGCTCCAAAGATGATTATTTGGTTTATTTTTATACTGTGTAATTTTGTTCTCAAAAATATCAGCATTTTACAGTTCCAGCAAAGTGGGTTCGATTTATGTAAATCTTATCCGTGCACTGTTTTTTTGAATGTTAACTGTGGTGCATTTTTTTAATCCACAGCATGTCAATTTCTCTTGCAGTAAATATGCAATTGATATTTCCCATAGTCTTGAATGAGATGCGGAAAACTTGCAGATATAAACCGTATATTGCATTTTATACATTTTTTGTAGTGGAAAAGATGAAAAAATATATAATCAGCACATGACTTTATTAATAAAGATTTAACAAAATTAGGTAAGTTAGTAAAAAGGAAGTTTCCAAACTAAAGCAGTTTAATTTAAAACATGAAAGGCAAAAGAAACTAAAACTATAAGTTTAAATAAACGCTTGTAAAAAGAAAACCCCACTAAAAAATTCACTAAAAATGCAAGCAGCATAAACTAGCCAATTAGTGCAGAAATGCTGCAGAATTTCAGTCTTGAGCGGCTTAAAGTACATGCATTTTTATTGAGCTTCTGCTGGGGAAATACAATAAAAACATATGTGCATTTTAAACATGTGGATTTTCTGCATCTCATTCAAGTAGAGATGAGCATATGGATCTGCATAAGATCAAATTTGAGTAGAATTTTCTGATATCCGCTGTTCCATGCAACTTAAAAAAATCTGCGATCCAATTTGCAAAAGATTGAAAAAAAAATTGCTAGACACCATTTCATATTACACATGCTGCACACTCAGTGAGTGGGTTAATGGTATCAAGTGTGCAGTGTGGGCTTCATCATAATGCCCTGCAGGAAGACTTAGAAAAAGGCTTTCCTTGAGTGTGGTGTACTACTTCAGTGCTGGTGTACCAAATTGAAAATGGGAGTGATAGTCTCAGTCTGTGAATAGAAATCCAAGATTCATGTGATATACAGTGAACTGATTTATCAGGATCATCATTAGAGATGAGCGGTGTTCGACTCAAACTGTTCGCCAATCTCAAATTCGAGCTGTTTTGGGTGGTGTTCGAGCCGTTCGGCGAACACGAACGATTTGAGAAAAATTTGGCTGTTCGAGGTTATGTTCGATAACTGTTCGTGCACCAAAATCATAACTGGATTTTTTCTCAGTAATGCTGAAAATTAATGTTAATACGCAGTTTGAGTGTACAGCGGGGCGGGGGGAGGGGCAGGGGATGGATCTCAGCAGGAATAATGAAGATCTCCATTTTTTTTTCTCCTTCCCGCATTTACAGTGGGGAGGTGCAATCTGTCAGCCTATCAGCAGCGCACACACGGAGCGAACTGCTTTTTTTTACACAAGCAAGGGCATGTGTCATTGGCAGTGTATGTCACATGTCCTTGCCCTATAAGACCCAGCCATTTTCCCCGTCGTCTCCATTCTCTCACTGCTGCAGCTGCGTGTTAGACGGCACCGCTGTTGCTGTGTGCGCTATACTTTGTTAATTTCAAGCCAATTTTCGCTAAAATCTACAGATAGCTTGGGAGTAGGGAATAGTTGTGATTGCAGTCCTTTTGAGGACTAGGTTACATCATTTCCTACGACTTTTATCAGACAGGTCTGTGGTCTTAAATAGATAGGTTGGGAGTAAAGACTAATTGTAATTGCAGTCCTTTTCAGGGCTAAGTTACATCAGTTCCTATCACTTTTTGCCAGGCAGGTCTGTGACAGTGCTGTGCAAGTTTTTTTCACAGCATTTGGCTAAATCTAGCAAAGCAAATCCTTTTTGGCCTCTTGCAGTGTGTGTTAGTCAGTGGAGTAGCCCATCTGTGTTGCAAGCTACACCACCTGTGTATAGAATACAATTTTTTTTACTGCACCTAGTGAAGTAAAACCTTTTGGGCATAGCATCATTCTATTAGTCCATCTATACTAACCTCCACCAGGTTGAAAATTCAATATAATTTTTATCTGCATCTAGCTCTGAAAAAATATTTCGGCTTTGGCTTGTAGCAGTGTGTGGGACTTGTTCTATTAGTCCATCTATACTAACCTCCACCAGGTTGCAAATTCAATATAATTTTTATCTGCATCTAGCTCTGAAAAAATATTTCGGCTTGTAGCAGTGTGTGGGACTTGTTCTATTAGTCCATCTATACTAACTTCCACGAGGTTGCAAATTCAATATAATTTTTAGCTGCATCTAGCCCAGAAAATAATTTTGGGCTTAGTAGCAGTGTGTGGTACTCATTGTATTAGGCCATCTATACCAAGCTCCACCAGCTTTGAAATTAATAATAATTTTTAGCTGCATCTTGCCTGTAAACTAATTTTGGGCATGTTAGCAGTGTGTGGTACTCATTCTATTAGGCCATCTATACTAAGCTCCACCAGCTCTGAAATTAATAATAATTTTTAGCTGCCTCTTGCCTGGAAAATAATTTTGGGCATAGTAGCAGTGTGTGGTACTCATTGTATTAGGCCATCTATACCAAGCTCCACCAGCTTTGAAATTAATAATAATTTTTAGATGCATCTAGCCCGGAAAATTTTTTTTCTTCCCAATACTGGGAGCAATAGAAATATGGGGCGCGCTCCTGGCTAACAAAAATATACGCTTCATAACCAAAAAAACAGACTAGCGCACTGCATTAATAAGATGGCATCATCTTCTCTCCCGTCTACGCCGGCTGGCATTCCTAAAACACAATGCATGGGTCCGCGCTAGCCACGATGCTGAGGGGTCTAAAGCTGCTGCTAATGCTTTATCATAATTCAATTGGCAGATTTTCACAGAGCTCCTCCCCAACGCCCACCCATCGGGCAACAGTTGCCCACCCTCCCTATGGGATCTAGTGGCGAATAGTTGATGCCAATAATCAGAGCGTCAGTTGCCCCGTCGACGTGGCAAGCATACGGTAAGGCATGGGAAGAGTGTACACGACTAGTAGCAGGCAGATGGGTTGACCAATGTGAACAAGCCAGATTACAAGTCACCATAGAATTTCTCCACAAGTTAATGATGAGGGGCATATCAGGGGCGTCAGTGCAGCGGTGTCTGACCGGAGTAGCATTTCACTTCCAACTACTGAATTGGGGAGATGTGACAAAGAGATTCATCATCAGACAATCCATAAAAGGGTGGAAAAGGGGTCAGCCAAGTCAGGAGTGAAGACGTCCTGTCCCGTGTCACTAAAACTGATTTCTCAGATCATATCCCTAACACCATTAACATGACACTCACAATTTAAAGCAACACTACTGTCTACTGCATTTGCGATCGCCTTCTTCAGGGCACTATGCATAGGCGAATTAGTCCCTCAATCCAAAATTACCACCAGTGGAGGCTTATTACACCAGGACGTAGTCATAGCCAATAATGCAATACGTCCACGCATACGCCAATTGAAAATGGTTCCAGCGGGCAGGGGCACTTGGGTACTTCTACAACCCACAAACGGTACACTGAGTCGGGTAACAATAGTAAAAACATATATAACCATCAGATCACAAAGTAATTTCTTCCTATCACACATTGATGGAATGCCATTATTAAGATACCAGTTCCAAGCTATATTTAATAAATGCATAACATCGGCAGGCAACCACAAAGATTATGGGACACACTCATTCCGCATAGGCGCGGCCACGGAAGCAGCAAGAGCAGGACTGTCAGAAACGGAAGTTCAGAGGATAGGGAGATGGTGATCCACGTGTTTGGCGAGATACATAAGATCGGACTTGTTATCCTAACGTGGTTTGTTTCTTTTACAGGTGACGCTAAGCCAACAGTGTGGGTGATAGGCCACTCGTATATATATTGGGCAGAAAAAAGGATGAAAGTCCGCCCAGGCGGGAGAAAATTAGAGTTTCATAACATATATTTCAACTGGAGAGGTATTAGAGGCCTGCTATGGCCACAGGTACTAATGGAGGTAATCAAGGTAGGGAGAGAGGCAAGAGGTCCGGTCATCTTAGTTATACAGGCCCGGGGAAATGACCTAGGTCATCACAAGAGCGCATAACTAATGGCAATAATGAAACTAGACACTGAGCGCTTCAGAGAATTTTTCACAAAACTAACTATAGTATGGTCAGAGATTGTGCCGATAGCGGTATGGCAAGGTGCGCAAGACATCACGGCCATCAAACGGACAAGGCGGGTAATAAATATTCGGATGGCAAAATTTAGAAGAGACAGAGGCGGTGTAGTGATACAACACCGACAACTGGAAGGAGGAAAAGCAGGCCTCATACGGCCCGACGGTGTTCACTTAATGGATATTGGACTGGACATATTCCTGTCAGGACTCCAGGACGGAGTGGAACAAGCGTTAAGAGTGATGGATGGGGGTCAGAATCCTGCATACGAGTACGCAGGATCCTCCATGGCCTGGAAATAGAAAGGACATGTTGGAGAGTTACACTTGTTGGCCAACTTGCCGGTGTGGAGACCCAGGGCATGCTGCAACAAGCTGAATTATTTTAGAAATAAAATGCCTTTCTAATAGAATGAGTATAAAGAGTTAATAAAGCTGTGACCGATCCTCACCCATCCAGTTGTAAGAGTTACATTATTGTATTGTCAAGGAAAGGGGGGCGGTAGGGGGCTGAGCGTCTGGGTTTGGTTGGGGGTCCCCACAGTCTGCCTAGGCTAGATGCATTTAAAAATTCTTAATAGATACACAGGCGGTGCAGCTTGCTTCGCAGCTGGGCTACTACGCCCAAAGTATTGCCTAGGCCTGATGCAGTTACAAATTCTATGCTGACTAGCAGACACTGAAGCTTTGGAGCAGACCTCTGAGTAAACAGCTCTTCAGACTCAACCATCTGTGTTACCCCAAGCCATAGTGTATGTAGTTTCTTACAGTTAAAAGGGGGGGGGGCGACCCAACCCACCTGGAATTGACGATGCCAACGTCACGTAAAATGCAGCAAGGGGACTCCAAAAAGAGTCTCCATTTTTTCCAAAAATTGTGGCATAGACACCACTTAAGTGGCATCAATTGCCCCAGAGTTGCTTAAAAAGGTTGGTGAGGTGATTTTACCAAATCCTCAAGCTTTTAGTCTCCCCAGGATGACACAGTGGTAGAAAAGTCCTTGCGGATACATGATTTGTTCATCTTTATGAAGGTGAGTCTGTCTACATTCTCAGTGGACAGCCGCGTGCGCTTATCTGTCAGCACACCACCAGCAGCGCTGAACACACATTCAGAGAGAACGCTGGCTGCAGGGCATGACAAGATCTCCAAGGTGTGAGTGGCGAGCTCTGGACATTTTTCCAGATTGGATGCCCAAAATGAGCAAGGGTCCAGTGACGCAGTCATAGCTTCGATGTTCACTTGGAGAAACTCCTGTACCATCCTCTCTAAGCGTTGACTATTTGTCAGACTTCTTGTCTCCTGTGACCTTGCAAACGATGGTCTTAAAAAGTGGTGAAACGATTCCACAAAATTGCTATTACCAGCAGATACTGTGCTACTGTTATGGTTTGAGTGATGAAGACTCGACAGTCCCACGGTTTGCAAGTTAGAACTGTGAGATTCACCATGTGCACCACTGGTGTTTTGTGTAAAAGCATATGTAAGATTCTGCAACAGTCTCTGCTGATATTCCTGCATGCGTGAATCCCTTTCTATGGCAGGAATTATTTTGGCAAATTTACTTTTGTACCGGGGATCTAAGAGTGTGGCAACCCAGTAGTCAGGATTACTTCGAATTCTGACAATCCGAGGGTCATGTTGCAGGTAGTGCAGCAAGAAGGAACTCATGTGTCTTGCGCATCCAGGAGGACCAAGTCCTTGTTGTGTTGGTAGCGAGGTAAGAATCATGCTTCCTTCCTCTTCCCTCTCCCCCCAACCTCGCACAATAGAAATGTGATCAAGGTCTCCCTCATCTGATGAGTCTTCCATGCCCATCGCCAGTTCGTCCTCCACTTCTTCCTCGGCTCCTGCACCTTCCTCAACAGTTTGGCTGCTACCATGTGCCCTGGGTAATCCCTCTCCCCCACCCTCCCATGCCTGCCGCTTTGGTGCTGCCGACCGTCTGGACCTTGGAGATGTTATCCCTTCCGCATACGACTCCTCCTCTACTTCCTCCACCTCCTCTTGTCCCACCACCTGACTCTGAATTCTGTTTAACGTGTGCTCCAGCATGTAAATCACCAGAATAGTCATGCTGATAATGGCATCGTCGTCAGCACTAAACACCTTCGTCGCCATTTCAAAACTGTGCAGAAGGGTGTGTGGCGCCCCTGAGGGTTCATTCACCACAGAGGTACTGCATCTCACCCAGAGGTGTGGTATCACACCCTCAGGTAAGGAAGGAGTATGGCTCGGGACCCTAACACCTGCATCCAACACATACCCGCAGTGGGGGTAGGGCGAGATTGCTCCTAAGGGAGAGCACAGTACCAGGTCCCTAGCTGGTGGGAGGGTCCTATGCAGTGGGTGTGGGTGGAGAAAGCAGCTTAGGGGAGCACATGACAGGGAGAGTATAAATAGGAAGCCATCTTAGAAAGAGCAAGCCAGTCAGAGGAGGAGAAGTGACAGGAGCAGAGGCTCTGCATGAGCTCTGCTCCGGAGGCGGGCCTAGCCTGGGAGGTCCAGGACTGAAGGAGAGAAGAGAGGAGTGGGAACAGGAAGGCTCCAGGAACCGAAGGGACCCTAGGGGTACGGGCCATGCAGAAGGCCACCCGTATGCCCGCTGCTACCAGGAGGTAGAGGGGTCAGGCCAGATAATGGAACTGGTCCCTCAACTAGCGGACAAACAGCAAGGCTCAACTAGAAACCGGAGGCTGCAGCATTTCATGTACTGCTGGCCAAAGTCCACACCAGTCTCACTAAGAAGGTAGCCACATAGGACCCAGGGGACGGAACACACGTCGCCCGCCAAGGCCTCGAGGATACCGGATAGAAGTGTCACTGGGTGTGAGGTGCAGGGTGAAGGCCAGAGAAAGGACACACAGAAGGGGGTCATGCTAAGTGCTCCGGAGCTATCTGGGGGTGGACTGAGCCCCTCACTGAGTACGCACAGCACGACGGGGGAGATTGCTCTGGTACCTGTAATCTGGATTGCAACAACAGTGAGTAAAGATCTTGGGACAGCATCACACGGACTCTGTGTTCATTACTGACTCCCTGCACTACAACCACCATCATCCACCAACACTGCCCTGAAGCTACACTCTTCCTGTGGGGAGTAATAATACCATTCCTGCAAATCCACTAGCTTCAGAGGACTGTTCCGCAGCGGTGGCCCCTTTGGCCGCACTCCACAGGTGGCATAGTCGGACATTATAAAACCCATATATACAAATTACCCTTGGATTGACCGCCCTGGGTCACCGACCGGGTCGCCGCCACAGTTACTACAATCCCCAGCATCTACCGGCCTGGCTCCGGGTACTCCATGGCCCAGGGGGTGCGTCAACTTCATAGGTCCCTGATCTGACACCACTCCTCCAGCGTGGTTTGCCCGACCTCTGGATCTCGTTGGCCCAGGCTATACGTCAGAACATATTGCACCAGGGCTTGTCGGTGCCGCCACAGTCGCTGCAACATGTGCAGAGTTGAATTCCACCATGTCGGCACATCGCATTTCAGCCAGTGAACGGGCAGGCCCAACGACTTCTGTAGAGATGTAAGTCGTTGAGCTGCGGGATGCGAGCGGTGGAAGTGAGCACACAGCGACCGTGCCCTCTGCAGAAGGCCATCTAGTCCGGGATAGTGAGCTAAAAATTGCTGGACAACCAGGTTCAACACGTGATCCATACAAGGCACGTGTGTGACATTGCCCCGGCTAAGGGCCGCACCCAGGTTTGCAGCATTGTCGCACACGACCTTCCCTGGTTGCAGGTCCAGTGGAGACAACCATTCATGAAACTGGGACTCCAGAGCTGACCACAACTTCTCAGCTGTGTGACTCACATTTCCCAGGCATTTCAAAGTAAACACCGCCTGATACCGTTGAGCCCTGCTGTCAGAATAATAAGGAGGTGTGCATGATTCCTTCTGCGCAGTTAGAAAGCAGGTGGCATTACCAGACAGGCTTTGGGTGCAGGTGGAGGACCGAGAGGTGGTTGAGGAGTCAGAAGCAGTGGAGGTACTTCTAGATAAAGAGGATTGACGTACAACTCGTGGGGACGGCAAGACTTGGACAGCAGCCCCTTGTCCTGCTGTCACCATAGTTAGCCAGTGCCCAGTCAGCGATATGTAACGCCCCTGTCCATGCCTACTCGCCCAAGTGTCTATGGTGAAATGCACCCTGTCACACACAGAGTTTCTCAAAGAAGCGGTGATGTTGTGTGTGACATGATGGTGGAGCGCAGGCACACCTTTCTTTGAGAAGTAGTGCCGACTGGGCATCTGGTACTGGGGCACTGCGACGAACATAAGGTCTCGAAAATCCTCTGTGTCCACCAGGCGGAAAGGCAGCATTTCTGTAGCCAAGAGCTTGCAGATGGTGAAATTCAACCTTTTATAGCTTTCTCATGGCTAGGAGGAAATGGTCTTTTACTTGTCCACATCTGAGGGACCAAGGGCTGGCTGTTGTGCTTAGACGGGGTTGAGTAGGGTGTCCCCGGTAAGCTTGCCGGTCTGTGAGGAAGATGCAGGCGGAAAAGTTAGGTTGCCTTGATCCAAAGCTGGTGTTCTCGATGTCGGAGAGCGCTCAACACCAGCTGGTGTTTCCACTTCCAAATGAAATGATGACCTGCCAATCACACTGGCTGTTGCCTGTAAAGAGGTGGCAGGTCTGCATCCAAAAACATGTGTTACTGCTGTCCCCCCAGTCACAGAGGATGAAGAGGCCGCGGATGCACAAGATGGGGCAGACGGTGGTTGGCGTTGGCCTGGCCCGTTAGGCCGCATTGTAGCACAGTGAGCTTCCCACTGCAACTTATGCTTCATATCCATGTGACGGTTCATGCATGAAGTACTCAAACTATGGATTTTTTGCCCTCTACTTAGCTTTTGGTGACAAATATTACAGATAACACGAGTTGGGTCATCCTTATCGGTCTGAAAAAATGCCCAGGCTATGCAAGGCTTAGAGCCCATGCGACCTGAAGAGCCACTATGACTTGTGGTCAGAGGCAGAGTTGTGGTTGAGGATGCATTGGTTTTAACGGTGTTCGAAGGTGTTCGACGAACAGTTCGACGAACATACAGGTGTTCGACAAACCGAACCGAACTCGAAGACTACAGGGGTGGCTCAACACTAATCATCATCACCCCTCGGTGAGTGACTGTGAATTAATACAACTGTTATATACAGCAGCAATAGCACCTTAGTAGTTGTTTTTTTTCACACAGTGCCTGCAAGCAAGGGTAGTATTAAACCACTCATTGCAGATTTTCATATATATACAAAATTTCCCACCATGGGTGCAAGACAGGGGTACCCATAGCTACAACTCAGATAATTACTAATGACTTTCAAGATATAGGCATTAAAAAAACAGAAAAGAGTGTATTATAGCCAAAAAATAACTTTATTAGATAAAAAATACTACACAAACTAATAAATACCACATGTGTTAAAAGCAAGGAGCTACACCCGTGGTCAAAATTGTTGGTGCCCCTGGTTTAATGAAAGAATAACCTACAATGGTCACAGAAATAACTTGAATCTGACAAAAGTAATAATTAATTAAAAATCTTTGAAAATGAACAAATGAAAGTCAGACATTGCTTTTCAACCCTGCTTCCAAAGAATTTAAAAAAAAAATTAAACTCATGATTCAAGTTATTTCTGTGACCACTGTGGGTTTTTCTTTCATAAAACGAGGGGTACCAACAATTTTGACCACGTGTGTATAAAATGTGGGGACATTATAAGTATCATACACCAACTTGCCTAGTACTGGCCAAATTATACACATATAGAGGACACTGAATGCCTTAATATATATTTGGGAAGAAAAAACACTTCCTTAATAAATGAGTAGGCTGTCCAGCTACAGAACAATAGCAGTGCAATGTGGCACTTACACTAAAGGAAATAATAATTTGATTCCTTGCTGTTTTTGTAAGTTTGCCCACTGACACATACATGAACAGTCTATAATTTTAAGGTTAGGTTAATTTTAACATTGAGAGATAAAATATCAAAAAAATATCAAGAAAATCACATTGTTTAAATTAGATACATTTATTTGCATTTTGCAGTGAGAAATAAGTTTCCTTCACTGTACATGTGATGCGCCCCCTGGGCCGTGGGGGTACTCGGTGCCGGGCCGGTCGATGCTGGGAGATGTAACAGTGGCGGTGACCCAGTCCGTGACCCAGGGCGGTCAATAAAAGGGAATATTTAAACGGGATTTATAGTTCTTGTATAGACTTCGTGACGCCACCGGTGGTATGCGGCTAAAGGGAGCCGCCGCTGCGGAGCAGGTCCTCTGGAGCTGGTGTAAATGCAGGAGAGTTGGTTTAGCTCTCCACAGGTAGAGCTTAGCTCCAGGGCAGTGTAGATGTTAAAGATGTTGCAGTGTAGTGCAGGGGGTGATGGCACAGCAATAATTTCGCAGAGACAGTGGGGTGCAGTCTTCAGAGTTTACTCACAGTTGATAAGTTCCTCAGGTTACACTTTCCGGATTGCGACCTCCCACGTCACGCTGCGTTCACCAGGCAGGGGTTCAGCAAACTCCCAGGTGTTTCAAGAGTGCGTGACAGGACCACCTTCTATATGCCCTTCTCAGCTGTCTTCCTGCGCTGGCCCTCACCGTTCTTGCCCTGCGCTTCGCCAAACAATGTCCCAAACCGGTATTCTCGGATCTTTCTGGGCAACCTGGAGTTCCCTGGATCCTATGTGGTTACCTTTTTGGCGACTTGAGTGCGGATGTGGCAACTGCACCCTGAAAGTACAGAAGCCTCCGGTTTCCAGTTGAATTGTGTAATTCTCACTGATTAGGGGCCGGTCCCCTCTGCGGCTTGATCCCTCCACGCCTGGCAGATTCGGGCATACGGGTGGCCTGCAGCACTGCCCATACCCCCTGGGATCCCTTCTTCGTTCCTGGAGCCTTTCTCCTGCTCCTCTCCTCCTCAGTCTGTCCTGGGCCTCTCTCTAGGCCCTCCTCCTGAGCAGAGCTCCTGCATAGCTCCTGCTCCCTCTACTTCTCCTCTCAGACTGTCTTCCTCTGACTGAACTGAACTTTCAAGATGGCTTCTCTCTTTATACTATTCCTAACAAGTGCTCCCCTGATATTCTTCCTCCACCCACACCAACTACATAGTTCCCCCTACTTTGGCTCCCCCCACTCCAGCCAGGGACAGGGCTCAGCAGGGAAGTGACGCATCTTGCCCCTCCTGCTGGTCTGGAGTAGTGTAGTGTTGGATGCAGGTGTTAGGGTCCCGGGCAGCACTCTATCCTTACCTGAGATACCACACCTCTGGGTGGGATGCAGTACCTCTGTGGCAACTGAACCTGCAGAGGCGCCACACATGTATGAGTGGTAGAGGTAAAAGCAGCTTTCCTACCACACGAACGTAAGTTTTCCCAAAATTCCTCAGGAGGCGTGTGTGTGACAGGGTTAAGCTTTTTTTGTTAAGGGTGGAGGAAGGTCCAGAAAGCAAACAGCATACCAGTTTATTGGGTGTAAATACGCTTAATTTAAGTCATGGGCAAAGCTTTTTTGTACCATTACAATGAGAATCTAAAATATCATCTTTAGTTCAGCCACTTGGATTAAGTGGTTAACCTGCAGTTGCCCGCTCTTAATCATGCTTAAGATGCTTTTCTTGTCCTGATGAAGGAGTTTGTAGTACTGTTGACTAAATAAAGAAAAAACGCATGTACTTTTGGTCTGGAGGTGGATTTATTATATGGGATACCAGCAGCGCAGATTATCCACAAATTCTTCTTATCTGTGTCCACTCTCAATCATGGCATACAGTGTACCCCTGAGGTGAACACAGTAGGACATGATTAACAGGTTAACCGCTCGAAACATGTAGGATCTGTACCTCTTATAATATTACTTTGTTAGAACATGTTTTTACTCAACATTCAATAAAGAAGATTTTTTGCTTTTCCCATGGCTGGACCAAAGTTGCATTTTGGAAGTTTTACAAGAAAAATTGATTAAGTTTGTTAACAAAATTTATAAGCAAATTAATTGTTATACTTTTAACCAAAATGAATGCTAAACCAAAACACAGCATAGGTCAATAGAAATAGAAATAAAACTTAATATCACGGATAAATATGTGGCAGCCACTAGCAGCAATGATAATGCAACCATCCTGGCAGTAATAATATCAAACACCAGTCTTGTTTGGCCTCCTTTATAAACTTTGGCAAGCATATTAGCAGGTAGGAAGCATAATGAAGCATATGTCCCATCCCTTATCTTCAGGGGTGGATTAAGAGTAGCAAGGGCCCTGGGCAGTTTAGAAGGCGCAGGTCCCCCCCCCACACACACACATCTGATGTATCACATGTCACATGATCCCCTGTGATAGATCATGTGATAGTTCACGTGAAATTAATTTGGCACAATATTAATTCTAATAATTTTTTTAGGCTGTGTGCCCACTATGCGATTTTTAAGCGTTTGCGCAGCAGCAATTCCGCTGCAGAAACGCTTAAAAAATGCTTGGTAGAAGGTCTGGCATGTTCCCCAATGATAATCCGCATGTGCTGTGCACATGCTGCGGAAATTTCCGCTGCGGATTATCATTGAGGAAAAATCCGCAGCATTACCAATTATTTTGCGGAAGTGCGGCGTTTTCGCCGCCATTGACTTGCATTGGAACTCATGGAATCCGCATCACTGCATCTGTACATGCAGATTCCATGCGTTTCAATGTGCGGATGGTACCTGGGTTTGGAGAAGAGGAGACTCTCCTCCGGACCCGGGTACCATAGAACCTGTAAAAAAAGAATAAAATAAAAAATAAATATTATATATATATTTAATATATATTATATATTTTATATTTACCTTCTGATGGCCCCCGGTGTCTTCATCCGATGCGTCCTGGCTTGCCGGCAGCTCGCGATGGTCTGAAAAGGACCTGCCGTGACGTCATTTAGTCATGTGACGGGTCACGCGACCGCTGACGTCGGCAGGCCATCAGAAGGTAATTATATATTTATTTTTTATTTTTTACCATTCTTTCACGGTCACACTAATATAAATCCATGCTGGTTGCATGGATTTATATAGTGTGATCAAGTTGTCATGCACTTTCCAAGTGATGCTAAAATCGCTTGGAAAGCACTTGTCAACCCGCATGCAGAAATGCATGTGAAGAACGCTTCACATCCGCTTGTCCCTGGCAGGAAAAACGCATGGAAAATCGGCATGCGTTTTTTCTGCCAGGGAGATGCAGAAATGCTCAAAAAAAATCCGGAGCATTTCTGCATCGTGGGCACATAGCCTTACATTAATTGTATGACTGAATATTGAGCACACGTAGCCATCTATATACAGCGGGAGGCCGCACGTAGCCATCTATACACAGCAGGAGACCGCACATAGCCATCTATACACAGCGGGAGCCCGCACGGCGCCATCTATACACAGCAGGGGGCCACACAGTGCCATCTATACACAGCAGGAGGCCGCACATAGCCATCTATACACAGCGGGAGGCCGCACGGCGCCATCTATACACAGCAGGGGGCCGCACAGTGCCATCTATACACAGCAGGAGGCCGCATGGCGCCATCTATACACAGCAGGGGGCCGCACAGTGCCATCTATACACAGCAGGAGGCCGCACGTAGCCATCTATACACAGCAGGAGGCCACACGTAGCCATCTATACACAGCAGGAGGCCGCACGTAGCCATCTATACACAGCGGGAGGCTACATGTAGCCATCTATACACAGCAGGAGGACACACAGCGCCATCTATACACAGCAGGGGGCCGCACGGTGCCAACTATACACAGCAGGAGGCCGCATGGTGCCCCCCCAGACACAGCAGGAGGCTGAACGCAGTCACGCACACACACACAAACATATACAGACATATACATACACGCATAAACACATTTGAAACACAATGATATCTGCCTGCACACACACTCACTCAATCACACACACACTCACACACACACACACACTCACACACACACTCACACACACACACATACTCACACACACACACACACACTCTCACACACACTCTCACACACACACACTCACACATACTCACCATCCCCTGGCTCCAGTCCTCCTGCTCCTCTCCGGTTCAGCAGTGCAGGCTGGGTGCGCACTGCGTGATGTCACAGCTAGGAGACCCGGCTAGGAGACACGGTGTCTCCTAGCTGTGACGTGGCCGGTCCAGCACAGGGAAGTTAACAGCAGCAGTGCTGGCCCGGCCGAAGAAGAAGTAGCGGCCGTGCGCCGCTTCTGGGGGAGCGGTCCGGGGCCCCCCCGCCACTGTCTGCCGATATGTGCCGCGGCGCCACACATATAATGAGGGCAATCTCGCCATAGACACCCCGGAGCCCCGAGCCCCCTGGAGTCCCGGGGCCCCAGGCGGTAGCCTAGATTGCCCTCATTATAAACTGCCTATGCTTATCTTAATCACACGCGTAGGGGTGACACCAGACCCCCCCTCAACCACCCCTTTTGTTTCCCCCTGGGAGATATCATCGGTACCTGTGAATTGGGTAACTATAGGCTATTTTGATGTTTCCCTTATAAAATCTGGTTACCATTCTAACATTTTCTACACTTATTATATTCCAATAGCAAGCTATGGTTGACTAGTCAGGTATTTGGGAATTGTTCCCTTTGATGATGACAATTTTTGATATATGTATTTTAGATGTCATTACTTTACATCTTTAAATTGTTAACCTGGTGGGGCTATTTAGGGGATTTTTGGTGTCTTTTTCTTTTATTCACACATGTGGCACTTGGTGCCTTTAAGCTCTATGGTATTTTTGTAATTCTATTATATGTGTATTTAATAACAAGATTTTTTCTATGCTTATTCAGGGCTCAGTTGTCGCTTATGTTTTCTTCTAACGTTTCCATTATCTTAATCACAGTAGAGTGATGTAATCTCTTAAGGTGTCCAAAGGCAAGTATGACCAGGTGACCACTATGCACTCCTTGCAAAGTCAACACTACTCCATGTGTGCAGTCTCTGGTTAGAACAGGTCAAAAAAGGCTAAACTGTTTAAAACTATTCTACCTAAATTCTTTGAGTTCCTTAAATGAAATTTCCAGCAAAAAATATGATAATATTTTTCAAAAATTATCAGGAATTTTTTGGGACAGGGGAATTGGCATATTACCAGGGCTTTTGCACAGTGGACTGTTGGCAACTACATGCATGAATACTATACGTTCGACCAAACTGTTTGGCCCTTATGCAGGCCAGGCCAGAAAAGTAAAAGACATCAGAAAGAGCAAAATTGTTTAAAATTTTCAAAACCAATGTCTTTCCCAAAATGTCAACAAAATGTAATACTGGCAAGAACTGGCCAAGTTTGCTATGGACATACTGTACTGTCCAGCCTTTAGTGTAATGTCAGAGAGGATGTTCAGCATGGCCAGGGGATTTGTCCAAAGCAGACCAGTTTGGGCCTTGCAAGCATGAAAAACCTTACATTTGTCAAAATCAATCAAGCATGGATCAGTGTAGACTTTCATGCAGTGTCAGCTGATGCCACTGATTAAATCAGCTATATTATCTGTTTTCCTCCCACACTGTTAATTGTCATCTACACTGTTATGCTGTCGCAAGTGCCAATGAACGACACTCTGCTGTACGTCTACTCCTTGTCCATCAAGTCATCTATACTATAGTACTGCTGATGCCAGGGCTGTCGTTGCTGCCCTACGCGGTACAGCATCACGTTGTCTGCGTTGCCATAACTCTGTAAAGCTTCTGAAAAAGCAATTGCATCTTCATTTATCAAAGTTCAAAGGCCTTTAAACTCCCCAAGCAGGGATGATTGATATACTCAAAATGAATTTCAAAAGATCTACTCATCTCGGCATTCAAATCTATGGATAAAATCTTCAAATAAAATGAAAAAAATTGACATGAAGGATGACGTAGAACCTCTCTGAAGACCCCTGTTGTTTTAAATGTATGAAAATGTACTGCATTGTATGTGTTATCTTCCTAGAGACTGCAGTTATTGTTAGTCAGGGGTGACAGGGTTAACTGTAGGGCCTGCTCATAGTCAGGGAGGAGTTATAGTGTGTTAGTTCCTGTTTTTGTAGTTAGTTGTTAGGGAGCTGGAGACAAGAAAGCACACCTTTAAAGGAATGCGATCATCATTGAGTGTGTGTGTGGCAAAAAGACAGGAGAAAGGGGCAAGTTTCAGCAAGAGATATTCGGTGGCAGGAGTGTTCTTCATTCAGCTGGCAAGTTGGGGTACCTACAGCAAGAGACTTTAATGAACATCTTTAGTGTTAGCCAGACCTGAAAGTTACAGTCAGTAAGGCATTGTCAGCTATGCTGGGGACATGTTTAGTAAGGTAGGAGCTTCCTTACATTATTCTCTGGAAGTGCAGTTAGGGTGCAGTTAGAGTGTAATGGTAACAGCGAAACACATTGACTCTTGTGGCCCTGTACCAGGAAGATGGAGTTACTGCCCAGTTTGTCCTGTTGTTCATCTGTAACATTCACAATAAGTATTGTGCTGCTGATATATCTGCATGACAGCGTGGCAAATCAGGGATGTTTGTGGGCGGAGCCGAATTTTTGGCGTGAACAAGCCGGAACCCCAGAACACAAACCCGAATTTGAAATGCCAAAAAAATTCACTCAACACTATTCATAACCACCAAGAATATGCCTCTGTATTGTGCAGAAGAAAACCGCAAGCTTATTTACTGCTACCCTGTGTACACAAGTTTGATTGTCAGTAAAAAGGATTATATTCTTACAAACTGGTCTGGTTTCCTCATCGTGGACCTAAAGGGGTCTGGTGTCACACCAACGGTGGCAAAATTGAACATGAACAGCAACAGCAAGAAATGCCACCCCACACCATTACTGACCCACTGCCAAACCGGTCATGCTGAAGGATGTTGCAGGCAGCAGATCGCTCTCCACGGTGTCTCCAGACTCTGTCACGTCTGTCACATGTGCTCAGTGTGAACCTGCTTTCATCTGTGAAGAGCACAGGGTGCCAGTGGCGACTTTGCCAATCCTGGTGTTTTGTGGCATTTCTTTGGAGGGCCCTCCATGTGCTCGGCAGAGTTAGCCTGACAGCCATTAGGTACCGAGATAAGATCCTCAGACCCCTTGTGAGACCATATGCTGGTGCGGCTGGCCCTGGGTTCCTCCTAATGCAGGACAATGCCAGACCTCATGTGGCTGGAGTGTGTCAGCAGTTCCTGCAAGATGAAGGCATTGAAGCTATAGACTGGCCCGCCCGTTCCCCAGACCTGAATCCGATTGAGCACATCTGGGACATCATGTCTCCCTCCATCCACCAACGTCACGTTGCACCACAGACTGTCCAGGAGTTGACGGATGCTTTAGTCCAGATCTGGGAGGAGATACAAAAGGAGACCATCCGCAACCTCATCAGAAGCATGCCCAAGCGTTGTAAGGAGGTCATACAGGCACGTGGAGGCCACACACAATACTGAGCCTCATTTTGACTTGTTTTAAGGACATTACATCAAAGTTGGATAAGCCTGTAGTGTGTTTTTCCACTTTAATTTTGGGGGTGACTCCAAATCCAGGCCTCCAAATTAATAAATTTGATTTCCATTGATGATTTTTGTGTGATTTTGTTGTCAGCGCATTCAACTTTGTACAGAACAAAGTATTCAATGAGAATATTTCATTCTTTCAAATCTAGGATGTGTTATTTGAGTGTTCCCTTTATTTTTTGAGCAGTGTAATTAACCCACACTGATCTTGGAACAGTATGGTTGGTAATTGATTTTTTGGGATGGCACTCCCTCATGTACCAGCACTACAGCTACAACACATATTCAAGGCAGCATCAGTGATTACAGTATATATGACATGATGATGGGACGCCCCTGAGGGTTCGACGGCCACAGGGATGCTGCACTTCTCTAATGGAGTGTAGTGTTCCTCCTCTGAGGAAAGAACAGTGCGATGGTCAGGACCCTTCCTTAACATCCAACACCACACTTCTTCCACCAGAGGGGGCTAGAATGCACTAGGTGCTGCCCTCCTGGTTGCAGGGAGACTGGGGAACCAAGAGATAGGGGAACCAATTAGTGGGTGAGGGTGGAGGACTCACATTTTAGTGACACTTTAAAATTCATATTTAATACACAGCCATCTTGGCTCATGGTCTGTCTGTCCTTTTGAGTTCTTTGACTGTGCTTGTAATGTGATCACCCTCCCTGAGAGTGGATCCTGTGTGGACCTGCAGAGGATGGAGACACGGCCCTCGTACCCTGGCCTTGGGTTGAGGGGCAGGTTGCAGATAATGAATGTCTCAGCCCGGTCAAGGACCATGACCAAGAAGGCCCGGAGCTTAAGAGTGTAGCTCCATAGCAATTGGATCCCAGGGAGGATGCAGATGGAGTGGTTTACGCCACCTGTCCTCTCTATGCTGATCTAGTCAGAGGGATTCCGGCTGCAAAAAGGGGTACCGGCCCCCGACACCTGATCTTGCTACTCCACGTCCTGGTCAGGAAAGCCCGGGTGGGCCCTGAGGATCCCATCGGGTATCGGAAGTAATGGCGCTGCCACCCGTGCCCTTTTTCTGAGAGGAGTTCAGAGGGAGACCCGGCCTATTTACACACACACAGACAGGAAAGGACCCGGTCTGAAGTCTAGGAACACTCTGTTGCGGGGTCTTGATTTAACAATGGACTTACTCGGAGGTTGTCGGACCCCCTTCGTCTCTGGTGACCGCAGAACTCCACGAGCTGCCACCCGTGCCCTTTTTCTGAGAGGAGTTCAGAGGGAGACCCGGCCTATTTACACACACACAGACAGGAAAGGACCCGGTCTGAAGTCTAGGAACACTCTGTTGCGGGGTCTTGATTTAACAATGGACTTACTCGGAGGTTGTCGGACCCCCTTCGTCTCTGGTGACCGCAGAACTCCACGAGGTGCAGGGAGTCGCCTTCCTACTGCCATCTCTTATGTGAGTAAAGCCTTGGAAGTTCACCCCTATGGCCTCCGGACTCTTTATTCTGCACTACACCGCGCTACGCAGCACCAGACCTCCTTGACTACTATCCCCGTCATCCTGCTTCTCTGCCCTGAGGCCTTGCTCTGCCTGTGGGGAGTAGTAACAATGACGGCCGCCATACCACCATGCCTCAGCGGACTGGAGCGGCGCTGGTGGCCTCTCACCAGGAGCCACAGGTGGCGTAGTCGTAACCAGACACTCAACCCGGATAAGCCCATACCACCCTTTTTTAATGTGACGGCCCTGGGCACGGAGCGGGCCCGGCCCACGGCTGCACCCCATCTCTCCATCACAGGACCCAACTCTGAGTCCCCCATCTCCCAGGGTAAACAGGGGCTTCCGAGAAGAGGCGTCACAATGAACTAGATGTTTTATCTGCCGCTGCACCTATCTGATGTACATCAGCAAACAGAATCACACTGTGTGAGCAGCCAGGTTCTGTCATACATGCACTGTGTCCTTTCTCCAGCAGATACCCCATAGATCTTCTGCGCCCCAATCCCTAAGATGTTTAGCTCAGAAGATTAGACCACTGGCAAGAACTGCTTCAGTTTGCTGTGGGCATAGTGTAATATCCAGCTTCCAGTGTACTGTCAAAGAGAAGATTCAGCATGGCTGGTGGCTTTATCTCACCCAAGCAGAGCAAGTTATACACTGCAAGCATGGAATATCTTACATTTGTCAAAATAAATCAGGCATGAATCAGTGACAACTTTTATTCACTTTTTTTGATTTCATTGATTATATCCTCCAGATAATCTTCCTGCCTGAGTGTTTGTTGCCTGTCTTTTACATTGTTTTGCTGCCATCAGTGTCAATGACTCACCCATCATGTCATCTATACCATCGTACTGCTGCTGCTGAGGCTGCCATTGCTGTCTCTACGCTGCCAAATATCACCTACCCTTCCCTGTCCTAATTCTATACCATGTAGCTTTTTCAGGCGTCAATGCTACTACACAGCCATTCCAGCCATATGTCTTCTGGCTGCTTGCCCCACTGTGTTTTATAGTGCCAGACAGTACTGCTGCTGTCATGGCTACTTTTTCTGGCCCTACATAACCAGACATCTCCTTGCCTGTCCCTTCTCAGTTCTTTACCATGCAGATTCTGCTAAAGTTACTCCCATTGCACCGCCATACATCACTGTACCCATTCTAATGCTCCAACAAAAGCTTCTGTGACTGCCACTGCTACTGCATAGCCGCAATAGCCTCACATCTCTTGGCTGCACACTGAGTTTTTTACTGCTAGTCTCTATTGCTGATGCAAAATGTACTTGTGGAACCCCAGGGATCTGGTTACCACAGTAATAGCAATGTTACGTCTGTGAGCAGGTGGGAGGTCTCCTGGTCAGGAATCCTAAGCATGCCACACCTCCTGCCCAGTCCTGGGAGGGGAAGAACTTCCCCTATATAAACTGGGGCTGAGGTGGGGTTAGAAAAAAGAACACAGACAGAGACAGAGACACAGTCTGGTCTGGTGTGGATCAGTTACAGGGAAAATAAGAACAGGAGCTCTGTAGGAGCAGGAGTGAGTGCCAGAGGCTGGAAGCTAGATAGCTCGCCTTGGCTGAAGAGATCTCACCGGACACGGAGTCCGAGGCTGTGGGGACTGTTCCATACCCAGCAGCAGAAACCGACCGGCAGGGGATTTCAGGTCCTCTGGCCAAGAAACCCGAGGGCACGGTCACACGCAAGGGACCAGCACCGCCGGCGTGGAGCGGAGGCTACCAGAAGGCCCGGAGTCACCGGCCATACGGGTGAGCACCACACGGTACACTCAGGGACGTGGGCTACTTTTACCCGCTTCTAGCAAGGTAGCCAAGAAGAGTACAGTTAGTTGGGGAGGCCTACAACTCCGCCTGGCCAGGGGAGATCCTGTCTGCTCACAGACTGACCAGACCCCGACCGCTAGCCAGTACTCCCGGGAGGGTCTATCTTTGTCACCAGTAAAGACCCTGAACTACACCGCACCGTCTCTGAGTGGTTCCTGGTGCCTGCGTGCAATTCTACCATCCCCATCATCCACGTCCGCTGCCCTGAGGCCATACCCCTCCCGTTGGGGGTTATACTACCCACGCTGCACAACTGTACCACCGGCCTCAGTGGTCTGCCCTGCAGCGGCGGTTTCGTAACCGCATTCAACGGGTGGCGTAGTCGAACAATATCCCATCTGCCACTAAAAACATCGCCACTTAGTTTGACACCCTGGGCACGGACCGGGTCACCGCCACGAGGACTACCACCCCCAACAGATCCGGCTCCGGGTATTCCCCAAACATGGCCCAGGGGGCGCGTCAACTTTTGGCGTAGTCGGCAGGATCTCGTGCCCGCAACCACCGGGTACTGCGTGCCTGAAAAAGACTGTTAAACTTACCTGTGGTGAAGATTCCCGCCATCCGACGCCATCTTTTGCCTTCTTCCCACCATCCGTGGAGTTTTCCCGCCATCCGACGCCATCTTTTGCCTTCTTCCCGCCATCCGTGGAGTCTTCCCGCCATTGGACGCCATCTTGAGGACGCTGCGCGGGAAGAAGAGGGGCGTGGACTCCGAAAGCGCGCGAGAACTGAAGCCCCGCCTCACGTCCGGACGTTGCGTAAGGTCCTGGAAGGAGCCCCGCAGACGCCGACGTCACAGGAGCGCGACGGAAGGTCCTCAACTCTGACGATCCACTGCGGAGCCGCGGCCTACGGAAGAGGATCATCGCAAGGTAGGCCACGGTCCACTAGGGGGGAGGAGGATGTCGGATACGGAGGAGAGCTTCACTGCCACAGCCACCGCCAGCACCACCGCTGCTGCGGTCATGCCTTTCACCATGCCCTACATCCCGGGGGCAGCCTGGCTACCCCAGTACTCAGGGGAGTCACATACCCTAAATGACATCAGAGAAAGGCTGGATAGCCTCTTCCAGGTGTACCCCCTCACAGAAGAGCAAAAAGTGAGCATCCTGGTGGCTCAATTAACAGGGGCAGCCCAAAGGGAGGTAAAGTCCTGGCCACTTGGGAGGAGGAGGACTGTCGCAGAGATACTAGCCCGGCTGAAGGACACCTTTGATACCCATACCTCAGCCGAGATCAAGCTTAGATTCTACGGGTGCAAGCAGCGAGCACATGAGAATATAAGGGACTATGCGCTAAACCTACAAGAGGCCCTGAGAGCCATTAAGCAGGCCGACCCTGACGGCGTGGGAAACGAAGACAAACTGTTGACTGAACAATTTATAGAGGGTCTACATTGTAATGCCCACCGAACCCAGTTGCGGGCCATGGCCTTACAGGACCCTCATCTGGACTTTGCACAGTTCAAGGACAGAGCCATCCGGGTGCTCCGAGAACCGGCACCAGGTGGCGCTGTGACCCACAAACGCCCTGCTACCACTTACCACCAGGAGAAGGTGCCCTTGTCGGCAGGGCCTGTGGGAGCTGATGCGCAGGCTTTAAGCAATGACCCGGCTACAGACCTGCACCATCAGGTCCAAGAGCTAACTAAAAGCGTTGCCGCGCTAACCCGAACTGTGCAGTCTTTACAGGTTCCCACTCCAGGGAAGATCCAGCTGGCATCCGGACCGGAGGATATCCCGTGGCGCCGACCAAGGAGGACCCCACCGGCCAGAGGAAGACCCAGCGACCGATACAACGAGGACGGACAACCCATCTGCCGCCGCTGCAATCAACCCGGACATATGGCAAGGTACTGTCCTTTTAAACTGGCACAACCTGGGGTAGAGGGCCAACCCCTAGGAATAAGATCACCAGGCCCATCGAACTGGCGTGACAAATACGTGGGAGGACGTCCAATCTTACCTGTAGTACTGGATGGCATTCCTATGAGTGCCCTACTTGACACCGGGTCACAGGTCACCACCATCCCGTACGTGCTCTTCAAGCAGTACTGGAATGACTCGGATATAACCCGCTACCCAGACGACGACTTGAGTATCATCGCCAGCAATGGTCAGCCCGTGCCACAGATCGGATTTAAAGAGATGACCATTAAAATCGGTAAAGTCGAACTGGCAGCACAGGGACTGATCATTGTGGACATTGACAAGCGCGAGAGTCACCCAAAGATAACTCTAGGAACTAATGTGATTGAAAATTGTCTTGCAGAGGTGATTCTTATTTTACAGCAGGTTGCCAAGAACGCCAGCTCCGGCCAGCAGCGAGTGCTCCAAAAAGAGATCCGGGCACTGATGCGATGGCAACAGGTGGAACTCTCCGGTGGTGAGATTGGTAGCGTGAGAATGTGTGACCCTTTCCCTATTGCCATGCCCCCGAAAAGTGAAATGATGATTTGGTGCCGGGCAGCTATTGGTCTGAGAGGTAGAGATTACCAGGCAATGGTAGAACCAGTCTACTCAGATAGTAGGCCCACCATTTTGACGGCACGGGGGGTGGTTGATGTACGCCATGGGAGGGTGCCCGTTCGCATAATAAATATCGGGAAGAGGGAAGTGTACCTGCCCCGGTATGCTACGCTAGCCAAATTGTATACCATCAACCAAAATTCTGTACAGTCCGTGGAACCCTTGCCCCCATCTCATCCAGAGGAAGGTAACGGCTCTAAACAACAAATGGAGGACTGGTATCAGCAACTGCATTTGGGTACTGACTCCACACCCGCTCACCAAAAGCAGGGAGTCTACCGGGTGCTCCAGGAATACGAGAGAGTGTTCAGTAAACACCCGCTAGACTTCGGGCGAGTGAAGGGAGTGGAACATCACATCCCCACGGGAGACCATCCTCCCATAAAGGAGAGGTATCGTCCCGTACCCCCTGCACACTACCAACACGCCAAGGGGATGCTTAGAGACATGAAGGAGGCTGGGGTAATCAGGGATAGCTGTAGCCCCTGGGCAGCTCCACTAGTCTTGGTTAAAAAGAAAGACAACACCATGAGAATGTGTGTAGATTACTGGAAAATCAACCGTATCACACACAAAGATGCGTACCCCTTACCAAGGATAGAGGAGTCTTTGGCTGCTTTAAAATCTGCTAACTTCTTCTCCACTTTGGATCTCACTAGCGGGTACTGGCAGGTTCCTGTAGCCGAGGCGGACCGGGAGAAGACCGCATTCACCACCCCGATGGGACTTAGCGAGTTTACCTGCATGGTGTTCGGACTCTGCAACGCACCAGGAACCTTCCAACGATTGATGGAATGCTGTCTGGGACACCGGAACTTTGAGACGGTCCTGCTGTACCTGGACGATGTTATAGTTTATTCCAAAACCTACGAGGACCACCTGAAACACCTGGCGGAAGTGTTTGAAGCCCTGGCAAACTACGGTCTGAAGGTGAAACCGTCGAAGTGTCACCTGCTAAAACCAAAAGTGCAGTACCTGGGACACGTGGTGAGTGCTGACGGAGTGGCTCCCGACCCTGATAAGATCACCGCGATTAAGGAATGGCCAAGACCCTCCAGCGTAAAGGAAGTGCAGCAGTTCCTCGGGTTGGTAGGCTACTACCGAAGATTCATTCCCGGTTTCACCAAAAAGGCAGCTCCTATGCAGGACCTCCTGATAGGCCAGTCCAGGAAGGCCAAGAACCAGAAGCCGCCCTTCAGATGGGAGAAGCTGGAAGAAGAGTCCTTCCGCCAGCTGAAGATGGCCCTCACGGGGGATGAAATCCTGGCGTACCCGGATTACAGCCAGCCCTTTATCCTCTACACCGACGCAAGTAACATCGGGCTAGGAGCCGTACTGTCCCAGATCCAGCAGGGGAGAGAACGGGTAATTGCTTACGCCAGCCGAAAACTGCGACCCACCGAAAGAAACTCTGAGAATTACAGCTCATTCAAGCTAGAGTTCCTGGCAGTGGTGTGGGCAGTCACCGAACGCTTTAAGCACTACCTCGCCTCTTCCCGGTTCACCGTGTACACGGATAACAACCCGTTGACACACCTGGACACTGCAAGACTCGGTGCCCTGGAGCAGAGATGGATGGCCCGCCTGTCCAACTATGAGTTCACGATTAAATACCGGGCAGGACGCTCCAATACCAACGCGGATGCCTTGTCCAGAATGCCAAACCTACCGGACGTAGGGGAAGATCCAGAGGAACTGGAAGAAGTTGAACTCCCCGCGTTTCACCGTCATGGGACTACCCAGTATTCCCACCGTGTAAGGGGTAAGCAATCCGCTACGTTCAACCCCTTACCTCATTACAACTGGGCAGAAACGCAAGACAGTGACCCCGCCGTCCGACTGGTGAAGGAGATGCTGACTCAGCCAGATGCCCGCCTTGACCCAGACGCTCCGGAGGAGACCAAGCAACTGTGGGCTGAGAAGAGTCGACTGTTCCTTTACAAGGGGAAGTTGTGCCGCAGAATGGTTAACTCCCGGACACATGAACTGGTCTGGCAAGTAGTGGTGCCAAGAAGAGACGCGGCAATGGTACTGGAGGCATACCACGACGGAGCTGGGCACTTCGGATGGAAGAAGCTGGAGTTCCTGCTGCGCGGGCGGTTCCACTGGGTAGGCATGAGAGGAACCATCAAGAGGTGGTGCAGAGACTGTGTCCCATGCAACCTAAGAAGGAAGGACCGTGCCAGCCAGAAGACTCCCCTGCAGTCCATCGTCACCAGGCAGCCGTTGGAACTGGTAGCCTTGGACCATGTAAAACTGACCCCCAGCAGAAGTGGCTACGTCTATGCGTTAACCATCGTGGATCACTACTCCCGGTTCTTGGTTGTAGTCCCCGTCAAGGACTTAACGGCTCAAACAGCAGCTAGAGCCTTCCAGCAGCACTTCTGCCGTCCACACGGATACCCAGAGCAGGTGCTGACGGACCAAGGACCTGCCTTTGAAGCGGAAGTCTTCCAGGAGTTCTGCACTCTGTATGGCTGCCGGAAGATAAGAACAACACCCTATCATCCGCAAACCAATGGACTCTGCGAGAAGATGAACCAGGTGGTGATAGACCTTCTGAAAACATTGCCCCTGGAAGAACGCAGTCTGTGGCCTGAGAAATTGCCTGATCTGGTGGACCTATACAACCACATCCCTGTAGGTTCTACCAACTGTACCCCGGCTTACCTAATGAGAGCAAGACCTGGTAAGCTGCCTGTTGATCTGGATATGGGAGTCCTGACACCCGAGGACACTTCACCAGAAGCAGACTGGGACACAGAGAGGCAGCAGCAGTACCGGAAAGTACAGGAGAGCGTTGAGCGAAGTCTCCGTCAAGCAAGAGAAAGACAGGAGAAGACTTACAACCAGTATGCTCCCGCTGTTCCCCTGGTACCTGGAGAGCAGGTCTTGAAGAGGAAAAGACGGCTCCACAAGTTGGACGACCAGTGGGAGAAGGACCCGTACACCGTACTGCCCTCAAGCCATGAAAACCCGAAAGTCTGCACAATCAGTAAGGATGGAGGAGAAACCACAGCCATTGTCTCCCGAGATCACCTGAAGAAGTGTCCCGAGCAGCTACGAAACCCTGAAGAAGATCAAGAAAACCCTCGACCCGCAGAGGAAAGGGAAGAGATGGTCAGTACTGTACTCGGAGACTTCCCTCGGTCTTGGACACAAGTAAATGGCGCTGTTGTGGTACCCATCCTCACCTTCCTCCAGCCAGCATCCCAAGTGCCTATGGAAAAACAGGTAGAGCTGGAAGAGCAGCCGGTCCAGGAGGCAGAAGACCCCACACAAGCAGACCAGGAGAATCGACCCTCTGCTTATAGTGAGCCTGCCGTGCCCCTAGTGAGCCAAAGAGTCCGTAGACAGCTGCCCAGCTTACCTTTAACAGCTCCTACACCCTGTAGTGCAGGACCAGTTAGTGAGCTCCGTAGGTCCACTAGAGCCACTAGAGGCCAGTTGCCCGTACGTTGGAGGATCTAAAGTGTTTAGACTGTTTTATTAATATTTACCTGTTTACTGTTGCTTGTAAATAATTAGGTTTTTCCAGTTATTTTATAGGTATCTTTTGTAGATTTACTAGAACTTTATTGTATATATGTTTGGAGCGTAACCCAGGAACGGACTAAAGACTGTTAAAGACTCGGGGCAGCACAGACCCCTACCTGGTTACGGCTCCCTGTTCTTTGGTGAAATGGACACCCTTTTTGCTTCAAAAATTGCACCCGGATGCGGACACGCCGTGACCACTTTAACATGTTTTTCCTTATTGTATTGTTCCTGTTTATACCCTGTTATGTTTTCAAAAAATATGTTTAGTCCCGGAGTACTAAATTTTACTAGGGGGGAATGTGGAACCCCAGGGGTCTGGTTACCACAGTAATAGCAATGTTACGTCTGTGAGCAGGTGGGAGGTCTCCTGGTCAGGAATCCTAAGCATGCCACACCTCCTGCCCAGTCCTGGGAGGGGAAGAACTTCCCCTATATAAACTGGGGCTGAGGTGGGGTTAGAAAAAAGAACACAGACAGAGACAGAGACACAGTCTGGTCTGGTGTGGATCAGTTACAGGGAAAATAAGAACAGGAGCTCTGTAGGAGCAGGAGTGAGTGCCAGAGGCTGGAAGCTAGATAGCTCGCCTTGGCTGAAGAGATCTCATCGGACACGGAGTCCGAGGCTGTGGGGACTGTTCCATACCCAGCAGCAGAAACCGACCGGCAGGGGATTTCAGGTCCTCTGGCCAAGAAACCCGAGGGCACGGTCACACGCAAGGGACCAGCACCGCCGTCGTGGAGCGGAGGCTACCAGAAGGCCCCGAGTCACCGGCCATACGGGTGAGCACCACACGGTACACTCAGGGACGTGGGATACTTTTACCCGCTTCTAGCAAGGTAGCCAAGAAGAGTACAGTTAGTTGGGGAGGCCTACAACTCCGCCTGGCCAGGGGAGATCCTGTCTGCTCACGGACTGACCAGACCCCGACCGCTAGCCAGTACTCCCGGGAGGGTCTATCTTTGTCACCAGTAAAGACCCTGAACTACACCGCACCGTCTCTGAGTGGTTCCTGGTGCCTGAGTGCAATTCTACCATCCCCATCATCCACGTCCGCTGCCCTGAGGCCATACCCCTCCTGTTGGGGGTTACAGTACCCACGCTGCAGAACTGTACCACCGGCCTCAGCGGTCTGCCCTGCAGCGGCGGTTTCGTAACCGCATTCAACGGGTGGCGTAGTCGAACAATATCCCATCTGCCACTAAAAACATTGCCACTTAGTTTGACACCCTGGGCACGGACCGGGTCACCGCCACGAGGACTACCACCCCCAACAGATCCGGCTCCGGGTATTCCCCAAACATGGCCCAGGGGGCGCGTCATACTATCTTCGTGGTGAACAAACATCAAACCACTCACAAAATAGAGATGTGTTTGAAAAGCTTGTTAAGTGCAAGCAATTACTTCTTCACTTAGAAAAAAGCCAGTCAATTCCTGCTCCCTAAAAAAGGGATATTTTTTGGAAGGCTTGATAAAAAGCCTTTGAAATTGTTTACTCATTTTGAGAAAAGCAAACCTGTTGCATACCCAAAAATGAATAATTTAATTATTACTAGATGAGAATCCACTACTTGACTTTCAAAGTTACAAAGCTCCCTAAATAAAGTGATATTTTTGGGCACCTTATGAAAGGGGCAGAGCAAAGCATTGTAGTGCGCATGTTCCTGAACTCTTCGCCCTTTCCCAGTGCATGCACATTACAGTACTTTGCTCTGCCCTCCGTAGGGAAAATAGAAGTGTGTCTGCTCATGAGCGTGATGCAGGATACTGTGTGGATGACACAGGATGCGTCATCCACATGAAGCACGGAAGGAGGATAGTGATTGCAAAAAGAGTGGAGGAACCGGATCAGGACCATCGATGCCCATCGGACCTGACCGCTCCATAGGTGAATATAATAAAAGGTCTTTTTTGTGCTATGCACAGAGCATTAGGGACTTATATACAGCATTCTAGAATGCTGTATATAATGGTGTACAGGTGCTGGCCGTACTTTATATGGGAAAAACCTGGTGACAGGTTCCCTTTAATAAGGTTGTGCTTGCATTGAAGGAGCTCAATATAGTCCTAGAAAAACTCTAAGTATTATACACCTATTTTCAGAACAATTCAAATCTTTGAACTATTGAATTTGATTTGGTGCAAATTGACTTTTAGGAAAATTTGTCAAACCTGGCAAATTTGAATTTCAAAAGGCTCAATCATCTCCACTCATCAGCTATAAATAAAGGAATATGCTGTATAAAAAGAAACACAGGTATATCATTCCTTTGATTCTACGTTGACTAAAATAATTAAAAAATCCAACATACTAATATTAGTGCATCCTAACAATCTTAATAGATAATGTGACAGCATTGCATACTTTGACTCTTCAGTGAAGGCATGCATTAAAAATAGGCTTTTACTTCTTTTTATAGTGTGCAGTTTGAAAAACACGTGCAGAGGACACTGGAAAAATTGTGACACGCATAACAAAACTGAAAGAGGAAATCTCTTGACAGTGATTGAATTCTGGTGATCTTATCAGTGAAACAACCATCAGCTGCATTGGGTACTGGGGACCATCAAGTTGTCTCTTGGCAGTGATCAGTACTCTGCATGACATCGAAGGCACGCTATGTTAACTCCGGAGCTGAAAGGAGGCTATGAACTATGATCAGAGATAGAGAGCCATCCGTAGACATCTATTTTTCTATTTAGCCATTAATGTCAGAGATCTCATATCCCTCCCTGACTCAGTATTTGGTTGGAGGTTAAGGGTCTAGAACTGATTAGTAGGTTGTTATGGTACACATCCCTTCTTATCATCCTTACTGATAAACGCTATAATTCCTAGTCTATGTCACATTTATAGTTACATATTGAACTTGCACATTCTGATTAACCATTGTAGAATACAGTTACAAAGATAGTACACACCATCATCCACCTTTACTTTGTATGTAGTTACATTTTAGATATAACATTTTTTGGTTGAATTTATTAAGAATTGCATTTCTGCTCCACTTAGGCACACTGACACTGAATGCTTGCCTTTGTATTGTTCTCACCCAGACCATGCAGGAAGCTGACATTAATGCTCCCTGGTTGTTCACACTTGTTTACAAATAGGTGTAGGCAGCAATGCATAGTCCACACAGCCATGTTGCTTACCTGAAAGCTTATCAGGATGAAGTGTGTTAAAAAATTCATAAAGAACAATGCTTTTATTTTCAGGAGCAGTGTCCAGGGAAAGAGGCTTACAAATCAAAATGCTTCAGAAGAAGAACAAAACAATATGCTCACCACAGAAATGTGCTCCAGCAAGTAAACCCGCTATTCGATATTAATGTATATCAAAGGTGCTGTTAAATAATAAACTGGTATATTGGGCTGAATGCACAGATCTGAGAACTTCACATCATCTTCAAACTCTTTATTTCCTGTTCCATGTTATACAATGTGACAATATGTTGTCTCAGCATAAAAAATCAAAGTACACTTCTCTACAAAGCTCGTTACTTTACAAAGTACATTTCTTCACAAAGTGCAGTTCGTTTAAATTGTGCAAGCCGGAATTGTTCATAAAACAAATGAAATTACTTGCCTATTTCATTGTAACCATTGTAACAATCACATATAAAGGGGGTATTCAGTTATCTATAATATACTTACCTTGTAATGTCTTCACATCCTGTTCCATCCAGATGTGTCCGGATCCCAGAATTCCAAGCGGCAGAATTTTGATGGGTGTCTCAATATGGAAACCGCTGGTGGTACCAGCCTCTTGCGCGGTACCACCAGCGGAACACCGTCGCAAACATGCCGTACATGCTGCACATGCCGCCGCTGGGATCAGCCGAATGATTCACTGACCGCCGCCATCTTTGTACAGGAGGAGCGCATGCGCAGTTTTAATGTGACCGCCGCTATCTACCTGCACAAAGATGGCGGCAGTCTGATTTACTGCGCGGGGAGACAGCTCAAACGAGAGAACACATGAGGGGAGAAGACATCACAGGGGTGGAGAGAGAGAGCAGAAAAGAGGGAGAGAACATGGGGTACATAGGTCAAAGAAGAGAGCACATTAGAGGAGAAGAAAGCAGATGGGGGAGAGAGAAAGTGCACAGGGGGGAGAGAGACAGAGCACAGGGGGGAGACAGCTCAAATGGGACAGCACATGAGGGGAGAACACAGCACAGGAAGGAGAAAGACAGCAGACAAGTGGGATAGCACATGGGGTAGACAAGTCAAAGAAGAGAGCACAGACGGAAGAAGTCTGCACATGGGAGAAAGAGAGAGTGGATAGGTGGGTGAGCACATGGGGGGGGATTCTCAATGCTGCAAAGCCTGCCCCCATCATGACATTACCGGGCTTCCATCTAGTAAGTTAATATTTTTGTAATACTAGCCACAGCACTTCTGTAAAAACTAATCCATTGACTAGCATGACAAAATACTTACAGTATCATTGACTGCCAACACACAATGTTACTGGGCTACTTCCGGTGCTTCATGACAACTTTATTCAGCTGATCGGTATGGGTACCAAGAGTTGCCTCCCAACAATTTAGAATTCATGCCCTACCCTAAGGTTAGATCATCAATACTTATACTCTGGAAAACCAAGGGCAGCGTGACCTGGAGACTCTGCTGAGCAGTAAAGTTACTGATTCAAAAAAGAAGGCTAAGAGGAGACTCACAGTATAGAGGGATCATCCTTATTTACATTTACACGTGGAAACACGAGAAGCAATGGAATGAAACTGAAAGGGAGAAGATGCAGATTAGTCATTAGAAAAAAACTTTTTGACAGTGAGGGTGATTCATGAGTGGAACAGGCTGCCACGAGAGGTGGCGAGTTCTCCTTCAAAGGAAGTCTTCAAACAGAGGCTGGACAGATATCTGTCTGAGATGGTTTAGTGAATCCTGCACTGAGCCGGGGGTTGGAGATGATGACCCTGGAGATCCCTTCCATCTCTAACATTCTGTGACTCTATGCTACCCCTTTTCAGAGTCGGGGGGTCTCGAGCAGCACAGCATGAGCCGGAAGTGGCTGTTTGCAAAGACTATGGAGAGTCAGAACGAGGCTCCATTGGCTTTGTACGGAGGACTCAATGGACTTCGCTGGATTCGTTTGGACTACATCGGACCTGCGTGGGAACTTTTTTTTTAATAAAGTGGTGAACGATGGAAAGTGTGGGGGAGAGTTTATTTCATTTAAGTATTTTTTTTTGTGTGTGAGTGTTTTTTGATTACTTGGTAGTCTGATAGACATCTCTCCATTACTAACTTCTGGGCTTGATGCCAGAGGTGTTTTTGGACACTCCACAGATAACATCAATTCCAAAAACCATTACCTTTATTGCCAAAGTACCAGGGCAATCGGAAATAGCCAAAGGGAAGCACCAGAATTAGAACATCTCATGTGATGCTCCACTTCTGGAGTGGCTGTGCGCTGATATGTTTAGGCTGGGAAGGGACTAACAGCCCTCTGTTTTACTTTTGCTGGTTTCAGAAAATAGGGAAGACCCCAGAACGTCATTTTTTTCATTTAATATTTATCTAATATCTTTGCAGAACTTTAAAACTTAAAAATCAGTAATTTCATGAATACATTACATTGTGGTACATGTCACCCAGACTGCACATGGATGTTATCTGATGTTATCTGTGTGTGGGATCTGTTTTACATGGGCCTATAGACTCGTTTGGCTCCTTGTGATCTGTGCTGCCGGTAAATAATAGACATGTCTCCATGTGGTTCACATGGGCACATGGTCCATGTGAAAACACGGACATATAAGCAGTACCATAGATTATGTGTACGTGTCTCCGGTACCTGTGAAAACAGATACCACACGCACCTGAAACATGGACGTGTGAAGGGAGCATTATAGGGGTTTTCTGGGCACAGGTTTTATTGTTTGTCCAGGTCCTTACTTCCTCTGGTGATCTGTTCAAATGTAGAATATAGCTTTTTCCTTCCTTTGCTTTTAACGGATTATTATAGTAAAGTTGCATTTAGGCTATGTGCCCATGATGCAGAAATGCTCCGGATTTTTTCCTAAGCGTTTCTGCATCTCCCTGGCAGAAAAAACGTTCGCGGATTCTACATGCGTTTTTCCTGCCAGGGACATGCGGATGTGAAGCATTCTTCACATGCATTTCCGCATGCGGGTTGACAAACGCTTTCTAAGCAATTTTGGCATCACTTGGAAAGTGCTTGACAACTTGGTCACACTATATAAATCCATGCAAACGGCATGGATTTATATAGTGTGACCATAAAGAATGGTAAAAAATAAAAAAATTAATCTATACTTACCTTCTGATAGCCCCCGCAGTCTTGATTCGATCCGTCCTGGCTTGCCGGCAGCTCGCGGTACACTGAAGGACCTGCCGACATCAGTGATTGCGTGAGCCATCACATGACTAAATGACGTCAGCGCAGGTCCTTCCGTCCACCGCGATCTGCCATCAAGCGAAGACAAGGACACCGCGGGCCATCAGAAGGTAAGTATCATATTTATTTTTTATTTTATTCTTTTTATTACAGGTTCTATGGTACTTGGGTCTGAAGGAGAGTCTCCTCTCCTCCAGACCCGGGTACCATCCGCACATTGAAACGCATGGAATGCGCATCTACAGATGTAGTGATGCGTAATCCATGCATTCCAATGCAAGTCAATGGCAGCGAAAACGCAGCGCTTACGCAAAATAATTGGTAGTGCTGCGTTTTTTTCCGCAATGATAATCCACAGCGGAAATTTCCGGATTATCATTGGGGAACATGGCAGGCCTTCTACCAAGCATTTTTTAAGCGTTTCTGCAGTGGAATTGCCACTGCAAAAACGCTTAAAAAATGCATCGTGGGCACAAAGCCTTACACAGCAGAATGTGAATGAAGTTTTGTTAAAAATTATCTTGCCCTGTAAATAAGCTGACAATCACTCGAACGAGCAAAATTAGCAAAATGCTCATTTATTTGGTGAAATGATCTTTTGTGAGTCACAAATAATCAACGTTCTCATCAATGCAAACAAGACTCGCACTTGTGAGAACTAATGATTCTGAAGCCTATGCACGCTGAGGATTAGTACAGATACAGTACAGTACAGGTAGCTCAATCAGCATTGTGTAACATACCTGGCGGCGTCCTTGCATAGTTGTCCATCTCCCACTGTGCAAGAGCGCGCACTTGATCTCCAATCCAGAATGTCTCTCTGGCTTCCCTCCATGCTGTCTGTGTGCTGCTGCTTAAGGGCGGCGCCCGATCGCTTCCTGCTTCTTGTACCTGCTGTGGGCACACCCCTTGTGCATCCTCAGCCTATTGCTGTTTGTCATCTGGTATTTAAACCAGCTGCTCCAATTAACCCATGCCTGAGCATTGTGTTTCATTCAGTGTGTGCTTTCACTCTGAAGGTGCCAGGTCCCGTTCTGTGTTCTCTTGTCTGCCTATCCTGGAGGCTGTATTTCCAGGCCTGTCTGAACACGCTCCTAGCCTGTTCCTCCCGCCTTCTAGGGGCCAATTACCTAGACCCGCTCCTGTATCTTGTCTGTCCTGTCTGAACACGCTCCTAGCCTGTTCCTCCCGCCTTCTAGGGGCCGATTACCTAGACCCGCTCCTGTATCTTGTCTGTCCTGTCTGAACACGCTCCTTGCCTGTTCGTCCCGCCTCTCTGGGGGCCGTATTCCCAGACCCGCTCCTGTATTCCGCTGCAGTGTCGGTCTCCTCCGTACACTCAGTTCCAGTCTGAACTCTCTCCTATCTTTTACCTGTTTTTTCTCTATGTCCGTTCCTTTCCTTTTTCTGCAGAGTCTGAACTCGCACCTAACTCCTGCTTGTTGTCTGTTCTCCCGTTTGTGAGTTTGTGGTCCACTCGCTACTTCACTGCAAGTACCCTGTGGGTATCTGGCTCTGCCTTTCCCTTCCTGACTGTTCCGTGTGAACAGAGCCCTGTCCCCCCTGCTCTGCCTTGCTCACCGCTCCGGCGGTTCAAGCCTGCTCTGCCTTGCTCACTGCTCCGGCAGCCTTGCTCCGCTCTGACCCTTTTGCTCGCTGCTCCGGCAGCCTTGCTCCGCTCTGACCCTTTTGCTCGCTGCTCCGGCAGCCTTGCTCCGCTCTGACCCTTTTGCTCGCTGCTCCGGAAGCCTTGCTCCACTCTGACCCTTTTGCTCACTGCTCCGGCAGTCTTGCTCCGCTCTTATCCTTTTGCTCACTGCTCCGGCAGTCTTGCTCACTGCTCCAGGCGGCCTCGTCCTGCTCTACTCTTGCTCACCGCTCCAGGCGGCCTCGTCCTGCTCCACTTTTGCTCACCGCTCCAGGCGGCCTCGTCCTGCTCTACTCTTGCTCACCGCTCCAGGCAGCCTCGTCCTGCTCTATTCTTGCTCACCGCTCCAGACGGCCTCGTCCTGCTCTACTCTTGCTCACCGCTCCAGACGGCCTCGTCTTGCTCTACTCTTGCTCACCGCTCCAGGCGGCCTCGTCCTGCTCTACTCTTGCTCACCGCTCCAGGCGGCCTCGTCCTGCTCTGCCCTTGCTCACTGCTCCAGGCGGCCTCGTCCTGCTCTGCCCTTGCTCACCGCTCCAGGCGGCCTCGTCCTGCTCTGCCCTTGCTCACCGCTCCAGGCGGCCTCGTCCTGCTCTGCCCTTGCTCACCGCTCCAGGCGGCCTCGTCCTGCTCTGCCCTTGCTCACCGCTCCAGGCGGCCTCGTCCTGCTCTGCCCTTGCTCACCGCTCCAGGCGGCCTCGTCCTGCTCTGCCCTTGCTCACCGCTCCAGGCGGCCTCGTCCTGCTCTGCTCTTGCTCACCACTCCTGGCGGCCTCGTCCTGCTCTGCTCTTGCTCACCGCTCCAGGCGGTCTCGTCCTGCTTTGCTCTTGCTCACCGCTCCGGGCGGTCTCGTCCTGCTCTGCTCTTGCTCACCGCTCCGGGTGGTCTCGTCCTGCTCTGCTCTTGCTCACCGCTCCGGGCGGTCTCTTCCTGCTCTGCTCTTGCTCACCGCTCCAGGCGGCCTCGTCCTGCTCTACTCTTGCTCACCGCTCCAGGCGGCCTCGTCCTGCTCTGCCCTTGCTCACCGCTCCAGGCGGCCTCGTCCTGCTCTGCCCTTGCTCACCGCTCCAGGCGGCCTCGTCCTGCTCTGCCCTTGCTCACCGCTCCAGGCGGCCTCGTCCTGCTCTGCCCTTGCTCACCGCTCCAGGCGGCCTCGTCCTGCTCTGCCCTTGCTCACCGCTCCAGGCGGCCTCGTCCTGCTCTGCCCTTGCTCACCGCTCCAGGCGGCCTCGTCCTGCTCTGCCCTTGCTCACCGCTCCAGGCGGCCTCGTCCTGCTCTGCTCTTGCTCACCGCTCCTGGCGGCCTCGTCCTGCTCTGCTCTTGCTCACCGCTCCGGGCGGTCTCGTCCTGCTTTGCTCTTGCTCACCGCTCCGGGCGGTCTCGTCCTGCTCTGCTCTTGCTCACCGCTCCGGGTGGTCTCGTCCTGCTCTGCTCTTGCTCACCGCTCCGGGCGGTCTCGTCCTGCTCTGCTCTTGCTCACCGCTCCAGGCGGTCTCGTCCTGCCCTGCTCTTGCTCACCGCTCCGGGCGGTCTCGTCCTGCCCTGCTCTTGCTCACCACTCTGGGCGGTCTCGTCCTGCCCTGCTCTTATTCACCTCTCTGGGCGGCCTCACTCTGCTGTGTTTGTCCGCCACATCTGTGGTTCTGTTCCAGAGTCCCAGTGTGTACTGGGTCCTATCCCACCTGTGTTCCTACCTGCTAGTGCCTTCCTGTCTGCACTCTAGCCGTGCTTGCCTGTACCCCCCTGCCTGCAAACCCGCCTGCCTGCATACCAGTCGTGCCTGCCTATTCCCACCAGTCTGTGTGTGTGCCAGCCTAACCAGTCTGTTCCTGTATTCCCCTGTGTGGGTCAACAGCCGTGTCCGGGGTCTGTCCTGGAGTAGCACCTGGTCCCTCTGCTTGGTTCCTCCTTGGTGCACTGGCGTCGTATGCCGTTGTGCGACCCTGGTCGGATTGGGTGAATACCTAGTTACGCCCCTCCAGGCATTCACTCTCCGGCATGGTCCAGTGGAATCACACGCACACGCCACTCAGCCCGGGCGTGTGCATTACACATTGTATACTTTGATCTAGCAGTGTAGACAGACACTTGAATGACCACCAATTGGTAAAAATGTGCCAACATATTGTGAGGCCCTTCAGTTCATGTAAATGGCCCCTAAGTGTAGAGATGGAAGGGGTAGGACTAAACAGGCAGCTGCCTCTAAACGACAACCCAGCGGTTGGCACTCATAGCAAGTGAAAAAATCTGCTATATACAGGTGATCTGATCATCGCCTGTATGTAGTAGAGCCGATCAGGCAATCAGATAATTGCAGCTTCAAGTCTCCCACGTAGACTATTGAAACATGGAAAAAGTGTAAAAAAATGTTTTTAAAAATATGAAAGAAGTATAAAAGTTTAAATCACCTCCCTTTCGCTCCATTCAAAATTAAGTAAAAAAAAACAAACACACATACACACATTTGGTATCGCCGCGCTTAGAATCGTCCGATCTATCAGTATAAAAAAAAATTAATCAGATCAGTAAACAGCGCAACAAGAAAAAAATTCTTAACACCAGAATTATGTCTTTTGGTCGCCGCAACATTTAAATAAAATGCAATAACAGGCGAAAACATTGTAACTACCCCAAAATGCTATCAATAAAAACATCAGCTCGGCGCACAAAAAATAAGCTCTTAATCGGCCCGAGATCACGAAAAATGGAGACGCCAGGGGTCTCGGAAAACGGTGCCATTTTTTTTTTTTTAGCAAACTTTGGATTATTTTTTTACTTCTTAAATAAAAAAGAACCTATACATGTTTTGTATCTACAAACTCGTAATGACCTGGAGAATAATAATGGCAGGTCAGATTTAGCATTCAGTGAACATGGTAAAAAAAAAACAACTATAGAATTGCACTTTTTTTGCTATTTCACTGCACTTGGAATTTTTTTCCCATTTTCCAGCACACAATATGGTAAAACCAGTGATGTTGTTAAAAATACAACTTGTCCTGCAAAAAATAAGCCCTCACATGGCCATATTGTTGGAAAAATAAAGAAGTTATGCCTCTGGGAAGGAGGGATGCAAAAAACGAAAATGCAAAAACGGAAAATGCCCCGGTCATGCAGGGGTTAAAGTGTAAATTGTTGTATAATCACTATCGATGCAGATAAAAATGGCATGTTAAAAATAAAAAAAAACTAATTAAAACAAGTACAAACACTGTTAATCACAACAAATATGCTAACATGTCTGCAACATACTATAATAAACAAACTTTTATATAATTTCAGTTATTCCAGCTAAAGGGCCCAAACCATAGAATCGCAGTGCAATTCTAATCTAAGCAGGCGGTTAGGTTGATCACCATAATGGCAAAATTGACTTAAAAGGTTTTGACTCTTATTTGGACAAACCCTTCTTAAATGCTCTAGTCCCCTATGTAAAATAAAATATTATATTATATTCACCTCCCGCATCTGCACTGTTTCAGAGATGGCATCGCAGGATGTGCCAGTGGTTGTGTGGCATTGTTGTGCTACATGAGTGCTGCAGCCCATCAGCAGCTGCTAATTGTATGAGATGTGAGCGCCGATGGGCATATACAGAGGGCATATACAAAATACAAGGGCATATACAAAATATTTGATTCTGAAGATGATTAGATCATGACATAGTACTTGACAGCACCCAGACAAAATGTTTTGGCCAACTTTTCATATTTTCCATGTACTAGTATATCATGTAGATTATTACATCAGTGTCATTATCCAGTGGGTTTCCTCTGAGCTGAGTTTCCTATAGAAGACCTGGATTAGCTAATACAATTTACCATTTTTTATTGTTATGCAATTTTATACATTTATGATAATGAAAAAAACTCTTTAAGGGGATACAGAGTTAATACAGCATTGTAGTTTCATTCTCAAGATTGGTTAATGTCTCTGAATGCAAACCTCACTGGTCATAAAGTAATGGCATATCCTAGAGATATTGTTGGACCCACATTCATGTGCATTTCCTCTTCATTGGTCTCTGGCATGCACAGCACCTTTGTTGCTGGTGATCTGGGGGGACAGTGCTGCTTATTCTGGGACTAGAAGTACCAGCCAGACTAGGAACTGTTAGATACTGTCTACTTTCTGTGAGCCCATGTGCAACTCACATTATTTAACTCTGTCCATTTGACTACTTTTCACAAAAGTTTTTATTTATCGAAAAAAATTATATCAGTAATCGTAAATACTTGGTAATCAGTAGTGCCAAACATAATGTTACTGTTATCACAGACCACAAAAACTTATCACAACTTGAATTAGCCAAAAGCCTAAACCTTGGGCGAGCTGTATGAGCAAAATCCTCTCTTGTGACATTTAGAATTTGGGAGACATCCAGGAATCCCATGATTAATTATTCACAGGCTGTCCTGGGATCAATAATATAATACAATCAGGATTTTTTTTAGCTTTTTAGCCTATCATTGTATCAGATTGTACGGAATATGTAATTGCTTATGAAGTTTGGGCCTGAGTGCCAAATCACTAAGAATGGGCGAACCCGAACGGTAAAGATTGAACTCCGTACCAAACACCTAGTGTCCATGCACAGACGATGAACACAGACTTCTCCAGGAAGTCTGTGTTACTGTTTGGATTCAGCAGCCCGATCAAAGCTTGTGGAAAGGCTGCAGCGCAGCCAATCACCAAGCTTTCCTGAGTGGGTACTTTTGGCTCCATCACAGCCATGTCAAGATTGGCCGACACAGTGTGTAAAAAAAAAATTAAATAAATTAAAAAAAGACGTGCGATTCCCCTCTATTCTTGATAACTAACGCAAGTAAAGCTGACAGCTGAGGACTACAGCCCCAAGATGTCAGATTTATCTTGGCTGGTTATCAAAAATAGAGGGGTCCCATACTGTTATTCTAAATTATTTATTTAAATAATTTAAAAAAAACGATGTGGGGTTCCCCCCATAATTGATAACCTGCCAAGCTAAAGCAGACAGTTCGGGGTTGGTATTCTCTGGCTGGGAAAGGGCCATGGATATTTTTCCCTCCCCAGCATAAAAATAAGAGCCCGCAGCCGCCCCAGAAAAGACGAATCCATTAGATGCGCCAACTCTAGCGCTTTGCAATGCTCTTCCCACTTGCCCTAGTGTAGTGTCAAGTGGGGTAATAGTTTTGGAGTTGATGTCAGCTGTTTTATGTCCGCTGACATCAAGTCCAGGGGTTAGTAATGGAGAGACATCTATCAGACACCCCCATTACTAACCCCATAATCAAAAGTAATAAAGGCACAGACACTATTATCCCACTTGCCCTGGTGGGGTGGCAAGTGGTGTAATAGTATTGGGGTTGATGTCAGCTTTGTAATGTCAGCTGACATCAAGCCCAGGGGTTAGTAATGGAGAGGAGTCTATAAGACGCCCCCATTACTAACCCCATAGTCAAAAGTAATAAAGACACACACAGAAAAAAGTCCTTTAATTGAACAAAACACACAGAAAAAAGTAATTTTATAGAAATAAACACTCCCCGACCCTTTTATACTCATTTATTAATGTAAAAATAAAAATAGAAAATCACAGTATTCCTCACCTGTCTTCCGATAATCCATTTGCCCCACGACGTGCTCCACCTCTGCTATATCTGGTTGCATTGCTGAACAGTGGCATGATGCGAACGCTCAGCAAGACAGCTCTGCTGAGATAAGTGTATGTTTTACTGTACTTGTTAATAAAAAAAAAGAAAAAAAAGGAGTGGGATCCCCCATAATTGTCATAATCAGCAAAGGGAAAGCTTTTTACCCCAAGTTACAGTCACAGCTGCTGGCTCACGCTGTCATCTGACAACATGAGCCCGCTGTGCTCTGACCGGTGGTAACAATCTTACCACTGATCAGAGCCTGTGTTTTCCATGCAGATGACAGCATGGAAAACAGTCGATGTTCGGGCAGCCGAACCCAAATAGTATCACCAGGCTTTCGGTAAGGACCCCAAACTTTACTCTTCGGGTTTGCCCATCTCTAGACATTGCTAATGCTTTGTTTGCATTAAAGAGTTTGAAAATGGTTGAGTACAGTCCTAGGAAACCTCAGAGTGTTATACACATATTTTCAGGGCTATTCGAGTGCCTGTGATTTGATGCATTTTTTTTTTCGATGCAAATAACATTTTTTGGAAAAAAATTGTAAAACCTGATGAAGTGGAATTTCAAAAGATTCGATCATCTCTAGACTTTCCTATTGCTAAGATATGCCATCACTGATCTGTTGGGTCTGAATTTCAGTGCCCCCATCAATCCTGAGAATAAAGGGACCACAGCACTAAGCTTTGACTCCTCATCACTGGTTCTTTCTGTTGCAACTGGGCCTTCTATAGCACAACATAAAAATGTATACATCAATATTACATCAGTTACAGCGGGTGAAATAAGTATTGAACACATCACCAATTTTCCAAGTAAATATACTTCTAAAGGTGTTATTGACATGAAATTCTTACCAGATTTCAGTAACAACCCATCCAATCCACACAAGCAAAGAAATCAAACCATAGATGTCGATAAATTAAGTTATGTGTACTAATGAGAAATAACACAGGGAAAAAGTATTGAACACTCTGATTGAAATTTAGTTTTGTACAAAAGCCTTTGTTGGTGATGACAGTTTCAAAACGCCTCCTATATGGAGAGACTAGTCGCATGTATTGCTCAGGTGTGATTTTAGCCCATTCTTCCACATAAACACTCTGAAAATCCTGAAGATTCTGTGGGCTCTTTCTATGAACTTTAAGCTTTAGTTCCTTCCATAAATTTTCTATTGGATTCAGGTCAGATGATTGACTGGGCCATTGAAGCGTTTATTTTCTTTCTCTGAAACCAATTGAAAGTTTCCTTGGCTGTGTGTTTGGGATCATTGTCTTGCTGAAATGTCCACCCCCTTTTAATCTTTATCATCCTGATAGATGGCAGCAGATTTTTATCAAGAATGTCTTGGTACATTTGTCCATTCATTCTACATGAAGTTAGCAAGTGCCATATGCTGAAATACAGCCCCACACCATAATGTTCCCACCTTCAAGCTTCATTGTTGGTACGGTGTTGTTGGGGTGACATGCAGTGCCTTTTGGCCTTCGAATATGGTTTCTAACGAGGTGAATTTTGCTCTCATCTGACCTGAATATATTCTCCCAGTATTTCTAAATGTTGTTGAGCAAGCATTAAATGTGCTTGAATGTGATTTTTGTTCAGCAATGGGGTCTTGCATAGTGAGCATTCATACAGGCAATAGTGCAAATAATGCAGATGTGGTTCGTTTATTTCTATAAAATGTGTAAAAATTTTGTAAAAAGACAAAAAAATTATGTGTAAAACATAAGCATGCAGCAACAATTACAAAATGTTTTCTTAATTTAGCACATAGATACTTATTTCTTCTCATTTTAAGTCATTTTAATTTACTTAAAAAAGTAACAGTGAAGTGAAAAATATTAAATTTCAGGTAGAAAAGGTCAAGTGGAGCCACATACTCTTAATACTTATCCATAATTTTTTGTAAGTCATTTGTTAAATTTGTGTAACAGCTGCTAGAAATGTATCACTCATCATATAGCTAACTTTACAAATACTAAAATGTCTGATGTAGCCAATATCCAGCAAAGATTTTCACATATTGTCTACTACAACATTGAACATAGCCAAATCATTACAATTACAGGTTTTTAAAAAATAAGACAGTGCTTGAAATATTATTTATACGGTTCATAAATATTGTTCTATTCTAAATACACTGCTCAAAAAAATAAAGGGAACACTCAAATAACACATCCTAGATCTGAATGAATGAAATATTCTCATTGAACACTTTGTTCTGTACAAAGTTGAATGTGCTGACAACAAAATCACACAAAAATCATCAATGGAAATCAAATTTATTAACCAATGGAGGCCTGGATTTGGAGTCACCCCCAAAATTAAAGTGAAAAAAGACACTACAGGCTGATCCAACTTTGATGTAATGTCCTTAAAACAAGTCAAAATGAGGCTCAGTATTGTGTGTGGCCTCCACGTGCCTGTATGACCTCCCTACAACGCCTGGGCATGCTCCTGATGAGGTTGCGGATGGTCTCCTGTGGGATCTCCTCCCATACCTGGACTAAAGCATCCGCCAACTCCTGGACAGTCTATGGTGCAATGTGACGTTGGTGTATGGAGCGAGACATGATGTCCCAGATGTGACATATATAAATATATGAATTTTTGGTTGTATTTTGTATTGTTGTATTCAATATTGAAGAAGCCCAAGGTGAAATGGCGTCATCGGGGTAAATCACAGTCTCATCTTCACGAGCTAGACATTGAGCCATGTAAGTACTCTCCTTAGAACTATTATGCTTGCTGTCTGTGAACTCTGAATGAATTTGCCTTCATATGCATAGCACCTTACCCATGAAATTAACTAATTGTTGCTGATTTCATTCCCCCATTTTTTGACATTACGTTGTCTAAAATACAAAATACAACCAAAAATTCATATATTTCTATACTTTTCAATATATTCATATTCATATATTTATATACCTTTCAACACAGAGAGGAAAAACTTTTTCAACTTGCACTTTATGTTTATGAATTTTTGAGTAAGGGGATTTAATTTATATTCTCTTTTTCAGCACTTTATCATTAGGGAATGAGTGCAATAGAAATGGAGTAGAGTATCTTGACACGATTAATTAAAGGAGACAGCCTACTATAATAATACAAGCTTGTAATTGAGATTTGACTGTGTGATTTTTTGAAAGTATCTTTTTTTTATATAATTTTTTTTTCTTTAACAATTTATTGGAAATAAAAATGATTTAATTTAAATAATTGTGTTCATATCTTCCTTGAAACTTGGCTGATCCAACTTGAGTTTATTTGTTGATATTGAAAAAAAACAGCGTAGTAAATTTACAGTAGAAAATTTTATTCCAGAGATGATTCTAAAGTAAACATTTTCTGTGATTTTTGGTGAATCTTGGTGCAAGGTTGTATTAAGCTTGATTTACTTAATTGAAATCTTCATAAAATCTATTTTTTAAAAAAAATATCTTGTTGCTTTTGCTGTCATTCATGATGTTATGTTTTACATTTCCCTTATATATTCTGTATAGGTAGTAAATGTGTTTGTTTAAAAGACTGTACGTGCAGTTTTTTGAAGGAAGCAATTTTATTGCAAGTCACCTTTTTACCATATTACTACATAATTGTTCAGAACAGGAATTCCCTTGATTAAAGAGTAGAGATGAGCATTGTTCGACTCGAACTGTTCGCCAATCTCAAATTCGAGCTGTTTTGGGCGGTGTTCGAGCCGTTCGGCGAACACGAACGATTTGAAAAAAATTCGGCTGTTCGAGGTTATGTTTGATAAGTGTTCGTGCACCAAAATCATAGCTGGATTTTTTCTCAGTAATGATGAAAATTAATGTTAATACGCAGTTTGAGTGTACAGCGGGGCGGGGGGAGGGGCAGGGGATGGATCTCTGCAGGAATAATGAAGATCTCCATTTTTTTTTCTCTTTCCCGCATTTACAATGGGGAGGTGCAATCTGTCAGCCTATCAGCAGCGCACACACGGAGCGAACTGCTTTTTTTCACACAAGCAACGGCATGTGTCATTGGCAGTGTATGTCACATGTCCTTACCCTATAAGACCCAGCAATTTTCCCCGTCGCCACCATTTTCTCACTGCTGCAGCTGCGTGTTAGACGGCACCGCTGTTGCTGTGTGCGCTATACTTTGTTAATTTCATGCCAATTTTCGCACAAATCTACAGATAGCTTGGGAGTAGGGGAGAGTTGTGATTGCAGTCCTTTTAAGGACTAGGTTACATCATTTCCTACGACTTTTATTAGGCAGGTCTGTGCTCTTAAATAGATAGGTTGGGAGAAAAGACTAATTGTAATTGCAGTCCTTTTCAGGGCTAGGTTACATCAGTTCCTATCAGTTTTTGCCAGGCAGGTCTGTGCCAGTGCTGTGCAAGTTTTTTTCACAGCATTTGGGTAAATCTAGCAAAGCAAACCCTTTTTGGCCTATTGCAGAGTGTGTTAGTCAGTGGAGTAGCCTATCTGTGTTGCAAGCTACACCACCTGTGTATCGAATACAATTTTTTTGCTGCACCTAGTGAAGTAAAACCTTTTGGACATAGCATCATTCTATTAGTCCATCTATACTAACCTCCACCAGGGTGCAAATTAAAAATATTTTTTTCTGCATCTAGCTCTGAAAAAATATTTCAGCTTCTAGCAGTGTGTGGGACTTGTTCTATTGGTCCATCTATACTGACCTCCATCAGGTTGCAAATTCAATATAATTTTTTTCAGCATCTAGCTCTGAAAAAAAATTTAGGCTTCTAGCAGTGTGTGGGACTTGGTCTATTAGTCCATCTATACTGACCTCCATCAGGTTGCAAATTCAATATAATTTTTTTATGCATCTAGCTCTGAAAAAATATTTAGGTTTCTAGCAGTGTGTGGGACTTGTTCTATTAGTCCATCTATGCTAACCTCCACCAGGTTGCAAATTAAAAATATTTTTTTTCTGCATCTAGCTCTGAAAAAATATTTAGGCTTCTAGCAGTGTGTGGGACTTGGTCTATTAGTCCATCTCTACTGACCTCCATCAGGTTGCAAATTCAATATAATTTTTTTATGCATCTAACCCAGCCCATACTTTTGGCCTAATACCACAGTTTGGCCACTCAGCTCTGCTCAGTTCCCATCCATTGGTTTTTTGTGCAAACAACTCCAGAGTTGTGAATTAGTTAACCACCAAAATGAGTGGAAAAAGGCCTGCTGCTGGTGGAAAGGGGAATAGGCGTGTTGGGAAGGGGAAAAAAGGTTGTGTCCATGGAGTAGTTGTTAAAGCAACAGTAACATCTGCAGAAGAAAGACCATCTTCCAGCCAAACTAAAATGTCTACTTCTTTTAGCGGACAATGTGATAAGATCCCTTTCTTACGGCCGCGCCAATCGCTACAAATTCCAAATGAGGCACAAAAACAGCAGGTGCTTCAACGGATATCAAGTGCTCCTTTAAGTGGTCTCTCCTCCACCTCAACTTCAACATCACAAATACTCCAGTCCTCAGAGTTGTCACCCCAATCGCACTTGCTTCCTCACAGCTCCCAAGTCTCCAGCTGCCCGTCGGAGTATGGGGTAGAACAGATGGTTGAGTCTGCAGAGCTGTTTATTCAGAGGTCGGCTCCAGAGCTTCTGTGAATACAGACGAGGAAATGATCTGCACTGATGCCCAGAATCTTTAGGAGTTGGATCCAGGACCAGATGAAGAAGGTTCTGACCATAATGTAGACCCTTGTTCCCAAACTGTAACTCCTGTTGGTGGAGACAATGAGGAAGACGATGATGAGACTCAAATACCTGATTGGAGCAACAACTTTAGTATTTTGTCAGGGCAGGAACAGGTTGGCTCTGAGGACGACGGGTGTGATAACAAACAGGGTGATGATGAAGAGGTTGGAGATCCCACTTACTGTCAACCCACAGTCAGCCAAGAGATGAGGTCAGCAGAGGAGGTGGAGGAGGATGCTAGTGACAACGAGGTCAGGTTGCGCCTTCCTGGACAGAGACGTAGTACTGGAAGCACGTCAACAACTGCATCCTCAAAGACAACTCTACCTCTGACCACAAGTCGTGGTGGCTCTTCTTGTCGCTAAGCCTTGCATAGCCTGGGCATTTTTTCAGATCGATAAAGATGACCCAACTCGTGTTATCTGTAACATTTGTCAGCAAAAACTGCATGAACCGGAACATGGATATGAAGCATAAGTTGCAGTGGGAAGCTCACTGAGCTACAATGCGGCCTAGCCGGCCGGGCCAACCACCGTCTGCCACATTTTGTGCATCCGCGGCCTCTTTATCCTCTGTGACTGGGGGGACAGCGGTCACACCTGTTTTGGGACGCAGACCTGCCTCCTCTTTACCCGCAACAGCCAGCGTGATTGGCAGGTCATCATTTTCTTTGGAGGTGGAAACACCAGCTGGTGTTGAGCGCTGTCCGACATCGATAGCACCACCTTTGGATCAAGGCTACCTAACATGTTCGCCTGCATGTTCCTCACAGACCGGCAGTTTGCCGGGGACACCCTTCTCAACCCCGTCTATGCACAACAGCCAGCCCTCGTTCCCTCAGATGTGGACAAGTAAAAGACCATTTCCTCCTAGCCATGAGAAAGCAAAGAAGTTGAATTTCACCATCTGCAAGTTCTTAGCTACAGAAATGCTGCCTTTCCGCCTAGTGGACACAGAGGATTTTCGAGACCTTATGTCCGTCGCAGATGCCCCAGTACCAGATGCCCAGTCGGCACTACTTCTCAAAGAAAGGTGTGCCTGCGCTCCACCAGCATGTCGCACACAACATCACCGCTTCTTTGAGAAACTCTGTGTGTGACAGGATGCATTTCACCACAGACACTTGGACGAGTAGGCATGGACAGGGGCGTTACATGTCACTGACTGGGCACTGGGTAACTATGGTGACAGCAGGACAAGGGGCTGCTGTCCAAGTCTTGCCGTCCCCACGAGTTGTGCGTCAATCCTCTTTATCTCAAAGTTCCTCCACTGTTTCTGCCTCCTCAACCTCCTCTCGGTCCTCCATCTGAACCCAAAGCCTGTCTGGTCATGCCACAAGCTTTCTAACTGCGCAGAAGGGATCCTGCACACCTCCTTACTATGCTGGCAGCAGGGCTCAACGTCATCAGGCGGTTTTTACTTTGAAATGTCTGGGAAATGTGAGTCACACAGCTGAGGAGTTATGGTCAGCTCTGGAGAACCAGTTTCATGAAAGGTTGTCTCCACTGGACCTGAAACCAGGGAAGGCCGTGTGCGACAATTCTGCAAACCTGAGTGCGGCCCTTCGCCAGGGCAATGTCACACACGTGCCTTGTATGGCTCACGTGTTGAACGTGGTTGTCCAGCAATTTTTAGCCCACTATCCCAGACTAGATGGCCTTCTGCAGAGGGCACGGTCGCTGTGTGCTCACTTCCGCCGTTCGCATCCCGCAGCTCAGCGACTTACATCTCTACAGAAGTCGTTGGGCCTGCCAATTCACCGGCTAAAATGCGATGTGCCTACCCGGTGGAATTCAACTCTGCACATGTTGCAACGACTGTGGCAGCACCGACAAGCCCTGGTGCAATACGTTCTGACGTATAGCCTGGGCCAACGAGATCCAGAGGTGGGGCAAATCACGCTGTAGGAGTGGTCTCAGATCAGGGACCTATGCACCCTTCTGCACAGTTTTGAAATGGCGACAAAGATGTTTAGTGCTGACAATGCTATTATCAGCATGAATATTCCGGTGATTTAAATGCTGGAGCACATGTTAAACAGAATTCGAAGTCAGGTGGTGGCACAAGAGGAGGTGGATTAAGTAGAGGAGGAGGAGTTGTATGCGGAAGGGCTAACATCTGCAAGGTCCAGACGGTCGGCAGCACCAAGGCGGCAGGCATGTGAGGGTGGGGGAGATGGTTTTACCAGGGTGCATGGTAGCAGCCAAACTAGTGAGGATGGTGCAGGAGCCCAGGATGAAGTGGAGGACGAACTGATGAAGACTCATCAGATGATGGAGACCTTGATCACATTTCTGCTGTGCGAGGTTGGGGGGAGAGGACAGAAGACGAAAGCATGATTGTTACCTCGCCACCAACACAACAGGGACTTGGTGCTCCTGGATGCGCAAGACACATGAGTGCCTTCTTGCTGCACTACCTGCAACATGACCCTCGAATTGTGAGAATTAGAAATAATCCTGACTACTGGGTTGCCACACTGTTAGATCCCCGGTACAAAAGTAAATTTGCAGAAATTATTCCTGCCATAGAAAGGGATGCACGCATGCAGGAGTATCAGCAGAGACTGTTGCAGAACCTTACATGTGCTTTTCCACAAAGCACCAGTGGTGTACTTAGTGAATCTCATAGTTCCAACGTGCCAACTGTGGGACCGTTGAGTGTTCAGCACTCAAACCGTAACAGAAACACAATATCTGCTGGTAACATCAATTTTGCGGAATCATTTCACCACTTTTTTAGCCCATCCTTTGCAAGGCCACAGGAGACAAGAAGTCTGACACATAGTCAACGCCTAGAGACGATGGTACATGAGTATCTCCATGTAAACATTGAAGCCATGACTGTGTCACTAGACCCTTGCTCTTTTTGGGCTTCCAATCTGGATAAATGGCCGGAGCTCGCCACTTACGCCTTGGAGATCTTGTCATGCCCCGCAGCCAGCGTTCTGTCTGAACGTGTGTTCAGTGCTGCTGGTGGTGTGCTGACAGATAAGCGCACGCGGCTCTCCACTGATAATGTAGACAGACTCACGTTCATAAAGATGAACAAATCATGGATCCGAAACGACTTTTCTACCCCTGTGTCATCCTGGGGAGAGTAAAAGCTTGATGATTTGTTAAAATCACCTCACCAACTGTTTTAAGCTTTAAAATTACTAATCATGTTTATCTGTATCTTGGCTGGAAAATAATTTGGGCTTTGTAGCAGTGTGCAGTACTGATTCTATTAGGCCATCTATACTAAGCTCCACCAGATTTAAAATTAATAATAATTTTTAGCTGCATCTAGCCCGGAAACTCCACATACATTATGGAGTTCATCTTTACCCCTTCAGGGATCCTAAAGGGGCCGACAATCTCTCTCCCCATGATTCCAGCCCAAAACATTACTCCACCTCCTCCTTGTTGGCACCATAGCCGTGTTTTCGTGGGGTGTCCATCAACAAGCCATCCTCCACTCCATCCATCTGGACCATCGAGCGTTGCACGGCACTCATCGGTGAACAAAACAGTTTTGAAGTCAGTCTTCATGTATTGTTTGGCCCACTGGAGCCGTTTCTGCTTGTGTGCAGTGGATAGAAGAGGTCGACAGGATGGCTTACACACAGCTGAAAACCTCTGAAGGACTCTGCATCTTGTTGTTCGAGGGACGTTGGAGGCACCAGCAGCTTCAAAAACTTGTCTGCTGCTATGACAAGGCTTTTTTGCCGCTGCTTTTTTAACCTTACGTAATTGCCTGTAGGAAAGAGTCCTCAATTTTCCCTTATCAGCACGCACACGTGTGTACTGTGAATCAGCTACATACTTCTTGATTGTGCGATGATCAGGATGAAGTGTCTTGGCAATGTTGATTGTAGTCATGCCTTGACCTAAACACTCCACAATTTGTTGCTTCTCGGCTGCCGACACATCCTTTTTCTTTCCCATTTTGGCAGAAAATGTAGGCTGCTTAATAATGTGGGACCGCCTTCTTAAGTAGTCTTGCCTTTCATTGGACACACCTGCCAAACTAATTAGCACAGCTGTCTGCAATTGCTTACAGTGATATAAAGAGCCCTGACACACATCACCATCAATGAGTTTAACTGACAAACAAATTCTTCCCTTATCACTCCTAAACACTTTTTGCATAATAATTTGGAACACAGTGTACATGTGCTTTTCCACAAAACACCAGTGGTTCATGTAGTGAATCTTACTGTTCTAACTTGCCAACCGTGGTCTGTATGGAGTTGTTCTATAAAGGGCCCAAAATTAAGATAACACAGACGGGAGAGGTCTCTATGAATAGGAATTCCTAAGTATTTGATACCCAGTGAGGGCCAGGCAAAGGGAAAGTTGGACTGGATGGAATCCTGTATGGATTTGGGGAGGGAGACATCGAGGGCCTCAGACTTCGCTGCATTGATTTTAAAATTTGACCATGTAACAAAGTGATCTATTTCTGCCATAACAGCAGGGATGGATTTATGTGATTGAGTGATATATACTAGGACATCATCAGCAAATGCAGAGCACTTGAACTCGGTGCCTCCCACCTCAATCCACCTAATATTAGGGTTATGGCGAATTGATGAGAGCAGGTGCTGCATCACTAGGATGTATAAGAGAGGGGACAGAGGACATCCCTGCCTTGTCCCATTGGTGATTATGAAAGGTGATGAAAATGTTCTGACGCGCCCCCTGGGCCTTGGGACACCCAGAGCCGGACCCTTTTTGGTGGATGCTGGGGGTTGTAGTCTCCGTGGCAGCGACCCGGTTCCGTGGCTCAGGGCGGTCAAACCAGTGGCGGAACTATTTATGTGGTTTTGATGTTTAAATGTCTAACTACGCTACCCGTTGATTGCGGTCTGAGTGAACCGCCGCTGCAGGGCAGACCGCTGAAGCTGGTGTCGTGGGTGCAGCAGAGCGTATTATAACTCCCCTCGGGAGGAGTATAGCCTCAGGGCAGTGTATACGGAGGATGGGGATGATGGTGCAGGGCAGCAGCAGTAACGACACAAAGTCAGTGATGCAGTCTAGAGCCTTTACTCACAGTTCTTATTATCCAGACCACTTCTGCAGGTAACGGCTGCCCACGTCGTACTGTGCTCACCAGGTGAGGGGCTCAGACAACTCCCAGATAACTTTGGAGTGCTTCACAGGACCCACTTTGTGTGTCCTTGGTCTGGCCTTTCTTACCAACGCTTCTGTCCGGCTGCCTCGGGCCTCCTCTTAGTAAACTTGGCGCCAGTTTCCCTGACCCTATGTGGTGCCTTCCTAGCGGGTGTAGCGAGGGGCTGCGCCACATAAAATGTCACAGCCTCCGGTTTATAGCTGAGGGTCGTTTCCCGCCTCCACTAGTTTCGGGGACCAGTCTCCCCCTTTGGCCTGACCCCTCCACGCAGGTGGATTCAGGCGTGCGGTGGTGACTTGCCCGTCCGCACCCCTGGGATCCCTTCGTTCCTCGTTCCTGGAGCCTTCTCCGCTCCTCTTCCTTCCTTCTCCCTCTTCCAGGCCTGGGCCTCTGTTACTAGGCCCGCCTCCGGAGCAGAGCTCATGCAGAGCCCCTGCTCCCTGTCACTTCTGCTCAGACTTCTCTGCACTGAACTAAGATGGTGCCCACCTTTTATACTCCCTTCTCAATGCACCCAGGAACTGCTTCCTCCTGCTCCTGAATTACAGGGTTCCCCTTCCTCGGTGTTCACTCCCCCCACTCCAGCCAGGGACAGGGACTGTCGTGCCCATCTCAGGGGCATATTGGTCGCCCTGCCCCACGGCAATGTGGTGTAATGCATGCAGGTGTCGGGGTCCTGATCCAAACTCCATCCTTACCTGAGAGTGAGATATCACACCTCTGTGTGAGGTGCAATACCTCTGTAGCAACCGAGCCCTCGGTGTGCTACAGTTCCATTTATCTTCAGCCTAGGTGATGTATTGCGATACAGGGCGTGATTTTGGCTATAAAAGGGTCCCCTAGACCCCTACCCCAAGCTTTTTAAGAGAATAATAAAGGGTGTGCCAGGAGACTCTATGGAATGCTTTCTCAGCATCCAACGAGAGTATCTAATTACAAATTTTTAACTGCATCTAGCCCAGGAAATACTTTGTGCCTAGTAGCAGTGTCTGCTAGTCAGCGGATTATCCCAGCTGTTAAGCAAGCTATACCACCTGTTGTTTGGACACTTAATTTTTTCAAAGGAAATGCTTCGGGCCCCCGGAATACTCAGTGAAGAGCATCGGGAGGCACCCCAAGGCATAGGGGCTAGGACTTGCGGTAGGACGCCTTGCGGTGGACAGCCGAGCTCGATCCTTACAAAAGCTTTTTAACTGCAGCAGCTTTAGTGGACGCTACTGGAGCTGGAATTACGCGGCTGCTGGCATGAGACTTGCCCTCCAATAGATCCTTGTAATAGGATTTAAAGTGTATTCATTCAAATTAGAGAGACAATTTAAATGAAAAAGCTTACACCTGCCTCCACCACAGGGGGGCTTGCTCGACCCACCAGCGGACAGGCACCAGTATTGGGAGAGGGGGGCTGGCTGTCAGGGTCCACCGCAGCTCTGGCACAAACCCGGCGACACGGAGGTCGCACAGGCAGGAACGGACTGGCGGTATCAGCTTCGCACTTCTTTGGTTTTAGAAGGGCATGATATGCCTATATCTGTGTCTCCCCCTCCTTTTACTCCTCCACCTCTTTTCTTTTCGCATGACTATATGTACTTGTCACTTTTCCATGTGTTAGTTGTGTCTTCTGAGCAGTTTGTCAGCTTTTGGACACCTTTGAAGGTGTTTTCTATGTGTTTCTATGTGTTTTAGTTTGCCTGCCATTGGTTTTAACGGTGTTCGAAGGTGTTCGACGAACAGTTCGGCGAACATACGGGTGTTCGACGAACCGAACCGAACTCGAACACTACGGGGGTGGCTCAACACTATTAAAGAGGTTATCAGGGACTTTTGTTTAGTTTTTTCCTATGGGGCTAATAACTTGCAGACAGATAGTTGCTAAGTACCTGCCTGTTCTGCCTTGTGTCAATCTCTTTCAACTCTTCTGCTTCCTGTGATGTCAATTCAACAGAGCAGATCCCTCTCTTCAGCTCTGCTGTGTTGATGGGGCATCACTGCCAATGATATGCTGATTGACAGCGGTTTTCAGCTGAATTAGTGGGAGGAACTGGCAGTCAATTAGCATGAATTCAGCAATGACACACCTTCCACAGAGCAGACGAGAAGAGAAAGAACTGCTCTGTTGTCATGAGATCAAATAAAGAAGAAGAATCACCGCCTGAGCCTGTAGAGATCATTGCAAGGCAGAATAAGCAGGTAGATAGCAATTACCTTCAGGTAAGTTCATAGCCCTATAGATAAAAAGACAAAAGTCCTGGATAACCACTCATTGCTATTAAAAATATGTTTTGCTTTGTGACCAAAGTACTAAGGTGGTTTCAAAGAAAGCATTTTGTTTTCCTTATAAACCCCATAGTTTCTGTGGAATTTTTATTTTCATATAGTTTATTTATTAGCCAAAATGAATGCGAAACAAACAAGAAGAACTTACATTTTTTCTTCCTGAATCCTTGTTTTACTTTTACAAAAAAACGTACACCTCAAGTTGCACCAAAAATTACAATAGCGTGTATTTTAGTTTTTTATTTGAATAATCTATTTGTAAAACCACCGCTAGGGGACTTCAAAAGTGTTATGTAGCATCACAATACCGATGGAACACTACCAAATATTAATAGTAGGAATGTTCTCTCTGCATACATTGAAAATCAGCCCTGTCATTGCCCTGAACTAAATTGAGTAGGAAGCTTTATTAGCTGCTTAAACAGTTTAAACTTGAAGGGAAATTAATTGAATTTTATTAAAATATGACAATTTCTTCTGAACATCCAAACATAGAAATAATGAACAATGGTCTCATGGGAGAAAGAGTCAATAATGCCTACTTAACAGCACATTAGCCCTAATTCATACTGCTGAATGGTTGAAACAAATAACCTGATAGCAGGAAATACTAAACTGCTGTATACATCATTGCATGATTCTATATGTGCTTTCACATTCATTTCATAGAAATCACTATACTATCTTGATTTCAGTTGAAATATTTGGATGATAATGATAGAAATAGATGCAGTGTTTCATCAATGAACGTTGAAAAGTTCATATGTTTGGTACAAACAAGTTCAAATTGTAATGCCTATACCACTGCATATGTGTGCCACTAACTCTTCTTATAAAAAACAACCTTCATACAATGTAGTATATGTTTTGGCTAGACCTGGATGTTTTTTTCAAGTAATGTTAACTGTGCATTTCAATACAGCTAAAATCTAAGTTATTACAAATTTCTCCACAAATTTAAAGTTCCCAAAATACTGCCAATTTCATTTGCTGGTGTGCAAATGTCGAAGCATGACATATTGACACCAAAATACAACAGACCCAGGCCATATGAGACTGCAGTCAGTGTCTCATCACATCTCCTATACAGCGACGGCTTCAGCTTTAAACTGTGAACACTCTCTGAGCTGCGCAGTTCACTGCTGTAGGTGGAGCCAGGCGCCATCTTATTGTAGCCCAGCGATGTCTGCTCAGCTGCAATTTCCTCATGTCATCGCTAATTACAGCAGCGTCATGAGGTCTAGGCTCCACGGCAAGCTGCAGTGAGAACATGTAGGCAGCCTAGTATCGCACTACTATTGACAGCTGTCCAACCTGTTCACACCAATTGCAAAAGAAGTTACCTCTGCAGCCCTTCTTTGAGAGGCAAGAGAAGGACTGTGGCAGTGACTTCTTACAGCGGTGAGAACAGGTCGGTATCCTGGCACTAGTAGTACAATACTAAGCTGCCGACGTGTTCTCACCCAGCAGTGAAATCATCCCTTTGAACACTGCATGAGCACTGGGCACGGACTATATCGTAAGCAACCACATGGAAAAGCTCACGAAGAGAGATGAATTTTAGCAGCAATAAATGAAATTTCTTTATTTCTTGTTGGGTGTACAAAAAAAACTTTAACTTACTACAAATCTATTAAAATTAATTTATAAATATATTATAAATATATAGCACCACCATATTCTACAGCACTTTACAGACATCATTACTGTCCCCAATGGTGCTAACAATCTAAATCCCCTAATAAGTAAGTTTTTGAAGTGTAGGAGGAACCATTAGTACCCAGAGAAGACCCACACAGACACAAAGAGAAGACACAGACTCTTTGTAGTTGCTGTCATTTGAACCTAGGGCACAACACTGTAAATTTACATGACCACTGATCCACCATTGTAGTGTAACTGACACTTCTGTTAAAGTATAATAATATGTTTTGACAGCTGGAATAAAAAAAAAAAAAAATCATTATCCATAGGCATATATCTACAAATAAAAATGACTCGCCCCCTTGGCCGTGGGGCACTCGGCAATAGGGAGACGATGGGGGTAGTAGTGGCAACCCGGTCCGTGGCTCAGGGTGGTCAGACCAGTGGCAGTCATTTATAAGTTTTAAGTAACGTCCGACTACGCCACCCGTGGATTGCGGTCAGTGCTAACCGCCGCTGCAGTGTAGACCTCTGGGGCAGATGTAAATGGGCAACTCCAAATAGTACAACTCCCTACGGGAAGAGTAGGGCCCCAGGGCAGTGTATGATGGATGATGGAGGGGATGATTCCAACCGCGTTAGCCAGGAAACGGAGGCCTCTTAAACAGTTCAGGGTCTTTATTAGAACAGGTATAATGACCCAGAAACAGGCCCGGCTAGGAGGGGGCCTGGATGTCTGAGAGCAAGTGGGAAGCTGGCCCTGGTCAAGGTGAGAGTGTCGGCCTACCGTGCTCTCTGTGCTCCTTCTGGCTATTTCCCTTCTGGTAATGTAACAGCCCACGTTCCTGAGCTCACCGTGTCCTCTGCCTGTATGGCTTGCAACTCGGGTCCCTTGCTACTCTCGGCCTGGTACGGCTCTGCTGGTCCCTTCTTCTGTGGCGGAGCCTCCGGGCTTCTTAGGCCAAGGAACATACAGTCCCCTGCGGACTGGTTATCTGCTGTAGGATGTGAAATCCTCACAGCCACAGACACCAAAGTCTGGTGGATTAGTTTCTTTATCTGCCAGGACAGACTCACTTCGCCTTTTGTCCCTGGCTCGTGGCTCTCCTTCTGCCACACGTCCTCTTAGGCTGCAACACAACTGTCTGTCCCTGCTCTGGGACACCTCTCAATCCAGAGACAGGTTGTCCAGTTCTCCCTAACCCTGCCCCCAGCTCCATCTTTTATAGGGGCAGCCTGCTCCCCCTACTGGCCTGGGACAAGAGGTATTGCATGCTAATGGCCCTTGACTAGAGGACCTCCCCCTTGCTCTCAGACACAGCTTTATTATACATTTGTGGCATCCAGGCCAGGGTAACACATTCCCCCCTAGTAAAATTTAGTACTCCAGGACTAAACAATAAACAAAGACAATATGCATGACCATAAAACATCAGTAGACAAACGACGCACAGGTTGAGTTCTTAAGGTCACAGTGTGGTCTGTGACCGGGTGTCCATTTCACCAACACAATGGGGAGCCTTAACCAGGTGGGGGTCTCTCCTAGCCCCAAGTCCTTTACAGTCTTAGTTCATTCCTTGGTTAGGCTCCGAACGCAGTCCATACAAAGTCCCGGTTATTAAAAGTCCATAACCTTTGAGTCCGTACGGTAACTGTAAGAAACTGAAATACACAATTACTAATCATGCATGTAACTTTACAAACATTTCAACACTTGGCAACAGGGTTATTTACAGTTTTAGTGCACCCTATATTCTCCAGCGAGCGGGTATCTGCCCCTTTGTGCTCCTGGTTGAGCTGCGTAACCCACTGTCTGGTTGTGGACCGACCTTGTTTTCTTCACTACCATTTAGGGTACAGTCACTGGCTAGACTTATAGGCAGGGCAGGCAGCTGTCTGCGGGTCCTCTGGCTTACCGCAGGCATGGCAGGCTCACTGTCAGCAGAGGGTTGATTCTCCTGGGCTGCTGGTACCGGCTCTTCTGCCTCTGGAACTGCTTGCTCTTCTTCACCTTCCGGCTCTGTTGTAGGTTGTTGCTGAACCGGTTGCAGGAAATGCAGGACGGGTACCACTATGGCATTGTTTATTCGAGTCCAGGACTGAGGGAATTCTCCGAGAACGGTGCTGATCATTTCTTCCTTGTCCTCTGCGGGTTCAAGGTCACTTTGATCCTCTTCTGCACTACGGAGTTGCTCGGGCCACCTTTTGAGGTGGTCTCTGGAGACGGTACTAGTGGTTTCTCCTCCATCCTTGGTGATCACGCACACCTTCGAGTTGTCGTGATCAAACTGCAGTACGGTGTAGGGTTCCCTTTCCCACTGGTCGTCCAACTTATGTAGCCTTCTCTTTCGCTTCAGGACCTGCTCACCAGGTTCTAGGGGACCAGCAGGGGCGTGTTGGTTGAAGAGTCTTTCTTGCCTTTCTCTCACCTGGGCCAGGCTCTTCTCCACACTCTCCTGTACCTTCTTGTACTGCAGTCGCCTCTCCGTATCCCAGTCCGCATCCGGGGAGGTGTCCGCAGGTGTTAGGACTCCCATCTCCAGATCTAGGGGCAGCTTACCTGGTCTGGCTCACATCAGGTAAGCCGGGGTGCAGTTTGTAGCGTTCACTGGGATATGGTTGTATAAGTCTATCAGGTCCGGCAGTTTTTCTGGCCACAGGCTGCGTTCCTCCAGGGGCAACGTCTTCAGGAGATCAATGACTATATTGTTCATTTTCTCACACATCCCGTTGGTTTGTGGGTGGTAAGGCATTGTCCGAATCTTCTTACAGCCATAGAGGTTGCAGAACTCTTGGAAGATTTCGGCCTCGAACGCTGAACCCTGGTCTGTCAGGACTTGTTCCGGATACCCGTGTGGACGGCAGTAGTATTGCTGGAATTCTCTGGCCGCCGTTTGGGCTGTCAAGTCTTTTACCGGGACCACCACTAGAAAATGGGAGTAGTGGTCCACGATTGTCAGGGCGTAGATGTATCCTGACTGGCTTGGAGCCAATTTGACGTGGTCCAGAGCGACCAGCTCAAGAGGCTGCTGGGTGACGATGGGCTTCAAGGGTGTCTTCTGGCTGGTGCGGTCTTTTCTCCTTAAGTTACAAGGGCCACAGTCCCTGCACCACTTCTCTACAGCCCCTCTCATGCTGACCCAAAAGAACCGTCCTCTTAGCAGGAACTCCAGTTTCTTCCAACCGAAGTGCCCCGCTCTGTCATGGTAAGCCCCCAGGACCACAGCTGCATCCCGCCTTGGGACCATGACTTGCCAGGTCAGCTCATGTGTCCGGTGGTTGACAAGTCTTCTGCACAGCTTGCCTTCATAGAGGAACAGCTTGCTCTTCTCTTTCCATAACTGCTTGGCTTCCTCTGGAGCATACGGATCTAAGCGGGCATCTTCCTGTGTCAGCAGATCTTTCACCAGGCGGATTGCAGGGTCACTATCTTGGGTCTCGGCCCAGCTGTGGTGAGGTAGGGGATTGATCAAAGCGGTTGTTAAATCTTCCTCCTTCACGCGGTGGGAGTATTGAACGGCCCCATACCGGGGAAACGCGGGGAGTTCTACCTCCTCCAGCTCTTCTGGGTCTTCGTCACCTTCAGGTAAGTGAGGCATTCTCGATAGGGTGTCAGCATTGGCATTGATTTTGCCTGCCCGGTACTTTATCACGAAATCATAATTGGAGAGACGGGCCATCCATCGCTGCTCCAGGGCACCAAGTCTTGCACTGTCTAGGTGTGTTAACGGGTTGTTGTCCGTGTACACAGTGAACTTTGCAGAGGCCAGGTAATTCTTGAAGCGTTCCGTTACGGCCCACACCACCGCCAAGAATTCTAGCTTGAAGGAGCAGTAATTCTCCGGGTTCCTCTCGTGGGCCTCAGCTTCCGGCTGGCGTACGCGATCACTCTTTCTCTGCCCTGTTGGTTTTGTGACAGTACGGCTCCCAGTCCCACATTACTGGCGTCTGTGTGGAGAATAAAAGGCTGGCCATAATCAGGGTAGGCCAGGATCTCATCCCCTGTGAGGGCCATCTTCAACTGGTGGAAGGACTTCTCTTCCGGTTTATCCCACTTGATGGGTGGCTTTTGGCTTCTGGACTTAGACTGTCCTATCAGGAGGTCCTGCATAGGAGCTGCCATCTTAGTGAACCCGGGGATGAACCTCCGGTAGTAGCCTACCAACCCAAGGAACTGCCTCACTTCTTTGATGTTCGAGGGGCTTGGCCAGCTCTTGATTGCTGTGAACTTGTCAGGGTCGGGGGCTGCTCCTTCCGCACTTACCACGTGCCCTAGGTACTGGACCTTCGGTTTCAACAGGTGACACTTTGATGGTTTTACCTTCAGGCCATAGCATGCTAGGGCTTCGAACACCTCGGCCAGGTGCTTTAGATGGTCCTCGTAAGTCTTCGAATAGACGATCACGTTGTCCAGGTAAAGGAGGACCGTCTCGAAGTTTCGGTGCCCTAGACAGCATTGCATCAGCCTCTGGGAGGTCCCTGGTGCGTTGCAGAGCCCGAAGGGCATACAGTTGAGCTCGCTCAGTCCCATCGGGGTGGTGAAGGCGGTCTTCTCCTTGTCAGCCTCTGCCACAGGAACCTGCCAGTACCCGCTAGTAAGGTCCAAAGTACAAAAGAAGTTAGCTGATTTTAGTGCGGCTAAAGACTCTTCTATTCTAGGCAGCGGATATGCGTCTTTGTGGGTGATACGGTTGATTTGTCTATAGTCCACGCACATTCTCATGGTGCCATCTTTCTTTTTTACCAGAACCAGGGGGGCTGCCCAGGGGCTACAGCTATCTCTAATGACCGCAGCTTCTTTCATTTCCCACAGCATACCCTTGGCGTTCTGATAATGTGCAGGGGGTACAGGCCTGTGTCTCTCTTTTATTGGTGGGTGGCTCCCTGTGGGGATGTGGTGTTCTATCCCTTTTACTCTGCCGAAGTCCAGCGGGTGCTTACTAAAGACTCTCTCGTACTCCTGTACCACCCGGTAGTCTCCTTGTTTTAGGTGCAGGGGAGTGGAGTCAGCACCCACATGGAGTTTCTGGCACCAGTCCTCCTTTTGTTTCTGGGAGCCATTACCCTCCGCCTGTGGAGATGGAGGCAAAGGCTCCACAGCCCTGATAGCTTTGTGTTCGACAGCAAACAGTTTGGCAAGTGTAGTGTACCTGGGTAAGTGTACCTCCCTCTCCCCAATGTTGGGAATGCGAACGGGCAAACTCCCTTGACGGACATCAACCACCCCCCGGGCTGTCAAAATGGTGGGCCTGCTGTCTGAGTACACGGGTTCCACCATGGCTTGGTTGTCTCTACCTCTCAACCCGATTGCAGTCCGACACCAGATCATCATTTCACTTTTGGGAGGCATGGAAATGGGGAATGGGTCACTCAGTCTTACGCTACCGATCTCACCACCAGACAGTTCTACCTGCTGCCGTCTCATCAGGGCTTTTATCTCCTTGTTGAGGACTCTCTGTTGGCTGGAACTAGCATTCACCGCCACCTGTTGTAGAATTACAATTACCTCTGAAAGACAATTTTCAATCACGTTAGTACCCACAGTTATTTTAGGGTGACTTTCACGACGGTCAATGTCCACAATAATCACTACCTGTGCCGGTAGTTCAACTTTACCAATTTTAATGGTCATCTCCTTGAACCCCATCTGCGGCAAGGGCAAGCCATTACTGGCGATGATGCTCAAGTCACTGTCTGGATACCGTGTTATATCAGCATCTGTCCAATACTGCTTAAAAAGTTCATAAGGGATAGTAGATACTTGCGACCCGGTATCCAGCAAGGCACTCATGGGGATACCGTCCAGCACCACAGGTAAAACCGGGCGCCCCACAATGTACTTATTGCACCAATTGTAAGGGCCTGGTGATCTTATGCCTGGGGATTGGCCCTCTGCCCCAGGTTGGACCCGTTTAAATTACAGTACCTGGAAATGTGTCCGGGCTGGTTGCATCGACGGCAAATGGGTTGTCCATCCTCTACGTAGCGGTCTGTGGGCCTCCCTCGGAATGACGGGGTCCTCCTCTGTCGACGCCACGGGACATCCTCCGGACTTGAAGCCAACTCGATGGGTCTTGACGGGTCCACTTGTAACGCCTGAACGGTCTTGGTCAACGCCGCGACACTCCTGGTCAGCTCCTGGACTTGGTGATGCAGATCTTTCGTCGGGGCTTGGTTCAGGGCCTGTGCATCGGCCCCCACAGAGTCCATAGAGGAGCGAGCCGCCTCCTGGTGGTAGGTAAGAGCAGGGCGCCGGGGGTTTATAGCGCTACTTGTTGGGGGTTCACGGAGCACCCTTATGGCCCTGCCCTTGATTTGGGCAAAGGTCAGATCAGGGATCTGAAAGAACATGAGGCGCAGCTGGGTCCTGTGGGCGCTAGACAGCAGACCTTCTATGAACTGTTCTGTTAGTAGCTTATCCGTATCCTGCATGCTGCCAGGGTCAGCTTGTTTGATGGCTCTCAAGGCTTCCTGCAAATTTAGGGCATAGTCTCTGATGCTGTCCTGTGCCCGCAATTACATCCATAGAACCGCATTTTAATTTCAGCGGAGGTACGGGTATCAAAGGTACCCCGCAGCCGGGCTAGAATGTCCTTTACGGTCCTTTTCTCCTCAGTGGGCCATGACTTTACCTCCCGCTGGGCTGCGCCAGTTAACTGCCCTGTCAGTATGCTAATCCTCTGTTCCTCTGTCAGGGGGTAAACCTGGAACAAACTGTACAGCCTTTCCTTAAAGTCAGTTAGGGCATGGGGCTCCCCTGAATACTTAGGCAGCCAGGCCGCTCCAGGGATGTAGGGCAGGGAAAATGGCATCACCGCTGCTGCAGCTGTGCTGGTGGTAGTGGGCGCGTCCGTGTCCAACATCTTCCTCCCCCCTAGTTAAGCGTGGCCTACCTTCCGACAATCCTCTTCTGTAGGCCGCTGCTCCGCTGGTGCAGCTCCGGACGAGGACCTTGCGTCGCGTCCTGGTGACGTCAGCGTCGCTCTATCACCCTTTCAGGACCTTGCGCAGCGTCGGTGCGTGGGGCGGAGCTTCGGGTCTTGCGCGGTTTGGACGTCCACGCCCCTTTTCTTCCCACGTGGCTTCCTGAAGATGGCGTCCGTTGGCGGGAAAACGGCTGAAGATGGCGGGAACCGATGGGATTTGGCGGGAGACAGCTGAAAATGGCGGGAAACGGCTCCGGATGGCGGGAAAACTCTTCTTCAGGTACGTGTACAGTCGTTTTCAGGCACGCAATACTCGTTTGTGGCGGGTTGGTTACTATCCTGCCGACTACGTCAAAGCTTACTCGCCCCCTGGGCCATGGGGCACTCGGAGCCGGGCAATAGGGAGACGATGGGGGTAGTAGTGGCAACCCAGTTCCGTGGCTCAGGGTGGTCAGACCAGTGGCAGTCCTTTATAAGTTTTAAGTAACGTCCGACTACGCCACCCGTGGATTGCGGTCAGTGCTAACCGCCGCTACAGTGCAGACCTCTGGGGCAGATGTAAATGTGCAGCTCCGAATAGTACAACTCCCCAAGGGAAGAGTAGGGCCCCAGGGCAGTGTATGATGGATGATGGAGGGGATGATTCCAACCGCGTTAGCCAGGAAACGGAGGCTTCTTAAACAGTTCAGGGTCTTTATTAGAACAGGTAAAACGACCCAGAAACAGGCCCGGCTAGGAGGGGGCCTGGATGTCTGAGAGCAAGTGGGAAGCTGGCCCTGGTCAAGGTGAGGGTGTCGGCCTACTGTGCTCTCTGTGCTCCTTCTGGCTATTTCCCTTCTAGTAATGTAACAGCCCACGTTCCTGAGCTCACCGTGTCCTCTGCCTGTATGGCTTGCAACTCGGGTCCCTTGCTACTCCCGGCCTGGTACGGCTCTGCTGGTCCCTTCTGCTGTGGCGGAGCCTCCGGGCTTCTTAAGCCAAGGAACATACAGTCCCCTGCGGACTGGTTATCTGCTGTAGGATGTGGAATCCTCACAGCCTCAGACACCAAAGTCTGGTGGATTAGTTTCTTTATCTGCCAGGACAGACTCACTTCGCCTTTTGTCCCTGGCTCGTGGCTCTCCTTCTGCCACACGTCCTCTTAGGCTGCAACACAACTGTCTGTCCCTGCTCTGGGACACCTCTCAATCCAGAGACAGGTTGTCCAGTTCTCCCTAACCCTGCCCCCAGCTCCAGCTTTTATAGGGGCAGCCTGCTCCCCCTTCTGGCCTGGGACAGGAGGTATTGCATGCTAATGGCCCTTGACTAGAGGACCTTCCCCTTGCTCTCAGACACAGCTTTATTATACATTTGTGGCATCCAGGCCAGGGTGACACAAAAACACAATTACTTGCTTGTCAATTACATAATTATATATTAGTATATCCATTCATTTACTAAACCAGTACTAATATAGGAAATAAATACTTAATGCATATGACTATCATTATGTTGTATTTAGTAATTATGCCATGATTTCATGTTCAAGCTAATGATTGGCGACTTAGTAGGCAGTATGTCAATAGTAACATTGCTACTCCACTGTTCTGTTTAGCACATTTCAATGAACAATAACTTATTTAATTGACATTTTCATGATTTACACCATCTATCTCTGTCCCATTAGCCACAAATACTTTGGATTACCCATTTCCCAAAGCACCTCACCACATTTTACATGTTATTTATGTCAATTCATGTATTTGACTGCTCAAACATATGGTACCCCCTAGATGCTACCGCAACCATTAAGCTTCACTGCCTAATATGAACATTTGTAACCAGTAAGAATTTTGTGGCTATGTGGTTGGAAAAAAGGAAAAATTTAATTCTTCTCCTTTAGTTAATATTGTTTGGATTCTTTAAAGAGGAGACTTTCACAACGTTTTTACAAGGTTTTGCTGTACATAACTGGAGACCTTGGTGGTGTGGATGTGAAAGTGAACATTTGAGCTTGGATAAATGAGCAGTCACTTAGCAATGGGTATCTACGTAAGCTAGCAGCCATCTGACCTTGGATATGTATATGCATGAGCACTTGACCCAAACTGTCAGCATGAGCAACCACTATGATTCTGGATATCTATATGAATAAGCAAGGGCCTGTCTCTGTATTTTTCACGGTGTGAGCAACAAAAATTGGGCATCTAGTTAATTTGGAGAATGCGTCAGATATTGTTTTTGGAAAAAAAATATTTTCAGAAATGCTAAATTACGGAATAGGACCTCCCACATTAAATCAATTCAAAATGGAGAAATGAATTCTTGAAAACACATTGGCTCAAATTATGTGATGCAATCATGACAGTTTTTGGAAATAGCAAAGAAAATGTTGAAAACAGCAGCTTTGCCAAATTTGTCCTAAAATTGAGAATTTTCCCATCATTTCAGTAGTAAACAAAAGAAAAGTGGATGTTTATCAACTATTGATGTATGTTGTTCACTGTTGATGTAGTTTTAGTCATTGACTAATTAAATCACGGTAAGTGAAAATGACACCTATTTCTGAGGACTTGATATGTTGATATTTTGACTTTTTGCTTTTTTAATAAATTATTCCCAAATTAGTCCATCTATCCATTCCCCTTTATCTGGCATAATAATCAGAAAAAAAATGTAATCCTTTTTTTTACTTAATCAAACTTTTGGTGCTGTCTTTACATTATAAAAGTATAGCAGAATTTTTTGCATATAGATGCAACATGTTCCATGCACTTTAACTTATTTTCTTTTTACTGAAGTGTGATGCAATTATGCAATCAACTGTACAATTTTAAAATGAAAATCACAATTTAATGTCAGAGGTGATACAGCTGCTTGACAAATTATCCTCTACTTTTGTAGTGGTTTAGTCTTAGTGTTGCAGATGGGTCACAGGTAATAATAGTTAATAAGTCAAATACTCGCCCATAGTTTGCTGTAATAGATAAGCAATGTTTTATTAGGTGCCAAGGAAGAAATTTCTGTATAAATCACAGGGGAATCCTTCATACTGAGAGAATCTTGACTACAGATTCTGCTGTTTCATTAACTTTTGGTAGGGTTTAAGTATTATTTCTCTTTCATGTAAAGATACAATATGACAACATAATGGCACTACATTTGAGGCAACAGATGTCATCTATAGCAGACTTGAATGTTTTCCACATCACCCCACATACTAATAAATGTCCTCTGAAAAAAAAACGAATAAGATGTAACGTCAGCGAGCATTTTTAAACCTTTTTATTAACTTTACAAGACTTAGTGCTTCTTGAGTAAAGCTAAACTCAATTCACACACGTTGAGGTAGCCCTTGTTTGCCTAAATAGTTGCTGACAAATTTTTCTTTAAAATCTATAACAAATTATTGAAAAGTTTACCTTCATAGACCCCAATTTATAATTTTTGGTTTCTTTTAAATCACTTTTCTAATTTGTCCTGTTATATTTGTTGCAGTATTTTGTTCCAAATTCTTAAAAATGGCACAGATAAAGATTTTTTAAAAAAGAAAAATAATGGTGCTTATTTTTCTTGTGTGAGTTTTGAGCACAAAAAGTATATTTCGCTGCCTGGTGCAAAAATGTACGCCAAAATGCCTGGCACACACAAAATCACTCCAGGGGGTGTCTAGAGTTCAATTTTGCATCTTTTTAAAAAGTCTCAATTCATCAGCTGAAATCATCTGCAAACCCCAAACCACACCCACAATGGCAAACAAAACAACAAAAAACAGGCAAAGAAATGTAAAATAGACTTTCAAAAAGGTGCAGATTAAAAGAAAAAATAGGTGCAAATGGAAAACAGACCTAAAAAGACAAAAAAAAAAGATAAAAAAGGGCACAAATGCAATAATGATCTGGGTTCCACAGTGTTTTGTTATGGTATGGTATTTTTTCTGCCATTTTTCCCATAAGCTTCTCTTTGGAACTTGAACAATAATTCACTGAAAAAAGGACTACAAATCAATAAAAGAGATCTCTGAAAAAGAAAAAAATTGAAGCCATTCTTGCAGTACCTTTTCCAGACATGAATGCACAACAGGATGCAGCAGGTCCCCAAATGATAAAGGCGGGGGGCATCACAGGTGCAAAATACTAATAAAACAACAACTTACTGACCCACCAAACATCCATGAGGTGGCTGTCTAGTATTCAAAATGCACACCGGCTTGCATAGGGTGCCATTCGCACCATTACATGAGATGCACCTCTGTCCGTATAACAGCCTATTACCAACGCCCCTACTATTACATCAGGCAGGCTGCCAATACCTTATATGCACCAACAGGCCAGAAACCCCATGTTACCCAGCCAACATTCGAGGGACCCAACCTGCACCCTGCGTAAAAAATGTGAAAAAAAATATATACAATGCATGAAGTATTGGTGGATATTTTTGCCAAAATACACAAGGTCGCAACCCACTCCATTCTCTTATGAGTCCCTACTCTAAATTCAGTAAGTGTTAGTAAGTGGTTGTTTTATTAGTATTTTGCACCTGTACTACCCCCGCCTTTATCATGGGGGGCCTGCTGCATCCTATTGTGCATTTGTGTCTGGATATAGTATTGCAAGTATGGCTTCTATTTTTTCTTGTTTAGTGATGTCTTTGGAACTTGAAGAATGCCAAAAAATCATGTTACAAATGTTACAAAATAAAAAACAAAACACTCTTAGAAATGCTTGGATATAGTTTAGCATATCAGATCACTCAAAGCATAGAGGGCAATAACAGAAAGTTCCTGTGTTAGCAGTCCAATATTTTTTATCTACAGAAAAAAATTTATATTCATTAATAAATACAATTCCAAAAATGCAATATGAAAAGTATATGGAAATATAGTTAATTCATTCTGGAAATCTTGCAAAGCAGGCCGTTTAACTGAAGTCTATTGTAGCTCTGTAATTTATATGTCACAGCCAAGTATTTAGCAACATTTCACTTACCTGCTCCTTTCGCACCTATGACACAATCAACATTTTAGTAAATCATCTATTTTTGTATCACCATCCTCTGAGGTCTACTATAAGCTACTTAACTTCTGTCTAACTATATCTGTCTGTCCAAGAGCTACTTCTTGCTGTAAGTCTGTACTGTACCACTCAATTACTCAAATACTACAAATTAGATTACTAACATATAAAGCATTCAAAAGGTTTAGTTCTTGAGTTTTCCCTTTACCACACAGACACCAGCTCAATTTCTTCATCTTCTCGTCCATATTTGTCTATTCTCCCCATATTCTCATTTTTAGAACTGCTTCTGCATAGGTTACATGTCCCAAATATCTTGCCTTTACTAATAATTTTCTTAGCCTTTACATAAATATGAACAGTATTCTTTTGTAGTCAATTGTGTTGTGGATATATTTAATACTGTTTTTTGTTTGATTTACCATTTTATGTGTGCATTAATGAAGTTGAGTAGGATTAGAAAAGCATTTATGATTTCCTTTTAAAAGTTCCATTCCTGTCCTCGCCGTAAAGCTGCATTCCATTCACAAGTGTGGTGCTATTTCTGGGAGAAAAACAACCTTGCCTATCTAATCCAAAATAAACTCTCTACTTTTTGTTTTGTATCACACTGGTCATCAACACTAAAACAGAACATAACAGTGATATAAAGAAGTCCGAAGCCAACTCTGTTCTGTTTTGTGAAGTTTGAAGACCAAACTTAAAATGTGTCAAATATCATGGATAAATACAGCCTATCTATCTATCTATCTATCTATCTATCTATCTATCTATCTATCTATCTATCTATCTATCTATCTATCTATCCCATATCTATCTATCTATCTATCTACAACCCCTGGCAAAAATTATGGAATTACCAGACTCGGAGGATGTTCATTCAGTTGTTTAATGTTGTTGAAAAAAAGTAGATCACAGACATGCCACAAAACTAAAGTCATTTCAAATGGCAACTTTAGGGCTTTAAGAAACGCTAAAAGAAATGAAGATAAAAAATGTGGTACTCAGTAAGGCAATTTTTTTCAGACCAAGCAGAGGGAAAAAATTAGGAATCACTCAATTCTGAGGAAAAAATTATGGAATCATGAAAAACAAACACACAAAAGAACACTCCAATACATCACTAGTATTTTATTGCACCACCTCTGGCTTTAATAACAGCTTGCAGTCTCTGAGACATGGACTTAATGAGTGACAAACAGTACTCTTCATCAACCTGGCTCCAACTTTCTCTGATTGCTGTTGCCAGATCAGCTTTGCAGGTTGGAGTCTTGTCATGGACCATTTTCTTCAACTTCCACCAAAGATTTTCAATTGGATTGAGATCCGGACTATTTGCAGGCCATGACATTGACCTTATGCGTCTTCTTTCAAGGAATGTTTTCACATCTTTTTGCTCTATGGCAGGATGCATTATCATCTTGAAAAATGATGTCATCATCCCCAAACATCCTTTCAATTGATGGGATAAGAGAACTGTCCAAAATATCAATGTAAACTTGGGCATTTATTGAAGATGTAATGACAGCCATCTCCCGAGTGCCTTTACCTGACATGCAGCCCCATATCATCAATGACTGTGTAAATTTGCATGTTCTCTTCATGCAGTCATCTTTATAAATCTCATTGAAACGGCACCAAACAAAAGTACCAGCATCATCACCTTGCCCAATGCAGATTCGCGATTCATCACTGAATATGACTTTCATCCAGTCATACACAGTCCACGATTGCTGTTCCTTAGCCCATTGTAACCTTGTTTTTTTCTGTTTAGGTGTTAATGATGGATTATAGTTAGCTTTTCTGTATGTAAATCCCATTTCCTTTAGGCGGTTTCTTACAGTTTGGTCACAGACATTGACACCAGTTTCCTCCCATTCATTCCTCATTTGTTTTGTTGTGCATTTCCTGTTTTGGAGACATATTGCTTTAAGTTTCCGGTCTTGACGCTTTGATGTCTTCCTTGGTCTACCAGTATGTTTGCCTTTAACAACCTTCCCATGTTGTTTGTATTTGGTCCAGATTTTAGACACAGCTGACTGTGAACAACCAACATCTTTTGCAACATTGTGTGATGATTTACCTTCTTTTAAGAGTTTGATAATCCTCTCCTTTGTTTCAATTGACATCTCTCGTTTTGAGCCATGATTCATGTCAATCAACTTGGTGCAACAGCTCTCCAAGGTGTGATCACTCCTTTTTATATGCAGACTAACGAGCAGATCTAATTTGATGCAGGTGTTAGTTTTGGAAATGAAAATTTACAGGGTGATTCCATAATTTTTTCCTCAGAATTGAGTGATTCCATAATTTTTTCCCTCTGTTTGGTCTGAAAAAAATTACCCTTACTGAGTACCACATTTTTAATCTTGATTTCTTTTAGCATTTCTTAAAGCCCTAAAGTTGCCATTTGAAATGCCTCCAGTTTTGTGCCATGTCTGTGATCTGCTATTTTTCAACAACATTAAACAACTGAATGAACATCCTCCGAGTCCGGTGATTCCATAATTTTTGCCAGGGGTTGTATCCATCCATATCTATCTATCTATCTATCTATCTATCTATCTATCTATCTATGAAAAAAATAGTAGAAACTTGAAAAAGGCTGTATTCAGCCGAAACGTTGCCACAGCTCTTGCTGAGCTAATAAATCATCTATTTTTGGAGTGCTGTTTCTACTATTTTTTCATATGTAAGAAGGTTTGGCATTTACCTGGAGGACGGGCACCCACCCATTTACAAGTTGTTTGCTTGTGCTGCTCTTTTTCTTTTTTTTTCTTCTTTCTTTTTTGTTTTCTATCTATCTACCTATCTATCTATCTATCTATCTATCTATCTATCTATCTATCTATCTAATCTATCTAATTTCTATCTATCTAGAGAGATTTAATGAAGCAGCATCAAAATACTACATTATGAGTCCAAGGCTTTTTGGACACATAACCTCTGGTCCAGTACGATATATAGAACAACACAGCAATAAAAAAGGTCTGGAATACAGCCCAAAAACATGAGCATATTATGCCCAAAATAATAGTTTATTAGTTCAACATGATAAACAGTAAATCATATAGTATAAAACAACAGTAAAAGGCTGTGCACTGGCAGGTGAATCACTATATAAAAAGTATGGGTCGATACCATGTATTTATTAAAAGCATGTGCTGCAGAATGGAAATCTTAATTGAACTAGAGGAAAATATCCCTTAGGCTACGTTCACACGTTCAATATTTGGTCAGTATTTTACCTCAGTATTTGTAAGCCAAAACCAGGTGACGAACAATCTGAGAAAAAGTATAATAGAAACACGTCACCACTTCTGCATTTTTCACCCACGTGGCCCTAAAACCTGTACCTGACCTGTTTAAACCAATGTTAAACAGGTCAGGGGTTGAATCCATTAAGGCTACCTTATATGGAGGTCGGTTTCCAGCCTGTCCCTGTAGCATCAAAGCAGGTTTCGCCCTTCATCGTTGGGGGGAGGGGGTGAAACGTGCGCTGATGAAGAAGAGCAAAGTAATACGTGCTAAGTTGTAGAGAAAAAAACTGAAGTGATAGAGAAAACTAACTGCAGTTTTGAAATCAGCATATGTATTTTGATCTAAATCATCTAAAAAATTGAGCTCAACAAAAATGATGTTCAAAATTGTTCTGCAGCGTTATGTTCTCACTTTCATATACACATGTTTTCAATCTGATGCTTTTATTCACTTATGCACTTTATATACTTTTGCCACAATTTGTGGACAGCATCCACTAATATTTATGCAAATAACATGTCGTCAGCATTGTATGCACAGTTTATTATGCACTTTATGTGACTGTAATATGTCTTATGTATATTTTTCACTAATTATCATCAATTATGTACTTATTGTTACTAGTGTTGAGCCACCCCCGTAGTGTTCGGGTTCTGTTCGGTTCGTCGAACACCGGGATGTTCGTGGAACTGTTCGTCGAACACCATAGAACACTGTCGAACACCGTCGAACACCGTTAAAACCAATGGCAGGCAAATAAAAACACATAGAAAACACCTTCAAAGGTGTCCGAAAGCTGACAAACTGCTCAGAAGACACTCTCTATAAAAAAGCCGGCCGGCAATTCAGCATCGGTACCCGACAATTTAGAACAGAAAGAATAGAGCATCACACATAGATTAGATAGACAGAAAAATGTCAGTCACTTATATAAGAAGTACAGTGACAGTGTTGGTTACTGTACTTGTCATTTAGTGTTAAAGGATTTATTAAAAAAATAGTAGTGTTTTCATGCACCGTCTCTTTAAAAAAGCCGATCGGCAATTCAGCATCGGTATCCGACAATTTAGAACAGAAAGAATAGAGCATCACACATAGATTAGATAGATAGAAACATGTCAGTCACATATATAATAAGTACAGTGATAGTGTTGATTACTGTACTTGTCATTAAGTGTTAAAATAAAGGATTTATTAAAAAAAAATTGGCGTGGGGTTCCACGTAATTTTAGTCTCTAGCGGAGGTTAAGCAGACGTCTGGGGCAGATGTTTGAAGCCTGGGAAGGGGGTAATACCAACGGAGCTTCCCAGGCTACTAATATCAGCCCCGAGCTGAATACCTAGCCTTTACTAGCTATTAAAATGGGGGACCCCAAAAAAAAATGACGTGGGGTCCCACCTATTTTAATAGCTAGCAAAAGCTAGGCAGACAGCTGGGGGCTGATATTAATAGCCCAGGAAGGGTGCCATGAATATTGGCCCCCTCCCAGGCTAGAAACACCAGCCGTCAGCCGCCCCAGAAATGGCGCATCCATAGGATGCGCCAATTCTGGCACTTAGCCTCGCTCTTCCCACTGCCCTGTAGCGGTGGCAGTGGGGTAATAGGGCTGGGGTTGATGTCAGCTTATGTAGCGCCGGCGTCCCTGCCCTCTGCTAGGCAGGGACGCTGTTCCCCTCACCTCTCTGCTCCGTGCCCGGCGTCCTCCTCCCGCTCTGCTGGCAGCGCGCGCTCCTTCCCGGCCACTGTGCTTAGGGCGTGCGCGCGCGCTCTCCCTCCCTCTTAAAGGGGCCGCACGCGCCGTCCTAAGGAGTCCCCGGCCAATGGCCGGAGGACTTCACCATATATAAGGCACCTCCTCCAAAATGTAGGTGCCCGAGCAATGTTGTTGCACTGTTCACTACTCTGCTTCAGCCCTCAGGTCCCGTTGCCAGTTACCTGCCAGATACCTGCCAGATACCGGTCAGCTTGCTGTCTTATTCCTGCCTGATATTCTGCTACCTGCCTGCTAGCCTGAGGTCCGACGGTCTGCCTTACAACTCCTGTCAGTCTGTCTAAGGACCAGCTTGCCCGCTCACCTGGGAGCGCACATCAGCTACCTGCCTGCTTGCCTGAGGTTCGACGGTCTGCCTTCCAACTCCTGTCAGTCTGTCTATGGACCAGCTTGCCCGCTCACCTGGGAGCGCACATCTGCTACCTGCCTGCTAGCCTACCTGGAGGCTCCGCCGTCACGTGCTGTGACCACCTGCCTGTCCAGTGACTCCTGCCCGCTCACCTGGGAGCGCTCATCTGCTGCCTGTCTCCTAGCCTACCTGGAGGCTCTGCCGTCACGTGCTGTGACCACCCGCCTGTCCAGAGACTTCTGCCCGCTCACCTGGGAGCGCTCATCTGCCGCCTGTCTGTTGGTCTTCCTGGAGGCTCCGCCGTCACATGCCGTGACCACCCGTTTATCCAGAGACTCTCGCCTGCTCACCTGGGAGCTCACGTCTACCATCAGCCGCCACAGGTCGTACCAACCCTTTACCCAGAGACTGCCCCGGTCACTTGCCATGACCATCTGCCCATTCATCCAGAGACTGCCCCGGTCACTTGCCGTGACCATCTGCCCGTTCATCCAGAGACTGCCTCGGTCACTTGCTGTGACCATCTGCCCGTTCATGCAGAGACTGCCCCGGTCACTTGCCGTGACCTCCTGCCCGTTCTTCCAGAGACTGTCCCGGTCATCTGCTGTGACTGCCTGCCTGGTCGCCACACGCTCCCTTACAAGGACCGCCCCCTTGTATAGTAGCTCAGAGGTTCCGCCTCCCAGACCCGTTACAGTTTGCTCGGGCCATGGAACCCGGTGGCACCCAAGCTCCCTCGCTCTCGGACCTGTGTCATGAACTGTCCCATCAGAGGTCCCAACAGGAGTCCATCCTGGGTCACCTGCGGAATGTCAATTCTCGCCTGGACACTCTGACTGCTCCGCCAGCAACCTCCGCCAGTGCCATGACTCGCAATCCGGCAGCTCCGCTGCCCACTAATACCATGGTATCCTACCCCGGACCCCAGCTTTCTGCACCTCCTCGCTTCGGAGGCAACTCCGCCCAGGCTCGGGGCTTCATAAATCAGTGCACCCTGCACTTTGAACTATTGTCCCACCAGTTTATCTCCGACCGGGCCAAAATTGCCTTCATCATGTCCCATCTCACCGGGGAGGCCCTGGCCTGGCTAAATCCTCTATGGGAGAGAGGAGAACCCCTGGTGTCCGACTTGCCTTCCTTTCTCACGGCTTTCTGGAAAGTCTTCGACGAACCCGGACGGAAGACCTCATCCGCATCATCACTGCTACGCCTCCGTCAGGGAGGTCTCACCGTGGGCCAATATGCCATACGGTTCCGTACCCTTGCCTCGGAGCTGGCCTGGGATAACGACGCTCTGGTATCCGTCTTCTGGGAGGGTCTGTCAGGCCGTATTAAAGATGAACTTGCCGGTCGGGACATTCCTACCACTCTCGATGACCTAATAACTCTTGCCACCCGGATTGACCTACGGTTCCAGGAGCGTGCCAAAGAGGTCACCCGTGAGAGGAGGTTTCCACGTCTAGCTCCTACTTTTCAGAAACCCGTCACTCCCTCCGTCTCTCCCCAGGTACACTCTCCTGAGCCTATGCAGGTCGACCAGACCAAGATGGTCAAAACCCGTCAGGACTTACGCCGTGCCGAGGGGAGCTGCTTCTACTGTGGCAGTAAGGAGCACCGGATCCGTGCCTGCCCGGAGAGGTCGGGAAACGCCTGTGTCTAGGTTCGCTCAGAGAGGTCGACCTAGACAAGAATAAATCCTCTCCATCTCTGCTGCTGTCAGTCTCAATCGTCTGCGGGGAGAACCGTTATTTCGAACTAGCCCAACTTGACTCTGGAGCAGCCGGGAATCTTATTTCACAGTCCCTGGTAGAGAAATACCGCATCCCCACCAAACCTCTGGCTGTACCCTTGTCTGTTGCTGCCGTGGATGGGGGTCTCTTACCACGCCCCATCCAACTCATCACCGAATCCATTACTCTGCAGGTGGGAATGCTGAATTCTGAGAGTATCTCCTTTCATGTTCTGCCTGGACTCTCTCACACCCTCTTGCTAGGTCTACCTTGGCTCCAGAGACATGCACCCGTGCTTGACTGGCAGACCGGAGAGGTCCTTCGCTGGGGACAGGACTGCCATAAGACCTGTCTGGTTCCCGTCCATCCCGTCCGTCCTTCTCCTACCCCAGCTAATCTACCTGGACTTCCGATTCCTTATTGGTCTTATGCTGATGTCTTTAATAAAAAGGAGGCAGAGACACTACCCCCTCATAGACCATACGACTGCCCTATCGACCTGTTACCCGGTACTACTCCTCCCCGTGGGCGTATTTATCCATTATCCGCTGCTGAGACCCGGTCGATGTCCGAATATATTGAGGAGAATCTGGCCAGGGGATTCATCCGGAAATCTACCTCCCCGGCGGGAGCAGGCTTCTTTTTCGTCAAAAAGAAGGACGGTTCTCTCCGTCCCTGTATAGACTATAGAGGCCTTAACCAGATCACGGTGAAGAATAAGTACCCCCTTCTGCTCATTCCGGAGTTATTTGATCGTCTGAGGGGGGCTAGAATCTTCACCAAACTGGACCTCCGTGGGGCGTACAACCTGGTTCGTATCCATCAGGGGGATAAATGGAAGACGGCATTCAACACCCGGGACGGCCACTATGAATATCTGGTAATGCCCTTTGGTCTCTGTAACGCTCCTGCCGTCTTTCAAGAATTGGTCAATGACATCTTCCGGGACCTTCTCTACTCCTGTGTAGTGGTGTACCTGGACGACATCTTGGTCTTCTCTCCGGATCTCCAGACTCACCGGAGGGACGTTCGTCAGGTCCTGCTCAGGCTCAGGCAGAATCACCTCTTCGCTAAATACGAGAAGTGCCTCTTTGAGCAGACCTCGCTTCCGTTTTTGGGCTACATTATTTCTCAGACCGGCCTACGAATGGATCCAGAGAAACTGTCTGCCATCGAGAAATGGCCTCGACCGGAGGGGTTGAAGGCCATTCAGCGGTTCCTGGGCTTCGCCAACTACTACCGCCTCTTCATACCACACTTCTCTTCCCGGACTGCCCCAATTTCCGCGCTCACCCGTAAGGGTACTAATCCCAAAGAGTGGCCGCCCGAAGCAGAGGAGGCCTTTCTTTCCTTAAAACAGGCCTTCGCTTCCGCCCCGGTGCTGCATCGCCCGGACGGCAACAAGCAGTTCTTCCTGGAAGTTGACGCCTCCTCCTCTGGAGCCGGAGCGGTACTTACTCAAAAATCATCTTCCGGGAGGATGGTAACTTGCGGCTTCTTCTCTAAACTCTTCTCCTCCTCAGAGCGCAATTATTCCATAGGAGACCGAGAGTTATTGGCCATCAAACTGGCATTGGAGGAGTGGCGTTACCTGCTCGAGGGGGCTCTTCACCCGGTAATAATTTACACTGACCACAAGAACTTGGCTTACCTCCAGCATGCCCAGAGACTTAACCCGCGCCAAGCCCGGTGGTCCTTGTTTTTTGCTCGCTTTGATTTTGTTCTTCATTTTCGCCCGGCTGACAAAAACGTCAAGGCGGACGCCTTGTCTCGATCCTTTCTGGTGTCTGATCTCGAGGAAGATCCGAAACACATCATCGATCCCGCCAGAGTAATGCAGGTGGCTCCCGTGAGTCTAAATCGTCTCCCTCCCGGAAAGACGTTCGTATCAGTACCTGATCAGGAGAAGATCCTTCACTGGGGTCACTCGTCTAAACTGGCTGGCCATGCCGGTCAGAAAAAGACCCTCCAGCTTATTACCCGGCACTACTGGTGGCCTACCCTGCACAAGGACGTAATAGACTTTGTTTCTGCCTGTGTGTCCTGCGCCCGCAACAAGGTTCCGAGACATCTGCCAGCCGGTCGCCTCCTTCCGCTTTCTTTACCTGCTGCCCCCTGGCAGCATATAGCAATGGACTTTATAACTGACCTCCCAGTCTCTGCCGGTTGTACGGTCATTTGGGTGGTCGCTGACCGCTTCTCCAAGATGGCTCATTTCGTTCCCCTGCCAGGCCTCCCATCTGCACCCGAGCTAGCTAAAGACTTTATTCGTCACATCTTTCGTCTTCATGGCCTGCCCCTCCACATCGTGTCGGATCGTGGGGTACAGTTCACCTCACGCTTCTGGAGAGCCACTTGTAAACTGCTAGACGTCACCCTGGACTTCTCTTCCGCTTACCACCCACAGTCCAATGGTTAAGTGGAGCGGATCAATCAGAACCTGACCAGTTACCTCCGGCACTTCGTTAATGCCCATCATTCAGACTGGGTGGATCTCCTACCATGGGCCGAGTTCTCTTATAACAATCACGAGAGCGAATCCTCCTCCAAATCCCCGTTTTTTGTAGTCTTCGGTCAGCATCCTCGGATTCCTTTTCCTGTCTCCACCTCTGTGGACAACCCGGCTGCGGAATCTCTCGTTAGCAAATTTTCCTCCATTTGGGAGAGTACCCGATCCGCACTCCTTCAGTCGTCCGAACGGATGAAAAGACACGCTGACAAAAAACGCCTGGATCCTCCACAATTTCGTCCGGGAGATAAAGTCTGGCTCTCATCTAAATATGTCCGACTCAAGATACCTTCTTACAAGTTAGGGCCTCAGTTCATCGGTCCTCTGGAGGTCATCAGTCAGATCAACCCGGTGGTCTATAAATTGAATCTCCCGGCCAACTTACGGATCCCTAACTCCTTCCATGTATCTCTCCTCAAACCTGTGGTACTTAACTCTTTTTCCAAGTCTACAGGTACGCCTCCTGCTCCGGTTTCTGCTGAGGACGAGTTTGAGGTAGAGAACATTCTTGCCACCAAAAGGGTAAGAGGAAAGACCTTTTTTCTAGTAGATTGGAAGGGGTTTGGTCCTGAGGAGAGAACGTGGGAGCCCCGGGAGAACATCCATGCCCCTCTTATCCTTGCTAAATTTCTGTCTGGCCTAAAAAAGGGGGGGCCTAAAGGGGGGGTACTGTAGCGCCGGCGTCCCTGCCCTCTGCTAGGCAGGGACGCTGTTCCCCTCACCTCTCTGCTCCGTGCCCGGCGTCCTCCTCCCGCTCTGCTGGCAGCGCGCGCTCCTTCCCGGCCACTGTGCTTAGGGTGTGCGCGCGCGCTCTCCCTCCCTCTTAAAGGGGCCGCGCGCGCCGTCCTAAGGAGTCCCCGGCCAATGGCCGGAGGACTTCACCATATATAAGGCACCTCCTCCAAAATGGAGGTGCCCGAGCAATGTTGTTGCACTGTTCACTACTCTGCTTCAGCCCTCAGGTCCCGTTGCCAGTTACCTGCCAGATACCTGCCAGATTCCGGTCAGCTTGCTGTCTTATTCCTGCCTGATATTCTGCTACCTGCCTGCTAGCCTGAGGTCCGACGGTCTGCCTTACAACTCCTGTCAGTCTGTCTAAGGACCAGCTTGCCCGCTCACCTGGGAGCGCACATCAGCTACCTGCCTGCTTGCCTGAGGTTCGACGGTCTGCCTTCCAACTCCTGTCAGTCTGTCTATGGACCAGCTTGCCCGCTCACCTGGGAGCGCACATCTGCTACCTGCCTGCTAGCCTACCTGGAGGCTCCGCCGTCACGTGCTGTGACCACCTGCCTGTCCAGTGACTCCTGCCCGCTCACCTGGGAGCGCTCATCTGCTGCCTGTCTCCTAGCCTACCTGGAGGCTCTGCCGTCACGTGCTGTGACCACCCGCCTGTCCAGAGACTTCTGCCCGCTCACCTGGGAGCGCTCATCTGCCGCCTGTCTGTTGGTCTTCCTGGAGGCTCCGCCATCACATGCCGTGACCACCCGTTTATCCAGAGACTCTCGCCTGCTCACCTGGGAGCTCACGTCTACCATCAGCCGCCACAGGTCGTACCAACCCTTTACCCAGAGACTGCCCCGGTCACTTGCCGTGACCATCTGCCCGTTCATCCAGAGACTGCCCCGGTCACTTGCCGTGACCATCTGCCCGTTCATCCAGAGACTTCCCCGGTCACTTGCCGTGACCTCCTGCCCGTTCTTCCAGAGACTGTCCCGGTCATCTGCTGTGACTGCCTGCCTGGTCGCCACCCGCTCCCTTACAATGACCGCCCCCTTGTATAGTAGCTCAGAGGTTCCGCCTCCCAGACCCGTTACAGCTTATAATGCCAGCTGACATCAAGCCAAGGTTAGTAATGGAGAAGTGTCTATAAGACACCCCCATTACTAACCACATAGTCAAAGTTAAAAAAAACCACAAACACCCAGAATAAAGTCCTTTAATTGAAATAAACACACAATTCTTTATTGTTCTAAATTAAACCATACTTACCATCACGCCCATTCCAGCTGAAGCCAACGATCTCCTGCAATAAAAGTAAAATAATAAAGCAACCTCATCCTTACCTTTCCATGGTTCCTAGGACGACTCCATCTCTGCTACATTCACATGACAGGCTGGATCGCAGCAGAAAGCTGCCATCCAGCTTGCCATGCCGCAGACACTGAGAAGCGCAGGCATGCTTGCGCTCCTCAGTGTCTGGCTGTGACGGCATCCAGATGAGCCGAGTTCGTGTCCATTGAACTCAGCTCACCTCATGCACGTCACTGACAGCGTGGGAAAATTCTCCGTGCTCATCTGGATGCCGTCACAGTCAGACACTGAGGAGCGCAAGCATGCCTGCGCTTCTCAGTGTCTGCAGCATGGCAATCTGGATAGCAGCTTTCTGCTGCAATCCAGCCTGTCATGTGAATGTAGCAGAGCTGGAGCCATCCTGGGAAGTATGGAAAGGTAAGGATGATGTTGGTTTATTATTTTACTTTTATTGCAGAAGACATTGGCTTCAGCTGGAATGGGCGTGATGGTAAGTATGGTTTAATTTAGAACAATAAAGAATTGCATGTTTATTTCAATTAAAGGACTTTATTCTGAGTGTTTGTGTTTTTTTTTTACTTTGACTATGGGGTTAGTAATGGGGGTGTCTTATAGACGCTTCTCCATTACTAACTTGGGCTTGATGTCAGCTGGCATTATAAGCTGACATCAACCCCAGCCCTATTACGCCACTGCCACCGCTACAGGGCAGTGGGAAGAGCGAGGCTAAGTGCCTGAATTGGTGCATTCTAAGGATGCGCCATTTCTGGGGCGGCTGACGGCTGGTGTTTCTAACATGGGAGAGGGCCAACATTCATGGCACCCTTCCTGGGCTATTATTATCAGCCCCCAGCTGCCTGCCTAGCCTTTGCTAGCTATTAAAATAGGGGGGGACCCCACGTCATTTTTTTGGGGGTCCCCCATTTTAATAGATAGTAAAGGCTAGGTATTCAGCTGGGGGCTGATATTAGTAGCCTGGGAAACTCCGTGGGTATTACCACCTTCCCAGGCTTCAAACATCTGCCCCATCCGTCTGCTTAACCTCCGCTAGAGACTAAAATTACGGGGAACCCCACGCCAATTTTTTTTAATAAATCCTTTATTTTAACACTAAATGACAAGTACAGTAATCAACACTATCACTGTACTTATTATATATGTGACTGACATGTTTCTATCTATCTAATCTATGTGTGATGCTCTATTCTTTCTGTTCTAAATTGTCGGGTACCGATGCTGAATTGCCGGCCAGCTTTTTTAAAGAGACGGTGCATGAAAACACTATTCTTTTTTTTAATAAATCCTTTAACACTAAATAACAAGTACAGTAACCAACACTGTCACTGTACTTCTTATATATGTGACTGACATGTTTCTATCTATCTAATCTATGTGTGATGTTCTATTCTTTCTGTTCTAAATTGTCGGGTACCAGTGTATGCCACTGCTGAATTGCCGGCTTTTCATGTTTCACTGTGAGCACTGTTCCCATCGATTTGGGCTACCACTGTAATGCCACAACCACCATGGCTGTGACATTACAGTGAGTGGCAGACAATCCCTGCATGATGTGAAAAAATCCAGTTACGCTTTTGGTGCACGAACAGTTATTGAACATAACCTCGAACAGCCGAATTTTTTGCTAATCGTTCGCGTTCGTCAAACGACTCGAACACCGCTCAAAACAGCTCGAATTTGAGATTGGCTAACAGTTCTAGTCGAACACCGCCCATCTCTAATTGTTACTTCTATATATACTCACTTGGAACACTAACTTGTTGCTTGAGAATGGGTCTGTTATGGGACCAAAATGTTGCCACATGGGCAAATATAAATCAAGATGCCAGGCCTCCCAGTTAAATGCCAAACCTGATAAATACAAAGAAAAAATGGAGGCAGCACTCCAAAAAAAAACATTAAAGCTGTTTTGGCCCATCTATCCATATATCTATCTATCTCTCTATCTATCTATCCATATATATCTATCTACCTATCTATTATTTATGTCTCTATTATCTATCTATCTTTATATCTATATATCCATATATCTATTGTTTATCAATCTATTATCTATCTGTCTTTCTATCCATATCTATCTATCTATCTACCTATCCATATATATCTATCTACCTATCTCTTATTTATGTCTCTATTATCTATCTATATATCCATATATCTGTTGTTTATCAATCGATTATCTATCTATCTATCCCTCTATTTATCTATCTATCTATCTATCTATCTATCCCTCTATTTATCTATCTATCCCTCTATTATCTATCTATCTTTCTTTTCATCCATCAATCTATAAAGCTGTCTATATGCGTTGCTATGAAGTTTAGCCTTTGAATCATCCCAATGTATACTATTATTAAGTAGGCAAACAGTTAATAATATTGACCTACAACTTTATCATCAAGGTACATTTCATGATGATTGAAATTCCAGAGAGGCAAATATGTAGCTCTATTTTACCTACCATATAAACATATTTTACGATAAAGACTTTTTTAAAGCTCAAAGATTTTCTATTCACCGCCGCTAAAAATCAAATTCTATCTTTGCCTTCCTGTATTAACTTAACTGATGATACCCAGTTTAGTTTTAAATGTAGTGGTACCAACTCATAAAATTAATTCACATTTTGTGGGATTGTCAGAAATGAGCATTGTTCTGACCCCTGTTTGAACTCATCAGCTGAAATGAAGTTGTTCAGTGAGCTGGAGAAGAGAAATCCTGGTTCCAAGAAATTAATCAACTCCATCAGCCTTCGCAATAGGCCTGAAAATGGCACACAACATACTGACCCTGAACAGCTCTGGATCTCCTTCATAAATGAAAGCCATCATTCTTGGCAAGGAAGATACTAAATTATAGGCTTTTAAATTTAATTTTCAGTATACTTGTGTTTTCGATTAGTGTGCCATGTTTTATAAAGAAAGTAGTACCTTTTAAGTAGTAAATGCTTCCTCCCAGTAGCCCAAGCTGTGCCGTAATGAAAAGCTAAGTTAAAGCTAAGGACTGGTAGTAAATTACACATGTGGCTAATTTTTTCCCAAGTAACACCTTAAGCAACAATACCAAATTATTTTCTTCATACAAAAATCAATAACAGGCTTGAAAATAAAAGTAATCCCAGTGCCTAGGGCCACAGATTTTCCTGACAGGCTAGTAAAACTATGTTTGAGTTGCCTGAAGCTCTCGCTTCTAATCATTCACTTTCCTTTTCCTACTTACTTGTAGGATATCTCCGCGGGCAACTTAAACGTAAAGGCGATCTGACAAATTGTTTGCCAAGAAAACATTGTCTGCTTCCATCTTCATATAAGTTCACTCTTCCAAACAGATAATGACAAGTTAGCACTCTGGTTGTTCTTTGTAAAATGTGCCATTTACAAGGCAGAAAGCCATTTGTATATTTTATTCAGAAGAACTTTACTTAAATGCTGACAGCTTTTTCAAGTCCATGACAAGAAATGTTCACCACAAAGTGATCTGAATGGACAATGTTCTGTTTTATCGAGGGCAAAACAAACTGTTCTTTCTAAAAGTTATCGTGCTGGAAAATTGAGACTAACCATTGACTTCCATCACAATACGCAGGGTGTACACCATAATGGGGTGGTACAACTGTCAGCGGCCTGTGTTGGCTGGAAAGTGCAGATGAGAATATTAACTGGTTTGTTCCCTTTCTGAAACTTTAAAATTGAGTAGACCAGAACTTTGCTCCATTTTTGTATATATTCCATTGTATAGGAGAGCAACTACAACCAAATATAAGGTCTAACGCATTGGCGGACTCAGACAGAAGAGGGCCCCTGTGCATAAACAGTACATAATATTGCACAGTTCCACCTGATTAAGAGGTCGAAATGGGCCCTTGCAACTCTTGGGTCCCTGTGTAGCTGCACAGATTGCACCAATGGTATATTCGCCCCGGTCTAATGTATAATACTGGACTGTATGGGGCCTATAGAAATGTGATCGGTTGTGTTAGATATGTCCCTGAATATAAATGTAAATATTACAGGATATGTGCAATGAAGAAGATCTACATGTATATAAGGTGAATGATAACTTTGGTGGAAATTCTTAGCTATTAGCAAATACATAAAAGCAAAGCAGATTGAAGCTTGTAATATCTATGGATTGGTATGGTAGATGCAGGCAGTCAGAAAACAATTTAACTCATGGGAATTTGAACTTCCAGTTTGTTCCCTAATTTTTTTTTATCCACACACAGTTGCTTGAAGTGAGTGACTCAAAAAACTTGTTCATGATAAGGAATGGTTAGTCTTGGTTTCCCACATATCAGTTGTATCTGATCAGTTGTGTAAGAATAAAGTAGCAAACCCTGTCCTTAGCCAGATCAAAAAAAATGCGGCCTGAAATCTGCAATCTATTTCCGACAAATTTGCGCTTCAAATATTAAATATTGCCTTTTCCATTATGAGCCCAAGCGTTAGTTTTCAACCACATATGGAGTATTACTGTGTTTGGGAATAATTGCATAACAAATTTTGATGTCCACTTTCTACTATTAATTCTTGTGAAAGTAACAATTTTGGGTACTTAGCACTGTAGCAACTATACTAGCACTGTACCTGATAGGCTATGTGCCCATAATGCAGAAATAAACGCATGCAGATTGTACATGCGGATTGTACATGTGTTTTTCCTGCCAGGGACATGCGGATGTGAAGCATTCTTCACATGCATTTCCGCATGCGGGTTAACAAACGCTTTCCAAGAGATTTTAGCATCACTTGTAAAATGCTTGACAACTTGGTCACACTATATAAATCCATGCAAATGGCATGGATTTATATAGTGTGACCGAAAGAATGGTAAAAAAATAAAAAATAAATATATACTTACCTTCTGATGGCCCCCGGTGTCTTTATTCGATGCGTCTCGGCTTGCCAGTGGCCGGGGCTCATAGCAGATTAGCAATTTTGTTGCACAGCAGGGCTGAGGCTGTGTCTGTGTAACACAAGCGATTGGATGATCACAGCTTCAAGTTTCTCATGGAGACTATTGAAGCATGTAAAAAGTAAAAAAAAAAAGTTTTTAAAAATATAAAAAGAATTAAAAAAGATAAAAGCTCAAATCACCCCCTTTCGCCCCATTCAAAATAAAACAATGAAAAGTCAAAAATACACATATTTGGTATTGCCGCATTCAGAGTCACCTGATCTATCAATCTATAAAAATAATTAATCCGATCGGTAAATGATGTAACGAAAAAAATAATCAAAACCCCAGAATTACATTATTTTGGTCGCTGCAACATTGCAATAAAATGCAATAACGGGCAATCAAAACATTGTTTCTATCCCAAAATGGTATCAATAAAAAACATCAGCTCGGCACACAAAAAATAAGCCTACACTCGGTCCAAGATCCTGAAAAATGGAGGTGCTACGGCTATGAGTCTCGGAAATGGCGACATTTTTTTTTTTTTTTACAAACTTTAGATTTTTTTTCACTACATAAATAGTGAAAGAGCAAAAAGAACCTATACATGTTTGATAACTATGGACTCATAACATAATGGCCCAAAGAATCATAATGGCAGGTCAGTTTTAGCATTTAGAGTACATAGTAAAAAAAAAAAAACAATTGTGGAATTGCACTTTTTTGAAATTTCACCTCACTTGGAATTTTTTACCCATTTTCCAGTACAATATATGATAAAAATCAATTATGTAGTTCAAAAGTACAACTCGTCCCTCAAAAAAAAAAGCCCCATGTGGCCATATTGAGGGGAAAATAAAAAAGAAAAAAAATGGAAAAACCCAAGGTGGTGAAAGGGTTAAATATTACTCATAGTTTTCATTGCAATTAAATTTCAGCGCATGACTTAAGCAACAAAGTCACCAAATAATATGTACATGCTATGTAAAAATCTGTGTAGATATTGACCTGTGGAAAGTATAAGGTGAAATACACTGCATAAGGTAACATCTGCTGCATATTCACAGCAAAATCCACAACAAATTTGTATGTTCTTCATGTGGATTTTGCCAAAGATTTCTTGCAGATTTTTTTCTGCTTGATTGACATCATGCATGGATGTACCTTTATGAGTTGCAATGAAATAAGGTCATCAGCTTCTTAACCAAGAATCTAAAGAAGAGTGAACCTTTTAAAATTCAAATTCACCAGTTTCATTAAAAATTTCCCCAAAAATGTGATTTTCAGCTAATCGATTCGCTGTGAATGCCATGAAAACAAGTGTGGAATATTCTGAGTTTTCCTAGGATTGTATTAAATACTTTTAATCTCTTTAACACACACAGTAATGTCCAAGTGACCTCAACAAATATGGTCATGGGTAAATTGATGATTTTATTTTCACTGTCGTCCTGTCATACACGTTATCTGTAATGTTTATTCAGTGTTTTAAAGGATTCTCTTCTTGTCCATATAGCTAAGCTATGAGCTCTCACTATTTAGATTCACTGCAAAATAGCTGCTAGATTCATTGTCTTTGCTTTTATACTGTCAATGATAGTCCTTCTGGTTGGTTGTGCTATACAATGTGATATAATATCTTCAAGCCTTCCCTGGCTCATGCAAGCTTATACTTTGTGTAATATGGAGGTGGGCATGTTTTCAAGCAAATCAATTTGTAAATTGTTTTTATTTGCTGGATCCAGTGGAATTGCTAAAAATTCAACATTATTTTGATTCACTTATTTCTGCAATAATCATATAAATTGTACAAAAACGTGGGATCAGAAGTCAGCAAGGCAACTATTACTCTCATAGATTGTAGGTTGCTAGCATTGCCCTCACTCCTCTTGGTATCTGATGAACTATGTGTTACTCTGTAATGTCTGTATTGTCTGTACAAGTCCCCTCTGAAATGTAAAGTGCTCTGGAATATGTTGGCGCTGTAGAAATAAAAATTATCATAAACAAACTTTTTAGCAAGAAGAAAATGTTAATAAAAAGTGGTTGCCTCTTACAGTCAGGGGGGACCATCAGTGTCAGATCCTCCTGAGCACTTCCAAAGTCATCTGACAGCACTCTGACTAATCATCTGATTGTTCTTGCTACTAGGGAGGCAGGAAAAGGACAGCATCACAATAGGGACAGAGTTTAGTGATACAGAGCACACAGTATTACCAGCATTGGAATACAGACTTTTACTGATTAGTACTAAACCCGTCCTATCAGGTCTTCATTCTGCATTCTGAATATAAGATTCTGCTGATTAGTGCTGTCAGCTCAGTTGCTGATACTGCAGTGTGGCTGCGAAAGGTCTGAAATGAACAATATCAGCATGAAGAAAAACAGTAGAGATGGACTTTCTGCCAAGTTGTGCAGTCTGGTACATGAAGAGGGGTGATGAGCAAAACCAATTGTTAACATTTAATTCAGGAGGGGGTTCAAAACAGCATCAAAAGAAGCATCAGAAGAAGCTCAAACTGGACTGATTTCAGTGTCAGTCACCTAATATACTGCTGCCACTTAGCCAGTACCAGTCAATAGTTTGGACACACCTGTTCATGCAATGGTTTTCCTTGTACCTATTGGAATGTGTGCATTGTTGATTCATACTGAAGGCAGCAAAACCACAAAAAAACACACATGGAAATGAGGAGTTAGGAAACATGTGAAACAAACAAGAATATGTATTAAATCTTAGGTTCATTAAAGTACCCCCTTGGCATTTTCTCAAGCAGCTTCAGCAGCTAGTCACTTGGAATGGCTTCCAATGAACACTTATGCTTCATCAAGAGCTTATTTGCGGAATCACTGGCCTTCAAAATGAGTTTAATACCATCAGGTGTGTTTTGCAGAGGCAATGTTGGCACACAGTTCTATACAGTGCTGAGCCCTATTTCACAGCTGCAAAACTACGAGAAGAATTCCTCAACCAAGTAAAGTGAAATGACAATTAGTGATGAGCGAGCAGGCTCGCTACTGCTCAGTGTTCGCCCGAGCATCTCACTGCTCAAGATGCTCGGCGCTCACCGAGTATTTCCTGGGTTACTCGGTGGGAGCTCGGGTCCCCTCCCTGCATGTTTGGCAATCTTTAGAGCACCAATCAACATGCAGGGATTGTCTACCACACACTGTAATGCCGCAGCCATGTTGGTTGTGGCATTACAGTGATTGGCTGGCCGCACAGCGTTATCGGGTCTATATTAGACCTGGCACCGCCATGCTCGTCACAGTCACTCAGGAATCAGGCAGAGTAGGGAGAGCTGCTGCTAAGCTAGGAAGAGATTTGCTTGTTTCTAGTTAGTGTAGGTATACCAGACTATAGTAGAGACACATATCCATCTCAACTAACAGTCCTTCTGAGGACTAATCCAGCTGCAGAGATATCAGTGCTATGCAGGCAGGGTATAGGGTATATAGCATACTGCAGTGCACATAGCAAGAGGGTCCATTCCAGTTCTATCTGCTGGTGCTTTAACAGATATTTGTAGAAATAGGCCCAGGTATCAGGGGCCAGGAATATTTTTTTTTATCTTAATCCTGATTATTTGCTTAAAAAGCAATCCAGAGAACACTGTTTATCTGTGCCATTTGCTTGTTGGCACTGCAGAATACAGCCAGGTCCTTTCCATATTACAGCGCTAAAAATCCAGCTACTTAAAACTGTGTTTTTTTCGTCACACGGATCACATATAATTGCACTGAAAATATTGCCATTTATGGCCTCCATTGAAATTTTGTTGCAGTGTGTCAGTGAACTTATTGACATGAGGTCGGCGCTGTTAAAAATTGTTACCTACAGGCCAGCTATTTAAAACTGTGGATTGTCTGTCACACGGATCACAAAATTTTGCTCCAAATTCAGCCATTTGTAGTGAGTGTGGAAGATATTGTCCTCCATTTAAAAGGGGCAAGGAACGTGGCAAGGGACGGGGAACTGGATGTGATGGTGATGGTGATGCTGCATGCATAGGCCTAGGCCGTGGGCAAGCTGAAATTGTGCCACAACAAACACCCACATCTTCTCGCTCGACCTTCCTGTCCCAATTAATAGGGGACCGCAAAACACCACTATTGAACACAGAGCAGTGTGAAAAGGTTATTGGTTGGATAGCAGATAATGCTTCCAGTCACTTAGCCACCACCACTTCCACACAGTCAAGTCTCAGTAGCCATGAGTCTGGACCGCATATTCCTCACCCTGATCCTCCTTCCTCCCACCATGCCGAGTGCCAGGAGACAACTGATCATACACTTGGACACTCTGAAGAGCTGTTCACTTTTCCATTTATAGATTTGGGCCTCTCGCCAGATCCACTTGAAGCAGGGCAAGAGGAGATCGCATGTAGCGATGCCCAAATATTTGAGCAGCCATGGTCATATGAAGGCGACGGTGGGAATGAGTCACAAGAGGTGGACGATAATGAGCCACAATTGCCAGAAAGTCAGGGGGAGGACCAGGGTGCGGAAATGGAAGACGAGGTGGAGGATGATATAGTAACTGACCCTACCAGGCAAGGTGACATGCAGAGCAAGGACAGCAGCACACAGGGGGATGGAGGTAGAGCACCCCAACAGGCAGGAAGAAGCAGTGTGGTGGCCACAGACAGAAGGCAGGCAATGGGTCCCCGTAACACCAACATGATGGAAGTTGCCAGTACAACAGTTAGGTCTTCCGGAGTCTGGTTGTTTTTTAAAGACTTTGCCTATAACCCCAAAAAGGCCATTTGCACCACCTGACAGGCCAGCATCAGTAGGGGTAGCAAAACTACCAGCCTGACCACAACCAGCATGATCAGGCACATGGCAGAAAAGTAACCGACTTTGTGGGCTGAAACCCAGGGTCCAGCAGCAGTGTCTGCGGGTGACACCACTGCTTCTTCCACTGTAGTGCGTGCAAGCCAATCCCCTGTCCATAGAGCATGCGAAGATGCCTCCTGCCCTGCACCTGTCATTGCACATTCTCAACCATCACGATCAGCAAGCGTTCAGTTGTCGATACCCCAGTCCTTGGAACGCAAGTGCAAATACGCAGCCAATGCCCCACAAGCCACACTACTAAATTCCCACATTTCGCGACTGCTTGCGCTTGAAATGTTGCCTTTTAAACTAGTGGAGATAGAAGCTTTCCGCAACCTGATGGCGGTGGCCGTCCCTCGGTACTCGGTCCCCAGCCACCACTATTTCTGTGTGCCGTCCCGCATTACACAAGCACGTGTCCCATAACTTTAACCGTGCCCTCAGCAATGCAGTTAAAGGGAAAGTCCACCTAACCACAGACACGTGGACAAGTGCTTGTGGGCAGGGACGGTACATCTCGCTGATGGCACACTGGGTTAACATAGTGGAAGCCGGAACCCTGTCCGACCTTGCGATGGAACACATCCTCCCGGCGATTGCGGGCCCTAGATCAATCAGGGTTGCCCCCACAGTCTACAGCTCCTGCACCTCATCCTCCTCAGCCTCCTCCTCCTCTTCAGCCTCCATCTCTGAAATGACCACATCAGTCGCAAGCTGGAAGCACTGCAGCACTGCCTCGGCCAAGCGGCAACAGGCTATGCTGAAGCTAATATGCTTAGCTGACAAACCGCACAACGCTGAAGAGTTGTGGACAGCTCTGAAAGAGAAGGCAGATCTGTGGCTGACACCACTGAACCTACAGCAAGGCATGGTCATGTGTGACAATGGCCGGAACCTGGTGGCGGCTCTCAGGTGAGGCGAGCTCACACATGTACCATGCCTGGCCAATGTGCTTAACCTCGTGGTTCAGCAGTTTCTCAAAAGCTACCCAGAGCTTCTGGATCTGCTTGTCAAAGTACGCCACCTGTGTGCCCATTTTAGAACGTCAGCTACAGCTTCCACCACACTTGCTGTGCTTCAGCAGCGTTTGCAGCTTCCGGCTCACCGACTGGTGTGCGATGTCCCCACGAGTTGGAACTCTACACTGCAGATGTTGGGTAGGATTTGTTAGCAGAAGAGGGCAGTTGTTGCCTACCAGCATACCGTCGGTGAGGACTCCACGAAGATGGACTCCACGAAGATGGTGAGCAGCGATGACACCGTAATTAGCGTGACCATCCCACTTCTCTGTCTTCTTAAACGCTCTCTGCTCGCAATCAAAGAGGATGCATTGCAGGCAGAGCACGATGAGATGGAGCAAGGAAGCATACAGGGTGATTACACCCAGCCCAGCCTCATCTCATCCCAATGTGGATTGGGTGACAATGAGGAATAGGAGGAGGAGGAGGAAGGACAGGAGCTAGTTTCATGCGCTATAGATGGTACTACCTGCACAACTGTCATACCGTCTGTTCAGCGTGGATGGCCTGAGGACAGGGAGGAAGAGAAGGAGAGCATGGTCAGTCGTCCTCTTGGTGAGGACACCGGAAGTCTTGCCTGTTAGCAGTCTGGCACGCATGGCTGAGTTTATGTTACACTGCCTTTCCCATGACCCTAGCGTTCTCGAAATTTTGTGTGACAGTCATTACTGGTTGGTGACACTTCTAGACCCCCGCTACAAGGAGAAATTTATATCCCTTATTCCTGAGGCGGACAGATCTACAAAAATGGGGCAGTACCAGAAGGCTTGTTGCGGAACTATTAAAAAATTCCCATCTAAAAACGTTGGAGGCAGAGGTCAGTTCATTGAACAACCAAGTAGTACAGCCGAGAGAGAGACAACTCCAATCCAGCAGAGGCAGGGGAACACTGTAAAAGTTCTGGGAGAGTTTTCTCATCCCCTCCCATCGCACAGGCCCTAAGGCGCGGGGTACTCTCTCAAGAAGTGCAAACTTTGGGAAGAGGCTGAGGGAGTACCTTGCCGACCATAACAACGTACGCCGTGATTCCTCTGTGCCTTATAATTATTGGGTATCCAAGCTGAACATGTGGAATGAACTGTCTTTCTACGCCTTGGAGGTCCTGGCCTGCCCTGCCGCCAGCGTTTTATCAGAGCGGGTCTTTAGTGCCGCTGGTGGAATTATAGCTGATAAGCGCATCCGCCTGTCAACTGAAAAAGCTGACAGGCTGAGTCTTATAAAAATGAGCAAGGGCTGGATTGGGCCAGACTTCTCAACACCACCAAATGATAGCAGCGTAACATAAACTCAAATCCAGTGTCTTTTTTTGGGAGGTGTATTCCCATGCACCTTTTCACACCTACACATGGGTATACGTTTCTTGATTTTGGCTATTTGCTCTTGTCCTCTTCCTTCTCCTCATCCTCATCCTCCACCATCATATCACCAGGGTGACCGTGGTCCGTGATGCAACACCCACATAATTTTTTTAAAGGGTGTTTATGATGGCCGTAAAAAAAAATTTTTATACTGTATGTTCATGTATACCCCCCAGGGGTAAATGCCTGTCAGCCCACACACTTAGTGCATGGGCATTACAAGTATAGGAGACCCGCTCCTTTCTAATGGGAACATTTTTTTATGATGCCCTCCTACACGTCTTTTCCAAGGTGCATTGGAGTGCCTCCAAATTTTTGGCAGCCCTTGCATTCACTGCTTAGGCCAACACTATGGGAGACCCACTACCTAATAATGGGAACATTTTTTCATGAGGCCCTCTATGTCTCTTCCAAGGGGCATTGGAGTGCCTCCAATTTTTTGCCAGCCCTTGCATTCACTGCATAGGCCAACACTATGGGAGACCCACTTCCTAATAATGGGAACATTTTTTTCATGAGGCCCTCTACGTCTCTTCCAAGGTGCATTGGAGTGCCTCCCAATTTTTGGCAGCCATTGCATTCACTGCATAGGCCAACACTATGGGAAACCCACTTCTTAATAATGGGAACATTGTTTTCAGGATGCTCTCCTCTAAGTCTCTTCAAAGGGGTATTGGGGTGCGTCCAAAATTTTGGGCAGCCCTGCCACTCACTGCATACACAATAACAGTATAGGAGACCCACTCTTTAGTAATGGGAACAACAAAACATAGCCAGCTAATGGCTCTCTAAGAATAGTGAGGGCCGACTGCTGGCCCTTTAAGAATAGTAAAGGCTGCCTGATGGCCCTATAAAAATAGGCTTTGTGACTTTCAGAGTCCCTCCTTCATAAATGAAACACGATGTGTCTGATGATATCTCACACACCACATGGCCAGATAAGGTTGTAAAAAGATGACATTTCCTGGTAAATGCATTTGTCACTGTTGAAAGCAATGCAAAACTGAAAAAACGCATCAAAAATGCTACGTGTGAACATAGCCCAAGGTGTGGAGGAGCATTTTTGTTTTTGGTTATTTATTTTGCTTTATATACAAGTCATTACCCTGGAAGGATATTCCTTAACATATTTCCCAGAAAAATCCATTTTGTTTTCTTTTTGGTATGTTTTCTTGTGAGTCCGTAAAAGTGGTGTAATACGTAATACCTCTTACAACGTTGTTGACAGAAGTGACCTGGTGACCTGATAGCTCTTTAACAATAGTGAGGGCCGACTTCTGGCCCTTTAAAAATAGCAAAGGACGCCTGTTGGCCCTATAAAAATAGCCTTTCTGACTTTCAGAGTACCTCCTTCATAAATGAAACAGGATATGTCTGATCATGACTCACACATCACATGGCCACGTAAGGTTGTAAAATGTTAAAATGACATTTCCCGGTGAAAGCATTTGTCACAGTTGAAAGCAATGCAAAAGTGCAAAAACGCATCAAAAATGCTACGTGTGAACATAGCCCAAGGTGTGGAGGAGTATTTTTGGTTTTGGTTATTTATTTTGCCTTTTGTACAAGTCATTACCCTGTAAAGGATGTTCCTTACATATTTCCCAGGAAAATCCATTTTGGTTTCGTTTTTGTATGTTTTATTGTGAGTCCGTAAAAGTGGCGTAATACCTCTGACAGCATTGTTGACAGCGGTGACCTGGGAGTCAGAAATGCTTCTAGGGGTCTTCCCCATGCTGTTCTCATGTCATTTGAGCACTGTTCCCATTGATTTGGACAATTTTTAGGCCCTCTGCAGACCGCCTGGGGGAGCCGCCGGAAAAATGCTTGAGTTTCCCATAGATTTACATTAGGCTTGTTGCTCGGGTCGAGCACCCAAGTATTCCAATTTGCTCGACCCGACCATCGAGCACCTGAGCATTTTAGTGCTCGCCCATCACTAATGACAATCTATCATTTCTTTAAGACAGGGGTGGGGAGCTTCAGTCCCGCGGGCCATTTACGGAGTTCGATGACCTTTTACTGGCCCCTGATCAGATTCCCGGGGACCGCACTGCTTGGGTCGGCAACTGTATTTTGACAGCCACTGGATCATTAATTTCTTTTTGCTCTGTGAGCACAAGCATGCCGTGTTCACTACTGAACACTGAGGCACGTGAAATGAAAGATTAAGTCCTGACACCAGTGCCAGGGTTAGGACGTACTTTGTGGGCAGAGTTAGCGGGCAATTTGTATGGCCCCCAAAGGATAGTATAAATATCCAAATGGCCCAATGCAGAAAAAAAGATTCCCCACCTCTGCTTTAAGACATGAAAGTCATTGAATCCAAAAAATTGAAACAACCTTCAAGGTATCCTCAAGTGCAGCCATGAAAACCATCAATCGCTATTATAGCGATTCCTGCTGCAGAGGATAACATTGTCCAGCCTCAAAAAACACAAATTGACAGCACTTCAGATAACAGCCCTCATAAATGAAACACAGATCTCAACTAGCAACTCATTCAACCAGGCAAGAAGCAGGCCTTTATGGTTGAACTGCTGCAAAGGACTACTGAGGATTGCAAACTATAAGAAGAGACTTGTTTGGGCTATGCAACACAAGAGTGGACATTAAATCAATGGAAATCTGTACTGTGGTATGAAGAGTCAGAATTTGAGTTTTTTTCTACCAACCGCCATGTTTTTTGCATGCATAGAAAAAGGTGAGAGGATCGTTTATACATATGTGTATGTGGTCTAAGAATGCTTTGATGGTGACACTGTTTGGTTATTTTTTTCCAAATAAATGGCACATTTACCAAGCATGGCTACCACAGTATTCTGCAATGATGTGGTTTGCATTTACCGGGACCATCATTTGTATTGCAACAGGACAATGACCCAGAGCACACCTCCAGTCTCTGTAACCAAGAAGGAGAGGGATGAATTAGACCTCAGAGTGAAGGCAAATCAACTGTCAAGTGCTCAGCACTAGAGATGAGCGTTGTTCTACTCGAACTGTTCGCCAATCTCAAATTCGAGCTGTTTTGGGCGGTGTTCGAGCTGTTCGGCGAACACGAACAATTTGAGAAAAATTCGGCTGTTCGAGGTTATGTTCGATAACTGTTCATGCACCAAAATCATAACTGGATTTTTTCTCAGTAATGATGAAAATTAATGTTAATACGCAGTTTGAGTGTACAGCGAGGTGGGGGGAGGGGCAGGGGATGGATCTCTGCAGGAACAATGAAGATCTCCATTTTTTTTCCTCTTTCCCGCATTTACAGTGGGGAGGTGCAATCTGTCAGCCTATCAGCAGCGCACACACGGAGCGAAGTGCTTTTTTTCACACAAGCAAGGGCATGTGTCATTGGCAGTGTATGTCACATGTCCTTGCCCTATAAGACCAAGCCATTTTCCCCGTCGCCACCATTTTCTCACTGCTGCAGCTGCGTGTTAGACGGCACCGCTGTTGCTGTGTGCGCTATACCTTGTTAATTTCAAGCCAATTTTCGCACAAATCTACAGATAGCTTGGGAGTAGGGAATAGTTGTGATTGCAGTCCTTTTAAGGACTAGGTTACAGCATTTCCTATGACTTTTATCAGGCAGGTCTGTGCTCTTAAATAGATAGATTGTGGGAGTAAAGACTAATTGTAATTGCAGTCCTTTTCAGGACTAGGTTACATCAGTTCCTATCAGTTTTTGCCAGGCAGGTCTGTGCCAGTGCTGTGCAAGTTTTTTTCACAGCATTTGGCTGAATCTAGCAAAGCTAATCCTTTTTGGCCTATTGCAGAGTGTGTTAGTCAGTGGAGTAGCCTATCTGTGTTGCAAGATATACCACCTGTGTATAGAATACCAATTTTTTTACTGCACCTAGTGAAGTAAAATCTTTTGGGCATAGCATCATTCTATTAGTCCATCTATACTGACCTCCATCAGGTTGCAAATTGAATATAATTTTTTTCTGCATCTAGCTCTGAAAAAATATTGGGCTTCTAGCTGTGTGTGGGACTTGTTCTATTAATCCATCTATACAGACCTCCATCAGGTTGCAAACTGAATATATTTTTTTCTGCATCTACATCTGAAAAAATATTGGGCTTCTAGCTGTGTGTGGGACTTGTTGTATTAGTCCATCTATACTGACCTCCATCAGGTTGCAAACTGAATATATTTTTTTCTGCATCTACCTCTGAAAAAATATTGGGCTTCTAGCTGTGTGTGGGACTTGTTCTATTAATCCATCTATACAGACCTCCATCAGGTTGCAAACTGAATATATTTTTTTCTGCATCTACCTCTGAAAAAATATTGGGCTTCTAGCTGTGTGTGGGACTTGTTCTATTAATCCATCTATACAGACCTCCATCAGGTTGCAAACTGAATATATTTTTTTCTGCATCTACCTCTGAAAAAATATTGGGCTTCTAGCTGTGTGTGGGACTTGTTCTATTAATCCATCTATACAGACCTCCATCAGGTTGCAAACTGAATATATTTTTTTTTGCATCTACCTCTGAAAAAATATTGGGCTTCTAACTGTGTGTGGGACTTGTTGTATTAGTCCATCTATACTGACCTCCATCAGGTTGCAAACTGAATATATTTTTTTCTGCATCTACCTCTGAAAAAATATTGGGCTTCTAGCTGTGTGTGGGACTTGTTCTATTAATCCATCTATACAGACCTCCATCAGGTTGAAAACTGAATATATTTTTTTCTACATCTGCCTCTGAAAAAATATTGGGCTTCTAGCTGTGTGTGGGACTTGTTGTATTAGTCCATCTACACTGACCTCCATCAGGTTGCAAACTGAATATATTTTTTTCTGCATCTACCTCTGAAAAAATATTGGGCTTCTAGCTGTTTGTGGGACTTGTTCTATTAATCCATCTATACAGACCTCCATCAGGTTGCAAACTGAATATATTTTTTTTTGCATCTACCTCTGAAAAAATATTGGGCTTCTAACTGTGTGTGGGACTTGTTGTATTAGTCCATCTATACTGACCTCCATCAGGTTGCAAACTGAATATATTTTTTTCTGCATCTACCTCTGAAAAAATATTGGGCTTCTAGCTGTGTGTGGGACTTGTTCTATTAATCCATCTATACAGACCTCCATCAGGTTGAAAACTGAATATATTTTTTTCTACATCTGCCTCTGAAAAAATATTGGGCTTCTAGCTGTGTATGGGACTTGTTGTATTAGTCCATCTATACTGACCTCCATCAGGTTGCAAACTGAATATATTTTTTTCTGCATCTACCTCTGAAAAAATATTGGGCTTCTAGCTGTTTGTGGGACTTGTTCTATTAATCCATCTATACAGACCTCCATCAGGTTGCAAACTGAATATATTTTTTTCTGCATCTAGCTCTGAAAAAATATTTGGCCTTCTAGCAGTGTGTGGGACTTTCTCTATTATTCCCTCTATACTGACCTCCATCAGGTTGCAAATTGAATATAATTTTTTTCTGCATCTAACCCAGCCAATAGTTTTGGCCTAATACCACAGTTTGGCCACTCAGCTCTGCTCGGTTCCCATCCATTGTTTTTTTGTGCAAACAACTCCAGAGTTGTTAATTAGTTAACCACCAAAATGAGTGGAAAAAGGCCTGCTGCTGGTGGAAAGGGGAATAGGCGTGTTGGGAAGGGGAAAAAAGGTTGTGTCCGTGGGGTAGGTGTTAAAGCAACAGTAACATCTGCAGAAGAAAGACCATCTTCCAGCCAAACTAAAATGTCTACTTCTTTTAGCGGACAATGTGTTAAGATCCCTTTCTTACGGCCACGCCAATCGCTACAAATTCCAGATGAGGCACAAAAACAGCAGGTGCTTCAACGGATATCAAGTGCTCCTTTAAGTGGGCTCTCCTCCACATCAACTTCAACATCACAAATACTCCAGTCCTCAAAGGTGTCACCCCAATCGCACTTGCTTCCTCACAGCTCCCAAATCTCCAGCTGCCCGTCTGAATATGAGGTAGAACAGATGGTTGAGTCTGCAGAGCTGTTTACTCATACTATAGCCTGGGAATCAGAGGTCGACTCCAGCGCTTCTGTGAATCCAGACGAGGAAATGATCTGCACTGATGCCCAGAATCTTTATGAGTCGGATCCAGGACCAGACGCAGAAGGTTCTGACCATAATGTAGACACTCATTCCCAAACTGTAACTCCTGTTGGTGGAGACAATGAGGAAGACGATGATAAGACTCAAATACCTGATTGGAGCGACAACTTTAGTTTTTTGTCAGGGCAGGAACAGGTTGGCTCTGAGGACGACGGGTGTGATAACGCACAGGGTGATGATGATGAGGTTGGAGATCCCACTTACTGTCAACCCACAGTCAGCCAAGAGATGAGGTCAGCAGAGGAGGTGGAGGAAGATGCTAGTGACGACGAGGTCAGGTTGCGCCTTCCTGGACAGAGACGTAGTACTGGAAGCACGTCAACAACTGCATCCTCAAACACAACTCTGCCTCTCACCACAAGTCGTGGTGGCTCTTCAGGTCGCATGGGTGCTAAGCCTTGCATAGCCTGGGCATTTTTTCAGATCGATAAAGATGACCCAACTCGTGTTATCTGTAACATTTGTCAGCAAAAGCTAAGTAGAGGCCAAAAAATACATAGTTTGAGTACTTCATGCATGAACCGGCACATGGACATGAAGCATAAGTTGCAGTGGGAAGCTCAGTGTGCTACAATGCGGCCTAGCCGGCCGGGCCAACCACCGTCTGCCATATCTTGTGCATCCGCGGCCTCTTCATCCTCTGTGACTGGGGGGACAGCAGTCACACCTGTTTTGGGGCGCAGACCTGCCACCTCTTTACCCGCAACAGCCAGCGTGATTGGCAGGTCATCATTTTCTTTGGAGGTGGTAACACCAGCTGGTGTTGAGCGCTGTCCGACATCGATAGCACCACCTTTGGATCAAGGCAACCTAACATGTCCGCCTGCATCTTCCTCACAGACCGGCAGTTTGCCGGGGACACCCTTATCAACCCCGTCTAAGCACAATAGCCAGCCCTCGGTCCCTCAGATGTGGACAAGTAAAAGATCATTTCCTCCTAGCCATGAGAAAGCTAAGAGGTTGAATTTCACCATCTGCAAGTTCTTGGCTACAGAAATGCTGCCTTTCCGCCTGGTGGACACAGAGGATTTTCGAGACCTTATGTCCGTCGCAGTGCCCCAGTACCAGATGCCCAGTCGGCACTACTTCTCAAAGAAAGGTGTGCCTGCGCTCCACCAGCATGTCGCACACAACATCACCGCTTCTTTGAGAAACTCTGTGTGTGACAATCTGCAAGGTCCAGACGGTCGGCAGCACCAAGGCGGCAGGCATGTGAGGGTGGGGTAGATGGTTTTACCAGGGCACATGGTAGCAGCCAAACTAGTGAGGAAGGTGCAGGAGCCCAGGAAGAAGTGGAGGACGAACTGATGGAAGACTCATCAGATGAGGGAGACCTTGATCACATTTCTGTTGTGCGAGGTTGGGGGGAGAGGACAGAGGAAGGAAGCATGATTGTTACCTCGCCACCAACACAACAGAGACTTGGTGCTCCTGGATGCGCAACACACATGAGTGCCTTCTTGCTGCACTACCTGCAACATGACCCTCGAATTGTGAGAATTAGAAATAATCCTGACTACTGGGTTGCCACACTGTTAGATCCCCGGTACAAAAGTAAATTTGCAGAAATTATTCCTGCCATAGAAAGGGATGCACGCATGCAGGAGTATCAGCAGAGACTGTTGCAGAATCTTACATGTGCTTTTCCACAAAATACCAGTGGTGCACGTAGTGAATCTCACAGTTCCAACTTGCCAACCGTGGGACCGTCAAGTGTTCAGCACTCAAACCGTAACAGAACCACAGTATCTGCTGGTAACATCAATTTTGCGGAATCATTTCACCACTTTTTTAGCCCATCCTTTGCAAGGCCACAGGAGACAAGAAGTCTGACACATAGTCAACGCCTAGAGACGATGGTACAGGAGTATCTCCAAGTAAACATTGAAGCCATGACTGTGTCACTGGACCCTTGCTCTTTTTGGGCTTCCAATCTGGATAAATGGCCGGAGCTAGCCACTTACGCCTTGGAGATCATGTCATGCCCCGCAGCCAGCGTTCTGTCTGAACGTGTGTTCAGCGCTGCTGGTGGTGTGCTGACAGATAAGCGCACGCGGCTCTCCACTGATAATGTAGACAGACTCACGTTCATAAAGATGAACAAATCATGGATCCGAAACGACTTTTCTACCCCTGTGTCATTCTGGGGAGAGTAAAAGCTTGATGATTGGTTAAAATCACCCTACCAACCGTTTTAAGCTTTCAAATTACTAATCATGTTTATCTGTATCTTGGCTGGAAAATAATTTGGGCTTTGTAGCAGTGTGCAGCACTGATTCTATTAGGCCATCTATAATAAGCTCCACCAGATTTAAAATTACTAATCATGTTTATCTGTATCTTGACTGGAAAATAATTTGGGCTTTGTAGCAGTGTGCAGCACTGATCCTATTAGGCCATCTATACTAAAGCTTCACCAGAATTAAAATTAATAATAATTTTTAGCTGCATCTAGCCCGGAAAATAATTTTGGGGCTCCGAGATGCGCAAGACACATAAGTGCCTTCTTGCTGCACTACCTGCAGCGTGACCCTCATATTGTCAGAATTCGAAGTAATCATGACTACTGGGTTGCCACACTCTTAGATCCCCCAAACTTTTCGATCAACCTTTTCATTTTAATAAAGACCAAAAAAATGGTCATTTTTGAAATTATAAGCATTAGCAGGTTGTTAGAAACTGAAATCAAACAGTTTTCAACTCAAAACTTTATTCTAGGTGATGTTACATTTTCACATAGGACCCCTTGTTCGAAAGGAGCTTCTGAACTCTCTCGTCCATTGAATTTGTCAGGTTTTGGATGGTTTCTGCTTCACTTGTTTTACATGAGGACAGAATACCCTCCCAGAGCTGTTGCTTAGATGTGAACTGCCTCCCGCCATCATAGACACTCCTTTTAATGATGCTCCAAAGGTTCTGAATGGGGTAGAGGTCAGGGGAGCATGGGGGTCACACCATAAGTTTGTCCCCTTTTATGCCCATATCAGTCAGAGATGCAGATGTTTTATGTGCAGCATGAGATGGTGCATTATCATGCAGAAAAATGATCTTGCTGTGAAATACACGGTTCTTCTTCTTGAACCAGGGCAGGAAGTGCTGTTTGAGAAAATCCACATACATTATGGAGTTCATCTTTAGCACCTTCAGGGATCCTAAAGGGCCGACAATCTCTCTCCCCATGATTCCAGCCCAAAACATTACTCCACCTCCTCCTTGTTGGCGCTGTAGCCGTGTTTGCGTGGGGTGTCCATCAACCAGCCATCCTCCACTCCATCCATCTGGACCATCGAGCGCTGCACGGCACTCATCCGTGAACAAAACAGTTTTGAAATCAGTCTTCATGTAATGTTTGGCCCACTGGAGCCGTTTCTGCTTGTGTGAAGTGGATAGAGGAGGTCGACAGGATGGCGTATGCACAGCTGCAAACCTCTGAAGGACCCTGCATCTTGTTGTTCGGGGGACGTTGGAGGCACAAGCAGCTTCAAAAACTTGTCTGCTGCTATGACAAGGCTTTTTTGCCGCTGCTCTTTCAACCTGACGTAATTGCCTGTAGGAAAGAGTCCTCAATTTGCCCTTATCAGCACGCACACGTGTGTACTGTGAATCAGCTACATACTTCTTGATTGCCAAGACACTTCATCCTGATCATCGCACAATGTTGATTGTAGTCATGCCTTGACCTAAACACTCCACAATTTGTTGCTTCTCAGCAGCCGACACATCCTTTTTCTTTCCCATTTTGGCAGAAAATGTAGGCTGCTTAATAATGTGAGACAGCCTTCTTAAGTAGTCTTGCCTTTCATTGGACACACCTGCCAAACTAATTAGCACAGGTGTCTGCAATTGCTTACAGTGATATAAAGAGCCCTGACACACATCACCATCAATGAGTTTAACTGACAAACAAACAAATTCTTCCCTTATCACTCCTAAACACTTTTTGCATAATAATTTGGAACACAGTGTACATGTGCTTTTCCACAAAACACCAGTGGTTCACGTAGTGAATCTTACAGTTCTAACTTGCCAACCGTGGTCTGTATGGAGTTGTTCAATAAAGGGCCCAAAATTAAGATAACATAGATGGGAGAGGTCTCTATGAATAGGAATTCCTAAGTATTTGATACCCAGTGAGGGCCAGGCAAAGGGAAAGTTGGACTGGATGGAATCCTATATGGATTTGGGGAGGGAGACATTGAGGGCCTCAGACTTCGCTGCATTGATTTTAAAATTTGACCATGTAACAAAGTGATCTATTTCAGCCATAACAGCATGGATGGATATATGTGATTGAGTGATATATACTAGGACATCATCAGCAAATAGAGAGCACTTGTACTCGGTGCCTCCCACCTCAATCCACCTAATATTGGGGTTATGGCGAATTGATGAGAGCAGGTGCTCCGTCACTAGGATGTATAAGAGAGGGGACAGAGAACATCCCTGCCTTGTCCCATTGGTGATTGTGAAAGGTGATGAAAATGTTCTGACGCGCCCCCTGGGCCTTGGGACACCCGGAGCCGGACCCTTTTTGGTGGATGCTGGTGGTTGTAGTCTCCGTGGCGGCGACCCGGTTCCGTGGCTCAGGGCGGTCAAACCAGTGGCGGAACTATTTATGTGGTTTTGATGTTTAAATGTCTGACTACGCCACCCGTGGATTGCGGTCAGAGTGAACCGCCGCTCCAGGGCAGACCGCTGAGGCTGGTGTTGTGGGTGCAGCAGAGCGTAGCATAACTCCCCACGGGAGGAGTATAGCCTCAGGGCAGTGTATGCGGAGGATGGGGGTGATGGTGCAGGGCAGCAGCAGTAATGACACGGAGTCAGTGATGCTGTCCAGGGCCTTTACTCACAGTTCCTATTATCCAGACCACGTCTGCAGTTAACGGCTGCCCACGTCGTACTGTGCTCACCATGTGAGGGGCTCAGACAACTCCCAGATAACTTTGGAGTGCTTCACAGGACCCCCTTTGTGTGTCCTTTGTCTGGCCTTTCTTACCAACCCTTCTGTCCGGCTGCCTCGGGCCTCCTCTTGGTAAACTTGGCGCCAGTTTCCCTGACCCTATGTGGTGCCTTCCTAGCGGGTGTAGCGAGGGGCTGCGCCACATAAAATGTCACAGCCTCCTGTTTCTAGCTGAGGGTCGTTTCCTGCCTCCACTAGTTTCGGGTACCGGTCTCCCCCTTTGGCCTGACCCCTCCACGCAGGTGGATTCGGGCGTGCGGTGGCGACTCGCCCGTCCGCACCCCTGAGATCCCTTCGTTCCTCGTTCCTGGAGCCTTCTCCGCTCCTCTTCCTTCCTTCTCCCTCTTCCAGGCCTGGGCCTCTGTTACTAGGCCCGCCTCCGGAGCAGAGCTCATGCAGAGCCCCTGCTCCCTGCCACTTCTGCTCAGACTTCTCTGCACTGAACTAAGATGGTGCCCACCTTTTATACTCCCTTCTCAATGCACCCAGGAACTGCTTCCTCCCTGCTCCTGCACTACAGGGTTCCCCTTCCTCAGTGTTCCCTCCCCCCACTCCAGCCAGGGACAGGGACTGTCGTGCCCATCTCAGGGGCATATTGGTCGCCCTGCCCCACGGCAATGTGGTGTAATGCATGCAGGTGTCGGGTCCTGATCCACACTACATCCTTACCTGAGAGTGAGATATCACACCTCTGGGTGAGGTGCAATACCTCTGTAGCAACCGAGCCCTCAGGGTGCTACAGTTCCATTTATCTTCAGCCTAGGTGACGTATTGCGATACAGGGCCGTGATTTTGGCTATAAAAGGGTCCCCTAGACCCCTACCCCAAGCTTTCTAAGAGAATCATATATGGCGTGCCAGGAGACTCTATGGAATGCTTTCTCAGCATCCAACGAGAGTATCTAATTACAAATTTTTAACTGCATCTAGCCCAGGAAATACTTTGTGCCTAGTAGCAGTGTCTGCTAGTCAGCGGATTATCCCGGCTGTTAAGCAAGCTACACCACCTGTAGTTTGGACACTTCATTTTTTCAAAGGAAATGCTTCGGGACCACGGGATACTCAGTGAAGAGCATCAGGAGGCACCCCAAGGCATAGGGGCTCGGATTGGCAGTAGGATGCCTTGCGGTTGACAGCCGAGCTCGATCCTTATAAAAGCTTTTTAACTGCAGCAGCTTTAGTGGACGCTACTGGAGCTGGAATTACGCGGCTGCTGGCATGAGACTTGCCCTCTAATAGATCCTTGTAAATGGATTTAAAGTATATTTATTCAAATTAGAGAGACAATTTAAATTAAAAAGCTTAGAGCTGCCTCCACCACAGGGGGGCTCGCTCGACCCACCAGTGGACAGGCACCAGTATTGGGAGAGGGGGGCTGGCCGTCAGGGTTCACCGCGGCTCTGGCACAAACCCGGCGACACGGAGGTGGCACGGGCAGGAGCGGACTGAACGTGTCGGCTTCTCACTTTTTGGATTTTAGAAGGGCATGACATGCCTATATCTGTGTCTCCCCCTCCTTTTACTCCTCCACCTCTTTTCTTTTCGCATGACTATATGTACTTGTCACTTTTCCATGTGTTAGTTGTGTCTTCTGAGCAGTTTGTCAGCTTTTGGACACCTTTGAAGGTGTTTTCTATGTGTTTCTATGTGTTTTTGTTTGCCTGCCATTGGTTTTAACGGTGTTCGAAGGTGTTCGACGAACAGTTCGGCGAACACACGGGTGTTCGACGAACCGAACCGAACTCGAACATTACGGGGGTGGCTCAACACTACTCAGCACCTCTGGAAACTCTGTCAAAACTGTTGGAGTGTCATTGGAATGTCATTCAACATGACTACCTGATGGAGCTTATTGAGAGAAAGCCAAGGGTGTGTAAAAATATCATCAAAATAAAAGGGGGGAACTTTGAGGAAACTTTGGTTTAACACATATTCTGATTTGTTTCTCTGAGTTGTCTCTTGAGTTGCTAAGAGCTGTGCAGTTTCCTTAAGTCTCCTTACTTTCTGGGTTTCTGGCGGGAACTCCTACTTCAGTGTCAGTTCTTGTGAACAGCAGAGCTGTATGATTATAAGACATACAGATCAGTAAAAGTTTTTCTGCAACAAATTTAGCTAGCAGTAATTTATTCTGGAGTCTACACTGCTATCAATATAATTAAATATTATAGAGATAACAGGGCATTGGATCAAGCACTTTACTCGTTGAGAGTGATGATTAAGAGACTTGGCCTGCGAGAAGCCATGTTGTGGCTGGAGAATTTACAAGATTTATAACAGCAGCATGTCAGGATCTGAGAAGGAGTGGGAGGGTGGTAAGAAGCTAACTGCTGTTTAGAAATCAACGAGCTGGACAGAGCTATCTGGGATATTAGGAGTTAACCCCTCTCCTGGAATGTAACTACACACTCTCGGCCAACCTGGGCAAGCATTAATGGCCATTGAAACCAATTGTATACTAAGAAAGATAAAAACTGTCACTGTAGGAAAATGACAGCTGAAAAAGCAAGCCGACTGCAAACTTGCATATTTATATGCTGTGTAACTAATTAAAGCAATTTAATAGCTTGATAATATCCCTTTAACTATTAAGTTGTGACATATTTTTCATGAAGTTGTTAAAACTAGTAAGTCTTAAAAGTTGGAATTTAAAATGTACATTTTCCTTATAGCAAATATAATATGGTAAAAATATTCAAATTTTTCATGTGAATCTTTTTAAGCAAACTTCACAAACACTCAACAAAACACTGGGCACCTAGAAGTATAGTGTATATTTGTGGTACAGTCAAGTCTCAATCAAGAATGAAATAATCTTTTCAGAATCGGTAAATACAGCCTTGTCTTTGTCACTTATTTCTAAGCATTTGAAATCTTTACTCAAAGAAATAGACACAAATGAAAGCCCATAACACAGAGGCTTCTGACTTTCAATGCGTCACTTGTATCACTAATGGCAGCTGATCCACTGGTGTGTATGTGTTTAATGATGTATAGATGATTTAACCTTTCAAACTTTGCCTCCCGAAGGAGCATCAGCTTTCCCTAAGAATTTAAGTTCTAGAAACAAGCTAATTATTTGTCAGGTTTAATCTTTACTTTACATTATATCCTATTATTAATAATGTAAATTTTAATCTATTACCAATAATATATTTTAAGCTGTGGGAGCTATTTCTAACTTGTCTTTATTTATATATAATATAATGTTAGAATTTTTTTAGACCACATGGTGAAAGACCAATCTGTTGTAAAATACAGAAAGTCACATGTTGCAAAAATGATTTTGACAACATGCATTAATCATTTTCTACTTTAGTTTAGAACTCAGATTAGTATCTGGAACATCATAAGATTTTTTTTATATCTGTATAACCTCAGTTTAATACATCAAAAATTTAAAAAATGATGAAAGAGCAAATACTGTTTCCTATAAAATAATTGCAATGAATTTGCTAAAAATGGATGCCATTCAAATGGTGGTTTGAGCCCAAAAATAGGTCATGCTGTTTTTTTATACATGTGGATTGGTGGTCCACACCTAAAAGCTTTCTTGTGGAATAGCGCGTTCACACACTCATTTGAGTGAGCCTTTTCCAGTCAACCATTTTCACCATGACAAAAACCCTATGTTCATTCTGAAGAAAGTTTACTTGGACATGTTGCAGACTCTTGTCATAGTACACATTAATTTGAGCAGTAACATGAATACGGGCCATATTTTACACTGTGGACAAAAAAAAGGTTAAAAGGTAAAACTTTAGAGTTAAGTGGATTGCTCCACAGAGAACTGACTGTTGAATTTCTGAAATTTGTGGCTTAAAGCAAATTCGAACACTTTGAGATTTTATTTGCGGTTTATAAAAAAAAACTTGCCCAGCACCACTTCCCACATTTCTGATGGGCAAATTGCCTCTTCAGAGATAAAGAGGACTTGAACTCTATAGCGCCACCTGTTGGAAGCAGCAATCCTACAAGTCACAATCGACCCTTTAACGAGTCGTGCAATATGACTTAGGATAATAGCCAAATCAGAATCTCAATTTGCAGACACAGTGTTTCGGGCTGTTGGCTCTCATCAGTGCAAAGTATGAGAAATGATTTGGCTAGGTGAGGGGCTCTGGACTGAGGTCTAAGGGATAACGTTTCTACTTGTGGAGAGTGATATACCGGCTCTGGTATGTCTGAAGCTCTGAAGAATCAGAGAGCAAGATATATGGCTTCCCATAATGTTTTGCAAATATAACATCTAGCAGATTATCATACCTTGTACAGTGGTGGTCAGTACCTGGGCCATCACAGATCTGCAGTTCTTAGTGGAGCACAATTTGATTTGCAAAGTTATTTTCTATTTCTAAAGTTATTTGGAAAGTCTATCACTTCAAAAATGTGTAAGCTCTTATGATCGGCAGGGTTCTCGCTCTCTCCTGTAGAGTGTTAGCTTAAACTCTTATTATCAGAGGGGTCCTCGCTATCTCTTTCCATTAGTGTGAGCTCTTATGGTCAACAGGGGCATCTCTCTAATATGTAGTGTGTAAGCTCTTATGATCTACATAGTCCACTTCCTCTCTCTCCTGAAGAGTGAAAGCTCTTATGATCAACAGAGACCTCTCTCCTTCTCACTCTCTCCAGTAGGGTTTAAGCTCATTGATCAGCAGCGGTCTATCTCTCTCTTCAGTAGTGTGTAAACTCTTATGGTCAGCGGTGTTCTCTCTCTCCTCTCACCCAGTATTTTCTGACAGTTACAAGATTTCCAGTACTGAGATTTGTGTAAATTTATTCAGTGCTAATCAAATTTATAGGGAAAATTTGGCAAAGCTGGTAAATTTGAATGTTAAAAGATTTGCTCATCTCTACTCTGAACTTTTCATGTTGCTCTGTAAATTTGGGAAGTGACAAGAAGATGAATGTGATAACTGTAGAGATGTAGTTCAGGCTCATTTAATAAGAAATCTTTGTTGAAATGGGACAATATATGCCATATCATTACAATTATATATTTTATTTTGTGATTGCCAAGCAAATATTAATGTACCGAAGAGGTTTGTGCCTTTTAATTGTTTTTTTGACAAATAACTCCAACTACTACATTAATTAATACATTTATATTGTCTCTATCTCAGCCTCAGAAGCAGCCAAAAGAAAGACTAGCGAAACACTAAATACTTCAGGCATCTATTTATCAGAAGTTATCACAGAAATATATCACAAAGTTTTTGCTATGCCTCCAGAGAGCAGCATAATGTAGTGGCAGAAACCCTGACTCCAGTGATATATCAATTACTGGGCTACTTGCTTCCATTTTGAGAAAATCACTATTTTATCGGCTGCAGATCTACCAGTTCTCTGAACGCTGAGCTCTGTATAACCCCAACCACACCACTGATTGGCAGATTTCTGTGTACAGTACAGACCAAAAGTTTGGACACACCTTCTCATTTAAAGATTTTTCAGTATTTTCATGACTATGAAAATTGTACATTCACACTGAAGGCATCAAAACTATGAATTAACACATGTGGAATGATATACTTAACAAAAAAGTGTGAAACAACTAAAAATATGTCTTATATTCTATTTTCTTCAAAGTAGCCACCTTTTGCTTTGATGACTGCTTTGCACACTCTTGGCATTCTCTTGATGAGCTTCAAGAGGTAGTTGACAGAAATGGTCTTCCAACAATCTTGAAGGCGTTCCCAGAGATGCTTAGCACTTGTTGGCCCTTTTGCCTTCACTCTGTGGTCCAGCTCACTCCAAACCATCTCGATTGGGTTCAGGTCTGGTGACTGTGGAGGCCAGGTCATCTGGCGTAGCACCCCATCACTCTCCATCCTGGTCAAATAGCCCTTACACAGCCTGGAGGTCTGTTTGGGGTCATTGACCTGTTGAAAAATAAATGATGGTCCAACTAAACTCAAACCGGATGGAATAGCATGCCGCTGCAAGATGCTGTGTAGCCATGCTGGTTCAGTATGCCTTCAATTTTGAATAAATCCCCAACAGTGTCACAAGCAAAGCACCCCTACACCATCACACCTCCTCCTCCATGCTTCACGGTGGGAACCAGGCATGTAGAGTCCATCCGTTCACCTTTTCTGCGTCGCACAAAGACATATTGGTTGGAACCAAAGACCTCAAATTTGGACTCATCAGACCAAAGCACAGATTTCCACTGGTCTAATGTCCATTCCTTGTGTTCTTTAGCCCAAACAAGTCTCTTCTGCTTGTTGCCTGTCCTTAGCAGTGGTTTCCTACCAGCTATTTTACCATGAAGGCACAGAGTCTCCTCTTAACAGTTGTTGTAGAGATGTGTCTGCTGCTAGAACTCTGTGTGGCATTGACCTGGTCTCTAATCTGAGCTGCTGTTAACCTGCGATTTCTGAGGCAGGTGACTGAGATAAACTTATCCTCAGAAGCAGAGGTGACTCTTGGTCTTCCTTTCCTGGGGCGGTCCTCATGTGAGCCAGTTTCTTTGTAGCGCTTTATCGTTTTTGCAACTGCACTTGGGGACACTTTCAAAGTTTGCCCAGTTTTTTGGACAGACTGACCTTCATTTCTTAAAGTAATGATGGCCACTCGTTTTTCTTTATTTAGCTGCTTTTTTCTTGCCATAATACAAATTCTAACAGTCTATTCAGTAGGACTATCAGCTGTGTATCCACCAGACATCTGCACAACACAACTGATGGTCCCAACCCCATTTATAAAGCAAGAAATCACACTTATTAAACCTGACAGGGCACACCTGTGAAGTGAAAACCATTTCCGGTGACTACTTCTTGAAGCTCATCAAGAGAATGCCAAGAGTGTGCAAGCAGTCATCAAAGCAAAAGGTGGCTACTTTGAAGAACCTAGAATATAAGACATATTTTCCGTTGTTCCACACTTTTTTTGTTAAGTATATAATTCCACATGTGTTAATTCATAGCTTTGATGCCTTCAGTGTGAATGTACAATTTTCAAAGTCATGAAGATACAGAAAAATCTTTAAATGAGAAAGTGTCTAAACTTTTGGTCAGTACTGTACACTGTGAATAGGTAAAAAGCTGCCATTCAATGGTTGGGGCATGGTTACACAAAGCTCATGAATATGTAGGATTACATGGCACCAAGTTTACAAGTCCTTTAGTGATAATACCCTGCTGATAAAACACCAATTTCATCAAAACTACAACAAGCAGCTGAGTAAGTGACACATCACTGGAATCAGGGTCTTACATTATTCTGTTCTCAGATTAGATAACATAAACCTGGTGACAGTTTCTCTTTAAATCATGCACTGCACCTTTAGGTCCTGCTTCAAGTATAGAACCATGTACACATTATGTCTGCAGCTTGTGAAGCATTTTACATGTGTTCATTTGTCATTGAACTCAGTTGAATTTTCTCAGTCATGTACAGTATATTATGCATGTAGTAGCTAATGTGATATTCCTTTTAATCTGGTTTTAAATAATAGCTAGAAAGAGAGATCTCTGTGTTTGTTCATAAACCTTTGCATACCACATTAGATAAGCATAATAAGATGAGGATTTAAATAACTATTCAATACAAGCACAGACACTTTACCACCAACTTGTGTTCTAAGTTTCCTAAATTCTCTGAGGCTATGTGCCCACGATGCAGAAATTCTCCGGATTTTTTCCTGAGCGTTTCTGCATCTCCCTGGCAGAAAAAACGCATGCGGATTGTACATGCGTTTTCCTGCCAGGGACATGCGGAAGTGAAGCGTTCTTCACATGCATTTCCACATGCGGGTTGAAAAGCGCTTTCCAAGCGATTTTAGCATCACTTGGAAAGTGCTTGACAACTTTGTCACACTATATAAATCCATGCAAACGGCATGGATTTATATAGTGTGACCGAAAGAATGGTAAAAAATAAAAAATAAATCTATACTTACCTTCTGATGGCTCCCGGAGTCTTTATTCGACCCGTCATGGCTTGCTGGCAGCTCGCGGTACACTGAAGGACCTGCCGTCACATGACTAAATGACGTCAGTGCAGTGATTCGTAATCCATGCGTTCCAATGCAAGTCAATGGCAGCGAAAACTCAGCGCTTCCGTAAAATAATTGGCAGTGCTGTTTTTTTTTTCCACAATGATAATCCGCAGTGGAAATTTCTGCAGCATGTGCACAGCACATGCGGATTATCATTGGGGAACATGGCAGACCTTCTACCAAGCGTTTTTTAAGCGATTCTGCAGCGGAATTGCCGCTGCGGAAACGCTTAAAAAACGCATCGTGGGCACACAGCCTTATTCTTGTAAAGCCAGAGCTTTCAATCACAAAAGAGTGGGAGGGTGGCGAATATAGATGGAAATAAGTAGGATGTACCAACTGCCTATTTTTGGCTTGAAGTCATTTTATGCTGACAGGTTTTTAATTTGTATGCAACCTACACATGGTCTTTTAACAACAATTAAAAAAATGGTCCAAACATAGTAGATTCAGTATATAGGAAAAGCAATGAAACAACTGCAGGTTCAGGTCCCCTATGGGGACTAAAAAAAAGTATACAGTAAAAAAAAAAAGTTTTTAAAAATAAACAGTACAGACCAAAAGTTTGGACACACATTCTCATTTAAAGATTTTTCTGTATTTTCATGACTATGAAAATTGTACATTCACACTGAAGGCATCAAAACTGTGAATTAACACATGTGGAATTATATACTTAACAAAAAAGTGTGAAACAACTGAAAATATGTCTTATATTCTAGGTTCTTCAAAGTAGCCACCTTTTGCTTTGATGACTGCTTTGCACACTCTTGGCATTCTCTTGATGAGCTTCTAGAGGTAGTCACCGGAAATGGTTTTCAATTCACAGGTGTGCCCTGTCAGGTTTAATAAGTGGGATTTCTTGTCTTATAAATGGGGTTGGGACCATCAGTTTTGTTGTGCAAAAGTCTGGTGGATACACAGCTGATAGTCCTACTGAATAAACTGTTTGAATTTGTATTATGGCAAGAAAAAAGCAGCTAAATAGAGAAAAATGAGTGGCCATCATTACTTTAAGAAATGAAGGTCAGTAATTGCGAAAAATTGGGAAAACTTTGAAAGTGTCCCCAAGTGCAGTTGCAAAAACCATCAAGCGCTACAAAGAAACTGGCTCACATGAGGACCGCCCCAGGAAAGGAAGACCAAGAGTCACCTCTAAGTTTATCCGAGTCACCAGCCTCAGAAATCGCAGGTTAACAGCAGCTCAGATTAGAGACCAGGTCAATGCCACACAGAGTTCTAGCAGCAGACACATCTCTTCAACAACTGTTAAGAGGAGACTTTGTGCAGCAGGCCTTCATGGTAAAATAGCTGCTAGGAAACCACTGCTAAGTGCAGGCAACAAGCAGAAGAGACTTGTTTGGGCTAAAGAACACAAGGAATGGACATCAGACCAGTGGAAATCTGTGCTTTGGTCTGATGAGTCCAAATTTGAGATCTTTGGTTCCAACCACCGTGTCTTTGTGCGACGCAGAAAAGGTGAACGGATGGACTCTACGAGTCTGGTTCCCACTGTGAAGCATGGAGGAGGAGGTGTGATGGTGTGGGGGTGCTTTGCTGGTGACACTGTTGGGGATTTATTCAAAATTGAAGGCATACTGAACCAGCATGGCTACCACAGCATCTTGCAGCGGCATGCTATTCCATCCGGTTTGCATTTAGTTGGACCATCATTTATTTTTCAACAGGACAAGGACCCCAAACACACCTCCAGGCTGTGTAAGGGCTATTTGACCAAGTAGGAGAGTGATGGGGTGCTACGCCAGATGACCTGGCCTCCACAGTCACTAGACCTGAACCCAATCGAGATGGTTTGGGGTGAGCTGGACCGCAGAGTGAAGGCAAAAGGGCCAACAAGTGCTAAGCATCTCTGGGAACTCCTTCAAGATTGTTGGAAGACCATTTCCGATGACTACCTCTTGAAGTTCATCAAGAGAATGCCAAGAGTGTGCAAAGCAGTCATCAAAGCAAAAGGTGGCTACTTTGAAGAACCTAGAATATAAGACATATTTTCAGTTGTTTCACACTTTTTTGTTAAGTATGTAATTCCACATGTGTTAATTCATAGTTTTGATTCCTTCAGTGTGAATGTACAATTTTCATAGTCATGAAAATACAGAAAAATCTTTAAATTAGAAGGTGTGTCCAAACTTTTGGTCTGTACTGTATATAAAAAAATAACAATTTGAATCACCTCACTTTTCCACAGTTAAAAATTTTTACAAAATATATACACTCCTGTGAAAAATTAAAGCATCAATATTTCCAAATTAATTCTGAAGTGGAAACAATGGTCGGATTGAAACTAAATTTTGCATGGCTGTAGGCCAGACCCTGAAATTCATGATACTGAAATTGTTTTGCTGTTTTCAAATTAATTCTAGGGGCTGCAACCCTCTAAACACCCCAAATTGGAAAGTGGCTAGAACAATTCCAAAGAAGTCGACTTTCCTCTGAAACTGTCAAATGGATTGGTTTGAAAATCTCGTCAGTGATGTCGATTGCTTATCATTTGTGATCCTGTCAAGTTCAACCACCTACAATAAAAACTACCTCTCCGCTGCACCCCTAAACTCAAACAGTCCCCAAAGGGTTGAAAATGGGTGATAATGATGACCTTGGTTGAATCAGTATGCTTTCAAAGGCACCCAAAAATGCCTGGAAGCTTATCAAGAAATTAGACTGTTTATCTCCATTTTCAGGGGTTTTGCATGTGTACCCCATAGTATTTACCCCCTAAAACGTCATGTTATGCAAAGAGGCAAACATTATGTTCATCTTCTCACATCCACTGATCATTTTAACCAATTTGCATCATCAGATTACCTGTCCAAAGCCACTAAGGGGTAAAAACACCCCCCCCTCATAAAAGTGGGGATTTGGGGCATTTTGGACATAGCATGAATTGTGGTGTGTAGTGCTGTGGTAAGGCATGCCCCACATTTCTGTGCCACTACTGACACCCCAACCCTCATATTGTGGGGAAACACAAAAAGGACCCCAAATTTCAACCACATGAAATTCATTTTCGTAATAGAGAGAACATTTCGAAACTTGGGCCAAAAGGTGGTGTAAGCCTCCTCTCCATCCTCCCATAACTCCATTACTGTATGGAAGCAGAAACCGCCCCTTTCAACTTGTTTTCAGGACTGCACTTGTGTTCCTGCTGCACTTGTGATTTTTAGGTGTCTGTTGGGCTTTTGTTTTTCCTTACAGATATGCCTTACAGATACACCTTAAAAAGAGTTGTTAGCGCTTACCCGGGGGTGGGAGAGGGTTGAAAACCACAGAGAAGCAGTACCTGCTTCTTGGGGAGTTCTCTTGTTTGTTTGGCAAATATGGCAAGACTAGCGTTCTGTTCTTGTTCATTCACTTGAGCATTTGAATGTGAATAAACAATTTACTGAGCATTTTATTATCGCTCTTTGGAGTTTACAGGTGAGATCATTGAGCTCTTCCCCCCATGTTTTTCCTTTGTCTTGCTCTGTTGTTTGTTCTGCAACTCTTTTTAATGATGCTTGGAATGAAGGGGCAGTAAATTAAGAATGCTACAGTTCAGTATTATCCATGGAAAAATGTTTATTCTTATTCCAAAAGACAATAAGGAACGTTGTCACTTCTGAATCTGTACAGCAACAACGGAGAAAACATATAGTAATACAGTATTGTACAGTAACCGTACATTCTTTGTCCTGTAATGTAATATAACTAGTGATGAGCAAGCACTAAATTGCTCGGGTTCTCGAAGCTCGGGTCGAGCAAATGGGAATACTCGGGTGCTCGACGCGAGCAACGAGCCCAATGTAAGTCTATGGGAAACTCGAGCATTTTTCTGGCGGTCCCACCGGGCGGTCTGCAGAAGGTCAAAAATTGCCCAAATCGATTGGAACAGTGCTCGATTAAACGTCAGGCAGGCAGAATATATAGGCAGACAGACAGGCAGGGTATATAGGAGGGTGCATGAAAAACATAGCAGGGCACTTGGAACACACTAGTGCCCTCCGATTTTCATGCACCCTTCTCTTTAAAAAAGCCGGCCGGCAATTCAGCAGCGGCATACACCGGTACCCGACAATTTAAAACAGAAAGAATAGAGCATCACACATAGATTAGAGAGATAGAAACATGTCAGTCACATATATAATAAGTACAGTGACAGTGTTGGTTACTGTACTTGTCATTTAGTGTTAAAGGATTTATTTAAAAAAAATAAGTGTTTTCATGCACCCGTCTCTTTAAAAAAGCCGGTACCCGACAATTTAGAACAGAAAAAATAGAGCATCTGGGGCAGATGTTTGAAGCCTGGGAAGGGGGTAATACCCACGGAGCTTCCCAGGCTACTAATGTCAGCCCCCAGCTGAATACCTAGCCTTTACTAGCTATTAAAATGGGGGACCCCAAAAAATATGATGTGGGGTCACCCGCATTTTAATAGCTAGCAAAGGCTAGGCGGACAGCTGTGGGCTGATATTAATAGCCCAGGAAGGGTGCCATGAATATTGGCCCACTCCCAGGCTAGAAACACCAGCTGTCAGCCGCCCCAGAAATGGCGCATCCATAGGATGCGCCAATTCTGGCACTTAGCCTCGCTCTTCCCACTGCCCTCTAGCGGTGGCAGTGGGGTAATAGGGCTGGGGTTGATGTCAGCTTATAATGCCAGCTGACATCAAGCCCAGGTTAGTAATGGAGAGGCATCTATAAGACACCCCCATTACTAACTTAGTCTAAGTTAAAAAAAACACAAACACCAAGAATAAAGTCCTTTAATTGAAATAAACAGACAGTACTTTAATGTTATAAATTAAACCATACTTACCGTATCGCCCATTCCAGCTGAAGCCAATGTCTTCTGCAATAAAAGTAAAATAATTAACCAACCTCATCCTTACCTTTCCATGGTTCCCAGGATGGATTCAGCTCTGCTACATTCACATGACAGGCTGGATCGCAGCCGAAAGCTGCCATCCAGCTTGCCATGCCGCAGACACTGAGAAGCGCAGGCATGCTTGCGCTCCTCAGTGTCTCGCTGTGACGGCATCCAGATGAGCCGAGTTCATGTCCAATGAACTCAGCTCACCTCATGCACGTCACTGACAGTGTGGGAGAATTCTCTTGCGCTCAGCGCTTGAGCAGGAGAATTCTCCCATGCTGAAATGGCATTGAGATGACAGGCTGGATCGCAGCTAAGCTCTGCCATCCAGCATGCCATCCTTCCTAGACACTGCAGAGCGCAGGCATGCTTGCACTCTGCAGTGTCTATGAAGGATGACAAGCTGGATGGCAGTGCTCAGCTGCGATCCAGCCTGTCATCAGAATGCCATCCCAGCATGGGAGAATCCTCCTGCTCATGCGCTGAGCGCTGGAGAATTCTGTCACGCCGGGATGGCATTGAGATGACTGGCTGGATCGCAGCTGAACGCTGCCATCCAGCATGCCATCCTCCATAGACACAGCAGAGAGCAGGCATGCTTGCGCTCTGCAGTGTCTCTGAAGGATGACAAGCTGGATGGCAGCGCTCAGCTGCGACCAAGCCTGTCAACTCAATGCCATCCCAGCATGGGAGAATTCTCCTGCTCAAGCGCTGAGCACAGGAGAATTCTCCCACGCTGTCAGTGACGTGCATGAGGTGAGCTGAGTTCATTGGCTCATCTGGATGCCGTCACAGTGAGACAATGAGGAGCGCAAGCATGCCTGCGCTTCTCAGTGTCTGCGGCATGGCAAGCTGGATGGCAGCTTTCTGCTGCGATCCAGCCTGTCATGTGAATGTAGCAGAGCTGAAGCAGTCCTGGGAACCATGGAAAGGTAAAGTTGAGGTAGGTTTATTATTTTACTTTTATTGCAGAAGAAATTGGCTTCAGCTGGAATGTGCATGACGGTAAGTATGGTTTATTTTAGAACATTAAAGGAATTTGTGTTTATTTCAATTAAAGGCCTTTATTCTGGGTGTTGTGTTTTTTTTAAATACTTTACTAGAAATTCAAGGCGGTCGTGTCTAATATTGGCGTGACACCATAAATTTCGGGCTTAGGGCCAGCTGATAATACCAAGCTGGCCCTAACCCCTTTATTACCCAGTGAGCCACCGCACCAGGGCCCTGGATAAATTGGGTACAGTGCAAGAAGATGGCGCTTCTATGAACGTGCCATTTTCTGGGGTGGCTGTGGACTGCAATTTGCAGCGGGGGGTGGGGGGGGACCCAGAAAACTTGAGTCTCCCTGCGCTGCGGATTCCAGCCCCCAGCTGCTTCATTGTACCTGGCTGGACACAAAAATAGGGCGAAGTCCCACGTCAATTTTTTTTTTATTAGTTCATGAAATTCATGAAATAATTAAAAAATGTACTTCTCTGTATTTTTGTTTCCAGCATTGTACAAATAGGCATCTGGGGGTTGGGGGCAGCCCGTTCCTGCCTTCTGTACCTGGCTGGACACAAAAATATGGCGAAGGCCACGTCAAATTTTTGGTGAAAATTTCATTAAAATTTTTTAAAAAAAACACATTTAGGGACTGCATCTTTATTAACCCCTCCAATTATTATTTTTTTAAATTATTTTTTCATTAATTTTTCCCAAAAATTTTGACGTGGACTTCGCCATATTTTTGTATGCCGGCCAGGTACAGCATCCAAGAACGGGCTGCTCCCAACCACCAGCTGCCTATTTGTACCTGGCTGGACACAACAATATAGGGAAGCCCTTTTTTTTTATTATTTCATGAATTTCATGAAATAATTAAAAAAAAAAATACGTGGGGCTTCGCCCTGTTTTTGTGTCGAGCCAGGTACAACTGGGCAGCTGGGGGCTGGAATACGCAGCGCAGGGAGGCCCAAGCTTTCTTCCCCCCCCCCACTGCAAAATGCAGTCCGCAGCCACCCCAGAAAATGGCACGTTCATAGAAGCGCCATCTTCTGGCGCTGTACCCAACTCATCCAGGGCCCTAGTGCGGTGGCTCACTGGGTAATAAAGGGGTTAGGGCCTGCTTGGTAATATCAGCTGGCCCTGAGCCCGAAATTCATGGGTTCACACCAATATTAGATATGACCGCCACGAATTTCTAGTAAAGTATTTAAAAAAAACACAAACACCCAGAATAAAGTCCTTTAATTGAAATAAACACACATTCCATTAATGTTCTAAATTAAACCATACTTACCGTCATGCCCATTCGAGCTGAAGCCATGGATGCGCCATTTCTGGGGCGGCTGACTGCTGGTGTTTCTAGCCTGGGAGGGGACCAATATTCATGGCACCCTTCCTGGGCTATTAATATCAGCCCCCAGCTGTCTGCCTAGCCTTTGCTAGCTATTATATAGGGGGACCCCACGTCATATTTTTTTGGGTCCCCCATTTTAATAGCTATTAAAGGCTAGGTATTCAGCTGGGGGCTGATATTAGTAGCCTGGGAAGCTACGTGGGTATTACCCCCTTCCAAGGCTTCAAACATCTGCCCCAGCCGTCTGCTTAGCCTCCGCTAGAGATTAAAATTATGGGGAACCCCACGCCAATTTTTTTTTAATTAAATCCTTTATTTTAACACTAAATGACAAGTACAGTAATCAACACTATCACTGTACTTATTATATATCTGACTGACATGTTTCTATCTATCTAATCTATGTGTGATGCTCTATTCTTTCTGTTCTAAATTGTCGGGTACCGGTGTATGCCGCTGATGAATTGCCGGCTTTTCATGTTTCACTGAGAGCACTTGTAACGGGTCTGGGAGGTGGAACCTCTGAGCAACTATACAAGGGGGCGGTCCTTGTAAGGAAGTGGGTGGCTCACAGGGAAGACAGGCAGGTAGTCACGGCAAGTGACAGGGACAGTCTCTGGGTAGAAGGGCAGGTAGTCACGGCAAGTGACAGGGACAGTCTCTGGGTAGAAGGGCAGGTAGTCACGGCAAGTGACAGGGGCAGTCTCTGGGTAGAAGGACAGCAGGCAGGTGGCTGGTGAGCGCTCCCAGGTGAGCGGGCGAAAGTCTCTGGACAGGCAGGTGGTCACGGCAAGTGACGGCAGAACCTCCAGGTAGACTAGCAGACAGGTAGCAGGTGGATGCTCCCAGGTGAGCGGGCGAGAGTCTCTGGACAGGCAGGTGGTCACGGCAAGTGACGGCAGAACCTCCAGGTAGACTAGCAGACAGGTAGCAGGTGGATGCTCCCAGGTGAGTGGGCAAGAGTCTCTGGACAGGCAGGTGGTCACGGCAAGTGACGGCAGAGCCTCCAGGTAGACTAGCAGACAGGTAGCAGGTGAGCGCTCCCAGGTGAGCGGGCAAGAGTCTCTGGACAGGCAGGTGGTCACGGCAAGTGACGGCAGAGCCTCCAGGTAGGCTAGCAGGCAGGTAGCAGGTGAGCGCTCCCAGGTGAGCGGGCAGGCTGGTCCATAGACAGACTGACAGGTGTCGGAAGGCAGACCGTCGGACCGCAGGCTTACAAGCAGGTAAGCGGATATCAGGCAGGTATCAAGCAGGAATCTGGCAGGTGACTGGCAGGTAACAGGCAGGAATCTGGCAGGTGACTGGCAGGTAACAAGCAGGAATCTGGCAGGTGACTGGCAGGTAACTGGTAACGGGACCTGAAGGCTGAAGCAGAGTGAAGGCTTTGCAACAACATTGCTCGGGCACCTCCATTTTGGAGGAGGTGCCTTATATATGGTGAAGTCCTCCGGCCATTGGCCGGGGACTCCTTAGGACGGCGCGCGGCCCCTTTAAGAGAGGGGGAGCGCGCGCGCGCCCTAAGCACCGTGGCCGGGAAGCAGCGCGCGCTGCCTGCAGAGCGGGAGGAAGACGCCGGGCACGGAGCGGAGAGGTGAGGGGAACAGCGTCCCTGTCTAGCAGGAGGCAGGGACCCTACAGTACCCCCCCTTTAGGCCCCCCTTTTTTAGGCCAGAGAGAAATTTATCAAGGATGACAAGGGCATGGATGTTCTCCCGGGGCTCCCATGTTCTCTCCTCAGGACCAAACCTCTTCCAATCTACCAAGCGCCAAACATGCAGGACGGGGACCCGATCTCCCGCCCGAGCATCTCGAAAGTACTCGGCGAGCTCCGAGCATCTCGAGTACTGAGATGCTCGGACGAGTACCGAGCAGTGGTGAGCATGCTCGCTCATCACTAAACATAACCAGAAATACAATAAGTTCAGTAGAAACTTAGGCCCCTGTCAAGTTCAATACCTCATATTGCCACCTCGTGCATTCTGTACTGCAGTGCAGCGGTATGGCATGATACGTTCAAGCATGTAGAAAAAGACTTTTGAAACTTTGTTCCAGGTTCACCTTGCCTTTGCATAGAGCTGGTCAAGGTTTTTGGGTTTTGGTTGAACTTTTCATAGTCAGCTTTTGAACTCATCCCAAGCATGTTCTATTGGGTTCAAGTCGGGAGAGCACACTGGATGTTCCAAAAGTGTAATGTTGTTGTTGTCAAGGAACTGGTGCGTTATGTGAGCTGCATGTCGTCTTGCATTATCTTGCTGGAGTAAAATCGCTCTCCAATACGTTGATGGAAAGGGATGACGTGCGGGCGGAGTACCTCATCAGTGTAGTGCATAACCTTCTACCCAGGCGGTGGAATCCACATCAGGTCAGAACACCTTCAGTCATAATGCCTGCCCACACAATTATTGAACCTTCTCCCAATGGTGTCAAGGACTTCGTCGTATCAGGGTCAAACCTTTGTCCTTTACTGTAGTAAACTCTTTCTCTATTTTCGTTTTTTCGTTTCCTTGGAGAATAATTCGACATTCGCCTGAAAAGAGGACGTAGCGCCACTGAGGCAGACAACAGTAACCATAATTGTTGACATAGTGGCGCTGAGCTCCTCGGTGTACATTTTGGAGAGCTGGAACTTTGGCTGGTTGTTGACACCAAATGGCAGCTGCCTGAAGTCTGTTGCGGACTGTCAATCGGCTTATGGGTCTTCCTGTTGTCTCTCGATGTTCGCAAGCAAGTTCTTGGGGGCAGAGTCTCTTATTCTGCCAAGATAAGTGGATTATTGCATGGTCCTCCCATGCAGAGGTGCATCGCTTCCATCCTTTTCCAGACCGGTGACCATATTGCCCGGTATCTTGATATCGACGATGCTCTCTCTTGACAATGCTCTGAGAGCAGCCAAGTCTTTGTGTGACATAACAATGTGAGAGGCCTGCGTCGTCAATAAGGGTGACTAAACGAAGAACCTCGGCCTTGCTGAGACTTCGACAGACCATGGCCTGTGTTAAAGAAAGCAAATCAATTGTGAACAAACTTGCTCAGAGGCAATACTTCAACAGAACAAAGGGTACTGAAAAATGCATTATGCTTACCAGAAAATGCAATGCAAAGCTTGATGGTACAGTAGGATTCGTTCTTCAGTCACGAACCCACAGATGTTTCTTGCATAGATATTCTCCTAAGAAAGACAAATGTTCTCTTTTACTTTCCTAAATGTTCAGGTTTTAGTTTTGTTAAACTTTTCTATTGACTGTCAGCATTGTAGTAGTTCAATAATAAAATTAAAATAAAAAAAATATAAGTTTCTTAATAATTGTGCATACAGTGTAGTATCTTTCAAAACTACAGCTTGTGCCACACAAAAAAAATGCTCACATGGCTACGCCAATGAAAAAATAAAAAAAGTATGGCTTTTTGAAAAAGCGGTGGAAGAATTAAATCATAAAAATGAAAATAAGCTACATCATTAAGAGTTTATATTGTCTCAGTACAATAGCTTACTGTTTTTTTTCCAGTTGCTTCATTTATTTAATTTTATTGTGTTTTGTTCTTCTTTATTATTTCATTTATTTTAAGATGGTTTTTCTGCCAGGGAGAACAGTTCTTTAAGCATTTGTGCATGCATTTCCGCATGCGTTTTTTCAAGCGCTTTTCCAAGCGATTTTGAGCATCACTTGGAAAAGTGCTTGACAAGTTGGTCACACAATATAAATTCATGCAACTGGCATGGATTTATATTGTGTGACCAACTTATGCTGCTTTAAATGCAGCATCAATAGTAAAAAAAAGAATTAAAACGTAAAAAATAAAAAAAACATTATACTTCTCCGGTGGCCCCCTGTTTCCTTCTCCGGTGGCATCCTCTGTCCTCAGCGTCCCGCGGTGTTCTGAAAGGGCCTGCGCAGACGTCATTTAGTCAGCTGACAGGTCACGCGACCGCTGACGTCAGTAGTCGCGTGACCGTCACATGACTAAATGACATCAGCGCAGGTCCTTTCAGAACACCTCGGGACGCCGAGGACAGAGCACGCCACTGGAGAGGAGACAGGGGGCTGCCAGAGAGGTACCGTATTTTTCGGACTATAAGACGCACATTTTACCTCCAAAATTTTGGAGGAAAGTGGGGGGTGCGTCTTATAGTCTGAATACTATCTCCCTGTATATACTGTGGCTCTACGTGGTAGCGGGTCTGAGGGAGCAGCAACGGTGAATCAGCGGGGCACAGGAGACAGCAGCTGACTGCTGCAGCCTACGCTGTGCCCGCTACTAAAGAAAATGAATATTCTCTGCTCCCCATGCCCATGGGCGTGGAGCGCAGGGAGTATTCATTTTCCTTAACAGCCGACACACTGTACCACAGCGCAGCTCCTGCTGCGCTCTGCGGTTTGTGTGCCCGCTGTTAAAGCTCATGAATATTCCCTACAACCCACTCCCATGGGTTGTAGTGAATATCCATGGTCTTTAATAGCAGGCACACTGACCGCAAAGCGGCAGCTGGAGCCTCGCTGCGGTACAGTGTGGTCACACTGTGTGAGGGCGCATGGCAGGGACGCCATGCGTGCTCTGCCATGCGCGCCTCACACAGTGAGAGTGTCGGCAGCAGAGCGGGACAGCGCTGGAGGCGAGAGGAGGTGAGTATGATTGTTTATTTTTTTTTGTGGGCAGCAGGATGGGGGCTCAAGGAGTGCCAAGCATACCGGGATGGGGGCTCAAGGGGTGCCAAACATACCAGGATGGGGGCTCAAGGGGTGCCATGCATACCAGGATTGGTAATCAAGGGGTGCCATGCGTACCAGGATGGGGGCTCAAGGGGTGCCAAGCATACCAGGATGGGGGCTCAAGGGGTTCCATGAATACCAGGATGGGGGAATCAAAGGGTGCTATGAATACCAGGATGGGGATAAAGGGGTGCCATGAATACCAGGATGGGGGACAAAGGGGTGCCATGCATACCAGGATGGGAGCTCAAGGGGTGCCATACATACCAGGATGGGGGCTCAAGGGATGCCATGCACACCAGGATGGCTGCTCAAGGGGTGCCATGCATACCAGGATGGGTGATAAAGGGGTGCCATGCATACCAGGATGGGTGATCAAGGGGTGCCATACATACCAGAATGGGTGATCAAGGGGTGCCATACATACCAGGATGGGGATCAGGGGGGTGCCATGCATACCATGATGGGGTATCAAGGGGTGCCATGCATACCAGGATGGGGGAATCAAAGGGTGCCATGCATACCAGGATGGGGATGAGGGGGGCCATACATACCAGGATGTGTGATCAAAGGGTGCCATAAATACCAGAATGGGGGTTCAAGGGGTGCCATGCATATCAGGATGGGAGATCAAGGGGTGCCATGCATACCAGGATGGGGGATGAAAGGGTGCCATGCATACCAGGATGGGTGATCAAGGGGTGCCATGAAAACTAGAATGGGGATCAGGGGGTGCCATGCATACCAGGATGGTAGATCAAAGGTGTGCCAGGAATACCAGGATGGGGGATCAAGGGGTGCCATGCATTCCAGGATGGGGATGAGGGCCACGTATACCAAGATGGGATGGGGGCCACATATACCAGGAAGGAGGGGGCCATACATACTAGGATGGAGGATATTAACAGAATTGGGGGACATTACCCCAATACCAGTGTCAGCAGCAGACTCCCTCCCCTATAACAGGGCATCATGACCACATATTTTGCTAAAATATTTTTTTTCCTATATTCCTCCTCTAAAACCTAAGTGCGTCTTATGGTCCGGTGCATCTTATAGTCCGAAAAATATGGTAAGTATAATGTTTTTTTAAATTTTTTACATTTTAATTCTTTTTTTACTAATGGTACCCGGGTCTGGAGGAGAGTTTCCTCTTCTCCAGAACCGGGTACCATCTGCGCACTGAACCGCATAACATCCGAATGCATACATGTATACATGCGGATGTTATGCGGTTCAATGCAAGTCAATGGCAGCGATTTCGCCACATTTACTCACAGGAAATGTTTGTGCTGCGGATTTTTTGCCCAATGATAATCTGCAGCGGAAATTTTGCGCAGCCTGTGTACAGCACATGCAGATTATCATTGGGAAACATATCCGACAACTTAACATGCGTTTTTAATGCATTTTTGCAGTTTTAGTACTGTGTCCTGCTGATTGTAAATTCTTGACTGATGCAAAACCACAGCCCCCAACATCACCCTAGGTTGTAATTTCCATTTTTTACAGAATTTTATGGAAAACATAAACTATGTACTTAAAAAAATAGATACCAGTAAAGTCACAAGTTAACGTGATACTCTGCTACCTAATGGTAGATGTAGTTTGTCCTTCAATTTGTATAATTAGTAATGTTTACTTTTTCTCTGTTCATTGTACAATAGATTACCTACTTAGATACTTGGATGCATCTTTTAAAGAAAACCAGCTGTATTTTAAAAGGCTGGCTGGAAACAAATGTTGTGACAACTAATGAATTCCCTGATAAATCAATCTAAAGGGATGGCGGATGTCACTAAGTGGTAGATAGTGCAATAGTCAAGTGACAGGAAACGTGTGATAGCAGTATATTTTGATAATGATACTAGTGATGATAGAAGACATCATTATCAAGATCTTGAGGGTTATCTTTGTGAATTGTTACTTTGTTGGGCAAATTGGGGAAGTTAATAAGAAATTGTTAGAAAGAGTTTGGAAGACACAAGAAAGAAATGTGTTAAATCCACTTACTTGGTGTTTGTCTGTCACATAGCACGTTGTCATACACACATTTATTTACTGAAGAATCAGTAGGGCACACAAAAATTATCAATAAATGTGAGTCTCCATTGATACTTCTATGTTATATAGATTAAGATCAGAAAAGACTATCTATTTTGTATATTTTTAAATATTAAAAGCCGTTTTAATGTATGTTCTGAAGTGTCTAGATCGACAATATTACATAAAATAGAAATGTTCCGGATAATTTACTGTATATTATACTTATATACACTGCTCAAAAAAATAAAGGGAACACTTAAACAACGGAATATAACTCCAAGTTGGTCAAACTTCTGTGAAATCAAACTGTCCACTTAGGAAGCAACACTGATTGACAATCAATTTCACATGCTGTTGTTCAAATGGAATAGACAATAGATGGAAATTATAGGCAATTATCAAGACACCCTCAATAAAGGAGTAGTTCTGCAGATGGGGACCACAGACCACATCTCAGTACCAATGCTTTCTGGCTGATGTTTTGGTCACTTTTGAATGTTGGTTGTGCTTTCACACTCGTGGTAGCATGAGACGGACTCTACAACCCACAGAAGTTGCTCAGGTAGTGCAGCTCATCCAGGATGGCACATCAATGCGAGCTGTGGCAAGAAGGTTTGCTGTGTATGTGACTGTAGTGTCCAGAGGCTGGAGGCGCTACCAGGAGACAGGCCAGTACCCCAAGACACGTGGAGGGGGCTGTAGGAGGGCAACAACCCAGCAGCAGGACCGCTACCTCCGCCTTTGTGCAAGGAGGAACAACAGGAGTACTGCCAGAGCCCTGCAAAATGACCTCCAGCAGGCCACAAATGTGCATGTGTCTGCACAAACGGTTAGAAACCGACTCCATGAGGGTGGAATGAGGGCCCGTCGTCCACAGATGGGGGTTGTGCTCACAGTCCAACACCGTGCAGGACACTTGGCATTTGCCACAGAACACCAGGATTGGCCAAGTTGCCACTGGCGCCCTGTGCTCTTCACAGATGAAAGCAGGTTCACACTGAGCACATGTGACAGACGTGACAGAGTCTGGAGACACCATGGAGAGCGATCTATTGCCTGCAACATCCTTCAGCATGACCGGTTTGGCAGTGGGTCAGTAATGGTGTGGGGTGGCATTTCTTTGGAGGGCCGCACAGCTCTCCATGTGCTCGCCAGAGGTAGCCTGACTGCCATTAGGTACCGAGATGAGATCCTCAGACCCCTTGTGAGACCATATGATGGTGTGGTTGGCCCTGGGTTCCTCCTAATGCAGGACAATGCCAGACCTCATGTGGCTAGAGTGTGTCAGCAGTTCCTGCAAGATGAAGGCATTGAAGCTATGGACTGGCCCGCCCGTTCCCCAGACCTGAATCTGATTGAGCACATCTGGGACATCATGTTTCGCTCCATCCACATCCATTGCACCACAGACTGTCCAGGAGTTGGCGGATGCTTTAGTCCAGGTCTGGGAGGAGATCCCACAGGAGACCATCCGCAACCTCATCAGGAGTATGCCCAGGGATTGTAGGGAGGTCATACAGGCACATGGAGGCCACACAAAATACTGAGCCTCATTTTGACTTGTTTTAAGGACATTACATCAAAGTTGGATCAGCCTGTAGTGTGTTTTGCCACTTTAATTTTGGGGGTGACTCCAAATCCAGGCCTCCATTGGTTAATAAATTTGATTTCCATTGATGATTTTTGTGTGATTTTGTTGTCAGCACATTCAACTTTGTACAGAACAAAGTATTCAATGAGAATATTTCATTCATTCAGATCTAGGATGTGTTATTTGAGTGTTCCCTTTATTTTTTTGATCAGTGTATTTCAGTGTTCTTTACTAAGATGAAATATTTGCTAATCTAGTCACATGAAAATGATTATATTAGATGACATACACCATATGTGACTTACATTCAAGTTGATGTCCTTCATCCTTGCAGATTTACATTTCAACCATAAATGGGAATCATTTTGGGGTCAAATGTGCAGCAATATGTAACCAATACCAGTAAATCTGGAGTGTGTGCTGCTTGACTAACAGAGCTTGTCATTGTCTATCAGTGCAAGCAATTTAGTTTTATCCATAGTATTCTGTACAGTTTGGAATATCTTATATGGGGGAGTTGATTTTCATTGCACAAGTTATTCATTTCTAAATACATTATTTGATATCTTGAATCTCTTAAGCCCAAGATCACCCATCTGCCAAATGATTTTTACCTCATCAGCTCATAATCACCCTGGTCTTAATGTTGTAATTAAAGATTCAGTACCAAGCAAAGGGTACTTGCGGAAAGATTTTTCTTTAATGAAATGTTAAATTTATCACTTCAAAAAATATTAAGTAAATGAATAAAATAAATGTAGATCAAATCAATATTTGGTGTAACTACACTTTGCCTTCAAACCAACATCAATTCTTTTAAGTTCACAAGGTTTTTGAAGGAACACAGCAGGGATATTGTTCCAAACATCTTAGTGAGCTAACCACAGATCTTCTGTGGATGTATACTTGTGCAAATCCATCTGTCTCTTCATCTAGTACCAAGCAGGCTCAATAATGTTGAGATCAAGATTCCGTGGGGGCCATATGATCAGTTGTAGGACAACTTGTTCTTCTTTACACTGAAGATTGCTCATGGATTCTTAAGATCAAATGTGCTACTTTTGAGAAATCTAGGTTTACAGCTGCAAGAAAATCAAGCTGGAAGTGCACTTATAGCGAGTCAGTCTAAGATGAAGCAATTTCAGTGGATTTATTGTACATGCCCCCAATGCACTTGTAGTCTGATTTGCATTTGGCTGCTAAATTAAAGGGAATCTGTCACCACATTTGACCTATATAAACTATTAATATGGGCATGCAGGTAGTAGACTGCTGAAAAAAAAGTCCTACGTCTTTGCCTCATAGCAGATGCCTTGTTTTTGATAAATCATCTTTTATCACTTTACGTAAACTACCTCTTTCAGGCTATGAGGAGGATGTTACCTGGAAGATAACTCTGCCTCCAGTGCTTATTTTACATGAAGGGGGGGTGTTATGTCTTCAGACAGACCCATTTCTTGTTTGCAGCTCACTGACTCCCTCTAGCGGCTGAATGCTGAGCTTGTTTGTCTGCACTTGTTTCCTTTTTGATCTACTCAGCACACCATAGTTTTGTCTGTAGTGATGCACTCTGGGAGAAGGAAGGTCCTTTTCCACACAGACTGATTGCAGAGAAGACGTCCACCATTTTATCTCTCTTGTGATAGCATCGTTGGTAAGACAGACTATGTTTTTCCTGATTGCAGACACCTGATATGTAGGACTCTAATCCCTGCATCTTCCAGTTGCACTTATCAGACTGGCAAGCTGCTTCATTACATGTTATATGCTGTTCTGCCATTGACTTCATGTAATTCTGTGTTGTCTATACACATATTCATTGTTTGTTTTTCCATTGCTCCTAGTTTTACTAAATTCATCTACTAATCATTCAATAAACTGCATAGACTACAAGACACAGTCTCCTTATTGGATTACAAGTAGATAAGGTTTAGCTGCCTGTCGGAGTACACATACATCCCAGGATAACGTGTAGCGAGGACAGAACAGTAAAACAACGGCTACCGGCTAGTGAGATTCAGGACACCGGCTACACAGAGACTTAATACAGCTACAGCAATCTCTGCACAGCCAAGCATCCCCTTAAAGGCACCATGTCCCAAAAATCATACAGAACGAAATCCGTAGCTTCTGCCTCCTCAAAGGCATCATCTATCAGCAACGCTGCCACCATTGCCCGCGCAAAAGCTGAAGCCGCCAAAATACGAGCAACATTTGCTAACCAGGAAATGCATATCAAGCTAGAAAAAGCAGAGCAAGAATCAAGAATGCAGATAGAGAAAGCGCACTTAGAAGCAACATTAGCTGACAGAGAACTTGATAAGGCACGTCTGGATGCCGCCTTAGAAAAACTAACAGCAGAAAAGGAAGCTGCAGCCGCTGTGGCTGAAGCAGAGTTCTTAGAGGCTGCACAACTCCCTGATTTTCAAAGACAAAGCAGTATGCTGAGTCTGAAGCTTATCTCACAGGATTTATTACAGCGCACAACTCAGTATGTCAATGAGCTCCCTGATTCAAATTATGATCCTGAGCCAATACTAAAGCAAGAATGCGATATCTCCAGTGAGACAAACAGAATTCAACATGGCAGGCATACCCAGACCAGTTATGAACGTGAATACAATTCTGCTAATGACAACCCTGCCACTCAGCAGGTTACCGAAGCAAAGCACCTTCCTGGCACATCTTTCATCACGCTGAAACAAGACAACACAGGCTGGCGCCACCTAGAGGACACTAGCAGGAATGAACGCACCTCACATCGTTACAAGGACAATCCACCACCAGTATACCCTACTGATAACCAGTTCACAACAGATTTTGCCAAGTTCTTTACACGATGTGAACTAGTGGCCAAAGGGCTCTTAAAATTCAACGACCATGCTGGAGGCTATAGGGCCTGAAGAGCTTCTTTCCAAAATGTTACTAGAGACTTGGAGTTGTCAGAGAGAGAAGAGGTAGACCTCTTAGTCAAATATCTTGGAGAAGAGTCAAGTAGACACGCATCAAGGATGAGAGACATTAATTTAAACCACCCCGAGATTGGTCTCAAAATGATTTGGGACAGACTGGATGAGTGTTACGGCTCAGCAGAGGCAATAGAAAGTGCCTTATTTAAAAGAATAGATGATTTTCCCAAAATATCTAACAAAGGTCTTCAGAAACTCAGAGAGTTAAGTGACCTGCTAATGGAAGTCCAGGTTGCAAAATGCGAAGACGACTTACCAGGACTCACATTCCTGGACACAGCAAGAGGTGTCAACCCTATAGTCCAAAAGTTGCCCGACAATCTGCGGGAAAAGTGGCTCACACATGGATCAACGTTAGTGTTGAGCGATACCTTCCGATATCGGGAAATATCGGATCGGATTGGATCGGACCGATACAGAAAAAGTATCGGATATCGCCGATTCCGATACCGGAAACCAATGCAAGTCAATGGGACAGAAATATCGGAATGAAAATAAACCCTTTCTTTCCTTGCAGGTTAATTCTACATGAAGGAAAACAACTAAGAATAATGTAGAATGTATTGGGGGAGGTGGGGGAGACAATAAAGGCATAGAGGTTTAGCCCAATCAAATGGAATAGCAGGAATTAATATTTTTTTTAAAACGTTCTGAGTTACGGAAATATTGACTATGTTAAGTATTTTTATATTTTGTCAGATATTTATGTTTCACTACTTCCATGCTCTTCACCTTCTTTTTTACTTCTCCCACACTTTCTCCTTCATCATCCTCAGCACCTTTTTCATCCACTTCTTCACCTTCTTCATCTTCTTCTTCTTCACCTTCTTCGTATTATTCTTTTTTTTTACATTCTTTATATTCTACTTCTTCATCTTTTTCATATTCTTTTTCTTCATCATATTTTTATTTGTGACAGGCATTCCTGTAGTTGTTATCTATAAAAGGTTGGACATTACACCTTTCGTTCTGCCCGTCACAAAAGATTTACAACAGGATTTGTCCGCATTCAGTTTGGCCTGCAGCAGCAGGTCTTTTCCAGGGGCACCACGAGGAGGAACGGACTCACCCCCATACACTGCGTAGTCATCTTCTGCTTATAATTTAGATATTATCTTTTGCTCTGATTTTTAGTCTTATGCTTAATGTTCTTCCGCTTTTTGTTCTGCAGCTTCTTGTATTTCTGCTTCTTGGTTTTCTGTCTCTTGTTCTTCTGTATCTTGGTGCTTGTCTTCTCTTCTTTGTCCTCTTGGTCAACTTCTTCAGGGTCATCTTCTTGGTCTTCTTTGGGGTGGTCTTCTGGGTCCTCGTCTTTGGGGTCCTCGTCTTCTTCGGGGTGGGATTCAGGGTCCTCGTCTTCTTCGGGGTGGTCTTCAGGGTCCTCGTCTTCTTCGGGGTGGTCTTCAGGGTCCTCGTTTCCTTCGGGGTGGTCTTCAGGGTCCTCGTCTTCAGGGTCGTCGTCTTCGGGGTCCTAGTCTTCTTAGGGTTGGTCTTCAGGGTCCTCATCTTTAGGGTCCTCGTCAGGGAGATCCAGAGTGATTACCAAGAACCATTTCAAAAAGCTTGAACTTGGAAATGTAGCAGAAGGTACAAGAAAGCTGAGGAACTACCGAGGACCAGCTGACGGTACTGGAACCCGGATGGGTAGCAGAAGGTACAAGAGCCAATGGAACTGCCGAAGACCAGCTGACGGTACTGGAACTCGGTTACTAAGCAGGAGGTACCTGTGCCAGAAAGCACTACCAAGGACCAGTAGACGTTGGTGGAACTTGGATACCGAGAAGGAGGCACCTAATCCAAAGGCACTGCCGAGAACCAGCTGATGGTACTGGAACCCGGATGGGTAGCAGAAGGTACCCATGTAAAAAAAAGTTCAAGGCCTCGAGCCCGCCGCAGTTACCAAAGCCCTCAGTCCTACAGGGGGTGCTTGTCCTATTGGCACTATTGAACCAGCCTTCATTGCCAGATCCCGCAGCCCACATAGGAGTCACCTAAACTGCAGGCACCATAGAGTCGGCTAACCCGACCGCAACACGACAGGACAACGCATTGGAGGCAAAGTGACGTTGACACTACCCGGAAACAGCTGGCGTGCTGGAACCAGGCTGGGCAGGAGGGAGTACCCGTGCCAAAGTCACTGCCGAGAACCAGCTGACGGTACTGGAAACCGGATGGGTAGTAGAAGGTACAAGAACAAATGGAACTACCGAGGACCAGCTGACGGTACTGGAACCCGGATGGGTAGCAGAAGGTACAAGAGCCAATGAAACTGCCGTAGACCAGCTGACGGTACTGGAACTCGGTTACTAAGCAGGAGGTACCTGTGCCAGAAAGCACTACCAAGGACCAGCAGACGTTGGTGGAACTTGGATAAAGAGAAGGAGGCACCTAATCCAAAGGCACTGCCGAGAACCAGCTGACGGTACTGGAACCCGGATGGGTAGTAGAAGGTACAAGAGCAAATGGAACTACCGAGAACCAGCCGGCAGTGCTGGAACCCAGGGTAAATGCTAAAAACAGAGTGGAGCCAGAGGTGTAATTGGAGCAAGTTTTAAATCAGTAGTACAGTGGATGTGGACAAAGCAGGAGAATTCGCCGGACACACAGCAGGGGAACAGCTGATGTTACTGAACCCCAATAACACTGGAGCAAGCGTTGACTGTGCAGACGGCACTTCTGAGCAGCAACTAGCGGTATTGGAGCCCAGGGTAAATACTAAAAACAGAGGAGCCAGAGGTGTATTTGGAGGAGGTTTTAAATCAGTAGTACAGTGGATGTGGACAAAGCAGGAGAAATTGCCGTCCGCACCGCAGGGGAACAGCTGATGTTACCGAACCCCAATAACACGGCAGCAAGTGTTGACTGTGCAGACGGCACTTCCGAGCGCCAACTGGCGGTGTTGGAGCTCAGGGATAATACTGAAAACAGAGGAGCCAGAGGTGTATTTGGAGGAGGTTTTAAATCTGTAGTACAGTGCATGTGGACAGAGCAGGAGAAAATGCCGTCCGCACAGCAGGGGAACAGCTGACGTTACTGAACCCCAATAACACGGCAGCAAGTGTTGACTGTGCAGACGGCACTTCCAAGCGCCAACTGGCGGTGTTGGAGCTCAGGGATAATACTGAAAACAGAGGAGCCAGAGGTGTAATTGGAGCAACTGTAAAATCTGTAGTAGTGAGAATGTGGACAGAGCAGGAGAAATTGCCGTCCGCACAGCAGGGAAACAGCTGACATTACCGAACCCCAATAACATGGCAGCATGTGTTGACTGTGCAGACGGCACTACCGAGCGCCAACTGGCGGTGTTGGAGCTCAGGGATAATACTGAAAATAGAGGAGCCAGAGGTGTATTTGGAGGAGGTTTTAAATCAGTAGTACAGTGGATGTGGACAGAGCAGGAGAAATTGCCATCCGCACAGCAGGGGAACAGCTGACGTTACTGAACCCCAATAACACGGCAGCAAGTGTTGACTGTGCAGACGGCACTTCCGAGCGCCAACTGGCGGTGTTGGAGCTCAGGGATAATACTGAAAACAGAGGAGCCAGAGGTGTAATTGGAGCAACTTTAAAATCTGTAGTAGTGAGAATGTGGACAGAGCAGGAGAAATTGCTGTCCGCACAGCAGGGAAACAGCTGACGTTATTGAACCCCAATGACATGGCAGCAAGTGTTGACTGTGCAGACGGCACTTCCGAGCGCCAACTGGCAGTGTTGGAGCTCAGGGATAATACTGAAAACAGAGGAGCCAGAGGTGTAATGGAGGAGGTTTTAAATCAGTAGTACAGTGCATGTGGACAGAGCAGGAGAAATTGCCGTCCGCACAGCAGGGGAACAGCTGACGTTACTGAACCCCAATAACACGGCAGCAAGTGTTGACTGTGCAGACGGCACTTCCGAGCGCCAACTGGCGGTGTTGGAGCTCAGGGATAATACTGAAAACAGAGGAGCCAGAGGTGTAATTGGAGCAACTTTAAAATCTGTAGTAGTGAGAATGTGGACAGAGCAGGAGAAATTGCTGTCCGCACAGCAGGGAAACAGCTGACGTTATTGAACCCCAATGACATGGCAGCAAGTGTTGACTGTGCAGACGGCACTTCCGAGCGCCAACTGGCAGTGTTGGAGCTCAGGGATAATACTGAAAACAGAGGAGCCAGAGGTGTAATTGGAGCAACTTTAAAATCTGTAGTAGTGAGAATGTGGACAGAGCAGGAGAAATTGCCGTCCGCACAGCAGGGGAACAGCTGACGTTACTGAACCCCAATAACATGGCAGCAAGTTTTGACTGTGCAGACGGCACTTCCGAGCGCCAACTGGCGGTGTTAAAGCTCAGGGATAATACTGAAAACAGAGGAGCCAGAGGTGTAATTGGAGCAACTTTAAAATCTGTAGTAGTGAGAATGTGGACAGAGCAGGAGAAATTGCCGTCCGCACAGCAGGGGAACAGCTAACGTTACTGAACCCCAATAACACAACAGCAAGTGTTGACTGTGCAGACGGCACTTCCGAGCGCCAACTGGTGGTGTTGGAGCTCAGGGATAATACTGAAAACAGAGAAGCCAGAGGTGTAATTGGAGCAACTTTAAAATCTGTAGTAGTGAGAATGTGGACAGAGCAGGGGAAATTGCCGTCCGCACAGCAGGGGAACAGCTGACGTTACTGAACCCCAATAACACGGCAGCAAGTGTTGACTGTGCAGACGGCACTTCCGAGCGCCAACTGGCGGTGTTGGAGCTCAGGGATAATACTGAAAACAGAGGAGCCAGAGGTGTAATTGGAGCAACTTTAAAATCTGTAGTAGTCAGAATGTAGACAGAGCAGGAGAAATTGACGTCCGCACAGCCGGGGAACAGCTGACGTTACTGAACCCCAATGACAAGGCAGCAAGTGTTGACTGTGCAGACGGCACTTCCGAGAGCCAACTGGCGATGTTGGAGCTCAGGGATTACAGTTCAGGTGGTAGAAACATGAACAGAACAGTAGACCTGGATACTGTTGCCAACCAATTATTTATTCTGGAAGAGGACTGGCAAATTCACGAGAGATCCAGGCCTTGTTCATTTTGAGAAAAGTAAGCCGGTTAATGTTATCGGAGGATAGTCGCATGCGACGGTCTGTTAGTACACCACCTGCGGCACTAAAGACGCGTTCTGATAATACACTAGCAGCAGGGCAAGCTAGCACCTCCAATGCATACTGACTTAGCTCTGGCCATGTATCCAGCTTACAGACACAAAACTTGAAGGGAGAAGAGCCATCTGGGAGTACAATAAGAGGGCAAGACATGTAGTCTGTCACCATCTGATGGAAACGTTGCCTCCTGCTGACTGGAGCCGTCTGTGATAGTGTAGACATTTGTGGCGGCGGGGACACAAAACTTTGCCACATTTCGGCCATACTGGTCTTGCCTTGTGCTGAGGCGCTGCTTCTGCTCCCTCTTTGTGCAGAGCTTCCTCCACTACCTCGACGCACTGAGCTGCTTTGTAAAGCACTAGCAGCACTGCTCTCGGTTGGAATGGAGAACATGATCGAATGCACCAGTGCGTCTTGGTGCTCCCGCATTTTATGCTCCCGGTTCAAGGGTGTTATGAGGCTTTGTAATTTGTCCCAGTAGAGAGGATCTAGGAGGGTGGACACCCAATAATCAGCCGTGTTGAGAATGTGGGCGATGCGGCGGTCGTTTCTCAGGCACTGCAGCATGAAATCAACCATGTGCTGCAGACTGCCAGCTGGCCAAGAAACGCTGTCCCCTGCTTGAGGCGTGATCTCTGCCTGCTCTGCATCACCCCACCCTCGCTCTAGATACTGACTACTAGAGCATTGTGTACCTCCCTCCTCTGGACAGATGTCTTCCTCATCCATTGACTCCTCTTCATCCTCCTCACAAAGTGTCCCCTGCCTAGGCCTTTGTGAGGAACCATGTTGCGCAGACTGTAGAGAAGCAGATGGCATTTGTGACTCCTCATCCTCCACCTCTTCCAAAACCTCGTCCCTTAGTGCTTGCAGTGTTTTTTCAAGCAGGCAGATAAGGGGGATAGTCATGCTGACTAGTGCATCATCTGCACTCGCCATCCGCGTGGAATAATCGAAGGCACGCAAAACGTGGCAAATGTCCTTCATAGAGGCCCACTCAGTGGTGGTGAAGTGTGAACGACGCGCACTGCGACTTGTTTGCGCCTGCTGCAGCTGGTACTCCATTACTGCTGCCTGCTGCTCACACAACCTCTCCAACATATGTAACGTTGAATTCCACCTGGTGGGTAGGTCACATATGATGCAATGTTCCGGAAGACGTAATCGGCGCTGCAGAGCTGCAATGCGTGATCTTGCATTGCTGGAACGCCGCAAGTGAGCGCACTCTATGCGGACCTTGTGAAGCAGTGCATCAAGATCCGGATAGTCCCTCAAAAAACTCTGCACGACCAAGTTGAGCACATGTGCCAGACATGGGATGTGAGTGAGGTTGCCTAGGCCCAGAGCTGCCACCAGATTTCGGCCATTGTCACACACTACCATGCCTGGCTGGAGATTCGCTGGCACAAACCACACGTCGCTCTGCTGCTTGATGGCATTCCAGAGCTCCTGCGCTGTGTGGCTTCAATTCCCCAAAGAAATGAATTTTAATACGGCCTGTTGATGTTTGGCCACGGCTGTGCTCATATTGGTCACCATAACAGGTAACCGTTCACGGGTCGATGTGGAGGTAGACCGTGACGGCTCCTGCAGCGCTGATTCAGAGGAACTGGAGTATGAGGAGGAGTCAATGTGTACAGACTGGATTCCTGCAATCCTTGGAGTTGGCAGAACACGTACAGCGCCACTCTCAAGATCTGTACCCGGCTCCACAACATTTACCCAATGGGCAGTGAGGGAAAGGTATCGTCCCTGTCCATGCTTACTGGTCCACGCATCGGTGACCAGGTGGACCTTGCTACTGACGGCGTTTTGTAGCGCATGTTTAATTTTTCCCTCCACATGATGTTGCAGAGCAGGGACGGCTTGCCTGCTGAAATAAAAGCGGCTGGACACGTTGTATTGTGGGACTGCCAATGCCATAAAGTTACGGAATATGTCAGTCTCCACCAGCCTGAATGATAGCATTTCAAGGGCCAGTAGTTTTGCAATGCCAGCATTCAGAGCCTGTGCTCGGGGGTGGTTTGCCGAGTATGGGTGCCTTTTCTCACATGCCTGTGCTAACGATGGCTGTAGACTGGCCTGGGAGTGTGAGGATGACTTGAAAGTTGTGCTGTGGGTGGAATTACACTGTGTCTCTGTACAACAGTGCCAGAGATTCTTCCATGGCGATCCTGTGAGGAAGCCGAACCAGCTGTGTGTGAGCTGGAGGAAGAGGCTACCACACAAGCTGAAGTTGTGGTAGGTGGCGCTGTAGGTTGGCCTAGGTCTTCAGTGTGTTTTTGTAACTCCACCACGTGCTTGGTCCGCACATGTTTCCACATATTTGTGGTATTGAGGTTGCTGACACTTTTCCCTCTTTTCACCTTCTGATTACACAGCTTGCATTTGACAAAGCAAATGTCATCTGCAACTGTGTCAAAAAAGGACCAGGCACTGCAAGTCTTGGGAGCGCCCGCTTTGGATTTTGGAAGAGCCATGCTCCTAATGGGTGCCGAAGTGGAGGCTACAGGCAACCAAGTCTGCCCCCTCCCTCTCCCTCCTTTTTGGGCTGTTCGGGGAATCTCTTCCTCAGAGCTGCTCCCACCACCTTCCTGTCCCTCACGCCATGATGGGTCAAGGACCTCATCATCTACACCACCCTCTTCAAACAACTGCTTCTCCTGGGTAGTCTAGACAGCACAGTACGCACCAGAAAGTGGCACCTGAGTCTCATCATCAGATGCGTACTGAGGTGTGCTGCTGACCATAGGCACTGGCCCACCCGCCTCTTCAGATTCAGAGAGACAAAACGGTTGCGCATCACTGCATACTACCTCTTCTTCAAATTCTCGAATTCTGCTTGGCTGGCCCCCTCTTTCCAAGCCAAGAGATTCAGAGAACAGAAGTAGAGATGGCTCCTGTCCAGGGCTCTCTGACTGCCTGGGCAATTTGGCAGGTGGTGAAGAGACAGATGGGTGCTCTTCAGTGCTCAGGACCTGAGAGGATCTGGAACTAATTGAAGTCGATGCGTTAGCTGCCATCCATCCGACAACGGCTTCAATTTGATCCTCCCGCAGCAGTGGGGTACGGCTAGCTCCTACAAAGCTGCGCCTAAAGGACTGTTCCCTGGTAGGACTGGTTGATGCTGAGTCTCTGGTGCCCGCAGCAGGCACAGAATCCCCACGTCCTCTCCCTGCAGGCACAGAATCCTCACGTTCTCTCCCTGCAGAAACTCCACGCCCACGCCCACGCCCACAACCACATGCCTTACTCCCTGCCTTCTTCATCTTGGTAGACTGATAAAGATAGGCAGAAAAGTACTAAGGGCTTAGTGTGCTTATTCCTGAACAGCTGCTAACAGGTATAAGAAACACTAATTTTATAAAGTGTGGACTAGACTTTAATATGAGCTAATGTGGCCTACACAACTGTAAAGTGGAGTGTTTGGTGAACTTTATTTAGGTTTTTTTTTTCACAAAAAGACACTGGATGTGCCTAAAGATGTAATAACGATAGTATCACAAACTTTTTGTAGCTATTACAATGTAGGAAGGTAACCTACAATGCAATAGACAAGGCTACAAAAAATAGGCTAATACTAATCTGGCTGGGGCTGCAGGGCCCAATGCTGCAGAAAGGCTCCTCTAACTACTCCTATATAGTGTGTTTGGAACCAATTTAGCTGAATACGGATGGAACCACCACACTAATAGGAGAAATCAGGAAAAATTATGAATTGGCAAAAAAGGACAATGTATGAGGCAGTGACACACACTGCGTGCACTACAACCAGACGTGGTTGAAGCACACACTACAGGGTGAGCTGCACTCACACACCAGACCTTGCAGACAGCGGTGAACAGTACAGATGCAGAGCACTGTGCACTAGTGCTGCAAGACCAAAAAAATTTCTCTATCTACTCCTATATAGTGTGTTTGGAACCAATTTAGCTGAATACGGATGGAACCACCACACTAATAGGAGATATCAGGAAAAATTATGAATTGGCAAAAAAGGACAATGTATGAGGCAGTGACACACACTGAGTGCACTACAACCAGACGTGGTTGAAGCACACACTACAGGGTGAGCTGCACTCACACACCAGACCTTGCAGACAGCGGTGAACAGTACAGATGCAGAGCACTGTGCACTAGCGCTGCAAGACCAAAAAAATTTCTCTATCTACTCCTATATAGTGTGTTTGGAACCAATTTAGTTGAATACGGATGGAACCACCACACTAATAGGAGATATCAGGAAAAATTATGAATTGTCAAAAAAGGACAATGTATGAGGCAGTGACACACACTGAGTGCACTATAACCAGACGTGGCTGAAGCACACACTACAGGGTGAAGTGCACTCACACACAGAGACCTTGCAGAAAGTGGTGAACAGCACAGAGAACTGTGCACTAGCACTGCAAGGCACAGCGATTTATAAAGTAGCTTGGGTAAAGCAGAATAGACCAAATAGGTAGCTAAAACTGTCCCTCAGAACAACAGCATCCTATCCCTAACTGAATTCACAGCAGAGTGAGCTCAAAATGGCGGCGGCGGCTTTTATAGTGCATCATGACATCATTTCAGCAGCCAATCACAGCCATGCCATTAGTTAAGATGCCTACATGCCTAACAGGATGTGCCCACACTTCTTAGGATCCTCATTGGCTGAATAAAATGAAAATGGCTCATTGCATTATGGGAACTTCCGATTCCGGTATAAGATATTGCAAAAGTATCGGAATTAAGTATCGGAATTCCGATACCGCGAATATCGGCCGATACCCGATATTTCAGTATCGGAATGCTCAACACTAATCAACGTACAAATATAAACACAATGTTCCATTTCCTCCCTTCTCCGTTTTCGTAGAATTTGTGCATCAACAGGCAAGGATCAGGAACGACCCTAGCTTTGACTTTAAGCTGTCGTATGTCACACCGACAAGAGCTCCCAATCCACGCAAGACGACTGTAGCAGTACACAAGTCTAATGTTTCTTCTTCAGGTTCTGTTCACAGGTCTGGCAACTACTCTCAAGTAGAAACAAAGGAACAGGACCCCAGCAAGCAGTGCCCCCTTCATCAAAAGCCTCATCCTCTCCTGAAATGCAGAGCCTTCAGAGAGAAACCTATGCAGGATCGTAAGAGCTTCTTGAAAGAAAGCGGCATATGATACAAGTGCTGTTCATCTACATCACATCTTGCTAAGGACTGTAAGGTCAGTGTGAAATGCTCAGAATGTGGCACTGCAGACCACAACACAGCACTACACCCTGGCTCAGCCGCTTGGAGTGCCAAAAACTCTTCAACGGACAGTGAGCATGGCGGGGAGGAAAGGAACACGACTACAACTACACCAGAGATCACTTCACAATGTACTGAAATTTGCAAAGGGTCAATAGACAGTAGGTCCTGCTCCAAAATCTGCCTTGTCAGAGTTTACCCAAAGGGCCACAGAGACAAAGCTGTAAAACTATACGCCATCTTGGATGATCAAAGTAACAGATCCTTGGCTAGATCAGCGTTCTTCGATCTATTCAACGTCAAAGGGCCAAATACTCCCTATTCACTAAAAACATGTGCAGGTGCTGTGATGACAGCGGGAAGGAAAGTTGCTGATTACCAAATTGAATCCATAGATGGACAGTTCAGCCAGCCATTACCTACAATCATTGAATGTAACCAAATTCCTGACAATAGATCTGAAATTCCAACACCAGATGTAGCAATCCACCATGCTCACTTAAAACATATAGCACATCTTATACCACAACTCGATCATCAAGCCCAAATAGTCCTGCTCTTGGGAAGAGATATCCTGCAAGTCCATAAAGTGAGTTGCCACATCAATGGACCCCGCAACGCTCCTTATGCTCAAAGGCTAGACTTGGGATGGGTCATAGTAGGAGACGTGTGCCTAGGGCGCATGCACACTCCCGCCTCTGCGACAAGTATGCTTACTAACATGCTGGAGAATGGTCGTCCATCTTTGTTCCAACCCTGTAACAATGACTTTCATATCAAGGAACTGCCATACAGCACCCAATTACCCAACAGCCATGAGGATCAGTTAGGGTGCGCAGTTTTCCTGAGAACCAAGCAAGACAATCAGCTGGCAATGTCTATAGAAGATAAGCTGTTCTTAGAGATAATGTTCAAGGGACTTGTTAAAGATGAGACAAACATCTGGGTCGCACCTCTTCCCTTCAGAACCCGCAGACCATGTTTGCCAAATAACAGAGATCAAGTGTTAAAACGTTTCTCCTCTCTCAAGCACAATTTTCAAAGGAAACCAGAAATGAAAGAGCACTTTTTCTCCTTCATGGAAAAGATTTTCGAAAACAATCACGCAGAAATAGCTCCCACTCTCAAAGACTCTGATGAATGCTGGTTCCTACCCATGTTCGGAGTATACCACCCAAAGAAACCAGGCCAGATTAGAGTGGTGTTTGATTCTAGCGCCAATTTCGGAAATGTCTCTTTGAATGATATCCTCCTAACAGGTCCAGATCTCAACAACAAACTGCTGGGAGTACTGATACATTTCCGTAAGGATTCCATTGCCTTTGTTGCCGACCTTCAGCAGATGTTCCACTGCTTCCTCGTGAAAGAAAAAGACAGGAATTTCTTAAGGTTCCTCTGGTACAGAGACAATAATCCTTCTAATGAAGTCACAGAGTATCGCATGAGGGTACACATTTTTGGCAACAGTCCTTCACCCGCAGTTGCCATTTATGGACTCAAAAGTTCTGCTCAAGAAGGAGAAGCAGAATATGGATCCGATGTCAAACAATTCATAGACAAGGACTTCTATGTCGATGACTGCTTGAAAGCCATGCCTTCAAATGAGACTGCCATCAGTCTCCTCAGGAGAGCTCAGGAGATGCTTGCCTGCTCTAACCTCAGGCTTCACAAAATAGCCTCAAACAGCCAAGTACTGATGGAAGCATTTCCTTCTCAGGACTTATGCAACGGTCTTAGAGACTTGGACTTAGGAACTGACCCCGTACCAATGCAACGCAGCCTCGGTCTTCTTTGGAATTTAAAGTCAGACACTTTCACCTTCCAAATCAGCCAGGAAGAAAAACCCATCACGTGTAGAGGCGTTCTATCCACCGTCAACAGCCTATATGATCCCTTAGGATTTGCTGCTCCAGTTACGATAAAGGGTGAGGACTTATTAAGAGACTTAACTCGTGAAGCATCCGACTGGGATACCCCTCTACCACCTGACAAGAGGATCCTCTGGGAGGAATGGAGGAACTCCCTTGCAGCCCTGACAAAACTGAACGTGCCAAGACCATACGCCTCCGTGCCTTCTACAGAGATGCAGAGCCAGAACCTCTACGTATTCTCAGATGCTTCTGTCCAGGCAATTGCTGCCGTTGCCTACATTAAGACCGTGGACTCTAAAAGTCAGATTCATATCGGATTCGTCATGGGGAAAGCCAAACTTGCACCACTCCCAGAGCACACTATACCCAGGTTAGAGCTTTGTGCTGCTGTATTAGCTGTCGTGTTAGCTGAACTCATTACATCTGAGATGGACATGGATCTAGAGGAAACTAAGTTCTATACGGACAGAAAAGTAGTCCTAGGTTATATCTACAACGAGACAAGACGGTTCTACGTCTATGTGAACAACAGAGTGCTACGAATCAGAAGATCCGTACATCCAAAGCAGTGGCATTACATAGCTACAGATCATAATCCCGCAGATCACGCTACTAGATCAGTAGATGCTAATCGGCTAGAGAGTACAACATGGCTCTCAGGACCAAAACTGTTATACAGCAAAGAACTATCCTCCGAAACCTTTGAGCTGGTAGAGGAGGACTCAGACGTCGAAATCCGCTCTCAGGTGTCTACTCTTCATACGACAACCTCGGATATTCAACTCGGATCCCACAGGTTCGACAAGTTCTCAAGCTGGAAGTCACTCATCCGAGCTATCACCTGTTTGTCTCACATAGCTCGCTCATTCAAAGACCTTTACAAGCGGCAGTGGAGACAGGTACAAAGTCTTGCAAATACATTCTAGGACAGGTGGCGCAAGCAATACCTATCTACACTGTGACCACGGACAAAGTGGCAATCTACAAGACCCAATCTGAACATTGGTGACCTCGTTCTTGTGAAAGACGTTCAAACCCACAGAAACCAGTGGCCACTTGGCTTAGTAACTGCAATGTTCCGTAGCAAAGATGGAAATGTCCGGAAAGTGGAAGTGAGGATGACCAGAGGAGACGAACCAAAGACGTTCCTCAGACCAATATCCAAACTAGTTCTACTTTTACCCTTCAAGGACCAGGATTGTGACATCCATTGATGCCAGTCGGGGAGTGTTATGTCTTCAGACTGACCCATTTCTTGTTTGCAGCTCACTGACTCCCTCTAGCGGCTGAATGCTGAGTTTGTTTGTCTGCACTTGTTTCCTTTTTGATCTACTCAGCACACCATAGTTTTGTCTGTAGTGATGCACTCTGGGAGAAGGAAGGTCCTTTTCCACACAGACTGATTGCAGAGAAGACGTCCAACATTTTATCTCTCTTGTGATAGCATCGTTGGTAAGACAGACTATGTTTTTCCTGATTGCAGACACCTGATATGTAGGACTCTAATCCCTGCATCTTCCAGTTGCACTTATCAGACTGGCAAGCTGCTTCATTACATGTTATATGCTGTTCTGCCATTGACTTCATGTAATTCTGTGTTGTGTATACACATATTCATTGTTTGTTTTTCCATTGCTCCTAGTTTTACCAAATTCATCTACTAATCGTTCAATAAACTGCATAGACTACAAGATACAGTCTCCTTATTGGATTACAAGTAGATAAGGTTTAGCTGCCTGTTGGAGTACACATACATCCCAGGATAACATGTAGCGAGGACAGAACAGGGAGTTACCAGTGTAATATGTAATGGCTGCTCTCTGCTCTTCTGATCTCACTGCAGAGCTGTGTGTGATTGTAACTCACAGATCTACAGGTTCCTCTCAGCTTCCATCTCACAGACAGACAGGGCTGTAATATTGTTGTAATATGGCAGAGCTCAGAGAGATACAAAAAATATGTTTGCAAGAAGAAAAGTTAAATTTTACTGTTTTGTATAAGTTACTTGTCTCACACTGGTAACTCCCCCTTTTATTAAAAATATGCTCTGGAGGCAGAGTTATCTTCCAGGCAATGTCCTACCCATTGCCTGGAAGAGGTCACTTATGTATAAGAAAAATGTGGATTTCTCTGGAGTACGATATCAGATCACAGATACAGTGAAGGAAATAATTATTTGATCCCTTGCTGTTTTTGTAAGTTTGCCCACTGACAAAGACATGAGCAATCTATAATTTTAAGGGTAGGTTAATTTTAACATTGAGAGATAGAATATCCCCCAAAAAATCAAGACAATCACATTGTATAAATTAGATACATTTATTTGCATTTTGCAGTGAGAAATAAGTGTTTGATCCCCTACAAACAATTATGAGTTCTGGCTCCTATAGACCAGTTAGATGCTCCGAATCAACTTGTTACCTGCATTAAAGACAGCTGTCTTACATAGTCACCTGTATAAAATACTCCTGTCCACAGACTCAATTAATCAGTCAGACTCTAACCTCTACAAATGGGCAAGACCAAAGAGCTTTCTAAGGATGTCAGAGACAAGATCATAGACCTGCACAAAGCTGGAATGGGCTACAAAACCATAAGTAAGACACTGGGTTAAAAGGAGACAGGTGTTGGTGCAATAGTAAGAACATGGAAGAAATGCAAAATGACTGTCAATCGACATCGATCTGGGGCACCATGCAAAATCTCACCTCGTGGTGTATCCTTGATCATGAGAAAGGTGAGAGATCAGTCTAAAACTACACGGGGGGAACTTGTTAATGACCTCAAGGCAGAGGGGACCACAGTTACCAAGAAAACCTTTAGTAACACATTACGTCTTAAAGGTTTAAAATCCTGCAGTGCCTGCAAGGTCCCCCTACTCAAGAAGGCACATGTGCAGGACCATCTGAAGTTTGCCAATGAACACCTGGATATTTCTGTGAGTTATTGGGAGAAGGTGCTGTGGTCAGATGAGCCAAAAATTGAGCTCTTTGGCATTAACTCAACTCGCCGTGTTTGGAGGAAGAGAAATACTCCCTATGACCCAAAGAACATCATCCCCACTGTCAAACATGGAGGTGGAAACATTATGTTTTGGGGGTGTTTCTCTGCTAAGGGCACAGGACTACTTTACCACATCAATGGGAGAATGGATGGAGCCATGTACAGTAAAATCGTGAGTTACAACCTCCTTCCCTCCACCAGGACATTAAAAATGGGTAGTGGCTGGGTCTTCCAGCAAGACAATGACCCAAAACATACAGTCAAGGCAACAAAGGAGTGGCTAAAAAGAAGCACATTAAGGTCAAGGAGTGGCCTACCCAGTCTCCAGACCTTAATCCCATAGAAAACTTATGGAGGGAGTTGAAGCTCCGAGTTACCAAGCGACAGCCTCAAAGTCTGAATTATTTAGAGGTGATCTGCAAAGAGGAGTGGACCAAAATTCCCCCTGACATGTGCGCAAACCTCATCTTCAACTACAAAAAACGTCTGACTGCTGTGCTTGCCAACAAGGGTTTTGCCACCAAGTGTTAAGTGTTGTTTGCCAGAGGAATAAAATACTTATTTCTCACTGCAAAATGCAAATAAATTTATGTAATTTATACAATGTGATTTTCTTGATTTTTTTTTTGATATTCTATCTCTCAATGTTAAAATTAACCTACCCGTAAAATTATAGACTGTTAATGTCTTTGTCAATGGGCAAACTTACAAAAACAGCAAGGGATCAAATAATTATTTCCTTCACTGTATATAGGTATCATTTTATTCAGCTTCCTATGACCTACATGCTTATATAGCTGGCTTAAGAGGGTTGATCCTACTGAAATTTACATTTCTTACAACTAGCACATTGAATCTCTGTAAAAAAAAGGTATAATTTTATTTTATTTTAAGCACCTATAAAGCCATACCACTACTTTAATATTTAAAATGTGCGGAAAGGTAACCTTTAAAGACACATGGTTGCACATAACTGTGCAAACTCATTGGTATATGTCTCACATTTTAATGTACAATTGTCATTTGTAGGGTTTATGATAAGTAGGATGGGATAACATATTTAATTTTCATGGTAACTACTAGACACTTTTCTTCCAACGTGCCTTTACATGGTTTTGGCTACACAATAAGAGACACTTTCCACAGCTGTATTTACAGCATTTCATTTGGCAGTATATGAAATAAATCTGCAATATAAAAATACAGATTATATATTAGAAAAACACTAAATAGGAAACTGAAGTGATAGCATTTACATTATCACAAATTATTTTTATTGTGCAGCTAAAAAGAAACTAGGCTGAAACTAAGGGTTCATTTAAACGGAACGACTGGTGGCAGTAAATGATCACTGTTTGGTGAACTTTTATGTATCAGTTGATGGTTCATAGCCTGTTTACACAGGCAGGCCAAAGTAAACAGTGCCCAATAATTGATCTGCAAAAGATTGTTCTGTGCACATAGCCTGCCATTGACCTTGGCAGTGCGCATCCTGTGCACACAGGCTGATGTACTTACAGGAACGATGATTTTTTGTGCTGTACTAAAATCATTTAATCCAATGTTGGTCATTCCTTTGGTGATCGGAAGCCTGTTTACACTGAAAGATAATTGTGAAACGAGTCTTTTTAAGAACACTCATTTATGATTATCTTTTAGTGAAAATGCAGCTAAAGTTTTTAGCATCATAGTTTCATATTGAAGGATGCTGAAAGAAGTTAACTAGTAGTATGTGAGCCACTCTTTTAAATCCAACAATGATGGAGGATGCTGTAAAGCAGGGGTGGGGAACCTTTTTTCTGCCATGGGTCATTTGGATCATTAGATCATCCTTTGGGGGCCACATACAGTACAGACCAAAAGTTTGGACACACCTTCTCATTTAAAGATTTTTCTGTATTTTCATGACTATGAAAATTGTACATTCACACTGAAGGCATCAAAACTATGAATTAACATATGTGAAATTATATACAGTACTTAACAAAAAAGTGTGAAACAACTGAAAATATGTCTTATATTCTAGGTTCTTCAAAGTAGCCACCTTTTGCTTTGATGACTGCTTTGCACACTCTTGGCATTCTCTTGATGAGCTTCAAGAGGTAGTCACCTGAAATGGTCTTCCAACAATCTTGAAGGAGTTACCAGAGATGCTAAGCACTTGTTGGCCCTTTTGCCTTCAGTCTGCGGTCCAGCAAACCCCAAACCATCTTGATTGGGTTCAGGTCTGGTGACTGTGGAGGCCAGGTCATCTGGTGTAGCACCAAATCACTCTCCCTCTAGGTCAAATAGCCCTTACACAGCCTGGAGGTGTGTTTGGGGTCATTGTCCTGTTGAAAAATAAATGATGGTCCAACTAAACGCAAACCGGATGGAATAGCATGCCGCTGCAAGATGCTGTGGTAGCCATGCTGGTTCAGTATGCCATCAATTTTGAATAAATCCCCAACAGTGTCACCAGCAACACACCCCCAAACCATCACACCTCCTCCTCCATACTTCACGGTGGGAGCCAGGCATGTAGAGTCCATCTGTTCACCTTTTCTGAGTCGCACAAAGACACAGTGGTTGGAACCAAAGATCTCAAATTTGGACTCATCAGACCAAAGCACAGATTTCCACTGGTCTAATGTCCATTCCTTGTGTTCTTTAGCCCAAACAAGTCTCTTCTTCTTGTTGCCTGTCCTTAGCAGTGGTTTCCTAGCAACTATTTTACCATGAAGGCCTGCTGCACAAAGTCTCCTTTTAACAGTTGTTGAAGAGATGTATCTGCTGCTAGAACTCTGTGTGGCATTGACCTGGTCTCTAATCTGAGCTACTGTTAACCTGCGATTTCTGAGGCTGGTGACTCAGATAAACTTATCCTCAGAAGCAGAGGTGACTCTTGTTCTTCCTTTCCTGGGGCGGTCTTCATGTGAGCCAGTTTCTTTGTAGTGCTTGATGGTTTTTGCAACTGCACTTGGGGACACTTTCAAAGTTTTCCCAATTTTTCGCACTGACTGACCTTCATTTCTTAAAGTAATGATGGCCACTCGTTTTTCTTTACTTAGAATTTGTATTATGGCAAGAAAAAAGCAGCTAACAGTCTATTCAGTAGGACTATCAGCTGTGTATCCACCAGACTTCTGCACAACACAACTGATGGTCCCAACCCCATTTATAAGGCCAGAAATCCCACTTATTAAACCTGACAGGGCACAGCTGTGAAGTGGAAACCATTTCCGGTGACTACCTCTTGAAGTTCATCAAGAGAATGCTAAGAGTGTGCAAAGCAGTCATCAAGGCAAAAGGTGACTACTTTGAAGAACCTAGAATATAAGACATATTTTCAGTTGTTTCACACTTTTTTGTTAAGTATATAATTCCACATGTGTTAATTCATAATTTTGATGCCTTCAGTGTAAATGTACAATTTTCATAGTCATGAAAATACAGAAATAAGAAGGTGTGTCCAAACTTTTGGTCTGTACTGTAAATCACACTAATTCTACCCACAAAGTACGTACTGACCCTGGCACTGGTGCCAGGAAGTAATCTTTCATTGCACACTCCTCAGCGTTCAGTTGTGAACAGTGCGTGTGTGTACTCACAGAGCAAAAAGAAATTAAAGGGCAGACAGCTGTCAAAATATAGCTGCTGGCCGAAGCACTGCGGTCCCCGGGAATCTGCCCGTGGGCTGGATAAAAGTTCATTGAGGGCCATAAACGGCCCGCGGGCCTGATATTCCCCACCCCTGCTGTACAGTTTATTTTTGTACTTTTCTTGAACATTGTTACAAAACAGTTAAACAGATGCACAGAAAATTATATTAAGAAATGCTTGTCTGAGAATAAATTATTAATGACCTATCTGAAGGAGGCATCACCAATATGAAACCAGTGGTGGTGATGGTCTATGGACACCACAGATTTCATATTGTTGATCTATACTACTAATAGATTAGTTGAAAATGCCGAATATAAGTCATGCATGGGACGGAACAAAGTAACCCCTCACATTGCGCATTGGTTGATTCCAAGTACTGTTAATTATCTCCATTGCTGCTGATCGGTGGGGGTGCAAGGTGATATGCCCCCACTTATTTCATTGTGATGACCTGACCTTTACTGTAGAGAAGTCATGAATAGCTCAGTCCTGGGTAACCTTTTTAAGTATGTTCATGCTATAAGTCTTGGTAAGAAAATATGCTACAAATTTATATTTTTGGGGGGCATGTTGTTGGTGTTAGAGACTTTATTTGCTAATCCCTTCATCCCCGGGAAATGTTAAGTTTTTTTCTTTTCGTTTTTTTGTCCACTTCTTCCAAGAGCCATAACTTTTTTATTTTCTGTCTACATAGCCACATAAGGGCTTGTTTTTTGGAGGATGAGTTATGTTTTTGAATGACATAATTTATTTTATCAGGTAATGCACTGTAAAGCGGTTGGGAGGGTATTTACTATGTCTACTATTCGGTAAAATTGACCTGGCAACATAACATTGTATAATTTTTTTTTTTAATTAAGTGGTGACATTTTTTGGGAAAATTAAAGTTTTCAATTTTCAGGATATAATGCTGTGTGAGGGCTTATTTTTTGCGCCCTGAGCTAATGTTTTCATTGATACCATTTTGGGGTGGATACAATGTTTTTATTGCATTGTTGCAATGGCCAAAAAAATGTATTTCTAGATTTTTGATTTTTCTTCTCATTATGTCGTTTACCGATCAGATTAATTTACTTTATATTTTGAGAAATCGAACTTTTACGAACACAGCAATACTAAATATGTGTATTTTTTATTATTCTAATTAATTGTTTTATTTTTAATGGGGGTAAAGGGTGTGATTTGAACTTTTGTTTTTCTTTGCTTTTTTTTCATATTTTTCAAAACTTTTTTTCACTTTTTATTGCATTTAATAGTCCCCTTAGGGGACTTGAAGCTGCAAACATCTGCTCACTTATGTTATGCATAGAGAAAATCATGATCTCCTATGAATGCCAGCTACAGGCTAGCTCTCAAAGGAGAATCATCATGACAAGCATGGATGGCTTCAGCATGGATGTCATAGCAACCCATTGGTACCCTGTGATTATCTCCCAGGCTCGCCAAGGGGCGCATGGAATGACGCACCCCCTGTCAGTCAGTGTTAATTGCCATTGTCAGATATTGACAGCCGCATTTAACAGTTTAAGAACTGTGGGCATAGCTCCGCTCTACACGTGGCTGTTAAAGCCACATGATGACTGAATAAATCAGCACATGATGGCTGATTAAATCAGCTGATTAAATCAACCATCATCTGCCAGGAAAAAATAAGCTCAGTGCGTGAGCTTGTTTCATAGGCAGGGACATGACATATGAAGAAACGTATGTCATATCTCATGAATAGGTTAATGTTCTCTTATTCAACTGCGTCTTTGCTGTTTGCTACTTCTGTTTTACTTACTTCTACCACTATGTTGTGACTCTGATGAGTTTTCTTTCTTGATTATGATTACTTATTTTCACCTGATGAAGGACAAAACTGAAATACTGGATGAGTGAAAATGAATTTCTTTATTCATGTTAAACTATTGGTATTCGCTGATTCAGTCTCTTATATGTTGGATGCAGAATTTACATGAATTTCTCCAATTCACAACATTGGTTACAAACTCACTCAAAAGACAGTTATGTTATTTCATTAACCTTTCCCAGAATTGTTTTTAGTCTAACATTTCAACATACCAAACCTTTAACTGTTTTGACTGGAGTATTTTGCGTGTCAGGATTAACTTAATGTTGTTATCTTTGGCTGTAATGGATTCTGAGCCTGCTGTTGCCTGCCTGCAAATGCAACAGTAAATTACTTTACAGTAAGACATGATGATTTGCTAAGTCTCCTGATAGGCTCTTTAGCCATATTTAGTGTAAAATTGCAATCTGAAAATAAAGGGTTTTTTTTTTGTTTTAATTTTTAAGTTGAATTTTCTGTTACGCTTAATGTTTCAAGAACGTTTTGTATTTTATTATACCAGATGTTCTTCATTCAAATACAGCTCTATGGGTACAATACTACAAAATGGAGAATAAACATGATGAAAGTGATTACTTTCATAACTATAAGAAATGAAATGTAATCAGATACTTTGAAATTGTGCGTGAACACAGCTGAAGTTTCGACACAGCACTGGCAACTTTATAAAGCTAACATTTTATTCAAATATATTGCTCACATTAACATCATCATTATCATCAGTAAGGCTTTTCTCCCTAAATCTTCTTTTTGCATATTGTGCTATAGCTGCCTACATTGTGATATAGATAACTATTATCAGTGACCCACAGAAGTCATGGGATTGTGTTTGCCCTTCTCCCACCCATAAAAACACCGATGCTGTCAACTCTTCAATTGTATATTTTGTCTTGTTGCAATTGTTCTGCTGGAAAAGTACAAGAGAGATAGCAAGTGGTACAAATATCAATGGAAAAGACAGTATTGCACTCACAACTGGAAAACTTTTGACAAAGAGTATGTATTATCTTTGGGTTTCGTGGCTTATAAGATACTATATCATGTTATGACAGCTTATTTTATTTTTTTTAGCAAAAAGTTCACAGCAATTGGTTTGATTGCACTAATACTTGTTCTTTTATTTAACACTTTAATGACCCCTGATGTACATTTCCTTCATAGGTATCTAAGGGCTGCGTAAATGTGGCTCAGGAGCAAAGCTCTCTTCATACCAGTCATACCAATCAAATGCTGGTTTTGTTACATAGTTCATAACTGTCAGTAACTACAGCAAATGGAGCTTGCTGAGATCACTGCAGTTTAACTATTTAAATACTGCTATCAATCAATGACAGAGACATATAAACTATGCTAAAAGCTTTTGATATACAGTACAGACCAAAAGTTTGGACACACCTTCTCATTTAAAGATTTTTCTGTATTTTCATGACTATGAAAATTGTACATTCACACTGAAGGCATCAAAAATATGAATTATCACATGTGGAATTATATACTTAACAAAAAAGTGTAAAACAACTGAAAATATGTCTGATATTCTAGGTTCTTCAAAGTAGCCACCTTTTGCTTTGATGACTGCATTGCACACTCTTGGCATTCTCTTGATGAGCTTCAAGAGGTAATCACCAGAAATGTTTTTCACTTCACAGGTGGGCCCTGTCTGGTTTAATAAGTGGGATTTTTTACCTTATAAATGGGGTTGGGACCATCAGTTGTGTTGTGCAGAATTCTGGTGGATACACAGCTGATAGTCCTACTGAATAGACTGTTAGAATTTGTATTATGGCAAGAAAAAAGCAGCTAAGTAAAGAAAAACGAGTGGCCATCATTACTTTAAGAAATGAAAGTCAGTCTGTCCGAAAAATTGGGAAAACTTTGAAAGTGTCCTCAAGTGCAGTTGCAAAAACCATCAAGCGCTACAAAGAAACTGGCTCACATGAGGACCGCCCCAGGAAAGGAAGACCAAGAGTCACCTCAGCTTCTGAGAATAAGTTTATCCGAGTCACCAGCCTCAGAAATTGCAGGTTAACAGCAGCTCAGATTAGAGACCAGGTCAATGCCACACAGAGTTCTAGCAGCAGACACATCTCTACAACAACTGTTAAGAGGAGACTTTGTGCAGCAGGCCTTCATGGTAAAATAGCAGCTAGGAAACCACTGCTAAGGACAGGCAACAAGCAGAAGAGACTTGTTTGGGCTAAAGAACACAAGGAATGGACATTAGACCAGTGGAAATTAGTGCTTTGGTCTGATGAGTCCAAATTTGAGATCTTTGGTTCCAACCATTGTGTCTTTGTGCGACTCAGAAAAGGTGAACGGATGGACTATACATGCCTGGTTCCCACCGTGAAGCATATAGGAGGAGGTGTGATGGTGTGGGGGTGCTTTTCTTGTGACACTGTTGGGGATTTATTCAAAATTGAAGGCATACTGAACAAGCATGGCTACCACAGCATCTTGCAGCGGCATGCTATTCCATCAGGTTTGCGTTCAGTTGGACCATCATTTATTTTTCAACAGGACAATGACCCCAAACACACCTCCAGGCTGTGTAAGTCCTAATGAATAGACTGTTAGAATTTGTATTATGGCAAGAAAAAAGCAGCTAAGTAAAGAAAAACGAGTGGCCATCATTAATTTAAGAAATGAAAGTCAGTCAGTGCGAAAAATTGGGAAAACCTTGAAAGTGTCCCCAAGTGCAGTTGCAAAAACCATCAAGTGCTACAAAGAAGCTGGTTCACATGAGGACCGCCCCAGGAAAGGAAGACCAAGAGTCACCTCTGCTTCTGAGGATAAGTTTATCTGAGTCACCAGCCTCAGAAATCGCAGGTTAACAGCAGCTCAGATTAGAGAATAGAGTTGAGCCACCCCCGTAGTATTTGGGTTCGGTTCGTCGAACACTGGTGTGTTTGCCGAACTGTTCTTCGAACTGTTCGTCGAACACCGTCAAAACCAATGGCAGGCAAACAAAAACACAGAAACACATAGAAAACACCTTCAAAGGTGTCCAAAAGCTGCAAACTGCTCAGAAGACACAACTAAGACATGCAGAAGTGACAAGTACATATAGTCATGCGAAAAGAAAAGAGGTGGAGGAGTAAAAGGAGGGGGAGACACAGATATAGGCATGTCATGCCCTTCTAAAATCAAGAAAGGCTGGAGTAAAAATCTAAAATCATTCTACCAACACCCAGATATCGTGACAAGAAAAGTAAAAAAAGAAATATCTTTAGGTAGAATGGCGGTTCCATTCAGAACACTTTCCTTACAAGACGTAGTGGTATACACGTTGTGATTTGTGCCAAAAACGGAACCCAATACATTCGGACTAATCCACCATTTGTCATATCCAAGGGGCAGGTCAGTAAATGACAATATCGACGCGGAACCAAGAACTGTAGTATATACTGTACATCCTTTGACAAGGCAATCAGGCGGATCAAGAAGTTGGGAAGGGTCACCCTAATGGCCAAAACAGAGATTGATGTGGCGTTCCGGTTACTTACTACCTGTGCCTCTGAATAGTGTCCACCTATTGGGTTGCTACTGGGAAGGAGCATACTATATAGATCGCTGTTTGCCCATGGGGTGGTCCAGATCCTGCTCACTATTTGAGGCGTTTAGTAGCTTCCTCGAATGGGTTGTAATGGACCTTTCTAAGGGGGCACATATTATCCATTACCTCGACAACTTCTTATGCCTGGGCCCAAAAGATTCGCCACAGTGTGAATACACGCGGTAGTACACCTGTGAGAAGGAGAGAGCTGGAGGGAGAGCGGACACCACAGAGCCGAGGGGTTAGATGGAGAACGGAAGAAGGAAAGAGGGCGAAGGAGGTAAAGGAGTACAGTGGAAGGCCGACCTGAGCTCCCCCACGTTCCTGCTGGGTGGGGAACAGCCCTGGGAAGAAAAGCCGCTTGCGCATCCCTTTGAGGTTACGGGTGCGAGCGGGCAGAGGGACTACGCCGGGTTGCGAAGCCGACACGGCCAGTCCGTTACTGCCCGTGCGACCTTCGTGTCGCCAGGTTTGTGCCAAAGCCGTGGTGGACCCTGACGGCCAGCCTCCTTCTCCCAATACTGGTACCTGTCCGCTGGTTGATCGAGCCCTTCCGCGGTGGGGGGGGAGTAACATCTGCATAAGAAAGACCATCTATCAAACCAACTAAGATGTCTACTTCTTTTCGTGGACAATGTGATACGATCCCATTCTTACGGACATGCCCATCGCTACAAATTCCAGATGAGGCACAAAAACAGCAGGTGCTTCAACGGATATCAAGTGCTCCTTCAAGTGGGCTCTCCTCCACCTCAACTTCAACATCACAATACTCCAGTCCTCAGAGGTGTCACCCCAATCGTACTTGCTTCCTCACAGCTCCCAAGTCTCCAGCTGCCCGTCTGAGTATGGGGTAACACAGATGGTTGAGTCTGCACAGCTGTTTACTCATACTATAGCCTGGGAAACGGAGGTCTGCTCCAGAGCTTCTGTTAATCCAGACGAGGAAATGATCTGCACTGATGCCCAGAATCTTTGAGTCGGATCCAGGACCAGATGAAGAAGGTTCTGAGCATAATGTAGACCCTCGTTTCCAAACTGTAACTCCTGTTGGTGGAGACAATGATGAAGACGATGATGAGACTCAAATACCTGATTGGAGCGACAACTTGACTTTTCGGTCAGGGCAGGAAGAGGTTGGCTCTGAGGATGACGGGTGTGAGAACACACAGGGTGATGATGATGAGGTTGGAGATCCCACTTACTGTCAACCTACAGTCAGCCAGTCGATGAGGTCAGCAGAGGAGGTGGAGGAGGATGCTATTGGCGACAAGGTTAGGTTGCACCTTCCTGGACAGAGACGGAGTACTGGAAGCATGTCAACAACTGCATCCTCAACCACAACTCTGCCTCTGACCACAAGTCGTGGTGGCTCTTCAGGTCGCATGGGCTCTAAGCCTTGCATAGCCTGGGCATTTTTTCAGATCGATAAGGATGACCCAACTCATGTTATCTGTAATATTTGTCACCAAAAGCTAAGTGGAGGCCAAAAAATCCATAGTTTGAGTACTTCATGCATGAACCGTCACATGGATATGAAGCATAAGTTGCAGTGGGAAGCTCACTGTGTTACAGTGAGGTCTAGCCAGCCGGGCCAACCACCGTCTGCCCCATCTTGTGCATCTGCAGCCACTTCATCCTCTGTGACTGGGGGACAGCAGTCACACATGTTTTTGGACGCAGACCTGCCACCTCTTTAGCCGCAACAGCCAGTGTGATTGACAGGTCATCATTTCATTTGGAAGTGGAAACACCAGCTGGTGTTGAGCGCTCTCCGACATCGAGAGCACCACCTTTGGATCAAGGCAACCTAACTTTTCTGCCTGCATCTTCCTCACAGACCGGCAGTTTGCCGGGTACATGCAACTCAACCCCGTCTAAGCACAACAGCCAGCCCTCGGTCCCTCAGATGTGGACAAGTAAAAGACCATTTCCTCCTAGCCATGACAAAGCTAAAAGGTTGAATTTCACCATCTGCAAGCTCTTGCCTACAGAAATGCTGCCTTTCCGCCTGGTGGAAACAGAGGATTTTCTAGACCTTATGTCTGTCGCAGTGCCCCAGTACCAGATGCCCAGTCGGCACTACTTCTCAAAGAGAGGTGTGCCTGCGCTACACCAGCATGTCGCACACAACATCACCTCTTCTTTGAGAAACTCTGTGTGTGACAGGGTGCATTTCACCACAGACACTTGGACGAGTAGGCATGGACAGGGGAATACATGTCGCTGACTGGGCACTGGGTAGCTATGGTGACAGGAGGACAAGGGGCTGCTGTCCAAGTCTTGCCGTCCCCACGAGTTGTGCGTCAATCCTCTTTATCTAGAAGTTCCTCCACTGCGTCTGCCTCCTCAACTTCCTCTCAGTCCTCCACCTGCACCCAAAGACTGTCTGGTATTTCCACCCGCTTTCTAACTGCGCAGAAGGAATCCTGCACACCTCCTTACTATGCTGGCAGCAGGGCTCAAAGGCATCAGGCGGTGTTTACTTTGAAATGTCTGGGAAATGTGAGTCACACAGCTGAGGAGTTGTGGTCAGCTCTGGAGACCCAATTTCATGAATGGTTGTCTCCACTGGACCTGCAACCAGCGAAGGCCGTGTGCGACAATGCTGCAAACCTGGGTGTGGCCCTTCGCTGGGGCAATGTCACACACATGCCTTGTATGGCTCTCGTGTTGAACCTGGTTGTCCAGCAACTTTTAGCCCACTATCCTGGACTAGATGGCCTTCTGCAGAGGGCACGGTCACTGTGTGCTCACTTCCGCCGTTTGCATCCCGCAGCTCAACGACTTACATCTCTACAGAAGTCATTGGGCCTGCCAATTCACCGGCTGAAATGCTATGTGCCGACACGGTGGAATTCAACTCTGCACATGTTGCTGCGACTGTGGCAGCACCGACAAGCCCGGGTGCAATACGTTCTGATGTATATCCTGGGCCAACGAGTTCCACAGGAGGGGCAAATCTCGCTGCAGGAGTGGTCGTAGAACAGGGACCTATGCACCCTTCTGCACAGTTTTGAAATGGAGACGAAGATGTTTAGTGCTGACGACGCCATTATCAGCATGACTATTCCGGTGACTTACATGCTGGAGCACACGTTAAACAGAATTCGGAGTCAGGTGGTGGGACAAGAGCAGGTGGAGGAAGTAGAGGAGGAGTCGTATGCTGAAGGGATAACATCTCCAAGGCCCAGACGGTCGGCAGAACCAAGGCAGCAGGCATGGGAGGGTGGGGAGAGGGATTAACCAGGGCACATGGTAGCAGCTAAACTGTTGAGGAAGGTGCAGGAGCCGAGGAAGAAGTGGAGGACGAACTGGCGATGGGCATGGAAGACTCATCAGATGAGGGAGACCTTGATCACATTTCTGTTGTGCGAGGTTGGGGGGGAGAGGGCAGAGGAAGGAAGCATGATTCTTACCTCGCTACCAACACAACAAGGACTTGGTCCACCTGGATGCGCAAGACACATGAGTGCCTTCTTGCTGCACTACTTGCAACATGACCCTCGGATTGTCAGAATTCGATGTAATCCTGACTACTGGGTTGCCACACTCTTAGATCCCCGGTGCAAAAGTAAATTTGCCAAAATAATTCCTGCCATAGAAAGGGATTCACGCATGCAGGAGTATCAGCAGAGGCTGTTGCAGAATCTTACATGTGATTTTCCACAAAACACCAGTGGTGCACATAGTGAATCTCACGGTTCTAACTTGCCAACCGTGGGACTGTCGAGTCTTCATCACTCAAACCGTAACAGTAACACAGTATCTGCTGGTAACAGCAATTTTGTGGAATCGTTTCACCACTTTTTTAGACCATCCTTTGCAAGGCCACAGGAGACAAGAAGTCTGACACATAGTCAACGCCTAGAGAGGATGGTACAGGAGTATCTCCAAGTGAACATCGAAGCCATGACTGTGTCACTGGACCCTTGCTCATTTTGGGCTTCCAATCTGGAAAAATGGCCGGATCTCACCACTCACGCCTTGGAGATCTTGTCATGCCCTGCAGCCAGCGTTCTCTCTGAACGTGTGTTCAGCGCTGCTGGTGGTGTGCTGACAGATAAGCGCACGCGGATGTCCACTGATAATGTAGACCGAATCAGGTTCATAAAGATGAACAAATCATGGATCCGCAAGGACTTTTCTACCCCTTTGTCATCCTGGCGAGACTAAAAGCTTGAGGATTTGGTAAAATCACCTCACCAACCGTTTTAAGCAACTCTGGGGCAATTGATGCCACTTAAGTGGTGTCTGTGCCACAATTTTTGGAAAAAATGGAGACTCTTTTTGGAGTCCCCTTGCTGTGTTTTACGTGATGTTGGCATCATCAATTCCAGGAGGGTTGGGTCGCTCCCCCCCCTTTTCACTGTAAGAAACTACATACACTATGGCTTGGGGTAACACAGATGGTTGAGTCTGAAGAGCTGTTTACTCAGAGGTCTGCTCCAAAGCTTCAGTGTCTGCTAGTCAGCGTAGTAGCCTTGCTCTGAAGCAAGCTACACCGTCTGTGTATCTAATAAGAATTTTTAACTGCATCTAGCCTAGGCAATACTTTGGGCGTAGTAGCCCAACTGTGAAGCAAGCTGCACTGCCTGTGTATCTAATAAGAATTTTTAACTGCATTTAGCCCAGGCAATACTTTGGGCGTAGTAGCCCAGCTGCGAAGCAAGCTGCACCGCCTGTGTATCTAATAAGAATTTTTAAATGCATCTAGCCTAGGCAGACTGTGGGGACCCCCAACCAAACCCAGACACTTAGCCCCCCTACCGCCCCCCTTTCCTTGACAATACAATAATGTAACTCTTACAACTGGATGGGTGAGGATCGGTCACAGCTTTATTAACTCTTTATACTCATTCCATTAGAAAGGCATTTTACTTCTAAAATAATTCAGCTTGTTGCAGCATGACCTGTGTCTCCACACCGGCAAGTTGGCCAACAAGTGTAACTCTCCAACATGTCCTTTCTATTTCCAGGCCACGGAGGATCCTGCGTACTCGTATGCAGGACTCTGACCCCCATCCATCACTCTTAACGCTTGTTCCACTCCGTCCTGGAGTCCTGACAGGAAAATGTCCAGTCCAATATCCATTAAGTGAACACCGTCTGGCCGAATGAGGCCTGCTTTATCTCCTTTCAGTTGTCAGTGTCGTATCACGACACCGCCTCTGTCTCTTCTAAATTTTGCCATCCGAATATTTATTACCCGCCTTGTCCGTTCGATGGCCGTGATGTCTCGCGCACCTTGCCATACCGCTAACGGCACAATCTCTGACCATACTATAGTTAGTTTTGTGAAAAATTCTCTGAAGCGCTCAGTGTCTAGTTTCATTATTGCCATTAGTTATGCGCTCTTGCGATGACCTAGGTCATTTCCCCCAGCCTGTATAACTAAGATGACCAGACCTCTTGCCTCTCTCCCTACCTTGATTACCTCCATAAGTACCTGTGGCCATGGCAGGCCTCTAATACCTCTCCAGATGAAATATGTGTTAAGAAACTGTAATTTTCTCCCGCCTGGGCGGACTTTCGCCCTTTTTTCTGCCCAATATATATACGAGTGGCCTATCACCCACACTGTTGGCTTACCGTCACCTGTAAAAGAAGCAAACCACGTTAGGATAACAAGTCCGGTCTTATGTATCTTGCCAAACACGTGGATCACCATCTCCCTCTGAACTTCCATTTCTGACAGTCCTGCTCTTGCTGCTTCCACGGCCGCGCCTATGCGGAATGAGTGTGTCCCGTAATCTTTGGGGTGGTTCACTGCCGATGTTAGGCATTTATTAAATATAGCTTGGAACTGGTATCTTGATAATAGCGTTCCATCAATGTGTGATAGGAAGAAATTACTTTGTGATCTGATGGTTATATATGTTTTTACTGTTGTTACCCGACTCATTGTACCGTTTGTGGGTTGTAGAAGTACCCAAGTGCCCCTGCCCGCTGGAAACGTTTTCGATTTGCGTATGCATAGACATATTGCATTATTGGCTATGACTACGTCCTGGTGTAATAAACCTCCACTGGTGGTAATTTTGGATTGAGGGACTAATTCGCTTATGCATAGCGCCCCAAAGAAGGCAATCGCAAATGCAGTAGACAGTAGTGTTGCTTCAAATTGTGAGTGTCATGTTAATGGTGTTAGGGATATGATGTGAGAAATCAGTTTTAGTGACACCGGACGGGACGTCTGCACTCCTGACTTGGCTGACCCCTTTTCCACCCTTTTATGGATTGTCTGATGATGAATCTCTTTGTCACATCTCCCCAATTCAGTAGTTGAAAGTGAAATGCTACTTCGGTCAGACGCCGCTGCGCTGACGCCCCTGAAATGCTAGCCGGCGTAGTAGGCCTAGCACTGGGAGAGACGATGATGCCATCTTATTAATGCAGTGCGCTAGGCTGGTGCTTATTGTTATGAAGCGTATATTTTTGGTAGCCATGCGCGTGCCCCATATTTCTATTGCTACCACTATTGGGAAGAGTTCCAGGAGTGTCTGTTTTTTTGTCAGCACTTGTTCTGCCCAATACGGAGGCCATAAGCTTGTGCACCATTGGTTATTTAGTATCACTGCATATCCGTACAGATGGGCTACTCCAATGAGTAACAGACACTGCTACAGGCCCAAAAGGTTTTACTTGGCTAGATGCAGTAAAAAATTGTTATTAAATACAAAGGTGGTGTAGCTTGGTACAGATGGGCTACTCCAATGAGTAACAGACACTGCTACTGTGCCCAAAAGGTTTTACTTGGCTAGGTGCAGTAAAAAATTGTTCTTAAATACAAAGGTGGTGTAGTTTGTTACAGATGGGCTACTACAATAAGTAACAGACACTGCTACAGGCCCAAAAGTATTTACTGGGCTTGATGCAGTAAAAAATTGTTATTAAATACAAAGGTGGTGTAGCTTGGTACAGATGGGCTACTCCAATGAGTAACATACACTTCTACAGGCCCAAAAGGTTTTACTTGGCTAGGTGCAGTAAAAAATTGGAATTAGATACACAGGTGGCGTAGCTTGCAACACAGATAGGCTACACCACTGACTAACACATACTGCTAGAGGCCCAAAAGGATTGGCTTAGCTAGATTTAGCCAAATGCTATGAAAAACACTTGCACAGCACTGGCACAGACCTGCCTGGCAAAAAGTGCTAGGAACTGCTGTAACCTGGCCCTCAAAAGGGCTGCAATTACAACTAGTCCCTACTCCCTAAACCTATCTGTCTATTTAAGAGCAAATTAGCTTGCAATTCACACAGTTACAAAGTATAGTGCCCACAGCAGCAGCGGTGCCGTCTAACACTCAGCTGCAGCAGTGAGAAAATGGTGGCAAAGGGGAAAATGGCTGGGTCTTATAGGGCAAGGACATGTGACATACACAGCCAATGACACATGCCCTTGCTTGTGTGAAAAAAAAGCACTTTGCTGCGTGTGTGCGCTGCTGATAGGCTGACAGACTGCACCTCCCCACTGTAAATGCGGGAAAGAAAAAAAAAAAGGCGATCGGCATTATTTCTGCAGAGATCCATCCCCTGCCCCTCCCCCCACCCACTCTACACTGAAACTGTCTATTAACATTGACTAACAGTATTACTGTGTAAAACTCCAGTTACGATTTTGGTGCACGAACAGTTATCGAACATAACCTCGAACAGCCGGATTTTTTGCAAATCGTTCGGGTTCGCCAAACGGCTCGAACACCGCCCAAAACAGCTCGAGTTTGAGATTGGTGAACAGTTCGAGTCGAACACCGCTAATCTCTTTTAGAGTCCAGGTCAATGCCACACAGAGTTCTAGCAGCTGACACATCTCTTCAACAGCTGTTAAGAGGAAACTTTGTGCAGCAGGCCTTCATGGTAAAATACCTGCTAGTAAACCACTGCTAAGGACAGGCAACAAGCAGAAGAGACTTGTTTGGGCTAAAGAACACAAGGAATGGACATTAGACCAGTGGAAATCTGTGCTTTGGTCTGATGAGTCCAAATTTGAGATCTTTGGTTCCAACCACCGTGTCTTTGTGCGACGCAGAAAAGGTGAACGGATGGACTCTACATGCTTGGTTCCCACCGTGAAGCATGGAGGAGGAGGTGTGATGGTATGGGGGTGCTTTGCTGGTGACACTGTTGGGGATTTATTCAAAATTGAAGGCATACTGAACCCGCATGGCTACCACAGCATCATGCAGCGGCATGCTATTCCATCCGGTTTGCGTTTAGTTGGACCATCATTTATTTTTCAACAGGACAATGACCCCAAACACACCTCCAGGCTGTATAAGGGCAATTTGACTAAGACGGAGAGTGATGGGATGCTACGCCAGATGACCTTGCCTCCACAGTCATCAGACCTGAACCCAATTGAGATGGTTTGGGGTGAGCTGGACCGCAGAGTGAAGCAAAAGGGCCAACAAGTGCTAAGCATCTCTGGGAACACCATTTCCGGTGACTACCTCTTGAAGCTCATCAAGAGAATGCCAAGAGTGTGCAAAGCAGTCATCAAAGTAAAAGGTGGCTACTTTGAAGAACCTAGAATATAAGACATATTTTCAGTTGTTTCACACTTTTTTGTTAAGTATATAATTCCACATGTGTTAATTCATAGTTTTGATGCCTTCAGTGTGAATGTACAATTTTCATAGTCATGAAAATACAGAAAAATCTTTAAATGAGAAGGTGTGTCCAAACTTTTGGTCTGTACTGTAGCTTGCAAGCAGAAAACCATTTATTTCAACTTGTGTATATATTGTTTTAGAGTATCTAAATCATTGTTAGTACATGCGATGGAATCCTTCTTTACTCAGGAAGTCTCCATACACATTAGATGGTTAGATGTTCCCACTGAAATTAAGTGATGACTGGTCATTAATGATCTGACATGTATGACCAGTGTATTGCATTCTATAGTTTTAAATGTCATGGTGTTAACGCCACATGTTCTAATTCATCCCATAGTGAAGAATACTGCTTTTCAGTTGGAGTTAAACTATACCCTGTATAGTTTGTTAGTCATTGTACGTAAATCAATGTAATTTATTAGAGCATACACCCTTATATAATAAGTCATAAGTAAAGCACCCTTCTAGCGTTTTTTTTTTTATATAATTGCTGGAGTGGTGGCACTAATGTAAGTACCCTGTCTCTAGAAATTTACTTACCGGCCGCCATCTTCTTCTGTTATTGGCGCCTCTTCAGTCATCTTCTGCAGTTTGTGACCTGCCAAATTGCTCCAGTGTTTGCTGAGTGAGGTGTGGGTTACTTCTCAATGTAAGTCAATGAGAAGCAGTACGAGGGTCTCATAGACTTACACTGAGAGCTTGTGACCATTACCTCTTACTTCCAGTCAGAAGCTGCAGTCACAACATGGCGGGTCTGTACTAGAGTGGCATCATGTAGAGCATAAAATGACTGGTAAGTGTTTTACTGGGGGGTAGACAACTTGGATTAGTGAGCTGTGCAGTGTGACTCTGTGACGCCCTGCGGCGGCAGGCTGTCACAGAACTCCTGGGTGTTGCACAAATGGTTTCTCCCCAGTGGCCTCAATACATGCAGACATCTCCACCCAAGTCCACTAGATGGAGCCCTGTCAGGTATATATATACAGGGGGGTGGAGTTCAGGACGTCAGTCAGTGAGTGTGACACGATGCTGCAGCACCAGACAAGCTGAAGTCTGTGTGGCTGAAAGCCAGGCTAGGCCCAAGCTGCGGGCTTGTCTGGCCAGTGAGAGCCTAGAGTGGGCTAGAAGGCAAGAAGGAAGAGAAGAGCCATGAGGGATAGAGGAACCACAGAGGGTACGTCCCCTGTTGCAAGCCGGGCATCGGGCCCGAGCCTATTGGGATCTCTATGCCCAGTAGGGAATCCGGCATACTGAGGAGGATTTCATATCCTTTAGTTCACCCGTGAATAGCGCACACTCAGAGGACTAGGTACCATGAAGGCCCCAGCGTCCAGGGAGAGTGATCTCCAAGAGAAGGCCCTACCACCAGGTCAGCAAGTGCAAATAGAGACAGTAACCAAGCTAGGCCTAGCTCCAGACAGGTTAGAAGCTTAGCGACCAAAGCCACGGATCATGAGGCCCTATACCCGCTCACTGGGGAGAGTGCAAAAGTGCGCCCTTCGTCCGGAGTACCCTGGACCGTGCCTGAATCATCACCAGTAAAGGTACTGAAGCTTACCCCCGTGTGAGTGTCCGTCTTTCCTCTGTGTCCATCCTGCCTCTCCTCTGAACCACCATCCATTACACCCCATGCAGCCCTGGAGCTAGCTCTACCAATGGAGAGCCACACCATCCCTGCTGCCGTAACTCCCGCTCCAGAGGACTGCTCCGCAGCGGCGGCACCCTTTAGCCGCAATCCACAGGTGGCGTCACAAACACTTTAAATCCCTTATAAAGATCCCCCTTTTACTGACCGCCCTGGGTCACGGACCGGGCCGACTACCGTCATATCCCCCAGCAATCAGAGGCCCGGCTGTCAAGGACCCACAGCCCAGGGGGTGCGTCAACTCTATTCAGTGCTTACATTTTTTCAAGGTTGGAGCTAATAACAGCCTACCAGTGTGAGTTTTAGGTGTTGCACCCTCACTGATCTGATATTGATCCTCCATCCTATGAATAAGCATAGGTGATCAATATAAGAAGATCACAGAACCACTTTAACCCTACAAGCAACATACATCATGCTATTTTCCTTTTATGGCTAAAATCAAGTGCATTATGCTGTTACAAAGTGTGTTGTGTTTCAATGCAGGATATCAATGTGATAAAAATCCATATTTTATCAGGTCACTTTATAAATCACACAATCGTAAAGCAATATTTATAACCAGACACTCATAAGACATACATTATGTTCATTCATGCTTCATTCCTTGTAGGCTTTTCCAATATTTATTCTGCACTCCTGACCAGCTGGAAGCTTAACATATTTCTGTGGTGATACTGCCATGAGATATGCACAGGAGAAAATATCTGTAGTTTGTCCGCACTTGTACACATATGTTCTAGGGCTTACGTTTGTAGTTAACAGCATCACATACATTGACTTGACTGCTGAATTACAATGAAACCTCTCTCCTGTGGTTTCCTATTAAATACTTATTTAACAGTATTATTAACAAGTAATGATAAGTCTGGAGCATGGCTCACTGCTTGCTTATTAATTAAGCTAGTGCTAAGTAAGCTCCTGCCATGCCATAGAAATGTATAGATTTATGGTGACAGTTATTATCTGTGATTTTCTTGGAGTATATGACTCACATCCTAACAAGATTATGTGCATAGTTTTAAGGAGCCCAAGGTGGATAGTATCAATATATCAAGGATCCTGAAAAAATGCACATTAAGTTTCTCATTAAACCATAAATAAAGCTTATGTTTCTGTTAAGAATTGACCATACAAATATACATCTTCTAAGTATTTCAACTGAAGGATTTATGGCAAATTAAATAGAAATTCTGTTCTGTAGTTGAACATGTAGTTTTACCTAATAAATATCAATTTCCAATCTCAGGAATCCTACCTGTACATACCACTAAACTCAATCCATCTGACTACAAATGTTCACATACCTACTCTAATGTATCTAAAATATTTTTCCATCTGTTTAGCTCCTTGTGCTGTGGAAGTCTTGTTTTCCTGTTTTCACGTCCAGTTATAGTGAATGTGGAGAACTTAGATAAATGAATTATAAAATAAATAACAAATCACAAAAACTTTCAGAGGGCATTGTCAGATTGGCTTATCTAGCAATAGTAAAACTGTGAATGTGAGCTAATATATTTGCGTGGAATTGATTTCTGCTCAAATTCTACAAATATTCGCTTTCATCAAACTGGATTTTTTTGTAATTCACTTCCACAAGGAATCAGCAAAATGTGCATCGTAGGTTAAAGAATAAAAAAAATAATTATACTCATCTTGACACTCTCTCCTAACTAATGAGAAAAACCTCTGCACTCAATAACTCTTAATTTACTATTATTATACTATTATTAGATTAAGAGTTATTGAGTGCCAAGGATTTATTCATTAGTATTCCGGTATTGGACCCTACTCGAGCACCTTAGTCTGGTAGTGCTGCGGTTTTCCTCATAACTCTCTCCTAACTGTCACACATCCAGGACGTGATGTATTTTCTGATGACCACTGCCTGTGCTGAATTCCTAGGGCCTCTCACATTAGATGGTGACTTCCGGATTTGGAGAAGCACTGGAGGATTCTTTGCATATGCTTGTAAGGTCAAGGGGCACATCGTCTCATCATGACAACATGGCCTTGTGCTTGCTTATGTAGACACATCCCACACCTCATCAGAACTGGAAGTCCCAACCTAACGGGAAAAGCACAAAGATTTCAGTTTTTGCGGCAGTGATCACAAGAGGCCGTGACAATGAAGAGTAGAGGGGCCAGCGAGATAAGCACTGAGGGGTGAGTAGAAGGATTTATTTTATTTTTGACATCTCACGTTTAGTATGCTCAGGATTCTGGGTATTGTGCTCTCATGGAGAATAACTTCTCAGCAAGTCGAATCTCGCAGGAATATCCACATGAACAGGAGAATCAAATTTTGCCTGATTTGCACATTTCTAGTAAACAGAAAATAATGGGCTTAATAAAGTCCCAAATTAAATATTTATACCAGGTTCCACATTTGACAGTGTATATGAATGTGAGTAATAATTAAAGTTGGCAATTTCAGACATAATATGGTAGTAAGTCATACCTAAATAAGTATACTGTAGTAGAGATACCTGATTTACATTAGGCTAGGGCTGCAAAATAACAACAATTGTACAATCACAGTTACAAATGAAATGCTGGGGTAATTTTCATACAATTTGTATAGCAGATAGAAAAAAAGGGGCTCGCATGGTCAATATGTTCTGTGCTTAGAAGGAAAACTTTTAGACATCCAATGACATAACTTTGGCACATTATGTGAACAAGAGAAAATATTCCTTTGCAAATAGCTTTATTCAGGCAACCAGTGGAAAAGAAAAAAGTAACCAATGTGTCGGCTTTTTTTTGCCTTTGTCAAGGTTATCTATATGCAATAAATGAAAGAACATGTAGCACAATTATAGAAATTTCATCACTGGAAGCATACAACAAAACAGTGGTCACAAAATGATTATAACACAAAGAGATACAAAAAATCAAAATAAATGGTCCTCAAATATGACGTGAATCACAAAACAAAAATTATATATAGATATTTTTTCAAGCGCCCGTCACCTCACTCCAATATGGATAAATCTGTAATGCAAAGGAGAAATTCTGATGGAACAGCCTCATTGTGGATATATGGTATGTAATATCTAATACATAATATGTAGCATATAATACATAGGGAATCAAAGATATTTATTCCCAAAAGGAGGGGGGAAGATACTAACACAGTGTAGCGTTATAAAGTGCTGTGCAGCCAAAAAAGACCTATAGAAAATTATGGTATGTGCTATGTTTCATCATTGTGCAAGCATAAAGTGCAAGGTGGTTAGTGAGAAATAGGTCTCCTGCATGGAAAAAGCTTTAAAGTGAACCTTCGTCCAAGAGAGGACACAAGTTCAGTTCCCTGGGGCCCGGTAAGCAGAGGGGCGGGGCCCACGGCGCCCTACTTGGGCCCCTCTGCTCACTGCACCCCATACGCCAGTAAGGGCAGTAATGCCCTGATGGTGGCCTTGTAGGCATGTACTGTAGGTCATGGGTAGCTGAATAAATAAAATGATACCTTTATATCTGCGATCCAAGATCTTGTTACAGAGAAATCCACATTTTTCTTTTATGTTAATGAGCTGTTCAGTAATATGACCTCGACACTGATCTGAATGAGAATCAACCTCCAGAGCCTGTTTTTTATAAATGGGGCAGTTACCAGTGTGAGACATGTGACTCAAATATAAAACTGTTTTGTTATCATATAAACTTCAAAGAATGAAATCTAGGGGCAACCCATGCTATTGCAATATTTTCTTGATGAGCTTTGTTTTCAAAATGTCTTCATCTTATAATTATATTGTGTTATATATATATGACTCATCACTGACTCTGACTTCCAAATGTTATCATCTCAAATATCCATCAAACAAGAAGAAAATACATTGGTTTACGTTTCAAGACCCATTAAAAATACCTTGCACCATAGGTAATAAACAGTGTTAAGTGAACCTTACTAAATTTTATTTTTTTGACATATTCACTCAAATCGGACAGCAGACTAAATTAAATTCAAACAAAACTTTGATCTGCATTTAATTTGACTCGAAAAGACATTTATTATTCTTTCAGATACTTCCAGACTACAAAGCATAATAGATGGAGTGCTCGCAAATGGTTAAAAAAAAAAATATTATATTCATCTAACCAACACCCACATATCACTTGTTCTGAGGCGGCCCGCAGTTCCCTACCTATTCCTCAGCTCTATTTAATTTGGTCTTTGCTTTTCGGTCTTTGTTTTTAACTTTTTGGCTAAGATCTTTTATCATGATACGAGGCGCACCCAATGTGACTACTTAAGGCAAAGTTAGCAACTAACCACCAATATTAGACAGGATTGAGCATAACAGGAAGGGAGCTGCAGCAGCAAGAGAGGTGTGGGGTGGGCTTTCGGCAAGAGAGCATAATATTTTTTAACCCTTTCCCACCCCTATAAATAAATCAGCAAAATTGTGGCTGGACACTATTTTGCTGAATTTATGCAAATTGAATCCCAAAATTTTTTCATGAAACAATTTTTTCATCTGCAGTAATAAGGATTTCCATCAACCTCTCCTGCATGGTCAAATATTTAAAGGACAATGTCTCAACCTTAAAGCCCCCGTCACACTAAGCGAGATCACTAGCTAGATCGCTGCTGAGTCAAAAGTTTTGTGACACAACAGCGACCTCAGCAGCGATCTCGCTACGTTTGACACGTAGCAGTGACCAGGCTCCTGCTGTGAGATCACTGGTCGTGTCGAAATGGCCTGGACCATTTTTTGATCATTGAGGTCCCGCTGGGTAACATGCATCGGTGTGTTTGACACCTTGCCAACGACCTCGTTGGAGACTCAGAACTGAGAAGTCATCCCTTGTCGATGTCTGAATCGTCAGAGTAGCTGCTCTGTGACAGGGTCCCAACGACTGCCGACATCGTTATGTATTGGGAATATCTGACTGTTTGACATCTCACCAGCGACCACATAGTGACGCAGCAACGATCCCTGCCAGGTCGTATCATTGTTGGGATCGCTGTAGTGTCGCTAAGTGTGACGGTACCTTAAGTCAAAGAGAAATTATATGCACAGTTACAACCCCTGTAAAAATGATGCTCACTACAATTAGAGGATATTCACCAAAATTTTTAACTTAATAGTAAATATAAATTCAAAGAAATCACAAAAAAACAATGTTTGTTTCATAGCCAAACCTGTTGACTCAGTATAACTTTAGTAAAAAAAATGAAAGCAAAACATTTTATTTAATGGCATATTTTTTCAATATCAATGTATTCAAATATTCAAATGTATAGGACCTCCACCAAAAGGAAAGGAAATAAAAAATGAGTACTTTGTTTCTGATACTTTGGCTATAATAACAGCTTATATTCTTTAAAGCATGGATTTCACTTACACTGGACATATTCTACATGAATCTGGCTCCAGTTTTCTGGAAGAGAGGTTGACAGATCAGGATGAAGCCTAGTCTGTGACCAATTTTTTAAAAACCAGAATGTTTCACTATGAAAAAAATATTTTGTGTCATATTTGTAGTTTATGCATTTGCTATCAAGTTAAAAACCTGGCGAGAACATCATCATTAGGTTAGCTAAAGCTGACAATGAATTAAGGCTTGCAAGAGATGTCAAAAGCAATAAAAAAGGATTTTTGGGGTATGTCAAAAGTAAAAGAAAAGTCAAAGATGCTATAGGATTTTTACAGGATGAAAATGGTGAAATGGTAAGAAAGGATGTTGAGAAGGTCGAACTTTTTAATTCCTATTTTGCATCAGTTTTTTCTCAGAAAGAAAATGTAACATCAACTGATCTTCACTGTCCTATTAAAGGAATAGAAGAATCCAGGTTATCTGTACACAGAAAGATTGTGAGGGAATATTTAGCTAACATAAATGAGTTCAAGTCTCCAGGTCCAGATGAATTACACCTCAGAGTACTGAAGGAGATCATAGAAGAAATTTTAGAACCACTCTCCATAATCTTTGAAAATTCTGGGAGAACAGGAGAAGTCCCAGAAGACTGGAGAAGAGCAAATGTTGTTCCTATCTTCAAAAAGGGGAAGAAGGTGGACCCAGGGAACTATAGGCCGGTGAGTCTGACTTTTATACCATGAAAGATCTTTGAACAAATTATTAAGCAACATGTATTTCAGTACCTGGATAAGAATGAAGTGATTAACCAGAGTCAGCATGGGTTTGTAACTAACAAGTCATGTCAGACTAACTTCATTTCCTTCTATGACAGAATCACTGACTGGGTGGATCAGGGAAATGCTGTAGATATAGTATATATTGACTTCAGCAAAGCATTTGACAAAGTATCTCACACCATTCTTATTTAAAAAATGACCAAGTATGGAATGGACAAGGCAACTGTTAGGTGGATTCATAATTGGCTTTAGTGATTGGATTTAAAGAGTGGTTGTAAATGGCTTCACATCCAGTTGGATGAATGTCTCAAGTGGGGTACCACAGGGCTCTGTCCTGGGACCTGTATTGTTCAACATCTTTTTCAATGATTTAGATGAAGGAATTGAGGGTAATCTGATTAAATTTGCTGATGACACAAAACTAGGAGGGATAGCTAACACTAAAGGAGAGAGAGAGAGGATTCAAAAAGACATAAATAAACTGGAGCAGTGGGCAGCAACTAACAGAATGGTTTTTAACAGGGAAAATGCAAAGTACTACATCTGGGCAATAAAAATGAAAAAAGCTTATACAGAATGGGAGGAATAGAGCTAAGCAACTGTACATGTGAAAAAGACTTAGGTATACTAATAGATCATAGACTTAACATGAGTCAACAGTGTGATGCAGCAGCAAAAAAGGCAAATACAATTCTGGTATGTATTAACAGAAGCATACAGTCTAGATCACGTGAAGTCATTATCGCACTTTACTCCTCTTTGGTCAGACCTCATCTGGAATACTTTGTCCAGTTTTGGGCACCACATTTTAAAAAAGACATTGACAAACTGGAGCAAGTTCAGAGAAGAGTGACCAGAATGGTGACCGGTCTGCAAACCATGTCCTATGAGTAGCGGTTACAGGATTTGGGAATGTTTAGCTTGCAAAAAAGAAGACTGAGAGGAGACTTAATAGCTGTCTACAAATATCTCAAGGGCTGTCACATTGTAGAAGGATCATCTTTATTTTCATTTGCACAAGGAAAGACTAGAAGCAATGGGATGAAACTGGGATGAAACTGAATGGGAGGAGATGCAGATTAGATATTGTGGTTAGATATTGTGATTAGATATAGTGGTCACAGGTTACTGACCTGGACAATGGGTCAGAGTCCTGAAAATCGATTCCTCCTTTTCTAAACATCAGACATTTATAACCTAATTAAAGAAGTCCAAATATTTTTTTGATTTCATAAACTGTGCAAATTACCTATGTAATTATGTATAAGTGCATTTACTGTGTACACGTAACGATCGCGATCTTCCCCAGTTTTCAGTGGAGCTCTGATGCTCTTCTTGCCTTTATGACTTGCAAATAGACTAAGGGGCTCACACAGGGGTTTATATGTGAGCCTGAAGTCGCTTTCTCTGTGTAAGTCTATGGATCCTCCTTCTGAGGCTCAAAAGGCTTATATTGAAGGAAGTAGCTCTGCCCCACAACGGTCACTGCACGAGGCTTAAAGAAGTTGACTGCTCAAGTGGTACCGAAACAGAGCTAGAAATCTGAGAAGATGGTGATTGGTAAGAGCAACAATACACTTACACATCATTACATAGGTATTTAAGACAGTTTATGAAATACAAATTTTATCGGAACTTTTTTAAATTAACAATTTAATCAAGAAGAATGAGGACTTTGCTTACATTCAAGGACAAATGACGATGATAACTGATGTCCCAATAGATAGAAGTACTGGATGTGTATAATTTTCCAGACTTTCTTTGGCACTTTTTGAATTTGAGGTCCAGCTTATTAATAAGATTTGATGCTGTAAAGAGTCTTTGCTCGGCAATACATTTCTTTCACGCTGCAATCTTGCTGTATTTTCCCGCCCTTCTTGTTTACTCTTTTATACAGGTTTAATAATCTTCCATTTTCTGTTCACCACACAGTACATTGTTTAACAAGAGTTGATGTTTTATTTATATGAAAAATAAATTGTCAGTGTTGGAAAATAAAATCTGTGCATTTTGTTCTTGGCAACATTTCTTTTTTATCACACAAATAATTTATTGCTTCTTTCCCCAGATGAGATCCATTGCTGACCTTTACAGGTATGATGTATATAGCTGTATATTTGTGATTCTTAATGTTTTAAGAATTAGTTTTGTCATGCTGTTAACACATGTTGCCTTTGGTATTCTAGGCTGAGCCGCTACACACGGCAGGTATTATAAATGGTTTTCTTTAATTTAAAGGATGTTATGTAGGAAAATGTTTTCATTAAAGTTGCAGTACAATTTACAAAATCATATTCCAGTTTCAGTAAAGCAAAGATAATGCCGATAAAATAAATGCAGTTATTGAATAATATGCAGCCTTCTTATTTTTTAGCAATACATCACCAGTGGCATATACATTTTTATCATAACTTTCCACATGCATGTTTTGAATAGCAATGAATTTGTTTAGTAGTCTAAGGGCTGAATTAGACAAATAGATTTCCTTCTGTACTTATCCTGAGCTCAAAATAATGAATAAATCATGCTTTATTTCTGGAGTACCTTGCACCTCGTGGTTTCAGCTTCTGAATTATATTACAGAAACCAGAGGTGGAGGAAATGTTTTGGCAAATTTGAGAATTTTCGTCTCTCAGATTCTGATCATTTTCAAAATTTGTCAGTATTTTAAATAGAATAAAACTCCATTGTGTGTCTAATGTTATTCCATAAAGAATTCATAAAACAGACAACTCTGTCATACTCAGATGACTCAAGGTAGATGGTAGAATGGCTACCAATAACTACTTAATGTATTTTCAAAAAAGAAACATTGATAACTAGTACTTTGCTATGAATATTGTCAAAATAAATTCTATAATCTACCTGAATTACAGGGATTCATGCTAAGGAAAATTTGATTATAACATTTTTGAGTACTGCTCAAAAAAATAAAGGGAACATTTAAACAACACAATGTAACTCCAAGTCAATAACACTTCTGTGAAATCAAACTGTCCACTTAGGAAGCAACACTGATTGACAATCAATTTCACATGCTGTTGTGCAAATGGAATAGACAATACATGGAAATTATTGGCAAATATCAAGACACCCTCAATAAAGGAGTGGTTCTGCAGGTGGGGACCACAGACCACATCTCAGTACCAATGCTTTCTGGCTGATGTTTTGGTCACTTTTGAATGTTGGTTGTGCTTTCACACTCGTGGTAGCATGAGATGGACTCTACAACCCACAGAAGTTGCTCAGATAGTGCAGCTCATCCAGGATGGCACATCAATGCGAGCTGTGGCAAGAAGGTTTGCTGTGTCTGTCAGCATAGTGTCCAGACACTGGAGGCGCTACCAGGAGACAGGCCAGTACACCTGGAGACGTAGAGGGGGCCGTAGGAGGGCAATAACCCAGCAGCAGGACCGCTACCTTTGCCTTTGTGCAAGGAGGAACAGGAGGAGCACTGCCAAAGCCCTGCAAAATGACTTCCAGCAGGCCACAAATGTGCATGTGCCTGCAGAAATGGTTAGAAACCGACTCCATGGGGGGGTATGAGGGCTTGTCATCCACAAATGGGGGTTGTGCTCACAGACCCACACTGTGCAGGACGCTTTGCATTTGCCACAGAACACTAGGATTGGCAAAGTTGCCACTGGCGCCCTGTGCTCTTCACAGATGAAAGCAGGTTAACACTGAGCACATGTGACAGACGTTAAAGAGTCTGGAGACTACGTGGAGAGAGATCTGCTGCCTGCAACATCCTTCAGCATGTCTGGTTTGGCAGTGAGTCAGAAATCGTGTGGGGTGGCATTTCTTTGGAGGGCCGCACGGCTATCTATGTGCTCTCCAGAGGTAGCCTGACTGCCATTAGGTACCGAGATGAGATCCTCAGACCCCTTGTGAGACCATATGCTGGAGCGGTTGGCCCTATGTTCCTCCTAATGCAGGACAATGCCAGTCCTCATGTGGCTGGAGTGTGTCAGCAGTTCCTGCAAGATGAAGACATTGAAGCTATGGACTGGTCCGCCCGTTCCCCAGACCTGAATCCGATTGAACACATCTGGGACATCATGTGTCGCTCCATCCACCAACGTCACGTTGTACCACAGACTGTCCAGCAGTTGGCGGATGCTTTTGTCCAGGTCTGGGAGGAGATCCCACAGGAGACCATCCGCAACCTCATCAGGAGCATGCCCATCAGGGAGGTCATACAGGCACGTGGAGGCCACACACAATACTGAACCTCATTTTGACTTGTTTTAAGGACATTACATTAAAGTTGGATCAGCCTGGAGTGTGTTTTGCCACTTTAATTTTGGGGTGACTCCAAATCCAGGCCTCCATTGGTTAATAAATTTGATTTCCATTGATAATTTGTGTGTGATTTTGATCTTAGCACATTCAACTTTGTACAGAACAAAGTATTCAATGAGAATATTTCATTCATTCAGATCTAGGATGTGTTATTTGAGTGTTCCCACAGTGTATTGAAGTGGAATAAAATTCGACTCAGATATTACAATTTTTTTTAATGTGCTTCCTCACAGATTTAAAAAAATGTTGGCAACTGGCTGGGTCATCAAAAGGTTAAAAAAAAAAAAAAAAACTTGTGCTCACCTTACTGCTTAACTGCTTAACCCAGTGCACCTGCATCCTGGAAACAGGCCAATTGAATGCCGCTATCACTGACTGACAACAACATTTATATAGGTAAACACCAGTGACTAGAGCTAGCTTTGGCTGCTGTTATAGTCAGATGACTGTTTTAAAACATAGCCAGCATCTGCCTGGTATAGAGCAGGATCAGCTCCTGAGCCCATTTATACACATGCACCATGACTGTGACTTATCAAGATATCTAAGGGGGTTAAGCCAGATGCATACAGAGGTATCTTAATGGCCTAAATCTTCCTTACTCAATTATTTCTTGTATTCAGAAGTTGAATAGCTCATAATACTTAACTTTTATTTTATTTTTTATCTGTCACCTTATATTAAAGGCATATTCATAGGATACACATTAACCCATTAGTGATGGACCAATTTTTTTTAATCTGACCAGTGTCATTTTAAGTAGTAATAACTCTGGAATGCTTCATCATATCCCATTGATTTTGAGACTGTTTTTTTGCGACACATGATACTTTATTATAAATGGTAAATTTAGATTGATAGGTTTTGCGTTTAATTATAAAAATATCCGAAATTTGACAAATATATTTTAAAAATTGCAATTTTCAAACTTTGAATGACTATCCCTTTAATCTCAATAGGCATACCACACACAAATATCAATAAATAACATTTCTCTCATGTATGCCTTACATCAGCGCCATTTGTAAAGTGTTGTTTTATTTTGTTAGCATTTTAGAAAGTTTAAAATGTAGCAGTAAGTTTTCATTTCTTATTTTTATAGGGACCTGTTCAGTTTTGAAGCAACTTTGGGGGTCCTATATGTTGGAAACCACCCAAAAGTTATACCATTTTAAAAACCGCACCCCTCAACATATTTAAAATTGCTTTCAGGTAGTTTATTAACCCTTCTGGTCCTTTTCAGGAAATAATGGAAAGTGGCATGACAGGAATGAAAAAGTTTATTTTTACCACCTAAATTTTGATAACTTCTGAACAGGCCGCTGTAGCCGGCAGACTCTAAACTCTAAGGCCGGCTATAGCGGCTCTGTTAACTATTTAGATTCTGTACTCACTATTGACAGCAGAATCTAAGGGGTTAAATGTCCATGGTCGGTGCCAACACTGATCGTGGCTGACGCAGCAAGTTGTCAGCTATAGTGTACAGGTGACAGTTACAGGATTGTCACCAGTCAGGGGATGCTAGTCTCTTATATCGCAGGTCAGTAAAAGAGACGTCTAGTGGTCACTAAGGGGTTAAAACAAAACCATGGCCAGGTAAAATTCAATATCTGTCATTGAGGAGAGTAAGAAGGCCCCCATACACATTAAATGGTCATGGGGTTGCACCTGAATATAACATTATCGCCTTTATAGAAAAGTGTCCTTATAATTGCTGATATAAACACTTGTAATTGTAAAAGATCCAGCAACAGCACTCTAATAGCTCTAGTCCCAACTTACCACAGATGTCCAAATATAAAACGTGTGAAGTAAAGGTGTTACACACTGCTACTTCTCATACATGTATTTTGCTGAATAGAGACAACTGCACCAACAACCACTCTTAGAGCTAGAGCCTGGCTATGTGAGCCTTGTAACATGCTTCATATATCCAATAGCATATTTTATACATTTACTATACATGCAAAATATAAAATACAAATAAATAACATGCCATTATTTATTCTGCTCCTTTTTACTGCATTCAGCAAGGTTTGACGTCATAACATTTTAATATTTTTATATAGTATTTTCTCTAAAATGGATCATTTGTATGTAGGTCACATGCTCATTGTTACCCATACAAGGCAAGGTTACCATAATATGAATAGATGACAAACATTTAACCCCTTTACTTCTGAAGACGCTGATAATATTCCTTCTATGCTACAAGCCAACATGACTTTAGGCAACATGACTTTTAATTAGTCTATTTGATGTTTGACACCAGCTTGGTAAAATGCATTTTTATAGTGTGCGGAAATGTGCGTTAAAGCTTCAGTAGAAGAAAATTAATAGTCTGGAACCATGAGAATCTGACTATCTGAATATTGATGATCACACATTCTGAGTCTCTCTGGAATAGTGGGTGTGAGGTGTTGATCATTGCTGCTCACTGATAAGCAAAATATTTCCGGAGCGTGAAGAATTCTGTGGTGTGTGAGAGGGATAAACCATAATCTTCATCAGCACACTAACTTCTCTGCTGCCATTTGCATTGAAAATCAGGTAGAAGTTATGCTAAGCTCTCTATTATAGCCTCATGTATGTGAAAGGTCTTCCCCTTCATTTGAATAAGGCCTCTTATGCATGTGCAAAAAAGCACATTTAGAAAGGGACGTTCCTTTAATTAGTATGGCATTTAGAAGCAGGATCCTTAAATGTTCAGGAGGTTTTTTTTTTGTGATGTTAAATTTTGCAGACTATTTCCAATGGATCACACTAGTCATTTTCATTATGCATTTTAGTTTATTTTAAGAAATGATATGCTTCAAAACAGGGCACAGAAGGCGTTGACTCACGTGACAAGCAAGATTAGGGAAAATTTAAATCTGGTTGCTTGATGAAACATCGAAAAGTCTTTAAATATGGGATTAGTTTTCCATTCTGAATAGCAGTCGGAGCAAAAAAAAAAAAAAAAGATCAAACATCGTTTTCAGAGGTGCTGTTGCAAGGAGATGAAAATTAAATCCATTTCCAGTGTAATAAGTGAAGTTTTCAGGGTTTATTAGCAACATGTGTTAGTATTACACATTATTTAAATGTTTTTCACAGGAATCTGACATAATGGTTAAATCTATTTTAAATCCATGATTTTGTGTTTTCTCCTAAATCAAAAGCATCACTTTCATGTCAGTATTTACACGTCATCTTTAACTTTTTTTAACAATTTATTCAGGTTGGAAAATTACGTTTGCAGTTATAAGCTCGGCATCTTTTCCATAACTGAGGTCTCAACAAATATTATTATTATTATTATTATAAAAAAGTACCTTAAAAAATAGCTCCGAAAAATGTGCTGTTGGATGCACGGTCATGCTTTCAACAAATATTTGCTGCAGCAACATGGTCTTGGACATATTACATACATATTACATATTTTAGCATGTGCTACTAAACACTCATACTCATGGGTTTTCTTTCAGGTAAGAAATTTAACTACAAGAGCTATTCTCCAGTAATATTAAGGCTACAAATCCTGGCCTGGCAGCAGATCTCATAACCTTACCTTAAAGCATCGTAGATATATACAGCATGGTTAGTTTGGGTCACAAGATGCAAACTCAGGCCAGAATTTAGGACCGAGCTTTCAGCTGTAAACGTTATTTTCCAACCTGAATAATTGTTCAAAAAAGTATATGATATTGCAACATTATAACATTATAATATAATGACCTTATATTATATTACTTCAGGCATTTCAAATGTTTAAAATAGCTTCTGCGAGAGGATAATGACTTGAAATATTTTCGCTATCGTGAAATTGGTCAAATAGACATATACAAACTATTTTAGAAGACATTTTTAAACTGTTATTGTTTCTCACTCTTCACATTCTCTGTATAACTGCTCGCACTATTGAAATGCAAGCAAAAATCACATGTGGAAATAAACCTTTACAGAATTGTCATATGTAAAGCTTAAGTGACTTTGACATGTTGGGTGATTTACAGCATGTTTGACTTGGCCTGTCTTGACTACATTGTTTTCATTCTGTTGTCTTTCTCTGTGGTTGTATCTGTATTTATCTCATTGGGGGGTGATTTATTTTCACTAGATACAGTATATGTACAACTGTGTCTACTACTCTTTGGTTTCTAAAACATTGAATGTCCCCATGTTCCCTCATATAAATATTCATAGAATCACATTAAGCTCTTTAAATAAAAAATCACAATGAGTAAAAGTTCATTTCTAGGAATTAAAAGTTACTTGTGTGTTCGACTCATCAATTAACTCATTAATAGAAGCAAAATAAAAAATGTTATTATCAATAATGTTCCTGTCAATGGTGATATAATAAAATATGTGATTTTTGCATGTAAGTATTTGTTTATACTTTAAAAGGGTATAGAAAAGAATAAATACATAGTACACAATCAACATTTCTAAGGTTAGTAAAGCATTGTAGTTTGGATTAGCTCTTGGATTGACCTGTAACACAAGGTTTAGTAAACAAGCTGCCTGTTGACTGACAGATAAATACTTCTACTTTACATATGGATCAGATACTGCTTGTTTGTCTTCATAGTTAGTCTCAAAGAGGGGTTGGGGGAAACCAAACAATCTGTTTTGCCACAAGCAGCTAGGCACAGCATGAGATTGTGTACAGTGGTAATGACACATAACCAGTAGGTGGTGCCAGTCTTTGGAATGAGCTGTAATGTATTCATGCAGGGTTTAAATGGTAAACAACGGGTTTATGTTGATTATGAAGAGGAATTGCAAATGAAGATCTTTGTCTGCTTTATTTTTTTTTCTGACAACAGAAGTGTTTTTGCTCAACACGTGTGTCAGCTGTTAACCACCACTGCCAAATGTAGTTACATCTCATAGACATGCTGCCAGCACTCACTGAAGCTTGGTTTATGCACACCATGTTTTGTCAATGCCACTCTGTCACCCTGACAGGCAACACAATGATATATTGTTAAATGGAAACCATGCTGAAATCACATAAGGGTGTTTTTTTACTCTATCCATAACCATAATTTGTAGCTGAGGTTTTGAGATGACAATATTGAAAATCAAGCGCATTGATGACAGCATCATTACTGTGGGGTACCCAACTACTTGGCAGAATTTTACAACACTTGCCACCATAAGGAGAAAATTTAATACTGATGTACATACACATGACCATACATCCTCTGCTCCATTTGTCTGAGGTATGCATCGATTACCATTCCTATACTTTTCACCCTGCATGATTATTCTAATATTTCTATTATATATTACTTGTCTCAATATTGAAATTGTAACACCAAGAAAGAAGATTCCTGGAATTATGGAAATCACAGGATCAATAGACATGTTAGTGATATGGAAATGATGAAAAAATGGAAACATATTGTTGAAAACATCTTAATTTACTCAATATCGAATATGAGTGCAACACTCAGAAATACATGCAATTACACACTTTGGCATGCTATCAATTAAGTTATTAATGGTTGTCTGAGAAATGTTATGCCATGCTTAACGCACTTGGGCATGCTAATCATCAAGATTTGCTGCTGGCAGCTAGATTTTGTATTTCTGATGAATGATGTCCCATATGTGCTTGATGAGAGTCAAGTTCATAGATGCTGCAGGCCATAGTAGCATGTTTAGACCACACTGGCTGCTCACAGTAGCAACATGCAGCCTGCCATGAAAAACAGCTCCTGGGACACTTTGGAGAAATGGCCGTACCAATGGTTTCAAGACCAAATCAATGTAACACCGAGCTGTTAGTATAACTGGAATGAAGAAGAGAGGGAGCCAGTTGCTGCACTATATGCCACTCCACACCATATTCCTGGGAGTGGGACCAGTGTAATGTTTCCTTTGAAGACCTCTTCATGGCATCGTCCACATAGTGTAAAGATCAAGAACTATGCAAAAATCCTACATGGATAAAGGATGATCCCCTTCAAAACTAGAGCAACTAAACCCTTAGCAATATAGAGGGAGCATACAGCAAGGGAGCAAGTTCAGAGAAGAGCAACCAGGATGGTGATCGGACTGCAAAGTATGTCCTACGAGCAACGGTTAAAGGATCTGGGAATGTTTAGCTTGCAAAAAAGAAGGCTAAGAGGAAACTTAATGGCTGTCTACAAATATCTGAAGGGATGTCACAGTATAGAGGGATCATTCTTATTTTTATTTGCACATGGAAACACAAGAAGCAAAGGAATGAAATGGAAAGGCAGAAGATACAGATTAGATATGAGAAAAAAACTTTTTGACAATGGAAAAGGCTGCCACGAGAGGTGGTGAGTTCTCCTTCAATGGAAGTCTTCAAACACAGGCTGGACAGACATCTGTCTGAGATGATTTAGTGAATCCTGCATTGAGCAGGGGGTTGGACACGATGACCCCAGAGGTCCCCTCCAACCTTAACATTCTATGATTCTATAGTGAGGGTGATCAATGAGTGGAACAGGCTGCCATGAGAGGTGGTGAGTTCCCCTTCAATGGACGTCTTCAAACAGAGGCTGGACAGACATCTGTCTGAGATGGTTTAGTGAATCTTGCATTGAGCAGGGGGTTGGACCAGATGACCAAGGAGGTCCCATCCAACTCTAACATTCTACGATTCTATAATTCTATGATCAATATGTAATAGAAATATATCATAGTTTATTGTTCATTTACATTAGCAAATCTATATAAAAAAACAAAAATATATGATGAAGAGGACAATGGATATGTACATCTTGAGCAGATTCACGTACAGTACGTGCTATAATGGGAGACTAGCAACAGCCTAATTAAGGCTTTAATGTGCTTTCTTTGCCCAATTATTCATTACTATGGCCACAGGTAACTGTTATTATGATAAACATATGACTGGTTGGCTTTATTTATAACTTAATCTTATTACTACAGTATTCATATGTTATTTATATTATTTTATTATCATAATACTCTTTATAAGGCACATTGAGGCTAGTCAAATCTCTGCAATATTTTTTATGTACATATTACCTTTTGCAGCAGTCTTTTTGTTGACTTTCCATGTCATGCGAATAGTTCATTATTAAGAGTATCTTTATGTTTCTTTATCTACATGTTGATCAATAGGCTAGGCTTTTCAATATTAGGGCATCTAGTTATATGCTTTTCTGAATCTGCTCCAGCCTAGCTGCTTTATAAGGGCTATAAGTGCATTACAGGCCTTGCAGTAGTAACAAAAACTCCTGATCAGGCCTGCATCTATTCTATTGAATACTGCTTTTAGCTGGACACGTTTCATGAACTGTCTCTCTACGCCTTGGAGGTCCTGGCCTGCCCTGGCACTAGTGTTTTGTCAGAGCTGAATATTAGTGCCAAAAAGGACATCATAACTGATAGGCGCATCCGCCTGTCAACTGAAAATGCTGACAGGCTGCTCTTATAAAAATGAACAAGGGCTGTATTGGCCCAGACTTTTCAACCTCACCGGATGACAGCAGCACAACATAAAGCCAATTCTAATGTTCCTTTTTGCACACATTTACCCCTTCCCATCCAAAGACGGGTATAAGGTTTTTGTTGTCTTGCTACTACAACATAATTTTTACAGGATATACACTGCTCAAAAAAAATCAAGGGAACACTTAAACAACAGAATATAACTCCAAGTAAATCAAACTTCTGTGAAATCAAACTGTCCACTTAGGAAGCAACACTGATTGACAATCAATTTCACATGCTGTTGTGCAAATGGAATAGACAATAGATGGAAATTATTGGCAATTATCAAGACACCCTCAATAAAGGAGTGGTTCTGCAGGTGGGGACCACAGACCACATCTCAGTACCAATGCTTTCTGGCTGATGTTTTGGTCACTTTTGAATGTTGGTTGTGCTTTCACACTCGTGGTAGCATGAGACGGACTCTACAACCCACAGAAGTTGCTCAGGTAGTGCAGCTCATCCAGGATGGCACATAAGTGCGAGCTATGGCAAGAAGGTTTGCTGTATCTGTCAGTGTAGTGTCCAGAAGCTGGAGGCGCTACCAGAAAACAGGCCAGTACACCAGGAGACGTGGAGGGGGCCATAGGAGGGCAACAACCCAGCAGCAGGACCTCTGCCTCCGCCTTTGTGCAAGGAGGAACAGGAGGAGCACTGCCAGAGCCCTGCAAAATTACCTCCAGCAGGCCACAAATGTGCATGTGTCTGTACAAACGGTTAGAAACCGACTCCATGAGGGTGGTATGAGGACCCGACGTCCACAGATGAGGGTTGTGCTCACAGCCCAACACCGTGCATGATGCTTGGCATTTGCCACAGAACACCAGGATTGGCAAAGTCGCCACTGGTGCCCTGTGCTCTTCACACACCCTGTGAAAGCAGGTTCACACTGAGCACATGTGACAGACGTGATAGAGTCTGGAGACGCCGTGGAGAGCAATCTGCTGCCTGCAACATCCTTCAGCATGACGGGTTTGGCAGTGGGTCAGTAATGGTGTGGGGTGGCATTTCTTTGGAGGGCCAGACTGCCCTCCATGTGCTCACCAGAGGTAGCCTGACTGGCATTAGACCCCTTTTAAGACCATATGCTGGTGCGGTTGGCCTGGGTTCCTCCTAATGCACGACAATGCCAGACCTCATGTGGCTGGAGTGTGTCAGCAGTTCCTGCAAGATGAAGGCATTGAAGCTTTGGACTGGCCCACCTGTTCCCCAGACCTGAATCCGATTGAGCACATCTGGGACATCATGTCTCGCTCCATCCACCAACGTCACGTTGCACCACAGACTGTCCAGGAGTTGGCGGATGCTTTAGTCCAGATCTGGGAGGAGATTCCACAGGAGACCATCCGCAACCTCATCAGGAGTATGCCCAGACATTGTAGGGAGGTCATACAGGCAGGTGGAGGCCACACACAATGCTGAGCCTCATTTTGGCTTGTTTTAAGGACATTACATCAAAGTTGTATCAGCCTGTAGTGTGCTTTTCCACTTTAGTTTTGGGGGTGACTCCAAATCCAGGCCTCCATTGGTTAATAAATTTGATTTCCATTGAGGATTTTTGTGTGATTTTGTTGTCAGCACATTTAACTTTGTACAGAACAAAGTATTCAATGAGAATATTTCATTCATTCATATATGGAATGTGTTATTTGAGTGTTCCCTTTATTTTTTTTGAGCAGCGTATATGAAGCCTACCTCTAGAATTCTCTTACATATATACTGTTTATGTAATCCCCCCAGGGCTAATTGTTTTTCAGCCCTTGAACTTACTGCATCGGCTTTACAAGTTTAGGTCTCCCACTCCTAAATGTGTCCCAGTCGTACCTGGCAGTCAATATCTTTGTCTTCTTTGTGTTGACTTCAGGCTTTCCACCCAACAAATGAACAAAACACTCATTCATTGGGTAATTTTTAAACTTGCTGAGAACAGTGACAGTCTGTGCACACAGAAAAATCTAATACCGATAGGTCAACTGTGCTTCCAATGTGCACAGAACAATCTAAACATTGTATTAAATGACCAATAATCAGTGTTCATTTAATGCCTCAGATAAGCCAAAGTAATCTCTCTCCACAATCCTCCCTACTCCTTATCAATTTTAAAGCTCTTCTTTCTATCTTTTCTAACTCTAAGACATCCTTTCTATGAACTAATGCTTAGAACTGAACTGCATATTGCAGAGAAAGGTGCAATCAGGTTTTGTAAAGTGGTAGTGCTGCATCCCTGTCCAAAAAGTCCATGCAGCTTTTAAAACATTTTGCTATCCAGCTGGCCTTCAGAGCAGCTGATTGACATTGCATTGTGTTATCTAGTCTGTGATCTACAAAAACACACAGATATGTCTCTTCAAGTAGCTCTCCAAGATTTTACTCTTTGGCTATGTGCCCACGTAGCGTTTTTGTAGCGTTTTTGCGGTGTACTTACGGCCGTGAAAATGCCGCGAAAACGCTTGTAAAACAGTCTGCCATGCAAAGCAATGTGAATTCGGATGTGCTGTGCACATGATGCGCTAATATGCGCGCCGAATTCGCATTGGTTTGCAAAACGCAGCATGACCATTTCTACCACGATTACGCTGCAGCGTAATCACGGTGCCTGTGGTACCTGGGATGAAGAGGAGACTACAACTCCTCTTTATCCCAGCTACCAAGTGGTGAAAAAAAGAAATAAAAAAGTTAAAAATAAACAAAACCTATATATTCACCTCTCCGGCGGCCCCTGGTCTCCTCCGGTCTGCTCCAGTCTGCTCCCAGCCTCGTCTTCTCTCTCAAGCGTCCCGCAGTGTACTGTCAAGACCTGCGGTGACGTCATTTAGTCACCTGATGGTCACGAGACGGCTTACGTCGGCGGTCAGGTGATGGTCGTGTGACCATCAGCTGATGAAATGACGTCACCGCAGGTCCTGACAGTACACTGCGGGACACTTAAGAGAGAAGATGCGTCCGGGAGCAGACTGGAGCAGACCGGGGGCCGCTGGAGAGGTGAATATACAGTTTTTTTTTATTTTTAACGTTTTAATTCTTTTTATTTTACTATAGATGCTGAATTTAAAGCATCTAAGTTGTTCACACATTATAAATCCATGCCGGTTGCATGGATTTATATTGTGTGATCAACTTGTCAAGCACTTTTCCAAGTGATGCTCAAAATCGCTTGGAAAAGTGCTTGAAAAAACGCATGCAAAAAGGCATGTAAAACGCTTCTCTCTGTCAGAGAAAACGCATGTGAATCTGCTTGAGTTTTTTCTGCCAGAGAGAGGCAAAAACGCTCTGCATCAAATCTGCTACGTGGGCACATAACCATCCTAGGACATAAGATGCATGTAGATTGTTAGTACCCAGATGCATAACTGTACATTTATCCACTCTAGACCTCCACTCTAGACCTCATCTGCCAAGTGCAATCCTCAGTTTGTCAGAGTCAGCTCACACTTTACAAACATCTGCCATAGACTGCACTATACTATGCATTTTGGTGTCTTTCACAAAATAAGAAACAACGCTATTAATAATATTGTCAATATCATTAATATGTACAATGAATAATAGCGAGTGCACTACTGAAGCCGCATCTAATCTAAATGTATACAAACTATTCCACCTTATAAATAATAATCATATTTTTCATATTTTTAGTGGTATCACTGCACAAAAAAATTAAATTTTACAGTTAATTTCAATATGTTGTTTGAGATACACTATTAACGCCTTCGCAACATATGATGTTCTTGTACGTCACACACCATCTCTCTGACTTTGTTGTGGGCTCACTCACCAAGCCCACATCTTTCCCTGCTGATAATGGCTGATTTAATCAGCCATCCTGTGCCTTTAACAGTTGTGGGTGGAGTGGAGCTCTGCCCGCGGCTGTTAACCAGTTGAATCCCACTGTTAATCTCTGATAATGGAATTTAACACATGACAGCAGAGGGTGCGTTGTTCCATGCATTCGTCGGCACGTCCGTGATGTGATCATGAGGTGCTGATGGGTTGCTATGAGTGACGTTCGTCTACTCAAAACCTCCATGATTGTAATGATGATCCTCCTGTGAAAGCCATCATGTAGCTGGCGTTCATAGAAGATTATGATTTCAGTGATGCATAGCAGTACTGATGCACTGCTATGAACAGCACAAACTGTACATTTTGCTGAATCCGTGCAAAGCGAATTTACAAAAAATTGTATTCTCAAAAATACTATTTTTTTTTTATAAAAACGAGTAGAATTCAATTCCATTCAAATAAATTCACTAATCTCTAGTAAAAATCTATCTATATTTATGTTTAAGAATATAAATTGTGAGACTAAGACCATGGCCCCACTATCAGAATTTGGTCAATATTTTTTCTCAGGAGTAGGAGTAAAAACCAGGTGAGGAACAATCAGAGAAAAGGTGTAATAGAAACAAGTCACTAACTCTCCATTTATCACCCACTTCTGGTTTTGACTCCCACTCCTGAGAAAAAATACTGACCGAATACTGACCAAATACTGATACTGCCGTGGCCTAAGAGTTGGTTCATACTGGCATAGAAACAGTGTGTGCTGTCCAACACTGACCAATGCAATTTAATAGGGCTGTTCAGGTAACAGTTCTTCTAGTAATCAATAGTGGTGTAGGTGGCACACCCTTGCTGGATGGCATGACTTTGTATAGGTTGACACACACCTATCCCTTTACAAAATCCCTAGTCCTGGTGTACCTCCTTGTTCTGGAGAAATCCATTCCAAATCTTGGACCTTTCTAATTTTGAGAGCATTTACCACAGCAGGCATGTCTGATGAAGGGTATTTAGCTTAAATGTTATGTTTTGTCTATACTGACTGTGGTGTAATCTATGTATATGAGATATTCTGAATAAACATTGATTACGCATCTCCATGTGCCTTATGATTTGCAGTTCCTTCGTTTTTCACTGCAGAGTATTTTATTAATTGTCTGTGTGAAAATAATTGTAGCATGCACTATTCTCTTCCATATACAGTTGAAACCAGAAGTTTACATACACTATACAAAGACACATATGTATGTTTTTCTCAATATCTGACATGAAATCAGAAAAAAACTTTCCCATTTTAGGCCAATTAGGATAGTTTTTAATATTTGCCAAATACCAGACTAATGAAAGAGAAAGAGAATGTTTTAAGGCATTTTTATTACTTACTGCAAAGTCAAAGGTTTACATACATTTCATTAGTATTTGGTACCATTGCCCTTAAACTGAATGACTTGGATCAAACATTTGGAAAATCCTTCCACAAGTTTCTCACAATAGTTTGTCGGAATTTGGGCCCATTCCTCCTGACAAAACTGGTCAGGTTTGTAGGTTGCCTTGCTCGCACCTGCCTTTTCAGCTTTGCCCACACATTTTCAATAGGATTGAGATCAAGGCTTTGTGATGGCCTCTCCAAAAGATTGACTTTGTTATCCTTAAGCCACTTTGTTACCATTTTGGCAGTATGCTTTGGGTCACTGTTCATTTGGAAGACCCATTTCCGCCCAAGCTTTAACTTCCTGGCTGATGTCTTGAGATGTTGCTTCAGTATCGCCAAATAATCTTATTTTCTCATGATGCCATCTATTTTGTGAAGTGCATCAGTCCCTCCTGCAGCAAAACAACCCCAAAACATGATGCTGCCACCCACCCCCGTGTTTCACAGTTGGGACGGTGTTCTTAGGCTTCCAAACTTCTCCCTTTTTCCTCCAAACATAATGATGGTCATTAATTATGCCCAAAAAGTTAAATTTTAGTTTCATCAGACCACAGGACATGTCTCCAAAAATGAAGGTCTTTGTTCCTGTACATTAATCTGGATTTTTTATGTTTCTTTTGGAGTAATGGCTTCCTCCTGGCTGAGTGGCCTTTCAGCCCATGTTGATACAGTACTCGTTTCACTGTGGATATAGACACAATCTTACCAGCTTCCGCCATCATCTTCACCAGGTCTTTTGCTTTTGTCCTTGGGTTGATATGCTCATGTCGGACAAAAGCACGTTCATCTCTAGGACACAGAACCTCTCTTTTTCATGAGCGGTATGATGGCTGGACATTCCCATCTTGTTTGTACTTGTGTTTAATTGTTTGTGCAGATGAACGAGGCACCTTCAGGTATCTTTAAATCGTACCCAAGGATAAGCCAGACTTGTGCAAGTCCACAACTCTCTTTCTGATATCTTGGCTGATTTCTTTAGACTTTCCTATGATGCTGCACAAAGAAGCAATGTTTCAGGTGTGCATTAAAATACATCCACAGGTGTGTCTCTAATTAACTCAGATGTTGCTAAAAAACAGAAGATTCCAAACACATGACATTATCATATAGGCAGTCCAGAATTGTTTAAAGGCATAGTAATCTTAGTGCATTTAAACTTTTGACTTTGCAGTAAGTAATAAAAATACCTTAAAACATTCTCTCTTATTATTCTGGCATTTGGCAAATATTAAAAATTATGGTAATCCTAATTGACCTAAAACGGGAAAGGTTTATTCTGATTTCATGTCAGATATTGAGAAAAACATGGATATGTGTCTTTTTATATAGTGTATGTAAACTTCTCGCTTCAACAGTATAAGATGAGACTAACCCGTTCAAGTCTATGGCTGCGTAAATTTTTTTTAATCTTATATGAAACATCCTTATTGCATCAGATTTTACTGGATGCATTGCTACCATTAACCTAGAAAACTGTATTTGTACACTTTAAAATGTTGATGGATAATTGCGGATGAAAAATAGATTCCATATAGATATCACACAGAGGGAAAATTCAAACACTCAAATGGCACAAGGATGTCACTAAGGTTGAAAATCATCTGAATTTTCTAGATGAAACCCAAGAAGCACGGCAGCATGGTGGCTCAGTGTTTAGCACTGCAGCCTTGCAGTGCTGGGGTCCTGGGTTCAAATCCCACCAAGGACAACATCTGCAAGGAGTCTGTATGTTCTCCCCATGTTTGCATAGGTTTCCTCTGGGTTCTCCAGTTTCCTCCAACACACCAAAGACATACTGATAGAGAATGTAGATTGTGAGCCCCAGTGATGATAATTTCTGCAAATTGTCTGAATTGTAAAGCTCTACAGAATATGTTGGCGCTAAATAAGAAGATTATTATTATTATAAATGCTCGTCTGACCCAGGACATACTTAGGAAAGGACTCCACTTTTCCGCTTTGGCACTGCAATATTTTCTGCACTGTGCAGAAAATATTGCAGTGCCAAAGCGGAAATAAATATGTATAAAAATCTCTTCAGTACACACAGGAAAATCAAGTAGAGAGCAAAAACACAGGTTTCAGACAAAACTATTTTTAAGTGATGGTAAAATATCTCATAATTCTAAGGGTGAAACTGTACTTCTGTCTTAAACATTTAAAACATTTATATTGAAATAGAATAATTTTGTCCAAAAGACAACATGTCGATGATCAATTTCATCTTCATTAAAATGTTTCAATTAAAGTGTCACTTAATGAAGGTATTTTATAGCTGAAGCAGGTCATTGTTTTATTCTTTTCTTGCGGAATCTGTCGAATTTAATTACTACAGATAGTGTCTTAAAGCCTTCAGCCTAAAGCTAGATTTAGTTTGCTTTATTTGCATGTAATTAGACAAATGTGATAAAGGGCAATGGAACTTGTTAAATGTATCCCCCTCTGTTTCTCTTGGTGATACATCATGGAAAGTCGTCAGACCTGTCATTGTGGCATCACTAAAAGGATGTGGACAACATACCCCATTCAAATTACCGTTCAAATCAATCACCCTCATCAGTCTCCTATCTTTATTTGATGGCTGTGGGACAAATGTTTTGGCTTATGGGTAGGAAATGTTAGCATCTGAAAGAGAACTGACTGAGAAGGTTTCAGTGGGTAACTTTGATAAATTAAGCTTTAGTAAGAAAGAATAGAAAATGTCCTTCTTAAAAATACTTTCTCAACTAAGTTCAATGGCTTAATACTGTGTGTGCACAGTGGACTCTAAAGAAAGCATGTAGCGGCAGAGGCAATGTCTAAAATCGTACTCCATTTTAATCCAAACACAATTATCATTATCAAATACAAAGCAAACATATTTTATCTCTGCATTATCATAAAACCACACTGCTTAAATGTTGCTATCTGCATTGCTTAGCATTGTACTGACAGCCTGCTCGGTCACATTAAACTGCTTATTGCAGCCCTTTCACAGAAGACGCCGGATAACATAAAATGCTACTAAGAGCATTTAAAACACTTGGATTATCTTCATTAACCTATGGGATGTAAGTGTTGACATTACCAAATCTATTATTATACAATGTTAAGAATTTCCTGAACATAGAAATGTAACTTTTATGTAAAATTAACTTTTTTTTCAACTTGGTAACATAAGAGCTTGTTATGGTGAAAGGTTAATTAAATTGCACGAAAAGGTACATTTTTTTCCAATAGATTTTGAGTGCCAGCATATTTGGCAAAGGAACCTGCAAATTGTAGTCACTTAACTGTTTCCCTACTCGCAGAGGTTTGTTGGTGTCTTTGAAAATCACACCTAATGCGAAGGTTGTATGTATTTAGGTCTATTGTTGAAGCTCGCTCTTTGACTGGCTAATGGGAATCAGTGCACAAAAGCTTCAGTTCGTGGTAAACTTAACTAGTAATGCATGGTCAGTATGTCCTTCATATGTAATGAAGGATCATTTCTGATGTCAATGTTGGATGCAAAAAATATATGTTCCATGTAAGGTTTAAATACCTTTATTAGGTACAAGAACCACCTATGTGTTATTAGACCGTGCTGATCTCTTCATCAAGGTGATACAAAATCATTAATTGTGTCATAAACTACAGATGTTCTACACAAAATAGAGCTTGCTCCGTGTAGCTAAGAGTTTTAATGTGTGCACTTGTCTGCACCCCTTAGCCTCTGTTCACATTGAGTTCTTAGGATTGATAGTGTTTTGGTTATTCACATACTACCAATTAGATTCAAAACCCTTTTTAATGCTGCCATAAATAATATCAATACTTCAGAGCATATTTTGTCCTTCTGCATAGTATTAGAGCATTGCCCAGCACTGACATACTGTTAGATATATGACATATAATTTGGCCATCCAAGGTAAAAAAAACAAATATTGTTAGCAATTTTGTTATCATATCCACGAATAAAGAATGTAGGAAGTAAGCGATGCTTACTTCTATCTTCAACTGTCTGTTGAAACGGTTGTATTATTTTTTATTATTTATTAATAAATAATAAAAAGAGGGAGACAACTACCACAGTTGTCTAGTGGGTAAATAGAAGTAAAAAAAATATATAAAGAATATATATAGACCTGCGCTACTATTAAAGTATATAAAGTATATGTACCCAATTCTAGAGAATAGAAGAGGAGATGTAGAACAAACCACTGCAATACTAAGAAGCACCCTGCACTTTATTTAGGACCATCAGGATCTGCCCAAAACTTACCTTTTGTTTTTATAAATAATTTTTTATCTAATTTTTATAATTTTTCTAAATAAATTTGTTTTTTATGCAGCTGACATCTCCTTTTCTATTCTTTAGAATTGGGTACATATACGTTACATATTTTGATACTAGAGCAGGTCTGTATATATTCTTTATATATATTTTTACTTCTAAAGTGAAATAAAATCAGCAAACAGAAATTGTATATTGGCATCACCATGTATTGCACTACATTGTGTATACTATTAGCCAAAATATTATTGTCTACTAATATAAATTGTGGTTGTCACAAAATAGGACACTGTAGCCATGTACAGTACAGACCAAAAGTTTGGGCACACCTTCTCATTTAAAAATGTTTCTGTATTTTCATGACTATGAAAACTGTACATTCACACTGAAGACATCAAAACTATGAATTAACACATGTGGAATTATATACAGTGCCTACAAGTAGTATTCAATCCCCTGCAGATTTAGCTGGTTGACACATGCGGAATTAACTTGGCATTGTGACATTTGTACTGTAGATCAGCCTGGAAGTGGGAAATGCACTGCAGCAAATTTTTTTTTTTTTTTTAAAACGTAAAAAGTTAATTCAGAGTGTCATTTATTATTCAACCCCTCAAACCACAAGAATTCTGTTTGGTCCCCCTAAAGTATTAAGAAGTAGTTCAGGCACCAAGAATAATGAACTTCACATGTGTGGATTAAAGATCTCTTTTGCCAGCCTTTTCTGACTATTTAAGACCCTCCCCAAACTTGTGAACAGCACTCAGACATGGTCAACATGGGAAGGACAAAGGAGCATTCCAAGGCCATCAGAGACAAGATCGTGGAGGGTCACAAGGCTGGCAAGGGGTACAAAACCCTTTCCAAGGAGTTGGGCCTACCTGTCTCCACTGTTGGGAGCATCATCCGTAAGTGGAAGGCTTATGGAACTACTGTTAGCCTTCCACGGCCAGGACAGCCTTTGAAAGTGTACTCCCGTGCCGAGGCCAGGCTTGTCCGAAGAGTCAAGGCTAACCCAAGGACAACAAGGAAGGAGCTCCGGGAAGATCTCATGGCAGTGGGGACATTGGTTTCAGTCAATACCATAAGTAACGTACTCCACCGCAATGGTCTCCGTTCCAGACGAGCCCGTAAGGTACCTTTACTTTCAAAGTGTCATGTCAAGGCTCGTCTACAGTTTGCTCATGATCACTTGGAGGACTCTGAGACAGACTGGTTCAAGGTTCTATGGTCTGATGAGACCAAGATCGAGATCTTTGGTGCCAACCACACACGTGACATTTGGAGACTGGATGGCACTGCATGAATACCATCCCTACAGTCAAGCATGGTGGTGGCAGCATCATGCTGTGGGGCTGTTTCTCTGCCAAGGGGCCTGGCCATCTGGTCCGCATCCATGGGAAGATGGATAGCACGGCCTTCCTGGAGATTTTGGCCAAGAACCTCCGCTCCTCCATCAAGGATCTCAAGATGGGTCGTAATTTCATCTTCCAACAAGACAACGACCCAAAGCACACAGCCAAGAAAACCAAGGCCTGGTTCAATAGGGAAAAAGTCAAGGTGTTGGAGTGGCCTAGTCAGTCTCCTGACCTTGACCCAATTGAAAACTTGTGGAAGGAGCTCAAGAATAAAGTCCACATGAGACACCCAAAGAACCTAGATAACTTGGAGAAGATCTGCATGGAGGAGTGGGCCAAGATAACTCCACAGACCTGTGCCGGCCTGATCAGGTCTTATAAAAGACGATTATTAGCTGTAATTGCAAACAAGGGTTATTCCACAAAATATTAAACATAGGGGTTGTATAATAATTGACCCACACTTTTATGTTTAAAATTTAATAAAATTCAACTGAGCAACATAACTTTTTGGTTTGTAAGATTTATGCTTCTGTTCATAAAACCTACTCTCGTTTGCAGTTTGAAGGCTCTAACTTATTTGCATCTTATCAAACCAGCTAAATCTGCAGGGGGTTGAATACTACTTGTAGGCACTGTAGTTAACAAAAAAGTGTGAAACAACTGAAAATATGTCTTATATTCTAGGTTCTTCAAAGTAGCCACCTTTTGCTTTGATGACTGCTTTGCACACTCTTGGTATTCTCTTGATGTGCTTCAAGAGGTAGTCACTTCACAGGTGTGCCCTGTCAGGTTTAATAAGTGGGATTTCTTGCCTTATAAATGGGGTTGGGACAATCAGTTGTGTTGTGCAGAAGTCTGGTGGATACACAGCTGATAGTCCTACTGAATAGACTGTTAGAATTTGCATTAAGGCAAGAAAAAAGCAGCTAAGTAAAGAAAAACAAGTGGCCACCATTACTTTAAGAAAAGAAGGTCAGTCAGTCTGAAAAATTGGGCAAACTTTGAATGTGTCCCCAAGTGCAGTTGCAAAAACCATCAAGCGCTACAAAGAAACTGGCTCACATGAGGACCGCCCCAGGAAAGGAAGACCAAGAGTCACCTCTGCTTCTGAGGATAAGTTTATCCGAATCACCAGCCTCAGAAATCGCAGGTTAACAGCAGCTCAGATTAGAGACCAGGTCAATGCCACACAGAGTTCTAGCAGCAGACACATCTCTACAACAACTGTTAAGAGGAGACTTTGTGCAGCAGGCCTTCATGGTAAAATAGCTGCTAGGAATCCACTGCTAAGGACAGGCAACAAGCAGAAGAAACTTATTTGGCCTAAAGAACACAAGGAATGGACATTAGACCAGTGGAAATCTGTACTTTTGTCTGATGAGTCCAAATTTGAGATCTTTGATTCCAACCACCGTGTCTTTGTGTGACGCAGAAAAGGTTAACAGATGGACTCTACATGCCTGGTTTCCACCGTGAAGCATGGAGGAGGAGGTGTGATGGTGTGGGGGTGCTTTGCTGGTGACACTGTTGGGGATTTATTCAAAATTGAAGGCAGACTGAACCAGCATGGCTACCACAGCATCTTGCAGCGGCATGCTATTCCATCCGGTTTGCGTTAAGTTGGACCATCATTTTTCAACAGGATAATGACCCCAAGCACAACACCAGGCTGTGTAAGGGCTATTTGACCAAAAGTGAGAGTGATGGGGTGCTACGCCAGATGACCTGGCCTCCACAGTCACCAGACCTGAACCCAATCGAGATGGTTTGGGGTGAGCTGGACCGCAGAGTGAAGGCAAAAGGGCCAACAAGTGCTAAACATCTCTGGCAACTCCTTAAAGATTGTTGGATGACCATTTCCAGTGACTACCTCTTGAAGCTCATCAAGAGAATACCAAGTGTGTGCAAAGCAGTCATCAAAGCAAAAGGTGGCTGCTTTGAATAACCTAGAATATAAGACTTATTTTCAGTTGTTTCACACTTTTTTGTTAAGTATATAATTCCACGTGTGTTAATTCATAGTTTTGATGCCTTCAGTGTGAATGTACAATTTTCATAGTCCTGAAAATACAGAAAAATCTTTAAATGAGAAGGTGTGTCCAAACTTTTGGTCTGTACTGTAGATAGAGGCCTTAGTAATGCAGGTGCTTCTAATTGAAGGCCCCAATAATAAAGACAAAGTGAATCAATGACCTAGTGCACCCCAAATGTCACAAATTAGCAACAGTAGTAGTATACTTCTGTCTCTCTCCAGTTTGAAAAACCTCAAAATTTTACTTTAATATGATGCAAACATATTCAATATTTATTGAGCTTGAATCTAAAGGTATGCACTGATGAGCAAAAGGGTAACAATGTTTTGAACTTTTGACTTTCAGGCTCCCTATCTCACCATCCACTACTGCTTCGAATATGAGACAACCATCATTTTATAGACAATCATCTTGGCTATCTCATACATAAATTTGACTTTCAACTATTTTGCATATGACTAGTTATGCAGATTCATGTCATGTCACTGCATTGTTACTGTTTTGCTCCTAAAAATCTAAATTTACATTTTTATTATTTTGTAAATATTTTGTAAATTCACCTTTGGCTTTCAACACTGCATCACTCCTTCTGGGCATGCTCTCAATCTGATTCAAGCATGTCTTGGTCCAAAATCTGATCCCAGGTCTCTTCTACACATTCCAAAAGTTGGTGCATACTGGTTGACTCACTTAGGTATGTATACAACTTTCTCTTCAACTCTACCTACAAGTGTTCAATTCTGTTGAGGTCTGGGAACTGTGGGGGCCAATCCAGCTCCTCTAATTTATTGTCATTGAACCATTTCTTCGCCAATCTCAATGTATGCTTTGGGTCGCTGTCCTGCTGGAACACTATGTCGTCATTTTCATAATGATAGTGACGCGCCCCCAGAGCCGTGGGGCACTCGGCAGCGGGGCCTCTGGATGCCGGTGGGGGATATCACGGTGGCTGACCCAGTCCATGGCCCAGGGCGGTCAACAAAAAGGGGAATATTTATAGGGGATTTGTAAAGTGTTCGTGACGTCACCTGTGGAATGCGGCTAAAGGGAGCTGCCGCTGCGGAACAGTCCTCTGGAGTTGGTGTTACGGCAGCAGGGATGGTGTGGCTTTCCACAGGTAGAGCTAGCTCCACGGCAGTGTAGGTAGTGTGAGTTGCGCTGGGCGTTGTAGTGCCAGGAGGCAAGAGGGCGCAGATGAGAGAATGGACGGAGGCAGTACGGTGCAGTCATCCGAGTTTTTACTCACAGTTCTTATGACAGTTCCACTGGTGCACTGTACGGGTGCCAGCCTCCCACATCACGCTGCGTTCACCAGGCAGGATTTCAGCTCTTCCTCAGGCAGATTAGGAGCACCTGACGGAAATCCACTTTCTTGTGTTCCTAGCTAGACCGTCTTCACGCTGGGTCTTTCTCCCTCCTGCCCTGCGCTTCCCCACTCTCAATCCCGCTCGGGTGCTCTGAGGTCCCTCCTGTCTTGCTGGAGTTTCCAGACCTGCTTGACCCTCACGGAGATTAGAATGAGACTTCGGCAACTGACTATATAAGCCAGAAGCCTCCGGTTTTTCCAGCCGAGACTTGGAGTTACACGACTGGTCCAGGGGCCGGTCCCCTTCTTGCGGCCTACGATCCCTCTGTCTTCTGACAGATTCGGGGTGTACGGATGCTGTCCCGCACTCGCCGTACCCCCTGGGATCCCTTCTTTAGATCGGAGCCTACTCCTCTGCTCCCTTCTGGGCCTCTAGGACTGGGCCCTACTTTTGGAGCAGAGCTCCAAAAGAGACTCTGCTCCCTGACTGACTTCTCCCTCTTACTAATCTCTCTGTTCTACCACCCTAAGATGGCCTCCCTTTTTATATCTCACTCTATAGTGCTCCCCTAAACTTCTTCCTTCACCCACACCCACTACTGGTTCCCCCTACCTTTGGGTTTCCCCCACTCCAGCCAGGGACAGGGCTCAGCAGGAAAACACATTGCACCTTACCCTTCCAGCCGGCCTGGATTAGTGTAGTGTTGGATGCAGGTGTTGGGGTTCCGGGAAGCACTCTCTCCTTACCTGATCGAAGGAGACACCACACCTCTGGGTGAGGTGCAGCACCTCTGTGGCGACTGAACCCTCAGGGGCGCCACAATAGTACTCGTGTGTATGAAGTAACTTGTCTTGTAGAATACTCACATACAGCTCATCATTGAGACCACCATCGATCCTGGTCAAGTATCCAAGGCCTTTGGCACTGAAACAACCCCATATTATCAGGCTTCCTCCACCAAACGTGACAGTTCCTTCAATTTCTCAATTCTTTAGCCCCTTTTTCTTGCACCCACCAGAGTCTAGACTCCTGACTTTCAGCTCATCACTCTAAATCAACATTTTCCAAACTTCTACTGTTCACTTTTTGTACTTTTTTGCAAACTTACGCCAATGCTTCTTAAGACGATATTGAAGTTGGTTTGTTCATTTTTTTCGGGCCACCAAGCCACACTTGTGTAATGTGCATCGCACAGTGCTTGTATGGATGTCTGTGATCTCACAATAATTTGCATTGTAATAACAAATGCATGAGTTTGCATTGTAATAATAAAGCACCTGAGCCACTTCCAGTGCCGTGTTTTTCGCGCAAGACCCGATTGACCTTAAAATGAGCCAACTGGTTGACTCCGATATTTAGCTTGGACATCCACCTCTTGGCTTTTGAATGAATGGAAAAACTTTATATCGTATTCTTCCAACTGCCATAGCACTAACATGATGCAGTTTAGCAATTTTCTTGGCTCAGAGTCCCCTATCGATGAGATGGATGATGCTGCTTCTCTTTTCCTGTGAAATCTTCTTCATGGCTGCTCCTCAATTCAAACCAGTGACCTTTTGCTTGGGAATCAACCTAATAACAGACTGAGTTATTGGAGAATGTGAGAACAGGTTGTAATTTGTAGTATACAGAAAAAAAACAGTAACAATGCAATGACATGCATTGCAGTGACATGACAAGAATAACTAATTATATGCAAAATAGTTACAAGTTACATATATGTATGAGATAACCAAGATGGTTGTCTATAAAATGCTGGTAGTCTCACAAACAAAGCAGTAGTGGATGGTGAGATATGGAACCTGAAAGTCAAAGGTTCAGCATATTGTGTTACCCTTTTGCTCATCAGTGTCAGTTAAAATGGCTACCCTTTCATGTCATCCATTGAGGAGATAATCTTTTCTAAGTCTTTACTCAACATAGGAAGTTGCCCAACATAGGAAGTTGCCCAAATTTACTAAGTAATATCCAGCCGTAGCTGTGTCTATATCGTGTGTATTCTTACTTTAAGTCATAAGGAAAAATTTGGCATTTTAGAAAATCTTTTGACGTAAATTGTTAAAGTTGTGCATGGAAACTTTTATAATAGAGTTACTTTTTTCTAATGTATACTTTTAAAAATTGTTAGTATTAGTTAAAGACATTCAATTCCTTTTACTGAAGTTGTTGAGATCAATTTTTTTATATCATGTTTTTTTTTAAATTGTATTGCAAATTTATAGATTTTCATTCTACTAACTGTTTTAGTCATATCCAGCATTTCAATTAGCGTCTGTTTTTACTGAAGTTCTTTCACTATATTTATATACTGCAGTTGTACTACAATTGTAATGTAATTTTTTCAACTACAATCTAATATTGCAGCTAGACTTGCTGCATATGTCCATGTGGCTTCTAAACTTTTGCTAATATTTCGTGTTGACATCTTAAAAAACAATCTAGTGAAGAGTTATGACATTTTTATGAAAGAAAGCCAAGGTAGGCGCCACAAAACATAAAATTAGAGTGCCACTATAAACAGTGTAAGAAAACTAAGCAATGTAATATAAAAACTATATACTGTGCAAACAAGGCACATCGAATTATCAAATATATGGAAAATTGTTAAAGTGTATTTAAATGTATAAAAAAATTAGACTATGTAGAAGACACAGATAAAAACATATATACAGCAGGTTATACTACCACTCATGTCAGACGCCACCAATATTTAAATACTATAACCTAGTGTAGCAAGCACATTGTAGCTAATGAGCCAAACAGAGATGAAGGAGAAATTAAACAATTAAGGAGAAACCACCATGAGCTGGAATAACCTAAATAAATATCATGTGGTATAAAAAGCTACCAAATAGTGCAGGTCAGTCAAAAGGAACATGAAGGAAATAAAAACCTCATATGTATTGCTGGGAAAACCAACTTCTTCAGTGGTTGAGTTTTATGACATCTATTTACATAGTATGATGCTACTTCATTTTGAAAGTGCATATCAATGTGCATTTCCACCCGATGAGCTCAGTGCTGGTGGGCATGTGACGCGCCCCTGGGCCTGTGTCGCGCTGCGTTGCGCACGCGGGAGCTTACCCGGAGCCGGATCTGTTTAGGGTTGTAGTCTCGTGGCGGTGACCCGGTCCGTGCCCAGGGAGTCAAACTGGACGGCAGTCTGTTAGCGGTAGAAAATGTTTGATGACTACGCCACCCGTTGAATGCAGCCAGGGGGCTGCTGCTGCAGGGCAGACCGCGGAGGCCGGTGGAAGGATGGTGCAGCGTGATAGTATAACCCCCAACGGGAGGGGTATGGCCTCAGGGCAGCCGACGTGGATGATGGGGGTAGCAGGAACCACTCAGAGACGGTATGGTAGCGTTCAGGGTCTTTACTGGTAACAACGATAGACCCTCCCGGAGTACTTGCTAGCGAACGGGGCCTGGTCAGTCCTTGAGCAGATGGGATCTCCCCTGGCCAGGCGTAGTTGTAGGCCTCCCAATCTGACTGTACTCTTCTGGCTACCTTGCTAGAAGCTGATGTAAGTAGCCCACGTCCCTGAGTGTACCGTGTGGTGCTCACCCGTATGGCCGGTGACTCGGGGCCTTCTAATGGCTTCCGCTCCACGATGGCGGTGCTGGTCCCACGCGTGTGACCGGGCCTTCGGGCTTCTGGGCCAGGGGACCTGAAATCCCCTGCCTGACGGATTCTGCTGCTGGGTAGAAGTTAGTCCCCACAGCCTCGGACTCCGGGTCCGGTAAAGAATCTTCTTAGTCAGGGCGAGCTCTTTAGCTGCCAGCCCCTGACTCCTTGTGACTCTGCTGCTTCCTATGCTGCTCTTGTCTCTACTCTTCCTGGACTCACTAACCCTGCCTCAGCCCCGGGTTTATACAGGGGAAGTTCTTCCCCTCCTAAGGCTGGGCAGGAGGTGTGGCATGCACAGGATCCCTGACCAAAGGACCTCCCACCTGCTCTCAGACGTAATATCTCTATCACTGTGACAACCAGACCCCTGGGGTGTCACACTCCCCCCTAGTGAAATTTAGTACTCCGGGACTAAACACTTTTTAGAAAAATATAACAAGGTATATCAAAGAACAATAAAATACAATAAGGAAACACAATAAGATGGTCACGGATGTCCGCAACCGGGTGCAGTCTTTGAAGAAAAGCAAAGGTGTCCATTTCACCAACACAGGGAGACGTAACCAGGTAGGGGTCTGTCCTACCCCGAGTCCTTAACAGTCTCTAGTCCATCCTGGGTTACGCTCCAACTATATACAAAGGATTCCCGGTAAATCCACCGAAGACTCCTAAAAACAACTAGAAACACAAAATTACACACAAGCAACAATAAACAGGTAAACATTGTAAAACAACTTAAACATTTAGATCCTCCAACGTGCGGGTAACTGGCCTCTAGTGGCCCTAGTGGACCTACGGAGCTGACTGTCTGGCCCTGAACTACAGGGTGTAGGAGCTGTCAAGGGTAAACTGGGCAGCTGTCTACCGGCTCTTTGTCTCACTAGGGGTACGGCAGGCTCACTATAAGCAGAGGGTGGATTCTCCTGTTCCGCTTGGGTGGAGTCTTCTGCCTCCTGGACCGGCTGCTCTTCCAGCTCTACCCGTTGCTCCGTAGGTTCTTGGGATGATGGTTGGAGGAAGGTGAGTACGGGTACCACAACTGCACCATTGACTTGAGTCCAAGACCGAGGGAAGTCCCCGAGCACGGTACTTACCATATCTTCCCTTTCTTCCACGGGTCGATGGTCTTCCTGTTCCTCCTCAGGGTTCCTCAGTTGTTCGGGGCACTTCTTCAGGTGGTCCCGGGATACAATGGCTGTGGTTTCCCCTCCGTCTTTACTGATGGTACAGACCTTCGGGTTCTCGTGGCTTGAGGGCAGTACGGTGTACGGGTCCTTCTCCCACTGGTCGTCCAACTTGTGGAGCCGTCTCTTCCTCTTCAAGACCTGCTCTCCGGGTACCAGGGGAACAGCGGGAGCATACTGGTTGTAAGTCTTCTCTTGTCTTTCCCTAGCCTGACAGAGACTTCGCTCCACGCTCTCCTGTACTTTCCGGTACTGCTGCTGCCTCTCTGTGTCCCAGTCTGTTTCTGGTGAAGTGTCCTCGGGCGTCAGGACTCCCATTTCCAGGTCAACAGGTAACTTACCAGGTCTTGCCCTCATTAGGTAAGCCGGGGTACAGTTGGTGGAACCTACCGGGATGTGGTTGTATAGGTCCACCAGATCGGGCAACTTCTCAGGCCACAGACTGCGTTCTTCCAGGGGCAACGTTTTTAGAAGATCCATTACCACCTGGTTCATTTTCTCACAAAGTCCATTAGTTTGCGGATGGTAGGGTGTCGTCCTTATCTTCCGGCAGCCATACAGATTGCAGAATTCCTGGAAGACCTCCGCTTCAAAGGCAGGTCCCTGGTCCGTCAGCACTTGGTCCGGGTACCCGTGTGGACAGCAAAAGTGCTGCTGGAAGGCTCTAGCTGCTGTTCGAGCCGTTAAGTCCTTGACGGGGACGACAACCAGAAACCGGGAGTAATGATCCACGATGGTTAACGCGTAGACGTAGCCACTTCTGCTGGGGGTCAGTTTTACATGATCCAAGGCTACCAGTTCCAACGGTTGCCGGGTGACGATGGACTGCAGGGGAGTCTTCTGGCTGGCACGGTCCTTCCTTCTCAGATTGCACGGGCCACAGTCTCTGCACCACTTCTCGATGGTTCCCCTCATGCCTACCCAGTGGAACCGCTCGCGCAGCAGGAACTCCAGCTTTTTCCACCCGAAGTGTCCAGCTCCGTCGTGGTATGCCTCCATCACCATGGCTGCGTCTCTTCTTGGCACCACTACTTGCCAGAGTAGTTCATGCGTCCTGGAGTTAACCATTCTGCGGCACAACTTCCCCTTGTAAAGGAACAGTCGACTCTTCTCTGCCCATAGTTGTTTGGCTTCCTCTGGAGCGTCTGATTCCAGGCTAGCCTCCGGGCGAGTCAGCATCTCCTTCACCAGTCGGACGGCAGGGTCGCTGTCTTGCGTTTCCGCCCAGTTGTAGTGAGGTAAGGGGTTCAACGTAGCAGCCTGCTTACTCCTTACCCGGTGGGAATACTGGATAGTCCCATGACGGTGGAACGCAGGGAGTTCAACTTCTTCCAGTCCCTCCGGATCTTCTCCTCCGTCCGGCAGGTTGGGCATCCTGGACAGGGCGTCCGCGTTGGTATTGGAGCGCCCTGCCCGGTATTTAATTGTGAACTCGTAGTTGGACAGACGGGCCATCCACCTCTGCTCCAGGGCACCGAGTCTTGCCGTGTCCAGGTGTGTCAGCGGGTTGTTATCCGTGTATACGGTGAACCGGGAAGAAGCGAGGTAATGCTTAAAGTGCTCGGTGACTGCCCATACCACGGCCAGGAACTCTAGCTTAAATGAGCTATAATTCTCGGGATTCCTTTCGGTGGGTCGCAGTTTTCGGCTGGCATAGGCGATTACTCGCTCTTTCCCCTGCTGAATCTGGGACAGTACGGCTCCTAGCCCGACGTTACTGGCGTCGGTGTAGAGGATGAAGGGCTGGCTATAGTCCGGATACGCCAAGATTTCATCCCCCGTGAGGGCCATCTTCAGCTGGCGGAAGGACTCTTCCTCTAGCTCTTCCCATTTGAAGGGCGGCTTCTGGTTCTTGGCCTTCCGGGACTGGCCTATCAGGAGGTCCTGCATAGGCGCCGCCTTTTTGGTGAAACCGGGAATAAACCTTCGGTAGTAGCCTACCAACCCTAGGAACTGCCGCACTTCTTTTACGCTGGAAGGGCTTGGCCATCCTTTGATTGCGGTGATCTTATCGGGGTCGGGAGCCACTCCGTCAGCGCTCACCACGTGTCCCAGGTATTGCACCTTTGGTTTCAGGAGGTGACACTTGGAGGGTTTCACCTTTAGGCCGTAACTCGCCAGAGCTTCGAACACCTCCGCCAGGTGTTTCAGGTGGTCCTCATAAGTTTTGGAGTATACGATGACATCGTCCAGGTACAACAGGACCGTCTCGAAGTTTCTGTGGCCCAGACAGCACTCCATTAATCGTTGGAAGGTTCCTGGGGCGTTGCAGAGTCCGAACGGCATGCAGGTGAACTCGCTAAGTCCCATCGGGGTGGTGAATGCGGTCTTCTCCCGGTCCGCCTCTGCTACAGGAACCTGCCAGTACCCGCTAGTGAGATCCAAGGTAGAGAAGAAGTTAGCAGATCTTAAAGCAGCCAATGACTCCTCTATCCTTGGTAAGGGGTACGCATCCTTGTGTGTGATACGGTTGATTTTCCGGTAATCTACACACATCCTCATGGTGTTGTCTTTCTTTTTGACTAAAACTAGTGGGGCTGCCCAGGGGCTACAGCTATCCCGGATTACCCCAGCCTCCTTCATGTCTCTAAGCATCCCCTTGGCGTGTTGGTAATGTGCAGGGGGTACGGGTCGATACCTCTCTTTTATGGGAGGATGATCTCCCGTGGGGATGCGGTGTTCTACCCCCTTGACTCGCCCGAAGTCTAACGGGTGTTTACTAAACACTCTCTCATACTCTTGAACCACCCGATAGACTCCTTGTTTCTGGTGTGAGGGAGTGGAGTCAGTACCCAGATGTAGTTGCTGACACCAGTCCTCCATGTCTTTCTTAGAGCCGTTACCTTCCTCCGGGTGAGATGGAGGCAAGGGTTCCACAGATTGTATAGAATTTTGATTAGTGGTATATAATTTGGCCAGCGTGGCATACCGGGGCAGGTACACTTCCCTCTCCCCGATATTTATTATGCGAACGGGCACCCTCCCATGGCGTACATTGACCACCCCCCGTGCTGTCAAAATGGTGGGCCTACTGTCTGAGTAAACTGGTTCTACCATTGCCTGGTAATCTCTACCTCTCAGACCAATAGCTGCCCGGCACCAAATCATCATTTCACTTTTTGGGGGCATGGCAATAGGAAAAGGGTCACACATTCTTACGCTACCAATCTCACCGCCGGAGAGTTCCACTTGTTGCCGTTGCATCAGTGCCCGGATCTCTTTCTGGAGCACCCGCTGCTCGCCGGAGCTGGCATTCTTGGCAACCTGCTGTAAAAGGAAAATCACCTCTGCAAGACAATTTTCAATTACATTAGTTCCTAGAGTTATTTTTGGGTGACTCTCATGTTTGTCAATATCTACAATGATCAGTCCCTGTGCGGCCAGTTCGACTCTACCAATTTTGATGGTCACCTCTTTAAATCCGATCTGTGGCACGGGCTGACCATTGCTGGCGATGATACTCAAGTCGTCGTCAGGGTAGCGGGTAATATCCGAGTCATTCCAGTACTGCTTGAAGAGCACGTACGGGATGGTGGTGACCTGTGACCCGGTGTCCAGTAGGGCACTCATGGGAATGCCATCCAGTATCACAGGCAAGACTGGACGTCCTCCCACATATCTGTCGCGCCAGTTCGATGGGCCTGGTGATCTTTTTCCTGGGGGTTGGCCCTCTACCCCAGGTTGTGCCCGTTTAAAGAACAGTACCTTTCCATATGTCCGGGTTGATTGCAGCGGCGGCAGATGGGTCGTCCGTCCTCGCTGTATCGGTCACTGGGTCTTCCTCTGGCCGGTGGGGTCCTCCTTGGTCGACGCCACGGGATGTCCTCCGGTCCGGATGCCAGCTGGATCTTCCCTGGAGTGGAAACCTGTAAAGACTGCACAGTTCGGGTTAGCGCAGCAACGCTTTTAGCTAGCTCTTGGACCTGATGGTGTAGGTCTGGAGCCGGGTCATTGTCCAAAGCCTGCGCATCAGCTCCCACAGGCCCTGCTGACAAGGGCGCCGCCTCCTGGTAGTAAGTGGTAGTGGGGCGTCTGTGGGTCACAACGCCACCTGGTGCCGGTTCTCGGAGCACCCGGATGGCTCTGTCCTTGAACTGTGCAAATTCTAGATGAGGGTCCTGTAAGGCCATTGCCCGCAACTGGGTGCGGTGGGCATTGCAATATAAACCCTCTATAAATTGTTCGGTCAACAGCCTGTCCTCGTTTCCCACTCCATTAGGGTCGGTCTGCTTAATGGCCCTCAGGGCCTCTTGTAGGTTGAGTGCATAGTCCCTTATACTCTCATGCGCTCGCTGCTTGCACCCGTAGAATCTAAGTTTAATCTCGGCTGAGGTGCGGGTATCAAAGGTGTCCTTCAGCCGGGTTAGTATCCCTGCGACAGTCTTCCTCCCAGGTGGCCAGGATTTTACTTCCCTTTTGGCTGCCCCAGTTAGTTGGGCCACCAGGATGCTCACTTTTTGCTCTTCTGTGAGGGGGTACACCTGGAAGAGGCTATCCAGCTTTTCTCTAAAGTCATGCAGGGTATGTGACTCCCCTGAGTACTGGGGTAGCCAAGCTGCTCCCGGGATATAGGGCATGGTGAAGGGCATAACTGCAACAGCGGTAGCGCTGGCGGGGGTTGAGGCAGTGGAGCTCCCCTCCGTATCCGACATCTTCCTCCCCCCTAGTGGACCGTGGCCTACCTTGCGATGATCCTGTTCCGTAGGCCGCGGCTCCGCAGTGGATCGTCAGGGTTGAGGACCTTCCGTCGCGCTCCTGTGACGTCGGCGTCTGCTGGGCTCCTTCCAGGACCTTACGCAACGTCCGGACGTGAGGCGGGGCTTCAGTTCTCGCGCGCTTTCGGAGTCCACGCCCCTCTTCTTCCCGCGCGGCGTCCTCAAGATGGCGTCCAATGGCGGGAAAACTCCACGGATGGCGGGAAGAAGGCTGAAGATGGCGCCGGATGGCGGGAAACTTCACCGATGGCGGGAATCTTCACCACTGGTAAGTTTGAACAGTCTTTGCTTTTCAGGCACGCAGTACCCGGTGGTTGCGGGCACGTGATCCTGCCGACTACGCCAAAGTTGACGCGCCCCTGGGCCTGTGTTGCGCTGCGTTGCGCACGCGGGAGCTTACCCGGAGCTGGATCTGTTTAGGGTTGTAGTCTCGTGGCGGTGACCCGGTCCGTGCCCAGGGAGTCAAACTGGACGGCAGTCTGTTAGCGGTAGAAAATGTTTGATGACTACGCCACCCGTTGAATGCAGCCAGGGGGCTGCTGCTGCAGGGCAGACCGCGGAGGCCGGTGGAAGGATGGTGCAGCGTGATAGTATAACCCCCAACGGGAGGGGTATGGCCTCAGGGCAGCCGACGTGGATGATGGGGGTAGCAGGAACCACTCAGAGACGGTATGGTAGCGTTCAGGGTCTTTACTGGTAACAACGATAGACCCTCCCGGAGTACTTGCTAGCGAACGGGGCCTGGTCAGTCCTTGAGCAGATGGGATCTCCCCTGGCCAGGCGTAGTTGTAGGCCTCCCAATCTGACTGTACTCTTCTGGCTACCTTGCTAGAAGCTGATGTAAGTAGCCCACGTCCCTGAGTGTACCGTGTGGTGCTCACCCGTATGGCCGGTGACTCGGGGCCTTCTAATGGCTTCCGCTCCACGATGGCGGTGCTGGTCCCACGCGTGTGACCGGGCCTTCGGGCTTCTGGGCCAGGGGACCTGAAATCCCCTGCCTGACGGATTCTGCTGCTGGGTAGAAGTTAGTCCCCACAGCCTCGGACTCCGGGTCCGGTAAAGAATCTTCTTAGTCAGGGCGAGCTCTTTAGCTGCCAGCCCCTGACTCCTTGTGACTCTGCTGCTTCCTATGCTGCTCTTGTCTCTACTCTTCCTGGACTCACTAACCCTGCCTCAGCCCCGGGTTTATACAGGGGAAGTTCTTCCCCTCCTAAGGCTGGGCAGGAGGTGTGGCATGCACAGGATCCCTGACCAAAGGACCTCCCACCTGCTCTCAGACGTAATATCTCTATCACTGTGACAACCAGACCCCTGGGGTGTCACACATGCATGCTTAGTCCCTTTGCTCATCGTGACTGAGCATGCATATCTTTCTGGCTCCGTTGTCAGAAAAGGATCAGACCCTCTGCAGTTTAATTGCATTATAGCTAAATAGACTTTTTCTACAGGTTAAATAATAAGTAATTATAGTTTAAGCTGCCAGAGGGGAAAGGAGACTGATTCTGTACAGTGCTTCCTTCCAGCAGTAAAAATAGCAGCAGCACTAAGGGTCACATGAATACAAATTATGAAAAATAAATGTTTCATTCAATAAGCACTGTCAATTATTTTAAAATACCTCTTTATAGCATTTGGAAAAATGTCAACTAAGACGATTTTGCATCACAGGATCAAAGTGCTTGTGGCAAAAGTCTGACCTAAGCAAAGCCTTAGATGCAGAATATTAAATAAATAAATGTAGTGAAGGAATGAGAGACCCAGGCAAGTCTGCGTGTCGGGTGGAATCTCGGAATTAGACAACAAATAAAAAATAAAAAAAGGAAGAACTGAAAAAGAGCTTATTAGTATTGATGAGCAAGCATGCTCACCACTATTCGTTATTCGCCCGAGCATCACAGTGCTCGAGATACTCGCTATCCGGCGAGTATTTTTTTAATGTTTGGGCGGGAGCTCGAGTCCCTGCCCCGCATGTTGGGCGCATTTTAGGCAGCCAATTGACAGGCAGGGATTATCTGACAGTCACTGTAGTGCTGTAGCCATGTTGATTATGGCATTACAGTGATTGGCTGGCCGCATTGTGTCATCAGGTCTATATAAGACCCGGGGACCCTATGCTTGTCACAGTCTACCCAATAAACAGTCAGAGCAGGGAGAGGTGCTGCTGAGTGAGGGAGAGAATTAGCGGTTATTTCAAACAGAGATTCCACACCACTATTATAAATCTACTCTAACAGTCCCTGTAAGTACTAATTCTGAAGAAAATATCAATCCTGCTGATAGCACTACTTAGGCAGAGTATGTGGAGAGCTAGTATAGTACAGAATATGGTCCATTGCACGTTCTTTCTGCTGCTGAAATTCCTATCACTAGCCCTAGATATCAGGGCTAATGATATTCTAATTGCTCTTAATCCTGCTAATTTTGTTGAAAAGCAATATAATACAAAATTTTTACTGCTCCATTTGCTTTTTATCAGCATACAGCCAGATTTGGTTGATTTGAATAGCATTGCTGTATTGTGGAAGCAGAGAAACTTGTCCATCATCTCAGGTGGTCAGATATTACTGCAGTATTAATCCTTTTTTTTGCAAGCTGCAAAAGATTATACTAAATTTAAAGTCTGCTACTTGTGTGTCCGAAATATATTCACACTTGTTTGCTGACCAATAGCATCGGTATACCCTCACTGGGCAAAAGAATTGGTCACCAGATGTGATCAAATACTGCAATATTAATCCTGATTTTTTTGCAAGCTGCAAAATATTATACTGCATTTAAAGTCTGCTACTTGTGTGTCACAAATATATTCGCACTTGTTCACTTACCAATAGCATTGGTATACCCTTACTGGGCAAAAGAATTGGTCATCAGACATGATCAAATACTGTAGTATTAATCCTGATTTTTTTTTTGCAAGCTGCAAAAGATTATACTCCATTTAAAGTCTGCTACTTGCATGTCAAAAATACATTCACAATTGTTCGCTGACCAATAGCATCGGTATATCCTCACTGGGCAAAAGAATTGGTCATCAGACGTCATCAAATACTCTGATATTAATCCAGATTTTTTTTGCTAGCTGCAAAATATTGTACTCCATTTAAAATGGACAAGGAGCGGGGTAAGGGACAATGAAGTGGACGTGATGCTGATGACGCACGCTGAGGCCGAGGCCGTGGGTAAGATGAAATTGTGCCTGCTGGGGGAGCACAACAAACACCAACATCATGTCCACATACTTTCCTGTCCCACTTTCTAGGGGGCCGCGTGACACCACTCTTGAAGCCAGAGCAGTGTGAAAAGGTTGTTGGTTGGATAGCAGATAATGCTTCCAGTCAATTTGCCACCACCACCACACTGTCTTTCACATGGTCCAGTCTCAGTAGCCGTGAGTCTGGACCACATGTTCCTCATCCTGATCCTCCTTCCTCCCACCATGCGGAGCGCCTGGAGACAAGTGATCCCACACTTGGACAGTCTGAAGAGCTGTTCACATTTCCATTTATAGATTCTGGTCTTTCGCTCGGTCTGCTTCAAGAGAGCCAAGAGGAATTCACATGTAGCGATGACCAAATATTTGAGCAGCCACTGTCACACAAAAGCGACGTTGGGAAAGGGCAATTACTGTCGCAAGAGGTGGATGATGATGATGAGACACAATTTCCAGCAAGTCAGGAGTAGGCCCAGGGTGCGTACATGGAAGATGAGGTTGTGAATGATAAAGTCACTGACCCAACATGGCAAGGTGATATGCATAGTAAGGACAGCAGCACAGAGGGGGAGGGAGGCATAGCACCAGAACAGGTAGGAAGAAGCAGTGGGGTGGCCACAGACACAAGGCGGGCAACTGTTCCCCAAAACACCAATATGAGGAAAGTTGCCAGTCCAACTGCTAGGTCTTCCTAAGTCTGGTTCTTTTTTAAAGACTGTCCACTTAACACAAAAAAGGCCATTTGCAACATCTGCCATGCCAGCATTAGCAGGGGCAGCAAAACTGCCAGCCTGACCACCACCAGCATGCTCAGGCACATGTCAGTAAAGAACACGACCAGTTAGGCTGAACGCCAGTGTCCAGCAACAATGTCTGTGGGTGACAGCACTGCTTGTTTAACTGTAGTGCATGCATGCCAATCCCCTGTCCATGGTGCAGGCGAGGCTTGTGGGCCTTGGGTCAATCAGAGTTGCACCCACATTCTACAGCTCCTGCACCTCCTCCTCTTCTTCAGCCTCCATATCCGAAATGACCACATCAGTCGGAAGCTGGAAGCACTGCAGCACTGCCTTGGCCAAGCAGCAAAAGGCTGTGCTGAAGCTAATATACTTAGGTGACAAACCGCTCACCGCTGCAGAGTTGTTGAAAGCTGTTACAGAGCAGGCAGATCTGTGGCTGTAACCGCTGAACCTACAACCAGGCATGGTCATGTGAGACAATGGCTGGAACCTTGTGACGGCTCTGAAGCTTGGCTACCTCGCACATGTACCATGCCTGTCCCATGTGCTCAACCTAGTGGTTCAGCGGTTTCTCAAAGCCTACCCTTATCTGCCTGAGCTGCTTGTGAAAGTACGCCGCGTGTGTGCCCATTTCAAAAAGTCAGCTACTGCATCTACCGCCCTGGCAGTGCTTCAGCAGCGTTTGCAGCTTCCAGCTCACCAACTGATCTGCGATGTCACCACGCATTGGAACTCAACGTTGCATATGTTGGGAAGGATTTGTGAGCAGCAGAAGGCAGTTGTTGAATACCAGCTTCAACACGCCCGTCGGTATTCTGGTCAACCTCCCCACATAACAGCTGATGAGTGGTCAGGAATGTCTGACAACAGTGTCTTCCTCCAAAACTTTGAGGACTCCACCAAGATGGGGCCTGACAAGTGATTCTGACAAGTGATTCTGACGATTGATTCTGACGAGTGATTCTGACGAGTGATTTTGATAAGTGATTCTGATGAGTGATTTTGACAAGCGATTCTGACAAGTGATTCTGACGAGTGATTTTGATAAGTGATTTTGATGAGTGATTTTGACGAGTGATTCTGACAAGTGATTCTGACAAGTGATTTTGACAAGTGATTCTGACAAGTGAATCTGACAAGTGACTTTGACAAGTGACTTTTACAACTGTAATAATAATAATAAAAAAAGTAACTGTTAAAGGAGAAGGGGATAGAGAGTGTTGTAGAATTCTCCTATTTCCCTGTTTTTGCATAGGTTTACTCCAGGTGCTCTGGCTTCCCCCTGTACAACAAAAGACCTACTAGTAGGGAATCTAGATTCTGAACCCCAATGGGGAGAGTTGTGGTAGTGTCTGTAAAGCACTGCGGAATATGATAGTGCCATATAAGCAAGTACAATAGATAAATAAATCATTTTTCAGGTGAAGAACTCTATTTTATTTGTTATGGTTTGGGAGGCAGAGGGCTTGAAGGAGGAGTTGGCTGACAGAGTCAAAGACACAAGATAACATGACATCTTAGTTATGAACAGAAGAAGAGATATGTGTGTCATCTGGATAAAGATGATATTAAAAAAGCTATAGGGAAGGTAAATCAAATCAACTGATGCAAGGAAATTTTTATATTATTATTATTATTTATTATTACAGCACCATTCATTCCATGGCGCTTTACATGTGAAAGGGATATACATACCGTAGCACAAACAATTACAATAAATTTTGAACAATACAAGTCGACAACTGGTACAGGAGGAGCTAGGACCCTGCCCGCGAGGGGTCACAATCTATATAGGAAAAATACTGAATACTGAATGTCAAGAAAAGGTAAACAGAAAATCAGTTTCAATTGTGTTAAATTATTACAACACTGAGTCATTACAATTGGTTGGCTTCATCATACAAATTTAATTCCTTAAAGTGAAATATTATTGTAAATGTGTTTTTTTGCAACAAGTCAGGAAACAAAAATGTTATTGAACCTGTTTTAAATCAAAGAGTTTCCACTAAAACATTCTCAAAAACTGTATTACTTTAAACCTTTAGGCTGTGTGCCCATGATGCGTTTTTTAAGCGTTTCCGCAGCGGCAAAAACGCTGCAGAAACGCTTAAAAAACGCATGGTAGAAGGCCTGCCATGTTCCCCAATGATAATCCGCTTGTGCTGTGCCCATGCTGCGGAAATTTCCGCCGCGGATAATAATTGCGGAAAAAAACGTAGCACTACCAATTATTTTGCGGAAGTGCTGCGGTTTCGCCGCCATTGACTTGCATTAGACCGCATGGATTATGCATCACTGTATTTGTAGATGCGCATTCCATGCGTTCTAATGTGCGGATGGTACCCGGGTCTAGAGGAGAGGAGACTCTCCTCTGGACCTGGGTACCATTGAAAACTGTAAAAAAAAAGAATAAAATAAAAAATAAATATATACTTACCTTCTGGCGGCCCGCGCTGCGCTCCTCCTTGCTTGGCTGCAGTTCACGATGGAATGAAGGACCTGCGCTGACGTCAGTGTCATGTGACGGGTCACGCGACGCTGACGTCGGCAGGTCCTTCAGTCTACCGCTGCCGGCAGCCGGGACGGTGAAGCAAGCCAGCGCGGGCCATCGGAGGGAAAGCATATATTTATTTTTTTTTTTTTTTACATTATCTCGGGTCACAGTATATAAATCCATGCTGTTTGCATGGATTTATATACTGTGACCAAGTTGACAAGCACTTTCCAAGTGATGCTAAAATCGCTTGGAAAGCGCTTGTCAACCCGCATGCGGAAATGCAAGTGAAGAACGCTTCACTTCCGCATGTCCCTGGCAGGAAAACGCATGTACAATCCGCATGTACAATCCGCATACTTTTTTTTCTGCCAGGGAGATGCAGAAACGCTCAGGAAAAAATCCTGAGCATTTCTGTATCGTGGGCACATAGCCTTAGAGTGTGCACTTAGAAGAAGGAGAGTTTTTTGTCATCAGTTGAGACTTTACTAATCCTTAAAAGATGTTGGCTATGGCAGCTGTAACAAGGAGTTCCATCTGGGATTAGATTGTTGGCAAAGTATTATTTACAGTTGCACTTCCGTGGAAGGTGATGAAAGTGACGGCCATGATCTTATGACTACTCCGCATACAGAGCTGTCTTCTCCGCAGAAAAGGGCCACACTATTTACGTGCACAGCTCTAGAAGGCTTTCAGGTTTCTGGGAGCTATTTAATGTGTTTGTCTTAGTAAATTTCACTCAAATCCTTGTAACATCCCATGCACTAATGATATATTCTTAGACAAAGCTTTTGACTTAACAATTATTTAGACTCGCACTAGGGCTCAGTGTCCAACATACCGGTAGTATGCAGCAGAATATTATCAGGTGAAAAGGAAAATTAGCCCTAATTTACCATTGAAACTTGCTTTTAGTAGAAAAAAACTGCACACATGCTGTCTGGTGGGACTTATGTTCTTTTGGAATGACTGAATTTCCTTTTTCCATATGCAGACACTCTCTTATCACAGCCAAATTAGGTACCACTAAACCTATTAACTTATATTACCTCACTATAAATCCATCGTAGCTCCACTGACTGTAAAATTCCATGGTAATGCCTAGCATTTGAAATATGATTTGAAACAGAATTTATAATGTTGCAGAATTACATAAAACTGTGTGAAATTGTGCAGATAATCATTTAAATCTCCCTACATGAGAAGATAATTGCTCCAGAAATTAACTGTACCTGGGGTTCATTCATTTGGTCATGGATAGTTTCTTATATAGTAATGATTTGATATTAGAGCTAATTAAGATCAGGTCAGAGTTGCTGAAGGTCAGACATTAATGCACAGGATCATTGAAATGATAATTATAAACAGATTAGGAAGCTACGGTCTTTTATAAGGGGTTATTAGATAATTACTGTGTGAGTGTACCGCTTACTGTAATAATGGATTATCATCTGCTTACACTGTTTTAAGGCTGAGAATACATTGATTCCTTACGGACTGTACTTAATTCTTCCTGCAGATTCTAAATATCGTGTTTTTTTTCTTACATTTTTATTGCTTTTTTTTTTACAATACAGACAGAAACATGGTATTACCCACATCAGATACATGAAAGGTGCCACTAACAACCTGATAATGGTCTAGCAATCAATGATAAACTGCTAGGGTAGAGCTACATGGGCAGAAAAGCTGCAGGTTTTACCTGACTTTGAACTAGAAAAATCCACTACAGAATACACCAGCATTTAGTAGCAGTAGTAAGTCATGTGAAGATTTTAACTATTTTATCTACAAAATGCACAATTTTTCATATTAAAACTGAACTGTGGAGCAAAATTTAATATCTATCATTCACCTATCCAGAATATAATATCTATCATTCACCTATCCAGAATTTAATATCTATCATTCATAGAATCATAGAATGGTAGAGTAGAAGGGGACCTCCTAGGTCATCTGGTCCAACCCCCTGCTCAAAGCAGGATTCACTAAATCATCTCAAACAGATGTCTGTCCAGCCTCTGTTTGAAGACGTCCATTGAAGGGGAACTCACCACCTCTCGTGGCAGCCTGTTCCACTCATTGATCACCCTAACTGTGAAAAAGTTTTTTCTAATATCTAATCTGTGTCTCCTCCCATTCAGTTTCATCCCATTGCTTCTAGTCTTTCCTTGTGCAAATGAGAATAAAGATGATCCTTCTACAATGTGACAGCCCTTGAGATATTTGTAGACAGCTATTAAGTCTCCTCTCAGTCTTCTTTTTTGCAAGCTAAACATTCCCAAATCCTGTAACCATTCCTCATAGGACATGGTTTGCAGACCGGTCACCATTCTGGTCGCTCTTCTCTGAACTTGCTCCAGTTTGTCAATGTCTTTTTTAAAATGTGGTGCCTAAAACTGGACGCAGTATTCCAGATGAGGTCAGACCAAAGAGGAGTAAAGTGCAATAATGACTTCACATGATCTAGACTGTATACTTCTGAATATCTCTCCATGGAGTTGAACTCATGAACTCCTATTTACAAGACAGGCGCATTAACCCAGTAAGCCACTGGAACATCACATTCACCTATCCAGAATTTAATATCTATCATTCACCTAACCAGAATTTAAAATGTGTGGTATGTCCAAGTCAGAGGCAGATTTTTACAGCATAATTTACTCTTTTCATTGTCAGTGGGTCACTTCTGTGATGAATTGGGGGCGAAGCCGAACTAGTCAGATGTCAGGTTCTCTTTAAACCAGGGATGGACTATAAAATGTGGAATCTTAGCAATGTATAGTATAGGGTTCTCCTCTATTTCTCACATCTGGTTATGTGTTAAAATATTACTATTTTCTCCACTAGTAAGAGGACCTTTCACCAAATTGTTCATGTTGAACAGAACAAATGATGTAATAGTGGATGTGGAGCGGAATAATTTGTGTCTCCATAAGAGATATTAGCAATCAACATATTTTGCACCTAATGAGTTAACTTTTGATAAGTGCAAGTGGGTGTATTTCTCCCTGTATGAGTTTCTGTCTGTTTACACCCACTTGGACTTAACAAAAGTTAACACGTTAGGTGCCAATACTTTGATTGCAAATATCTCCGCAACAGACAGTCGAAATTAAAAAAAATAGTTTTATAACACCTTACAACCACAATTGCATCATACATACTATTAAAAGTATTACATTACTTTTATTCTGCGCAGGAGCCGGAAAGTCAAAGTAATTTCCACTCCCAGTGTTCTCCGGCGCCCAGAAAAGGTGCACACCCGAATTCCTTCCTCCCACCCTGCATAGTAAGCTTGTCATTTGCACCTTTTCTGTGCACCAGAGAACAATGGGAGGGGAAGCTACAGTGACTCTCCGGTGCCTGTGCAGAACAAAAGTGAAGCCAATGGCCATAGAAGGTTGGAACAGCGAAGAGGAGCAATGGCAGTCAGAATGCACAGGTATGGGATTTCTGGTCACGCACCTGATGTCACAGGGACAGAGTGACAATGTGGGAGAAGAAAGATAGGATAGTGAAGCGAGGAGGCAGCGTTATCTTTCGGGCCGCGTACGCCCCATAGCCTAGAAGAAGTTTCCATAAAGCGATGAAAGCTGATTCTTCCACAACAAGGCATATGATGTGAGGCGTACAGGTACCATTTTTTTCAGCACTCTACATATTACATATTGTTATGCACACGCCCGGGCTGAGCGGCGTGTACGTGTGATTGTAGTGATTCCACTGGACCATGAACCGGAGAGTGCCTGGAGGGGCGTGACTAAGTATCTGGCCGATCCGACCAAGATGGCACGACGGCATACGACGCCAGTGCACCAGGGAGAAACCGGGCAGAGGGACCAGGTGCTACTCCAGGTCAAACTCCGGACACGGGGGTTGACCCACACAGGGATTACTGGATCAGGCTGGTTAGGCTGGCGCACAGACTGGAGGGTATAGGCAGGCACGACTGGTATGCAGGCAGGCGGGTAAAGGCAAGCGCAGCTAGAGTGCAGACAGGGAGGCACTTGCAGGTAGGAACACAGGCGGGATAGGACCCAGTACACACTGGGACTCAGGAACAATACAGGTAGAGGGGTACAGGCAAGCACAGCTAGAGTGCAGACAGGGAGGCACTAGCAGGTAGGAACACAGGCGGGATAGGACCCAGTACACACTGGGACTCAGGAACAGGCAGGTTAGGCTGGCACAGACTGGTGGATATAAGCAAACACGGCAGGTATGCAGATGGGTGGATACAGGCGAGTATGCAGGCAGGGAGGTACTGGCCGAAAGGACGGGCTGGAGCACAGAAAGGTTAAGACCCAGTACAGACTGGGTCACAGAACCGCAGATGCGGTAGACAACCACAGCAGAGAGGGAACGCCCGAAGCGGTGGGCAAGAACAGAGCAGGACGGGGCTGCAGGAGCAGCGAGCACAAGCAGGGCAGGACAGGACTGCCGGAGCAGCGGGCAGAAGCAGGGCAGGACAGGACTGCCGGAGCAGCGGGCAGAAGCAGGGCAGGACAGGACTGCCGGAGCAGCGGGCAGAAGCAGGGCAGGACAGGACTGCCGGAGCAGCGGGCAGAAGCAGGGCAGGACAGGACTGCCGGAGCAGCGGGCAGAAGCAGGGCAGGACAGGACTGCCGGAGCAGCGGGCAGAAGCAGGGCAGGACAGGACTGCCGGAGCAGCGGGCAGAAGCAGGGCAGGACAGGACTGCCGGAGCAGCGGGCAGAAGCAGGGCAGGACAGGACTGCCGGAGCAGCGGGCAGAAGCAGGGCAGGACAGGACTGCCGGAGCAGCGGGCAGAAGCAGGGCAGGACAGGACTGCCGGAGCAGCGGGCAGAAGCAGGGCAGACTAGAACCGCCGGAGCGGTGAGCAAAGGAGTCAGAGCAGGCTAGAACCGCCGGAGCGGTGAGCAAAGGAGTCAGACCAGGCTAGAACCGCCGGAGCGGTGAGCAAAGGAGTCAGAGCAGGCAAGGCTGAGTAGGGGGGACAGGGCTCTGTTCACACGGAACAGACAGGAAGGGAAAGGCAGAGCCAGACACCCACAGGGTACTAGCAGAGAAGTAGCGAGTGGACCACAAACTCACAAACGGGAGTACAGAGACAACAAGCAGGAGTTAGGTACGAGTTCAGACTCTGCAGAAAAAGGAAGGGAACGGACATAGAGGCAAAACAGGTAAAGGATAGGAGAGAGTTCAGACTGGAACTGAGTGTACGGAGGAGACCGACACTGCAGCGGAATACAGGAGCGGGTCTGGGAATACGGCCCCCAGAGAGGCAGGACGAACAGGCAAGGAGCGTGTTCAGACAGGACAGACAAGATACAGGAGCGGGTCTAGGTAATCAGCCCCTAGAAGGCGGGAGGAACAGGCTAGGAGCGTGTTCAGACAGGTCAGACAAGATACAGGAACAGGTCTAGGTAATCGGCCCCTAGAAGGCAGGAGGAACAGGCTAGGAGCGTGTTCAGACAGGCCTGGAAATACAGCCTCCAGGATAGGCAGACAAGAGAACACAGAACGGGACCTGGCACCTTCAGAGTGCAAGCACACACTGAATGAAACACTATGCTCAGGCAGTGATAGATGGGAGCAGCTGAGCTATATACCAGGTGACAGACAGCAATAGGCTGAGGACGCACAAGGGGTGTGACCCACAGCAGGTACAAAATCAGGAAGTGATCGGGCGCCGCCCTTAAGCAGCAGAAACAGACACAAACAGACAGCATGGAGGGAAGCCAGAGAGACATTCTGGACAGGAGATCAAGTGCGCGCTCTTGCACAGTGGGAGATGGACCACTATGCAAGGACGCCGCCAGGTATGTTACACATATGTACACAACCTACATATTAATAGGTCAGAACACTTAAATGTGATGACAGATTCCCTTTAAACACGTGCAATTCTTACTATAAAATGTGTGCTTAATAAAAAACAAAAGAAGAGAATAAGCAGCAAGTGTTTATAAGCTGATTGATGAAGCAAGGAACAATTACAAACAATGAGTGTTGAAAGAAAAGGTACCTGATCATAATGTTTCCAACCTTTGTTCCCTAGTTGTAGAAGACAATAAGTCCATCTTCAGCAGCACTCGGCAGATAGTATCTCATATTTAATTTGCTGTTCAGTCCATGTTTCCAAAACACTAAAGTTTCATTACTTGGCTGCACTGGCTTGAATTACTTTAGTGGTACTTAGAATGTTTTTTTTCTTTTCCTTACCCTTTTCCTTACCCTGTAGGTCAATCTTATTTCCTTAAAAACTGCTTGAAATACCAGGTAATATTTGGTGAAGGATCTATAAAACCAAATTATCTATTATGAACTTCTAAACAACATATTAGAAGCTAATTGATTAAATCAAGATAGTAGTATGGAAACATCAAACAAATAGTTTACCCCACAGCACGATTAGTCTCGGGTAGGATAGAGCAAAAATATTTGCACTGCCCCCGTCCAGCGTCCAGTTTAGTTGTCTGTGGCAGGCTGATCAGGGCAGTCCTCACTTCTGGATCCAGCATTCTTGACCCGGCATCCTAGGCGCCTCTCATTTTTACTAGGACCCCCGACATCTAGTTTTGGGGTTTTGCTTTAGGTAAGTTTTACATTTACTACTACTAAAAGGGAGAGATGTTTTCTTTTCATAAGCAGTTATTAACCATGGCGACATGGATAGTGGAGAAATAATTTGAAAGTGTTTACCAAGAGGGAATGCTGAGGATTACTAAAACACTTCTAGAAGCAGAGCCTTGGCTCTTCATGGGCTCTCCGGTATTGCAGATGTCCCACTTTATAAGTAAATAAAATTAAACTGAATATCAGACATGGTCCATGAAAAGATATTTTTTTTAATTATGAAAGCCCTTCTAATACTCAATTTGTCTGACAAAGGGCACTTTTACCTCAGTCATAAACATCTACACTTATACATTTCATATTAGATGTGTGAAAGATTAAAACATTTGCAACATCATTAAATTGCTTCCCGTCCCTTAAAAATCAGCAAATTGAATGAGAAGAAACTTCTTATTTATAGATGCAACTTCAGAAAATGGCTGTACAATTGAATACCAGCTAAAGCCTCATTCAGTCTGTGATTTTTATTGTACGTAAAAACACAGATTGTTGTTTATTGGTGTCTTGGAACAGAGATTCATCAGTGTTTGGTCAGTTTTTCAGTTTTTTTACCATCAGTGTTATGTCAGGGATTTTCACATATATAAAAATAAATACATTGTAAATCTTCTCCTATGCAATACAAAGTTAATCACAGACAGCAAACTGATTGCACATGGCTACAATAATTGTGCTGTCCATGACTTTCATGGACCCATAGACTGTTATGGATAATTTTCATCCTTAACCTGTATCAAAAATGGATATGTCTGAATGATTTTTTGTATACCATTTGGACATGTGACTAGCCCAATAGAATATGATAAAGAGGTGTGATATCTGTGAGGAAAGTAAAGACAACATCTACATGACTGAAGGACGTCTGAATGAGACTTATGCTGATTTGTAAGGAAGCAGGAAGGTAAATCTGTGTCATAGTCAGTGCCATTTGTTTCAATACGTGGTGTATTATTGTTTTGCAACACCAGGGCGGCAGCATACAATTCACAGTGCAGCTCACGCACTGCAGCGCCAAAAACTTCCTGCTGTTCTAACTCAACATGCAGTAAGCTTGGCTTTATGAATCTGAAGGGAGAATATGTCTGCTTCAATCTGCAAGGCTGAGAGAATACTCAGTGTGTGCACATCCCTTTCTGCTGCTGTTTTACACTGGAATAAAGTGAAGAATTAATAAACCCTGCAGCAATATAAGGTCAGAGAAACAGCTCATAGAAAGTACATGTGTGTGCATGCATAATGTAATATGTGACTATATAAGTAAAAAAAATATATACAATACAGACCAAAAGTTTGGACACACCTTCTCATTTAAAGATTTTTCTGTATTTTCATGACTATGAAAATTGTACATTCACACTGAAGGCATCAAAACTATGAATTAACACATGTGGAATTATATACTTAACAAAAAAGTGTGAAACAACTGAAAATATGTCTTATATTCTAGGTTCTTCAAAGTAGCCACCTTTTGCTTGGATGACTGCTTTGCACACTCTTGGCATTCTCTTGATGAGCTTCAAGAGGTAGTCACCGGAAATGGTTTTCACTTCACAGGTGTGCCCTGTCAGGTTTAATAAGTGGGATTTCTTGCCTTATAAATGGGGTTGGGACCATCAGTTGTGTTGTGCAGAAGTCTGGTGGATACACAGCTGATTGTCCTACTGAATATACTGTTAGAATTTGTATTATGGCAAGAAAAAAGCAGCTAAGTAAAGAAAAATGAGTGGCCATCATTACTTTAAGAAATGAAAGTCAGTCAGTCGAAAAAATTGGGAAAACTGAAAGTGTCCCCAAGTGCAGTTGCAAAAACCATCAAGCGCTACAAAGAAACTGGCTCACATGAGGACCGCCACAGGAAAGGAAGACCAAGAGTCACCTCTGCTTCTGAGGATAAGTTAATCCGAGTCACCAGCCTCAGAAATCGCAGGTTAACAGTAGAGTTGAGCAACCCCCGTAGTGTTCGAGATCGGTTCGGTTCGTCGAACACCCGTATGTTCGTCGAACTGTTCGTCGAACTGTTTGTCGAACACAGTTAAAACCAATGGCAGGCAAACAAAAACACATAGAAACACATAGAAAACACATAGAAAACACTTCAAAGGTGTCCAAAAGCTGACAAACTGCTCAGAAGACACAACTAACACATGGAAAAGTGACAAGTACATATAGTCATGCGAAAAGAAAAGAGGTGGAGGAGTAAAAGGAGGGGGAGACACAGATATAGGCATGTCATGCCCTTCTAAAACCAAAAAAGTGCGAAGCCGACACGGCCAGTCCGTTCCTGCCCGTGCGACCTCTGTGTCGCCGGGTTTGTGCCAGAGCCACGGTGGACCCTGACGGCCAGCCCCCCTCTCCCAATACTGGTGCCTGTCCGCTGGTGGGTCGAGCCCCCCCGCGGTGGGGGGGGGGGTAACATCTGCAGAAGAAAGACCATCTTCCAGCCAAACTAAGATGTCTACTTCCTTTCGTGGACAATGTGATACGATCCCTTTCTTACGGACACGCCCATCGCTACAAATTCCAGATGAGGCACAAAAACAGCAGGTGCTTCAACGGATATCAAGTGCTCCTTCAAGTGGGCTCTACTCCACCTCAACTTCAACATCACAAATACTCCAGTCCTCAGAGGTGTTACCCCAATCGCACTTGCTTCCTCGCAGCTCCCAAGTCTCCAGCTGCCCGTCTGAGTATGGGGTAACACAGATGGTTGAGTCTGCACAGCTGTTTACTCATACTATAGCCTGGGAAACGGAGGTCTGCTCCAGAGCTTCTGTTAATCCAGACGAGGAAATGATCTGCACTGATGCCCAGAATCTTTATGAGTTGGATCCAGGACCAGATGAAGAAGGTTTTGAGCATAATGTAGACCCTCGTTTCCAAACTGTAACTCCTGTTGGTGGAGACAATGATGAAGACGATGATGAGACTCAAATACCTGATTGGAGCGACAACTTGACTTTTCGGTCAGGGCAGGAAGAGGTTGGCTCTGAGGACGACGGGTGTGATAACACACAGGGTGATGATGATGATGAGGTTGGAGATCCCACTTACTGTCAACCCACAGTCAGCCAGTCGATGAGGTAAGCAGAGGAGGTGGAGGAGGATGTGACTATCCCAGGGGATGGGGATGACTCTGTACCCGGGCCTTTGCCTGGCCTTTGGGATGTCGCGGTGGTTGGCTTCCGGGCCCCTACCCTGGGGTCACTCTTTAAAAGGGTGGATAATTGTTAATTTTATAAGACTTCGTAACGCCACCTGTGGTATCTGGTGAGAAGAACCAGCGATGCAGCAGTCCACTGAGGCCGGTGATAAGGCAGCTCGATGGTATAGCTCCCCACAGGTGGAGCTAGGCTTCAGAAAAGCGTATGCAGGGGGAATGCAGGACAGGCGAGACCCAGCTGGGTCAGAGCAAGAATGGGAACGGACACGGTAGTCACTTCAGTACCTTTTACTGGTGGAAATTCAGGCACATCCTGGAGCACTGTAGGGTGAAGGGTGCATATCAGGATCCTCCCCAATGAGGGGGTATAGGGCCTCCTGTTTCTTGCCTCTGCGTACTAAGTTTCTGACCTGCCTGGAGCTAGGCCTAACTTTGTCTCTGTCCTGCGCTGGCTGACCTTGTGGTAGGGCCTTGTCTTGGAGTTCACACTCCCAGTATGCGGGGCCTAAGCATCTCCTGGCTCTGTTACGTATCAGCACCTTAGCGATCCTGGGACTTGTAGTTCTCCAGGGATTCCATTTATGCCTTACTGGGTCATAGAGATCCCGGTAAGCTCGGATCCGGTGTCTGGTAAATGCTTTGGGGTGAGCTGGTTAAGCTCCTCTGCCCCCTATGTACTAACTCTCCACTCGCCTTCGGCCTAATCGGGCCTTCACTAGGCTATACACACTAACGGCAGCTTGCCGCGCTTCACCGATCTTATGGCGCCGCCACACCTTAAGCTCTAACTGGGCTCCCTGAATCTAGCTAGCAGGAGCCTTGTGCTCCACTGCTGAACTATTAATGAGTTCTCTAGACTAGACTGAGCTCCTCTGCAGACTGACTTCTCTTAGGCTTCTCTACTGCAGGAACTCTTCAGAGCAACTGAACTGCCTAGCTCCACCTTCCCTATTTATATCCCTAACGGGCTCCCTCTTCTGGTCTGAGGTGGAAGGTGGAGATGTGAGAATGTTTATGGGGGCCTCTTGTGGAGGATTCCGTCAATGCACTCTTCTAGGATCTGTGATACCAACCGCAGCTGGGCGTCACAGATGCTACTGACTAGTGTTGAGCCACCCCGTAGTGTTCGGGTTCGGTTCGTCGAACACCGGGATGTTCGAGGAACTGTTCGTCGAACTGTTCGTCGAACACCTTAGATCACCGTCGAACACCGTTAAAACCAATGGCAGGCAAACAAAAACACATAGAAACACATAGAAAACACCTTCAAAGGTGTCCAAAAGCTGACAAACTGCTCAGAAGACACTCTCTTTAAAAAAGCCGGCTGGCAAATTCAGCAGCGGCATACACCGGTACCCGACAATTTAGACAAGAAGGAATAGAGCATCACACATAGATTAGATAGATAGAAACATGTCAGTCACACATATAAGAAGCACAGTGACAGTGTTGGTTACTGCACTTGTCATTTAGTGTAAAGGATTTATTAAAAAAAATATTAGTGTTTTCATGCACCATCTCTTTAAAAAAGCCGGCCGGCAATTCAGCAGCGGTACCCGACAATTCAGAACAGAAAGAATAGAGCTTCACACATAGATTAGATAGATAGAAACATGTCAGTCACATATATAATAAGTACAGTGACAGTGTTGCTTACTGTACTTGTCATTTAGTGTAAAGGATTTATTTAAAAAAATAATAGTGTTTTCATGCACCGTCTCTTTAAAAAAGCCGGCCGGCAATTCAGCTGCAGTACCAGACAATTTAGAACAGAAAGATAGAGCATCACACATAGAGTAGATAGATAGAAACATGTCAGTCATATATATATTATAAGTACAGTGATAGTGTTGGTTACTGTACTTGTCATTTAGTGTTAAAATAAAGGATTTATTAAAAAAAAAATTAGCGTGGGGTTCCCCGTAATTTTAGTCTCTAGCGGAGGTTAAGCAGACGGCTGGGGCAGATGTTTGAAGCCTGGGAAGGGGGTAATACCCATGGAGCTTCCCAGGCTACTAATATCAGCCCCCAGCTGAATACCTAGCCTTTACTAGCTATTAAAATGGGGGACACCCCCCAAAAAAAATGACGTGGGGACCTCCCTATTTTAATAGCTAGCAAAGGCTAGGCAGACAGCTGGGGGCTGATATTAAAAGCTCAGGAAGGGTGCCATGAATATTGGCCCCCTCCCAGGCTAGAAACACCAGCCGTCAGCCGCCCCAGAAATGGCGCATCCATAGGATGCGCCAATTCTGGCACTTAGCCTCGCTCTTCCCACTGCCCTGTAGTGGTGGCAGTGGGGTAATAGGGCTGGGGTTGATGTCAGCTTATAATGCCAGCTGACATCAAGCCAGGTTAGTAATGGAGAGGCGTCTATAAGACACCCCCATTACTAACCCCATAGTGAAAGTTAAAAAAAACACAAACACCCAGAATAAAGTCCTTTAATTGAAATAAACACACAATTCTTTATTGTTCTAAATTAAACCATACTTACCGTCACGCCCATTCCAGCTGAAGCCAACGATCTCCCGCAATAAAAATAAAATAATAAACCAACATCATCCTTACCTTTCGATGGTTCCCAGGACAGCTTCAGCTCTGCTACATCGAGATGACAGGCTGGACCGCAGCAGAACGCAGCCATCCAGCCTGTCAACCCGCAGACACTGAGAAGAGCAGGCTTGCTTGCGCTCCTCAGTGTCTCGCTGTGACGGCATCCAGATGAGCCGAGGTCATGTCCAATGAACACGGCTCACCTCACGCACGTCACTGACAGCGTGGGAAAATTCTCCTGCGCTCAGCGCTTCAGCGTGGGAGAATTCTCACGCGGAAGCGCTGAGTGCAGGAGAATTTTCCCATGCTGTCAGTGACGTGCATGAGGTGAGCTGAGATCACTGGACATGAACTCACCTCATGCACGTCACTGACAGCGTGGGAAATTTCTCACGCTGAAGCGTTGAGTGCAGGAGAATTCTCCCACGCTGTCAGTGACGTGCATGAGGTGAGCTCATGTCCAATGAACTCAGCTCACCTCATGCACGTCACTGACAGTGTGGGAAAATTCTCCTGCACTCAGCGCTTCAGCATGAGAATTTTACCACGCTGTCAGTGACGTGCATGAGGTGAGCTCATGTCCAATGATCTCAGCTCACCTCATGCAAGTCACTTACAGCGTGGGAGAATTCTCACGCTGAAGCGCTGAGTGCAGGAGAATTTTCCCACGCTGTCAGTGACGTGCATGAGGTGAGCCGAGTTCATTGGACATGACCTCGGCTCATCTGGATGCCGTCACAGCGAGACACTGAGGAACGCAAGCAAGCCTGCACTTCTCAGTGTCTGCGGGATGACAGGCTGGATGGCAGCGTTCTGCTGCGGTCCAGCCTGTCATCTCGATGTAGCAGAGCTGAAGCTGTCATGGGAACCATGGAAGGGTAAGGATGATGTTGGTTTATTATTTTTCTTTTATTGCAGGAGATCGTTGGCTTCAGCTGGAATGGGCGTGATTGTAAGTATGGTTTAATTTAGAACAATAAAGAATTGTGTGTTTATTTCAATTAAAGGACTTTATTCTGGGTGTTGTGTTTTTTTTAAATGCTTTACTAGAAATTAATGGCGGTCATGTCTAATACTGGCGTGACCCCATGAATTTTGGGCTTAGGGCCAGCTGATAATACCAAGCTGGCCCTAACCCCTTTATTACCCAGTGAGCCACCGCACCAGGGCCCTGGATGAGTTGGGTACAGCGCCAGAAGATGGCGCTTCTATGAACGCGCCATTTTCCGGGGTGGCTGCGGACTGCAAGTTGCAGCGGGGGGGGCCCAGAAAGCTTGGGCCTCCCTGCGCTGCAGATTCCAGCCCCCAGCTGCCTAGTTGTACCTGGCTGGACACAAAAATAGGGCGAAGCCCCAGGTATTTTTTTTCTAATTATTTCATGAAATTCATGAAATAATTAAGATAAAAAGGCCTTCCCTATATTGTTGTGACCGGCCAGGTACAAATAGGCAGCTGGTGGTTGGGGGCAGCACGTTCCTGCCTGCTGTACCTGGCTGGACACAAATATAGTGCGAAGCCCCACTTCAATTTTTTTTAATTATTTCAGGAAATTTATGAAATAATTAATAAAAAAAAGGCCTTCCCTATATTGTTGTGTCCGGCCAGGTACAAATAGGCAGCTGGTGGTTGGGGGCAGCCCGTTCCTGCCTGCTGTACCTGGCTGGACACAAATATAGTGCGAAGCCCCACTTCAATTTTTTTAAATTATTTCAGGAAATTCATGAAATAATTAAAAAAAAATTGACGTGGGGCTTCGCACTATATTTGTGTCCAGTCAGGTGCAGCAGGCAGGAACGGGCTTCCCCCAACCACCAGCTGCCTATTTGTACCTGGCCGGACACAACAATATAGGGAAGGCCTTTTTTTTTTAAATTATTTCATGAAATAATTTAAAAAAAATTGACGTGGGGCTTCGCACTATATTTGTGTCCAGCCAGGTACAGCAGGCAGGAACGGGCTGCCCCCAACCACCAGCTGCCTATTTGTACCTGGCCGGACACAACAATATAGGGAAGCCCTTTTTTTTTTTAATTATTTCATGAAATAATTTAAAAAAAATTGACGTGGGGCTTCGCACTATATTTGTGTCCAGCCAGGTACAGCAGGCAGGAACGGGCTGCCCCCAACCAACAGCTGCCTATTTGTACCTGGCCGGACACAACAATATAGGGAAGCCCTTTTTTTCTTAATTATTTCATGAAATAATTTAAAGAAAATTGACGTGGGGATTCGCCCTGTTTTTGTGTCCAGCCAGGTACAACTAGGCAGCTGGGGGCTGGAATCCGCAGCGCAGGGAGGCCCAAGCTTTCTGGGCCACCCCCGCTGCAAATTGCAGTCCGCAGCCACCCCGGAAAATGGCGCGTTCATAGAAGCGCCATCTTATGGCGCTGTACCCAACTCATCCAGGGCCCTGATGCGGTGGCTCACTGGGTAATAAAGGGGTTAGGGCCAGCTTGGCATTATCAGCTGGCCCTAAGCCCGAAATTCATGGGGTCACGCCAATATTAGACATGACCACCATGAATTTCTAGTAAAGTATTTAAAAAAAACACAACACCCAGAACAAAAGTCCTTTAATTGAAATAAACACACAATTCTTTATTGTTCTAAATTAAACCATACTTACCATCACGCCCATTCCAGCTGAAGCCAACGATCTCCTGAAATAAAAGAAAAATAATAAAGCAACCTCATCCTTACCTTTCCATGGTTCCCATGACAGCTTCAGCTCTGCTACATCGAGATGACAGGCTGGACCGCAGCAGAACGCTGCCATCCAGCCTGTCATCCCGTAGACATTGAGAAGCGCAGGCTTGCTTGCGCTCCACAGTGTCTCTCTGTGAGGGCATCCAGATGAGCCGAGTTAATGTCCAATGAACTCGGCTCACCTAATGCACGTCACTGACAGCGTGGGAAAATTCTCATGCACTCAGCGCTTCAGCGTGGGAGAATTCCCCCGCTGAAGCGCTGAGTGCAGGAGAATTTTCCCACGCTGTCTGACGTGCATGAGGTGAGCTGAGTTCATTGGACATGAGCTCACCTCATGCACGTCACTGACAGTGTGGGAGAATTCTCCTGCACTCAGCGCTTCAGCGTGAGAATTTTCCCACGCTGTCAGTGACGTGCATGAGGTGAGCCGAGTTCATTGGACATGACCTCGGCTCATCTTTATGCCGTCACAGAGAGACGCTGAGGAGCGCAAGCAAGCCTGCGCTTCTCAGTGTCTGCGGGATGACAGGCTGGATGGCAGCTTTCTGCTGCGGTCCAGCCTGTCATCTCGATGTAGCAGAGCTGAAGCTGTCGTGGGAACCATGGAAAGGTAAGGATTATGTGGCTTTATTATTTTTCTTTTATTGCAGGGGATCGTTGGCTTCAGCTGGAATGGGCGTGATTGTAAGTATGGTTTAATTTAGAACAATAAAGAATTGTGTCTTTACTTCAATTAAACGACTTTATTCTGGGTGTTTGTGTTTTTTTTAACTTTGACTATGTGGTTAGTAATGGGGGTGTCTTATAGACGCCTCTCCATTACTAACCTGGGCTTGATGTCAGCTGGCATTATAAGCTGACATCAACCCCAGCCCTATTACCCCACTGCCACCGCTACAGGGCAGTGGGAAGAGCGAGGCTAAGTGCCAGAATTGGCGCATCCTATGGATGCGCCATTTCTGGGGCGGCTGACGGCTGGTGTTTCTAGCCTGGGAGGGGGCCAATATTCATGGCACCCTTCCTGGGCTATTAATAACAGCCCCCAGCTGTCTGCCTAGCCTTTGCTAGCTATTAAAATAGGGGGGACCCCACGTCAATTTTTTGGGGGGTCCCCCATTTTAATAGCTAGTAATGGCTAGGCATTCAGCTGGGGGCTGATATTAGTAGCCTGGGAAGCTCCGTGGGTATTACCCCTTCCCAGGCTTCAAACATCGCCCCAGCTGTCAGTTTAATCTCCGCTAGAGCCTAAAATTATGGGGAACCCCACGCCAATTTTTTTTTAAATAAATCCTTTATTTTAACACTAAATGACAAGTACAGTAATCAACACTGTCACTGTACTTCATATATATGTGACTGACATGTTTCTATCTATCTAATCTATGTGTGATTCTCTATTCCTTCCATTCTAAATTGTCGGTACCGCTGCTGAATTGCCGGCCGGCTTTTTTAAAGAGACGGTGCATGAAAACACTAATATTTTTTTTTAATAAATCCTTTACACTAAATGGCAAGTACAGTAATCAACACTGTCACTGTACTTCTTATATATGTGACTGACATGTTTCTATATATCTAATCTATGTGTGATGCTCTATTCTTTCGGTTCTAAATTGTCGGGTACCGGTGTATGCCGCTGCTGAATTGCCGGCTTTTCATGTTTCACTGTGAGCACAGTTCCCATCGATTTGGGCAATCACTCTAATGCCACAACCACCATGGCTGTGGCATTACAGTGAGTGGCAGACAATCCCTGCATTATTGGTGCTCTAAATAGCGCCAGACATGCAGGACACGCTTTTGGTGCACGAACAGTTATCGAACATAACCTCGAACAGCCGAATTTTTTGCAAATCGTTCGGGTTCGTCGAACAACTCGAACACCGCCCAAAACAGCTCGAATTTGAGATTGGTGAACAGTTCTAGTCGAACACCGCTCATCTCTACTATTGACGAAGAGGTTAGGTTGCGCCTTCCTGGACACAGACGGAGTACTGGAAGCAAGTCAACAACTGCATCCTCAACCACAACTCTGCCTCTGACCACAAGTCGTGGTGGCTCTTCAGGTCACATGGGCTCTAAGCCTTGCATAGGCTGGACATTTTTTCAGATCAATAAGGATGACCCAACTCATGCTCTCTGTAATATTTGTCACCAAAAGCTAAGTAGAGGCCAAAAAATCCATAGTTTGAGTACTTCATGCATGAACCGTCACATGGATATGAAGCATAAGTTGCAGTGGGAAGCTCACTGTGCTACAATGCGGCCTAGCGGGCCGGACCAACTACCATCTGCCCCATCTTCTGCATCCGCAGAATCTTCATCCTCTGTGACTGGGGGGACAGCAGTCACACATCTTTTTGGACGCAGACCTGCCACCTCTTTACCCGCAACAGCCAGTGTGATTGGCAGGTCATCATTTCATTTGGAAGTGGAAACACCAGCTGGTGTTGAGCGCTCTCCGACATCGAGAGCACCACCTTTGGATCAAGGCAACCTAACTTTTCCGCCTGCATCTTCCTCACAGACCGGCAGTTTGCCTGGGACACCCTACTCTACCCCGTCTAAGCACAACAGCCAGCCCTCGGTCCCTCAGATGTGGACAAGTAAAAGACCATTTCCTCCTAGCCATGACAAAGCTAAGAGGTTGAATTTCACCATCTGCAAGCTGTTGGCTACAGAAATGCTGCCTTTCCACCTTGTGGGCACAAAGGATTTTCGAGACCTTATGTCCGTTGCAGTGCCCCAGTACTAGATGCCCAGTCGGCACTACTTCTCAAAGAAAGGTGTGCCTGCGCTACACCAGCATGTCGCACACAACATCACCGCTTCTTTGAGAAACTCTGTGTGTGACAGGGTGCATTTCACCACAGACACTTGGACGAGTAGGCATGGACAGGCGCGTTACATGTCGCTGACTGGGCACTGGGTAACTATGGTGACAGCAGGACAAGGGGCTGCTGTCCAAGTCTTGCCATCCCCACGAGTTTTGCGTCAATCCTCTTTATCTAGAAGTTCCTCCACTGCTTATGCCTCCTCAACCTCCTCTCAGTCCTTCACCTGCACCCAAAGCCTGTCTGGTAATGCCACCCGCTTTCTAACTGCGCAGAAGGGATCCTGCACACCTCCTTACTATGCTGGCAGCAGGGCTCAACGGCATCAGGCGATGTTTACTTTGAAATGTCTGGGAAATGTGAGTCACACAGCTGAGGAGCTGTGGTCAGCTCTGGAGACCCAGTTCATGAATGGTTGTCTCCACTGGACCTGCAATCAGGGAAGGCCGTGTGAGACAATGCTGCAAACCTGGGTGCGGCCCTTCGCCGGGGCAATGTCACACACGTGCCTTGTATGGCTCACGTGTTGAACCTGGCTGTCCAGAAATTTTTAGCCCACTATCCCGGACAAGATGGCCTTCTGCAAAGGGCACGGTCGCTGTGTGCTCACTTCCACCATTCGCATCCCGCAGCTCAACGACTTACATCTCTACAGAAGTCGTTGGGCCTGCCAGTTCAACGGCTGAAATGCGATGTTCCGACACAGTGGAATTCAACTCTGCACATGTTGCAGCGACTGTGGCAGCACCGACAAGCCCTGGTGCAATACGTTCTGACGTATAGCCTGGGCCAACGAGATCCAGAGGTGGGGCAAATCACGCTGCAGGAGTGGCCTCAAATCAGGGACCTATGAAGTTAACGCGCCTCCTGGGCCATGGGGTACCCAGAGCCGGGCCATGGGGTACCCGGAGCCGGGCCGGTAGAAGCTGGGGGTTGTAGTCACTGTGGCGGTGACCCGGTACGTGACCCAGGGTGGTCAATCCAAGGGTAATTTGTATATATGGGTTTTATAATGTCCGACTACGCCACCCGTGGAGTGCGGCCAAAGGGGCCGCCGCTGCGGAACAGTCCTCTGAAGCTGGTGGTTTTTCAGCAATGGTATTATTACTCCCCACAGGAAGAGAGTAGCTTCAGGGCAGTGTGGGTGGATGATGGTGGTTGAAGTGCAGGGAGTCAGTAATGAACACAGAGTCCGTGTGTTGCAGTCCCAAGATCTTTACTCACAGTTGTTGCAGTCTAGATTACAGGTACCAGAGCAATCTGCCCCGTCGTGCTGTGCGTACTCAGTGAGGGGCTCAGTCCACCCCCATATAGCTCCGGAGTACTTAGCAGGACCCCCTTCTGTGTGTCCTTTCTCTGGCCTTCTCCCTGCACCTCACACACAGTGACACTTCTATCTAGTATCCTCGGGCCTTGGCGGGCGACGTGTGTTCCGTCCCCTGGGTCCTATGTGGCTACCTTCTTAGTGAGACTGGTGTGGACTTTGGCCTGCAGTACATGAAATGCTGCAGCCTCCGGATTCTAGTTGAGCCTTGCTGTTTCTCCGCTAGTTGAGGGACCATTTCCCCTTATCTGGCCTGACCCCTATACCTCCTGGTAGCAGCAGGCGTACGGGTGGCCTTCTGCATGGCCCGTACCCCTAGGGTCCCTTCGGTTCCTGGAGCCTTCCTGCTCCCACTCCTCTCTTCTCTCCTTCAGTCCTGGGCCTCCCAGGCTAGGCCCGCCTCCGAAGCTGAGCTCATGCAGAGCCTCTGCTCCTGTCACTTCTCCTCCTCTGACTGGCTTGCTCTTTCTAAGATGGCTTCCTATTTATACTCTCCCTGTCATGTGCTCACCTAAGCTGCTTTCTCCACCCACACCCACTACATAGGACCGTCCCGCCAGCTAGGGACCTGGGACTGTGCTCTCCCATAGGAGCAATCTCACCCTACCCCCACTGCGGGTATGTGTTGGATGCAAGTGTTAGGGTCCCGAGCCATACTCCTTCCTTACCTGAGGGTGAGATACCACACCTCTGGGTGAGATGCAGTGCCTCTGTGGCGACTGAACCCTCAGGGGCGCCACACACCCTTCTGCACTGTTTTGAAATGGTGACGAAGATGTTTAGTGCTGACAACGATGCCATTATCAGCATGACTATTCCGGTGATTTACATGCTGGAGCACACGTTAAACAGAATTCAGAGTCAGGTGGTGGGACAAGAGGAGGTGGAGGAAGTAGAGGAGGAGTCGTATGCTGAAGGGATAACATCTCCAAGGTCCAGACGGTCGGCAGCACCAAGGCGGCAGGCATGGGAGGGTGGGGGAGAGGGATTAACCAGTGCACATGGTAGCAGCCAAACTGTTGAGGAAGGTGCAGGAGCCGAGGAAGAAGTGGAGGATGAACTGGCGATGGGCATGGAAGACTCATCAGGTGAGAGAGACCTTGATCACATTTCTGTTGTGTGAGGTTGGGGGGAGAGGGCAGAGGAAGGAAGCATGATTCTTACCTCGCTACCAACACAACAAGGACTTGGTCCTCCTGGATGCTCAGGACACATGAGTGCCTTCTTGCTGCACTACCTGCAACATGACCCTTGGATTGTCAGAATTCGAAGTAATCTCGACTACTGGGTTGCCAGTGCCACACTCTTAGATCCCGGGTACAAAAGTAAATTTGCCGAAATAATTCCTGCCATAGAAAGGGATTCACGCATGCAGGAGTATCAGCAGAGGCTGTTGCGGAATCTTACATGTGCTTTTCCGCAAAACACCAGTGGTGCATGTAGTGAATCTCACAGTTCTAACTTGCAAACCGTGGGACTGTCGAGTCTTCATGACTCAAACCATAACAGTAACACAGTATCTGCTGGTAACAGCAATTTTGTGGAATCGTTTCACCACTTTTTTATACCATCCTTTGCAAGGCCACAGGAGACAAGAAGTCTGACACATAGTCAACGCCTAGAGAGGATGGTACAGGAGTATCTCCAAGAGAACATCGAAGCTATGACTGTGTCACTGGACCCTTGTTCATTTTGGGATTCCAATCTGGAAAAATGTCTGGAGCTCGCCACTCACGACTTGGAGATCTTGTCATGCCCTGCAGCCAGCGTTCTCTCTGAATGTGTGTTCAGCGCTGCTGGTGGTGTGCTGACAGATAAGCGCACGCGGCTGTCCACTGAGAATGTAGACAGACTCACGTTCATAAAGATGAACAAATCATGGATCCGCAAGGACTTTTCTACCCCTGTCTCATCCTGGGGAGAATAAAAGCTTGAGGATTTGGTAAAATCACCTCACCAACCGTTTTAAGCAACTCTGGGTCAATTGATGCCACTTAAGTGGTGTCTGTGCCACAATTTTTGGAAAAAATGGAGACTCTTTTTGGAGTCCCCTTGCTGTGTTTTACATGACGTTGGCATCGTCAATTCCAGGTGGGTTGGGGCGCCCCCCCCTTTTAACTGTAAGAAACTACATACACTATGGCTTGGGGTAACACAGATGGTTGAGTCTGGAGAGCTGTTTACTCAGAGGTCTGCTCCAAAGCTTCAGTGTCTGCTAGTCAGCGTACAATTTTTAACTGCATCTAGCCTAGGCAATACTTTGGGCATAGTAGCCCAGCTGCGAAGCAAGCTGCACCGCCTGTGTATCTAATAAGAATTTTTAAATGCATATAGCCTAGGCAGACTGTGGGGACCTCCAACCAAACCCAGACGCTCAGCCCCCCTACCGCCCCCCTTTCCTTGACAATACAATAATGTAACTTTTACAACTGGATGGGTGAGGACTGGTCACAGCTTTATTAACTCTTTATACTCATTCCATTAGAAAGGCATTTTATTTCTAAAATAATTCAGCTTGTTGCAGCATGCCCTGGGTCTCCACACCGGCAAGTTGGCCAACAAGTGTAACTCTTCAACATGTCCTTTCTATTTCCAGGCCACAGAGGATCCTGTGTACTCGTATGCAGGACTCTGACCCCCATCCATCACTCTTAACGCTTGTTCCACTCTGTCCTGGAGTCCCGACAGGAATATGTTCAGTCCAATATCCATTAAGTAAACACCGTCGGGCCGTATGAGGCCTGCTTTATCTCCTTCCAGTTGTCAGTGTTGTATCACTACACCGCCTCTGTCTCTTCTAAATTTTGCCATCCGAATATTTATTACCCGCCTTGTCCGTTCGATGGCTGTGATGTCTCGCGCACCTTGCCATACCGCTAACGGCACAATCTCTGACCATACTATAGTTAGTTTTGTGAAAAATTCTCTGAAGCTCTCAGTGTCTAGTTTCATTATTGCCATTAGTTATGCGCTCTTGTGATGACCTAGGTCGTTTCCCCCGGCCTGTATAACTAAGATGACCGGACCTCTTGTATCTCTCCCTACCTTGATTACCTCCTTGAGTACCTGTGGCCATAGCAGACCTCTAATACCTCTCCAGTTGAAATATGTGTTATGAAACTCTAATTTCCTCCTTTCGCCCTTTTTTCTGCCCAATAAATGTACGAGTGGCCTGTCACCCACACTGTTGGCTTAGCGTCACCTGTAAAAGAAACAAACCACGTTAGGATAACAAGTCCGGTCTTATGTATCTCGCCAAACATGTGGATCGCCATCTCCCTATCCTCTGAACTTCCGTTTCTGACAGTCCTGCTCTTGCTGCTTCCGTGGCCGCGCCTATGCGAAATGAGTGTGTCCCGTAATCTTTGGGGTGGTTCCCTGCCGATGTTAGGCATTTATTAAATATAGCTTGGAACTGGTATCTTGATAATGGCATTCCATCATTGTGTGATAGGAAGAAATTACTTTGTGATCTGATGGTTATATACTGTATGTTTTTACTATTGTTACCCGACTCAGTGTACCGTTTGTGGGTTGTAGAAGTACCCAAGTGCCCTTGCCAGCTGGAACCGTTTTCGATTGGCCTATGCGTAGACGTATTGCATTATTGGCTATGACTACATCCTGGTGTAATAAGCCTCCACTCGTGGTAATTTTGAATTGAGGGACTAATTCGCTTATGCATAGCGCCCCGAACAAGGCGATCGCAAATGCAGTAGACAGTAGTCTTGCTTCAAATTGTGAGTGTCATGTTAATGGTGTTAGGGATATGATGTGAGAAATCAGTTTTAGTGACCCGGGACGGGACGTCTATACTCCTGACTTGGCTGACCCCTTTTCCACCCTTTTATGGATTGTCTGATGATGAATCTCTTTGTCACATCTCCCCAATTCAGTAGTTGGAAGTGAAATGCTACTCCGGTCAGACACCGCTGCGGTGATGCCCCTGATATTTCCCACATCATTAGCTGGTGGAGAAATTCTATGGTGACTTGTAATCTGGCTTGTTCACATTGGTCAACCCGTCTGCCTGCTACTAGTCGTGTCCACTCTTCCCATGCCTTACCGTATGCTTGCCACGTCGATGGGGCAACTGACGCTCTGATTAATGGCATCAACTATTCGCCACTAGATCCCATAGGCAGGGTGGGCAACTGTTGCCCGATGGGTGGGCGTTGGGGAGGAGCTCTGTGAAAATCTGCCAATTGAATTGTGATAAAGCGTTAGCAGCAGCTTTAGACCCCTCAGCATCATGGCTAGCGCGGACCTATACATTGTGTTTTAGGCACAGGAATGCTAGCTGGCGTAGTAGGCCTAGCACTGGGAGAGACGATGATGCCATCTTTTTAATGCAGTACACTAGGCTGGTGTTTTTTGTTATGAAGCGTATATTTTTGTTAGCCAGGCGCGCGCCCCATATTTCTTTTGCTACCACTATTGGGAAGAAAAATTATTTTCCGGGCTAGATGCAGCTAAAAATTATTATTAATTTCAAAGCTGGTGGACCTTAGTATAGATGGCCTAATAGAATCAGTACCACACACTGCTAATATGCCCAAAATTATTTTACAGGCAAGATGCAGCTAAAAATTATTATCAATTTCAAAGCTGGTGGAGCTTGGTATAGATGGCCTAATACAATGAGTACCACACGGTGCTCCTATGCCCAAAATTATTTTCCAGGCAAGATGCAGCTAGAAATTATTATTAATTTCAAACCTGGTGGAGCTTGGTGTAGATGGCCTAATACAATGAGTACCACACACTGCTACTATGCCCAAAATTATTTTCCAGGCAAGATGCAGTTAAAATTATTAGTAATTTGAAAGCTGGTGGAGCTTAGTATAGATGGCCTAATAGAATGAGTACCACACACTGCTAATATGCCCAAAATTATTTTACAGGCAAGATGCAGCTAAAAATTATTATTAATTTCTAACCTGGTGGAGCTTGGTATAGATTGCCTAATACTATGAGTACCACACACTGCTACTATGCCCAAAATTATTTTCCAGACAAGATGCAGCTAAAAATTATTAATAATTTGAATGCTGGTGGAGCTTAGTATAGATGGACGAAGAATAAGTCCCACACACTGCAACAAGCCCAAAATTATTTTCCGAGCTAGATGCAGTTAAAAATTATTTGCAATTTGCAAGCTGGAGGAGCTTAGTATAGATGGACTAAGAATAAGTCCCACACAATGCTACAAGCCCAAAATTATTTTCTGAGCTAGATACAGATAAAAAATATTTGTAATTTGCAAGCTGGTGGAGCTTAGTATAGATGGACTAAGATTAAGTCCCACACACTGCTACAAGCCCAAAATTATTTTCCGAGCTAGATGCAGATTAAAATTATTTGTAATTTGCAAGCTAGGGGAGCTTAGTATAGATGGACTAAGATTAAGTCCCACACACTGCTACAAGCCCAAAATTATTTTCCGAGCTAGATGCAGATAAAAATTATTAGTAATTTGCAAGCTGGTGGAGCTTAGTATAGATGGCCTAATAGAATGATGCTATGCCCAAAAGGTTTTACTTGGCTAGGTGCAGTTAAAAAAATTGTATTCTATACACAGGTGGTGTAGCTTGCAACACAGATACGCTACTCCACTGACTAACACACACTGCAAGAGGCCAAAAAGGATTTGCTTAGCTAGATTTAGCCAAATGCTGTGAAAAACTCTTGGCACAGACCTGCCTGGCAAAAAGTCCAAGGAAATGCTGTAACCTAGTCCTCAAAAGGACTGCAATTACAATTAGCCCCTACTCCCAACCTATCTATTTAAGAACACAGACCTGCCTTTTAAAAGTCATAGGAAATGCTGGAACCTAGTCCTCAAAAGGACTGCAATCACAACTATTCCCTACTTCCAAGCTATCTGTATATTTCTGAGAAAATTGGCTTGAAATTAACACTGAAAGTATAGCGCACTCAGCAACAGCGGTGCCGTCTAACCCGCAGCTGCAGCAGTGAGAAAATGGCGGTGACGGGGAAAATGGCTGGGTCTTATAGGGCAAGGACATGTGACATACACAGCCAATGACACATGCCCTTGCTTGTGTGAAAAAAAGCAGTTCGCTCCGTGTGTGCGCTGCTGATAGGCTGACAGACTGCACCTCCCCACTGTAAATGCGGGAAAGAGAAAAAAAATGGAGATCTTCATTATTTATGCAGAGATCCATCCCCTGCCCCTCCCCCCGCCCCACTGTACACTCAAACTGTGTATTAACATTGATTATCAGCATCACTGTGAAAAAATCCAGTAATGATTTTTGTGCACGAACAGTTATCGAACATAGCCTCGAACAGCCGGATTTTTTTCAAATCGTTCATGTTCGCCGAACGGCTCGAACACCGCTCAAAACAGCTCGAATTTGAGATTGGCCAACAGTTCGAGTCGAACACCGCTCATCTCTAGTTAACAGCAGTTCAGATTAGAGACAAGGTCAATGCCACACAGAGTTCTAGCAGCAGACACATCTCTTCAACAACTGTTAAGAGGAGACATTGTGCAGCAGGCCTTCATGGTAAAATAGCTGCTAGGAAACCACTGCTAAGGACAGGCAACAAGCAGAAGAGACTTGTTTGGGCTAAAGAACACAAGGAATGGACATTAGACCAGTGGAATTCTGTGCTTTGGTCTGATGAGTCCAAATTTGAGATCTTTTGGTTCCAACCACCGTGTCTTTGCGTGACGCAGAAAAGGTGAACGGATGGACTCTACATGCCTGGTTCCCACCGTGAAGCATGGAGGAGGAGGTGTGATGGTGTGGGGGTGCTTTGCTGGTGACACTGTTGGGGATTTATTCAAAATTCAAGGCATACTGAACTAGCATGAAAAAATGAAAGAAAAAAGAAAGGCGACAACAAAGCCCCAAATAAGCAAAGAAAAAATATATAATTTTACTGAATACACAAGTCAAAAAGGTAATACATGAACGAGCTTAAAGGCACAGGGTGCCACATATGTGATAAAAAACCAAGGACACCAAAAGACCCCCCCCACACACAATAACCCAATATAGACAACAATTAGAGGCATGTTCCCTTGCGATGCCCCCTGTACTCATATTACTATATCCTTATGTCTGCAGACTAGTATTCCATGATTGATTGATATGATTATGCGGGCGTTTCTGTGGTATATTCTTTATATACTGAACTAGCATGGCTACCACAGCATCTTGCAGCGACATTCTTATCCATCTGGTTTGAGTTTAGTTGGACCATCATTTATTTTTCAACATGACAATGACCCCAAACACACCTCCAGGCTGTATAAGGTATATTTGACCAAGAGGGAGAGTGATGGGGTGCTACACCAGATGACCTGGCCTCCACAGTCACCAGACCTGAACCCAATCGAGATGGTTTGGGGTGAGCTGGACCGCAGAGTGAAGGCAAAAGGGCCAACAAGTGCTAAGCATCTCTGGGAACTCCTTCAAGATTGTTGGAAGACCATTTCCGGTGACTACCTCTTGAAGCTCATCAAGAGAATGCCAAGAGTGTGCAAAGCAGTCATCCAAGCAAAAGGTGGCTACTTTGAAGAACCTAGAATATAAGACATATTTTCAGTTGTTTCACACTTTTTTGTTAAGTATATAATTCCACATGTGTTAATTCATAGTTTTTATGCCTTAAGAGTGAATGTACAATTTTCATAGTCATGAAAATACAGAGAAATCTTTAAATGAGAATGTGTGTCCAAACTCTTGGTCTTTACTGTATATATATATATATATACTGTATGTATATATACAGTATACTAGCTATTGAACCCGTTCCATGCCCGGGTGGCAAGCATTTTTATTGGTATGTGGTCCCCCATCTTGTTATGTGCTGTCCCCATCCTGTTATTTGCTGTCCCCATCCTGCGCCCCCGTCCTGTTATGTGCTGTCACCACCCTGGTATTTGTGCTACCCAATCCTGTTCCCCCATCCTGTTATGTGCTGTCCCCTTTTTATCCTGGTATGCATGGCACTCCTCATCCCCAATCCTGGTATGCATGGCACTCCTCAACCCCAATCCTGGTATGTATGGCACCCCTCATCCCCAATGTTGGTATGCATGGCCCATCATCCCTATCCTGGTATGCATGGTAACCCTTCATCCCTATCCTGGTATGCATTATACCCCCTCATCCCTATCCTGGTATGCATGGTACTCCTCATCCCCAATCCTGGTATGCATGGCACCCCTCATCCCCAATCCTGGTATTCATGGCACCCCTCATCCCAATACTGGTATGCATGCACCCCATCCCTTATTCTGGTATGCATGACCCCCTCATCCCCAATCCTTTTATGCATGGTACCCCTCATCTCAAATCTGGTATGCATGGCACCCCTCATATCAATCCTGGTATGCATGGCACCCCATCCCTTATTCTGGTATGCATGACCCCCTCATCCCCAATCCTTTTATGCATGGTATCCCTCATCCCAAATCTGGTATGCATGGTACCCCTCATCCCAATACTGGTATGCATGGCACCCCATCCCTTATTCTGGTATGCATGACCCCCTCATCCCCAATCCTTTTATGCATGGTACCCTCATCCCAAATCTGGTATGCATGGCACCCCTCATATCAATCCTGGTATGCATTGCTCCCTCATCCCCAATCCTGGTATGCATAGAACACCTCATCCCCATCCTGGTTTGCATGGCACCCCTCATCCCCATCCTTGTTTGCTTGTCACCCCTCATCCCCCAATCCTGGTATGCATGGCACCCCTCATCCCCCAATACTGGTATGCATGGCACCACATCCCTCATCCTGGTATGTATGGTACCCCTCATCCCAAATCCTAGTAGGCAAGGCACCCCTCATCCCCAATCCTGGTATGTATGGTACCCCTCATCCCCAATTCTGGTATGTATGGTACACCTCATCCCCAATTCTGGTATGTATGGTACCCCTCATCCCTATTCTGGTATGCATGGTACCCCTCATTACCAATCCTGGTATGTATGGTACCCCTCATCCCTATCCTGGTATGTATGGTACCCCTCATCCCTATCCTGGTATGCATGGCACCCCTCATCCCAATCCTGGTATACATGGCACCCATCATCCCCCAATCCTGGTATGCATGGCACCCATCATCCCCCAATCCTGGTATGCATGGCACCCCTCATCCCCAATCCTGGTATGCATGGGACCCCTCATCCCCAATCCTGGTATGTATGGTACCCCATCCCTCATCCTGGTATGCATGGTACTCCCTCATCCCTATTCTGGTATGTATGGTGCCCCTCATCCCTATCCTGGTATGCATGGTAACCCTCATCCCCAATCCTGGTATGCATGGTGCCCCATCCCTCATCCTGGAATGCAGGGTACCCCCTCATCCCTATCCTGGTAAGCATGATACCCCATCCCTCATCCTGGTATGCATGGTACCCCTCATCCCCAATCCTGGTATGCATGGTACTCCATCCCTCATCCTGGTATGCATGGTACCCCTCATCCCTATCACTCTTCACACACAAAAAAATAAACACTTATACTCACCTTTCTTCCCTTGCTGTTGGAGGAGTGTGGTGCCAGAGTACGTGTGTGCCCATACTGCGCTGTCCGGCGCCATTTTGCTGAAGACACACTGCAAATGTGTCTTCAGTAAAATGGCGCCGGATAGAGCGCTATGCACATGCGCCGATTCCGATGCCGCACTCCTGCCCCGGTCTCCGGTCAGAACAGAGGCGCCGTGGCAGCACTCCTCCGGGTTAGGTAAGTATGTAAGTATGGTGCCGGAGATCTCGGTATGCGTTCATTGCCAACGCATACCGCGATCTCCAGCGACATATACTCCTCTTACCTGTAATGGCTCGATGTGTTCTTCTGTCTGGAGCCAGACTGTAATGGGTGTGTCGCCACGAAGATCGTCGCGACTACACAGCCTGACTTCTCGCAGCTGAGTTTTTGGTGCTTTGTGTTTTTTGGTTGTGAGGGAGTTAATTCTCTCTCTCTGTGCTTGACGAGACTCAGCCACGCCCAGCTGCAGTTAATGCTGCAGTATTGGGATTCCTTCAAATACCTGCTGGTCTGATAGGGAAGTTGTCTGTGAAAGCATTTCTTGCAGACCTTCAGAGTGGATCGTTGTTTGGTGGAGTTCGGAGCGAGGAGTATGCGGTGTGGTTTGTTCCCTTCCTCCCTTTATCATTTATCTCCTAACCTGTTGTTGTTCCCTCTGTAATTGTGGTGTTAGTTTTTGTATGCAAGGTGGTTTTTGGTTTTCCCCGTGTACTGTCTCGTTTGTCTAGTACTGTGTTTTGGGCATTTTCTATCCTGTTCCCCATTGTTGCGATCGGGGTCCTTCTCAGGACTAGATCACTTAGGTTCAGGGATATTCAGGAGTTTAGGGTTACGCTGGCGGCCTCGACCTATCTACCATTAACAGTACCTCCAGGTTGAGGGATTAGTCAGGGCCCCCGTCTAGGGTCAGCTCAGGCCCCTGACCCCCCTGTACGCTGAGACAGCGTGACACAGACAGTGCAGTCTATAAAGGCTTCGGACAGAGGGACACATCTATGATTATATTATAGATATATGTATACATATACAGGTGCATCTCACAAAATTAGAATATCATCAAAAAGTGAATTTATTTCAGTTCTTCAATACAAAAAGTGAAACTCATATATTATATAGAGTCATTACAAACAGAGTGATCTATTTCAAAGGTTTATTTCTGTTAATGTTGATGATTATTTCTTACAGCCAATGAAAACACAAAAGTCATTATCTCAGTAAATTAGAATACTTTATAACAACAGCTTGAAAAATGTTTTTAAAATCCGTGTCAGTAGGTCAGGGAGTTGAGCTTCACTCTATCCTCAACCCGAAAAGGTCCCACAAGTTCATCTTTGATGATACCAGCCCATACCAGTACCCCACCTCCACCTTGCTGGCGTCTGAGTCGGAGTGGAGCTCTCTGCCCTTTACTGATCCAGCCTCTGGCCCATCCATCTGGCCCATCAAGAGTCACTCTCATTTCATCAGTCCATAAAACCTTTGAAAAATCTGTCTTAAGATATTTCTTGGCCCATTCTTGACGTTTTATCTTATGTTTCTTGTTCAAAGCTGGTCATTTTTCAGCCTTCCTTACCTTGGCCATATCCCTGAGTATCGCACACCTTGTGCTTTTTGATAATCCAGTAACGTTGCAGCTCTGAAATATGGCAAAACTGGTGGCGAATGGCATCTTGGCAGCTTCACGCTTGATTTTCCTCAATTCATGGACAGTTAATTTGCGCCTTTTTTTGGCCAACACGCTTCTTGCGACCCTGTTGGCTATTTGCCATGAAACGCTTGATTGTTCGGTGATCACGCTTCAAAAGTTTGGAAATTTCAAGACTGCTGCATCCCTCTGCAAGACATCTCACAATTTTGGACTTTTCAGAGCCCGCCTTCTGATTTGAGGTCCACAGCATGTCCATTATTTGTGCGTTTCTGCATGCGGATTTGAGGTCACAATGCATTTGAAAGATGCAAGTCAAATGCGCATGTAAAAACGCTGCAAAAACGCGTCAAAAACGCGTGAAAAATCCGCAAGCGTTTTTACTGCCAAGAACATGCAGAAACGGAAATTTTCTGCTTCAATTCTGCATCGTAGGCACATAGCCTAACTGCTGGTGCCAGCACCATGTCGGTGACGAGTCTCCCATTGCATGTGTGACATTATTTTGTTCCCTTCATTTGGGATTGTATATTTACCAATTACCATTCCATCAGTGATCTTTGATGCTTTCTCTTTTATGGATTTTATTTTGATTTTCATTCTTGTTGTAGTGTCTCTATGGTAACGGAGGTTGGACCAACAGCAGGAATCAAGGGTAGTGGACCATGTCTGTTTAACCATACATATCTGTGTTGTGTTATTTGATTATGTACTTTTTTTCTTGGCTTGACAAAGGTTCTGTGTGGCCCAAACGTTGCTAATTTTCCTGCGTGTACACTGATGTCAATGAAAATAATTTTTGGGAAAGAAAAACTCCCTGTGCCTTGGATTTTTGTACTACCTGCAATGTTTACAACCTAGTGGAGGGGCTGTATCAAGTCTGCATGGGACACGGAGTGGTGCATGGGATACAACTTGTATTGATTATTTGGTCACTGGGGATAAAGATGCACAGTCAAAAATAATATGAGGGTGTTCTATTAGTAAGCAATATGAATTTCAACAACCAAGAGAAAAAGCGCATACAATAACAATGGGCACACCTTCATATACATAACAGATTTTATCAAATACAAAGTGGCATGTATTAAAAACAATTAAAATCAAAATGTCCACAACACTGACATCCTATGATTACAGAAGCCCACAAAATTATATATCAAGTATGGATATAAAATACAAGAAAATATATATTAAATTAATAAATATATGCGGGTATACCAGGGCAATATTAATCTGGGATACTGGGAGTTAATAAATCAATATGTGATGTACAGTATATGATGCCCCTTGCAAAGCTATAACTCAAGTATTATTTAAATAAAGTGCAATTGCATATTACATGAGGAAATGAAAAAGTGATATACAATTGCTATATGAAGGCACAAAGAATGGTATATACAACTAGCTATTCAACCCGTTCTACGCTCAGGTGGTGAGCATTTTTATTGGTACAATTTTTTTAAGACCCTATGTCTGCAAATTCGCATATACGGAGTCTTCAATAAAATGGCTCCGGAGATTGCGGTATGTGCACGAGCTGACTCCAGTGCAATTTTATTAACATAATGTACTACAACATCAACATAGCAGTGCACACGCACCGGCAATAAGGATAATGGCAATGGACAGTGTGTGCGCACTGCTATGTTGACATTGTAGTACATTACTTCACTAAAATGCCGCCGGAGTCAGCACATGTACAGTGGGTACGGAAAGTATTCCGACCCCTTTAAACTTTTCACTCTTTGTTTCATTGCAGCCATTTGGTAAATTCTAAAAAGTTCATTTTTTTTTCATTAAAGTACACTCTGCACCTCATTTTGACTGAAAAAAAACAGAAATGTAGAATTTTTTGCAAATTTATTAAAAAAGAAAAACTGAAATATCACATGGTCATAAGTATTCAGACCCTTTGCTCAGTCACTCATATTTAAGTCACATGCTGTCCATTTCCTTGTGATCCTCCTTGACATGGTTCTACTCCTTCATTGGAGTCCAGCTGTGTTTAATTAAACTGATAGGATTTGATTTGGAAAGGCACACACCTGTCTATATAAGACCTCACAGCTCACAGTGCATGTCAGACCAAATGAGAATCATGAGCTCAAAGGAACTGCCCAAGGAGCTCAGAGACAGAATTGTGGCAAGGCACAGATCTGGCCAAGGTTACAAAAGAATTTCTGCATTACTCAAGGTTCCTCAGAGCACAATGGCCTCCATAATCCTTAAATGGAAGAAGTTTGGGACCACCAGAAGTCTTACTAGACCTGGCCGTCCAGCCAAACTGAGCCATCGTGGGAGAAGAGCCTTGTGGCTGAGCTTCAGAGATGCAGTATTGAGATGAGAGAAAGTTCCACAAAGTCAACTATCACTGCAGCCCTCCATCAGTCAGGCCTATATGGCAGAGTGGCCCAACGGAAGCCTCTCCTCAGTGCAAGACATATGAAAGCCCACATAGAGTTTGCTCAAAAACACATGAAGGACTCCCAGACTATGAGAAATAAGATTCTCTGGTCTGATGAGATGAAGATAGAACTTTTTGGTGATAATTCTAAGCGGTATGTGTGGAGAAAACCAGGCACTGCTCATCACCTGCCCAACACAATCCCAACAGTGAAACATGTGGCAGCATCATGCTATGGGGGTGTATTTCTGCTGCAGGGACAGGATGACTGGTTGCAATTGAAGGAAACAAGAATGTGGCCAAGTACAGAGATATCCTGGATGAAAACCTCTTCCAGAGTGCTCTGGACCTCACACTTGGCCGAAGGTTCACCTTCTAACAAGACAATGACCCTAAGCACACAGCTAAAATAACAAAGGAGTGGCTTCAGAACAACTCTGTGACCATTCTTGACTGGCCCAGCCAGAGCCATGATCTAAACCCAATTGAGCATCTTTGGAGAGACCTGAAAATGGCTGTCCACCCACGTTCACCATCCAACCTAAGGGAACTGGAGAGGATCCCCAAATCCAGGTGTGAAAATAAACTTGTTGCATCATTCCCAAGAAGACTCATGGCTGTACTAGCTCAAAAGGGTGCTTCTACTGAATACAAAGCAAAGGGTCTGAATACTTATGACCATGAGATATTTCAATCTTTATTTTTTAATAAATTTGCAAAAACGTCTACATTTCTGTGTTTTTCAGTCAAGATGGGTTGCAGAGTGTACTGTAATGAGAAAAAAAATGAACTTTTTAGAACTTACCAAATGGCTGCAAAGAAACAAAGAGTGAAAAATTTAAAAGGGTCTGAACACTTTCCGTACCCACTGTACATGCCGTGCTATCTGGCGCCATTCTATTTAAGACACTGTTTGTGCAAATTCGCAGACACAGGGTCTTTAAAAAAAATAGCGTAGCATGCACACACGTTGAGTCCAGTGTCATTTTATTGAAGTAATGTACTACAAAATTAAAGGGAACCTGTCACCAGAAATAATGCAGATATGTGGTTAACCTGCAGGTTAAAAGCGTTATTCTGCTGCCCGGCGCCGGTTTGTAGCAGGGAGAAAATTAACTTTATTCTCCCTGCCAGCATTCGGTTTCAGTCATGCAGTCGGAGATGTCGCCGGTACAGTCATTGCTCCGAGAATACAGAGCGTCCACTGTAATGGCGCCTCCAGCCCTGACTGACACTCCCTCTGCATTAGGGATGGATGGGTCCCCCAGCCTGGTATATGCTCCCCCATCCTTCCTGCACTACTGCTTCATCATCATCATCATCATTATTATTATTATTATTTATTATTCTAGCGCCATTTATTCCTTGGCAATTTACATGTAACGGGGATATACATAGCGCAAACAATTACAATAAATTTTGAACAATACAAGTTGGCGACTTGTACAGGAGGAGCGAGGACCCTGCCCGCGAGGGCTCACAATCTACAGGGGATGGGTGAGGATACAGTAGGTGAGGGTAGAGCTGGTCGTGCAGCGGTATGGTGGAGCGAGGGTTATGGCAGGTTTTAGGCTTGTTGGAAGAGGTGGGTCTTCAGGCTCCATTTGAAGGTTTCAACGGTAGGCGAGAGTCTGATGTGTTGGGGTAGAGAATTCCAGAGTAGGGGGATGCATGGGAGAAATCTTGTATACGATTGTGGGAAGAGGAGATACGAGGGGAGTTGAGAAGGAGATCTTGTGAGGATCGGAGGTTACGTGTAGGTATCAGGAGACTAGGTCACAGATATATGGATATATGGAGGAATCAGGTTGTGGATGGCTTTGTATGCCATGGTTAGGGTTTTCAACTGGAATCTCTGGGCAATGGGGAGCCACTGAAGGGCTTGACAGAGAGGAGAGGCCAAGGAATAGTGGGGAGACAGGTGGATTAGTCAGACAGTGGATTTTAATATAGATTGGAGGGGTGCGAGAGTGTTAGAAGGGAGGCCACAGAGCAGAAGGTTACAGTAGTCAAGGTGGAAGATGATGAGGGTGTACACTATTGTTTTTGCAGATTCGAGGTTGAGAAATGTGCAGATCCGGGAGATATTTTTGAGTTGAAGTCGGCAGGAAGTGGAAAGGAATTGGATATGTGGTTTGAAGGAGAGACTAGAGTCCAGAGTTACACCGAGGTAGCGAGCTTGCGGGACTGGGGAGAGTGGGCAGCCATTGACTTTGATGGATAGGTCAGTTGGGGGGGTTGAGTGAGATGGTGGAAAGATGAAGAATTCAGTTTTATCCATGTTGAGTTTTAGAAATCTGTCAGAGAAAAAGGATGAAATAGCAGACAGACATTGTGGGATTCTCGTTAGTAGACAGGAGATATCGGGTCCAGAGAGGTGGTTTTGTGTGTCATGAGCATAGAGATGATACTGAAAGCCATGGGACTCTATGAGCTGTCCCAGGCCAAAGGTGTAGATGGAGAAGAGCATGGGTCCTAGAACTGAAACTTGGGGGACACTGACAGATAGGGGATGAGATGAGGAGGTGACGTGTTAGTGGGAGATGTTGAATGTTCGGTCTGCTAGGTATGAAGAGTTCCAAGATAGGGTCTTTGAAGTCAAAAGATGAGAGAGTCTGTAGTAAGAGGAAGTGGTCCACTGAGTCAAAGGCAGATGACAGGTCCAGGAGGAGGAGGACAGAGTAGTGTCGGATTTGGCAGTTAGTAGGTCCTTGGTGACTTTAGTCAGGGCAGTTTCAGTGGAGTGGTGCGGTCAGAAGCCAGATTTTAAGCGGTCAAAGAGGAAGCAGGAAGAGAGGTGGGAGGACAGTACTGAATAGACGTGTTGTTCCAGTAGTTTTGAGGCGTAAGGGAGAAGTGATATGGGGCGATAGCTAGTCAGAGAGGATGGGACAAGGAATGGATATTTGAGGATGGGTGTGATCGAGGCATGTATGAAGCATGAGGGGAAGACACCAGCTGTTAGTGACAGGTTGAAAAGGTGGGTTAGGGTTGGAATGAAGACTGTGGTGAGGTTAGGGATGAGGTGAGACAGGATTGGGTCAAGTTCATAGCTGGTGAGGTGTGATTTGGAGAGTAAAGAGGAAAGGTGATCATCTGTAATGGTGGAGAATCTGGTGTTGGAGGAGGAGGGTTGAGTAGATATGAGGAGGGGCTGTGGGGACTTCAGGCAAAAGCTTTGTCTGATGTTATCAATATTTTGCTTGAAGAATGAGGCAAAGTTTTCGGCTGAGATGAGAGAGAGGGAGGAGGCACTGGTGGACCGAGGAGAGAATTTAAAGTGTTGAATAGCTGTTGTGAGGGTTGTGAGACAGGGAGGATATGAGAGATGAGAAGTAGGTTTGTTTTGCTGCAGTAAGTGTGGACTTGAAAGTAGTGAGGGACTGTTTGAATGCGATGAAATGCTCGTTGGAATGGAACCTTTTCCCTTTCCGCTCAGTAACCCTGGAGGCTCTTCGCAGTTCTTTAGTCAGGTTGGTGTGTCAGGGTTGCTTGTTGAGTGGGCGAGCTGTGATATGTGTGAGGGAGGCAACCGAATTGAGAGCTGCAGCTGTTGTGGTGTTATATAAAGTGGCAGCAGCATCTGCATAGTATAATGAACTTATGCCTGTGAGAGGGAGAAGGGATTCAGAAAGTCAGTGAAGGTTAAGGTGTTTGAGATTTATGCAAGGGTGTGCAAGTTTGTGGAGTGGGGCTTGTGCACCTGGAGAGGAGAGGGTAGAGAATGTGAGTAGGTTGTGGTCAGAAAGAGGGAGAGGTGAGCAAGAGATGTTAGATAGGGAACAGAGGCGTGTGAAGATGAGGTCCAGCGTGTGGCCATCTTTGTGAGTGGGGGCAGAAGACCATTGAGCAAGGCTGAAGGAGGAAGTGAGGGACAGAAGCTTGGAGACAGATGAGTGAAAAGAGTCAATGGGAATGTTGAAGTCACCCATGATGATAGTGGGGATGTCAGCAGAAAGGAAATGAAGCAGCCAGGTAGTGAAGTGGTCAAAGAAGGTGGTGGCTGGTCCTGGGGGGCGGTAAATGATGGCCAGTTGGAGGTTGCAGGGGGAGTATATGCGCACACAGTGCACCTCAAAAGAGGGGAGAGTAATGGAGGGTGGGATATGGGTGAAGTAGCAGTTATCTGACAGGAGAAAACCTACTCCTCCACCATTCTTGCCTTTGGAGCAAGGGGTGTGAGAAAGATGGAATCCACCATACAAAAGTGCTGCCAGGTTTCGGTGATGCCAAGGAAGGAGATATAGGAAAGTTTACTGCAGACGGAATGAGTGTTTCATAGAGCTCCTGTTAGTGGGACTGGGGGAGAGGGGGCTGGGCGGATGGGTATAAGGTTTGAAAGGTTGCGAGAGTTTGTGACAAATCGTGGTTAGGAGGTGGAAGTGACAGTGGGGATGTGCTGAGGAGGGCCAGGATTTGGAGAGATATCGCCGGCAGTCACAGGGAGCAAGGAAAGTGTTACCAGGTGGAAGCAGGAGAGGCCGTGAGGTGGCTGGCTGTGTTTGGAGACACAGGAGTTAATACTGAGGAATAGTTCGGAGGAGGAGGTGAGATGAATGGGGAGAATGGAGGGAGAGATGAAGAGTTCCTTACTAGGTGTAGGGATTAGGGTAGTTAGTAGAAACTGAAGGACATAGGGGAGAGAGTGAAAACATACAGAAACATTGTTTACTTTGCCTGGATATCCTCTTTCATTCTCTTCTCTTGAGGTTCAATTCAGGATTAATTCAACGCCACACTCGTATGATCCACACTTGGTGATACACACTGGCCAGACTACGTCACCAGACTTAGACTTCACAATATATATGCTAGCAAATGCATTCAGCTGTTAAGCAGAGGGAAGAGGCCTCTGACCCATGTTTATCAGATAAGTGCAAATTGGGACAGATGCAGGATATAAAACACAAGCAAAGTAAAACAGGTTGGCCATAAAGAAAAGAAAAGTGTTGAACAGGGGTCTTGCTGTGGTCAGCTTACAAACATCCCAGGTTAGTGCAGACATTAATGGCAAGATAGATCACACTTATGGAAAGCTGGGTGTCGTACCAGGTTAATGCAGACCGGAATGGCAGGATAAATCACACAGATGGAAAGCTGTGTGTCTTACCTTCAAGAAGAATAGACAAATGGATATGCTGATTAGAGTGCGATGATCATAGATGACAAGATGCAGATTGTATACATAGTATTAAATTTAGGATTAATTCATCCATCCATCCATGCTACACATCCATCCATCCATGCTGCTCATCCATGCTGCTCATCCATACATCCATCCATGCTGCTCATCCATCCATCCATGCCGCTCATCCATCCATGCTGCTCATTCATGCTACTCATCCATCCATCCCTTCATCCATCCATTCATCCATCCATGATGCTCAGCCATCTATCCATCCTTCCAATGAATTATATAAGGACCTATTATTAAAAATATCCTTTATATCCAAAATGCTAAAAGGTCACACACGTGACCATGGACATAAACAGAAAACAGTTAAATGTGAAACTACCCCATAGAAAAATATATAAAGTTTTAAAACCAAATCCGATTCTGCATATATACACCTCTCTTGATGACCCTTGCATGACCCTATTTATCTCTCCTTCCTACCAGCGGAGATTGGCACAATATGGGGAAAGCGTTCTAGCGCCCCCACTCCTCGGCGGCTGTCCCTCAGATGCCCCAAATTCCTCTACTAGATAACTTAGCAATTAAGCTTAATGGGAGCCACTAATTCTAGACAGAGACCACACCTGGCTTGCTAAGGGTAGGTAAAAAAAGCAGCAAAACAATTATAGATATACATCACATGAAAATAAACAGTGGCTAGAAATTGTAACAGCCCTTCATCTGGAGAGTACCTGTCTAATCAAGATCACAATAATGTACACTTCACATACATGGATAAAGTGCACTGTGCAAGATTCAAGTATTCAGGATAATACATGATAAAACCACCATATTGACAATAGAGTGGCTAGACCACAGTTTAGATGTATAACCTATAAGGTGCACAGTGCATGATTCAAGTAGTACAGGATATCCAATGACTAATTAACTACATAGGCAGTTTAGATAACTCAGTAAATAGGGTTAATATTGATAATCAGATATCTTATATAGGCAGAATAACAAGCACAAACTCTGATAGACCTTCTCTTGCTGTATACATAATCAACTACCCATATACTAAGTTCCCCAGCAATCAAAAAATTAGACTGGTACTCTTCCCAGGAGGTGTGTCACTTGTCCACTACATCGCCTCTACGCATTTCGCAATGCTAGCTTTTCCGGAGGCCTGATAGCAGAAAGTCAAAAAGAGACAGAGGCGCAATGTGAGGACACCTGAGATTAAATGAAAAGTAACAGGGGGCCAAAAGGCTCTTGCACAACTACGGTAAAAGCCTGAATGCCGTGTTGTCTGGCTGGAGATGCAAAGGAGCCAAGCCGATTGTTGTGCCGCTCCACAAACACTTCCTGGTTTGTCACGTGAGTTATCATGTGATGCTGGTCCTAGATGATGTGCAGGCAGGTCTTTGCAACATCGGTGAATGGAAATGTCACTTAGCTCCTCCAAAAGAGTAAGTAATATTAAACAAAACCCAAAGCAGCTCCACCAGTGGTCCCAAAGGGACAAACAGTAGAATTTTTTCAATTTTTTCAGATTTTTCAATGAATCTCACATTTTAAAAAAACGTTTCTTGAAAAAGGTTACCCTAAGCGGCTTCTACAAGATGCATTTAATAAAACAAAAAGCCTCACACATGAATTGTGTGTTGATAAGGTGCTGAATTCTAGATCATCTGTAGGTACATCTAATGATATTTTGCGGTGGAGTTTGGTAACAACTTTTTGCCAACCCCGCAATACTATGTATAAACTATTACAGAAATATTGGTATATTTTAAGAGCTGATCCAATACTGTCCAACACTCTCCCTGAGAAGCCAATGGTCATTTATAGGAAGAATAGGAGTCTACAAAATCTTGTGGCACCTAGTAACACGACTATTAAGACAGTTACGGCACATGAATCTAATATTGGTAATATGGGCTGTTACCAATTTCGCAGCCCCATATGTTTATGTTGTCACAGTATCGTTGATGGAGCACTAAATTTTACATCTAGTACGACTGGGGAAAGTTTTTTGATTAAACATAGATTAACATGTCAATCCACTTATGTGGTTTATCTTTTAGAATGCACATGTGGTCTACAGTATGTGGGCCGCACTGTGCAAACTATGCATGCTCATTTGAATAAGCATAGACAAAATATTCTGATCTGGTATCTAATGCATAGTCTTTCTAAACATTTTAATGCTGCACATCATAGGGATCCCAATAAGATGACCCTTAAAATTATTGACCAAATAGACAAAAAGGAATCACATTGCTTATCGAATCTTATCAAAAAAGAAAGCTTTTGGATTTTCAAATTGGGGACATTAGCACCCGAAGGCCACAATCTCACTATTGAGAATGTGGCAAAATAAATTTTGATACATTTTATAAATTTTATAATGTTATAGTTTTTTAGGGTATTTATTGTCAACGGCCATTCTAAGCTGAATGTGCCTGCCCTCATCAGATTGCAGCCGCTATAGAGCTTGTGGCTGGGCAAGTACCGGCATGGGAGATTGGCTGGGAATCCCCGGTTATGATAATAATTTTATTATTTAGTATTTTGTTTATATATTCTTTGGGGATATTTGTTTGTTCAATTATAAATTTGTGGTTATAAATTTGTGGTTATTATTTAGGGTTATTTGATTATGTTGTTTAAATGTTGAAGTCTTTTATCTGTTTTTAATCTTAATATAAGGGGTTAATTGTCTTGTTTTTATGTCATTAATTGATGGTCCAATCAGTTTCTCTTGGACCCTTTTTAAACTTTCCAAGCCCACCCCCTTGTATCACCTGATGAAGACAGCCTGCGTGCTGTCGAAATGCGTTGTGGATTATACAAGGTTTTCTAATAAAAGGTCCAAATTGACCATTTACTCCTATTTTATTCAGCGTATTTTTATCCCCATCCATCACCCTAGCGCTTAAGATCACTGGCATATTCGCATCACTTTCTACTGATAACAGAAAGTGACAGCTGAAGGCTGATGTGCACCTGTATTCTGTCCACACATGTCTTTTATAGAGCCTGCTCATGGATGGTAACCTCCCCAAACAATTGATAATTTCCTGTGGGCTGGTCTTCATATGACCTCATGATCACCCATAGGTGTGCACTCCAGCCTGGGGCGCATCACATGATTTTGCCAATCTATTGCTCATGACCGGAAGTGACGCAGACACAGATCCCGAGATCAACTCTGGAGCACATAATAAGATGATGACAACACCTCCGGCGCATGAAGGTGACTCGGAAGATCAATCTATGCCAGCAACCGATCACTGCGCCTGTCCCATAAGTGAACAAAATAAACATCAAAGTACAGAAGAGTTTCCAAGTGTGTTAGAGGAATAATTACAACTATATCTCATATGTCATATGAGTATGCATACCCTAAAAAACCTTCCATATATGGGATCAACTTGACCTGCATACAGTATAAATGCATTATACAGGGGAAAGGTTATAGAATCTCAATAACAAGGGGTGGAATGAGGGTAGAAAGGGAAAGAGGCGGGAGGGGGGTTTGTTTTTTAATCATTTATACAATGGAAGGTCAACAAATTGCGGCCAAACGAAAGACTTTCAACACATATATAAAACCCCTGGCAAAAATTATGGAATCAACGGGCTCGGAGGATGTTCATTCAGTTGTTTAATGTTGTTGAATCACAGACATGGCACAAAACTAAAGTCATCTCAAATGGCAACTTTAGGGCTTTAAGAAACACTAAAAGAAATCAAGATTAAAAATGTGGTACTCAGTAAGGGTAATGTTTTTCAGACCGAGCAGAGGGAAAAAATTATGGAATCGCTCAATTCTGAGGAAAAAATTATGGAATCACCCGGTACATTTTCATTTCCAAAACTAACACCTGCATCAAATTAGATCTGCTCGTTAGTCTGCATCTAAAAAGGAGTGATCACACCTTGGAGAGCTGTTGCACCAAGTGGACTGACATGAATCATGGCTCCAACATGAGAGATGTCAATTGAAACAAAGGAGAGGATTATCAAACTCTTAAAAGAAGGTAAATCATCACACAATGTTGCAAAAGATGTTGGTTGTTCACAGTCAGCTGTGTCTAAAATCTGGACCAAATCCAAACAACATTTGAAGGTTGTTAAAGGCAAACATACTGGTAAACCAAGGAAGACATCAAAGCAATATGTCTCCAAAACAGGAAATGCACAACAAAACAAATGAGGAACGAATGGGAGGAAACTGGAGTCAATGTCTGTGACCGAACTGTAAAAAAAAACCTAAGGAAATGGGATTTACATAAAGTAAAGTTAAACAAAAGCCATCATTAACACATAAACAGAAAAAAACAAGGTTACAATGGGCTAAGGAAATGCAATCGTGGACTGTGGATGACTGGATGAAAGTCATATTCAGTGAGAAATCGCGACTCTGCATTGGGCAAGGTGATGATACTGGAACTTTTATTTGGTACCGTTCCAATGAGATTTATAAAGATGACTTCATGAAGAGAACATGCAAATTTCCACAGTCATTGATGATATGGGGCTGCATGTCAGGTAAAGGCGCTGGGGAGATGGCTGTCATTACATTTTCAATAAATGCCTAAGTTTACATTGATATTTTGGACAGTTTTCTTATCCCATCAATTGAAAGGATGTTTGGGGATGATGACATCATTTTTCAAGATGATAATGCGTCCTGCCATAGAGCAAAAACTGTGAAAACATTCCTTGAAAGAAGACACACAAGGTCAATGTCATGGCCTACAAATAGTTTACATCTCAATCCAATTGAAAATCTTTGGTGGAAGTTGAAGAAAATGGTCCATGACAAGGCTCCAACCTGCAAAGCTGATCTGGCAAAAGCAATCAGAGAAAGTTAGAGCCATATTGATGAAGAGTACTGTTTGTCACTCATTAAGTCCATGCCTCAGAGACTGCAAGCTGTTATTAAAGCCAGAGGTGGTACAACAAAATACTATTGATGTATTGGTGTGTTATTTTATGTGTTTGTTTTTCATGATTCCATAATTTTTTCCTGAGAATTTTCCCTCTGCTTGGTCTGAAAAAATTGACCCTTACTGAGTACCACATTTTTTATCTTGATTTCTTTTAGTGTTTCTTAAAGCCCTAAAGTTGCCATTTGAAATGACTTTAGTTTTGTGCCATGTCTGTGATCTGCTTTTTTTCAACAACATTAAACAACTGAATGAACATCCTCCGAGCCCGGTGATTCCATAATTTTTGCCAGGGGTTGTAGAAACATACAAATAATATATCCACAACCTTACATTGTAAAAAGATACCGACACAAAGATTTGTGTAAGCCTATTTTAAGAGCAAACAGTAGCTAATTGGCCAGACAAACAAATTAAAAAAGTTCAGTGGTCCATACCTACACTATGGTTATAGAAAAAAGGAATATGATAACTGCTCATTAATTCCTTTGGGAGCGAGTGAATCCACTCCAAAGATTCACTCACTTTGCCACTTTAGAATGTTCGTATCATGGTCTCCCACCATGGGGCTTGGTTTAACCACCTCAATTACCGTGAAACCAATCTTATCGACTTCGCCCTGATGCATCTTTCTCAGTGTCTTAACAATGAGGTATCACGCTCATTCCTGATATCACTCAGGTCTTCACTCACTCTTGTCCTCAGTTCCCTCTTGGTTTTGCCCACATAATCTCGTGGACATGGGCATGTCACCATGTTCACTACCCTACTGCTTCTACAATTTGAGAAGTCTCTCTGGTAGAAACTTCTACCGTTTGACGCACTCACAAAAGATTTATTTGGTGTCATCCATTTACAGAAATGGCAGTCACCACACCTTTTAAAGCCACATGGTTTCTTTTCAAGCCATGCACTCCCAACAGTGGGCCTCTTATAGTGGCTATGTACCAATAGATCTTTAATGGATCTATCCTTTCTGAAAGTGATTCTTGGGTTATCCACCACAATCTCTCTCAGATCTGGGTCCATTCTCAAAATCTCCCAATGTCTCAGAATTTCTGGGGCGGCTGAGGGCTGGTATCACACAGATGACAGGGTGGGAACCACCAGATGTTCAGCCCCCCCATTCATTTGAATTGGGTCCGGGATCAAGGACCGTTCTGGTACACCTGATGGAACGGAACATCCACGGGTCCGCCAATCACTACTCCTTGGTCTTCATGGTGCTGTTTAGTTAGTGGTGCCACTTGCTTAATGGTGTTGCAACCTCCGTGGTCTTTCAGAAAAAGTGTGTATAAACTGACAGACATGTGACACTGAAATTGCACACAGGTGGACTTCCTTTCACTAAGCATGTGACTTATGAAGGTAATTGCTTGCACCACAAATTTTTATGGCTTCATAGCAAAAGGGGTGAATACATATGCACATGCCAATTTTTACTTATTTGATCCCATAAATGTAATTTATGCCTAGATTTTTCTCGCTTCACTTCACCAACTTAAACTATTTAGTGTTGCTGCATCACACATAAAAAGGATTACCAAATATTTAAACATAGGTTGAATGTAACAAAATAAAACAGCCAAGGGAGTGAATACATTCGCAAACCACTGTATGTATGTTTGTTATGTACTGTATGTGTAGTGTTTATATTTATTTGCTTGTGCCCATTTTACATATGCTATCTGTAAGGGATAAATTAGTGCATAATGTACATAAAAGATGCAGGTGTTTATGCATATTTTTTACATATGTGCAAAATATGTATTTGCTTTTGTATCTTTACGCAATTTGTATGTGGATGTTAATTTATATATTTTATGAAAGTTTGAATATTGTGTATATGCATGTGTATTGGTTTATTTTATATATGTATGGGTATGTATCTGCGTAATGTGCGCACGCATATACTGTAGATGAGTGTGTCAGTGGCCACCCCTGTGGTAACTCTATGAGGGTGATGGGGAGTGAATGATCACATAAACATTCTTTCAAACAAAAAACCCTCATGATTATAGAAATATATACATGCAAGTGAAAAAAACACAGATCAACTTGTTTGTGTTGTGGAAGGACACTTTCTCTTAAAAGACAACAGGCCAAATTAAGATATATAAGTGTGTTTCCTTTGAGCTATAATAGAAAGCCGCTGTGACCAAAATGAGCCAATTATGCTTTACATTATAGGCTGATTATTTAATTAGCTGCAATGTAATTATTATATATCACCTGTAGCACTCCATGCAAGGAAAATATCTGTCTAGTTGTGACTAGTAGGCAGAGAAGAAAGACTTACATGATTCTGGTGTCTGCAGTGTCGAATTTAGTGAGTTGAATTTAATAAAGATAATTTTGATGTGTTTTCTAATGTGATTTAAGAATGAAAGGCTAATATTTGATTTTTTGAAAAATAAGTTGATCAGCATCCTATGCAGTATGTGTTTCCTTACATGATGCTGTCATATTGTTAAAAAGACACCAATATAATTTTAAATTGGTTTATTAAATGGGTCCAAGCAACATCTAATATATAAAACCAATTATTGAAAAGTGAAAGTCATTCCTCCTTTGTGTAACTGTATGCCAGCAAATGTTGAAAGTCTTTATAAGGGAGATATGAAAATCAGAAAAAAAAACGGCATTCATATCTCGCTTGAAGTCAGATTCCCATTATTTATAAATATAGAACTGTGCATCAAGGAGTTTTTCATCAAACCATTGTTTACCTTCAGTGTGTAGCATGTTGAATTCCCTGTTTATAAGTTGCGACAAAGAAAAAAGGAGCTTCAGATGGTCAGAAATGGAAAAAAGAAGCAAGGTGTCTTGGTAAGTTTATGTCTCTGTCATCACCATCTCTGCATCTGACAATATATCCTTTTGATCTTGATGAGTGCATTCCACAGTGAGGAATTTTACACAGAAGTGCACCAGCAGAAGCTTTCTCATGTGAAGATGTCAAATCCAATGAATTTCCATCTATGTGCTGATAGAAAAACTTTGGTAATTGTTGCAGCTCTTTTCCCTACGGCTACATAAATTTTAGTGGCAACATTTCTTGTATCTAATAATTTCAATAGTTTAGCATTGAAGTTGATCTAATACACATAAAGAAATGTGCCTGAGAAAGTAATTGACATAATGAATAGAATATATATATATATATATATTTATAAATATACAGATATGTTAGAGATGAGCGGGTCGATCTGTGGAGGATTGAGTTCGAGTCGAATATCCTGAAACTTGTGGCTTCATGCAATTCCAACATTTTTGAAATTCGATGTGCACTTTTCAAAAAGAAAAAAACTTGCTTGACACCATTTCCCACACTGCTGAAGCATCAGAGAGCGAGCTAATATAATTTTCCATTGCTGCACTGGCCTCCCCATAATGTCCTGCAACTATGACATCTTACGGATTATCATACCTTGTACAGTGGTGGTTAGTACCTGGGCCGGCTGAGATCAATAGTTCCCAGTGGACAACAGTTTGTACAGTGGGAAAAATAAGTATTTGATACACTGTCGATTTTGCAAGTTTTCCCACTTGTCATGAATGTAATTTTTATTGTAGGTATACTTCAACTGTGAGAGACAATAAAAACCAGAAAATCACATTGTATGATTTTTAAATAATTAAATTGCATTTTATTGCATGACATAAGTATTTGATCACCTACTAATCAGCAAGAATTCTCGCTCTCACAGACCTGTTAGCTTTTCTTTAAGGATCCCTCCTATTCTGCACTCATTACCTGTATTAATTGCACCTGTTTGAACTCATTACCTGTATAAAAGACACCCGTTCACACACTCAATCAATCACACCCGAACCTCGCCACCATGGCCAAGACCAAAGAGCTGTCTAAGGACTCCAGGGACAAAATTGTAGACCTGCGCAAGGCTGGGATGGGCTACAGGACAATAAGCAAGCAGCTTGGTGAGAAGGCAACAACTCTTGGCACACTTATTAGAAAATGGAAGAAACACAAGATGACTGTCAGTCTTCCTCGGTCTGGGACTCCTTGCAAGATCTCACCTCGTGGGATAAGGATGATTCTGAGAAAGGTCTTGAATCAGCCTGAAACTACATGGGAGGACCTGGTCAATGACCTGAAGAGAGCTGGGACCACAGTCTCAAATATTACCATTAGTAACACATGTCCAGGCCCATTTGAAGTTCACCAATGACCATCTGGATGATCCAGAGGAGGCATGTGAGAACGTCATGTAGTCAGATGAGACCAAAATAGAACTTTTTGGTATCAACTTCACTCGCCGTGTTTGGAGGAAAAAGAAGGATGAGTACAACAGCAAAACACCGTCCCAACTGTGAAGCATGGTGGGGGAAAGATCATACTTTGAGGGTGCTTTTCTGCAAAAGGGACAGGATGACTGCACCATATTGAAGAGAAGATTGATGGGGTCATGTATTGCGAGATTTTGGCCAAGAACCTCCTTTACTCAGTAAGAGCATTTAAGATGGGTCGTGGCTGAGTCTTCCAGCATGACAATGACCCGAAACACACAGCCAGGGCAACTGAGTGGCACTGTAAGAAGCATTTCAAGGTCCTAGAATGGCCTAGAGGGAGCAGAAACTCAATGTTGCCCAGCGACAGCCCCAAAACCTGAAAGATCTGGAGAACATATGTATAGAGGAGAGGGTCAAAATCCCGGCTGCAGTTTGAGCAAACTTGGTCAGGAATTACAGGAAACATCTGACCTCTGTAATTGCAAACAAATTGTTTTTTGTACCAAATAGTATGTTCTGTTTTTCTATTGCATCAAATACTTATTTCATGCAATAAATGCTAATTAATTAAGTAAAAAATATACAATGTTTTATTTAGATTTTTTTAAGATTCTCTCTATCACAGATGAAGTGTACCTACGATAAAAATTACAGACCTCTCCATTCTTTATAGGTGGGAAAATTTGTAAAATTGACAGTGTATCAAATAGTTATTTTCCCCACTGTAGGTCAGAGTCGCTTTCCATCCCCAAAGTCATTGGATAAGTCTCTCTTTCCTGTAGAGTGTAAGCTCTTAAGGTTAACATGCTTCTTTCTTTCTTCCTTTCTTTTTCTTTCTTCCTTTCTTTTTCTTTCTTTCTTTCTCCTATAGAGTGTAAACTGTTATGGTTAACAGAGTTCTCTCCTGCCTATAAATTGTAAGTTCTCATGGTCAGCCAGTTTCTCTAGACTAGAGGAAGCACTCCTAAAAATGGGGCAAAAAAGAAATGGTGTATTTAGCCCATAATGGGGACCTTTCGGTTTAGAAGTGTGAACCTTATTCAGGCTTGAAGAAGGTTCACATCTCTGAACCGAGTCATCATTATGGGCTAAATTACCCATTTTTTTGCCACCTTTCTTGGGAGTACTGCCTCTAGTTTTAGATATATATATATATATATATATATATATATATATATATATATATATACAACCCCTGGAAAAAATTATGGAATCACCGGGCTTGGAGGATGTTCATTCAGTTGTTTAATGTTGAAAAAAAGCAGATCACAGACATGGCACAAAACTAAAGTCATTTCAAATGGCAACTTTAGGGCTTTAAGAAACACTAAAATAAATCAAGATTAAAAATGTGGTACTCAGTAAGGGTAATTTTTTTCAGACCAAGCAGAGGGAAAAAATTATGGAATCCCTCAATTCTGAGGAAAAAATTATGGAATCACCCGGTACATTTTCAATTCCAAAACTAACACCTGCATCAAATTAGATCTGCTCGTTAGTCTGCATCTAAAAAGGATTGATCACACCTTGGAGAGCTGTTGCACTAAGTGGACTGACATGAATCATGGCTCCAACACAAGAGATGTCAATTGAAACAAAGGAGAGGATTATCAAACTCTTTAAAGAATGTAAATCATCACGCAATGTCGGTTGTTCACAGTGAGCTGTGTCTAAAATATGGACCAAATACAAACAACATGGGAAGGTTGTTAAAGGCAAACATACTGGTAGACCAAGGAAGACATCACAGCGTCAAGACCGGAAACTTAAAGCAATATGTCTCCAAAACAGGAAATGCACAACGAAACAAATGAGGAACGAATGGGAGGAAACTGGAGTCAATGTCTGTGACCGAACTGTAAGAAACCGTCTAAAGGAAATGGGATTTACATACAGAAAAGCTAGACATAAGCTATCATTAACACCTAAACATAAAAAACAAGGTTACAATGAGCTAAGGAAAAGCAATCGTGGACTGTGGATGACTGGATGAAAGTCATATTCAGTGATGAATCGCGAATCTGCATTGGGCAAGGTGATGATGCTGGAACTTTTGTTTGGTGCCGTTCCAATGAGATTTATAAAGATGACTTCATGAAGAGAACATGCAAATTTCCACAGTCATTGATGATATGGGCCTGCATGTCAGGTAAAGGCACTGGGGAGTTGGCTGTCATTATATCTTCAATAAATGCCCTAGTTTACATTGATATTTTTGGACAGTTTTCTTGTTCCATTAATTGAAAGGATGTTTGGGGATGATGACATCATTTATCTAGATGATAATGCATCCTGCCTTAGAGCAAAATCTGTGAAAATATTCCTTTAAAGAAGACACATAAGGTCAATGTCATGGCCTGTGTAACATACCTGGTGGCGGGCTTGCATAGTGCACCATCTCCCACTATGCAAGATCGCAAACATGATCTTCAGTACAGTCTGCTAGCCTGGCTTCTATTCATGCTGTCTGCTTGTCTCTGTTCTTTATTGCTTAGGGCGGCGGCCCGGTTACTTCCAGTTTCTTGTAGCTGCTGTGGGCACACCGCTAATGCGTCCCCAGCCTATTGCTGCCTGTCACTTGATATTTGAACCAGCTCCACCATGGAGCTGATGCCTGAGCAACTCTAACATTCAGTGTGCTCCTTGACTCTGAATGTGCCAGGTCCTGTTCTGTTTTTCCTGCCTGTCCACCTTCCTGGAGGCTGTATTCCCAGGCCTGTCTGAACACGCTCCAAGCCTGTTCATCCCGCCTTCCTGGGACCGCATACCCAGACCTGTTATCTGTGTCTTCTAGCCTGTTTGTCCGCCATTCTGGGGGCCGCATACCCAGACTTGCTCCTGTATCTCACTGCAGTGTCAGTTTCTGTCTGTACACTCATTTCCTGTCTGAACACTCTCCTAGCCTGTTACCTGTTTTTCTCTATGTCCGTACCTTCCTTTCTTCTGCAGAGTCTGAACCTGCACGTAACTCCTACTCTTTGTCGCTGTACTTCCGTTTGTGAGTTTAAAATCCACTCACTACTTCATTGCAAGTACCTTATGTGTATCTGGTTTTGCTTTTCCCTTCCAGTCTGTTCAGTGTGAACAGAGCCCTGTCCTCTCTGCCTTGCTCACCGCTCCGGCGGTTCCTGCCTGCTTTGCCTTGCTCACCGCTCCGGCGGTTCCTGCCTGCTCTGCCTTGCTCACCGCTCTGGCGGTTCCTACCTGCTCTGCCTTGCTCACCGCTCTGGCGGTTCCTGCCTGCTCTGCCTTGCTCACCACTCCAGCGGTTCCTGCCTGCTCTGCCTTGCTCACCGCTCCGGCGGTTTCTCCCTGCTCTGCTTGCTCACCGCTCCGGCGGTACCTCTCTGCTCTGCCTTGCCCACTGCTCCAGCGGTTCCTCTTTGCTCTGCTTGTCTACCGCAACTGCGGTTCTGTTCCTGAATCCCAGTCTGTACTGGACCCTATCCAGCCTGTGCTCCAACCTGCTAGTACAACCCCGTCTGCACGCCAGCCGTTCTTGCCAGCACCCTCCTGTCTGCATACCAGCCATGCCTGCCAGTATCCTCCTGTCTGCACTCCAGCCGTGCCTGCCAGTGCCCACCTGTCTGCATGCTAGCTGTGCCTGCCAATACCCACCTGTCTGTGTGCCAGCCTAACCTGCCTGTTCCTGTATTCAACGGTGTGGGTCAACAGCCGTGTCCGGGGTCTGGCCTGGAGTAGCACCTGGTCCCTCTGCTCGGTTCCTCCCTGGTGACCGGCATCGTTAGCCGTCGTGCGACCTTGGTGGGATCGGGTAGATACGTAGTTACGCCCCTCCAGGCACTCTCCGGTTCATGGTACAGTGGAATCACTAAATCACGCACACGCCATTCAGCCCGGGCATGTGTATAACAGCCTGCAAATAGTCCGGATCTCAATCCAATTGAAAATCTTTGATGGAAGTTGAAGAAAATGGTCCATGGCAAGGCTTCAACCTGCAAAGCTGATCTGGCAACGGCAATCACAGAAAGTTGGAGCCAGATTGATGAAGAGTACTGTTTGTCACTCATTAAGTCCATGTCTCAGAGACTGCAAGCTGTTATTAAAGCCAGAGGTGGTGCAACAAAATACTAGTGATGTATTGAAGTGTTCTTTTGTGTGTTTGTTTTTCATGATTCCATATTTTTTTCCTCAGAATTGAGTGATTCCATAATTTTTTCCCTCTGCTTCGTCTGAAAAAAATGACCCTTACTGAGTACCACATTTTTTATCTTTATTTCTTTTAGTGTTTCTTAAAGCCCTAAAGTTGCCATTTGAGATGACTTTAGTTTTGTGCCATGTCTGAGATCTGCTTTTTTTCAACAACATTAAACATCTGAATGAACATCCTCCAAGCCCGGTGATTCCATAATTTTTTCCAGGGGTTGTATATATAGAAAAAATATATTGGATCAGCACCATTTCACATATACTCATAGTGGGTGCCAGGCCTCCAAGCAACCTGTCCAAATTGCATCTTAATAGAAAAAATATGTTAAGGCAGCACTCCAGATAGATTCAATTCTTAGAAAAAAAAGGTCTTTATTGAGCCCAAATGGTAACGTTTCGGTTCACAGAACCTTTCTGAGAAAGGTTCCGTGAACCAAAACGTTGCTATTTAGGCTCAATAAAGTCAATTTTTTCTAAGAGTTGAATCTATCTGGAGTGCTGCCTTAATATATTTATATATATATATATATATATATATATATATTTATATATCAGAAATAGGTATATATATATTTATATATACACACATATATATGTGTATATATATATGTATATATATATATATATATATATATATACACATATGCAGTATATATATATGACGCGCCCCCTGGGACATATTCCTTTTTAAGGGGAATACCCGGCACCGGATCAGATGGGGGGTTGTAGTCTCCGAGCGGCTGCGACCCGGCCCGTGCCCAGGGCGTCAAGCTCAGTGTTATGTGGCAGTCCTACAGATGTTATTAAGAGTTCTTTTGTGTCGACTACGCCACCCGTTGCGATGCGGTCACTGTGGCCGCCGCTGCAGCAGGGTCCGCTGAGGCTGATGGTGGGTGCGCAGCTTGGTGGGATAACCCCCAACGGGAGGGGTATAGCCTCAGAGGGGACAGGCGCAGAGGATGGGGGTTGTGGTGGTGTAGTGCAGACGGCAGTGAAGACAGAGTCGGGTTGTGCAGTTAAGGGTGTTTACTTACTGCAGATGTTGTACTGGTCACTCCAGCTGCTAGTGACCACCCGAGCCGTGCTGCGTCCACCAGGTCCTGGATCCAGCCAACCCCCAAACAAGTCCGGAGCGTGGCCCTGAGCTCTCTTTCTGTCCCGTTCTCTGGCCGTCCCCACCAGTAATCCACCTAGGTCCAGCTCCCTCGGGCCTTCTGTTGGGACACCCTTGGCCCTGGGTTCCCTGACCCTTCATGTGGTGTGCCTTCGGGGTGGATGTGATGGGTGACCGTGGCAGACGCTGCCCACGGTCTCCGGTCTCTGGCTGGGGAATGTTTTTACCCCCACCAGCTTGGGTTCCGGTACCCTGATGCCGACTCTTCACCCGGTGCTTTTAGTTGGGATCTCAGAGTCCTTCTCTTCTGTGCTCTGGGTCTCTCTCTTTTCTCCTCTCTCACTCTGGGTCTTTGTCTTTCTTCTCTCCTCTGCTCCTGACTTGTTCTCTGCAGCTGACTGACTCTCTGCATCTGATCCTCTGCATCTGACCCTGATCTTAGTTGGTGCCCACCTTATATACACCCTCTATGTGTGAGCTCAGGTGACCAGCACCCAATGAGCTCCTATCTTTACCCAGGCTGCTCCCCCTATCTGCCCCTACACTACATGGGATGTACCACCCCCCTCCCACTCCAGCCAGGAACAGACTAGGTCGTACCTGCACATTTCTAAGTGGGAGTACCGTCGGTCTGCTCCTCGGAAATGGGATGTGTGTAGTGCATGCAGCCTACCGAGCTCAGTTCCACACTCCTTCCTTACCCGGGAGTGGAATATCACACCTCTGGGTTGAGGTGCAATACCCCTGTAGCAGCCGAATCCTCAGGGTGCTACATTCCCCCCTGGTAAACCACAGCACGTCCTCGGGCTGTAAGACATAAATAACACCAAAAACATACATTTTTTTTTTTTTTTCATAAACATATAAAACATATAAAACATTATATATATATAAAACTTTTCATATAAACATTCTCGTCGTCTCTTGTTTCAGGTTCCTCCTCCGGACACTGTGCAACGTGTGTCCGGGAAAAGTGCGACAGTCTCTTAGAAAAACTGGTTTTCCTATAAAACCGGTAGGGGGCGCTTTAGGAAGCGCAACTATATACAGGGGAAGTTGGCCGCTCTCAGTCCTCGGCCAGGTAGAGGGAAGGGAATGGCTGCTCACAGTCCTCAGCCTGTGGGATGAAGGGGTTAACGGGTAAACAGTTCACTCAGCTGGTCCCAACGGGGACTATATATATGTAGCAACAGTTTCTTTATACCCCGATCGGGTAACTATTTACATCACCGCTCTGCCGCACTCAACGGCGTCTTCCTCCTGCTCTTTGCTTATAGCTGGTTGTTACTTCAGACCCGTCCGGGTCCTCTTGCTCCTCCTCCCCGCACTGCAACTCCTCCTCCGTCAGGCGGTGTACGTGGAGGGCGTAAGGTCCTTTGGCACACTTGTGCCGGGTAAAGGTGACCTCGTCTCCGATGTAGAGGTCACGACCTCTGTGCCCCTCCGGCAGATGGGACTCCACGTCTCTGCGCGTGACAAAGACGTCGCCGGGGGTGTTGTTGTCTCGAATGAAGCCCCACCCATGCTGCAGGTTAAACTTTATTACAGTCCCGGTGGTACGGGGACTGTGCGCTGCACGGGGGTCCCTCCTGGTCCGGCTCTTCTGCTCCGCGCTCCTCACTTGAGCTTGCTGTTCCCGGACCCGCCTCTCTCTCCGCTCCCTCGCAAACTCCTCGAGCTGTTGGCGGCAGCACTCAGCACGCTCCGCTGCAGCTGCCCTGGTTTCCTGAGTGAACCCCATTAGGTCTTCTCCGGTGGGGTCCCACTCAAACTGTGCTTCCGCTAGCGGGGGCGAGATCCTTATTACGGGCTTCGGAGCCGGAATCAGGGGTGCACACATGGCCCCAACCCTCCTCTGGTGCTCCAGTTCGTAATACTTCTGGGGCCAGATGAAAGGCTGCCCGTCCGGCCACGTGTGCTGGGCAAACAAGTCCTCTCCCAGACGCGGCACCCTTGGTTTTACGGGTGCGGGCGCGGTGGTGGTGGCGCCCGGGTTGCCCAGGCCTTGCGGCCAGGCCTGGGGCACCTGGAAGGTGAAGGGCACCGTTAATACGGCGGCGCCCTGAGCCACCTGGCCTTGCGACCAGGCCGGAGGCTCCGCGGAGGTAGGGGGCGCTGTTGGTGATGCGACGCCCGGGAATTCTAGGCCCTGCGACCAGGCTGGTGGTACTTCCTGCTTGGTCACGCTCGGGGTCGAGGCGTGTGACGTCACAGGGGTCGCGGCGGCGGCTTCCGGTTGGGGCCTAGTCTGCGTCGGTGACATGGCGTTTTCGGGCACAGCAGGGGGACTTTCGGGCTCTGCGACGGGGAGCTGGGGCAGGTAAGCGGTGTCACGGCTTGGGGTATAGACGTCCCCTTTACCTGCCTCCATGCGTTCGGCTCCCTCCTCGGCGCCGTCTCCGGCCTTGGGTCCTCCCGCGCCATCCTCAGAGGCGGTCTCCTTCCTCATCTCGGCTGGCGTGCTCCGGGTCTTGGTTTCAGCTTGCGTCTTGGTTTCAGCTTGCTGGGCCATCTCCCGGCTCCATTCCGCCAATATCTCGCGCTGTACCCGGGCCATCCTCCGTGCGAGGCCCTCCAGGGCAGTCTGTGCACACTCCCGGTCTCGGGGGAGCTGTGCAAGGACCTCCACTAGGCCTAGTGGGGTCGTGGTGTCTAGCAGGCTCCTGACCAACGGGTCGGTGCTGCTCTGCTCTTCTTCCAGCAGGCTCCTGGCCAGCGGGCCGGTGCTGCTCTGCTCTCTGGACATCTCCGGGTGAGCTTCTCTGCTACTCCTCTCCAGACTTCTTGTCTCCGGGTGCGCTCGCTCCAGACTGCTCCAGGCGGCACCCATCTTCGTTCTTTTCTTTCGTCTCCTCCCACTTCGAGGGCGGTCCCGGGGCAACTCGGTGACTGTCAGCTCCAGGGGCAGTTCTTTCACGCTGACAGACACCTCCAGCATCACAGTCTCTGTTGGTGGGGGCGGTTTCCACTTTTGGCGCCATTTTCTGTCCTGGCCCACGATGGGAAGTGGCCTCTTGCCCTCCTTTGGCACGCCCATAATGGCGTCCGCTGCTCTTCCAAGGCGGGAAAAAGCTGGAAATGGCGGGAATCGCTTCCCAGTGGCGGGAAACTCGGCAGATGGCGGGAACAAGCTGGAAATGGCGGACAATCGGCGGGAAACGACTGGTGATGGAGTCCGATGGCGTGGACCCTCCGGAACCGGCGCGAGACTTCTTTCTGAGGTAAACTTGCACTTTTCTTCAGGCACGCAGTACCCGGGTGTTGCGGGCACGTAATCCTGCCGACTACGCCAAAGTTGACGCGCCCCCTGGGACATATTCCTTTTTAAGGGGAATACCCGGCACCGGATCAGATGGGGGGTTGTAGTCTCCGAGCGGCTGCGACCCGGCCCGTGCCCAGGGCGTCAAGCTCAGTGTTATGTGGCAGTCCTACAGATGTTATTAAGAGTTCTTTTGTGTCGACTACGCCACCCGTTGCGATACGGTCACTGTGGCCGCCGCTGCAGCAGGGTCCGCTGAGGCTGATGGTGGGTGCGCAGCTTGGTGGGATAACCCCCAACGGGAGGGGTATAGCCTCAGAGGGGACAGGCGCAGAGGATGGGGGTTGTGGTGGTGTAGTGCAGACGGCAGTGAAGACAGAGTCGGGTTGTGCAGTTAAGGGTGTTTACTTACTGCAGATGTTGTACTGGTCACTCCAGCTGCTAGTGACCACCCGAGCCGTGCTGCGTCCACCAGGTCCTGGATCCAGCCAACCCCCAAACAAGTCCGGAGCGTGGCCCTGAGCTCTCTTTCTGTCCCGTTCTCTGGCCGTCCCCACCAGTAATCCACCTAGGTCCAGCTCCCTCGGGCCTTCTGTTGGGACACCCTTGGCCCTGGGTTCCCTGACCCTTCATGTGGTGTGCCTTCGGGGTGGATGTGATGGGTGACCATGGCAGACGCTGCCCACGGTCTCCGGTCTCTGGCTGGGGAATGTTTTTACCCCCACCAGCTTGGGTTCCGGTACCCTGATGCCGACTCTTCACCCGGTGCTTTTAGTTGGGATCTCAGAGTCCTTCTCTTCTGTGCTCTGGGTCTCTCTCTTTTCTCCTCTCTCACTCTGGGTCTTTGTCTTTCTTCTCTCCTCTGCTCCTGACTTGTTCTCTGCAGCTGACTGACTCTCTGCATCTGATCCTGATCTTAGTTGGTGCCCACCTTATATACACCCTCTATGTGTGAGCTCAGGTGACCAGCACCCAATGAGCTCCTATCTTTACCCAGGCTGCTCCCCCTATCTGCCCCTACACTACATGGGATGTACCACCCCCCTCCCACTCCAGCCAGGAACAGACTCGGTCGTACCTGCACATTTCTAAGTGGGAGTACCGTCGGTCTGCTCCTCGGAAATGGGATGTGTGTAGTGCATGCAGCCTACCGAGCTCAGTTCCACACTCCTTCCTTACCCGGGAGTGGAATATCACACCTCTGGGTTGAGGTGCAATACCCCTGTAGCAGCCGAATCCTCAGGGTGCTACATTTACATATATATAAACATACAGTAGCTTGCGATAGTATACACCCACCTTTTTACCCATTTTGTTATATTACATCCTGTGTTTAAATATTTTTGTAATTTGATTTGTATGTGATGCATCAGCACTAAATAATCTAAGTTGGCAAACTGAAGTGCGATAAATCTAGGCATAAATTACATTTATGGGATCAAATAAGTAAAAATTGGCATGTGCATATGTATTCACCCCTTTTGCTATGAAGCCCCTAAAAATTTTTGGCGCAAACAATTATCTTTATAAGTCACATGCTTAGTGAAAGGAAGTCCCCCTGTGTGCAATCTAAGTGTTACTTGGTCTGTCAGTATATACACACTTTTTATGAAAGGGCACAGAGGCTGCAACACCACTAAAGGGAACCTGTCAATAGAAAGAAATGCTAATAACCTGCAGATATGTGGTTATAGCATTATAATGCTGATCAGCACCTGACCTTAGCCTAATGCTGCGGGGAGAAATTGAACTCTATTCTCTCCAGCAGCTTTACCGTGCTGGTTCAGTCACCACTCTGAGTATAGAGAGCGGAGGTTGTTGCCACACCCCCAGCCCTGACTGACAGCTGAGCCCCAATGCAGAGTGAGTGTCAGGAAGGGTTGGGGGCGTGGTTACAGCCACCGCCTTGTATTCTCAGATCGTTGGCTGAACCAGCACTAGCGCCACCCAGTGACTGAAATGGGAACGCTGCTGGGGAGAATAAAGTTCATTTTCTCCCCACAGCATTAGACTAAATGCAGGCACCAGCCAACATTATAATGCTATTAACCTGCAGGTTAACCACATATATGCAGGTTAATAGCTTTTTTTCTGGTAACAGGTTACCTTTAAGCAAGAGGCACCACCTAACCAAATAACACCATAAAGGCCAAGGAGATCTCCAAACAAATCAGGGACAAAGTTGTTGAGAAGTAAGGGTTGGGTTATAAAAACATCCCAATTTCTGATGATCCCCTGGAGCACCATCAAATCCATTATTATCAAATGGAAAGTACATCGTACCACAACAAACCTGCCAAGAGAGGGGTACTAACAAAAACTCTCAGACCGGGCAAGGATGGCATTAATCAGAGAGGCGTAACCATGAAGGAGCTGAAGTGTTCCCAAGCAGAGACTGGAGTATTTGTTCATACGACCACAATAAGTCGAATGCTCCATAGAGGTGACCAGTATGGAAGAGTGGGCAGAAAAAAAGCCTTTACTTACACACAAAAATTGCAAGGCTGTTTTTCAGTTTACCAAAAGACATGTGGGACACTTCCCAAATGTATGGAGGAAGGTGCTGTAGTCAGATGAGAATAAAATTGTACTTTTTGACCATCAAACGTAACCGCTATGTCTGGCGCCAAACCAACACATCTCATCACCCCAAGAACACCATGTTTTTGGTAGCAGTGACAGAGAAAATGGTCCTAGTCGAGAGGAAAATGGATGGTGCAAAATAGAGTGTTATTCTTGAGCAAAACCTGTTTCAGGCTGCCAGTGATTTCATACTGGGACGAAGGCTCACCTTCAAACAAGACAATGACCCAAAGCATACTGCTAAAGCAACACTCGAGTGGTTTAAGGGAAAATGTGTAGACGATTTGAAGTGGCCTAGTCAAAGCTGTTACGCTCCAAGGTGGCCACGGACCGGATTTATTCTGGAGGGGCATGACTAAGCAGCTACTTTGGTGTTTGCTGCAACCTCTAGTGTGAGGTCAGGCATGTGCGGCAGGTAGCTGCCAGGTGCCACTTCAGGGCACATCCAGCAGTAGCAGCTAACCCCAAAGGGAAGAGATGTACTTCAGGGCAAGACAGCCACTTGGGACAAGTACAAACAGGGCAGCCACTAGGAACACGGATGAACTGTGTAGACAGGATGGCCACTGGGACAGGGTTCTGGTACTGCAGATGGGGCCACGAGGTACAGATACCGCGGACGCAGTTTCAGGATCAGAGTTTGGGCGTGGGCATTCAGCCCCCAGGGTAGCAGATGCAGTTTCAGGAAACAAAGGAAACCAGACAGGACTAAGGCACTCAGGATATGGGACACAGGATATGGAATACGGACTAGGGACGGGGGACCTGTCAACATACAGTTGCAACACACCAACCACCTAACTAGTGTTGAGCCACCCCCGTAGTGTTCGGGTTCGGTTCGGTTCGTCGAACACCAGGATGTTCGAGGAACTGTTCGTCGAACTGTTCGTCGAACACCTTAGAACACCGTCGAACACCGTTAAAACCAATGGCAGGCAAACAAAAACACATAGAAACACATAGAAAACACCTGCAAAGGTGTCCAAAAGCTGACAAACTGCTCAGAAGACACTCTCTTTAAAAAAGCCGGCCGGCAAATTCAGCAGCGGCATACACCGGTACCCGACAATTTAGACAAGAAGGAATAGAACATCACACATAGATTAGATAGATAGAAACATGTCAGTCACACATATAAGAAGCACAGTGACAGTGTTGGTTACTGCACTTGTCATTTAGTGTAAAGGATTTATTAAAAAAAATATTAGTGTTTTCATGCACTGTCTCTTTAAAAAAGCCGGCCGGCAATTCAGCATCTGTACCCGACAATTTAGAACAGAAAGAATAGAGCTTCACACATAGATTAGATAGATAGAAACATGTCAGTCACATATATAATAAGTACAGTGATAGTGTTGCTTACTGTACTTGTCATTTAGTGTAAAGGATTTATTTAAAAAAATAATAGTGTTTCCATGCACTGTCTCTTTAAAAAAGCCGGCCGGCAATTCAGCAGCGGTACCCGACAATTTAGAACAGAAAGATAGAGCATCACACATAGATTAGATAGATAGAAACATGTCAGTCACATATATATGAAGTACAGTGATAGTGTTGGTTACTGTACTTGTCATTTAGTATTAAAATAAAGGATTTATTATTAAAAAAATTGGCGTTGGGTTCCCCTTAATTTTAGGCTCTAGCGGAGGTTAAGCAGACGGCTGGGGCAGATGTTTGAAGCCTGGGAAGGGGGTAATACCCACGGAGCTTCCCAGGCTACTAATATCAGCCCCCAGCTGAATACATAGCCTTTACTAGCTATTAAAATGGGGGACCCCCCAAAAAAAATGACGTGGGGTCCCCCCTAATTTAATAGCTAGCAAAGGCTAGGCAGACAGCTGGGGGCTGATATTAATAGCCCAGGAAGGGAGCCATGAATATTGGCCCCCTCCCAGGCTAGAAACACCAGCCGTCAGCCGCCCCAGAAATGGCGCATTCATAGGATGCGCCAATTCTGGCACTTAGCCTCGCTCTTCCACGCTGCCCTGGTGCGGTGGCAGGGGGTAATAGGGTTGGGGTTGATGTCAGCTTATAATGCCAGCTGACATCAAGCCCAGGTTAGTAATGGAGAGGCGTCTATAAGACACCCCCATTACTAACCCCATAGTCAAAGTTAAAAAAAACACAAACACCCAGAATAAAGTCCTTTAATTGAAATAAAGACACAATCCTTTATTGTTCTAAATTAAACCATACTTACCATCACGCCCATTCCAGCTGAAGCCAACGATCTCCTGCAATAAAAGAAAAATAATAAAGCAACCTCATCCTTACCTTTCCATGGTTCCCACGACAGCTTCAGCTCTGCTACATCGAGATGACAGGCTGGACCGCAGCAGAACGCTGCCATCCAGCCTGTCATCCCGCAGACACTGAGAAGCGCAGGCTTGCTTGCGCTGCTCAGCGTCTCTCTGTGACGACATCCAGATGAGCCGAGTTCATGTCCAATGAACTCGGCTCACCTCATGCACGTCACTGACAGCGTGGGAAAATTCTCACGCTGAAGCGCTGATTGCAGGAGAATTTTCCCACGCTGTCAGTGACGTGCAGGAGGTGAGCTGAGTTCATTGGACATGAGCTCACCTCATGCACATCACTGACAGTGTGGGAGAATTCTCCTGCACTCAGCACTTCAGCGTGAGAATTTTCCCACGCTGTCAGTGACGTGCATGAGGTGAGCCGAGTTCATTGGACATGACCTCGGCTCATCTGGATGCCGTCACAGCGAGACAGTGAGGAGCGCAAGCATGCCTGCGCTTCTCAGTGTCTGCGGGATGACAGACTGGATGGCAGCGTTCTGCTGCGGTCCAGCCAGTCATCTCGATGTAGCAGAGCTGAAGCTGTCGTGGGAACCATGGAAAGGTAAGGATGAGGTTGGTTTATTATTTTTCTTTTATTGCAGGAGATCGTTGGCTTCAGCTGGAATGGGTGTGATGGTAAGTATGGTTTAATTTAGAACAATAAAGAATTGTGTCTTTATTTCAATTAAAGGACTTTATTCTGGGTGTTGTGTTTTTTTTAAATACTTTACTAGAAATTCATGGCGGTCATGTCTAATACTGGCGTGACCCCATGAATTTTGGGCTTGGGGCCAGCTGATAATACCAAGCTGGCCCTAACCCCTTTATTACCCAGTGAGCCACCGCACCAGGGCCCTGGATGAGTTGGGTACAGCGCCAGAAGATGGCGCTTCTATGAACGCGCCATTTTCCGGGGTGGCTGCGGACTGCAATTTGTAGCGGGGGGGGGGGCCAGAAAGCTTGGGCCTCCCTGCGCTGCAGATTCCAGCCCCCAGCTGCCTAGTTGTACCTGGCTGGACACAAAAATAGGGCGAAGCCCCACGTACTTTTTTTTTAATTATTTCATGAAATTCATGAAATAATTAAGAAAAAAAGGGCTTCCCTATATTGTTGTGTCCGGCCAGGTACAAATAGGCAGCTGGTGGTTGGGGGCAGCCCGTTCCTGCCTGCTGTACCTGGCTGGACACAAATATAGTGCGAAGCCCCACTTCAATTTTTTTTAATTATTTCATGAAATTCATGAAATAATTAAGAAAAAAAGGGCTTCCCTATATTGTTGTGTCCGGCCAGGTACAAATAGGCAGCTGGTGGATGGGGGCAGCCCGTTCCTGCCTGCTGTACCTGGCTGGACACAAATATAGTGCGAAGCCCCACTTCAATTTTTTTAAATTATTTCAGGAAATTCATGAAATAATTAAAAAAAAATTGACGTGGGGCTTCGCACTATATTTGTGTCCAGCCAGGTACAGCAGGCAGGAACGGGCTGCCCCCAACCACCAGCTGCCTATTTGTACCTGGCCGGACACAACAATATAGGGAAGCCCTTTTTTTCTTAATTATTTCATGAAATAATTTAAAGAAAATTGACGTGGGGCTTCGCCCTTTTTTTGTGTCCAGCCAGGTACAACTAGGCAGCTGGGGGCTGGAATCCGCAGCGCAGGGAGGCCCAAGCTTTCTGGGCCACCCCCGCTGCAAATTGCAGTCCGCAGCCACCCCGGAAAATGGCGCGTTCATAGAAGCGCCATCTTCTGGCGCTGTACCCAACTCATCCAGGGCCCTGATGCGGTGGCTCACTGGGTAATAAAGGGGTTAGGGCCAGCTTGGCATTATCAGCTGGCCCTAAGCCCGAAATTCATGGGGTCACGCCAATATTAGACATGACCACCATGAATTTCTAGTAAAGTATTTAAAAAAAACACAACACCCAGAAAAAAGTCCTTTAATTGAAATAAACACACAATTCTTTATTGTTCTAAATTAAACCATACTTACCATCACGCCCATTCCAGCTGAAGCCAACGATCTCCTGAAATAAAAGAAAAATAATAAAGCAACATCATCCTTACCTTTCCATGGTTCCCACGACAGCTTCAGCTCTGCTACATCGAGATGACAGGCTGGACCGCAGCAGAACGCTGCCATCCAGCCTCTCATCCCGCAGACACTGAGAAGCGCAGGCATGCTTGCGCTCCACAGTGTCTCTCTGTGAGGGCATCCAGATGAGCCGAGTTAATGTCCAATGAACTCGGCTCACCTCATGCACGTCACTGACAGCGTGGGAAAATTCTCCTGCACTCAGCGCTTCAGCGTGGGAGAATTCTCACGCTGAAGCGCTGAGTGCAGGAGAATTCTCCCACGCTGTCAGTGACGTGCAGGAGGTGAGCTGAGTTCATTGGACATGAGCTCACCTTATGCACGTCACTGACAGCGTGGGAGAATTCTCCTGCACTCACCGCTTCAGCGTGAGAATTTTCCCACGCTGTCAGTGACGTGCATGAGGTGAGCCGAGTTCATTGGACATGAACTCGGCTCATCTGGATGTCGTCACAGAGAGACGCTGAGCAGCGCAAGCAAGCCTGCGCTTCTCAGTGTCTGCGGGATGAGAGGCTGGATGGCAGCGTTCTGCTGCGGTCCAGCCTGTCATCTCGATGTAGCAGAGCTGAAGCTGTCGTGGGAACCATGGAAAGGTAAGGATGAGGTTGCTTTATTATTTTTCTTTTATTGCAGGAGATCGTTGGCTTCAGCTGGAATGGGCGTGACGGTAAGTATGGTTTAATTTAGAACAATAAAGGATTGTGTCTTTATTTCAATTAAAGGACTTTATTCTGGGTGTTTGTATTTTTTTTAACTTTGACTATGGGGTTAGTAATGGGGGTGTCTTATAGACGCCTCTCCATTACTAACCTGGGCTTGATGTCAGCTGGCATTATAAGCTGACATCAACCCCAACCCTATTACCCCCTGCCACCGCTACAGGGCAGCGTGGAAGAGCGAGGCTAAGTGCCAGAATTGGCGCATCCTATGAATGCGCCATTTCTGGGGTGGCTGACGGCTGGTGTTTCTAGCCTGGGAGGGGGCCAATATTCATGGCTCCCTTCCTGGGCTATTAATATCAGCCCCCAGCTGTCTGCCTAGCCTTTGCTAGCTATTAAATTAGGGGGGACCCCACGTCATTTTTTTTGGGGTGTCCCCCATTTTAATAGCTAGTAAAGGCTATGTATTCAGCTGGGGGCTGATATTAGTAGCCTGGGAAGCTCCGTGGGTATTACCCCCTTCCCAGGCTTCAAACATCTGCCCCAGCCGTCTGCTTAACCTCCGCTAGAGCCTAAAATTAAGGGGAACCCCACGCCAATTTTTTTAATAATAAATCCTTTATTTTAATACTAAATGACAAGTACAGTAACCAACACTATCACTGTACTTCATATATATGTGACTGACATGTTTCTATCTATCTAATCTATGTGTGAAGCTCTATTCTGTCTGTTATAAATTGTCGGGTACCGCTGCTGAATTGCCGGCCGGCTTTATTAAAGAGACGGTGCATGAAAACACTATTATTTTTTTTGATAAATCCTTTACGCTAAATGACAAGTACAGTAAGCAACACTGTCACTGTACTTCATATATATGTGACTGACATGTTTATATTTATCTAATCTATGTGTGAAGCTCTATTCTTTCGGTTCTAAATTGTCGGGTACAGGTGTATGCCGCTGCTGAATTGCCGGCTTTTCATGTTTCACTGTTGGCACTGTTCCCATCGATTTGGGCAATCACTGTAATGCCACAACCACCATGACTGTGGCATTACAGTGAGTGGCAGACAATCCCTGCATGATTGGTGCTCTAAATAGCGCCAGACATGCAGGACACGCTTTTGGTGCACGAACAGTTATCGAACATAACCTCGAACAGCCGAATTTTTTGCAAATCGTTCGGGTTCGTCGAACAACTCGAACACCGCCCAAAACAGCTCGAATTTGAGATTGGCGAACAGTTCTAGTCGAACACCGCTCATCTCTACACCTAACACTGAACTATAGGGGTTGCTCAGGCACCTCCATAATGGGGAGGGTGCCTTTTATACAAGATGTTTCCCAGCTATTGGCTGGGCAGTGTCATACCCAGTGCCCGAAGTTTGTTAGTAAAAAAGAATCCTGAAACCTAGGCTTATGGGTCACATTCAGGGAAGCCATCATTTTTTTATTACTTTTAAAAACAAATACAAAATCTGCAGAATCCTGAAACTTTAAATCACTTCTGCCTCACAACACTGTGCATATTGTCATAATTTTTTCTTTTTTTACTTTTCACACTTCTTTGTTGCAGTAGTCCAATATTATACCCAAATGGCTTCCAATTACAGCATATTTTGCATGTGCTGGGATATTGGATGAAGAACTAAAAAGCTTTTCCTGTACAGTTCATTTTTAGGAGTGCACCAGGGTGCAAATTTTTTTTTATACATTTTTTATAAAACTGACACATTTTCAATTTTTGAATACCTGTTGTAATAGTCTAATCAACAGGCACACTGTTGTCATATTTTCGTTTCCAGACATGATCCTATATGTACCTACCGTATTTTGTGGACTATAAGACGCACTTAACTATAAGACGCACCCCAAAGTTTGGGTGGAAAATTGGAAAAAAAATGTTTTAAATAAAATGGTGGTGCGTCTCATAGTTAGTTTTAATGGTAGCTTACTGGGTTTGCGGCAGCAGTGGAACAAGGTCACAGGAAGCAGCGTCGCTGCTTCAGGAAGCTAGCAGCGGTGGCAGGAATGGGGCGGGAATCGGGCTTGGTGGAGGGGATGTCTCAGAGATCTCAATCTGCTAAAGTGCCGCCTCCAGTTGCCATTTTCCTGAACCCCATCGCAGGGAAATCAATCGGAAAGGGAACTCCGCTCACCAACACTGACATCTTATGAGAGCTCAGGGCCTGCAGCATTCCCCCACTCTTGCAGTCACCGGCCTCCTGAAGCAGCGACCCTGCCTCCTGTGACCCCATTCTAACCAGCCGACCCCCCCCTGGTAAGCTACCTTTGGATTATAAAACGCACCCCCATTTTCCTCCCAAGTTTGGATGAAAAAAGTGCATATAATCCGAAAAATACTGTACTTTGCAAGGTAGCAATCTGGGTTATGTTGCATTTTGTTCAAGGAGGGATATCTTAAACTAAAATTAAATAATAATAAAAAAAGGTTTTACAGCTGTTTTAATTGTCATATTTAACAATCATACAAACCAGAACAGTTTTGCTGGCGGTTGCTGCTGACTACTTACCATGCAAGTGCCTAACATCCAAGGTCGCATTCTGGGCTGGGTATATTGTTGATGAGGAATAATAGTGATTTAAAAAACAAAAATATAAAATTAGATGCAATATACATATGATTTATGTTTTACATGCCTGTTTAAATATTCTAATTTGGCTACTGAATACTCTTCAACTAAACTGTGCGTTGTTGCTATGTTCCTACCTCCTGTTAAATTTGGGCTGGGGGAATTAATTTGCTTTATGCAAACACTTGAATGCAAATTATTAAAGTATATTAAGACTTTTAACTGTGCAAGTCTGTTTTGGCACACATGTTTAAATTGTCAAATTGGAGACATATACATGCCATACACCAATATCACAGGCAGGCTGATGTTGCATTTGCCTTTTAAGCCATCACATGAACCCTGCCTTTCATTTGTGGTTGATTCCATAGTTTTCCAGGGTTGGTTATGTGTGGCAGATGATGAGACCGACAGAGTGAAAACGATGACAATGAAGACTCTGGTCATTACAACCTATCGTCTTAGCGGTGTGATGTAAATTAACCAATAGGGCCCTTACTAGTTTGTGTCAGCATGGCAATCTGTATGCTGAAATTCTTATAGGATGACTGGCGTAATGTTACCATCAAGCAAAGTGATGGCTATTGGATTGCCATACTATTGGAATATTGCTATAAAAGTAACATTGGAGAATTTTTTCTACATTTTAAAAATACAAATTGGTTTATTTCCAGGATAAGTTGTATTTCTGCTTTTCAAACCTTTCTCTAAATAAAAGCTTGCTGACCACATGACTGACCAGCAGACCCTACTGTAATACTTGCAGATCTAACATTTCCCGGCGTATGCCAGCATTAGCCATTCAACAAGTAGCCAAGTCAACAACAGCTACAGCATAATAGACTAGATGCTTTATCTGTCATTTCGACAACCACTTCAGAAAATAGTTGAACTGGCTGAAGAGCCAAGTACAGTCATGCCTAGACTGTGTCCTTTCTCATACAGATACCCTGAGCTCAGATCTCCTGGACTTTCGATTCAGCATATTAGACGAGTGGCAAGAACTGTCCTAGTTTGCTATCAGTGTATCATAATGTCCAGCCTCCAAATCACTTTCTTTAAAATAATTGAACCTTGAGAATTTGAATTTCAAAAGATTCCATCATCTCTAGAGATGAGCAGATCTGACAAGATTCAAATTCACCAAATCACACCAATTTTACAGAGAAATTTATTTCACAGTAAATTTGTTCCCCCAATACTCCCCTGATGTATTTTAATATATTCTGGTGTCTGAGTGGATAATAATCATATTATGCAGAAAAAAGAACAAACAACCAATTCTCACCTGACTGCTCACCTCCACTGCTCACTGTAAAGTCCTCAGTTCCACTTCTTATCACTACCACATTGTTGCAGCCTGAAGTCTCTGTCTAGATTGAAGATGTCTGGAATTTTAGTGTACAGTGGCAGTTAGAAGAGACGCCATGGAACATTTTGGGAAGAGCAGCAATTGAAGTAGCCAGAGTGATGAGAAGTGAGGTGAGTATTATTTTTTTTTCCTTTTGCTAGCCATCTACATTTCAGCAAAATGGCAGCCAACCAGCCTCCATCTTGCTGAATTCACGAAGAGTGAAGAACAAAAAAAAAATCTGTATTCTGGAGAATTGGGATTTTTGTAAAATTTGAGTAAAATTAAATTCCATTCAAATAAATTTGCCTAACTCTAATAATCTCTAATAAGTGTGAGGTTTTCCAAGAGGCATTAAAATTTCAATAAAATCACAACATGACGGGAAATAATTAGTGAAAACTGTATAAAGAAAGAAGAATAATCACAAATGTTAATCATGATAATAATAACTGGAAATGTGGATAATACTAATCATTTTGATATGCAAATGAAGAAAGGATTGTAAATTAGGGAGGCAGCTGAGCTTCTTGAGAATACAATTTTGCTCAGAGCATCTGTAGATTTTCAACAGGTAGCCAAGCATAGCTCAAAGCACAAACAAAGCACTTGGGATGTAGATGCAGTCGAGGAGCCATTATGGCTTTAAGGCAGTGGAGTAGCAATATGATTACAAACAGGAACAATCATCCCCAGTCTAAGGACTTTGGAGAGACATTCCCCAGCAAGCCACTCAAACCCACTTTGTTTTTACCTAATCTTTACAAATATTTAATTTAGCATTCGATCATCATAGTATGCCAAAATGAGATTAGGTAGTTGTTCTTTTGATTTTCAAAATTGTAATTATTAATATTAGTAGCAGTAGCAGTAGTGCTAGTAGTAGTCATAATAATAATAATATTATAATGGTATTTTATCATGGTATGGTATTATATCTGTATTTTCAAAGACGTCAATTGACTTTCTTCAAGTGGTAAAGGCATTACAGTATTGGGATAAACTTACATGTAGGAGAATTATAGTAGAATTTTAGGGCTGAAAATATCAGTTAACTTCATCTGCATTGGCTTGTATTGATGGGGAGCACATAGATTTTAAGACTAATTCAAATTATAAGAAACCACAAGAAGTTATCCTTTCTATCAAAAAATCTATGACTATTTCCTAATTGTTGGATAAGAAGATTTTTGTCCAACAGTTTGGCTATGTGTAAATGGTCTCTCTTGGATGCCGCGGTAGTTGCTAGGTTTTCCTAGGCAAATGCTGGAGGTCATTTTCCTATACAGGCTTTTCTGGCTGTATTGCCATCGTTTTTGCCACTAGTCTTTTTTACTCTACGATCGTGTTGCTTCTGAGCAGAAGCTGCCCAAAAAATGAGCATGTCACATCTTTTAACCACTTCACAATTTCCCAAATGAAGTTGTTAAAAGAAGTGACATTAAACTGAATATGTGCACAACTATGTTATATTGGCGGAGTTGGCCTTAAAAAGGCAATGTGTGTGCATAGCCTTAAAATGGTTGATTTCTCCATTCCGTGCACATTTTCATTGCATGTGCATAACCATCAGTGTACAGACATGGGCATATATAGAAATCATGGGGCCCCATAGCAGAAGTTCTAATCGGCGGCTCTCCCACTAAAAATAAAATCTGTGGGGCACTGAAGAACATATTTCACAAGTTTGCAGTCCTTACAGAGTAATTTTCTCCTATTGAAGCTCTAGATTCGCCTTCCATTGCCTCCTTAAAGTATGATTCCAACAAAAGTGCCCACCAAATACAGTATAATACACACACAGTGAATTTCTATAGTAGTCTCCACACCCACAGTATGATGACCATACTGTACCCACCCAGCAAAGTATGGTGACCCTAACACAATATGATGCCCTGTGACCTCAACACAGCCCTCCACACAATGTGATGGCCACCACACAGTATGATGGACCCCACACAAACCTCCACACTGTATAGTGGCTCCCCAGTAGCCCTCCAAAAAATATAATCGCCCCCACATAGTCCTTCAAACAGTATAATAGCTCCAATATAGCCCTCCACAAAGTATACTAGCCCCCATGCAGCCCTCCAAGCAGTGTAAAGCCCCACATAGCCCTGTAAACAGAATAATGGCCCCATACAGCCCTCCAAACAGTATAACGCCCCCTACATTGCCTTCCATATAATATAATGTGCCCCACATAGCTTTCCATATAATATAATGGGCCCCACATAGCCTTCATTATAATATAATGGGCCCCACATAGCCCTCCATATAGTATGATGGGCCCCACATAGCACTCCATAAAGTATAATGGGCCCCACATAGACCTCCATACAATATAATGGGCTCGACATAGCATTACATATAATATAATGTGCTCCACGTTGCCCTCCAAATAATATAACGGCCCCCACATTGCCTTCCATGTAATATAATGGGCCCCACATAGCCTTTCATGTAATATAATGTGAATCACATAGCCTTTCATGTAATATAATGGGCCCCACATAGCCCTCCATATAATATAATGGGCCCCACATAACCTTTCATGTAGTATAATGTGCCCTATACAGCCTTTCATATAATATGAGTCCCACATAGCCTTCCATGTAATATAATGTGACCTAAATAGATTCACATATAATATAATGGGCCCCACATAGCCTTCCCTGTAATGTAATGAGCCTCACATAGCCTTCCATATATTGCAAGGCCTTCCATATAATATAATGGTCCCTACATAGCCTTCCCTGTAATGTAATGAGCCTCACATAGCCTTCCATATATTGGAAGGCCTTCCATGTAATATAATGTGCCCCACATAGCCTTTCATGTAATATAATGTGAATCACATAGCCTTTCATGTAATATAATGGGCCCCACGTAACCCTCTGTATAATATAATGAGCCTCACATAGCCTTCCGTATAACATAATGGACACCACATTGCCTTCCATGTAATATAATTTGACCTATATAGATTCAAATATAATATAATGGGCCCCACATAGCCTTCCATGTAATATAATGAGCCTCACATAGCCTTTCATGTAATATAATGGGCCCACATAGCTTTTCATATAATATAATGTGCCACTCATAGCCTTCCATGTAATATAATGGGTCCCACATAGCCCTCCATACAATATAATGGACCCACATAGTCTTTCATATAATATAGTGAGCCCCACATAGTCTAAATAATATAATTTTCTCCACAATACCTTCCATATAATTTAATGGCCCCTAAATAGCCCTCCATATAATGTAATGGCCTTGCATAGCCTTCCATATAATATAATGACCAAACATAGCTTTCCATATATTATAATCGGTCCCACATAGCCTTTCATGTAATATACTGGGCCACGCATAGCCTTCCATGTAATATAATTTGCTCCTCATAGTCTTCCATTTAATATGAGCCCCATATAGCCCTCCATATAGTATAATGGGCCCCACCTAGCCTTCCATGTAATATAATGAGCCTCACATAGCCTTTCATGTAATATAATGGGCCCACATAGCTTTTCATATAATATAATGTGCCCCACATAGCCTTCCAGGTAATATAATGGGTCCCACATAGCCCTCCATACAATATAATGGACCAACATAGTCTTTCATATAATATAGTGAGCCCCACATAGTCTAAATAATATAATTTTCTCCACAATGCCTTCCATATAATTTAATGGCCCCTAAATAGCCCTCCATACAATGTAATGGCCTTGCATAGCCTTCCATCTATATATATAATTGTCTTATCCTGTCTGTCTGTCTGTCTGTCTATCTGTCTGTCTGTCTGTCTGTCTGTCCAGGAAATCCCGCGTCGCTCGTTGGTACGGCAGCGGACAATCAGCGCCGCGGGATTTCTGAAAAAAGATGGCGGCCGTTAGCGGCTCATCTGCGGGACGGAGCTGAGCGGCGATGCAGCCGGGAGATGAGCGCCGCGAGGCGCTCATCTCTCGGCCGGTATCAGCGGAAGGACCGCCGGCGCCGCTGACCTCCATGCGGAAGGGAGGACCGGGGAGCGGCGCTGCGGGTCGGGATACTTCTGCTGCGAGTGCCCGCTATGTCCCGGGTTCTCGCAGCGCAAGTAGCTTCACAGGCAGCGGCGCTCCCCGGTCCTCAACAAGACGATTCGATGATTGGTCGCGGTCTTCGGACCCGACCAATCACTGATCTTAGCGCAAAACTTAAACACCGCTGTGCTGATTGGTCGCCGACGCTGCCTGCGACCAATCACGGATTTGGGCGCCACATTTAAATATCGGCCACGAACAATCAGCACAGCGGTGTTTAAATGTGGAGCCAAGATCGGTGATTGGTCGCGGCCGATATTTAAATTTGGCGCCCAAATCGGTGATTGGTCGCGGGCAGCATCCACGACCAATCAGCACAGTAGTGTTTAACTTTGGCCGCAAGATCAGTGATTGGTCGCGGGCCAAGTCAGCGACCAATTAACGATTTGTGCGGCACATTTAAATAGCGGCTGCGACCAATTGGACCCGCAGCGCCGCTCCCCGGTCCTCCCTTCACGCCCTAGCCGCATGGATGTCAGCGGCGCTGCCTGTGCAGATACTTCTGCTGCGAGAACCCGGGACATGAGCGGGCGCTCGCAGCAGAAGTATCCCGACCCGCAGCGCCGCTCCCCGGTCCTCCCTTCACACCCTAGCCACTGATGTCCCCACAGTATCTGCATGATGTTACAAAGGTCCGGACATTGGTGTTAAAAATCACTGATTGGTCGCTGGCGCTGCCCCGACCAATCACCGATTTGGGCGCCAAATTTAGATATCGGCCGCGACCAATCACCGATCTTGGCTCCACATTTAAACACCGCTGTACTGATTGGTCACGGACGCTATTTAAATGTGCCGCCCAAATCGGTGATTGGTCGCGCACAGCGTCGGCGACCAATCAGCACAGCGGTGTTTAACTTTAGCGCCAAGATCACTGATTGGTCGCGTGCGGAGAGCGCGACCAATCAGCGAATCGTATTGGTGAGGAGCGGGGAGCGGAATCGTATTAGTGAGGACCGGGGAACACCGCTGCCTGTGTGGATACTTCCACTCAGAGAAGCCGGGAGATGAGCGACTGCTCGCAGCAGAAGTATCCCGACCCGCAGCGCCGCTCCCCGGTCCTCCCTTCACACCCTGGCTGCTGATGTCCCCACAGTATCCGCATGGTGTTACAAAGATCCGGACATTTGTGTTAAAAATCGCTGATTGGTCGCAGGCGCTGCCCGCGACCAATCACCGATTTGGGCGCCAAATTTAAATATCGGCCGCGACCAATCAGCACAGCGGTGTTTAAATCTGGAGCCAAGATCGGTGATTGGTCGCGGCCGATATTTAAATTTGGCGCCCAAATCGGTGATTTGTCGCGGGCAGCGCCAGCGACCAATCAGCGATTTTTAACACAAATGTCCGGACCTTTGTAACACCATGCGGATACTGTGGGGACATCAGCGGCTAGGGTGTGAAGGGAAGACCGGGGAGCGGCGCTGCCTGCGCGGATACTTCTGCTGCGAGAACCAGGGACATGAGCGGCAGCTCGCAGCAGAAGTATCCCGACACGCAACGCCGCTCCCCGGTCCTCACTTCACACCCTAGCCGCTGATGTCCCCATAGTATCCGCATGGTGTTACAAGGTCCGAACATTTGTGTTAAAAATCGCTATTTGGGCGCAGGCGCTGTCCTCGACCAATCACCGATTTGGGCGCCAAATTTAAATATCGGCCGCGACCAATCACCGATCTTGGCTCCACATTTCAACACCGCTGTACTGATTGGTCGCGGACGCTATTTAAATGTGGCGCCAAAATCGGTGATTGGTCGCGGGCAGAGGCCGCGACCAATCAGCAGAGCAGTGTTTAACTTTAACGCCAAGATCACTGATTGGTCGCGCTCTCCGCACGCGACCAATCAGCGAATCGTATTGGTGAGGAGCGGGGAGCGTAATCGTATTAGTGAGGACCGGGGAGCGCCGCTGCCTATGCGGATACTTCCACTCAGAGAAGCCGGGAGATGAGCAACTGCTCGCAGCAGAAGTATCCCGACCCGCATCGCCGCTTCCCGGTCCTCCCTCCACACCCTGGCCGCTGATGTCCCCACAGTATCCGCATGGTGTTACAAAGATCCGGACATTTATGTTAAAAATCGCTGATTGGTCGCTGGTGCTGCCCGCGACAAATCACCGATTTGGGCGCCAAATTTAGATATCGGCCGCGACCAATCACCGATTTTGGATCCAGATTTAAACACCGCTGTGCTGCCTGCCTCCTGCGACCCCATTCCAACCAGCCAAACCCCCCTCCTGGTAAGCTACCTTTGGATTATAAGACGCACCCCCATTTTCCTCCCAAGTTTGGATGAAAAAAGTGCATATAATCCGAAAAATACTGTACTTTGCAAGGTAGCAATCTGGGTTATGTTGCATTTTATTCAAGGAGGGATATCTTAAACTAAAATTAAATAATAATAAAAAAAGGTTTTACAGCTGTTTTAATTGTCATATTTAACAATCATACAAACCAGAACAGTTTTGCTGGCGGTTGCTGCTGACTACTTAGCATGCAAGTACCTAACATCCAAGGTCGCATTCTGGGCTGGGTATATTGTTGATGAGGAATAATAGTGATTTAAAAAACAAAAATAGAAAATTAGATGCAATATACATATGATTTATGTTTTACATACCTGTTTAAATATTCTAATTTGGCTACTGAATACTCTTCAACTAAACTGTGCGCTGTTGCTATGTTCCTACCGCCTGTTAAATTTGGGCAGGGGGAATTCATTTGCTTTATGCAAACACTTGAATGCAAATTATTAAAGTATATTAAGACATTTAACTGTGCAGATCTGTTTTGGCACACATGTTTAAATTGTCAAATTGGAGACATATACATGCCATACATCAATATCACAGGCAGGCTGATGTTGCATTAGCCTTTTTAGCCATCACATGAACCCTGTCTTTCATTTGTGGTTGATTCCATAGTTTTCCAGGGTTGGTTATGTGTGGCAGATGATGAGACCGACAGAGTGAAAACGATGACAATGAAGACTCTGGTCATTACAACCTATCGTCTTAGCGGTGTGATGTAAATTAACCAATAGGGCCCTTACTAGTTTGTGTCAGCATGGCAATTGTATGCTGAAATTCTTATAGGATGACTGGCGTAATGTTACCATCAAGCAAAGTGATGACTATTGGATTGCCATACTATTGGAATATTGCTATAAAAGTAACATTGGAGAATTTTTTCTAAATTTTAAAAATACAAATTGCTTTATTTCCAGGATAAGTTGTATTTCTGCTTTTCAAACCTTTCTCTAAATAAAAGCTTGCTGACCACATGACTGACCAGCAGACCCTACTGCAATACTTGCAGATCTAACATTTCCCGGCGTATGCCAGCATTAGCCATTCAACAAGTAGCCAAGTCAACAACAGCTACAGCATAATAAACTAGATGCTTTATCTGTCATTTCGACAACCACTTCAGAAAATAGTTGAACCGGCTGAAGAGCCAAGTACAGTCATGCCTAGACTGTGTCCTTTCTCATACAGATACCCTGAGCTCAGATCTCCTGGACTTTCGATTCAGCATATTAGACGAGTGGCAGGAACTGTCCTAGTTTGCTATCAGTGTATCATAATGTCCAGCCTCCAAATCACTTTCTTTAAAATAATTGAACCTTGAGAATTTGAATTTCAAAAGATTCCATCATCTCTAGAGATGAGCAGATCTGACAAGATTCAAATTCACCAAATCACACCAATTTTACAGGGAAATTTATTTCACAGTAAATTTGTTCCCCCAATACTCCCCCGATGTCTTTTAATATATTCTGGAGTCTGAGTGGATAATAATCATATTATGCAGAAAAAAGAACAAACAACCAATTCTCACCTGACTGCTCACCTCCACTGCTCACTGTACAGTCCTCAGATCCACTTCTTATCACCACGACATTGTTGCAGCCTGAAGTCTCTGTCTAGATTGAAGATGTCTGGAATTTTAGTGTACAGTGGCAGTTAGAAGAGACGCCATGGAACGTTTTGGGAAGAGCGAGCAATGGAGGTAGCCAGAGTGATGAGAAGTGAGGTCAGTATTATTTTTTTTTCCTTTGCCAGCCATCTACATTTCAGCAAAATGGCAGCCAACCAGCCTCCATCTTGCTGAATTCACGAAGAGTGAAGAACAAAAAAAAATCTGTATTCTGGAGAATTGGGATTTTTGTAAAATTTTAGTAAAATTAAATTCCATTCAAATAAATTTGCCTAACTCTAATAATCTCTAATAAGTGTGAGGTTTTCCAAGAGGCATTAAAATTTCAATAAAATCACAACATGACGGGAAATAATTAGTGAAAACTGTATAAAGAAAGAAGAATAATCACAAAATGTTAATCATGATAATAATAACTGGAAATGTGGATAATACTAATCGTTTTGATATGCAAATGAAGAAAGGATTGTAAATTAGGGAGGCAGCTGAGCTTCTTGAGAATAAAATTTTGCTCAGAGCATCTGTGGATTTTCAACAGGTAGCCAAGCATAGCTCAAAGCACAAACAAAGCACTTGGGATGTAGATGCAGTCGGGGAGCCATTATGACTTTAAGGCAGTGGAGTAGCAATATGATTACAAACAGGAACAATCATCCCCAGTCTAAGGACTTTGGAGAGACATTCCCCAACAAGACATTAAGTTCTAATCGGCGGCTCTCCCACTAAAAATAAAATCTGTGGGGCACTGAAGAACATATTTCACAATTTTGCAGTCCTTACAGAGTAATTTTCTCCTATTGAAGCCCTAGTTTCTCCTTCCTTAGCCTCCTTAAAGTATGATTCCAACAAAAGTGCCCACCAAATACAGTATAATACACACACAGTGAATTTCTATAGTAGTCTCCACACCCACAGTATGATGACCATACTGTACCCACCCAGCAAAGTATGGTGACCCTAACACAATATGATGCCCTGTGACCTCAACACAGCCCTCCAAACAATGTGATGGCCACCACACAGTATGATGGACCCCACACAAACCTCCACACTGTATAGTGGCACACCAGTAGCCCTCCAAAAAATATAATCGCCCCCACATAGTCCATCAAACAGTATAATAGCTCCTATATAGCCCACCACAAGGTATACTAGCCCCCATGCTGCCCTCCAAACAATGTAAAGCCCCACATAGCCCTGTAAACAGAATAATGGCCCCATACAGCCCTCCAAACAGTATAACGCCCCCTACATTGCCTTCCATATAATATAATGTGCCCCACATAGCTTTCCATATAATATAATGGGCCACACATAGCCTTCATTGTAATATAATGGGCCCCACATAGTCCTCCATATAGTATGATGGGCCCCACATAGCACTCCATAAAGAATAATGGGCCCCACATAGACCTCCATACAATATAATGGGCTCGACATAGCATTACATATAATATAATGTGCTCCACGTTGCCCTCCAAATAATATAACGGACCCCACATTGCCTTCCATGTAATATAATGGGCCCCACATAGCCTTTCATGTAATATAATGTGAATTACATAGCCTTTCATGTAATATAATGGGCCCCACATAGCCCTCCATATAATATAATGGGCCCCACATAACCTTTCATGTAGTATAATGTGCTCTATACAGCCTTTCATATAATATAATGAGCCCCACATAGCCTTCCATGTAATATAATGTGACCTAAATAGATTCACATATAATATAATGGGCCCCACATAGCCTTCCCTGTAATGTAATGAGCCTCACATAGCCTTCCATATATTGCAAGGCCTTCCATATAATATAATGGTCCCTACATAGCCTTCCCTGTAATGTAATGAGCCTCACATAGCCTTCCATATATTGGAAGGCCTTCCATGTAATATAATGTGCCCCACATAGCCTTTCATGTAATATAATGTGAATCACATAGCCTTTCATGTAATATAATGGGCCCCACGTAACCCTCTGTATAATATAATGAGCCTCACATAGCCTTCCGTATAACATAATGGACACCACATTGCCTTCCATGTAATATAACTTGACCTATATAGATTCACATATAATATAATGGGCCCCACATAGCCTTCCATGTAATATAATGAGCCTCACATAGCCTTTCATGTAATATAATGGGCCCACATAGCTTTTCATATAATATAATGTGCCCCACATAGCCTTCCATGTAATATAATGGGTCCCACATAGCCCTCCATACAATATAATGGACCAACATAGTCTTTCATATAATATAGTGAGCCCCACATAGTCTAAATAATATAATTTTCTCCACAATGCCTTCCATATAATTTAATGGCCCCTAAATAGCCCTCCATACAATGTAATGGCCTTGCATAGCCTTCCATCTATATATATAATTGTCTTATCCCGTCTGTCTGTCTGTCTGTCTGTCTGTCCAGGAAATCCCACGTCGCTCATTGGTCCGGCAGCGGCCAATCAGCGCCGCAGGATTTCTGAAAAAAGATGGCGGCCGTTAGCGGCTCATCTGCGGGACGGAGCTGAGCGGCGATGCAGCCGGGAGATGAGCGCCGCGAGGCGCTCATCTCCCGGCCGGTATCAGCGGAAGGACCGCCGGCGCCGCTGACCTCCATGCGGAAGGTAGGACGGGGGAGCGGCGCTGCGGGTCGGGATACTTCTGCTGCGAGTGCCCGCTATGTCCCGGGTTCTCGCAACGTAAGTAGCTTCACAGGCAGCGGCGCTCCCCGGTCCTCATCAAGACGATTCGATGATTGGTCGCGGTCTTCGGACCCGAACAATCACTGATCTTAGCGCAAAACTTAAACACCGCTGTGCTGATTGGTCGCCGACGCTGCCCGTGACCAATCACGGATTTGGGCGCCACATTTAAATATCGGCCGCGAACAATCAGCACAGCGGTGTTTAAATGTGGAGCCAAGATCGGTGATTGGTCGCGGCCGATATTTAAATTTGGCGCCCAAATCGACGATTGGTCGCGGGCAGCGTCCGCGACCAATCAGTACAGTAGTGTTTAACTTTGGCCGCAAGATCAGTGATTGGTCGCGGGCCAAGTCCGCGACCAATCAACGATTTGTGCGGCACATTTAAATAGCGGCCGCGACCAATTGGACCCGCAGCGCCGCTCCCCGGTCCTTCCTTCACGCCCTAGCCGCATGGATGTCAGCGGCGCTGCCTGTGCGGATACTTCTGCTGCGAGAACCCGGGACATGAGCGGGAGCTCGCAGCAGAAGTATCCCGACCCGCAGCGCCGCTCCCCGGTCCTCCCTTCACACCCTAGCCGCTGATGTCCCCACAGTATCTGCATGGTGTTACAAAGGTCCGGACAATTGTGTTAAAAATCGCTGATTGGTCGCAGGCGCTGCCCGCGACCAATCACCGATTTGGGTGCCAAATTTAAATATTGGCCGCGACCAATCACCGATCTTGGCTCCACATTTCAACACCGCTGTACTGATTGGTCGCGGACGCTATTTAAATGTGCCGCCCAAATCGGTGATTGGTCGCGCACAGCGTCGGCGACCAATCAGCACAGCGGTGTTTAACTTTAGCGCCAAGATCACTGATTGGTCGCATGCGGAGAGCGCGACCAATCAGCGAATCGTATTGGTGAGGAGCGGGGAGCGGAGTCGTATTAGTGAGGACCGGGGAACACCGCTGCCTGTGCGGATACTTCCACTCAGAGAAGTCGGGAGATGAGTGACTGATCGCAGCAGAAGTATCCCGACCCGCAGCGCCGCTCCCCGGTCCTCCCTTCACACCCTGGCCGCTGATGTCCCCACAGTATCCGCATGGTGTTACAAAGATCCGGACATTTGTGTTAAAAATCGCTGATTGGTCGCGGGCGCTGCCCGCGACCAATCACCGATTTGGGCGCCAAATTTAAATATCGGCCGCGACCAATCAGCACAGCGGTGTTTAAATCTGGAGCCAAGATCGGTGATTGGTCGCGGCCGATATTTAAATTTGTCGCCCAAATCTGTGATTGGTCGCGGGCAGCGCCAGTGACCAATCAGCGATTTTTAACACAAATGTCCGGACCTTTGTAACACCATGCGGATTCTGTGGGGACATCAGCGGCTAGGGTGTGAAGGGAGGACCGGGGAGCGGTGCTGCGTGTGCGGATACTTCTGCTGCGAGAACCAGGGACATGAGCGGCTGCTCGCAGCAGAAGTATCCTGACGCGCAACGCCGCTCCCCGGTCCTCCCTTCACACCCTAGCCGCTGATGTCCCCATAGTATCCGTATGGTGTTACAAGGTCCGGACATTTGTGCTAAAAATCGCTAATTGGTCGCAGACGCTGCCCGCGACCAATCACCGATTTGGGCGCCAAATTTAAATATCGGCCGCGACCAATCACCGATCTTGGCTCCACATTTCAACACCGCTGTACTGATTGGTCGCGGACGCTATTTAAATGTGGCGCCAAAATCGGTGATTGGTGTCGCCCAGCGTCGGCGACCAATCAGTACAGCGGTGTTTAAATGTGGAGCCAAGATCCGTGATTGGTCGCCGCCGATATTTAAATTTGGCGCCCAAATCGGTGATTGGTAGCGGGCAGTGCCTGCGACCAATTAGCGATTTTTAACACAAATGTCCGGATCTTTGTAACACCATGCTGATACTGTGGGGACATCAGCGGCTAGTGTGTGAAGGGAGGACCGGGGAGCGGCGTTGCGGGTCCGGATACTTCTGCTGCAAGCGCCCGGTCATGTCCCGGCTTCTCGGAGCGGAAGTATCCGCACAGGCAGCGCCGCTGACATCCATGCGGCTAGCGTGTGTAGGGAGGACCGGGGAGCGGCGCTGCGGGTCCGGATACTTCTTCTGTGAGCGCCCGCTCATGTCCCGGCTTCTCGGAGCGGAAGTAGCCGCACAGGCAGCCGCTCCCCGGTCCTCACCAATACGATGCGCTGATTGGTCGTGCCCTCCCGATGCGACCAATCAGAGATTTGAACGCTGAATTCAAACACACTGTCCGCTGCTTAGTAACACGGCGCGAGACATTTAAAACCTGCTTCTATGATTGGTCGCGGACGCCGCCCGCGACCAATCACAGATTTCCGCGCCAAATTTAAACACGCTCTCCGGCCAATTACCGCAACATTTCAAATATCTACGCCACGTACGGGAGATAGCACGGCTAACTCCGCCCATGTGGTCATGTGACTCACAAAATGCTCATAACGTACTGAGCAGGTTTTCTCTGTCACACTGTGCGAGGGACTTCAGTCAGACTGTGCGAGGGACTTCTGTCACACTGTGCGAGGAACTTCAGTCACACTGTGCGAGGGACTTCAGTCACACTGTGCGAGGGACTTCTGTCACACTGTGCGAGGGACTTCTGTCACACTGTGCGAGGGACTTCTGTCTGGTTTACTGAACACGTTCTGCCAGTGACAGCACGCTGAAGAGATACTTCTTTACGCTTCCTGTTTTATAATGGGTCGTAAGCGAAAATACGCCACGGAGGAAGACAGAAAATCAGAAGAAGCAGCAAGAAAATGACAACGTCGAGAGCAACAGACACCACAACATACTGCCGCCAGACAAGCCCAGGATGCGGAAGCTCACAAAAAACGTCGGGAACAGGAGATACCGCAACACACTGCCGCCAGACAAGCCCAGGATGCGGAATCTCACAAAAAATGTCAGGAACAGGAGACACCGCAACACACTGCTGCCAGACAAGCCCAGGATGCGGAATATCACCAAAAACGCCGGGAACATGAGACACCGCAACACACTGCCGCCAGACAAGCCCAGGATGCGGAAACTCACCAAAAACGCCGGGAACAGGAGACACCGCAACACACTGCCGCCAGACAAGCCCAGGATTCGGAAGCTCAACAAAAACGCCGGGAACAGGAGACACCGCAACAAACTGCCGCCAGACAAGCCCAGGATGTCGAATCTCAACAAAAACGCCGGGAACAGGAGATACCGCAACACACTGCCGCAAGACAAGCCCAGGATGCGGAAGCTCAAAAAAAACACCGGGAACAGGAGACACCGAAACACACTGCCGCCAGACAAGCCCAGGTTGCGGAAGCTCACCAAAAACGCCGGGAACAGGAGACACCGCAACACACTGCCGCCAGACAAGCTCAGGATGCGGAATCTCACCAAAAACGCCGGAAACTGGAGTCACCACAACACACTGCCGTCAGACAAGCCAAGGATGGAGAATATCGCAAGAAACAACGGGCGCAGGACACACCGCAACACACTGCCGCCAGACAAGCCCGGGATGCGGAATCTCACCAAAAACGCCGGGAACAGGAGACACCACAACACACTGCCAGCAGACAAGCCCAGGATGCGGAAGCTCACAGAAAATTTCGGAAGCAGGAGACAACACCACACACTGCCGCCAGACAAGCACAGGATGCGGAATCTCAACAAAAACGCCAGGAACAAGAGACACCACAACACACTGTCGCCAGACAAGCCCAGGATGCGGAATCTCACAGACAACGTCGGAAACAGGAGACAACACAACACACTGTCGCCAGACAAGCCCAGGATGCGGAATCTCACAGACAACGTCGGAAACAGGAGACAACACAACACACTGTCGCCAGACAAGCCCAGGATGCGGAATCTCACAGACAACGTCGGAAACAGGAGACACCACAAGACACTGCCGCCAGACAAGCACAGGATGCGGAATCTCACAGACAACGTCGGGAACGGGAAACACTGCAACACACTGCGGCTAGACACGAACACGATGCCGAATCCCATAGACAATGTCGTCTGAATGAATCTCCAGAATCCAGGACAAACCGAGAACAACACGATCAACAAATTTATCAAAAAAGAATGCTCTACCAACTAAGGCAAACCCAGCAGAACATTCAACAACTTGCACGTTACGTAACAGACAATGAAACTATCATTATTCAA